>NC_081410.1:614188765-615640015 GCF_030272615.1 Cryptomeria japonica | reverse complement strand
TTGAACTGTACTAGTGATATGTTGCATGTGCTCTGTTGGTGTCCTCTATCCCTATACAAGTGCCTCAAATATCTCTTTCCGCATGAATGCTAGATAGTCCAATCTTGGACTTGGTTTTAGCCTTAAGCTCTTTGCCTTACTCACTATTTTCTCCTTTTCTCATCCCAACTTTAGTAATTCATCCTCAAAATTTGTTATCTGTTGTTCAAAAACTGATAGTGTATCTGGTGAATTAACAAAATTATCTACAAGTTTATTTATCTCATCCTGTACCTTGCTTATTTTCTTATCTATATCAGTTGTTAGTAGGTTTGTCTTGCAGAAGTCTTTGTACAAAGTTTTTAATTCCTTCAAAGATTTGCAAAGTTCCCGTAGAAGTGTGTCAAATTCTCTAGTACACTTCTTTATTTGATCTTCAAAGAATTTTGGTTTTCTATTTCCATTTTATCCTTTAATGCCTCTTGCTCAATTGTCACTATGTTTTCATTGATGTACTTAGACAAAATTTCAATCTGACTTAATGAGTCCTTATTGTCTATGTTACAATTAGGAGCTAGCCTCTTCAAAATTGGTATGGTGTCATCTATAACTTTATAAGCTTGTGAGCTGCAATCTGTTATCCTCTTAATTGAATCTAAGAGTACTTTAGTCACATTAGTTGATTTAAAACCTGCTAATGAGGAACCTATATTCTGAATACTACCGGTGGTGGAAGTAACCAAGCTTGTGTTGACCTCTGGTAGGTCTGTTTGTGTTTGCATTTCCTTAAGCAATGGTTTATCGACTTCTCTAGTTGTTGGTTTCCTTGTTTCCACATGAACCTGTTCCTGTTTCTGTTCCGGACCCTATTGATCTGTCTATTTCTCTGATTGTTGCTCTATCTCAGTCTAAGTCTATGTTACTACATGTTCTCCTGAGTTATCATCTATCAGTTTCTTTTGTGTGTTATCAGTTTGCTCAGCTACCGGTGGCTCACTAGCCATTTCAGTCTTACCAGTTGTATCTTTGTCCACCACAATGTTGATCTTTTGTGTATCAACATCTACTGTATATAAGACTTTAGGATTAGGATTGACATCATCTACATCCATAATTTCAACTGCCGATTGATCTTCTGTAGTTGTTGTTGTTGTTATTACCGGTGGAGTAATCAAAGGAGGTGGGGGTAAGTTGTCTTTAACTTTGATACTAGGTGGTCCACCAACTATACCTTTACCCTTATCCTTTTCCTTCTGATATACTTTTATTGGTTTAGGGCTTATGTATTCTTCCTGTTTTTCCTTTTCAACCAGGAATATGTCCCATGCATTTTCTGTATCCTCATTTACCTCATTGATTCTTCTATCCATTAATGCAATGTGTCGGTGTGTAGTAGAAAATACTGACCGGTTGGCTTCAACAATTAAATTATCAATTTCTTTGGGTGAGCTCACTGGGTACACAGCAAGTAGCTTTTCTATCTTGATTTTCTTGTCAAGTTCTACTACTGCTTGTCTTCTTGCTTCCAATCTTTGAAATAATTCATTTGGTACTTCATCTGCTACTTCCATCAAAAATTTCTTATACATGCCCATGTGCAGAATAACACTGTTTTCTGCTTGTTCTTTTTCATCTGCTATCAGAGTGTTATTAAATTTTTCTATATTCTTTAGTTTTCCTTCCTCTGTAATTTCATTCAATAGTATGTCAAGGGGGGCCATGTCCTGATATGTCCTCTTCTTCTTCTTAGGTGTCAGCTTTTTCTTAGGTGTAGTCTTCTTAACCAGAGATCTCACTACTTGTTGTTTTTGTCTTGTCCTCCTGGGTGAGGGTGTGGTTTCCGGTGAGGGATCTCTTTTTCTTACAACTCTCTTGAAAGTTGCAGGCATGTCATTTTCCAAAGAAGTGCCTACCGGTGATAGGTGAGTTTCAGGTTCTAAAGTTCCTAACTCTTTCTCAGTAATACCTATTTGTTTTAACACATCTTCTTTAATGGCCTTTGCCTGTCTAGAACCTCTTCTCACAACTACTTTGACCTTCTTCACTCTCTTCTTAGATTGAATTTGACTCTATGGTCTCAGCACTACCAAATACTTCTTCCTTTGGTTCATTTGGTGCTTCTAGAAGTGCTTTAGCATATGTTTCAATTATATGATCATCTGTTTCATAGCCCATCTTTGTTACCCAAATAGTCATAGGGATGACTGCTTCCATCTAGATCTCATCCTTTTTTATTACAAAACAGATTTCATCCTTATATTTGTCAACAATCTTTTATGATAATCTGATTCTTTTCTTCATTTTTGCCTTAAGTGCTTGAAAGAAATCATGGATATTGTTTTCCTTATCTTCTCCCATATTGTTGAATAGTTCTGTTAGCTGTTTACCTACTGGTATATCAAATCCAAGTTCTTTGTAGCCTATACTGGGAACCTGTTTGGTTATATGTAGCATCAAACATACTAGCAGATTTCCAAACCTAAAAGTTCCTTTCTTATCCTTCTTAATGTTGCCTAGATTGTCGATTAACTCATCCTTCAACCACTCACATACATCAATCTTTGCATTATCTGTGATCATGTCATAAGCACTCTTAATGCATAAACTTGAAACTGAGTTAAGTCTATTTGCATGAGTTGCCTTATACCCTAATATCATGTTGATAAACCTTACATTTATATCTATTACATCATTGACTCTTAAGGACCTTTTGTCAGATGTTGCACTAGTTAGCTTAGTAGCTAGGTCATTTGAGACCTTCTTGGTTTTGTCTGGCCTTTTACTGGTGGTCAGTAACCCTGTCACTGCTTTGACAGCTTCCTTGGTAATTTTATGAATTGCATCTAACCAGAAAAATTCTCCATGAACCTTGCTTAAAACTATCCTAATCACATCCTTGGGAAATTCAGGAATGCTAAGGATCTCTGTAAATCCTAGGGTTTCAACAATTTTATGGTCATCTTTTACATTGTTGGATTCATCACATATGACAGATTTAAACATTTTTTTAATCTCTTCATCTCCTAATTCTTCTATGTTGCAATGGATGTAAATTCTGGGGTCTTCAGCATAAACAACTCCTTTAGGAATTTGAGAAAAAGCACCTATATTGTCATCTTTCTTTGCTATCTTGGGAACAAGTTGAAATACGAGCCTAGGGTGTTTTATAACCTCGACTACAGTAGGGTTTGCTATATATTCAAGTGCAAAGGTGGATACCATGATGATAAATACCTTTTTCTGCCTTTAGGATGGATGAATGCTAAAATCCTTTGCTTCTTCGCTTTGAAATGTCTTTGCTCTGGAGATTTTGTGCTCTTCGAGTGTTTGAATTTGTAGTGAAGTGAAATGGAGCTAAAACCACTAATTTATAATGTTTATTTCACCATCTACCACATTTAATGTATGTCGGTTAAGTAATTACTTAACATGTCTGCTGGTAATGAAGTAATTTACAACTTGTCATCTCTAACCGAGGGAATAATAGCATATGTCTCATTAGATTGCCAAACCCTCAAGGAAACTTTCTTCAATTTGATGAAGAACTTCCTACCAGTGGAGCACTGCTCTGTCCTGTCGGTGAAGCATCAATCTGTCCTGCCGATGAAGCATTGATTGGTCCTACCGGTGGAGGAGTATTCCCAACATTTAGGTCAGTTTTTCTAATCCATTATTTTGAGAATTCTTGCTTTACCTCTTCAAATTTTTCTTTCCCTTTCAAGCTAGAACTTTTGTTATCTACCGGTGATCCTTTACTTCTACAGAATTTTGCAATATGCCCAATCTTGTTACATGCATAATAAGTTACATTATTTTTCTGAATAGCTTTGCCATAACCTATGTCAGTTTGAGTTATGCATTGATTAGATAGGTGTCCAAATCTTCCACAAACATAACATCTTACATTCATTCTACAATTTTAAGAGTTGTGACCAACTTTGTTGCATTTTGAACATTGACCAGTGGATGTGTTGATATTCTGATAATTTCTAGATCTGCATTCATTTTCTTTATGACGATACGTATTACAGTTAAAGCATTTTCCATTGAATTTATAAGCATTAGGTTGTCTTACTGGTTTGTTGTGATCCTGAGTGTTTGGAGTACCGGAGCTTTCTCCAATTTCAATGCCAATTCCACAAGTATCACCATTAGGTTTTTGAATCTTCAATAAGTCACCAAGTTCCTCTGAGCTTTTCTTGAATTTGTCTTTGTGTTGATTTGCAATATCCAATTCTCTTTGTAAGATCTCTTTCTGTCTCATCAGTTCATTTGAGTCATTTTGTGCATGCATCAGGTCTGTCTTCAATAGGTCATTTTCATAGCCAAGTCTTGTGTTCTCATTTGTTGCATCACTTAGTCTTCTAGTCAATTCTTCTTCATTCTTCTTCCTATCTTCAATTTCTTTACAAAATCTCATAGTCATATCCTGCATCTCATTCTTTGTTGTCATGTTCTCTTGTTTTAGTTTGCTTATCTGATCATTAAGAGTTTCTTTTTCATCATTCTCATTTTGCATCTTTTCACAAAGTTCTCTTCTCTTGTTTCTTGAAATAGTAAGATTTTCTTGAACTACTTGAATGATATCCTGAGCTGCCTTTAGATCATCTTCTAGTTTGATATTTTTCAAGTTCTCTGTATCATAGTCTGAGAGAGCTGCTTCTAGTTGCTTCATCAAATTTTCCATGTCTACCGGTGTCAAGATCTTCCTCAAGCTATTAGGCTTCTGAAAGTAGAGGACCAGGCTCTGATACCAATTGTTAGGATTCCCACAGATACTGAGGGTGGGGGGGGGGGGCTGAATCAGTATCTAACTAGTTGATAGAATTTCTTAACTTAAAACATGCATAACATATTATAATAGTATACCGGTATGCAAGAAATAATGCAATAAATAGAAATGAAAGTAACCACATAAGAAACACACCATAACACAATGATTTAACAAGGAAACCCAGTGGGGGAAAAACCTCAGTGGGATTTATGACCCACAATATTCACTTACTGGCCAATAAGGGAATATTTCTTATAGTAGGGGGCTTGCACATGCAGGAAGGCCAAGTGCCTAGAGCTCACTGCTCAATGGGAAGTCTCACTGACTTACAATGTTGATTATACAAATCCAATAACTTTTACTGCTTTACAATAGCATCTTCAATGCCAGATTCAGTACCAGTTTCTGCTCTGTTCTTTACATATACCCTTTAACCTATATTTCGCACAATAGGTCTACTTCCTAATTTTTCTCCATACTTCATATATTTCATTTAGAATGTCTACAATGATCTCTCTTATATATGAGAGTCATTTTACATCATGCCAAGTTGGCTTACAAATTTTTTACAATAATAAACAAAATATAATATATCAAAAATCCTGTCAGCCTCTGTGTCGGTATGCTTCCTTTTTCTGCTAGTGCCAGTGGTCTGAGTGCCGGTGTAGAGTGTGTTCAGCCAATGTAGTGTCTCGTCGATGCCATAGGATTGTAAGGTTTCCATCAATGACAAAACCTTCAATCACCTTCAATGTCTCATTGGACTGTGCATATGCCAACAAGATCACCCTGAAATCATTCTAAATGTTTCATCGAAAGAGGGAAAATGATTAGACCTCAAGAATTTGTAGGCCCCAAATGGTGCATTTAATGTTATATGTGGTAGGTGAACCCATTGAGGGTCAAGGGTTAAGGGTGTCAAAGATCACCTAGATGGTAGTCATTGTCACCTTTGATCCTCGATCCCTGAGGGGTCGTTGGCACAAATACCTTCTATCCCTGAAAAGGAAAGGGTTAGGCACAAAAGTGTAGAGGTCAAAGGTCAAAGATCTCAACTCACAATATAGGAAATGGGGCCTCAAATCTTTGATTCCTGCAAGCCTAAAAAGGGGCAAAAGAGACAAGGAAAGGGAAAAAGAAAGAGAAAAGGGGAAGGAAAGCGGAGAGAGAGAAAACAAAAAAAGACAAAGAGGGAAAACATAAAGGAACAAAATAAATACCAAGTGAAGAAAAAGGGAGTTCCTCATTTTTTCACTTAATAAAATAGGGTGTGAGTTGTGGAGACATAATAGTACCCTTACCAGCAATCTTGGAAATACCATTGTAACCAAGAGTTACATGTCCTCCATCAAAATTATTGGAATTCATAAACTTAATCTTATCTTTGGACATGTGACATAAACATCCACTATCTATGATCCACAAATTCTTCTCCTTACATGCATGAAGAGTAGTTAGAGGCACCAAGGACTTCTCTATCTTTTATTCTTCTAGTTTCTTCTTTCAAACCTTTTTGAAACCTCCATCTTGACTCACTATATTGCTTCTATTGATTTTTGGCTTAGGAAAACTCACAAAATTGCTTGTTTCTTGCAATGTGTCCAAATTTGTTGCACTTATGAAAAATAATATCAAAATCAACAATTGGAGAAAACACATTACTATTAACAAAATCATTTCTTCTTACTAGACATTTCCTACAATTCTCGGGCTTATGATGAAAATGATTGTAATTAAAATTATAACTAGAAAAAGAATAAATGAATCTGGTACTAAATCATTGTCATCTTGGTTCTTGTCTTCTAGATCTTCTATTTTACCTCTGTACTTGAGTAAAGCCATCATCCACTTTCCCATTTGCATTAGTAGTCACAACTTTTTTATACTTTGAACTTCTAGAGCCCTTTCCTTATGTATTCTCTATAGCTATCTGCATAGACTGTTCAACCATATTTCCCTTATGCTCTTCTCTAAAACTAATACCAATTTTGATATGTGGTGATCTCTGACTTCTAATTATTCAATCCAACATCTCAATACTCTTTCAAACCTCTAGGTTCAACTAACTATTTTCTTTGTCAATATCCTTTCTCAATGCAACAACTTATGCCTCTAGATTTTTACAATCCTTCTATCTATTTACCAACCTCTCTACCAACATTTCTTCAATCCTTTTTGCCTCTTCTATTTCAACCTTTAATTCGATGACTCTCATTTCTTCCTTCTCGAGATTCTAAGACAATTTATCTTTAGCCTTGACTTCTTTGGTGATCCTCTTCTTCAATTTCTTTTTATTTTAGAATAGAGAAATCCTTCCACGAGATCAACCTCACTATCTTCATCATCTTTGGACTTCATTTTGGTATCAGCAATAGGAGTCTCCATCTCCATAAACAAATCCTTTTCAACGTCATTTATGGAAGCACCTTGATCTTCTTCTTCATTAGATGAACCACTATCCTTATTTACAAAGAAACTCTTTTGATTCTTATTAAATTTATTCTTCTTATTAAAATACTTAATTCCATTCTTCTCATCATCATTGTTAGAGCCTTTATAGGGGAACTTAGTCATAAAATGTCCTACTCCTATCTCACAACAATTGAAACATTTGAAAGGTAGCTTACCCTTATACTTACTAGAACCTCTTCGCAATCTTTTCACAAAGTTTGCCTCCTCCAGATCTGAGTCATCATCAAAATTTGAATCTTCTTGCTTCTTAGACACTTTGAAAGAATCCTCCTTCCTTAAGGATTTTTCATTGTCAAATCTCATCTCATAAGTAGTTAGGGACCCATTTAACTCACCAATAATCAACTTATTAGAGCCATAATGAGATTTCTTTCATGGTCTGAATTCAAAATTAAATTCAAGCTTACCAATCAAGATCAAGAGACTTTTGGTTCAATGAAATTTTGGTCACTTTTTGGCCAAAAAGTAAAAGTGTTTTTCTTGACAATCTTTGAAGCACTTACACACAAAATATTTACAAAGTCCAGTAATATGAAATATAGTACTTTGAGTCTAGTTTTCAAATGTGTAATTTATTCCAATACCTAGATGATACAGATTAATTTTTAATAGACGTGTACAAAATCACTTTCTAAAAGTGATGTTTTAGGTCCATAATATACATGTGTATTAACAATATAATTTGACCTAAAGAAAAGTATTATTATAATTCTTTTTTAGAAATGATGTGTATTATAATGAAGTTTGATGAGGATATTTTTAATGATTTTTTTCAATTTTTTTAATTTATTTTTTTATTGGCCCTAATTGCTTTTATTGAAAACCCCTTGTGTACGACCAACATAATTTGAGCTAAACTAATTATTTTATTATTAATTTTCAATGTGTAGAGAATTTTGTGTAGATTGATTGTATATAAATTTTTTAAGAGATTTAAATTTACAATTTATTAAAAGAAAATGAGCATCTAACATTTCAAATTTATAAACCAATTTCCACATAAATTAATTAAAAATTAGAAAAATATGTCTAAGAATTTTTTTTTTAAATTACATATTTAAAAACTAAACATTGTTATCTATAATGGATTTTAATATCCAAGGATTTGATCTTAATTGGTTAATATATTGGGTTCTCATTTTGCATATGCAAGTTCAATTCTCCATAGGAACATATAAATTGGAATTATAAGTTGTGACTCTTGGTCTTCCATTGTTGGCTTCTAATATGGAGGTGATTTCTAAATAAAAGTGGATTTCTATGTGTTGAGTCTAGGTCTTCCATAGGTTATTTATGTAGACACGTAAAAAAATTCTTAATTAAATAAGTATTTATTATTTATTTAATTATTTTATCATAATTTTGTCTATATTGATTAAATAAATATTTGTATTTAATTAATTCATTCATTAGCCTTTTTCTTTCTAAAATTAAATAAATATTTATTATTTATTTAATCGTCCTAAACCTCACCTTTTTCCTCTATAAACTAAACCAATAATTTATTTAATTAATTAATTTATGATCTTTTTCTTTCTGATCCTAGCCCTGCAACAAGCTCACATGGATCACAATCTAAATTTTTAGGCATGTGCCAAGTGGAATATTCCTCTTCATTCACTTTGTCCTTTCTCCAATGTCCACATTCATTGAATCTAAAATTCAACCCACCACTTAATCATATCCCTCCATTTCAAAATAACCTCTTAATCTTATTCACTCTTACCTATCACTCAATCTGATCCCTTCATCTCTACCTACCCTTCAATCTTATTGATTCTCTTCTAACTATGCTATCATGGCCATTCATATTTTAACCTCTTAATCCAACCCCTTGATTCTCTTGGATATTTCTATAAAGGAGGTTTATTCCTTCCATTTTAGACATCCACAATCATTAGAGTACCTGCATTATGCCAAAATCATTCTAGAGTTTACATCATCATTCCTATTGCATCATAGCCTTATATCATCAAAAGAAAACACACTCTATTCTTTCATGACCTTTTGTGCCATGGAAACATAGATGAGAGAAAATATCATTTTCATGAGATATTGGAGGATAGGAGAAATGGAGTCAAACCTATTATGTATATGAGGGTATACCTTTGGTTTATTTTATGTTATTTCATGCATG
The DNA here is from genome assembly GCF_030272615.1 of Cryptomeria japonica. Classification (NCBI taxonomy): domain Eukaryota; kingdom Viridiplantae; phylum Streptophyta; class Pinopsida; order Cupressales; family Cupressaceae; genus Cryptomeria; species Cryptomeria japonica. The sequence goes on along the minus strand of NC_081410.1, from coordinate 615,630,653 downwards.
ATAGAGCACTTCATTAGTGTTGTTGGATAAGGTTTGTATATTTAGGCTAGTGGTTGGGTTGTATAGGGTTTCCAAATAGTTTTAATTGCAACATACACAATTTATATTGTGTTTTCTCACAAGGAGCTTGTATTGGTCTAATGTTGATGCCCGTATGAGCAAGATATTTGTAATTAATATTCAATTAAAAATAGGTCTTAATTTTATAAAAAAAAATATTTAAAAAATCATCAACCATATTGCCAAAGTTAATTTTTACTGTTGCTATTGAAATGACTTATACTTGTATATCTAAGGCTATGAGTTGGGTTTCCAAGCCTTAAAAAAAGCAAAACATAATTTTTAGTTTTTATTTATTATGAAATGCATACCTACTCCAAACCATGTATCCACTCTATAAAGGTGCAACAATATGACATAAATAGAAATGGATATTGATTTTAAAACATTTTCCCATTTTAAAAAATCAAAATGATCTTCTTTTTTTTTCAGTAATTGGCCGAAGCCTGAATAGCTTTTGACTAGAGCTATGAACCAGTGGGGACACAGTAGGGGGCCCCATCCCCATTACATATCTTTGAATTATTATTATTATTATATGCTTTATTAGATTGACCTCAAGACCTTCCCATCCTATGGAAGGCCAAGAGTCACAACTTAGAGTTCCATTAGATTGACCCCAATACCTTCTCCATCCTATGGAAGGCCAAGAGTCACAGCTTAGATTTCCACTTCAGATGTCCCTATTGGGAGTTGAACTTGGGTCTCCACAATGAGAACCCAGTGTTTTAGCCAGTTAAGCTCAACCCCTTGGACCAAAATGATCTTTTTTCAAAATGCATACCTATTTTAAAATCATAATGGGTACCTATTTCAAATTGGTATAAATTTAGGCTCAAGAGCCCAACCCTAAATAGGTACCTATTTTTTATGAAATAGGTACTCATTTCTAACGATATTTTTTTCAAGCCCAAAACTTCCGCTAAAAGGAAGCCAACTTCTTACACTTTCTCTCTTCGAGCTATTATTTCTTTTGCTCCCCCTAGATTCTTCATAAGTTTGGGGTTTTATCTCTCCAAATTTTGTGGAAGGATTATAGTGGTGCCCAGAGACCTCTCTTTGAAATTATAGGCCTTGTAAAGTCCACTCATGACTTTCTCCACATCTAACTTTTGTGAGGTATTCACACATCACCCCCTTTGCAAATGGGGACCCCCCACTTTTTTTTCTTGCCTTCTAAGATAGTGTTAGAGTCCATAGCTATTAGCCTTTACATCAGAGGGGTATAAATGGTCATAAGGCTAGAAATCAAGTGGATAGTCTTACATGAGTGTGAAGTAAGTAAGTTTGCAAAGTCTAGATATCATGAGTTCAATTATGAATGAAGAAGGATTGCTAATTATAGGGTCACTTTAAGTGCTACTCTTGAAGAGAGAATGTCATGTACACTCCTAGTGTAGCAAACTTCACGACTTGAAGATTTGGAGTGAACTTCATGACTTGAGGATTTGGAGAGAACTTCCTGTTTGAGGAATTTGGAGCGACTTCATGTTTTAGAGCAAGAGAGTGAATTTCATACAAGGTGAACTTCATGAGTTAAGAAAATGGAGTGAATCATACAAGGAGAACTTTAGGAGTTAAGAATTTGGAGCGAACTTCATGAGTTGAAGATTTGGAGTGAACTTCATGAGTTGAGTATTTGGAGAAAACTTCATGAGTTGAAGATTTGGAGCGAACTTCATGAGTTGAAGATTTGGAGCGAACTTCATGACTTGGAGATTTGGAGAGAACTTCATGACTAGGAAAAGAGGAGCGAATTTCATGTTAAACTTCATGTGCACACCACTTAGAGTGATCTTCATCTTCAAAACTACATCAGAAATCTTCATGTTCAAGCCTATAGGAGAAAACTTTATGATCTCAACCACATGAGAAAAGTTCACCTTCAAGCCTACATGAGCAAAATTCGTGATGGAAGAACAAAGGAGATTTGCCTTGAGTTGTTTCAATCTAAAACAAACTTCACAAAATCAATGATGTGAGTGAACTTCGTGAGTTGAGGGAGATGATTGAACTTCATGAATGGACAGAGGGGAGTGAACTTCATGTTCTGAGCTTCAAGAGAAAATTTCAAGTGTAAAAGTTATGAAGTGAACTCTACTCCATGTGTTCCTAATTAAAGGAAAATTTGCAAGATTGATTACAAGACCACTATCTTGGACTAATTTGATGATTAGAAAGAGTCATTTTGAGTTGAGAAGATGAAAGGTGAAAGTTTAAACATCACTTCATGCGAAGCAAGATCAAAGCGAACTTCATGAGTAGGGGTTTATGAGAAAGATTCACGTGCTCCACTCTCATAGAAAAATTCCTAAAGAGACCTCTCTTAAAGTTAGTTCATCATGTTTCCATCAATTAATGAATAAAAGGCTCAAGGTTGGAACCCATAGAATGGATAAATGAATAAGGTTAACTTCGTGAACATCAAGAGATGGAGTGGACTTCAAAGGCTCCTCTCTAAGGGCGAAAAACAACTTCAAGTGCTCCTTCATGAAGGAAAATTCTCTCTAGCCCCTCTTATAAAACTTTAAAAACACATAAAATCAATGAATATATCAAGTTAGAAGAACTATTAAGTTTATATATCATGTGTATTTGATATCATGTTTGTTTGTTTTGCAAATGGAAGGGATGGTGATTGCAAAGCAAAAGCTTGAAGAAATGAGAGAAGGAGATTGCAAGATCTACACTATCATGTCATTAATGAATCTCCAAACACTTATGAGGTTCTTATAGTAAATATTGAGGCATGTTTACAAATCTTGAATAGGCTCTTGAAGTATCTTTTTGCACATACTGTCATTTCAAAAAAATAGTGAATTCATTGTCTTGCAATCAAACTGAGAATGTTTAATAAGAAGTAACCTACTCTGAAAAACCAAGGTGACTCAAAAATAGCCTTGGGAACATATTCAGACCTCTAACTCGCACATTTTTTCACTCCAATTGTTCTTGGGTGCAAATTTTGAGTTCTTGTTCAAAACACTAGCTAAGTAATCAATACTTGCCTAGTTTTCACTCAAATCCATCCTCCAACCATAGTTCTAACTCAACAAGAAATATATACACAATTTACATGCATAAATCAACTTGACCCAATCCATTTTGGTGGCAACCCAGGCCTAGATTAGTCAAGTTGTGGCATTTTCCAACTCCAAACCCTTGACAGGGCAGTGAGCACACAGAATGGATGAAATTTTATTACACCAACTTGAAAAAGAAAAAAAAGTAAAATTATCACCTGAGGATAATTGAACAATAAATAATAACACTTTCCAAAAGGTACAGTATGGACAAGAGAGCTACAGTACGGACTGTTACTCCAAGGAAGGAAAAAAAAGTGATAAAAGCCAAATTTTCATGATTTCTATTAGGATTCTCTTGTTCATACAATCACCAACCTTATTCAAGGAAAAGGGAGGTCTTTTTATAATCCATAAATTTATTTATCAAGCCCAGTATGGACATGAGGCTTCCACAACTTCATTTTGCAAGAAAAGTAAAAAAATGACAATTTTGACAATTTTTACAAGCCCAAATGACAACATTTCTTGCTCCAAAAGACATTTTTGACAACCTAACCTCATCAACTCATCTAGACACCTTATAAATGCTTAAAACCACTTAGTAAACATTTTTTAATGCTTTGGAAATCATTTGGAGACCTCTAAGGCAATTTTGCACATTTTTGCCAAAAATTGTAAACTCAAAGCCTGAAAGGAAAAACTTGACCTTTTGAGCCCAAAATGAGATCAAAACCACTAGAAAAGACACATAACAACCTAAAACAACATTATAAACCTAACACAAGACATTACAAACATGAAATTATAAAATACTCAAAAAGGAGAGTTTTACTCAACTAGGTGCTCCTGCACCATACTCCCCCAAAAACAAAGAAGTCATGTGACTCCTTGAGGCAGAAAAGAAGAAGGGATGCCAAACTTCTGAAAATAAGTTTCAGGTATCCATGTGGCCTCTGAGATAGGCTTATCCTTCCATTGGACTAGATGCTCCATATAGTTGTGATTCCTTGTCTTCTTGAGAATCCTGGAGTCTAGAACCTATTCTGCTTGGGGAATAGAAAGAGAAGGGAGAGATAGATCAGAAAGGGATTCTAAAACATATGAAACTCTTTGAATCTCATAAGGTGGCTTCCCTTTGAAAGCAATCAAATCTACAACATTAAAAATGGGAGACAAAGAAACATCAGTAGGCAAATCAACTTTTTAAGCATTAGACCCATACTTAGACAAGATTTTGCAAGGGCCTATTCTCCTCATCTGAAGTTTGCTTGGAACTCCCTTTTGTAGCCTTTCCTTGTTCAAATGAACCATTGCATAATCTCCTATGGAAAACTGAACATCTCTCTTTGTAGCATCCACTCTTGCCTTGACTTTTTGGGAGGTATCTTGAAGAGCCTTTCTCACTTTCTCATGAACCTCCTTCATGGATTGAGCCATGTCATATGCTGGTCCACTCTTAGGCTGCAAGTTAGTGATATCCCTCAACTCCATTATACCCCTTGGATGCATACCATAAACAACTTCAAAAGAGCTTTTACCTATAGACCGGTTGACACTATCATTGTAGGCATATTCTGCTTGATGAATGAGCTGATCCCAACTCTGCCCATATTCCTTTGTCAAGAACCTAAGCATGTTTCCAAGAGACCTATTCACAACTTCAGTTTGGCCATCATTTTGTGGATGATAAGTTGAACCAAAAGAGAGATTAGTACCCAATCTCTTCCACAATGTTTTCCAAAAATGACCAAGAAACTTAACATCCCTATCTGAAACAATGCTAGTAGGCAAACCATGTATTCTAACAACTTCTTTGAAAAATAAATATGAAATATGACTTGCATCATGTGTTGTCTTACAAGGAATAAAATGAGCCATTTTTCTAAATTTGTCAACTACTACAAAGATGCTATCAAATCCTGCTTGAGTTCTAGGTAATCCTACCACAAAATCCATACTAATGCAATCTCAAGGCCTATGTGGAATGGGAAGAGGCTGATATAAACCAGCATTGGAGGAATTACCTTTTTCTTTCTGACATAGCAAACACTGTTCAACACACCTCCTGATGTCTCTCTGCATCTTAGGCCAATAATATAACCTTTGAACCAACTCTAAGGTCTTGTTGAGACCAAAATGTCCACTTAAGCACCCATTTTGCTTCTCTTGAATGAGGTTCTCTCTCATAGAGCCTTTTGGAACACATAATTGTACACCCCTAAATAACAAACCATCTTGCAAAGTGAAATCAGCATATGCACCATGGAAATGATTCTCAAAACCTTGACAAACTTTATAAGCTTCAGCAAAATCATCATCCGTAGGATACATATCTTTAAAACTATCAATACCAATGCTTTGTACTTGAATCTCATGAACAGTTAACAACCTTCTACTCAAAGCATCTGCTACTTTATTCAACTGACCCTTCTTATGCTTAAGAGTAAAAGTGTAAGCTTGCAAGTACTCTACCCATTTAACATGCATATGATTTAGTTTATCTTGTGAGTTCAAGAAACTTAGTGGCTGATTATCTGTGTATACAACAGACTCTTTAGGAAGAAAATAGTGTCTCCATTTCCTAAGCTCCTATACTAATGCATAGACTTCTAAATCATAGAAAGAGTAGTTTTTCTTGGCATCATTCAACTTCTCACTAAATAATGCAACTGGTCTATTTTCCTGACTTAAAACAGCTCCTACATCAATATTACTAGCATCACATTCAATAGTAAAAAGCTTATCAAAATTAGGTAAAGTGATCACTGGTTGAGTAGCTACTTTAGTTTTCAATAATTCAAACCCCTTATTGGCTACATCTATCCACTAAAATTTTACCTTTACACCCCCTTTGATGGTGTCTAACATAGGAGCACAAATCTCACTGAATCCCCAGATGAATTTTCTGTAAAATTGTGCCAAACCATGGAAACTTCTAACATCACTAGTTGTCTTAGGAGTTGGCCAACTGGTTATTGCTACAACTTTAGATTGATCCATTTTCAGATTGCCTCCTAATACAACAAAACCAAGATAGACCAATTCTTACTTCAAGAAATCACACTTTTCAAGATTAATGGTTAGCTGTTCATTAGATAACTTTCTCAAAACATTAGCTAAATGCTTCAAATTCTCTTCCTTAGTTTTACTGAAGATAAGAATATCATCTAAATACACAATAACAAACTTGCCAATGAAATCATGTAAAACTTCATTCATGAGTCTCATGAAAGTGCTGGGAGCATTAGAGAGTCCAAATGGCATGACAAGCCACTCATAGAGACCCTTATTTGTTTTGAAAGTTGTCTTTCATTCATCGCCCTCTTTGATTCTTATCTGATGGTAACCACTCTTCAAGTAAATCTTACTAAAATATTGTGCACCCCCCAAACAATCCATCAAATCCTCTATCCTGGGTATGGGAAATCTGTATCTGATGGTGATCTTGTTTATGGCTAGAATTTGTACAAAGTCTCCATGTTCCACCCTTCTTGGGTGCCAACACTATGGGTACTGCACAAGGACTAATGTTTTTCCTAAACAGCCCTTGGTCTAAGAGTTCTTGTATTTGTCTTGCTACTTCTTCATTTTGTTTAGGGGTCATCTTATAGGCTGCCTTATTGGGTAAAGAGGCTCCAGGTATGAAATCAATCTGATGGCTAATGGCTCTAGGAGGTGGTAAGGCTGCAGGTGTACCTTCACTGATTATTTCTTTGAAGTTATAAAGGATTTGTTGCACCTCATATGGTATCTCAACTTTCTTTTCTACATTTTCTTCCTTGGGTTTCACTATGAGTAAAAATCCCACTCCTTCACCTTCTTCTAGTGTTTTTATGACTTATTTCTCATTCACTAACAATATGTTAGGCACTTTATTGTGGCTCTCTCCTTCTTCATTGAGGGATTGAATCTGATAGGTTACTCCATCTTTCTGAAATGAGTAGGAATTTCTTTCCCCATCATGTTGTTCATTTCGGTCAAACTGCCATGGTCTACCCAATAGTTGTTAGGGTTTCAAGCAGATCTGAAGCAAATATGAACTAACAATTATATGTAGATTTAAATACAAAAGATAAAGAAATAAAATAGGACACAGATAACACAGAGATTTAACATGGTTCACCCAAAATGGGTTACGTCCACCATACATAGTTGTCCAATCTTTCTTATTATCCAGCAAAAACAATACATCAACCTTACAATGCCTTAAGCATCCCAGCCGCTTATAACATGCATTTTTTAGGGCAAAAACAAAGTCGGCCTTTTTAGGGTTTTATTACAATGTTGGTTTTCATCAAAAAAATACCCAACAAAAAATTTTCTCGGGGGCTCCTCCCCCGAACCCCTGCCTGGACCCTGGCAAGGATACGTGCTGACTGTACAGTACTTTTTTGATCAAACACCACATTTCAACAATCTCCCACTTGGAGACTGATCGGGCTCCACACTGAACAACCTCCCACTTGGAGACTGATTAGGCTCCACACTAAACAACCTCCCACTTGGAGACTGATACTACATGACACCACTGTACATGCAACATCTGCTGGATAAAACATTGGGACTTGACTGGTATAAATTCCACAATTATCAATCAAGAGGACCAACAGAAACTGATGAAGAAATCAACTTCTCCTATGGAACTGCCTTCATGAACATATCGGCAGGATTCTCACTTGTGTGAATCTTCTCAAGCCGTAACTGACCCTCCTCCAAAACAGTCCGGATGAAGTGGTACCTGAGCTGAATGTGCTTTGTCCTTGAATGAAAAGTAGAGTTCTTCGCAAGATGAATGGCACTCTAGTAATTTGTATACAATGGGCGATCCTCTTGTGTCTGACCCAATTCCTCTAGAAAACATTGTAACCAAATCATCTCCTTACTGGCTTCTGTAGTAGCAACATACTCAACTTCAGTGGTTGAAAGTGCAACAACCTTTTGCAGCCTAGAAATCCAACTGACTGCAGTTCCCCCTAAAGTAAAAACATACCCTGTAGTGCTCCTCCATGAATCAATATCACCTACCAAATCAGAGTCAACATATCCACTCAGAGCAGCATTAGATCCTTTGAAACATAATGCCTTTGTAGTGGTTCCTTTCAAATACCGAAGGATCCATTTCACAGCATTTCAATGTTCCATACCCGGATTACTCATAAACCTGCTCACAACTCCCACTGCATGTGCAATATCTGGCCTTGTGCATACCATTGCATACATCAGACTGCCAACAATTGATGAATATGGGATGTTAGACATTTTCTCTACTTCTTCCTATGCCTTTGGGCACATCTCCTTAGTCAATTTGAAATGACTAGCCAAAGGTGTACTAACTGATTTTGCATCCTGCATGTTAAATCTTTTCAACACCTTCTTTATATATTCACTTTGGGACAAATTCAAGGTTCTATTTTTTCTGTCCCGTGTAATCCTCATACCCAGAATTTTCTTAGCTGCACCCAAATCCTTCATAGCAAATGACCTAGCTAATTTCTATTTAAGATCATTTATGTGTTCCATGTTAGAACCAGCAACAAGCATGTCATCAACATAAAGCAATAGGATAATATAACTGCCATTATCCAATCTCTTAAAATATACACAATGATCAGAATGACATCTATGATAACCGTGTTCAGCCATGAAACTATCAAATTTTAAATACCATTGTCGGGGTGCTTTCTTTAGGCCATACAAACTTTTCTTCAACCTACACACCAAGTTCTCCTTACCTTTGACCTCATATCCCTGTGGTTGCAACATGTAAATTTCCTCCTCCAAATCTCCATGGAGAAAAGCTGTTTTCACATCTAATTGTTCAAGATGTAAATCATCTTCAACCACAAGACTAAGTACAGTTCTAATTGAAGTCATTTTTACAACTGGAGAAAATATTTTATCATAATCTATACCCTTTTTATGTGCAAAACCTATTACCACAAGTCTGGCCTTATATCTCTTCTAACCTCCTTCCTCCTCCTTTAGCCAATAAACTCATTTGTTAGGCAAGGCTCTTTTTTCTGCAGGCAAAGGGACTAAGTCCCAAGTCTTATTTTTCATCAAGGAGTCCATCTCCTCTTTCATGTCTAGCTCCCACTGTTGTTTGGCATCCACCTGCATTGCTTCTTCATATTCTTCTGGTTCACCAGAATCAGTTAATAATATAGAATACAAAGAAGGAGAAAATCTTTCAGAAGGTCTACTTGACCTCATAGAACGTCTAACACTTACAAGAGTTTGTGGGACATTCTGTTGTTGCTGAGCATCAGGTACCTATGGCATTTCATTTTCAGGAATCTCATCCAACACCACATATTCTTGCTTGTCCTATTCATGCTTCTTTTCCTGCATCTATTCTTTATACATAACCTTCTCATTGAATATAACATCTCTACTTCTAGTTATTTTCTTATTTTCAAAATCCCATAATCGGTAGTCATATTCATCTATCCCATATCCAATGAATGTACATTTCTGAGATTTACCATCAAGCTTGGTTCTGTTTTCTTTATCAACATGAACAAAAGCTTCACAACCAAAGGTTTTCAAAAAAGAATAATTTACCTTTTTACCAGTCCATGCCTCCTCTGGAATACCACCATCCATGGGGGTTGAAGGTCCTCTATTTATCAAATAGACAGCAGTATGTACAGCATCTGCCCAAAAATGTAAGGGCAATCTAGCATGCAATCTCATGCTCCTCGCGCGTTCCATGATAGTCCTATTCATTCTCTCTGACACACCATTTTCCTGTGGAGTTCCTGGAACTATCTTCTTCTTTCTAATCCCATTTAAGGAGCAGTAATCTTCAAATTCTTTGTTGCAATACTCACCTCCATTATCCGATCTGAGACACTTCAACTTTTTTCATGTCTCATTCTCAACCAAAGCTTTCCATTTCTTACAAGTTTCAAAAACATCTAATTTTTGTTTTAGGAAATATACCCATGTTTTTCTGGTTGAGTCATCAATAAAAATAACATAATAACAAGAGCCACCAAGAGATGATACCTGAGCTAGTCCCCATACATCTAAATGCACAAGCTCTAACTTCTCACTCTTCTTCTCTTTCCCAACCTTGAGAAATCTGACTCTTTTCTGTTTGCCATAAACGCGGTTTTCACAGAACTCTAAATCAATCTTCTTTAGTCCTGGTAATAGATTTTTGGAGTGAAGGATTTTCATCCCTTTCTCACTCATGTGCCCAAGCCTATGGTGCCACATTATCAAATCTGTTCTTGCAACATCTATTGTTGTTGTCCCGGTAGTAACTTTATCTATAGCAGCTAGGGTAGAGTAAGTGTTACCAGTACACGGATATAATGTGCCTACCTTCGCACCTTTAGCTACTACTAATGATCCTTTACTGACCTTCCAGACACTGTCTGAGAAGGTAACTATGCAACCTTCACTACATAGTTGCCCTACAGAAATTAAATTTCTTCTTAAGTTAGGAACATGTCTTACCTCTTGCAAAAACTAGTCATTTCCATTCTACAACTTGATCTTTATCTTTCCTTTTCCAACAATTTGATAGGGCTCATCATCACCCAGATATACCTGTCCAAAATAACCTTGAACATAATCTAGAAAAAAAATTCTATGGGGTGTAGCATGAAATGAAGCCCCAGAATCTATTACCCAAGAATTATTAACATTATCCAAACATAAGATTAAAGCATCTTGTAAAGTATTACTTGCAATATTAGCTTCCTTACTGTCATTTTCATTTTTGTCTCCTTCTTTGTTTTTCTAAGACCAACAGTCTTTCTTTAGATGACTAGGCTTTCCGCAGTACCAGCAATCTTTCTTTCCTCTAGATTGAGAGCGTCCTTTCTTTGACTTCCCTTGTGACTTCGCATTCTGCCTTTTCCTCTTTCCTTTGATCTTCCTCTATTCAAAACACTACCCGATGATGTTGCAGTCTCACCTGTGCTTTTCCTTTGCATTTCCTTGCTTAGGATAACACCAACAATATCATCAAATACCAAAGTATTTTTACCAGAGACAGAGTTACTTACAGCCATAACCAAGCTATTCCAGCTTTTTGGCAAAGAATATAATATCAAGAGAGCCCTAACCTCTTCTACAAAGGTAATTTTTACCGAAGACAGTTGACTAGTAATTGTATTAAATTTATTTAAGTGCTCTACTACAGATCCTCCCTCACTCATTTTCAAATTAAACAAATGCTTCATAAGAAATACCTTATTCGAAGCCGAGGGTTTCTCATACAACTTTTTCAATGTCGCCATCAAATCTATAGTCGTTTTTGCTTCTATTATATTGAATGCTACAGACGGTGCAAGGCACAATCGAATGGATCCCAGTGCCTTTCTATCTAAAATGTCCCACTCTTCATTTGACATTGTGGTCGCTTTCTTTGCCTTTCCTTCCAATGGCCGCCACAAATCCTTTTGATACAGGTAATCCTCCATCTGCATTTTCCATAACTGATAGTTCTGGTCGTTAAACTTTTTGACCTTGAATTTGGAATCCTCCATTGCTCCCACTCAAATCTGAGAGTCCTGCCAATTTACAAAAAACCTCACTCTGATACCAATTGTTAGGGTTTCAAGCAGATCCGAAGCAAATATGAACTAACAATTATATGCAGATTTAAATACAAAAGATAAAGAAATAATACAGGACACAGATAACACAGAGATTTAACGTGGTTCACCCAAAATGGGTTACGTCCACCATACACAGTCGTCCAATCTTTCTTATTATCCAACAAAAACAGTACATCAACCTTACAATGCCTTAAGCATTCTAGCCGCTTATAACATGCATTTTTTAGGGCAAAAACAAAGTCGGCCTTTTTAGGGTTTTATTACAATGTTGGTTTTCATCAAAAAAAAAAACCCAAAAAAAATTTTCTCGGGGTCTCCCGCCCCCAAACCCTGGCTTTTCTCGGGGGCTGCTGCCCCTGAACCCATGCCTGGGGCCTGGTCTGGCCCCAAACCTCGGAAAGGATACGTGCTGAGTGTACAGTACTTTTATGATCAGTTGCCACATTTCAACAATAGTAGGTGGCAAGCATCCATAGGAAGGATGTCACATAGGATCCTATCCTTATATCCACCTATGTGGAAATCTACCCAGGCTTGCTCATTTACTAACACATGTTGTCCCTTATTTAACCATTTGACCTTGTATGGCTCCTTGTGTTGTATCCTAGGTAGTTTCAATTTACTTAATGCTTCCTCTGATATGATGTTATCTGTGGATCCTAAATCTATGATCACCTTACACACCTTTCCCATGATTTTACACTTAATTCTGAACAGTGCTCTTCTCTGTGAGACCTCTGTACTGTGTGGCTTCTTCATTAACACTCTCTTGATCATTAAACTCTCACCATCTTCTGAAGCTAGGTTCAATGTTGAAGTTTTGGTATTACCTCCATCTTCCTGAACATAATTTACCCTCTTTTCACCACCATAGGATGAACTAGGCTTCTCTGGGCATCTATAGGTAGGGTGGCCCAACTTTTGATAGTTATAGCACTACATGCTTGAGAAGTAGGACCCTCTCCCTGGTCCATTAGATCTACCCCTACTCGGGTTGCTTAATCTTCTACCCCTATAGTTGGGTTTTCTTTGAGAATCCCCACTTTTCTCTATAAGTTTAGACTCTCCTTGGGATTGTTGATCTATGCTCCTTCCCCCAAAACTACCTCTATGGCCTCTACCATCTCTTCCCCTACCTCTTCCTCTATTATTTTGTTCTTGCATTCTCCTACTTTTCTCTTCCACCTTAAGTGCTAGTTGATAACACTTGTGTACTATTTGTGGGCATAACAAGCTCATCTCTTCTTGGATGTTCCACCTCAACCCATTCAAGTACCTTGCCACTTTTATGCTCTCATCCTTCCCCCAAAACTACCTCTATGGCCTCTACCATCTCTTCCCCTACCTCTTCCTCTATTATTTTGTTCTTGCATTCTCCTACTTTTCTCTTCCACCTTAAGTGCTAGTTGATAACACTTGTGTACTATTTGTGGGCATAACAAGCTCATCTCTTCTTGGATGTTCCACCTCAACCCATTCAAGTACCTTGCCACTTTTATGCTCTCATCCTCTACTACTCTGGACCTCATGCACAATTTTTGAAACTCCTCAGTGTAGCTACTGACATCTAGGTATTTTTGTGTCAAATTTTGTCTTTTCCTATGAAGTTGTATTTCATAGTCTTCAAGAAGGTAGATTTCCTTTATTTTGGCTACCATTGCTTTCCAGGTGGCTATTGGTTGCTTACCTTCTTTCACCTATTCCTCTTGGATGAACTTCCACCAAATTAAGGGTACCCCTCTCAGCCTTGATTTTTCTACCTTAACCTTTTGTGCTTCAGTTATTCCATCACATTCAAAATGGTTTTCTAGACCTTCAATCCACTCTATAAGAGCATCTGGATCCATCTTTCCATTGAAAAGAGCCACTCCCTCTAAGGTTTTACCACTCATAGATCTCAAAGCTTTCAAGAATGGTTCTTGCTCAATAACAGGGTTGGGTATGGGAACCTCATCTTCTATGGCCACCATTTTACCATGATCTTCAACCTTATCATGGACTTCTTCAGTTTTGACTTCTACTTCAGCTAGTTTTATTGCTAGTTGATCCAATCTTTCTCTGAGTGCCCTATTTTCCTCTTCTTGGTCTTCAACCTTCTTGGCCAACTCAGCATTGGTCACCATGTTTTCCTATTGATCCTTTTCTCCTGAATCTTTTGTTGGCTCTGATACCACTATGATAGGGAGATTGCTAGGTAAGTGCTCAGTAAGGATATTTAAGTCTAAAGGTTCAATTTTTTTCCCAAAAACTTACTTGTGGCTATTGCATATGTTTGCAAATCATTCTTGAGGTCTTCATGCTAGTATCTCTTACAGCACTTCCCAAACAACCTCCCCTTTAACTGGACTCGTTCCCCTACTCATCCCCTATTGGTTATGCCAAACCACTCCACTTCTTCCTACACACTCCCCTGTCCCTTTTTGGACATGATTCTAACAATTCTCTATTCCCACAAGCACCTTCAATTGGTTTAGAGGACTAGATGAAGGTTTTGTTCAAAAAGCTTGTTTCATTCTCTTGTTTTGGCTTCTTAGTTTCACTTGCTCAACTAACTCCTTAGGTCTCACAACCAAAAATACTTCACAAGGGTGTCTTGGAGGTTTCTCAAATTTCTTTCACTATCTTGGTCTATCAACCAAAGATCTCTCCAAATTGCATGAGTTCAAGGTGATCGAGTTCTTAAAAAGTGTGTGTTATGCAGTCAAAAGGGCTACTAGCCCATGCAGGCCTAACTGGCCTGATTTTGCTCACCCAACCCAACGATAGGCAATTCCTCCAAAACAATTTATTTGGATGGTGTTTTAGAGGTGTATGCTTACAGATTTTCGTGGTTTAGGCCACTGTTATGGCAATATGAGCACTATCCACCATTTATGGCACTTTTGTAGGGTTTGGTAGGGTTTAGACCCAATCACGTTGGGAAAACATTGTAACTCTACTAACCAAGCTTCCAAACTGAAGTACACCTTCTACCATGTCATGTAGGGTTTTTCTTTACTACTATCCTATAGGCATTAGTCCAAACACATGGTGCACAAACTGAAAATCTAAAACATGTAAGTGACTACCACAAAAAAATCCAATCATAGTAACCTCACTGTTAAAACTGCATTCCAAGGTGTTAAAAGTTCTTTTCCAACTCTCCCATGGAATTATTGAATCTCCAAACACTTATGAGGTTCTTATAGTAAATACTGAGGCGTGTTTACAAAGCTTGAATAGGCTCTTGAAGTATCTTTTTGCACATACTGTCATTTTAAAAAAATAGTGAATTCATTGTCTTGCAATCAAACTGAGAATGTTTAATAAGAAGTAACCTTCTCTGACAAACCAAGGTGACTCACAAATAGCCTTAGGAACATATTCAGACCTCTAACTCACACATTTGTTCACTCCAATTATTCTTGGGTGCAAATTTTGAGTTCTTGTTCAAGACACTAGCTGAGTAATCAATACTTGCCTAGTTTTCACTCAAATCCAACTTCCAACCATAGTTCTGACTCAACAAGAAATATATACACAATTTACATGCATAAATAAACTTGACCCAATCCATTTTGGTGGTGACCCAATCCTGGATTAGTCAAGTTGTGGCATTTTCCAACTCCAAACCCTTGACAGGCCAGTGAGCACACAGAATGGAAGAAATTTTATTACACCAACTTGGAAAAGAAAAACCAGTACAATTATCACTTGAGGAGCATTTAAAAATCAATAATAACACTTCCCATAAGGTATAATATGGACAAGAGAGCTACAGTACAGACTGTTACTCCAAGGAAGGAAAAAACAGTGATAAAAGCCAAAATTTCATAATTTCTATTAGGATTCTCTTGTTCATACAATCACCAACCTTATTCAAGGAAAAGAGAGGTATTTTTATAGTCCATAAATGTATTTATCAATCCTAGTATGGAAATGAGGCTTCCACAACTTCATTTTGCAAGAAAAGTCAAAAAAATGACAATTTTAACAATTTTTACAAGCCCAAATGACAACATTTCTTGCTCCAAAAGACATTTTTGACAACTTAACCTCATCAACTCATCTAAACACCTTATAAATTCTTAAAACCACTTAGTAAACATGTTTTAATTCTTTGGAAATCATTTGGAAACCTCTAAGGCACTTTTGCACATTTCTGCCAAAAATTGTCAACTCAAAGCCTAAAAGGCAAAACTTGACCTCTTGCGCCCAAAATGAGATCAAAACCACTAGACAAGACACATAAAAACCTAAAAAAACATTATAAACCTAACACAAGACATTACAAACATGAAATCATAAAATACTCAAAAAGGAGAGTTTTACTCAACTAGGTGCTCCTGCACCACTTATCTACCTCATTGTTTCCCATCACCATTACTTTAAGCAAGGTTAAAATGTTGAGCATCAAGAGATATATATCAACATCCCTTAATGGTGAGACCTTTCCCTCATTATCTATTGGTCATGTCAAAGTCTTGTAATCATTTCATTGGCTAGAATTCAGTTTGTTGTAACAAACCCTAATTAGGGTTTTCATTGTAAAATATCGGCCATTGATCTCAAATTGATCTGAGCCATTGAATTATATTGAGAGTACTATAAAAG
Organism: Cryptomeria japonica; assembly: GCF_030272615.1. Classification (NCBI taxonomy): domain Eukaryota; kingdom Viridiplantae; phylum Streptophyta; class Pinopsida; order Cupressales; family Cupressaceae; genus Cryptomeria; species Cryptomeria japonica. Next base: position 615,614,398 of record NC_081410.1, on the reverse strand, counting down.
GCTCAAATATCCCATTTTTAAAGGTTAATATTAAGTAGTAGGAGAGGAATAGAATAGCAATTAGAGTAAAAGTAAGAGTATATTAGGAGAAGGAAGAATTGTTGTTATGACTTGTAAATGAGATACTCTTTTCATTGAAGTTATGATGAAATATATTATTTCAACAAGTCTCATGGTTTCTACTTCTCATTTTGTTTTTATGTTAATTAGATTGAATGGAGGAATTTGTTGAATGCATTTATGTGGAATCTGTTTAGTCCATACCACTAGCCTCTTACTGATTGTAAGTGTGCCTTGTGTGGTCAACTGGAATACTATGCGCTTAACTTTAAATCGCTATACATCCATTGTTTATACATTAACTTGAATGGTGAGTAGTTTTCGATGGTAATGATTTGAACATCTTTGAAACTTACTTAGAAGATTGCACTGAGCTTGTGTCAAATTATTCAAGTTGATGGTGAGACCTCGCCTAGTAGGATTCCATCTAATCATTCAACTATCTTCTTACATTCTAGGTCTTAAAATAGACACTCTTAACCCTTTCCTTTTGCCCTTTTTTTTCAATTCAAGTTAGTTTAGGACAAAAAGCAGCAAAAGATTGAAATATCAGATGACCAAGTTCTAGCAATTGAAGCATTCAACAATTCAATGCAAATCCCTTTGTGATACTAGCAATCACATAAACCAACTATTCTTATCCACATGTCATGACCTGACATACCAGAACCTCAAAATTGTCTCAAGTGATCCTTAAGCTAATCTTCAGCATTTGAGAAGCATTGTTCAAGAGAGGATAAGATACTTTTGGGTATTTTATGTTGGAAATTGACACTCATTGGATTAATTTTGTTGTCATTGATGGCAACAAGATCTGATGGAAGTCACAAAGTGGCACTAGGAGACATATATAGGCAGATACCGACATTGGAAGCATTTAGGCATACACCGGCACTGGCACCAGTATCAATACTTCAAGGAAGTCGACATCAAGGAAGATTTATTTAGTAAATCATTTTGTAATTATTGTCAAGGCCGACATTGAATATCTTTTGTAAATGCATTGTAAGCCGACATAAGACATATCATGTGTAATAGGTATATAGGTCAGTCTGCTAGGTCAATTTAATATATAATGATATTGTGATGGAATAGAGATAGACATATATAGGTATAGGAGAACTGTGAGATGCAAAATATATGTATGGAGATCATTTTTGTATGTGAACATTATATCATACTATAATTTATAGATAGCTTGGAAATCATTCTTGGAGGAGAAGTAATATCGGTAATAGTTCAAGTTTGTGAACCATTACAGAGCAGAACTAGAACCGGAACTCTATCTGGCATAGCAAATGCATTCTTGAGTTCATTTTTTAGTAATTTACTTTGGTAGAAAGCTTTTAGTCAATGAGGCTCTTTAGTGATGAGTGTCTTCCTGCAAGTGCAAGCCCCCGTTTTATGCATTATCTTTTCATATGGCTAGTAAATTGATATTGTGGGTCACAAATCCCACTGTGGTTTTTCCTCATTGAGGTTTTCCACATATAAATTATGTGTTATGGTGTTCATTTAAGTGGATGGTTTGTTTGCTTCTTGTTATATGCTTATTTGTTTACCAGTACATACATGCATGGTTTAGAAAGTTAAAAACTATTCATTCTGATAGAACACTGATTCACCCCCCCCCCACCTCTCACTGTTCTCATATCCCAATAATTGGTATCAGAGCTTGGTACCTCGAACGAAGTTTAACATCTTGAGGAAGATCCTAAAACCAAAATCTTTGAACATGGCTATGGAGAAGCAACTTGAGATGGCTCTTGAGGATTATGATGCTAAAAGGATGAAGAACTTGAAATTGCAAGAAGAATTGAATTCTGCAAATGAATTCATTCTTATCCTGCAAGAAATGTTATCTTTTGCTCAAGCCAGGAGAAAAGAACTTCTACAACAACTGGATGATGAGGAGAAGAATACTCTTAAGGAACAATGTCAGAAACTAAGTCAAGTAAAAATGCTCATGAAAAATGAAATGCAAGATATGACCATGAGGTTATAAAAAAGATATTGAGGACATAAAGAATAAGGAAGATAATATTGTTTTATCTGAAGAACAAGTTTAACGAATGTGGAAGATTGACTCATGAGAATAATCTATTGGGGACTGATTTGGCACACTCCCAGAATAATGAACAAGAACTTGAAAGGCAAGTAACTACTCTGAGAGATGATCTGACTACTGCAAGTGAGTATAAAGAAAAGTTTAGGATCAATACAGAAAATTTGGATGACTTATTGAAAAGACAAAGACAAATTGATGACTCTAAAGGACTTGGATTTGTACAAGGTGAAAGCTCTGGTACTGCTAATAAAGATCAGACAACTAGTATGCAGAACTCATCAAAACAGAAGATACCAGTAAGGAAATCTAATTCTTATAAATTCAATGGTAGATGTTTTGTTTGCAATAAATTTGGGCATATGGCTACACAATGTAGAAATAAGGCAAATCAAAATTATAATTATGCTCCTGGTCAATGCACAAACTACAAGAAATATGGTCATAGATCAGAAGATTGTAGAATGAATGTTAAATGTCATGCATGTGGAAAGTTTGGACATTTTTCTAATCATTTTAGGTCAAGAAATAATAATGGATATGTCAAATCAATTTAGAAGAACAATGTTACATGCTATGCATGCAACAAAATAGGTCATATTGCTAAGTATTGCAGAAGCAAGACTCAACCGGCTAATAATGATAAAGGCAATGAGAAAGGAAAGTAGAAGGTTGGTGGAATACAACAAGATCACACCAAGAGATAGGTTAGAAAATCTGAAGAACAAAGTGGAGCTGGATCTATACCGGCAAATCCACTGATAGAACAGGGTATTCCTCCACTGGCAGGAAATTCCACCAGTAATTGAGGCATAAGCCTAGGGGTTGACAAAGTCACTACTATATTTTGCATATTACCCTGGAAGAGATCTAAGGAGATCTGGAAAGAGATCTGGAGAGATGTGTTCATCATTGATGAAGGTTACGCTAGCACATAACTATGAAACTGGCATCCGTGGGGTTGTTGGTGAAGCATTAATTACAAAAATTTAGGGTTTTTATTTGCTAATAAAAGAAGGTAAGTAAATTAATTTTCACTCATCGAGTATTCAAGCAATCAGAGTGAAGTAAAGGTGAATTAAGAGCAAGCAAAGCATTGAGAGAGGATTTCGAGCAATTATTTGAATCACTCAATCGTCTACCAGCATTCACTTTTAGGTATTTTTTGAAATGACATCTAGATCTTCCACTCCTACTTTTATTACAAATCCCACAATCATCAAAGTCAAGGATAGGTTACGGCCAGTCTTTAAGGAGGTTCCCAAAATTTCCAAGAAGGAAGACTCTACGAGAGCATTTTATAGTGTTCTCGATGGAGTAATGTATGTTGAAGATGTGAAGGCATACATTCACTACACTCTTGAGGATTTGGGTACCAAAGATATCAAAAGCATGTATCAATCAGTGATACTGGGAGACACCAAAATAATCAAACCAAAATTCAAGGCAATTGAGGATCTAGGGTTAACTGGTATTCTATATTTACTAGAATTTAAGGATGAAGTTATCAGATACGTTCTAAGTAGGGTTCACAATGGATTCATTTGGTTAGACAAACCCTACATGATCACAAAGGAATCTATTCAAGCTGTCATCAGGTTACCTAGGGTCGTACAAGAACCAGGTAAGAAAATTTCCAACACAGAGGTTCAGAAAATCACCATTTCTACATCTGATAATAGATCAATAAGGATAAGCACAATAACCGACATGGACATAAAGTTTACAAGCATGATCATAGGATATAAGGTTACTGAATCCAACCAATTGAATTATTTTGCAAGTTCATGCATTCATGCTACATATTAGATGCTAAGGAATAATGTGAAGTATGACGTATGTGAATGGATGGGGAGTGAATTAATGCTAAACCTTACTAAGATCAAAGGAACCAAGAAAGGCACCTTCAGATATGGAAACTTAATTGTTTGTTTAATTCTTTACTTCCTTAATGAGCTACCCAATTTAGGAAAGAAGCAATGGGCTCATGACATACCAGTAGGTATGCAGATCAAGATAGCTATCACCGGTCTTGGTACTAGTAGAGATGAGAAAATTTAGGGTTATTTTAAGAAATTTTAGGAGAACATGAGGCAAACGGAAATAATTTCAAAGAATATTGTGGAGAAGTATTCCACTGACATATGTTTCATGGTGAAAAATGATGAAACTCCCATGGAAGCAGTTGAACCCAGGCAAATCTAGTTTACTGAGCTTGGATATGAGGTAGATGACATCATTTTTGAACTCTACGCAAAAAAGTTGTTATTGTTAGGTCCCAGAGACAACTGAGAGGGGGGGGAGGGGGGGGTGAATCAGTTGTCAAATAAATTTAAACCAAAAACAACTTATCCAAACTTAATGCTTAATACCGTTAAACCAAACTTTATGCCAATAGATAGTTTATCAGTTAATTGCAATATTGGTAAAGATTAATGCATGAAACAGAAAGATAATAACATCCACAACACATAACACCAATATTTGTATGTGGAAACCCTGTAAGGGGAAAAAACATGGTGGGAAATCTTACCCACAATCAGATGATACTACTACAAATGGTATGTGTATACAAATAGGGTCTACACATGCAAAAAGGCCAAGCACCTAGAGCTCACTACTCAAACACAAATAGGAGTCACATTGACTACAATTGGATGGTTAAATCCAATAATGATGTACTGCTCAAAATAGCATCTTCATATGTTGGATTCAGTACTGGTGTAGTTCTGATATGCCTTCACAAAACCTTCCTTCAACCTTCAAATGATGTATGTGTGTATAGCTCTGCTTATTCTCGCATATACCAAATTATAAATCCTTTTCCCAATCACATATCGATCTTGCAAATAAGGTCTTACATTTATACCAAAGCCTAGGACCAAAATGTATAGGTCGGCTTTACAAAAGATATTACAATAAAAATAATTTACAAGTAAATCAATAGTCGATGCAATATATGATTCAACATGTCAGCTTAAGGCATTTACAACATTGATAAATCATCTCCAAAGCATGTCGTGTTGATCTGGAATAGATAAGCCTGTCGGTGCTTATTCTGGACCTATTTTCCGGTAACAGCAAATATGCAAAAATGAATATACCAATGAAAAAATCTCCAAGACAAAGTGTCCAAAAGATGTCTTCAACATAACTAAGTGTTTTCCATGTCATTCCAAGTGCCGGTGAACCAGATACCGGTGACTGTGCATAAAGTCACTTGCTTGCCGATGAACATTGCCAATTCTTCAAAGGTGTCAGAGTTGATAAGTGTTAATAGGTGTTGACATCAATGACAAAACCATATCAACATAACCAAAATACCAACAATCTCCCCCTTTGGCATTGATCACAACACAAGATGGAAAAACCATCATAGTGCCAAAACAGAAATGCCAAATACCAAAAACAAACAATCTCCCAAAAGAGATCATAACCAGAAATCAAAATTCAAATATAGAGAGTAATCAATCTCTTCCAAAATAACAATCACTCCCTCTAGGAGTAACATGTGTTTTCCTTGTGTTTTTTCATATCAATCTCTCCCCCTTTGACATCAAATACCAAAGCCAATACAAAAACCAGGTTCAAATACAAAATACCAACTTTATTCAGTATATCAACTACTCCCCCTGAGAAGTAGCTTTCCTCATCAAAGCCGGAGTAAACGATTTCTTTGTTATTTTTGTCGGTTGATGACAAACATCAACTGTCTAAGTCTCTACCAGTGGGGGTATGACCCCAAGCTGATCTCTGAGATATTCAAAGGTCTCTTTAGGCAAAGGCTTAGTGAAAATATCTACAATCTGCTCTTTAGTATTCACATAAACCAGTTTTACTTCTTTTGCTTCAACATTCTCTTTCAGAAAATTCAGTTTGATAGTGTAGATGTCTAAAACTGGTCAACGCTTGTGGAGTCGTATTTTAACATTGGTGCATTACCTTATTTTATGTTTTTGTGTCGCATTAACATTTCTTCTATGTTGCGTACTTGGTCTTTATCATTTGCGAGCATCGAGTCCTTCTTCTGCATTCTTCATTTGTCTCGCTTTCAAATTTGGTCTTGTCGATAACAATCTTCAGTCATGATTTTGATCGATCTTATCCTGTCGCATCAATGTGCATGCTCATTTATCTTCATTTTGGACATCGCCAATTCTAATCGATGATAGAATTAGGGTTTTTGTCCTCTCGTCAATCTCATCATTTTGCGATCGATTTATCATCGATCCTTGTCCTTGTCAATCTCGTCATTTTGTGATCGATTTGTCATCAATCCTTGTTCTCATCAATCTTGTCATTTTGTGATTGATTTTTCATCGATCCTTGTTCTCATCAATCTCATCAATTTTGCAATCGATTTGTCATCGATCATTGTTCTTTTCAAATCGTGTCAATTTGGATCAATTAGTCATTGTTCCTCATCAATTGGTGCCTATCAATTTGGTCTCTTTATCAATCAAATCATTTGTCAGCATTGGTCCTTTGTCAGTCAGAATCATGATCAAATCGAATCGATATCAATTATCATTTGTCAAGACCTAATTGTCATTCCTTGCATTTTCTAGGGTTTCATGATTTAGTCATTTAATCTTGTTTGTCATTTTCTCTCTAGGTTAAATAATTTATTTATTTATCCTAAGTCTTCTTGTCACAATTAAATGTTTATTTAATTGGCTAACTAATTCCTCCCTCTTTGTGAATTAATTAATAAATGAAAAATTGTTAATTAATTCACTTAATTCCTAATTTCCTCATTTCTAATTTCCTAATTTCTAATTCATCTAAATTCAATTTTCTCCTATATTTCTCCTAATTTCATGGGAATGACATAGCAAATTTGTCATAATTTGTCATAATTGACAATCAATCAATTTTGACATAGTAATTTGTCATAATTATCAATCAATCAATCTTGCATAGAAAGTGTCAATTTGTCATAATTTGTCATATTTGTCATTCTTGATTTGAAATTTCCTTTCAAATCTCTTCATGCTAATCTTGTCTTTTCTCCAATTTGTCTATAAACTGGATGAATTTCTTCAATCAAAGCCCCTGGTCGAATCAATCACGCTTGTAGTACCCTTATGTTGTCATCTTGTCTTGACAATCTTGCTTTCACATTATGCTTATGCACTTGAAGGTGAGATCCACAAAACAAAAGCAATTTGAAGGAGAAAGAAGGACAATGGAGCCACATGAAGGAGACATCTGCATTTGGTTTGCTTAGATTTCATATTGAATGTCTTGTTTTCATGTTTTCATTGAATGTTTTTAGGATTGTCATCACTGCATTTTAGTTTTCGTGATTGAACTCGGCTAATGTTTATATTTGCTTTGATGATTTCTAGATTCCTATCTACATTAATTGCTGAACCCGATGTGAACTAACCCCCTAACCATTCTTTTGAGTGCTTTTGAGATGATTTGCAGATTAAAAACCCAAGAAACAAGGTAATGTAGGGCTTTCTGAGAACTTTTGCGCCTGTGTAGGAGCAATCTGCGCCTGTGTCAAGCAATCTACACCTATGTCAAGGACTTCTATGCCTATGTCAAAGAGATCTATGCCTTTGTTACTACATTATGCGCCTGTGTTACTGCATTTTGCGCCTGTGTGAGACATTCTGCGCCTGTGTAAGGCCAGAAATAGAGGTAAAAAGCAGTGTTTTTACTTGCAAATTGCTTTGTTTTGCATTTTGTTTCTGCTTTTTGGTTTTTCTTTGGTACTAATTCTTTGTGTAGCACCTTGGCATTACACATGACAAATACAAAAAATGAAACTACTAACACATTTTATGCAAGTTCGCTAGTCAAAGACTAAACAAATTAAACTTTTGACTTGGTGATTTTGCAAGTTGCCTTATACTCCAACTAAACTTTGTATTTGTAATTCATAATTAGGCACCTATTATGATTGCTAAGTAGGATGGAATGAACATGTTTTTGCTTTGATTTTTGAGTTTGACATTGGAGTAGGAGAGTATGCTCTCATCCTTCTTAGGGTGATCAGAAATCCAGATCTTCGATACCATTCTCATGGCTTGGATTGTTTGTTACCTTTAGAGGGCCTGCCTTCCTGACCATTTGCTTTCTTTTGCAAGAAAGTGACAATTGTGAGAAGGGAACGACCCAAAGTGAGCACAGCCAGAGTACCTTGGCATTCTAACTCACTATAAATAAATACCTAATGGGCGAAAGCTTTGAAGGAAGGGTTACGTGGGAATTGCAGTTACTTGGGAAGTGATGACCCTTGAACTCTTTCTCATATAAACATCTAAGTAGGACCTCACGGTCTAAATCGTGCTTGCGCAACTACATTTGTTTGGTATCTTGGTGGGCTTAATGTCTCAATCACGCTTGTGTGACACCAAGGAGTAACGCTTAACAGAAATCCTCACTAAACACCTTGTATTTAGAGGCCAAAAAATCCTTCTAGTTGCTTGAGAAGGACAAGTTCAGATACTTGGAAGAGATACTAAGTTCGCCATTGGGAGATTTCCATGGGGACTGATGCTTGGCTGCCTTGAGAAGTGAGTGTCATGGAGGGGAGCCCGTGGGGTCAAGCATCTATGTATTCTCCTTGAATCTCATAATGAGTCTACCTCTCAAGTACCTATTGTCCTTGCCTACCATAAGAAATGTGTGAATGAGCACTATTATCTTGAGTCTAAGTTACAATATCTTGTCTTCTTTACTTGTCAAAAGTTGAGTTGTGTTTCATTTCAAAAACAAGACAAATTGATTCAAAACAAGGTTAAACCCAAGAGTTATTTCATTAAACAAACTTCAAAACACCTTCAAACATGGTTGTCAAACATTTTTCAAAATCTTGTCTCAACATTCATGTCACTTAGTTTTAGGTTCATCCTAGGTTTGCATTTTGCAAATTCATTGTCAATTACCAAGGTTAAGTTTCACCTAGGTCATACTCCTTTGCATATCAATAAGGGTCATCCATTTTGCATGTGTCCTCTTGCATTAGAGTAATACCATTTCATAATTCAAACTTAGGTTGACATTGTCATACATTTGCATTTGCATACCCTAGGTTTCTTCATTAAGCTTAGGTCATTATCATATCATATTAGGGTCATTTGCATAGAAATTGTCCCTTTGCATATAGTGTCAAAACTAGGTTTTGTCATACTTGAGTAATCCAAATCTTTGATAAACCCTAAGTTATTTTTAGGAAGTCTAGACCTTATCAAACTTTTGTCTTTTGTCATCAATTTCATTTCGTCAAACCTAGCTTAGTATCCAAGCATATAGGGGAGACATTGTCATTTTGTCCTTTGAGGTCTAGACATCATTTCAATTTCCTAAGGGTCTCTTTTTTAGATTTGCATTCCAAAAAGTTTGTCAAAATTTTGAAAAACAACAAAAACATAGGTTGCATTCTTGCCATAGATTGCATTTTCATCTATTTAGTTTGCATTTAGTTGCATATCATATATCATCCTTGAAAAATCCCAAAAACATTGCATAGTGACATGTCTATTGAAACAAGGTTCCAAGCACCAATGATGCAACAAAGTTTGATGTATCAACCGACAATGCAATTGAATTTTAATCCAAGGCAAACACAATTATATCCAACCCAACAACAAGGCAATATCGGTCAAACTTTTTATGATGAAACAAGTCTCCAAATACAAAAACTAGAGGAGAAACTAGCTCAAGAAAATGAGATATTGGAACAAAGAGTGAAAAACATTGAGAAGAATAGATCACAAATGTCCAAAATGTTTTGAAAATTTCCAGGTCGAAATCCAAAAATTGAGCCCATTGATGTAAGATCTCTTATTGAATGATCAGACATACCAGCTCTCATCTCACAAATAGAGATGATGAAACAATTTCAAGAAAAGAGACAACAACATTATGTGCCTTCACAACAAGAACAAGAAGGTGTTTACTATCAATCAGATTTTCAACCAATACAACCAATGGTTCAACCAATTGTTCAACATATACAACCAATACAACCAATGGTTCAACCAATTGTTCAACATATACAACCAATACAACCAATGGTCCAATTTCAACAATAAATCCAACCAACTATACAATGTCCACAAAGGGTTCAACCAATGGTGGAATATCAATGTCAACAACCACAACCAAACATTCAAAAACAAAGGTTGCAGCACACACCAACCCAAGTTTCAAACATGTCAGAACAATTGAACCAAGTCCAATATCAAAACATGACATCAAATCAGAACCAACTCCTTGCCAAACAAGTTCAAATTCTAGATACAACTATGTCAAAACCTCGAAAGAAAGGTGGCTTTATTGCAATGATCTTAAGGAAATTACCAAGTGAGTTCTTTGAGGAAGATCAAAATAATAGACTTATGTCTAGCAATGCCTCATCCCCCCACAAACAAATTGACTCTCCAGTGGCATCTATCCCTACACCTTTAGAAGTTTCACAAGAACCTTCCATATTGTCATCATCAAACAATACACCTAAGGATGCAATTATCCAAGGGCTATCCATAATTGATTGCCAGGATAATCAAATTCATGATCACATCCTTTTCATGTTTGAGAAATACAAGACCCAATGCCACCATGCACTTTATTACCATTAGCTGTTTTAGAGGACCCCATTCGAAGTCCCTCTTCCTCATGTTCAAGCATTGATTCCCTGCCAGAATCCATCACAAATGTTCAAAGTGCATTTCCTTCATGCCAAAACATTGATTCCTTATCAAAATCCTCCATGCATATCCAAAGTCCAACCCCATGTCAAGAGGATAATTTAGAGCATGCAGAAACATGTCTTGAAACAGATCAAGATCAATATCTTGAAACCTTATCATCCCATCCAATTGTTGACCAGGACCCCATGTTCCCAGACACTCATGATGATTCCCCTATTCTTGTCCATCCTATCCAAAGTCCTATTGACACTCCATTCCCTGAGAAAGATCAAGATATCCTAGTCCATCCAATCCCAAACGATCCCCTTCCATTTCATGAAAAAAATGTCCTTTCAAATCCCATTGACATTCCACTTCCTAAGAAAGATCAAGATATCCCTTCCATTCTTTCTGATGATCCCATTAAAAGTCAAGAGCAAAGCACCTTTAAAGAGGATTCCAATGATCTTCCTCCTTGTCAAGATCAAATTATTCCTTTAAATCCTCCACAAGATCCTTTTGTTCCTCCATCTCCTTGTCTTAATGCTCCATATACACTCCAAGATCGCATTTCTTTTGATGATCCCGTTATTTCTCCCATTCCATCTCTTGAAGATCCTCTCATTGAACCATGTCCACTACACAATCCTAGTCCCCCTCATGATCCTAATCCCCCTCATGATTCTAACGTGTCAGTGCAAGATGTTCATGAACCCTCGACATGCATAATGGGTTCTTCCACTTTGGTGCAATCCAATCCACTTCAAGATCTCATTATTTCTCTCATATCATATCCACCTCATAATGGACTTGCATCTTCTTCCCAAAGAAAAGAGTATCCTACAAGTCAAGATATTCATAAAGGCAAAGGAGTAGATCTCCATAAGAAAGAACCCCTCCATATCAAAGAATATCTTAAGGGTCATGTCTACACAACTCACTCTCAAGACATTGGTATCCCTCCATCAAAATCAAAACATACACCTTCCCCATCATTCTTTCCATCCATCTTAGGTCCTTATATCCCTTCGTCCTCTATGCAAGGTCAGCAAAAGCACACATCCTTGAGTAAATTTCATCAATCCAAAAGAAATCCATTTCATTCATATCCATCCATACATTCCTTTCCTCCTCCAAGCAATTTGGATGCCAAGTATAAAAGTCATAAGTCTACTCCATTTCATTCATATCCATCCATACATTCCTTTCCTCCTCCAATCAATTTGGATGCCAAGCATAAATGTCATAAGTCTAGCAATCCACATGTATTCAAGGATCAACATGTCCAATATAATCAACATGTCAAAACAAAGAACAATATGATCTATAAAGAAAAAGAAATATACAAAAGGCCACAAAGGCCCATTGCTCAAAAACAAAATTTAAAATCTATATGGGTTCCTAAATCCCTTGTGCAAGCAATGCACTCCAAGGAACCACAAAAGCATGAAAAATCAAAAACCATGTGGATCCCTAAGCAACTCCTTGAAGCACAAAAGCCTAAAGAAAAATCCAACTTGGCATCCAAAATTGATATTCCTCCATCCAAACCTCTCAAATTTGTTCCTCCATCACCTCCTTCTTCCATTTTGGGTCCTTATGTCCATAAATCCCTAGCTATTCCTTCATCAAAATCTCCATATCCAAAACCCACTCTTTCTCCATCAGTCCATCACCCCTCAAGGTGTGTGCCAATGTCAATCTTGCCAACATTTCTATCCACTCAAGCACAGTTCTTCCAATACCCTATCCATTATCCAATGCATATTTTCCATCCTTCGATCCCTTTGATCCCATCCTTTGCATAAATCCTTGCCTTAATTTCATCTCTTTTTCCATGTCCTTATGCTACCAACGTCTTTGAGCATACTTTTAAAGGTCATGGTCCATTTTTTTTTTCAAGGCTACTATCCAAACAAAAAGATGCTTGAGTCCTTCTTCCATCCCCTATCATGTGTCCATCTTCTATTGAAAAAGTCAAAATAAAAAAAAAGTGAAAAAAAAAGGAAAAAGTAAAGCAAAAATAATTCATCCACTGGTGAAAACCTAGCAAATAGGCGCCTTGGGCAAGTACTGTGACAAAAACCTAGCAAACAGGCATCATGCATAATCTATGAACTTTTTGCATACCGTACTTGGGGACAAGTTTTATCCTATCATATCCTTTTGTCCTTCATTGTTCCATTATCCTATCGAACCCCTATCATTACCCTTCATATCCTATTGTCCCTCATGTCCAGTTTCCCTTTCCACCTTTGATCTTGACAAGGCTGAGGATCGTCATGAGCAGTATGAATCTTGTTTGTAGCTTTTAGTCCATCATAGCTTTTGGTCTTTATCCATTTGCTTATTATAACTTTTCATCCATATTCCCTAGCTTATTGCAACTTTCTGCCACTATCCCTTAGCCTACCCCGACCTTCAGTCCATGTCCCTTATCCATTCTTGGTCTTGCTTATCCTATCCATATCTTATCACTATCCATACACTCTTTTTTTTTGTTCCTTGATCTTGGTCTGACATAAGGACGCAAAATTTAAACATAGTTTCAAAAACCTCTTGACATGTCCCTCATGCAATGTCACTACTTTACATTGTCATATCCAGTCTCTTGTCCCATCACGCAATAGCCCTTGAAAATTGCATCCATATTGTCTGCATGATAAAAGGCCTTTGTCTTCCCTCTATCCACCAACATTTCAGCAAGCCTATTTATTCACCTGTCATATTCCTTGCCTTGCTAGACACTGGGGGCAAAATCCAAAAAAATTGAAAAATGTCCTCAAATAAAATCAAAAAAATCAAATAATGTCCTGAAATAATCCAAAAAAATTGAAAAATGTCCTGAAAAAAATCCCTAAAAATCAAATAATGTCCTGAAATAATCTAAAAAAATTGAAAAATGTCCTAAAAAAATCATTAAAAAATCATATAATATCCTGAAAAAACTCATAAAAATCAAATAATGTCCTTAAAAAAATCCCTAAAAAGTCAAATAAAGTCCTTAAAAAATGAACAAAAACATTATAAAACTCGAAAAACAAAACAAAAATATCCCCCCTGTACATAGACAGATCGTTGAGCATACATCCAATGACAATCAATCAAACACTGCGCTTTACTGCAAATCACACATTAACAGATGAACTTTTTCAATCAAACCAGACATTCAAACTGATCAAAATTGTCATATCAATCAACCGCAAAATCATTTGTCCTTGTCACTACTATCATGGGTCTTATACAGGTTGTGGTATGCTCGAAACCAGACTGTGTCCTGTCTTAGACGGGGTATCGCATGTCCTGAAACCAGACAACATGATCGTCCTATCAACACTTTCAACTTTTGACAATGAAGATCAAGATGTTTGTTTGACTTGTTGGAATTAGCGAGTCTTATCATTTATTGATTTATTTTTTATCATGTTCCTATGTTGCTTGATGATGTCACTAAGTGATTTCGAGTGACCGGGATGGTTCATGGTCCCCTTTCTTTTTTGTTGTGATTGCTATTTGTGGAATGTTTGTCAAAAACTGGGGCAACTATATCATTGGGTGTCTGTGATAAGTACATTCTCTTTGTGAACGCCGCACATACCTCGACCCTTGATGTATGCACCCTAGGATGCTTCACTCATTCCTTGTGTGCGATGTGTCTGTCTTTTGCAAAAAGGGTTGTGTTTCAGCTCTGGCCTTCAATGCCATGATGCTCTACATCCATTTTGCTACATTAAATAAAGGTTCTCACCTACAAAGTGCATTACTGAAAGCAATTTTTTCTTCGTCTCTAACTGTCCTCTGTCTCATTTCTTCTTACTAACATTTCTTCCATCAGTTCGGATAGTCAGTTCAGTCTAGTGCTCCAATTTGCCCAAACACATATGCTGCATCCTGCATTCTTTGGTTAGTACATTTGCATTATATCAAGCATCACATCATGCATTTTATCCATTTCATATTATAAATGCATCAAAAACACAAAAAAAATATATCCACACATGTTCCACAATGGTACATCAACAGTGCATAAGTCATCCATACATGGAAAATAACTATAAGTCATAACACATTGCATCCCATCATATCGATGCATATCATATCATATATCAAAATAATATCGGAGTACAAAATTGGACTGTCTGTCCTAAGTATGGCCCGCAGGCTGACTACAAAATGTCAAACTACATATGTCTCTATCGTAAGGAGCATGTGCCTCTATCACTGGGTGCTCCCTTTGTCCTCCTCGTCCCTGCCATCTCTCAAGGATGATGTCCCTCCTACCCTAGGTCCTAGCTGTGGTGGTCTCATAGGTCCACTCACCCCCATGCTACTCACTGACCTCCAAGAGCGTGCCCTGCTCTCTGTCCTCGATCATGCCCGATATGACGCTGCTCTCTGCTCTAGTGGAACTACACTCTCATATAGTGTCCTCCAATGGTGTATCTCCTCTCCAGTCTCTACCAACATCTGTGCCATCTCACATGCACTGGCATCCCTAATCGACCCAATATACTCAGTGACTCTCTGTTCTTCTTGTTGTGCCTGCGCTATTGCTACATCTCGAGCCACTGTCAATCTGGCTATCTCTGCTCTGAACTGATCCTTCTCTGTCCTCAAGATGGCATTTTGTCTCTCTAATGTCGCAATGTGATCATGCTGACTCACTATGGTAGCCCTGCACGTCTCCATCTCCTCTATCCTAGCTGTCTCTGGCTCTATGGGTATATCCTGCAATGATTCCTGATCGGCTGAATTTGGCTCATAGTCGTCATCCTCATCATCTCCATCCTTGTCATCCCCCTCATCCTCATCTCCACCCTCATCCTCCTCATCCTCATCATCTCCCTCCTCCTCTCCTGCGAGTGGGAAGTCCTCCTGTCTCCTAGGTACTGGAATATCAGGATCTGTCAATGGCACTGGCCGTCGTCGTGCAAACCATCACTCATATTCCTCTGTCATCTCGGCATCCACCACATCTAATCTCCAATCCCACTATCTCTGTTGTAGCTATGTGAAGTCAGCATATGCTATGTGTGGTTGAATCATTCTCCCCCACTGACTCGTCTCTCTGTGAGATCGGGCAAAGTGTGCAGTCCCTCTAGGTACATCCTGTCTCTCTCCAAACTGTCGTCTGACTCTCTCTGGTAGGTACATCTCAATCACTCTCTGGCGATTCACTAGTCGCCCAATTAGGTATCTCTCCTATCTACAATATGGTAGCTCATCACTATCATCTGACCATCCAGAGTAATCAAGATATGACCTCCATGTGAACTCTCTCAATATGTCTAGCTCATGTCGCCAATACAGTATGTATCCAAACGGACCCTATCTCAGTGCTCCCCCATAACAGTACACATATGGTCGATGTGGTACTACCTATCTCTCTGCAATCGGTCGACATATGGCTATGTGCTCAAATGCCCATACCTGTAGTAGTGTGACTCCACAACTCAAAGTCTGCACTCCCTGATATGCTATCTGATGCAGCTGAAAATATAGCATAGCAAGCACACATGGTCCCCATGCATACACCATCCCCTCTATCGCCATCTGCTCTAGCACTCTTCCCATCCAATAGGGAATCCATGTCCTCGTTTGTCCCCTGCTAGTAGGCATGCTATCACCACTTCTATCACCACATATCACCAATCATACTCTGATGCCATGGTCTCCCAGCCAATCTCCCTCTCTACGATATCTAGATCATCTGCGTCGCACTCAAATAATCTACACAAAGCATCTCTCCCTATCACTGGGTCATACTTTATCATCTCCCCATGAATCAGAATGTGAAGGATATGCCATACATCCTCTAGTGTCACAGTCACCTCTCCAGTCGCCAGATGGAATGAGGAGGTCTCTGAATGCCATCGCTCTGCCAATGCGGTAAGCAGTCCTATGTTTGCCCTAATCTCAGGCATGAATGTGATGTAGTATATTCCAAGTCCTGCTAATGTATCTTTGTTCGTGCTCCTGAGTCTGTGTCGTAACATGAAGCAGTCAGGATGGTTCTCCCGTGTGATCAGTGGATACTATCGACTCTGCATCACAATTGGGGCACATTTTGTCAGTTTTAGGGTTTGCTCCTACGGGCTGCATTTCCTTGTTTCATGTCCAAATTAGGGTGTTTCTAATCTATTTTGATCTATCCTACCCTTATCCCCCTTTTCTAACCCTTCACATGTTGTTTTTGACCAAATTTGAGCTCCCAGTGCACAACTGCGCCTGTGTGTTGTATCCTGCGCCTGTGTTGCATCAACTTGCACCTATGTACCCTACACAAGCACAGGATGCGCTCACACAGGTGCAGAAGTCACTTTCTGCATTTTCTGTGGGCCCTGCAATGTCCCACAAGCAAGCAAAATTCATGAAATTGACAATATGGGCTTTTGAGACACATACCGTTGCTCTCGCGTCGTCCGGTCGTCTGTAGGTGTGTACATGTTCCCCAAGGTGATCTGCCATTGGAATGTTCGCCATCTCTCTACAAGTGTCCTTTTCCAAAGCAACAAATCCTCCTCTTTGGCTAGTGCAAATGAGCACTTTTCACTCTCTTTGTCTCATTTATAGATCTTTGTCAGTGCATAGATGGACGTGCACCCTCTCCATCTTATGCTGGTCGTGGTCTTTTGCACCTTCAATTGCTTGTCCTTCGTGCATCCGGTCCCCGATTGTCAGTCTGTTTGCTCCTATCATGTTCTATCATTATTATCGATCAATTGGCCTCTTTTCTGGATGTTTCCGACCAATTCCTCGAGGGGGCATGCATATGTCATTATCATTGTCTGGGGCATTTTCATTATTGTTCTTTGAAACAACGCTTAATATCGCATTGTCTCAAAGAGGGGCAAAATGTAGACGTCTAAAATTGGTCAACAATTTTAACATTGGCGCATTGCCTTATTTTAGGTTTTTGCGTCGCATTAACATTTCTTCTATGTTACGTACTTGGTCTTTATCATTTGTGAGCATCGAGTCCTTCTTCTACATTCTTCATTTGTCTCACTTTCGAATTTGGTCTTGTCGATAACAATCTTCAGTCATGATTTTGGTCGATCTTATCCTATCGCATCAATGTGTGTGCTCATTTATCATCATTTTGGACATCACCAATTCTAATCGATGATAGAATTAGGGTTTTTGTCCTCTCGTCAATCTCATCATTTTGCGATCGATTTATCATCAATCCTTGTCCTTGTCAATCTCGTCATTTTGCGATCGATTTGTCATCGATCCTTGTTCTCATCAATCTTGTCATTTTGCGATCGATTTGTCATCGATCCTTGTTCTCATCAATCTCGTCAATCTCGTCAATTTTGCAATCTATTTGTCATCGATTGTTGTTCTTTTCAAATCATGTCAATTTGGATCAATTAGTCATTGTTCCTCGTCAATTGGCGCCTATCAATTTGGTCTCTTTATCAATCAAATCATTTGTCAGCATTGGTCCTTTGTCAGTCAGAATCATGATCAAATCGAATCGATATCAATTATCTTTTGTCAAGACCTAATTGTCATTCCTTGCATTTTCTAATTCATTTTCTAGGGTTTCATGATTTAGTCATTTAATCTTGTTTGTCATTTTCTCTCTAGGTTAAATAAGTTATTTATTTATCCTAAGTCTTCTTGTCACAATTAAATGTTTATTTAATTGGCTAACTAATTCCTCCCTCTTTGTGAATTAATTAATAAATGAAAAATTGTTAATTAATTCACTTAATTCCTATATTTCTCCTAATTTCATGGGAATGACATAGCAAATTTGTCATAATTTGTCATAATTGACAATCAATCAATTTTGACATAGTAATTTGTCATAATTATCAATCAATCAATCTTGCATAGAAAGTGTCAATTTGTCATAATTTGTCATATTTGTCATTCTTGATTTGAAATTTCCTTTCAAATCTCTTCATGCTAATCTTGTCTTTTCTCCAATTTGTCTATAAATTGGATGAATTTCTTCAATCAAAGCCCCTGGTTGAATCAATCATGCTTCTAGTACCCTTATGCTGTCATCTTGTCTTGACAATCTTGCTTTCACATTATGCTTAAGCACTTGAAGGTGAGATCCATAAAACAAAAGCAATTTGAAGGAGAAAGAAGGACAGTGGAGCCACATGAACGAGACATCTGCATTTGGTTTGCTTAGATTTCATATTGAATGTTTTGTTTTCATGTTTTCATTGAATGTTTTTAGGATTGTTATCACTGCATTTTAGTTTTCGTGATTGAACTAGGCTAATGTTTATATTTGCTTTGATGATTTCCAGATTCCTATCTACAGATAGAAACATGTTTGGTTTTAGAATGTAGTACAGGATTCTTAGATATATCAATTGTTGTTGTGTTATCATAATAGATAGTTATAGGTTCCTTGCATTTTACCTTTATGTCCTTCAACATTTTCTTAATCCATAATACTTGTGTACAGTTAGTTGTTGTTGCAACATATTCTAATTCAACTGTTGATAAAGATGTGCAACTTTGTTTCTTACTCAACCAAGAAATCAATCTGCTTCCAAGAAAAAATTCTTCGCTGGTGGTGCTTTTTCTGTCATCCACATCTCTTGCCCAGTTTGCATTTGTGTATGCACATAATTCAAAGTTTTCATCTCTATGATACCATAAGCCAAGATTTTTAGTGCCTTGTAAGTACCAAAAAATCCTTTTTACTGCTGATTCATGATGTTCTTTAGGATTACTCTGAAATATTGAAACAATACATACTGCATTCATAATATTAGGTCTTGTTTGTGTCAAATACAGTAGGCCTCCTATCATAGATTTGTACCTAGTCAGATTAACAAGTGTAGATTCATCTCTTAGTGATAATTTGTCATTTGTAGTCATAGGTGTGCTTATCGGTTTAGAGTTCTCCATCCCAAATTTCTTTAGTAACTCCTTCAAGTACTTAGATTGACTCAAGAATATACCTAAATATCAATCTATGAAATCTGCAATCCTAAAAATAATTTTATCTCTCCAATCATAGACATTTCAAATTCTTGTTGCATTTCAATAGAAAAGTCTTTACATAATCCATCTTCTCCTCCAAATATTATATCATCAACAAAAACTTGTATAACCAAGATGTCATCATTAGTCACTTTATAGTATAAATTGTTGTCAACATTACCTTTAGAAAAACCAATCTTCAAAAGATATTTATCCAATCTATCATACCAAGCTCTTATAGCTTGCTTCAACCCATACAAAGTTTTCCTTAACCTACAAACCATATCTTTTTTATTTGTCAAAGAAAATCCATCAGGTTGCTCAATGTAAACTTCTTCTTCAAGATCTCCATTCATAAATGCACATTTAATATCCATTTGATATACTTTGTATTTCTTGTGTGCTACAAAAGCCAAGAATAATCTTACTACCTCAATTCTAGCTACCGGTGCAAAGGTTTCATTATAATCAATTCCTTCTTTCTGTGAATATCCCTTAGACACTAGTCTTGCTTTATTTCTAATTACCTTACCATCTTTATTAAGTTTGTTTCTGAATACCCATTTTGTTCCAATTACATTTTTATCTTTAGGTCGGGGAACTAATGTCCATGTGTTGTTCTTTTCAATTTGTTCTAATTCTTCTTCCATAGCTTTAATCCAGTGTTTATCTTAACATGCCTCATTAATTGATGATGGTTCAATTTGAGAAATAAGACATACCTCTTCATTTTCTAGTCTTCCTCTTGTCATAACTCCTTGATACTTGTTCCCAATTATCTGATTTTCAGAATGGTTCAATCTTACATACTGGGGTGTCTTTGTTTGTTGTTGTTCTTTAGTTATAGTGGAATTTTCAGATGATAGCGGTGTAAGTGGATCTTCATTTTGTACCAGTGGGTTCAATGTAGGTTCATTTTTCAGTATCTCTGTTGCTGGTTCAAAGTCTATGTACCTTGAAGTTCCTCTAAACTATTCATTAATTTTCACATTTGTACTCTCAACAATTTTCTGCAATCTCTTGTTAAAACATCTATATGCTTTGCTCTTAGAAGAATATTCAAGAAAAATTCCTTCATCACTTCTAGGATCAAATTTTCCAATATACTCATCTCTTCTAATATAGCATTTACTTCCAAATATCCTGAAATATTTAAGAGTAGGAGTAATGTCAAACCATAGTTCATGAGGGGTCTTACCAGTTTCACCTTTGATGTGAACTTTTTTGAATGTATAGACCGATGTACTCACTGCCTCTCTCCAATATACATGTGGTAGATTTACTTCTGATAACATACTTCTAGCTGCATCCAAGATAGTTCTATTTTTCCTTTCTACAACTCCATTCTCATGTGGTGTCCAGGGTGCTGATAATTGTCTTCTGATTCCATTTACTTCACAGAATGTATTAAATTCCTTAGATGTAAATTCACCTCCTTGATCTGATCTCGGACATTTGATTTTCTTGTCGGTTTCATTCTCTACCATCACCTTGAATAGTTTGAACTTCCCAAGTGCTTCTGATTTTTCTTTGAGAAAAGTAACCCAACACATTCTAGAATAGTCATCAATGATTAGCATGCAATATCTATCACCTTGTAAGATTTTAGTTCTAGCTGGACCACATAAATCAGTATGAATTAAGTCAAGAGCATTATTGGATTTTTCTAGAATACTTTTGAAAGATGCTCTAACTTGTTTTCCAAGTTGACATTCCTTACATACCAGATTGTGAGGTTTAACAATCTTAGGTAAATCTCTAACTCCCTTGGTAGTACTGGTTTTCAAAATGCAATCAAATTAAAAGTGACATGGTCTCTTATGCCATAGCCAACTTTCATCAATATGTGCAATCAAGCATGTCTTTTCACTGTTATTTAAATGAAAGATGTTACCTCTAGTTTGATTACCGGTTGCAATTTCCAAACCAGTTTTGTTCATAATTTTGCATTTCCCATTCTTGAATTGTAATTGAAATTATTTCTCAAAAAATTGACCAACACTCAAAAGATTATGCTTTAAACCTTCAACATAGTAAACATTGTCAGTATTATGCTTACCATCAAGAGATATAATACCTTATCCTTTGATCAAACAAGCTTTATCATCTCCAAATCTTACTAGACCTCCATTACATTCCTGGAAAGTCAAGAATTTACTTTTATCACCACTCATATGATGTGAACATCCTGAATCAATGATCCATTCATCCTTAACTTCAATTTTAGCTTCCAGGGCTTGCTCTACTAGTTGAATAGTAGGTGTCGGTTGATCTTCTATTATAGCAACAAAGACCCATCCATTGTCTGTCGGATCCTCATTAGAATCATCAGTGACTCCTTCATCAGAAAGATAACAAGATTTATCTTTGTTCTTAAATCTGTATCTCTGACATTCAGGGTTAGGCTTGTATGTTCTTCTAGCTTCTTCTCTCAATCTTGCATGTTCATCAGGGCATCTTGAAGCCATATGACCAATCTTATTACAATTAAAACATTTAAAGGGTGCTTTACCTTCATAATTACTTCCAATTGGACCTTTAAGCATTTTCCTTGCAAATAGTGCTTCAAGTTCTTCAAGTTCTTCATTTTCTCTCCTAGTTTCTTCAAGTTCTCTTGCACAAAAGGATTTCCAATCAGATTTGTCAAATGATGGTGTCGATGATGTTGATTCCTTAAAAGCTAAATCTGTCTTTATAGTAGCAATAGGACCAAATTCCTCGATTTCGAAAGATGAAATTTTTCCAATCAATGTGTCCCTAGTTACTGATGTATTAGGCATTGTTCTTAACTCATTTATAGTAGTAACTTTTATTTTATATGTCGGTGGCAATCCTCTTAAAACTTTTGAAACAATTTCATCTTCACTTAAGGTAGGTGGATTAGGCTGATTTTGAGTAGGAGCAGTGTAGCCATTCTTTGTAACTTCCCATATGTCCTTTCTAATGCAATTTAGATGTGTCTCCATCCTGATCTTCCATATGCCATAGTTGGTTCCATCAAGTTTAGGACTGTCCTTCGTGAAATAGTTAGAAAACATTGGATCTCCTCAAGTTGTTAAACTTCTGCAAAAAGAGGACTAGGCTCTGATACGAATTGTTAGGTTCCGGAGACAACTGAGAAGGGGGGGGGGTGAATGAGTTGTCAAATAAATTTAAACCAAAAACAACTTATCCAAACTTAATGCTTAATACCGGTAAACCAAACTTTATGCCAGTAGACAGTTTATCAATTATTTGTAGTACCGGTAAAGATTAATGCATGAAACAAAAAGACAATAACATCCACAACAAATAACACCAATATTTGTATGTGGAAACCCTCTAAGGGGAAAAACCATAGTGGGAAACCTTACCCACAATCAAATGATACTACTACAGATAGTATGTGTATACAAATGGGGTTTGCACATGCAGAAAGGCCAAGCGCCTAGAGCTCACTACTCAAACACAAATAGGAGTCACACTGACTACAATTGGATGGTTAAATCCAATAATGATGTACTGCTCAAAATAGCATCTTCATATGCTGGATTTAGTACCGGTGTAGTTCTGATATGCCTTCACAAAACCTTCCTTCAACCTTCAAATGATGTCTATGTGTATAGCTCTTCTTATTCTCGCATATACTGAATTATAAATCTATTTCCCAATCGCATATCGATCTTACAAATAAGATCTTACATTTATACCAAAGCCTAGGACCAAAATGTATAGGTCAGCTTTACAAAAGATATTACAATAAAAACAATTTACAAGTAAATCAATAACCGATGCAATATCTGATTCAACATGTCAGCTTAATGCATTTACAACATTGATAAATCATCTCCAAAGCGTGTCGTGCTAATCTGGAATAGATAAGCATGTCGGTGCTTATTCTGGACCTATTTGCTGGTAACAGCAAATATGCAAACACGAATATACTAATGAACAAATCTCCAAGACAAAGTGTCCAAACGATGTCTTCAACATAGCCAAGTGTTTTCCATGTCATTCCAAGTGCCGGTGAACAATATATCCTGTCGGTCAACTAGATACCGGTGACTGTGCATAAAGTCACTTGCTTGCTGGTGAACATTGCCAATTCTCCAAAGGTGCCAGAGTTGATAAGTGTTAATAGGTGTTGACATCAATGACAAAACCATATCCATATAACCAAAATACCAATAGTTATATGCCCCATTAGATGATAAAAAAGAGTAATTTGGTACAACAAGAGAGAAGGCTCTTGAAGTAAAAACAAGTTTTAACAAGAAAAGAAGAGAAGGGAAAATAGAGAAGATGTCTATATATGTTCAAGATGTGATCCACAAGATAGACACTCAGCTAGGCTCCAAATCTAAATAGGCAATCAAATCGATAGAGGTTGCTACTGAAGAAGTGAAGAAGCCACAAGTACACATTTACCCAATCACTTCTGACTCTGACTCTGAGGATAATGAGCCTCTGGCTTTCAGAAGGGTGCAAAGGAAGAATGTGGTAAAACCACTGGTAGAGCAATAGAAGGCAGAACCTAGGAGGAGACTTGTCAGAAAGGTAGCTCGGCCTATTGCATCTCTTCCACTGGTAAGGAAGCCTATGTAGAAGAGGAAACCAATCACACCGGCAACCACAAGCAAAAAGAAGAAGGGTGATAATACTGGAACTAGTAAGACAACAACGACTTGTGCTGAAATTATTGATGAAGTTATAAAAGATGTTTGAAGAAAATGAGAAAAATGAGTTAGAAGAGGCTATTTTACTATATATAGACATCTATAAGAAAGTCGTAGTTGAAATTTTGAAGGAGATACCTTTATCCCTGTATGATAAACTTGAGGCTAGAAGACTAGATGCTATCAAGAGGGACAGGGAAATCAAGGAAGTTGCACTTTTGGAACAATGTGGTACTATAAATAATGAAGAGATGAAAAGATGTATAGATACTGCTAATAGGACAATTTTAAGTAGTAAAAACCGGTAGATAAGCCTTATGATGGGAAGAGTAAATGAGGTGATAAATGAGACAAGTAAGGGATGAATAAAATTCTTTCAAAAAAACCCAGACTTTCTCACATTTCAAAAAGAATTTGCAAAGGCAACATCTTCCACCATTCATGACAAATCAAAAGGAAAGGGTATTCTGGGCAGTTCAACTCCAGTTTTGGCACAACCACAACCGGCAGTTAAAGAGACTATACAGTATGTACCGACACAGACCAATTTTGAGCAAGAGAATGTATGGGGCATTGGAAACACTGTGGACGATACTCCACCGGTAGTAACTGATACTGTACCAAGTGGAAAAGCCACTAGTGGAAAAGCCACCAGTGCAAAAGAAGTTGAGATGGACAAGGTAAAATCAACTGAGTCCATACCAATAGTTAAAATTGATTCCTCGGCAAGAGTTTTGGCAATTGACACTTCTCAGGGCAAGAAGAAATCAGTCTCAGAGTTAATTCCAAGAGAATTAATGATGATGGACACTCATAAATTGCTAAAGAAAGTGATGCAAATCATCATAGACCCTCCCACAATCATATTGCAACTCATCATTCTTTCTTCTTGAAAACTCAACTCTTCTTGTTTCACCTTCCTTCACTAGGCTTCACCAAGATGCCCAAATAGATCTCTCAACCTTACCAACTTGTTCCAACACTTCCTAGGGTCTCTACATACCCTATTACACTTTACCCAATAGTATTCACTCACCCTATCAACTGGTTCTCTCACAAACCCTTACCCGGGTCCCTAAATAGGTCAATTCCCTAGTAGCCTTGTTCAATAGGTAATCTAACCTTTACTCAAAATAATCTCAAAAAACCTAAAAAAATATTACATATATGGATACCCTTTTGGAATTTACATAACATATGTGAAAATAAACTATGGGTCTTTTGGACAAAATACTCAGACCAACACCTTGCTACACACCAACTAGGCCCAATTAGCCCTCTTTTCCAAAGAAAGTACCAACAAATGGTATGACCACAACTCCAAACCCAAAAAAAGTCTTGAAAAATTTTCCAAAACCATATATTTTCCATGTTTCAAGACAATACACAATCATTTGATAGGTTAGATACTAAACCCCCCTCTTTAGGCCTAAAAAACTAGGGCCTCCTTGTTCAAACCCCAAAACTCACTTCCAGATCTTAAAAATTGGTATTCACCATGAATTTACCATCTCCTAACACCATTTCACATAAAAAAACTACCTCCTTAAGGTAGATCTTCTGTTGCTATACTCATGCCTCCATTTTCATGCTTTTCCTCACTCAATCTCTTACCCTAGGGTATCAACACTTCATCTCCACGTTATTCCCTGCACTCAAACCTATTATTATACAATAATATACATCATTAATGACCCATTACACAATAAAAAAACAACCACATAAAGTGGAACGGGTCACATTTGCATTGTGACTCTCAAAACTTCCGTAAAACAATCACCTACAACAGATTTTAGGACAGCCAATGAAAGTATATCAGATTTGAATGTAAAACCTTCAATAATAGTATCAAATGATAGTACAAACATGCCTCTACATTTCCAAATCCATTTCCAATAAAAAATGAACCAAAGAAGAAGAGTTTCAGACCAATAAAGTGCAAATTTTAGACAAAAATTGCCAGGAAAACCTTGTATTTTTATTGCCAAACCCCAAACTATTACAATGCCAAAAAAATCCGACCCTCAACCTCTTCATTTTGGATCATTACAAACATATCTAAACCTCTTCCCTTCATGGAAACCGAAAACCTACTCTTAACCACCCATATAACCACTTTTGGGTGTTTACAACTTTAATTTATTGTCAAATTGACACTTTTAGTTGTCAATTGACAAGTTTATAACCTTTTTGCATCTTGAAACTTTCTAATCAACTTTATTACATTAATATAGTCACACAAGACCTTATGAAACTTTAAAATGCTTATTAAAAGCCTATTCTACCCATTGAACCCCATTACATTACTCATTTTGACATTATTTGCCCAACATGGCAATTTTGACAAGTTATTACAAAATGACTCATTACATGAGTTTGATGACTCCAAATGGCATTATTATCCATGTTTAAAACATAAAATGGTCATTTTAACCTCATAGAATTAATTATCTCATAAATCTTCATTATGGCCTCATGGTGGCCAATCTTGTCTTGGGTGCTTCTGCGCCATACTCCCCACCTCAAAAATTTCCAAGTCTCTTGGAAATGGTGTTACTGCAAAAAACAAACCAAAAAAAAATATTAAACCTGCACCATCTTACATTTGTAGTGTTCTCATCTTTACCTTGGATTTGTATTTGTCATTCTCTTGACTTCGCATCCATGCTTTGTATCTTGTACCCCTCATTGTTGCTTTTTCCTCTTGAATCTTCTCCTCCATGCTCTGATTAGGCTACTCCCATCTACCCTCTATCTGACCTAAATCTTCAAACATGCCACAACATCTAATACACTGACTCTTTCCCTTCATCTTTACTCTTGGTTTCTTCATTTGCAAAATCAACAAAATCAAGAAGCAATAGCATGCCCCTTCCACCATCTGACTTCTACCAACATCCATCATCTTCACCATGTTTGGAATCTCTATCACAACAGCATACATCTATAAAATAATCATACTTACCACCCAAAGACAACTCATAGTCTTATCATCAACATATTTCATCTCTATGCTAAGAGAACTCACACTTTCACTAGCCTTCTCTTTGCCAATCATCATCTTATCAACCAACTCAACTTCCTTTACCAACTCATTCCTCATCTCATACCATTCCCCTTGGCATACCAACTCTCTATCCAACTTCAAGGCTATATAATTAGCCTCACAATTCACTATCATAGGGGTACTTTGTTGTACTCTACCCTTTACTCCATCCAAAGGACATTCCATTGTCCCAATCAAAATCCCTTTTGCATACTCAAGCCCTTCAAGACTTGGATCCTTTCTGTCAACACCAACATCTTTGTCATCTACCTCTGTCTCAATTCTTAGAACCTCTTTTCCATTAAGTTCATCATCTTCCTCACAAGCTAACTACTTCTCTTTTCTCTCTTGCCCTTCCAAAGGACAACTTACCTTTTCTCTAACATCGTTTTCCTCTCCTAGGATCTTTGTCTCAACTTTATACACATCTGCACTATCAACATCACCTTTTATCATACTATCCTCCACTTTCTCTGTCAGCAAATCAATTTTATCTTCTACTATGACCTCTCTACGCCATCCTTGCCTTGTCATTGGCAATACACCAACACTCTCACTCACATTTTCTTCTCTTCTCATATATACCTCTAACTTATTTGAACCACAATCTTTCACATTATCTAATTGATATGTTGCACGTCCTATCAATGGACTCTTCATCTGCACAATCTCACTTTTCTCCTTCTCAAGGATTGCTTCCTTGTTCTCCTTCACCTCATACCTACTCTTTGCATCGTCTTCCTGCAACTTAGACTCTACCCTGTCTTCTTCAAGCCTAGAAGTGGCTTCTATCTCTGTCTTTTTTTCATCCTTATGTTCCTCATACCTTAGGAACTCTCTTCTTTCAATCAACCTTATCCTTGACACTCCCCATGTTGCCTTGTCATCCTGCAATGATGTCATCACAAACTTTTTCCCATCCTTGTTAATAACATATGAATTTTCTCTACCATCATTTAGGGCTTTAACATCAACTTTCCATACTCTACCCAAGATCATATGACAATCACTGAAAGGCATAATATCACATAGAATAGTATCATAATATGAACCAATGCTGAAAGAAACATATGCTTGCTCTTTAACATCAACCCATTGATCATTGCTTACCCCATATGCTCTGTAAGGTGACTCAAGAGGTGTCCTTGGAAATTTCAACTTCTCAACCATCTCTAATGAGACTATATTTTCAAAAGAACCACTGCTAACAACAACCTTGAATACCTTAAACCTAAATTGCATTGCGTTTGGAATATAGAGTGCCCCTGAGCATACCTTGCCCATATTTCTTCATCTTCTTCCATGATGGTTTCCTCTCTTATCTCTCAGTCTTCAATCTGCAATCTACAAGGACCTACTCCCTTTCTCTAATACCACTATTATGTAGAGAATAATAGACCCTCCCACAATCACATTGCAACTCATCATTCTTTCTTCTTGAAAACTCAACTCTTCTTGTTTCACCTTCTTTCACTAGGCTTCACCAAGATGCCCAAATAGAACTCTCAACCTTACCAACTTGTTCCAACACTTCCTAGGGTCTCTACATACCCTATTCCACTATACCCAATAGGCTTCACTCACCCTATCAATTGGTTCTCTCACAAACGCTTACCTGGGTCCCTAAATAGGCCAATTCCCTAGTAGCCCTATTCAACGGGTAATCTAACCTTTACTCAAAATAATCTCAAAACACCTGAAAAAAATATTACATATATGGATACCCTTTTGGAAGTTACATAACATATATAAAAATAAACTATGGGTCTTTTGGACGAAATACTCAGACCAGCACCTTGCTACACACCAACTAGGCCCAATTAGCCCTCTTTTCCAAAGAAAGTACCAACAAATGGTATGCCCACAACTCCAAACCAAAAAAATTCTTGAAAAATGTTCCAAAACCATATATTTTCCAGGTTTCAAGATAATACACAATCATTTGATAGGCTAGATACTAAACCCCCCTTTTTAGGCCTAAAAAACTAGGGCCTCCTTGTTCAAACCCCAAAACTCACTTCCAGATCTTGAAACTTGGTATTCACCATTAATTTTCCATCCCCTAACACTATTTCACATAAAAAACTACCTCCTTAAGGTATATCTTCTACTGCTATACTCATGCCTCCATTGTGATGCTTTTCCTCACTCAATCTCTTACCCTAGGGTATCAACATGTTATTCCCTGCACTCAAAGCTATTATTATATAATAATATACATCATTAATGACTCATTACATAAGAAAAAAAAACCACATAAAGTGGAACGGTCACATTTGCATTGTGACACTCAAAACTTCCCTAAAACAATCACCTACAACATATTTTAGGACAACCAATGAAAGTATATCAGATTTTAATATAAAAAATTAAATAACAGTATCAAATAATAGTACAAACATGCCTCTACATTTCCAAATCCATTTCCAATAAAAAATGAAGCAAAGAAGAAGAGTTTCAGACCAATAAAGTGCAGATTTTAGACAAAAACTGCCAGGAAAACCTTGTATTTTTATTGCCAAACCCCAAACTTCTACAATTCCAAGCAAATCGAACCCTTAACCTCTTCATTTTGGATCATTAAAAACATATTTAAACCTCTTCCCTTCGTGGAAACCGAAAACCAACTCTTAACCACCCATACAACCACTTTAGGGTGTTTACAACTTTAATTTATTGTCAAATTGACACTTTTAGTTGTCAATTGACAAGTTTCTAACCTTTTTGCATCTTGAAACTTTCTAATCAACTTTATTACATTAATATAGTCACACAAGACCTTATGAAACTTTAAAATGCTCATTAAAAACCTATTCTACCCATTGAACCCCATTACATTACTCATTTTGACATTATTTGCCCAACATGGCAATTTTGACAAGTTATTACAAAACGACTCATTACATGAGTTTGATGACTCCAAATGGCATTATTATCCATGTTTAAAATATCAAATGGTCATTTTAACCTCATAGAATTAATTATCTCATAAATCTTCATTATGGCCTCATGGTGGCCAATCTTGTCTTGGGTGCTTCTGCACCATGAAGGAACTATAGACAAAGGGTTAATTGATCAATCAGTCTCTGTGCTACACAAAATAATGCCTAACTATCAAATTGAGGATGGAGCAATCCCTTCCGATAAGCTCAAGACTTTAATAGAGAACATATCAAATAATTTTCAATCTTTGAGATAGATTGCAAACCGACAGGCTTTGCACAGTTTCTCTACAGAAAAAAGAGTAGCTTTTGATCAACTTATAGAAACTAGGAAGAAGAAAATAGAAGACAAGCTTATTCCCATTGAAATTGTTTAAAACAATGTATTAATATCTACAAAGTATGTTGTAATTTAAGAAATCTTACATCCAATGTAGATAGTAGATTGAAAGAGTTATATGAGAAAATGGCTAATATTTCTAACTCTTTTGATGGACCGATTGCACTAACTACATCTCTTGATGGACTAATTTTGTCCTTAGAGAACCAAGTTTTTTCTTTTGAGAAGGAGAAAGATAAAATAATAAGGAGAGCAAGAAATTTAAGAGGATTGGTAAGCCCTGGACTTGATTCATTGGGTGTTTACAAGAAAGAATGCATGAATATGCTAGCAAAACCCACACCGGTAGATACCCAGGAGAAGGAATCACTTGCCCACTTACTCAGTGGACTTGCATCGGTATCTGATACTTTCAAATCAGGTTGGCACACATATCTTTAGTTGCTACAAAAGGTATACCCAGAAATCCCGAGATGACTAAGCTTGAGTGACACTAATAGTATTCTTTCATTCTTTTATTCTTTCACCAGTCTTTGCCATTTATGTGAAAGGGGGAGTATGTACATATGTGAAAAATATCAAAGAAAATATTATCAGATAGAGTATATGGAGTGTATTGCTTAGGGGGAGCACACCGATAGGGAATCCATTTTTCACATGAGTGTTGCCACCAATGCCAAAGGGGGATATTGTTGGCAATTGACACTCATTGGATTCATTTTTTTGTCATTAATGGCAACAAAATCTGATGGAAGTCACAAACCAGCACTAGGAGGCATATATTGACATTGGAAGCATTCAGGCCTACATCGGCACTGACATCAATACTTCAAGGAAGCCGACATCAAGGAAGATTTATTTAGTAAATCATTTTGTAATTATTGTCAAGGCTGACATTGAATATCTTTCGTAAATGCATTGTAAGTCGACATAAGGCATATCATGTGTAATAGGTATATAAGTCAATCTGCTAGGTCAATTTAATATATGATGGTATTGTGATGAAATAGAGATAGACATATATAGGTATAACAGAACTATGAGATGTGAAATATATGTATGGAGATCGTTTTTGTATGTGAACATTATATCATGCAATGATCTATAGATATCTTGGAAAGCATTCTTGGAGGAGAAGTAATATCGGTAATAGTTCAAGTTTGTGAGCCGGTACAGAGTAGAACCAGAACCAGAACTCTATCTGGTATAGCAAATGCATTCTTGAGTTCATTTTCAGTAATTTACTTTGGCAAAAAGCTTATAGTCAGTGACGCTCTTTAGTGATGAGCAATATGCTCTAGGCAGTGTGCCTTCTTGCAAGTGCAGGCCCCCGTTTTATGTAATATCTTTTCATATGGCCAGTGAACTGATATTGTGGGTCACAAATCCCACCGTGGTTTTTCCTCATTGAGGTTTTCCAAGTATAAATTTGGTGAGTTATGGTGTTCATTTTATGTGGATGGTTTATTTTATTCTTGTTATATGCTTATTTGTTTACCGGTGCATACATGCATGGTTTAGAAAGTTAAAAACTGTTCATTCCGGTAGAACACTGATTCAGCCCCCCCCCCCCCCCCCCCCTCTATCAGTATTCTCAGATCCCAACATTTTATTCCATGTTCGCATGTGCATAAAAAACACATCAACACTAACCATGGTTGAACATCTCAACCATCATTTCCAACTCTAGTCTTCTCTTGGAACTTGTCATCATTGATTTTAATGCATTTGATTTGTTGTCCTTGAACATGAGATGGCTCACTTTGCATGGTGCATTCTCTATCAAGGCCTTTTGATGGTCAACTAATTCAAGTGGCCATCCCTTGCCCTCACTATCTTTGTTTTGGGCATCTTGAGAGTATCAAGCATTTATTTTAGGTTTTCCCTTGAGCTTAAGAAGCTTGTAATTGGATCCATGACCTCTTTAAACCATTTCATCCTTCTCTATTCCCTTTGTATATAGCTTTGTTAGGAGATCGGCCTTGTCTCTTGGTCAAATACACCTCACTCTATTGTGCTTTTATGGAGGAGATTCTTTTCTACATTTAAAAGGATATAAATTCTTCCTTTTTTTCAATTGTACATAGTATAAATGTTCATTCATCTCTTTACACCAAAGTTGTGATTTTCTTTCAAGTTTTCATGTAGAATGAAGTGTAAGATCGCAAAGTTGTACTTGAAGTTGCTCACCTCCAAGAGTTGTTGAACCATTGGGGGAATACCCTCTGTATTGTTGTTAGAGTGCCTTAGATAGACTCTTCCTCTCCTTTTAGGGGTTGTAGGTGTGGTCATAGTCAATCTTCTAGGAGAGGCTATTACTCTCAATTTCATGATAATTTGCAAGGCTCTATTGATCATGGATGGTTCTAACTTCCCAAAATGCCTTCTTGATAGCCTTCTCCAAGTCTTCTTAAAGGTGTGGGGAGATTGCCTAACCTAGTTCTAACAAGTTTTCTCGTCTATTACTTGTCATCTTTCTAGTCTACTCCCAACAATTAGTTGAAGAAACTCTTGAGGAGGAAGGCACTATTATTGGTTGGGAGTCTCTTGTTGAAACTACCCTTGTTGTTGTTTGAGGTTTAAATCGTGATAATAAAGGTCTGGCTAATGATGGTACAACATTACCTACTTAATTGTTGTATTCATCTTTATTCTAGACTCAGTCTCATTAGACTTTGTGGGTGTGCCTTTATACCATCATAATTTTTTTTGTGAATGTTGTGCTATTTAAATATTTTAATATAAAATAAAGTAGAAATATTCATTAAAACCCATTTCAAAGCCCAAAAGGTAACTTCTAATAATTTTCTTACTATTCAAGATTAATAAGTATAAGCATAATACTATAATTTCTAGTGTATGTTTCTATGTCATCTATATCTACCCAACATATTAAATACGCATTTAGTTATAAATAATAATTAATTAAAATTAAAAACTCTTAAATTTTAATCATGTCAAGAGGTATTCCACAATGACGACATGTAGTCTCATGTGACGACCACATTAATAAAAATCTCTTGCATTATGCTTCCTCATCTTGATGATGAATGGATTAGTAAATGTGATTTGAAACGATGATATAAAAAATTGTACATCAAATAATTAATATTTAATAATTACGTAAATTCAAAAATTACATATATAACACTGACTACACTCTTCAAAGTAAAAACAGAATAAAGTAATCATAAAATTATTGAATTATAGCTTTTCCAAAAGTAAAATAACTTTTCAATTAAAAATAAAGAACGATATAAAAAATAAAACAATTCTTAAATAAAAAGAAAACGTGAATGTAAAATCTTCTATAAAAAAAATAAAAAAATATGTGTCCGTATAATAAATAAAATTATTCTAAAGTAAAATAAAGTAATTATAAAAAAAAAAAATCTTTGAAAAATAAATATATTTAAGATAAAAATGTCTTAGATATACACATTGCCACATGTTTCATGATGATTGCCCTTTGCAATCCTTGAATTTAATGAATTTTTATAATATTAAAATAAACCAAAAAACAACAACTTGGTAAGTACTTTAATCGATTAATGCAATGACTTATTTTAGTATTTTATAAAGTTAAATTGATGGCTTACCAAATCGTCTCCTTACTTATCGGGGAGCACTTTTACTTTAGCGGTCTAAGTACACATTCAAATGTTTCTTTTTTGAGGATTGCCTTGAAAGAAAAATGCGTAAATAAATAAATAAAAAATTATTTTAATATTTATCATTATTTGGGAGCTGTCGCAGCTGGTATTTATTGGCCGTTTCATAACTTTACAATATTAAAAAAGGTTGGTATTTATTAAATTCACAATAATGTTTCTAATGTGGGGAGGTGTTCCTTAAACAGGTAAACATATACTATTGATGACCTCATAGAGATCATTTAGACATTTAGAAAAAGTGATATGACACTTGTCACAATGACCTTAATTTGACTAGATTTGTGGTTTGGGCTACAGTGGAAGAAATGATGTCACCATTAGGTTTTGTATTGTTGAATTCTTTCCATAGTTTAAGCATTTTCTCTTTCTTGTTATGTAAACAAATGCATAATTGCATTGATTTGGTAATAAAGTGGCCTAGAAATATAGTTAAATCCATTGGAGTGTGATCTCTCAATACTCCAAAGACTCTCATTTGTACAATGAATGTTTTAATAATTCTCTACATATCTTATAATATCTAACACTGTAGATCAAGTCATGAGGGGAGGGAAGAGTTACCACG
Organism: Cryptomeria japonica; assembly: GCF_030272615.1. Lineage (NCBI taxonomy): Eukaryota > Viridiplantae > Streptophyta > Pinopsida > Cupressales > Cupressaceae > Cryptomeria > Cryptomeria japonica. The sequence goes on along the minus strand of NC_081410.1, from coordinate 615,579,442 downwards.
TGATTAGGGACATGATCAGGGAATTCAAAACTTTGGACTTTATTATTGTTAAATTAATTTTAAACCAAAATCAAGTCCGAATATGTGTGTTTGACTTGCACAGGATCATTAGGTTATGGTGTGCCACTGGAAGACAGAAGTTTTTTCATATATCAAGAAAATGACGTTGAAAGAAAAGTTGTAGTGGTATTGGGAAGATATTCGGGAGCAGCTAGGAAATTTTTTTTAAAAAAAAAAAAAAATTACTATGTAGTTACCATGAAGGTTATCTTGGGAGGCAAACGTGATGTCACTAGGAAGACTAAAGTGGTGGCAAGACAACCCCCTCCACACGAAACATGGGGGGATAAAAAAATAAAAATAAAACTTTAACACAAGCCAAGATTATATGATTATTTATTTAATTCGTGGCTTTTTTTTATCTTTCTTAGGCTTTCGTTTTTAGTTGTATGAAATTATAAGAAAAATCATTAAATGTGAAAGCAAAGGGGGGACACGTTGCATGAGTCGAGTTGGCCAAACACGTGACGTAGACAGTTATGGACGGTCGAGCCAAAGTTGACTTCGGCCCCTATGGTTTATCCTTTATATACACACAACATATACGAGACCTGGAGGGAAATATACACATTGAGTATATATACACATAAGATATATATACACAAACTCTGTACACTATCTATTCTATTGATAGAACGTTTGCGGCCCTATGAGAAGCTTGTCCTTCAAATTACTGTGACAAAATCAATCAGTTATTGTTGCTTAGTATAGTGTATGAAGGGGTGTGTATAGTGTAGGCAATTGGGCCTCCTTGAATAGACAGACCTTTGAAGATTGATATATTTGCCAATTTGGCCCATTTTTTTTGTGGGTGTTTTGGAGAAGTATTAAAGAGAAGAGTTGTGTTGCAGAGAGGCTGAGATTAGTTGTTTTTTTGCTTGCTCTGTGTGTTAAGATGGGTCGTGCACCTTGTTGTGATAAGGATGGTCTTAAGAAAGGGCCATGGACTCCTGAGGAAGATCAGAAGCTTATGGATTACATTAAACGCCATGGCCATGGAAGCTGGCGTGCACTTCCTAAACATGCAGGTAACCAGGGGGATGGAATGGTTGCTTTAGCCCACCATGGTGTTGCAGAAGAATCTATCTATTAATGTGCAAATCTGGGATCTTGGGTTCTTAGATTGTGTTGATGATCAAGAGTTTGTGTTCTAGTTTGTCACTGCAAATTGTCTCCTTAGATTGCCTTTCTGTATCTAGGATTGAGCCCTTAGATTGTGGTTTGGTTGTGGTGATTTTGGTCTTTGTATTAGATTGCCACTGTAAATTGTCTCCATGGAAGCTTTCCTGACTTGATTTGGGCCTTTATCTATCAGAATATTGTCTTCATGGAAGCTTGTTCTAATGTCATCGTTCAAGCTTGATTGTCTTGACTGATGAAATCATCTGTCAAGTTTGTTCTAATGTGAATGTTCAAGCTTGATTGTTTTGATTTATGAAATCATCTGTCAAGTTTGTTCTAATGTGATCGTCCAAGCTTGATTGATTTGATTCATGAAATCATTTGTCAAGTTTGTTCTAATGTGATCATTCAAGCTTTATTGTCTTGATTTGTGAAATAATTTGTCAACTTTGTTCTAATCTGATCGTCCAAGCTTTATTGTCTTGATTTGTGAAATAATTTGTCAAGTTTGTTTTAATGTCATTGTTCAAGTTTGATTGTCTTGTCTTGATTTAAGCCCTTTAGTGTTAGGTTGCCATTAGAATGCAGTTGTCCAGTTTTTTCTGTGTCTTTATGTGTTAGGTTGAATTAGGTAGTGCCTGCGGATTATCTGTTAAACTGTCTTTAAACAACTCATCCTGAGAAGGTTTTTCCTTGGAAATTGCTTGTGGAGCAGTGTACAATGTCATCATAAATCGCTTAACTGGTTTAGTGTATGTTGTCATAGCTTATGTCATTGTGTAATATTTAACATGTTTTTTTGTCTCTGTGGTCCTGGTCATATTCATAATGTATTGTTTAACTGGTTTTATCTACACATTCCTACCTAATGTCATTGTACATAATATGGTGACCACGTTAAGAAAAATGTGTTTTTATCATCTTCTGCATTTGAGTTAAACTCTTATAGATTGCGTGTAATAGCTTTAGTTTAAAAGGATCATATGTGTTCAAGACATGGTTTTGTTAAGGAAAGGAGAATTTGGAATGGAAAAGAATTGTTGCATTTGGTGGTTACATGTTTACGTTGGATGATAATGTGAGAATTGTTTTCAATTTTTGCAGGACTTCTGAGATGTGGGAAGAGTTGCAGATTAAGGTGGACAAACTACCTCCGACCTGATATAAAAAGAGGGAAGTTTTCATTCGAGGAAGAACAAACTATAATTCAACTCCATGGAGTCATGGGAAACAAGTAAGAAATTTGTCAAACTAACCTTCTTGTGCAGATGATTGTCTCAATGGGTGTCTGGTTCTAAAGTTGGTTTTCTAAGAGTTTCTTGATTATATTGCTTTAAGATTCCTTAGCTATGTTGCAGGTTGTTAGTGCAAATATAGATTGGTTTTGTTTTAGCATTGCTTGTGAAGATTTTAAGCCATTTTAGCTAAATTGTTAATGGTGTTGGTCTGTGCAGATGGTCTGCTATAGCTGGGCACCTTCCTGGAAGGACAGACAATGAAATAAAGAACTATTGGAACACCCACTTGAAAAAGAGGCTTCTTCAGATGGGAATAGACCCTGTGACTCACAGGCCAAGGATGGATCTCTTTGATTTCTCCAACATGAGTCATTTTCTGGGTGCACCTTCTCTGAGCCACATGACTGCTAGGTGGGAGAACGCCAGGCTGCAGGAAGCCATGACCAGAGAATACATGAGGATTTATGCAGCTTTGATCCAGCAGCAGGCTGATCAATACAATCACAGTGCAGGAGGCACAATTAGTCCAGACCTACTCTTGAGATCCCACCTTGAGAATCCCTTGTCTAGGCCAGATGCTAATCTTATTAACAATTATATCATGTCTCAGACATGGGCTCAAAACCCAGAGAATCAGCAGGGCTCATTAGAATACAATGCCCAAATCTCTCAGGTTATAGAACAGTTCCAAGCCCAAGCTCAAATCATGAAAAATGTGCAGTATTCATCACCCACATCAACCCTGAATGGCCTTAGCACACCTTCCAACATAAAGCTAGAAAACCAAGGTATTATTACCAATGATGGAACCCATGATCAGGCTACCCTTCTCCCTGAGATGAAATTTAACACAAGTGAGGCCTATGACAATATGGTGAACTCTTCCTTAATTTTGCCCACCATGAAAAGCCAGGACCTTAACCCACTACTGTGGCCTGAGGACAACTTGTATAGAATGTGTAAGAGTGATTCAGAGTCTGTACCAGCCCTTATATCCTCCACATCCTCACCAAACATATTCAGTGACTCTGATTTGGTTGCAGATAATTCCTCTTCCTCCATGTTAAACATGAACATGAGCAGTACTACTACTAGTTCTCCCACTGCTACTAACAACAATGGCTCATATGCATTCCCACCTGAGTTTCTCTTGGATTTCCCAGAAAACTCCAAGCAGAAAGAAGCACTAATGTCAAAACCAGCGTCAGGATCAGCATCATCCTCTTCATGGCAAGATGTGCAAAATTATTCAGAAGATGGCAGAGATTACTGGTGTAATATGCTCAAGTATGTTGCAGAGAACACCGTGACCCACAATTCAGGATTTGAGAGCATGGGAGCTCAGTAGAGAGTGGAGAGACAGCAAGATCAATAAGAAAATAGTATGATCTATAGAGAGTGATCTGTAGAGTACTGAATTCATGTACATGGGCATTGGGTGTACAAGTCTAACAGTTTGATTCATTTATATTTTTTTTAAGAATGCAGTATTGTGTACAAAAACCAGTTTTTTGGGGTAATCCAAAGGCACTGCATCATTTGCTGACTGGCCTGCCTTCATGGATCTTAAAATGTTCTGTATACTATTCTGTGTTCAGATTAGGATTGGTTACATGTACTTTATCATCATTTCAAGACTTTTCAATGAATTCTACATTGTTGAAATTCTAACGGCACTGCTTTTTGATTCAAACTTAGTTTTTTTGATAATTTTTTCACTTTCCTCTGGTGTGCACTCAAACATAAAAATACACCAGACCTACCCAACAACTATTAGTTAAAATATCAATTGTTTTTGAGCTCGATGTCTCCAATGCATTCACAGTCTTGACTATTTGTTGTAAAAACAATCCAATCTGCACAAGATTGAAGATTATAACAGGATTGGATTGAAGATTATAACAGCATTGGATTTTTTGGTACATGGCTGCTTAGTCGAAAGAGGCTTGTAATTTAGATGTATGTTTATCCGAATCGTTATGATTTATCAGAGATGTAGACATCTATGTAGAGATGCGGACATCCATTATACAGTGTTTCTATAAAAATATATATATATTTTTTTATTTTTTTACCCATTTCTTATGAAGACTAAAACAGTGATTTTTTCCAATTCTTATGAAGAATCTATGGAATTATGTTTTTCTGGGCATAAAGTCCTAAACCAGAAGAAAAGCAACATGACCAGATTTTGGACTGTGTGTATGTCATAAGTACGTAAGAGACTATTTAGATCCTACCATCAAAACCTATTTTTTTTCAATTAAATTTGTGCTCCTATCCATTAATGGTTCACCTCGAATACTAGAATAACATCTGTATACTTTTGGAAGAGAGTAAGTGGCTCTTGACTTTGTACACAAGGTATTTTCAGGCACTGTTCTAAACAATTACTATCGCCCAATTGTTCGCTCAGAAGAGACAGCAAAATCATTGTTTCGATTTTTAAAGATGTTCAGACAACTGTTGTAAACAAAAGTAGTCTTAAAAGGGTGGAGGAACAAAAGCATATTCAAATTTGAAGTCAGCCCATGGACACTGTGCACGGAAAGATTAATAAATTTTGATTCCAAATTGTCCTTTGAGAATATGAAGGAGGACATGAATTTAATACTGCTTGAGATGTTTAAATATATTAAAGATCTTAGATTTTAGTTGTGAATTCAATTGACAGTAGGATTGCAAAAGACAACATTTTCATAAACTTTCCCAATGGCAAGCTTTCAAGCCTCCTTTTCTTCGCACATAGCTTGATGGTAGGCTACAATCTCTCTTCAAATATAACTTGTACACGTTATATAGGTAATAATAGTCATTCAACATATACTCTTATAATGATAAGACTTGTATATGTATATTAATCTTTATCTTGTTTTTGGGTTTATTTAAAGAGACTTTTTGATATATTGATAAATAATATAATAGTATAGAGTATTTTTAGATTTAATAATTTTTTATAAATGTTTTGGATTGTGAAGAGAATTATTACGTGTGATCTAAAGTATTGATACAAAAATATACACAATCGAATTCAAAAGCATTATACACTAAATTAATGGACCAAAAAAATCTCATGCTTTCATATATTGTAATTTTGTGAAAAGTCTAGTTGCTTTCTCTATGTCACTTATCCATCCATTACACATATTCTTAAACACTTACCTCTCACTCTCATATATACGCTTATGTATCTTGATACATTCCCCCCTATCCACTTATTTATTACACCTATGCATGAACATATTGTCTACACGTGATATTCGCTTCAATTTGGCTCCTTTCATGTTTCAAGACCATTTGATTGTTGTGAGGATCTTCACATGATCACAAACTTGTTCTTCTCAAATTCAAATTTAGTCGACTCCCACCTTCACCCTTCCCATTTAAGACCGACTAAATACAAATTTGCATGATGTATTGGTATTTCCTTCTAGTTACGAGCATTCAATACATTCATTTAGACATCCATGATTTGAGAGTTAATTCACACATCATCCTCATTACACTCTTGTGTTGGAGCATTTAAAGGAATCTAGTTTTGTATGAACATTTTAGAAAGTACAAGCATGACTAAAGCATGATGTTTTTTTATTTTATACACACATTTTTGCAAGGTGACCTAGAACATGTCCCCTCATGTAAAAGCAACAAAAGAAACTAAGGTGATTCAAATGAAACAAAAATAAAAGTGGTTAGATTTTTAGGATATTTCTATGGATGTAAGATATTTTGGTGGACCCATATTTAACTTTCATCTATGAACCTGCAGTATGTTGTGATTAGTAGTGAACTATATACTATCATCCTACTAATCCAAAGCATTCATATTTCAACATCATAGAATAAAAAAATTCACTCTTGAATCATAAAACTAAACACGTTTATTCGTATACTCTTAACATTTATAATATTTAAATAAATAATATTTGTAAAATACCATTTTTTAATCTATACTTATGCACTTATATAATATTTAATTAACCTAACTCAATCTTAGTGAAAATATATTTTTTATATTTTCTTTTATAACAATTTATATCTTTTTATTTAACAATGTATAATCTTAAAATTTAATAATAACAATGATTATATTTTAAATAATTAAGCTAATTTACATTTATATACTGATATAGATAACTTAAATAGATTTATTTAAAATATTTAAAAATCTATCTCCTAATGTTTAGATTTTTTATGATATGTATTTAAAATATTTTTTATCTACAATTTTAATAAATTATTTAATTCATATCAATAGTATCAAATCTTATGTCTTATTTTATTTCTTAAAATACACAGTTCTAGTATATTTTTTATATCAATAAATTATAATATGGAATAATAACCTATCGAAAAAAATATATAACATAATAATAATCTATGAAGCATGGAAAATGTTCTTATAAACTGCGAACTCTTTTAAATGGAAATAATAATGTTATTTTTTTTAATAATGTCATTTTTTAGTATGTGTATATAGTAAACACCAAATTCTAGAGAAGAAACATGCAAAAACAAATTATATTTTAAACTTGATATCACGTCTCTAATAGATCAAATAAATTAATAAAAAATACCAAAAAAAAAAAAAAAATTGTTAGAAACGAGGATTTATATAATTGTTTAGGTAGATTGATATGGAAGGTTGAGATTACATCTTAGATTGAATGGCTAGGATGAATTCACATGAGAAGGATGCAAGTGGAGGGAATGACTTAACATTAAGTCATGTTGATAGAGAGATATCCCAATTGCCTTAACTTTCACAAGAAGATGAGATGCAAATGAATGGATGCTTGAGGAGAGTGAAAGCATGTGAGGGCGATTGTACCATATAGTGGATGAATGAAGGGTCAAGATGTAAAGTCCATTTTATGGTGAAGTGGACGAGGGTTACCATTTATTCTTAAAATAATATAAGGAATGTTAATTATCCTAAATAAATGAATTAAAAATTAATTTAATTGAGAAGTGATTAGAGAATGTTAATCTAGATTAATAAAATTATTTATTTAGATAACTATTAGAGTATAGATGACTTAATCAACTAAGTAAATTATTTAATTAATTAATGAAGGAATTATATGGGATTAATTATGAGTATTAATAAATGTGTGATGGTGTTAGATTAAAATATAAAAGTAAATATTAAGAGTGTGTGTGTGTGTGTGTGTGTGGACAAGACATTATCTAGGAGGTGGCTCCCATTATATTAAATAATAAAAAATTAAAAAATCTATAAACCAATTATCCCATGAGAGTTTCCACATTTTTATCTTTCATAAAATGATTGTAAGCTAGTAAAAAGTAGGCATGCATGATCCTCTACTTACATATAAAAAAAATTACCTTAACTATCATTTTCCTATTAGTATTTATTCATAAGCTATACTTGATATGTGTAGTTGTATGGATATATAACATTCCTTCAGCCAATTCACTCAATTGATGTCTACTCCATTATTAAAAATATTTAATCGTTACTCAAATAATTCTAGAGATTCTTGAGAGTGAAATTAGGATAATCCCTTCCTTGAATATCTCTATACCATTCCCCATTTCTACCTTTTCCTTGAGTTCCTAGACTAGAACTTGATTCCACGTATAGAGAAATTCTCATAAAAATACTCTATAACCTCTAGAGATTCCTATCAAAATTCTCATTGTATGAAGCCCACTACTATTGACATTGTAATGTGCTTATCTTGGAGGGTGTTTATTGTGTTGGGAAAGAAATTTATAATAAGGAATTGATTATTCTTGTGCTCCACCTTTCTTCCTAAGTTGCCTTCTCCAATAGTCATTTGGATGGCTTCCTAACAAGAGGAAAACCATTTAAAAAATTGTTTTAGCCTATTTTCCATGTGAGCATTATCATAGTCGCATTGAATATTGGAATTGAAAATCCTATTTTCCAATTTTAGGGTGAGAGGAAGGAGAATGCTAGATTTAACCTTTCTATATTTACATATTTGATTTATTTTAATCATGTGAGGATTTGGTTTCTATAGTTTCACATGCACATGATATCAATTGTGATCCATAAGATACCAAATTTGTATCATTCTTGCACTTTGTTGTCACTCCATTCACTTTGATAATTAGCTATAATAATGGTATCAAGTTGATTTATAAATGACATAGTTCTCTAATGTATCTACAACTTTATTCACTTCTCTCTAGAACAATGTTGAATGGGGAAGCTTTCCTACTTATTGAGAAGAAACCTAATATGCTCCATAGAATTCCTCAAATTTGAGTTTAAAATTTATTTATCCTGCATATAACATTTATGGCTACCATAAAATCCCCATCTATGTCTATATTATTGATATTTTCTATTTGCATAGTTTGAGTGCAACTAGAAGAGCTTGTAGCTCTAACACATTATTAATTTTGGTCTGTATTTTTTTTGATATGACTTAGATTAGGTCACTAGAATCATATTTGACTATGCACCTTCCTCCAAAAGCACCCATGTCACCACATGAAGCATTGTCAAAATTTATTTTTGATCTTTTACTAGAAGGCATGAATGCTACTTTGTCTTTTCCCTCACTTTTGGTTTTATAGTTCATCTTGTTAGCCCCTTTAACAAGGATCATGTGTGTAAGTGCGCACATGCATGTTCTTAATAATGAAAATATGTTATGATACTTTTCATATTTGTAACATTATTTTATTAATCTGTTTTAACATAGTATAATTATATATTCTCAATTCATATTAATTAACTAAATCATAAAAAAACTTTAGTCTTTAAGAATCTTACATTCTAATTTCAATTTCATTTTATACTATATAAAATTGGTGAATAGTATCACTTATATTGTTAATAGATAAAGTAGTTCATCCATTAATATGGACATGTATCAATCGAAAGTGTTTTATTATACCATTACTTCAACAACAACAAAAAAATCTAAAAGAGTAAGTGCACGGAAATGGAGGACAAATTAGTTTGCATCCTTGAGATTTTAGCAAAATACTTTTTCATTATCAAAGACATGGCGCATTTGCATTTTGACACACGCATATATTGTATACATTTTAAGGTAGTTTAGAAACTCACTACAAGGTACTATATAATTCTTGTTTTTATCATATCTTCAAATTTGAGCATATATATTTTAAATTACTCATCTAGATTTAGCTTTAATTGATTTTTTTTTTTTGTATTAAAAATCGAGAGAAAAAAATTACAAGAGTTGGAATCAAGGGAGGCTAAGCCTCAACCACCAAAGTCACAGAGGAGAGTATCAAAAGTACATCGATGAAGAGTCCAAGACCCAAAAAGGAACAACAGAGAAAGAAAAGACAACAGAGAACTAATGTAAAATGTGGTCAAAGGATTCAACCCAAGTAGTCCAACCCTTAGCCCCTTCCATCCAAATCACCTTCTTACGATCTTGGATTTGAGTAAGCATGGTGATGCGATCAACAACAGGTATCTTATTGTTGTCAATCTCCTCTTGCAACTTATGGAGAGCCTCCTCAAAAGATGTCAGGTTGTCTGCGAGCCTCTTCCACTCATACCCATCCTTCATTTCATAAACAAACATAGTTGTGTGCCCATCTTTGAGGAACCTGAGAAGCTTATGTCTCTGCACATTCATCAAGAAGCAAACCTGAGAAGCAATATTAAAATAGGCGAGTCTACGAAAAGACTCAGTAAGACCTCTATCAATGTCGTGAAATCTATCTTCATTTCTCTTCTTCCAAATGAACCAAAGGATATAGGAAGATAAAATAAACCAAAACAAATTAGCATCTTTCTTAAGCCCAGAGATATAACCAGAAACAATGTCAAAAAAAGTCACATGATTAGGAATACAGAAACCAAACATTAACCAAACCTCCCTAGAAAAAGCGTAGTCAAAGAATATGTGCCTGCAAGTATCAAGAAGTCTGCAAATGGAACATATGTCAGCATTAAGAGGATCTTTTCTCAAGGGAAGTCTGTCTAAAATGAGCTGTCATTTAAAACATTGCACTTTAGGAGGAATCGGGCTTTTCCAAAGACGAAGAAAACATTTTTGCCAAGAATTAATAGACAAATCCAAATACCATAACAGATTAACATGGTTAATAATAGAATCATCATTAGAAATCAACTCACAGATGTTGTGGGTTTTAATCTTGGGCAGGGGAGAGCCTTCTTGCCAATTGAAAGTAAGGAATCTGTGCGAGTCAACATCAGCGGTGAGAAGCGGGGCAAGGTTCTCACAAGCTCTTTTAATCATAAGGTAGGTTTTCTTCTGGGTAGGAGGAAGGTTATAAGCATAGCTAAGCATGTCCCAACTGATCAGAGCATTGTTTTCAAATAAATCCATCAAATATCTTATACCAGATCTAGTCCATAGCTTGGCCGAACAGCCTTGAGTAAGGGCTAAGGGCTTTAATTGATTTTAGAAAAAAATGGTCACATCTAACCCCTTTTGTGCCGTATTTCTATAAACTTACTTGAAATCTATTAAAAAAAATCAACAACTAATTATTTTTATTTTTATAATTATAATAAATACATACTTTCATTTTTACTTTAAAATTTATTTTAATTTAAAAAATAATAATAAATAAATTTATCCCTTTTATTCATATATCATAATTTTTTGGGCTTTCGCCCATAGCTCAAATAGTTGGTAAGGTTGTGCCAAGGCTTTGGGTTCTTCCCATGTAGGTCCAAGGTTCAACTCTCGTCAGTTGGGTTTACCTAGTGACTAGGTTGTTTGAGCTCGCTTAGTTGTCCATCGAGGTATTCTCGCCTCAGCTCACCTCCTCTATACCCCAAAACTTGGCAAAAAAAAGTAAGACCAAGGCAAGGTGTAGTTGGATTGTTCGGTTGGGTCACTGGGTTATCTCATGATATATATATTATTTATAAATTTATAATTCATTTATTCTATTTTGTAATATTTTTTAATCTTTAATATTAACAAACTATTCATGGCATAGCCTAACAATAAACTTGTGACATTATTGTCATAGCGACGAAGATTCAAACTCTCCTTGAGTCGTCATGATCGCAAGCATTGTGTCCTTGTTAATCCATTGTGCTCATATATCAAAACTAATGGCATTCATGAAGGTGACTAATTTGAGTGAAGTTGTTAAAAAATAGTAACATTATCTTTATAGCGACGAAGATTCAAACTCTCCTTGAGTTGTCATGATCGCAAACATTGTGTCCTTGTTGATCCATTGTGCTCATAAAATTGAACCTTAATATCGAAACTATTGACATTCATTAAAGTGACTTTATATTCCAATCTTTTATTAGACTAATACTTATAAATTTTACGTCTTTAGATTTAAATTATTCACAATTTAATTATATCATGACTTATGTTTGACCTCTATTACACCTAATCAAATTGTTTACAATTTTTTTTTTTCCAATATTATTTTGACTAAAATAGAAACCACCACTTCAAATTTCATTATGACAAAATTTATAATCTATAAGAAGATCAACATAAAAAAAAATTTCCCTAATAATGTGCTCTGTTTCCTTATTCCCTGCACATTGATAAATCATGCATGATTAAACCTATTTATAATTATATGTGTGTGTGCGTGTAAATGATTCCTCAAACAATTTCTTTAATTGTGAGTCGTTTGCATGCATTCCATTAATAGAAAGAAAATCTAGTCCATAAACAATGATGAAAAAAAATTACTGAAAAAACACACGGCATCTCCGTGCACCACATCCATATGACCTCACGGAATCCATTCTACGTAAATCTCCCCATGCTTAAAACACAAGATTTCTGTGTCTCTGAAAAAAGGTCGCCAAAATAAAACCTAAAATAAAGACTTAATTAGCCCCCGACCCTTATCAATAAGCGGTGCCGGCGGAATTCATTTTAAACATATGCGAAAGATTTTTTGTCTTGACAGGTGTCAAATGTGATATTTTCATCGTGTTTTAATTATTTGTAGGCGTAGGTAATAGATTTTGCCACATATTTGTTTTGACTGGGTAAAGAGGTGCTAAAAGTTTTGCTTTGTTTATTTGGAAAGGGCCATTTTGAGTGTTGAAATAGAGACAAAAGTCCATATAAGCCGTGGGTCACATTATTGCCGCCCGGAGAAAAACATGAGAGACGGAGCCGCCAATTTAAATTGAAGGCTCCACATTTGCGGCTCTTCTGACATGTGACCTCAATATCAATAATCTCTTCAACCACGTAAAATCCCAGTCTTTTTCGAAAGATTCGGGGAAATTTTATACTATTACTTTGTGAAAGCAGAGGGATTTTGTTCGCAGAGTGTGAAAAAGGGCTTGTAAATGGAATCATTGGGTTGATTTTTTCCACGATGTAAACGTTGAGGAAAATTTTAGGATTTGTTAAATGGTTTAGAAGTCGGCTGTTAAAGATGAAGACATGTTGAGGAAAATTTTAGGATTTGTTAAATGGTTTAGAAGTCGGCTGTTAAAGATGAAATGTCTTCATGGAAGCTTCTATTTTTAATCTTGGTTTGTTGAATATAAAATATTGGAAAACATTAAGGATTTGTTTTAGGGTTTAGGAGTCCGTTGTTAATATAAAGGATGAAATGTCTTGATGGTAGTATCTATTTTTAGAGTTTTTGTTTTGTTTAATATAAAAATAATTGGGAAAAATTAAAGATTTGTTTTTATATTAAGAGTAGTAAAATTAGGGTGCTGATCCTTTGCACACACAGTCCGAAGGCAGCTTTAACAAGTATCAACCAAACACTAACAACACACTAACAATTGTTCAATATCAAAACACAATAGATTAAGAGTCTTAGCAAAAGTTAAAGGTAAAACAATTGAGAGTCTCAACAAAAGTTAGAAGTAAAAGGATTAAGAGTCTTAGCAGCGTGTAACGAAAACTAAAAGATCTAAAACCAGCTACCCAGTAGCTAAATGAGGGCGGACATTGCTCCAATCATCAACACACTAACAATAGTTCAATATCAAAACACAACAGATTAAGAGTCTTAGCAAAAGTTAAAGGTAAAACAATTGAGAGTCTCAGCAAAAGTTAAAAGTAAAAGGATTAAGAGTCTTAGCAGCGTGTAACGAAAACTAAAAGAACTAAAACCAGCCACACAGTAGCTAAATGAGGGCGGGCATTGCTCCAATCATCAACACACTAACAATAGTTCAATATCAAAACACAACAGATTAAGAGTCTTAGCAAAAGTTAAAGGTAAAACAATTGAGAGTCTCAACAAAAGTTAATAGTAAAAAGATTAAGAGTCTTAGCAGCGTGTAACGAAAACTAAAAGATCTAAAACCAGCCACCCAGTAGTTAATTGAGGGCATTGCTCCAATCATCAGGCATTACTGAGGAACTTAAAAAGATCCTTCCATGGTTTAAGAGTTGGTTTTTAATATATAGATGGAATGTGATTTTTATGTTGAATTAGGATGCTTTTGGAGGAAAGTTGTGTGAGAATTTTTTGTTATCATTACTGTTGATAACATTTTTATCCTCTTTCTCTTTCTTTCATTTAAGGGTTGTTTTTGTACACACCTAAAATTGACTATTAACATCTAGTCAATTTACACTTTTATTTTTTCTATTCTTGTCATTTCATTAATTAATTTGGAAAGAATTAAGGATCACTTCTGATGAATTCAATAAATACTGCGAGGAGAACGAGATAAGAGGCAATTGTTTGCCCCAAGGATACCACAACAGAATGACATAGCAGAAAGAAACAATAGGACTGTGGTTGAAGCAGCCAGAACTATGTTGATCCAAGGAAATGTCGCTCACACATTTTGGAGAGAAGCGATGAGCACTACAGTCTATACCATGAACCAAGTGCTCATTAAGAAAGGTAAAGACAAAACCCCCTATGAGTACTGGAACGGGAGAACTCCCAATGTGAGTTATTTCAAAGTGTTTGGGAGTAAATGCTATATCAGGAGAGGTGAGCACTTGAGTAAGTTTGATGCTAAATGTGATGAAGGAATATTCCTAGGATATTCCACTAAAAGCAAAGCTCCCAAGTGTTGGCAAATGCACACTCCAATGAGAAATTGTAGGTGATTGAAGGTATTGTCATTGATGGCAACCTTACAATCCTATGGCACCAGCAGGCACTAACACAGGCACAAACACCAGCACTGGCACCGACAAAAGATGTTTACCAGCACCCTAACCGACATGATTTTGTTTATTGTATTTTGTATTTAATTATAAAGTATTTTTGTAAGCCGACAAGGCAAATTGTAATAGGACTCATATATAAGTATGAGATCTTGTAAATCATTTGTAAGTGAAGCGCATGCAAGGAATGTAATAGGCAGATGCGAATATTAAGGTAGACTTTGGAATAGGGTTTTGGAAGTTGTATGAGCTTAAACCGATACTGAACCTGGCATAACAAATGCTGAACCGAAGTAGTACATGATATTGGATTTACATAATCCACTTTTGTAAGTCAGTGAGACTTCCCTTGCATATTTGAGCAGTGAGCTTTAGGCAGTTGGCCTTCCTGCATGTGCAGGCTCCTATTGTATCAATAATATTCACTTATTGGCCAGTGAGCGAATATTGTGGGTCAAAAATCCCACCAAGGTTTTTCCCACATCGGGTTTCCTTGTTAAAAATATTGTGTTATGGTGTGCTTTCTATGTTGTGTTTACTGTTCTTATTTACTGCATTAATTCTTGTTTACCGATACACTGTTTTGGAATGCAATTTATTTAATAAGTTCAGAAAATCCATTAACCGGTTAGATATTGATTCACCCCCCCCCCCCTCTTAGTATCTTTGGGAATCCTAACAATTGGTATCAGATCCTGGTCCTGTATTTTCAAAAGCCTAATAGCTTGAGGAAGATTCTGATACCAGTACAGATGGAAAACTTGAGAAAGCAATTGGAAATAGCTCTTGCAGATTATGATGCAGAAAAGTTGAAGAATATGAAACTTGAAGATGATCTGAAGGCTACACAGGAAATGAAGAGAACTTCATGAGAAGATGGAGAGTGATGATGATGAAAAAGAAACTCTTAATGATCTTGTAAGCAAGATGAAGCAGGATAACATGGCCTTGAGGAATGAGATGCAAGATATGACTATGAGATTTTATAAAGACATTGAAGACCAAAAGAAGAATGAAGATGACTTGGCTAGGAGAATCAATGATGCTAGAAATGAAAATCTAAGATTTAGTCATGAAAATGATATGTTGAAGATAAGATATAATTCACTTGGAGCATGATAAAACTGAACTCATGAGACGATTTCTTAGAAAATGAGTTGGCTACTGCAAATCAACACAAGGAGAAATTCAAGAAAAGTTCAGAGGAACTTGATGACATGTTGAAAAATCAGAGATCTAATGGAGATACTAATAGTCTCAGCTTTGAAGTTGGTGAAAGCTCTGGTACTGCAAACAATCATGATCACAGTAAACCGATAAGACAACCTAATGCCTACAAATTCAATGGAAAATGCTTTAACTATAACAAGTATGGTCATAGAGCAAATCAGTGTAGATCTAGAAATTATCAGAACACCAATGCACCCATCGGTCAATGTTCTAAATGCAACAAATTTGGTCATAATTTAGAAAATTGCAGAATGAATGTAAGATGTTATGTTTTTGGAAGATTTGGACACTTATCTAATCAATGCAAAACACATACCGACATTGGATATGAAAAAGATATTTAGAAAAACAATGTGACTTGTTATGCTTGTAACAAGATTGGACATATTGCAAAATTTTGTAGAAGTAAGGCATCATCGACAAATAACAAAGGACCCAGTTTGAAAGGTAAAGAGAAGGTTGAAGAAGTAAAGCAATAATTTTCAAAACAATGGATCAGGAAGTCAGATATGAATGTTAATGAAGCTATTCCTTCACCGGTAGAACAGAGTATCACTCCACCAGTAGGAGATTCTTCATCTAACTGAAAAGAAATCTTTTGGGGGTATGGCAATGAATTGAAAAACATGCTAGTTTACCCTCTGTTGATGGTGAGAAGTTGAAATACTTCTTTATTGGCAGATGTGTTAAGTTTCACTTAACCAGTAGGCATTTAATGTGGTAGTTGAAGGAAATGACATTATAAAGCAAGTGTTTTGGCTCTTTTTCATTCACCGAGCATTCAAATTTCCTTTAGAGCGTAAAAATGCCGAGGGAAGGCATCCATAGCGAGAAGTGAAGCAAATAATTCAAGCATTCAAACCTAAAGGCAGATTAAGGTATTTATACAATGGCTTCCTCCTTTGCACCTAAATTCATTGCAAACCCTACTATAATTGAAGTGATTAAATGCCCTAGGCCCGTATTTAAAATTATTCCCGAAATTGCGAAGAAAGATGATACCCTAGGAGCATTTTCAAAAATACCCAAAGGAGTTTCTTATGTTGAGGATCCTAGAATTTACATACATTGTCATATTGAAGAACTAGGAGCTGAAGAGATAATGAACATGTATAGAATAGTAATTTGTGATGTTAATGGAAATGTGAAACCATATCATAAGATAGTTGAAACCCTAGGTTTTGTGGAGATTCTTAGCATCCCTGATTTTCCAAAGGATGTTATAAGGATTGTATTAAGCAGAGTACATGGGGAGTTCTTTTGGTTGGATTACATTCACAAGATAACAAAAGAAGCAGTTAGGGCAGTGACAGGCTTACCTTCCACCGGTAGCAAGCCTGACGAAACTAAAAAGGTTCCAAATGACACTGTAATGACCCTAACCAGCGCAACCTTTGATAAGAGACCCTTGAGAGTCAATGATGTAAAGGATATCAATGTAAAATTCATTAGCATGATTCTTGGATACAAAGTTACACATGCCAACAGATTAAACTCTGTTTCTAGCTTATGTATCAAAAGTGCTTATGACATGGTAAACAACAATACAAAGATTTGCATATGTCAATGGTTAAAAGATGAGCTAATAGACAATCTGAAGAAAATCAAAGGGGCCAAGAAAGGGACATTCAGATTTGGCAACTTACTTGTATGCTTACTGCTATATATCACCAAGGAAGTTCCTAGTATTGGTAGAAAGGATTTTGGATTTGACATACCGGTAGGAAAACAATTTCTGGATATTTTAAACAACATGGGAGATGATAGGGAGAAGAACATAAATGAACATTTTCAGGCACTAAAGGCTAGGATGAAAACTAGGATAAGGCTATCTCAAGCTATAGTTGATAAATATCAAAAGGAGATATGCTTTGTGATAAAGAAAGATGAAATCTAGATGGAGGCAGTGGTTCCGAGGACAGTTTGGGTCACAGAAATGGGATATGAAGCTGATGAGAACATAATAGAAACTTATGCAAAAACACTTCTAGAAGCCTTTAAAGAACCAACAGAAGAAGTATTTGGAAATGCGGAAACAATTGAAAGCAAAGTTCAATCATAGAAAAGAATAAAGAAAACCGAACAAACAATTAGAAAAAAAACAAGGCAAGCAAAAGAAATCAAGGAAGACATATTGAACAAAACTGGTATTAAGGAGAGCGACTTAGAAGAATTACAACCGGAAACACATCTTTCACTGGTTGGTACCTCCTCTGATAGTGAAATACTAGCAGAGTTTAAAGGGGTAGTAAGAAAAAGAAAACCTTCACCGGTACCCGCTCCTACACCTAAGAGAACAAGACAGAAACAACAGGTAGTTAGGCCTCCGACAAAGAAGATGACTCCAAGAAAGAAGAAAGTAAAACAAGTTTGTTCCTCCTCTTGACAATCTTCTACATGAAATAACTGAAGATGGCAACTTATCAAACATTATCAAGTTGTATAACACATTTTCAAATGAAGAAAAATAAAGCATAGAAAACAGAGTTATCCTACACTTGGATATCTACAAGAAATTTTTGATTCAGGTTGTAGATGATTTACCCAGTGACTTGTATAGAAGGTTAGCAATTATTGAACTGGACAAGAAGATTAAAATAAAAAAGTACTTGTAGTTCACCTAGTGAATTCAACACAAGAGATTGATGAATTAATAAGTGAAGCAAACATAACTATATTTTCAACTGGTCACCGACATATAGCGTTAATGGCTGGCAGAGTTAATGAGATCACATCAGAGACAACAGATAAATGGGATATATTCTTTGTTGAAAAAGAAAAACAAGAAGAGCTTAAACAACCAAAGACTTTTAAAGTCTATCAAAAGGAAAAGGATAAAGGTAAAGGTAAGGTAGGTGGACCTCCGAGCATAAAGATAACATATGACTTGCCCCCACCTCCTTCTTATACACCACTGGCAACAAATAATGTTGAGAGTATGGAGACAACACATGAGGATACAAACCCTGATTCAGAGGTGTTGTTTACAATGAATATTGACACACAGGAAGTTAACATTGTGGTGGATAAGGAAACAACTAAGAAGAGAGATGTAGCAACTGAGCCACCGGCAGAAGACATCACAGTTGAGACAAATATTGAGGATATAGTTGGCAATATTGAAATTGGGATTGAACAACAAACTGAACAGTCAACTAACCCCCTGGATACAGGAAAGGCAGATACCACTGGTGTACATACTAATGTATCTTCTGAGCAACCAGCAACTGATAGTACTGACAAATCTGTTGAGATACCGGTTGTAGACAATTCAGAGGTAAACACAGAGAAATAGGTAGAAAACACGGAGTCTCAATCAGAGAAACCGATAGTGGAAAGTTTTGAGAAATAGACTGAGGTACACATTGAGAAATCAAATGAGAAGAAAGATGAGGTAAAGGTTAATGCAGAGACTGTGCCACTAGCAATAGTTGAGAAACCTAAACCATTTCTTGTAGAAATGCAGACTCAAACTGACCTACCAGAGGTCACCATAAGCAAAGAGGTTCCTCACACTGGCGGATTACAGATTGTTAAGACAATTGGTCAATCATCTGATTCTTCACTGACAGAATTCCGGCCAACCAATGTAACAAAGGTATTGCTTGATTCAATTAAGAAAATAACTGATTGCAATGCACTTGCATATAAGGCAATTGATGACACCATACCAATTTTGAAGATGATTGCACCCAAGTGTAACATAGAGAACAAAGATACTTTAGGCAAATTAGACACATTGTCTAAGTACATAGCCGACAACCTACTAACAATTGATCAGATCAATGAGGAGACTTTCAGAGAGAAAATAAATAAAGAGAAGGAAAAATTCTTTGAGGAAACAACAAAGAAGAGTAAGGAACATATTGATACATTATTACCGGCACTAGGAAAGACAATTTTGGACTTCAAGAAATTGTATAGAGATACATGTAAGACAAACATTTTGACAGAGGATATAGATACAGAGATCAGCAAAGCACAAAAGGAAATCAATAATATTGCTGACAAATTAATAGGTTCATCAGACTCCATATTGGTAGTAGAACGGGAAATTACTGGCTATGAAGAGAAAATTGAAAAACTTGAAAAAGATAAGGAGAGATTAAAGTCTAAGGCAAAAGAACTGAAATGCAGACTAGGTCCTAAACTAGATATCCTCATCTCTTTGAGAAAAGAGTTTTTTGAGGTTCTTGTTCCAGGACTTAAGACACCGGAAGAGAAAATGCACATACTCACTAGTACAATTCAGAGGACTGAAGCAACACTAAAGGACAGTGAGAGATTCTACAACAGCTTAAATTTTGCTTTAGCAAATCTGTATTAGATTGTAACCAACCAGTTACAGGGATCCAGACAAGAACTACACTAAAGTGACACTAAATGACAACCTTTGTCATTGATGCCAAAGGGGGAGTAGTAGAGGATGAGAAAAATGATTGACAGAAGAGATCATCTGCTCAGGGGGAGCACACAGTTTTGGTAAGATTTTTGGACAACACTTTTTGGATACAATTTTTGCTTTTTTCTCATGAGTGTTGCCATCAATGCCAAAGGGGGAGATTGTTGGAAAATGCACACTCCAATGAGAAATTGTAGGTGATTGAAGGTATTGTCATTGATGGTAACCTTACAATCCTATGGCACCGACAGGCACCGACACAGGCACAAACACCGGCAACGGTAGTGGCAAAAGATGTTTACCGGCACCCTGGCCGACATGATTTTGTTTATTGTATTTTGTATTTAATTATAAAATCTTTTTGTAAGACGACAAGGCGAATTGTAATAGGACTCATATATAAGTATGAGATCTTGTAAATCATTTGTAAGAGAAGCGCATGGAAGGAATGTAATAGGCATATGTGAATATTAAGGTAGACTTTGGAATAGGATTTTGGAAGTTGTATGAGCTTAAACCAGTACTGAACCTGGCATAGCAGATGTTGAACCAAAGCAGTACATGATATTGGATTTACATAATCCACTTTTATAAGTCAGTGAGACTTCCCTTGTGTATTTGAGCAGTGAGCTTTAGGCAGTTGGCCTTCCTGCATGTGCAGGCCCCTATTGTATCAGTAATATTCACTTATTGGCTAGTGAGCGAATATTATGGGTCACAAATCCCATCAAGGATTTTCCCACACTGGGTTTCCTCGTTAAAAATATTGTGTTATGGTGTGCTTTCTATGTTGTGTTTACTATTCTTATTTACTGCATTAATTCTTGTTTACCGGTACACTATTTTGGAATACAATTTATTTAATAAGTTCAGAAAATCCATTAACCGGTTAGATACTGATTCACCCCCCCCCCCCTCTCAATATCTTTGGGAATCCTAACATCAAGTGCTACAACAACAGGACTCAGAAGATTGTTGAGAGTATCAATATCAAGGTCGATGAATCCCCTGAGAAGCCTGAGGAAACCGGCAACAAGAAAATGGAAGATGAATCGGGTTTAGCCTTTTGGGAACCGATTAAGAAAGAAACAAGTGAAAAACACTGGAAGGACCTCAGTGTTTTTGTATTGGTAGAAGCTTCAGTGGGTGAAGAAGAAGATGAAGCCGAGAAAGAAGAGGAAAAGCAAGCTGGACTAGCTACGGTCATTCCTAGGTATGTAAGACTACATCATGATCCGAAGCAGATCATAGGAGACAAAGATGCAGGAATACTTACAAGGAGAAAGGTGAAAGAAAATTCTTGCATGATTTCAGAATTTGAGCCTAAGACCGCTAGAGAGGCACTTACCGATGAAGACTAGATAAAGGCAATGGAAGAGGAGTTGGACTAGATAGAGAATAATGCAACATGTTCCTTGGTACCCAGACCAGAACACAAGAATGTCATCGGTACTAAATGGGTCTTCAATAATAAGTTGAATGAAGAAAGCACAGTGGTAAGGAATAAGGCAAGACTTGTATGCAAGGGATATGCTCAGGAAGAAGGAGAAGACTATGGAGAAACCTTTGCCCCAATGGCTAGACTAGAAGGTGTCTGAATGCTACTTGCATTTGTAGCATTAAAGGGATTTAAGGTATACCAGATGGATGTGAAGTCTACCTTCTTGAATGGAATCCTGAAGGAAGAAGTGTATATTGAGCAGTCAGATGGGCTTGCTTTGTCAGAAGATAGTGACATGGTGTGCAGATTACACAAGGCCCTGTATGGATTGAAACATGCACCAAGAGCATGGTACGAACGGTTACACTGTCATGTTGTGAAATTAGGATTTCAGAGAACAAGTGATGATAGCAACATCTACCTAAAATCTAAAGGTGGTCAGATTCTGATATGTGAAGTATTTGTAGATGATATAATCTTTGGTGGAGATGATGATATGAGTCATGCATTTGCAGATGAGATGAAAAAGGAGTTTGAGATGTCTCTGATTGGAGAGATAAAAAATTTCATTGGTCTATAGATTCAGCAAATGAAAGAGGGTATCTTAATTACCCAGTCCAAGTATATCAAAGAGGTATTGAAGTCCTTTGGCATGGAGGAGAGCAAACCAATTGGAATGCCGATGGTGACCAGTTGCAAACTAACAAAGGAGGATGATACAACGTTGGTGGATGAGAAGGAGTACAGGTCAATTATCGATAAGTTGGACTATGTGGTGCATAGTAGACCAGATATTGCTCATGCAGTGGGCATAGTGGCCCATTTTCAGAAGAGTCCAAGAAAATTCCACTTGGTTGCAGTAAAGAGGATTCTTAGATACCTAAAAGGGATAGTTGATTATGGATTGTGGTATCCATACAATGGCAACTTTGATCTCAAAGTGTTTACCGATGCAAATTGGGCAGGTAATATGGACGACCAGAAGAGCACAACTGGTGGAGCATTCTTCCTTGGTGGAAGACTAGTCTCATGGATGAGGAAGAAGTAGAGCTATTTTTCCCAATATACACCTGAAGCGAAGTATGTGGCAGCATTTATGAACTGCACTCAGGAAATTTTGATGAAGCATGTATGGAATGGCTTCAAAGTGATTATATCTAGATCGATGAGTATATTTTGTGATAATACCAGTGCAATAAATATTTCCAAAAATTCGGTATTGCATGCTAGGACCAAGCATATTGAGCTTAAGTATCATTTCTTGAGGGAAAAGGTTAAGAATAAAGAGGTTGTGTTAGAACATGTTTCCAGTAAGGAGCAGCTAGCAAACATATTCACTAAGCCCTTACCGAAGACTACATTTACCTATTTGAGAGGTGCATTAGGGGTTCTGCCCCTTCATGAAGTAAATTAAAGATATGTGCTCCACATCAGTTAGGTACTACCATGTCAAATCTTACAGGATTGATGTGTTGAAGGATGCTACCTCATAGGGGGAGAAGCATAGTGGAGCCTGGAAGCTTGTGCCTCCACTTTGGCATTATTGTCAAAGGGGGAGAAGATACATGTTTGAAGGTCAATATGCAAAGGGGAGATGAAATAAGTGGTGTGTGAAGTGATTAATCAAAGTGCACACTGACCAGTCTAGGTGGTGGTGGTAATATTTTAAGTTGAAACGATATATGTTATTGAGAATGGTGCAGATACTGAGTATTGCCATCAATGCCAAAGGGGGAGATTGTTGGCATATGATGAAGTGGTGATAATGCATGTTATCATTTCAATGTCAATAAGTGCTCAAGCAGGTGAACTGGTAAGAAGATCAGAAGCAGTTATGGTCAGCTGGGATGGAGTGGACCAGTGTCGGGGTTCACTAAGTGTGACCACCAGTTGGTAGACTCAATTCAACTCTAGGGTTACCGATTTGGCTTGTGCAATGCAATCGATGATGTTTTGTGACCACTTAGTTAAGGAATAAGGATAAGGATCGAGATACCACATCAGTTGTGTACACATGAAGGATTTATTTGTGGTTCTTGTGCGTGAAGATTGAATGCATTGAATACCTACTTCGGGAATGAGCGTTTTTCTTAGCGGTGTGTGAAGAGCATGTGATGGGTTATTGATTTTCAAATGCGATGAAGATTGGACGATGCAGAATGTCTTGAGATTTGTTTTAGATCATTTCATTCTATGTAATGTATTTGGACGGTCAGGATTGGATCACTTGTAAGTGTAAACTTGAAATATTTAGGGTTTAGGGTTCATGCTACCGACCTAGTTGTTGTCTATAAGGTCGATGAGTTTTGTTAATGCAGTGGTTGGAAAAAGTTGTTTTTCTATCCTCATGTTGGAGATTTGATACTTGTCGAACCAGAGTGTGGAATTTGCAGAGTGTGATTACAGAAGAGAGGAACTGAAAAGGATCTGCCTTAACAAGAAGTGTTGTTATCAGATTGATGTTTTACTTGTTGTCTTCTAACCATTTCAACAGAAGGTAAATCCCTTGATCGGGTAGCTTTAACAGGCTTTGTTGTAAATCTTCTAACCAGGTGGCTCAAGGTTATTGAGTTATTTAAATCCTCTAGCGAGGTAAATCCTAATAGGGTTTCAACCTTTAACAGGGTATATAGCCATCCCTTAACCGGGTGATCCCTAACAGGATCGGTTCCTAATAGGACCTTTATTGTAAAGTATTTAACCAGACTAGGCTCATAACAGAGCAGACTTCAAAAGACTTCACAAACAGCTTGTGTGTATTCATTCTCACCATGGTTTTTCCCATTTGGGTTTCCATGTGAAAAATCTGTGTGTTATGGGTTGTGAGATTTTCATGTGATGATTGTATGGTTTTGATTAAGTTAGATATGAATGCATTGTTAAATGATTGTGGTATTATTGGTACAACTCATGCATGATTATATCAGTGAAGTAGTTATCAAGGTTTGAGATCTATTGAATGTTGTATGTAGTATTTTTGTTTAACCGGTATCGTTATGGTTAATTTCAGTGATGAAGACAACCGGTTAGCTGTGTTTTGATATGACAAAGTGTTGAAGCATTTTTTTTGTGTACTGATTCACCCCCCCTTCTCAATACCAGTTAGGACCATAGTAGTTCATCATTATTCATCACCAAGGCCACCAAAATCATGAGGGAGACAACAAAACTCCCATGTGACTCTATGGAAGCTAGAATGCATAGGGGAGGAATCCCATAAAAAATCCCTTAAAATATTCTCAAGCTTTAGGTATGAATATTTTGAAGGAGCCCAACAAGAAGAGTAATAAACATGGGTAGTGGTCAGAACCTTGGAACAAATTTGAAATTTCCATGCAAGAGAGAGAGGCCTAGTAATCCAATAAGAAATATTTTTCTCAATCCTGGCAAGGACCATATTCTATAGATCAATAGGGGACCCTTGAAAGGCAAAAAGGATACCGAAAAATTTGAAAGGAATCATCTGCAAAGTGACCATTGGTTAATTGAGTAGGAGAGCCAAAAGGAGTCCCTAAAGAAGGTAACTCAAGCAATCCAATACCCTTGACTCTACCAATTGCAATGGCATTGGCAAGCAGATACCCAAAGCCTTCAGTCGCGAGCACATACAAGGAAGGCAAAAGAGGGCAACCCTGCCAGATAGATCTGAACAACCTAAAGGCAGGAGATTGATTATTATTGATGGTGATGCACATAGAGGAATCCCCAAATAACATTTACATAGATTGGATGAAACAAGGACCAAAGCCAAGAGCTTGGTGCATGACAAGAATGAACGACCACTCAATTCTATCATAGACCTTCAAAAAATCAATCTTGAGAAATATTACATTTTGTTTGGAGTGGCAGGCCCACTCCATACCCTCTGACACAACAATAATATTATCCAAAATGAATCTAGATTTGATAAACCAATTTTCTGCAGGTCACACAATCTACGGAAGGAGATGCCTAATCTTTAAAGCCAAAGCCTTTGCAATGAGCTTATAAGAGACATTGAGGAGCATAACGGGGTACCAATTGCAAATGTCTTCATAGTCCCCATCTTTAGGTATGAATTTGATATTTCCTTGATTAATAAGATTACCTAAAGATTGGGAATGAAAGGCTTCTTGGTAAACTTTGAGAAAACTAGTCCTCACACAAGGCCAAAGAGCCTTGGAGAATTCACAAGGAAAACCATCGCAACCAAGAGATTTATCATCTTCCATAGAAAAAGTGCTTCTCTAAGGTCTTTTAGAGAGAACATTTGATCAAAAAAAGTTCTTTGAGCATGAGAGAGTCGATTAGGAACCACTAAAAGGCATTCTTGAAGAGCGACATCATGCTGAAAACAAGGATCTTGAGTAGTGAAGACTTTCTCATAATGGAAGACAAAATCTTGGAGAACATCTAGTAGCTCAAAGAGCATCGTTTGATGTTCCCTAATGCACATAATACCAAGTGAGGAGTAGCAAGCCTAAGGGGAAAGAAAAAATTATTTTGAAGAACAATCCCCCACCTTAAGCCAATGTAGTTTGGCTTTGATTTGAGCTCCTCTGGCAGTATAATTATTAGCAATCTATTTATTATGACAAAGCTCCACAACCCTAACCTATAAAATAGGTGAGAAAGGGTTTGCAGCCAAATTGTCAATGGTGTGCCACAAGTCCAATGTGTTAGCTTCATAGGATTGCCGAAAAAAGTTGGCAAGTTGTCAGCCATAGATTCTGAGAAATCTCAATGTGCATTGGATGGTATAATTACACCAATCAATCCATCCATGTTGTTGAGAAGGACGACCCTCCAAATTACAATTTTTTGAATGTGGTCCATAGAAGGAGGGTGACTCAGTAAATAAGGATTCATAAAAAATGAGTTTGAGATGAATGGGGGTGGCCCACTTGCCACTAAATAGAAAATTGAATAGGAAAATGATCTGACAAGGTTACATTTGACAGAGGCTTGACCAAGGGATTATGGCAGATCCCAAAGGAAAAAAAAAGGATTGAGTTGTAATCATTGCATGATCGAGTCTCTTAAAGACTTTGTGAGTACCCTCACAGGAATTGCACCACGTATGCCAAATGCTAATAGGGTGGCACTGGGAAATGTTAGGATCATAAAGGTCCAATTTATTGTGCATGTAAATCTACCTCTCTCTTTCACTAGCTATCTAGTAAAAAGGAATTAACCCTTCCTTATTAGTTGCATCTTCAATCATATTAAAATCCATGCACATAACCCAAGTGGCGGGAGGTTGGTGCAGCCATAATCCAGTAGGTCCTCAGAGAGAACAAACCAGATCATGCAGCAAGAGTAACACAATGGAAGAAACAACAACACATTGAAAAATAACATAATCAGATTTCCACACCATCATTGATCATCTGGTATCAATCGGTTACATGTAGGCTAACAAACCAGAATACAATTGGTAACCAACCGATTACATGCAAGCCAGAATACAATCCATTTGGATCTCTGAGAGACCTTTGAATTATCAATCCTATAACTAGGAACTCATAAACCTCTAACTTCCTACTAAGGATCTCATATAACAATATTTATACCCACCGGAATATATTCAGGCCGGCCACAAAAGATTACATTTACCAAGACAGGAAAATGAAACGTATAAATAGGTCAGCCCCAAAAATGAAAGGAAATTCCTCTAGAAAAGAACAACTAAGGAGCCCAGATCAACAAGGTCGGTCAAGGACCTAGGATCATTGAGCAAGACCCCAAATAGATCCACACACCAAGAGATCAATCCACACGAGAAGGAATCAACAATTATCCATTAAGCTTAAAAACTACTCTGAGAACTAGAATAGTCAAATCGGAAGCAACGTCTCACCAGAATCAAATCCAAATGCCATGAATCTAGAATATGATCAAGAAAAAGACCTCAAGGTGATAAATTCAAATCCACAACTTTGAATCCAAAAAAATGAAGAAATGCAATGATCTCCAAGAAACTCCATTGTTAATTGCTCACACCGGATGAACTACTCTAGTGCTCATGCATCAACTAGATGAACTACTCTAGTGCTCCTACATCAAACTCTCAGGGTTAATTGAAAAGTAAGTCCCATCACTTGATCTAGTTTGGCGATCTGTCTGTAGGTACTTGTAACTGCCTCGAGGGTTTGACGGTATGACTATAGGTTCCGGTTGCCTCTCCTCGACAAATCTATCGTACCACCCTGCAACCTACCTCGGCTTGATGATTTGTTCAATTCTCCACCTACCAACTGCCTCAAGCTCAAGCTTCTAGGTTTGGTGGTCTTCTTGCAATCCTTGTATTGCCTCAATGTTTGATGATCTGAATAAGTCCACAAGCTGCCTTAAGTTATTTTCAACCAACCAGTTCACAATAGGTTCCTAAGAAGCTCTTCCTCCATCAACGAGTTCATAACCAGGTCTTCCTCCATCAATAGGTTCATAACCAACTCTGATACCACTTGGTGTAACCATAATTTGGTAGGTCCTCAAAGAGAAAAGACCAAATCATGTAGCAAGAGTAACACAATGGAAGCAACAACAACACATTGAAAAATAATAGAATCAGATTTCTGCACCATCATATATTCATCATAGATCATCTGGTATCAACCGGTTACATGCAGGCTAATGATCTAGAATACAATCGGTAACCAACCAGCTACATGCAAACCAGAATACAATCCATCCAGATCTTTGAGAGACCTCTGAATTATCAATCCTGTAACTAGGAACTCATAAACCTCTAACTGCCTACTAAGGATCTCATATAACAATATTTATACCCACCGAAATATATCTGGGTCAGCTACAAAAGATTACATTTACCAAGACAGGAAAATGAAACATGTAAATAGGTCGGCCCCAAAAATGAAAGGAAATTCTTATGGAAAAGAACAACCAAGGAGTGCGGATCAACAGTAAGGTGGACCAAGGACTCGAGATCATTGAGAAATACCCCAAATAGATCCACATGCCAAGAGATCGCTCCACATGAGAAGGAATCAACAATTAGTCGTTAAGCTCAAAAACTGCTTTGGGAACTAGAACAGTCAAACCAGAAGTAAAGTCTCACTAGAATCAAATCCAAATGCCATGAATCTTGAATATGATCAAGACAAAGACCTCAATGTGATAAATCCAAATCCACAACTCCGAATCCAAAAACATGAAGAAATGCAACGATCTCGAAGAAACTCCACTATTAACTACTCCAACAGGATGAACTACTCTCATGCTCCTGCATCAGAGATAATGAATCAGCAACCCACTGCTAAAGACAAGATCTATCAAAAAAACCATTGGAAGCATAAACATTAATTATCCCATAAGAATGATTTTCAAATGACAAGATAAACTAGACCACTCAATGAGTGGGATCTGAGTCATTAGCCATAACATAAGGATGCCAACATGGTGCCAAAATGGAAACAACACCTCCTCGGCCAACCTCATGATCTAAAGAAAAAACAAGACCACCTAACCAAATAACATGGCAAGCCACATGCAACATAAACATAGAAATTTTAACTTCCTACAAACAAAGCATATCTAAACCAGCAATTTTTTGACGAGTATTCCTTATAGAATACTTTCTGGAGAGGTCTATGAAACCTCAAACATTCCATGATAAAAAAAATTCATGAAAAAACTTCGTGCATAACATCCTCATCCTCAAGAGAGGAGAAATTGTTATACAAGAAAGTGGAACTCTACAAATGAGAAACTGTGTTTTTCCTGCCCATCATCCTCACCATGCCCATGAGGGATACAAGAGTGGCAAAGAGAAGAGGGTTGCACTAAAACTGAAGAAGCGAGGAGAGGTGTAGGCACCCAAGCAGAGAGAGCACCACCATCCCTGACTTTGTCCTTCCCTTGCATAGTAGGGTTTGAAACTAGAGGCAAAATGAGCTAAGAAGGCTACTCTTTCTAGGCCTGAGGTTGCAACTGAGGTTGAGATTGTGGATGAGAACCACTAGAAGGAAAGGACTTCTGAGAGACCCCAAAACTCTTACCTTTGTGATTAACGATCATCCATCCTTCCTTAGCCTTAGGGGCTTCGAAAGAGGAAGACGTTTCCAACTCCTTCGAAGGAGAGAAAGCTTTGGGCACCACCAAAGGGTAGTCCTTAATCTTGTGCTCTAAAGATTGACAAAAAAAGTAGGTGTTCTGAAGGTTCAAATACACAACCTTCTGAGTGTGGCATATTTCACCAATTTGGATATCAATGGTATCTTTGAGGTCACAAGACAAGTTGACCTCAATACAAATCGTCATCTAGGGATGAGAATGATAAAAAAATTCAGGTTCAATGTAGACCACCTTGCCAAGAGATTGGGATATAGTATGCAAAAATTCCCAACAAGGCAAAGGTAGACTAGGAAATTCGACCCAGACAAGGACTTTGCATTTTTTATCATCTGAGACAAAAAATTCTCAGGACCACATTTGAAAGACCAAAAGTAATGACTGCATAAACCAAGGCCCATGTTGAAAAATGGCTTGGACATGATTAGACTCGGCAAAACAAAAGAGAAAAAAACCTTTGGTGAGGTTTTGCATTCCATCTAGGAAGACCCTGTGAGGGGCCCAAGCCTTAGAAACCTAGTCAAGGAGCATGCTTTCAAGGGGAACACTCCCAACAAAATATCCAATCAAAGTTAATTACTCAAGCTATTGG
Organism: Cryptomeria japonica; assembly: GCF_030272615.1. NCBI lineage: Eukaryota > Viridiplantae > Streptophyta > Pinopsida > Cupressales > Cupressaceae > Cryptomeria > Cryptomeria japonica. The sequence continues at coordinate 615,549,189 of NC_081410.1, read as the reverse complement.
TATGCACTATCAAAATCTTGAACAATAAAAATAACATCAGGGGTAGACATACCTCATGAAACGCCTTGTGAACAAATTTTTGAGGCCGCTTGTTCTAGTATTCCATGATCACCAAACACTGAAACTCCAACCACATCACCAATTTCTGAGTTGAGGTTGTCTAAGGCCATAATAAACTACACAAATCCTATAGTAAATGCGGTATGAAAACAAACAAATGCAAGAGGAACCAAAAAAAGAAACATGCAAAACCCTACCAGAGACCAGACCAAACTTCCATATTGTCCAATTTAACTCACAATTCCTTCACAATGTTGCCAAATCAATTATCATTTTGGCCCACCTATTTTTTCAATTTTTGAAGCACATGTGTGAAACACAATCCTTAATGTTCAATTAAAAACCTACAATCATAAGAAATAAAAAATAAATATATTAATGAAATTAAATATATTAAAAACTATACTATTTAAAAAGCTTATAATAAGGACTACATAGTTACAAAACAAAAATTCTAAATGAATTCATTTGACCCCCAAAAAACTAATGTAAAAGGGTTTTTTTGTCAGTGTTTTGATAGGTGTGAAAGAGACTCCATTGTAAGTATGATTTAAGAGTAGAGAGGTTCTATCCAAGGGAGTTTGATATAAGAGGTTTTGATCTAATTTTATTCAAAATTAATTACTTCAAATGGGCCTCAAGACTTAAATCATTATATTTTCTTAAAAGTATGATTTCAAAAAAAATCAAGATTTACCAAAAAGTGTAATACATTAATGTGGGATCACCCTTCTCCATCATCCCCTCTCTCATTTATGTAGTACCCCTCCCTAATTCATGACTCTTTTTATGCATCGATAGACTCTATGGTCCCAATTTAGACTTTTTATGATGCTTTTGATTGATACTTATGGCTGTATTATATTTCATATGCTTATAGTTTGATGCTAGACATTGCCTATTGATAGTTGATATATTATGGTTTTGTGTGGATGATGATATATCTAGGACTATTATGATGATCGAAAATATGTTTGGTTATTTGTGAGCACACGTTATATGTTGTGGTGGTTTATATTGCTTATGATAATGTTATGCTATGTGCTAACCCTAATTCGTGCTTTATAGGATATGTTGATTTTATTGATGATGTTATGATTGCCATGATTGTATTATTGTTGTGTTCATGAAAGAGACGATGTTATTGTTGGAAAATTGGAGGAATTGATTATGTGTTGCATTGATGTTTTGTCATTGATGTCAACACCACCTGTTTTGGTTGTTTATCGGTTTCCGATAAGTTTCGATAGAGCAGTTGGATTATGATATTGATCCAGTATGCTCTGGTATGCTTTGGTTTGTCAAAATGGCTTGGATCTATCATTCATGCTATTTAGATGTGTATCACGATCAGTTGGTTTTGCATTTGATGACTCAGGAGCTATCATTTGTTCTAGTAAGCCTTTTGGTCACCGGTAAGGGTTTTACTGGCAAAGCTTTGTTGAAGATCTTTCGATGCACTTGATAAGTGGTGTTGGTGTGGCTTCTAGATGGCTTTCAGAATGTTGTTGTGTATCTTGTTCGCATTCATGTTTATCGGTGGTGTTGCATTTGGGACCGGACCTAATGCTATCTTATTCTGCTATGTTATGGACCAGTTTATGTAACATGTTGGTGGATGATCCCGATGTGTTACCGGTTGGATCTATTGATTGGATTATATTGTTTTGATCTTAGGCCAACTTGGTTGATCATTGGACTACAGGTTTATATTATGAATTTATTGTATTATCTTTTAGGTGGCCGACCTAATTATTTAGGTCCCGGGTTGGTATAAATATGTTGTAAGATCTCTTTGCAGATCGTGGGTTTTTGGGATATAGGATTATTTGTGTGTGAATAATGTTGTAATCATATGCAGAGGTTTTGGCCGATCATAGGTGATCGAATTGGGTTGGTGAAAGAGGTTTAAGACCTTCGGAACTAAGCTTAACTGAAACTATACTCAGGCATAGGAGATGTTATTCTTGTAGTTCACTCTTCTTTCCGGATTGTATTCTGGATTTATTTTGTAGTCAATGAGGCTCCTTTTGTGATGAGCAATGCTCTTTGTTAGACAGTTCAAATAATTGGAAGACAACTAAGAGGGGAGGTTGAATCAGTTGTCACATATTATTAGAACCTTAAATAATTAACACTTTAATACCAGAACCCAAAAGATCAATACCAAAATGTATAAACCAAATACTGAAATAGAAGATATAACAATTAAGAATAAGCAATAATTAGAGAATAAATACCATCCACATGACACCAATATTTATACGTGGAAAACTCGGTAAAGGGAAAAACCACGGTGGGAAGCCTACCCACAGTCAAATAATACTTCTGCAGTAAGTATGTGAATTACAATTGAGGGGCCTGTACTTGTAGGAAGGCCAATAGCCTAGAGCACACTACTCATCACAAAACGAGTCTCACTGACTACATAGAAATCTATACGACAATCTGGAGAAATGATTGAACTGCAAAGATAGCATCTCTTATGCCTGAGTACAGTTCTAGTTAAGCTCAATACCGAAGGACTAAATCATCTTACATAAACCCAATTCTATCTCCAATGATCAACCAAATCCTCTACCTAAATGATATTACATTATTCGCACATTACGTATCCATATCCCATCATATGACCATGATGATCTACAATGAGATCTTACATCATATATATACAAACCCTCGATCATAAACAATCAGGTCAGCCACCAGACAATAAACCAATTACATAATTAAAAACCATGTCGGCCTTAGACCAAACAAATAATATCTAACCTATAAGACATCTCGGAAACACATCGAGAGGTCCAATCCACATGTTACAGTAAGCCAATCCATAACCTAGATACACTATGACCCAATATAGGTCTATACACGCTAAAGAAATGATCTCAATCTGCCAAGTCTCGAACATGATCACCATTAGCATCTAGAAACTCCACCAGAATCTACACCAACACCACTTATGCATAACATCAAAGATCTTCATCAAAGCTCTACCGGTGAAACCCTCATCGGAACCACAAACCAAGCTCCCAAGCAAATGGGATAGCATCTGATCACCATAACAAAACCAACTGACTGAATATGAACATGAGTAAGGCAGTTCCATAGCCCAAACATACCAGAGCATACCATATCATGTTGGATCCAGTCCAAATAGAAACCACACAACCTACCGGGACCAGAAGAGCGGGTAAAGCATCCAAAACAACTAGTGTTGACATCAATGACAAAACATCAATGCAACACATAATCAATTCCTCCAAATTACCAACATGCTCTAGGTTGTTGGCCTTCCTACATGTGCATGCCCCTCTTTTTGTGATCACATACTTACTGCAAAAGTATTATCTGACTATGGGTAGGCTTCCCACCGTGGTTTTTCCCTTTACTGGGTTTTCTAGGTACAAATCTTGGTGTTATCTTTTGTGGATGGCTGGTAACTATTTCCTATGGCTTATATTTCAGTTTAACTATTATATCTTCTATTATGGTATTTGGTTTATGTATTCCAATAATAAGGTTTTAATGCTTAAAGTTGTCTAATCTATTGACAATTTATTCACCCCCCCCTCTCAGTTGTCCATCAGTTATCTGAGCTATCTAATAATTGGTATCAGAGCCTGGTCCTCTCTGCAGAAGCTTAACCGATTGAGGAAGATCCTATAGTGTCTAATAGTTCAAGTTCATCAAGTTCATCTACAGTTATTTTCCAGAGAGAAATTTCTAGGCTTGATGGAACAAATTACAGAGTATGAAAGATTCAAATGGAGACTCATCTAAGATGTCTCGGCAAGGAGATTTGGGAGATCACTGAGAAATTATATACATCTCATAATCCAACATCTGACAATCCTCCTTCAATAGGCTTGGATAAGGACACTAAAAATGATTGTAGAGATAGAGAAGCCCTTTTATGTGTACTTTCTGATCAGAAAGTTATGGGAATAACTGACAAATCAACTACAAAGACTATATGGGATAAATTGGAGACTCTAAATGAAGGTGAGCCTACTGTTAAAATTGCTAAACTTGATGGTTATTGGGTGAGATATGAGAACCTGAAGATGGAATAAGATGAAAGGATTACTTCTTTTTATGGAGAGAGTTAATGAAATTTTTCTGGGAATTCAGTGTTGCAATGGATCTCTGAGTGAAGATGAAGTAGTTTCTAAAGTATGGATAGCTTTGCCACCGACTTACAAGTTGAAGGCTACTGCAATTAATGAGTTGAGAACAATGGAAAATGCCTCTGTTGATAGGTATACCTTGTTTGGGAAGTTATCTACTTTTGAGCTTGAGGAATTTGGTCCTTCTGGAGTTGCAAAATCTAAACCTGCTTTCATGCATCTATATCATCTACCAGCAAGAGTTATTGGAATGCCTTATATGATAAGGAACTAGAGGAAATGAAGAAAGAAGATGAAGAGTTTGAGAAACTTGAAGCCTTATTTGCTAGAAGAGTACCTAAAGGTCTGACTGGAAGTAAGTATGAAAGAAAATCACCTTTTAAATGTTTCACATGTAATAAGATAGGGCATTTTGCATCTAGATGTATTGAAAAGAATTCAATATTTGAGGAAAGAGATAGAAGATCTTTTAGGCCTAACCATGATAATCAGAACAAGCATAAGAACAAAAGGAACAAAGAGAAATCATTCTACTTTGTGGATGAGGAAGGTGTGACTGATTCGGTACCTAAAGAAAAGGCCCTTGCTGCTAAAGTTAAAGACAAGGATGAATGGGTGATAGACAGTGGATGTTCACATCATATGACTAGAGATAAAAGGAGTTTCTATCTTTGCAATAATTTGATGGCAGTCTGGTTAGATTTGGAAATGACAAAGCATGCATGATCAAGGGAAGAGGAACTATATCATTGGATGGTAAGCATGATACTAATAATATTTATTATGTTGAAGGTTTAAGGAATAATATTTTGAGTGTAAGTTAGTTGGTGGTTAATGGATCCCATTTACACTTCAAGGATGGAAAATGCAAGATTATCAACAGATCTAGATTGGAGATTGCAACTGGTACTCCAACTAAAAGTAACATCTTTCATTTGAAATCCAGTGAGAAGACATATTTGATTGCACAAATTGATGAGAGTTAGCTATGGCATAAGAGGTTGTGTCATGTGAATTTTGATTGCATTGTAAAGATTAGTTCTACTAAGGAAGTTCGAGGTATACCTAAGATTGTGAAGCCCTATAATCCGATATGTAAGGAATGTCAAATGGGAAATCAAGTTAGAACTTCTTTTAAGAGTATAGGAGAAAAATCTAATGGTGTTCTTGATCTTAATCATATTGAATTTTGTGGTCTTTCTAGAATCAAAAGTTTTTCAAGGTGAAAGATATTTTATGCTAATCATTGATGACTATTCTAGAATGATGTGGGTTACTTTTCTAAGGGAGAAATCTGAAGCATTTGAAAAGTTTAAGATCTTTAAAGATAAAGTTGAGACATAGACAGGATTGAAGAATAAATGCTTAAAGTCTGATCAGGGTGGAGAATTCACATCTAGTGAATTTAACAGTTATTGTGAAAATAATGGGATAAGGAGACAGTTATCTGCACCCCGGACACCTCAATAGAATGGAGTTTTGGAAAGGAAGAACATAACTATCTTGGATGTGACTAGAAATATGATGATGGAAGCTAATCTGCCTCATATCTACTAGAGAGAAGCTCTGAGAATGATGGTATAAACATTCAACAGAGTTCATATCAAAGGAGACACCGGTAAGACACCTTATGAGTTATGGTTTGGTCATACACCTATAGTTAAGTATTTCAGAATCTTTGGTAGTAAATGGTATATCAAAACAGATGAGTTCATTGGAAAGCTTGATCCTAGATGTGATGAAGGGATATTTATTGGTTATTCTAATGAAAGAAAATCATATAGATGTTATAACAAAATATTGCAAAGAAATGTGGAGAGCACTAATGTCAAAGTGGATGAGCTAAACAAAAGTCAAATCAGAACTTATGAAAGAGAACTGGAAATGGAAATGATCATAACTAAATTGGTAGACCCTACACCGGAATAGAATGTTGAACCAATTACTCCGACAGTATCATAAAATTCAACAGTAACTGAAGATCATAATAGAGGAACAAAAAATCATAAGACTCCTAAGTATGTTAGGTTAAATCATTCAGAAGATCATATCATTGGAGACAAGAATAAATGAGTGATGACAAGAAGAAGGTTGGCAGTCAATGAGGTATGTTTAATTTCTCAAGTTGGACTGGCACCAGTAATTGAAACATGTAAAGAATGTTGGATGAAAGCTATGGAAGAGGAATTAGATCAAATAGAAAATAATAATACATGGACTTTAATTCCCCGACCTAAAAATAAGAATGTTATTGGAACTAAATGGGTTTTTAGGAATAAATTTAATGAAGATGAACAAGTTGTGAGGAATAAGGCTAGATTGGTTTGTAAAGGATATTCTCAGAAAGAAGGAATTGATTATGATGAGACTTTTTCTCTAGTAGCTAGGATTGAAGTTGTGAGATTATTTCTTGCTTATGTTGCCTATAAGATTTACAAGGTTTATCAGATGGATGTTAAGTGTGCATTTCTGAATGGAGATCTTGAAGAGGAAGTTTACTTTGAGCAACCTGATGTATTTTCACTTTCAAATGACAAAAGAATGGTTTGCAGGTTAAGGAAAACTTTATATGGATTGAAACAAGCCCCTAGAGCTTGGTATGCAAGATTGGATAAATATCTTTTGAAGCTTGGTTTCACTAAAGGTAATGCTGACAGTAATTTATATTATAAGATCACTAATGATGGCATATTGAGTGTTGAATTATTTGTTAATGATATCATTTTTGGAGGTGAGGATAAGTTATGTATGGAATTCTCTGATAATATGAAGAATGCATTTGAGATGTCTATGATTGGGGAGATGAAATTTTTCTTAGGTTTGTAGATTACTCAGACTGATAAAGGTATTTTTATCTATCAAACTAAGTATGCTAGGGAGTTGTTGAAGAAATTCGGTATGGAAAATTCTAAACCGGTTGGTACTCCTATGGTTTCAAGTGATAAATTGACTAAGATAGATGCATCAACACTAGTAAATCCTACAAGGTATACGTCTATGATTGGAGGTTTGTTATATCCGACTCAGACTAGGCTGGATATAATGAATGCAATTTGTTATGTATCAAGATATCAAAGTGATCATAGAGAGAATCATGAGAGTGCGGTGAAAAGGATTTTTAGATATTTGCAAGGAACAACTAAATATGGTTTGTGGTATTCTAAAGATGATGGTTTTACACTATGTGCATATACAGATGCAGATTGGGCTTGAGATGTTGATGACCGGAAGAGAACCTTCGGTGGAGCTTTCTTTCTTGGAAAGAAACTTGTTTCATGGATCAAAAAGAAGTAGTCATGTACCTCTCTATCTACTGTTGAACTTGAGTATGTTGTTACTACTACTAATTGTACACAAGTTCTTTGGATGAAGCAAATGTTGAAGGATATAAGGGTGGATTATAATGAACCGGTAGTTATTCACTGTGAGAACTCTGTTGCTATTGACATATCAAAGAATATGATATTTCATTCTAAGACAAAGCACATATCTATCAAGTACAACTTTTTGAAAGATAAGGTGGAAGTAAATGAAGTCAGACTGGTTTATGTGAACACTAAAGAGTAGATTGTAGATATCTTCACTAAACCCTTGCCTAAGGAATCATCTAAGTACTCAGAGACAATTTGAGGTTTCTGTCCCTCCGATAAAGACCTGAGTGATGCTAATTGGCATCAGTCCAGTATGCATTTATAGAGCTACTATTCATTCTGAATTGATGTGTTGGTGTTACTACTCAGGGAGAGTAGTCAGCAGTGTGGTTCAGTGGATTTATGATTTTTCTTTGATGTTTATGTCATATTTTTATGATTGATGTCAAAGGGGGATATATATATATATGTGTGTGTGTGTGTGTGAAAAATATGATAACTCAATGATGAACGAATAGTACCAAACTGGTACTGAGAGGGGGGGGTGAATCAGTACAGACAAAACACAGACCTAAACCGGTTCAACGACAATTACTCCAAATGACTGGCAAACAGTGACACTGGTTGGAAACAAAGTGCAACCGGTAAAACCCAGAACAACTAAAATAATCATAAACCGGTTCCTCACTTAGCTTTCCACTCAACTCAAAACTACACTACCATTTCACCCTTATGTATGACCAGGTAATCTATCATCATATCTTCACAACAACTAGTTCAACATGTTTTATTGACAGGCATAAAACACATAACCATCATATGCTTAACAGGCAATAACAAAGAATCACAAGATAAAAGCATCACACATGACACACGTATTTTTCATGTGGAAACCCAACTAGGAAAAACCATGGTGGGGATGAATACCCACAAGCTTGTTGTTGAACTCTTTGGAAGTCCGCTATGTTAGGAGCCTTGTCCTGTTAAAGACAGATACAATAGGTTCTGTTAGGAACCGATCCTATTAGGGATCACCCGGTTAAGGGACGGTTACAATGCCTGGTGATGCTCTGCAAAAAGGATTAGAAAATCTGTTTGATGGCAACACACACAAGAGCACAAGAAACAAACGCTAGTGTTAGCAACAAAAGATTATCCTAAACAGGCATATCAAGAGAGATATTAAGCATGAAATAGAAAGCATATAAACAGAATAAAATAGCTAATCAAGATGCTCATAGTTGCTCCTCCCTTGTTCCTCTCCTCTCCAAGTCCCAAATGAGTGTAGCTCTCAGCTTTTAGCACTAGCCATGGATGCCATATGGAGATTCAAGATAGTTGAATATGATAAGCAAATGCTATGCAAGTGTAGATAGTGATGCTATGAGAAAGCTCTATGCTAATGCCAGTATAACACCAATAATCTAATGCTTCCTCCTTTGCTTGAGGAGAAGGGTTCTATTTATAGAAGAAATGGGGAAATGAAGGGTTAAGATTGAATGGTTTAATCAAGGGCCAAGTTTAAAAGTTGGGGATCCATGTGCACAATTGGCACCAATAAAATGGTGACAAGTGTCAACATAGGATTGGGTTGAGAGAAGAGGTTGGAGGCATTAAAGGCCTGAGAAGACCTCATGGTTATCTAGAGGCTAAGGGTCAAGTCCAAATTAAGATTACCCACTGGATTAAGAGTTAATCCAAGGATAAACCTTTGTGCAAATGTTTAAGAGATAATCATGGTCAAAGCATTAATGGCCTGATGAGACCTTTGGGTTGGGTAGAGGTTGAGTCAAAACAAATGTTTTAACCATGTGGGAGGGTTTGAGGTAACCATTAATGGTTATTGGAGACTTTGGGGATTAAGTGGTTGAAGGTTGAAAGCCTTCAATGGTTATCAAAAACTTTGAGCCATTTAGTGGTTGAAGGTTGAAAGCCTTTAATGGTTATCAAAGACTTTGAGGGTTTAAGAAGTGACTTCCCTTTTTCTTAGGAATGTGACAAAGTTTAGAGAAGGGGTTAGGTTATTTAGAAGTGATTAGAAAATTCTAGAAGGGGTTTAGGCATGCAAGTGGATTTTGTAGGAAAATGCAAGTGGGAGAAATTTTGGTATTTTCAATTAAAATAAAATCATTTATTTCAATTAAATGGTGTAATTTGCATTTGGATAAATATTCAAATAAATATTAATTTATTTAAATGAGAAAAATGAAGATAAAGCATTAAAATGCTTGAAGACTTTGAGGGAAACCATTAAAGGCTTGAAGACTTTAAGGAAAACCATTAAAGTCTTAAGAAGACTATAGAAGGAAGCCATCAAGTTTGAAGACTTTAAAGCCATCAAGTTTGAATACTTTAAGGGAGACCATTAAAGGTTTCAAGTGGGTGAGGATAAATAGGATTTTAAATAAATAATTTATTTAAAATAGTTGTGCAACTTGCTTTTGTAGGAAAATACAAGTGGGTGGAGGGTAAAGGTGATTTAAATAAATAATTTATTTAAAATAATTGTGCAACTTGCATTTGTAGGAAAATACAAGTGGGTGGAGGATAAAGGTGATTTAAATAAATGTTAATTTATTTAAATGTGAGAGGTGGGATTTTGGGGGAATTTAAATAAATATTAATTTATTTAAATGTGAGAGAAGATTTAATTAAACAAATATGATTTATTTATTTAATTAATGGTCTGAATTTGGTTAAGTGAATTAAATCAAATAAATTGAATAATTTATTTAATTAATAGGAGAAGAGGGTTAAGATGAATTAATTAAATATTAATTTAATTAATTCATTAATTGATGGTTAAATAATCAAATAAATACTAAGTATTCATTTAATTAAGTGGATAGATTTATGTGACTACATTTGCCCCTCTTTGAGACGGTGCAGTTTATCGCGTCGTTTCAAAGAAAGAAAAATAGGTGTGAAGAAATGCCCCATAAAATGTAAATTTAATGGGTGGTATGCCCCCTCAAGAGATGGGCTGAATTTTTTTTTGAAAAATCGGGCGATCTCTCGAAAAAGAATGAAAAGTGGAAGGGAGGTAGAATAGAAGAAATTAGAACTAATGATGAAAAAATGGGAGAAAATGGAGTGGAAACAACAAGCCAGTGAGTACCCTGAGGTCATGCAAGAGATACATAGCAGATGTAGTGTGGGGTTTGGATTGATGCTATACAATTGGTCAAAATTGGTTGGACAATCTGGTGCAATCGGTTTAATTGCCCCGGTCAAGTCAAAGCGTGACAGTTGATGTCAGTTGGTCGCTTGGACATGATAAAGTCTGAGTAAGTGAATCAAAGTGACCTGATGTGACTTAGACAATTGATATAATTGCCCGATGAAGTCAAGGTATATGAAGCAAAACACTCGTTAAGACGTAGACAATTGATGTAATTATCTGTTGGATTGTGTTTGATTGGTTGATCAATTGATAGTGTGTGTGTGGGATGGATGATTGTGGGGAATCATAGCAGCCCCGTTGAGACTAGGTCATTATGATAAATGCCTGATGTAGTCTAGGATTACCATGATCGATTACCTGTTAAGACCTGAAGATACTTGATCAGAGTATCTATTGATAGTCTAGGTGTGCGTGAGTTGATGTACCTATGCAGATAGAGTAACTTTCTTGACTTATTGGATGACTTAGGATAGGAAACACAATCCCTCCTATTTAGAGATGGATGGTGATGAACGTGGCTTGATTAGGTTGATTGGGACATGATGTAGGGTATGTGATGCTGATTGTTGAGATGGGGAGGGTGGGGGGGGGGTTCAATGTTAAATAGAAGAAATGGAGGACCTATTACATTCCTATGGAAGAAGGGGAAAATAGAGTATCCATTGTCATTACTATGTATGAATGATATGCAGCTATTTATGAATGTATGGATGGATGGAATGCAACGAAATGCAATATATACAAATGAGATGAAATGATGATCCATGGTGCTTTATTTTTCATCATTGAGCTTTAAAATGTTGTAAGAAAATACAAGCAACTTGACATAAAGATTCAAGATGACCAGAGTATTTCTTACATGGATTTTGATATAGCAAGTTAATACAAGCAACTTGATATAATGGATCAAGTTGACCTGAGTATTGCTTGCAGAACAGACAAGGATTATCTCCTTTCATGCATGACTTGGATCGTCCTCCTTGATCTTAGGCTGATCATATCCTGAGACAAGTGCATACCGTAATAAGAGATAAAACCTTTATCCAGTTTGGATGAGGTAGGAGGAACCAAAGAAAAAGCATTGTACCTGCAAACAAACAGTATATACATAAAGAATAAAGAATAAGGATCCTTGGTAATGGTTCATGCTCATATGGTCGAGGTATACGCTGTAGTCAGCAAGCCGTAGTGATCTATGACTGTATTTTTGCCTATGATCACGTAACTTAGTGAACTTCCCACGTAGACACCATTAGTACATGCCCTAGAACTTCATCGAAATAATGTGCAAACGATACAAAATAATGCTGAAAGATCCCGATATAAATTACTAGACCATAAATCAACCAAGTATTTGATAGCGTAAATAGAATTTTCTTGTCAAAGAAAATGTCATCTTGTCTTTGTTTTGGTAAGGAAGGATACATCCTTGTTGAAGAAATTTTGCGTGTTTGAAATTGACTGTTTGGTTTGATTGATAAGTGGTCATGTGTTTGGAGTATGTCGCAATGTTTGTTTGGGATCTGCTCAGATGGGTATGTACAATGTATTGCCATGTTTTTTTTTGTTTGATTTTTTTATGTTTTCTGATGTTTTTGGATTTTGTGAGACGTTTTTTGAATATTTTTGGATTTTGAAGTGTTTTGAATGTTTTTGGTTTTTTGAAGTGTTTTGGATGTTTTTGGATTTTGAATTTGTTTTGAATGGTTTTGGATTTGGTGAGATAGTTTTAAATGAAGAACTTTAATGAATCACAAGACAATGTAGAATCCACTTCCATCAATAGGTTAAAGGCATTGCCCCCAGTTTAGACATGACTATAAAAAAGTGGGATGCAGGATGCATATAGTACTTTCTTGGATTTGTAGATTTATAACAAGCCATGGTTGATGGATGGATGGATGTATGTATGAAGTAGATGTGATCGCAACAAGTTTGAAAGACAATGGAGCCATAGCCTTTACGAGTGGCACCTGTTTGCCAGGTTTTCACCATCGTACTTACCCAAGGTGCCACCGGAGTGGTTGTTCACCATTTGGATGCATGATTTTTCTTTACTTTTTTGAATGTTTTTGTATTTTCTTCAGGACATTTTATTTTTTTGAAATGTTTTTGGTATTTTCTAGTATGTAGGGGAGCCTGATGCTCTATACACCTTAGGTATAAAACCGTTTTAGGTGCATGCTGTTGATTGGATCTGCAAGCGGTTTTCCTTCTGATGTAGCCAATTGATATGCCTTGGACCCGAACACAACAATGACAACATATGGGCCCAGCCAGTTTGATTCAAACTTGCCCTGATGTTCTCTGTTTGGTTGGTTGCGAGGATTCTCTCGTAGAACAAGATCACCTACCTCAAATGTACGAGGTCTAACTCGGTGATTGTAGCTTCTACTCATGCGTTGCTGATAGGCTTTGAGGTGATTGTATGCAGCTTGTCGTTTCTCATCTAGTAACTCTACGTCCTAAAGACGGGATACTCTATAGGCTTTGTCATCGATGAGATTGTGCAAGGAAACCCGTAATGATGGTATCTCGACCTCAATAGGCAAGATAGCTTCTGCACCATAGACCAATGAATAAGGAGTTGCACCTGTAGGGGTTCGAATGCTAGTTCGATATGCCCATAGCGTTGGATTTAGTTGAACATGCCAATCACGGCCGACATCATTGACTGTCTTTTTGAGGATTCTTAATATGTTTTTATTAGATGCTTCGGCTTAACCATTGCCTTGTGGGTAATAGGGGGTGGAAAAGCGGTGTTGGATATGAAATTTCTCACAAAGTTCACGGACATCCTGATTTTTGAAAGGGAGACCGTTATCTGTGATGATGGACATGGGCACACCATACCGGCAGATGATGTAGTTGAGGATGAATGAGGCGATCTGCTTGCCGGTGACTTGGGTAAGTGGAACAGCTTCGATCCACTTTGTGAAATATTCGATGGCGGTAATAATGAATTTGTGGCCATTGGATGAAGATGGATGAATCTTACCCACAAGGTCAAGGCCCCATTGACAGAAAGGCCATGGTGTCGTGATTGGTTGCAGTTCCTGGGCCGGTGCATGTATCAGGTCGCCATGAACTTGACATTTCTTGCATTTTCTGACAAAGTAGTAGGAATCCTTTTCCATAGATGGCCAATAATATCCATTGCGCAGGAGTTTCTTGGCTAGTGACGGACCACTTGAGTGAGTCCCACAAATTCTTTCATGGACCTCTTCCAAAGCCTTTGTTATCTCACCTTGTTCCAAACATCGAAGGAGAGTACCATCAAGACCGCGTCGGTATAGGGTTTCGGCAATAATGGTATATCGAGCAGTTTGGCGAATGAAGGTTTTACGTTGGTTATTTGATTGGTTGGGAGGAAGGGTGTGATCGCGGAGATAGGTGTAGAACTCACCGTACCATGGGGATTTAGAACTGACAAGGTGACATATCATCTCAGATTTAGGGATATCATAAGTGGGGATCCAAAGCTGTTCTACCAAGAACTCGTAGCATGTTGAATTCTGTGGAAGATCTAGTAGAGATGCGATGGTAGCCATGGCATCAGCAGCTCGATTTTGATCTCTTGGTATCTGCTCAAAAGTGATAGTAGTAAATGATGTCTTTAGAGTGTCCACCATTTGCTTATATGGCATGAGTTTATCATCTTTGGTCTGATATTCATCTGTTGCTTGTCGAATGACTAGTTGGGAATCACCATATACTTGTAGTTCTTGTAATTTCCATTGTACGGCTAACCTGAGTCCTTTGATCAAGGCCTCATACTTTGCTATGTTGTTTGTGCATGGAAATGTGAGCCTGTAAGACTTCGGGATGCTATCACCCTGAGGTGTGATAAACAGAATGCCTACCCCCGAGCCGTGCCTAGTGTATGAACCATCAAAATATAGTTTCCATGGTTGTGCTATTGTGATCATGAATATCTCTTCATCTGGAAAATTGGAAATGAGAGGATGATCGCCTATGAGTGGTGCATCGACCAATTGATCTGCAATAACTTGACCTTTGATATCTTTACGGTCCACGTACTCAATGTCAAATTCACTTAGAATCATCACCCATTTGGCCAAGCGGCCTGTCAATGCTGCTTTGTTAAGTAAATACTTGAGTGGATCAATCTTTGCAATGAGTTGTACTTTGTGTGTTAACAGATAGTGCCTCAGTTTAGTGGCTGCTAAGATTACTGCTAAGCAAGCTCGCTCAATAGGTGTGTAATTGAGTTCATAGCCCACCAGTGTGCGAGAGATGTAGTAAACAGGACACTCTTTTCCTTCTGCATTATGTTGTGCTAGTAGTACACCCAATGTTGTACTGGTTGCTGAGATATAGAGTAACAATGGTCTACTTGGATCTGGTGGGATCAGCAATGGTGGTTTCATGAGATAGTCTTTAAGTGTCTGAAATGCTTGCTGGCATCGGGCATCCCACTGAAAGCGGATGTTCTTGTGTAGCAGGTGTGTAAATGGGTGACACTTATCAGCCAGTTGTGCAATGAATCTTCGGATGGATTGAAGCCGTCCTTGTAGTGTCCTTAGCTGACTGATATTCTTTGGAGGTGGCATGTCCATGACTGCTTTTACCTTTGTTGGGTCGACCTCAATACCTTTGCTTGAGATAATGTATCCTAGAAGCTTCCCGAAGGTTACTCCAAAGACACATTTCTTTGGGTTGAGTCGAACATGATATTGTTCCAGTCTATCAAAGATTCTCTCTAATATGTCCAAATGACCTTCTCTAGTGAGTGATTTTGCTAGTAAGTCATCCACATAATCTTCCATCATAGTATGCATCATGCCATGGAAGATGGTGGTCATTGCTCTTTGATAGGTCGCTCCTGCATTCTTTAGACCGAAAGGCATTACATTCTAGCAATATGTGCCCCATGGACATGTGAAGGTTGTCTTATGTTCGTCCTTTGGTGTGATCTTTATTTGATTGTATCCTGAAAAGCCATCCATGAGTGAAAGCATGGCATGTCCTGCTGTCAGATCCACTATGATGTCGATATTTGGAAGGGGGAAGTCATCCTGACAGGCCTTATTCAGATCTCTGAAGTCAGTACAAATGCGGATGCCCCCTTTTGGTTTGCCGACAGGCACAATATTGGAGATCCATTCTGCATAATCAATTGGTCTAATGAAACCAACATCTAGGAGTTTCTTGAGTTCTATTTTGACTAGCACTGCAATCTGAGGATGCATCTTACGAAGCTTCTACTTGACAGGTTTGGCTCCTTCTACTATGGTGAGGTGATGCATGACTAAATCAGGATCAAGCCCAGGCATGTCGGCATATGACCATGCAAATTTGATCTGCCGCCTCTGGAAGAACTCTATAAATTTAGGCTGTTCCTCTGGAGTGAGAAGAGATGCCAGATGTATGATATGAGGATTTTTAGGAGTCCCCACATTGTACTCTTTGGTTTCCTCGATGAGAATTTTTGATCGTTCCTGTTGTGTACTATCAGGGAGAATGTCAAACCCTTCATCCTCAGGCGCCTCAGAGAGGTTTTCACCATTGGATACGCTCTTTCTTGTTACTTTTGTCGGATCAAACAGTGCCACAGTGTGGTTTTCACTGGAAGATCCATGTTTTATTGTTATATTTTTGCAGCTGAAAGGTTTGGCATCCGCCCCGAAGTATGCTGCGCTATTAAGTTCAATGGCGAATCCAGCTTTGTGATCCCCGCTTGGTAGGTTATCCCTTAATTCCAAAAAGTCAATGATAGCCTCATCGTTTTGGAAGAATTCAAGACATGGGGGATTTGGTTGGTTCCATTCGATGAGTTCAGGGTGGACAATGGGCATTACTTCATCGACTAGGTTAAGTTCGTTAGAGGTATCAGTGAGGGTTAAGATGTTATGGTGAAGGTCATTGATGGTACTCTCCCTGTCAGAATTAGGCGTAGGATGAGACGTAGGGTTTGTGAAAGACGTTTCCAGTTCAGGAACCCAAGTGGTCTTTATTTGTGCTTCTCCGTAAATAGGGATGTCTTTGTGTGGTGGAGGTGGTGATGTGTCTTCCTCATCTGAAGTGTTAAGCTATATAGAATCAAATTCCCACTCATGTGAGTCGGTCTCTGAATCACTTTCCAGCATCCGATTACTATACCATACTGGGATGTCCTTTGAGTTAAATACTGCAGGTGTGATTGGTTGATGTACTTTTGTAATGATCGGTGTTGCAGGGCAGTTGATGGGGATCAAGGAATCTGGTATAGGGAGTATTGGTAATATTGACTCAGTGGTTTCTGCTAGAACTATCGGTGCTATAGATGCTACTACAAGTTCTGATATAGTGGTTGTTGCTAGTAGTGCTGCTGATGGGATTACAGGTTCATTTGGTGGGATGAGTGGCATTGGTGATGGCTATGTTGGGGTTTTGAGCCTCAGTGGGGCAGTTGGGATGGTGTTTGAGGCTGCTTTAATGATAAAAGGCATCTTTTTTGCCGTAGGTGGACAAAATTGTTTGCTGGGTTTTCCTTTGAACTTGAGTTTAGGAAAGATCTCTTTTTCAAAGCCTAGGCCTGTATTACCTTTGGGCTTGAATTCTGGCAGTAGGGGTTCATGTCGTCCTTGTTTGCAATATCCCAAAGCACTCTGACCATCATACCCCATTCTTTGCATAATGAGGAGGCCTTTGCCATACTGATCCGTAGGAAGTGTAACTCACGGTATGTCAGTGGTGATGGGATCCTTATAGATCCATTCCGCTAGGTCGTCATCTTGTGTTTCTTCCTCTTGACTCTTTCCAAGAACGAAAGGCGTCAAGGCACATGCTGGTATGTTTAGTGGTTGCTGGAGTACTTGTTGTGGTTTACCATGAGTTCTAGGAGAAGTGGGCATTTGTCCCACACAAAAGAGTTGACTCAAGTTGTATTCCCCAGGACCTTCCTCTGTGATCTTCATCTTAAGCTTTTCTTGCTTGGGCATAGTGGTGTTTGAACTGGCAAGAGAGGCGGGACTTATATATGATGTGGAGGAAATGGCTTCTCTATTATTAGGAACGGTAATCTCTGGTTGATGGCTGATATTATGGCAAAATGCAAAGGGATTTGCATCGCCCAGGATTGTGATCTCTACACCGTTATGTGGGAACTTGATACATTGATGGTAGGTAGATGGAACAGCTTGCATGGCATGTATCCAAGGTCTCCCTAATAATAGATTGTATGGCAGAGGAAGGTCCAGAACCTGACAAATGATGTGCTTTACCACGGGGCCCACTCGGATGGGTAGTACCACAGCTCCTTTGGATGAACGCTCTGCATCGTCATAGGCATTGATTGTGATCTTCTAACAAGGATCCACTGATTCTACTGCATATCCCAATGCTGTGACCAACTGCAGTGTACAAATATTTAGGCCTACTCCATTATCGATCAAGACTTGCTTGATCCTATGCTGATTAATAAATCCTTCAATGTGGAGTGAGGCGTTATGCGGTTGTTGGAAGGAAGAGTTGTCACTTTCGGAAAAAGTGAGACAAGGTGATGACTTTAGACTTCCAACCATGGCTTGAAATTGGTCTGTATTCAGATTTGCAGGGACTGACGCCTCTTGGAGTGCTTGATCCAAGATAGTTTTATGAGAGGGTGATAGGCGCAAAAGCTCTAAAATGGATATAAGCGCAGGGGTTTTGTCTAATTGTTCTACAAGATTGTACTGCTTTGGGATGGAGGTGGTGCCTTGTGGAGCTGCCTTGATGGTAACTTTGCCGCGACGCGTAACAACATTGCAATTTGAGTTGGTATTTTTGAAGGTTATGGTTGCAATTTGTTCATTGGCATCATACAGATGATTTATAGTGTAATTATACGCAACCTGCGTATAATCAGTGGTATCAGTGCCTCGCCTGGAAGTGGAAGGATCCCTTTGATCTTGTGATGGAAGTGGATTTTTGAACATCAAATGATCATTATTGGTTGTTTTAGGGTTATGTCCTTCAATTTCAATTTCTCCTCGATCAATAAGATCCTGAATGAGATCTTTCAATCGGTGACAATTACTTGTCTTGTGCCCTCTTCCTTGATGGAATTCACAGTGTTCAGTGTATCTCCACCATGCCGGTTTGACCTGAGGTTCATAGTTTGATAGTTTAGGTAAAGTGACCAAATTTTGAGAAATGAGTTGTCGCAACACTATTTCAATGGGTTCCCCTAAGGGAGTGTATGTGCGTTTTTGTTTTTGCTGATGAGGTGTAGGTTCATCATGAGATGTGATGCGACCTTGATTGGAAGGAACAGTTGTGTTATTCTGAGGTGGAGAATTTTGTCCTGCAAACCGAACCACAGGTTGTGCATTTTGGATAGTCCGGGCATCCACAACCCCATCATTGACGATATTCTTGTTTTTATTCTAGAAGCTTGGTTTATTGCTATTGAAGCGTGGGTGAGGACCATCTTTTGGTTCATTAAAGATTTTGATGAGTCCTTTCTTGATGAGTGCCCGTTCACATTTTAAACCCTTGGTGATCATATCATTAAAAGAGTCTGTGTCTTTGACATCCAGGTGAAATTCCATTTCTTCGTTTAAGTTGGAAATGAATATTTCCACTAGTTCTCGTTCAGGTAACTGAAGAGAACGTCTGCTAGACATTTGACGCCATCATTGCAGGAATACTGAGAATTGTTCACCTGGTTTTTGTTTAGTGTTGCATAGATCAGCCATGGTGATGTCGCATTCAATGTTATGAGAGTAATGAGCTAGAAACTTCTGGATGAGTTCCTCAAATGTTCTAATGCCACTTGGTAGTCGGGAAAACCATGATGTGGTTGTTCCTCCCAAGCTTTGGGGAAAAAGGCGCATTAGGTATGTGTCTTCATATGCTACTTCGAGACAAGCGGAATGAAATTCTCGGACATGATCGCGGGGATCCCCCTTTCCTCTATATTTTTCAAATTTGGGTGTTTCGAATCCTCGTGGAAATGGTGGCATGTAAAGATTCCTATCAAAAGGATAGGGACAGATGTCATTGAGTGAGAATTGGTTAGTCTTGATACCAATTGATAACTCAATGATGAATGAATAGTACCAAACCGGTACTGAGAGGGGGGGGGTGAATCAGTACAGACAAAACACAGACCTAAACCGGTTCAATAGCAATTACTCTGAATGACTGGCAAACAGTGACACCAGTTGGAAACAGAGTGCAATCGGTAAAACCCAAAACAACTAAAACAATCATAAATCAGTTACTCACTTAGCTTTCCACTCAACTCAAAACTACACTACCATTTCACCCTTATGTATGAATAGGTAATCTATCATCATATCTTCACAACAGCAAGTTCAACATGTTTTATTGATAGGCATAAAACACAGAACCATCATATGCTTAATAGGCAATAACAAAGAATCACAAGATAAAAGCATTACACATGACACACATATTTTTCACGTGGAAACCCAACTGGGAAAAACCATGGTGGGGATGAATACCCACAAGCTTGTTGTTGAACTCTTTGGAAGTCCACTCTATTAGGAGCCTTGTCCTGTTAAAGACAGATACAATAGGTTTTGTTAGGAACCAATCCTGTTAGGGATCACCCAGTTAAGGGATGGCTACAATACCCGGTTAAGGGTTAAACCTTGTTACAGGTTATCTTGTTAGAGGATTTCCAGAACTCAATAGCTAAAGTATTTCTAGAGCTCTCTAACTTTCCAGATCTCAATAACTTTGAGTTACCTTGTTAAGGGATTTACAGCAAGCCAATTAAGGCTACCCTGTTAGGGGATTTTCCAATTGTTAAGGTGGTTAGAGATCAATAGGTATTACAATGATCTGGTAACAACACTTAATGCCAATGCAGATCTGCTTAAGCTTCTCTTCACCTTCTGCACTTACACTTTGCAGGTATCACTTCTCTCCTCTGGTCTGGCAAGAATCACGTATCCCTTCTCTTGGATACTCACACACAACTTTTGCCAACAACTTCTGAAAGAATCACAACATCGACCTTATAGGACAATAGATAGGTCAGTGGCATAAACCCTAAACCCTAGACCTGTTAGGTTAGGGAATTCAAATAGTTCAATCCTAACCATTGATCATACTGTATTGAATGTAATAGTCTTGATCCAATCTCAAGACATTCTCCATCGTTTGTTTTCCACCGATTTCATGGCGGCTGATAACCCATCACACGTTATCACCATTTACAGACTTCGCACATTCCTGAGGTAGATAGGAACACTCTTCTTTATGCAAGATCCTTCACGCGCACAAGGCTTACATGGCAACACTATCTGTTCTTGGTTATCATGCTAACTTCATCACATAAAGATCACCGACTGAGTCACATAGGCTTGAGATACTCCAACCAGAAATCTTCAAGTGGAAACTACCTACCAACCGGTAGTCATACAATGCTTCCATGTGTCGGTTCCCATGACTACATGTCGGTTCACCTTGACATGCCAGTTCACCTAGAAAAAATATATCGCTTTACTTTGGCATATATACCGGTTCTCACATATGTTGGTTCTCTCTTCATATCACATATTGACATCAATGACAACATACAATATCATTATGTCCTCATACCGGTTCACATAATGCCAAAAAAATAGAGATTAACAAAATATCAGTCAAAGGGGAGATATCAAAGCTTAACAGGGATATCATTCACAAGGGGAGTTTGTTAACCCCATTGTAATATCATCTTATGGGAGATTGTTGGTTGTCTTCCTTTGGGGGAGACTTGTTTGGCATTTCTTGGCACTTGGATGTTTTTCACATCTAGTGTTTCCATCAATGCCAAAGGGGGAGATTGATGGAAAATTGGAGGAATTGATTATGTGTTGCATTGATGTTTTTTCATTGATTGCAACACTGATTGTTTTCATTGTCTACTGGTTTCTGGTATGTTCTAGTAGATCGGTTGGATTGTGATATTGATCTGGTATGCTTTGGTTTGTGGAATTGTCTTGGATTTGTCATCCATGCTATTTAGATATGTATCACGATCAATTGGTTTGGGATTTGATGACTCAGGAGCTATCATTTGTTCTAGTAATCATTTTGGTCACTAGTATGGGTTTTATCGGCAAAGCTTTGTTGAAGATCTTTTGATGCACTTGATAAGTGGTGTTGGTGCAGTTTCTAGATGAATTTTGGGATGTTGTTGGTTATCTTGTTCATGTTCATGTTGATCAATGGTGTTGCATTTAGGACCGGACCTAATGCTATCTTATTCTTCTAGGTTATGGACCATTTTATGTAACGTGTTGGTGGATGATCCCGATGTGTTATCGGTTGGATCTAATGATTGGATTATGTTATTTCGGTCTTAGGCCAACTTGGTTGATCATTGGATTGTGGTTTTATGTTATGAATTTATTGTATTATCTTTTAGGTGGCCAACCTAATTGTTTAGGTCTCAGGTTCGTATAAATATGATGTAAGATCTCTTTGTAGATCATGGGTTTTTGGGACATAAGATTATCTTTGTGTGAAAGGTTGTAATCATATGCTGAGGTTTTGGTTGATCATAGGTGATCGAATTGGGTTGGTGAAAGAGATTTAAGACTTCTAGTACTGAGCTTAACTAGAATTGTACTCAAGCATAGGAGATGATATTCTTACAGTTCACTCTTCTTTCTGGATTGTAGTCTGGATTTATTTTGTAGTCAGTTAGGCTCCTTTTATGATGAGCAATGCACTCTAGGCTGTTGGCCTTCCTACATGTGCAGACCCCTCTTTTTGTAATCACATACTTACTATAGAAGTATTATCTGACTATGGGTAGGATTCCCATCATGGTTTTTCCCTTTACCAAGTTTTCCATGTACAAATCTTGGTGTTATCTTTCGTGGATGATTGGTAATTGTTTTGTGGCTTATATTTGTCTTTAACTATTATATCTGTTATTCTGGTATTTGGTTTATGTATTCTGGTAATATGGTTTTAATGCTTAAAGTTATAATTGGTTGATAATTGATTCACCCCCCCTTCTATTGTCCACTGGTTATCTGAGTTGTCTAACAGTTATACCACTCATTTACAAGTAGGATGTGATATTGCGATTCTCTTTCACCTGTCTGATTATTTCACTAGTACATTTGGAGCTGATTTTCGATGGCAGTTTGTCGGATTTGCGATGAATTTTCGCCGGAGTGTCGACAAAATACACCATCAAAAACTCAACGTCAGATTGGTCGATGATGTCATGCCCGTAAAAAATTCAACAACCAATGGACTCTGCCGACGGTCAAAGAAGTCATCGATCGAAAGCTTGGTATTCGTCGTAATTCCGACGATGATAATTTTTATCAAAAAAAATTATTATTATCATCGATATAAAAGAGCCATCAAAGGAAGGAAACGTTGATGAATTCCAGAAAGGACTCACCAAAGATAATAACTTCATCGACAAAAGATATCGAAGAAAGCAGAGAGGGTCTTCATCGATGGGAAAAGTTCTCGAGGATATAATACTATCGGTGCAAAATAAAAAGGACCCACCGAAAGGAGCGTTTTCATCGAAAGAATAATATTGATCAAACAAAAGGAAGCTACATCAATAAAAGATATCGATGAGGATATAGGTTTTGAGGACGTTAAACTTCATCGACAAAAGATATCGAAGAAATCAAAGAGGGCCTTCATCAGCGGGAAAAGTTCTCGAGGAAATAATACTATCGGTGCAACATAAAAAGGACCCACCAAAAGGAGCATTTTCATTGAAAGAATAATCTTGATCAGACAAAAGGAAGCTACATCGATAAAATATATCGATGAGGACATAGGTTTCGAGGAGGTTAAACTTCATCGACAAAAGATATCGAAGAAAGCAGAGAGGGTCTTCATCGACGGGAAAAGTTCTCGAGGAAATAATACTATCAGTGCAACATAAAAAGGACCCACCGAAATGAGCATTTTCTTTGAAAGAATAATATCAATTAGACAAAAGGAAGCTACATCGATAAAAGATATCGATGAGGATATAGGTTTCGAGGAGGTTAAAAGGCATGTTCTCGATATGTGCGGTTTTGCCGATGTAACTTTATCGATGAAGAACGATAAGGGAAAATAAAGAAAAGATTCGGTGAAATAATAGACTCATTCATCGATGGGGCATAGTGATATCGATGAAAGAAGTATTTCGATGGAAAAATAAAGCAAGACACCAAAGCCCAAGGTTTCTGGTGCAGGAGCACCTAGTTGTGTCAAACTCCCACTTTTGGGTATTTTATGCTTTTATGTTTGTAAAGTCTTGTGCTAGGTTTTTTTGTTGTTTTAGGTTGTTTTGAGTTATTTGTAGTGGTTTTGATCTCTTTTTAGGCTTGAGAGATCAAATCTTGCATTTCAAGCCTTGAGTTGACAATTTTTGGCCAAAATGTGAAAAATGGCAAAAAAGGTCTCCTAATGGCTTCAAGAATTGAAAAATGTTTTTTTAGTGTTTCTAAGAATTTCTAATTTTTTTAGGCAAGTTGATAAGGCTAGGCTATCCAAAATGGCTTTGTGAGCAAGAAAAGTTGTCATTTGGCTTAAGAAAGTTGTCAAAATTGTCATTTTCTTGCAAAATGTAATTATTGCAGCCTCTTGTTCATACAAGGGCATGGAAACCAACTGGAGAAACTATATAAGGCCTCTCTTTGCCTTGGAAATGGTTGGTGATGGTATTTGCAAGAGTAACTTAATAGAAAACAAGTTTTTTTGGCTTTTATGACTGTTTTTTGTTCCTTTTGAAGGACAATTTGTACTGTAGCTGTACAAATCCCTATTGTACCTTTTGGGAAGTTGAGATGTTGTTGTATTAAGAATTCTAATGTACTTGTCTCATTTATTTTTCATTTGCAAGGTGCTTATTCAAAAAGTTTTATAAACTGTGAATTTGTTGTCCTGCCAGGGGTTTGGAGTTGTAAGATGCATCAACTTGGTTGACCTAGGTTTGGGATCCCTCCTATGGATTCTACCAAGTTGATCCATGTGTATATAATGTAAATATCTTTCTTTTTGTGCCAGAAGAATGGTTTGAAGATGCTATTGAGTGATTACTAGGCAAGTGTTTGTCATTTGGCTAGTAACTTGATAAAAACTCATAGTTTGCACTCAAAAGTAATTTGAGTGAGCAAATGAATGCGACAGGGACCTGGAGATTTGGCCATGGTAATTGAGTATCTTCATGGATGGCTAATTTAACTAGTTCTTACTTCAATCTTTCTCTTTCGTAACCAAATAGTGAGTTCACTATTTTCATGATTTTGTAAATGGCAAAAAAAATGCCCATGGAATGCTTGTTGAGCATAATCTAAGCCTTGCATCTTGAAGGCAATGTAATAGGAGAAGAGATACATGTTTGAAGACCTCTTAATGTT
Organism: Cryptomeria japonica; assembly: GCF_030272615.1. Taxonomy (NCBI): domain Eukaryota; kingdom Viridiplantae; phylum Streptophyta; class Pinopsida; order Cupressales; family Cupressaceae; genus Cryptomeria; species Cryptomeria japonica. The sequence goes on along the minus strand of NC_081410.1, from coordinate 615,524,111 downwards.
TTTTTCCCATTTCCAAATACTTCATTCTTGTAGGTCCCAAAGTGAAGACATTGCTGACTGGTAAAAGGCAGAGAAAAGATTGTGAAAAGTGCAGTTTTACTGGTTTCTCATGTGCTTGCCAAGTGTTTGGCATTTTGATTGCAGGAAAACATCAGGAGAAGGTTCCTTGAGTTGTGGCAGAGGTCCTAAGCCTTTGAGGATGTGTGAAGAGATGAGTTAGAAGTGTTTCCCAAAGTTGCTTTCTCAAAACCCCACCAAACCCTTAAAACATGCCACAAAATATGGACAGTCCTAAAAGTGCAAAGACAGTGAACTAAACCTTTAAAATCCTTGAGCATAGACCTCCCTAACAAAATTCCAAACAAGATTCATGGTGGAAATGTTCATCGTTGGGCTAGGTGAGGAAAAAAAGGCCAATTAGGCCTCCACGGGCTAGTAGCCCTACTGCATAACACACAAAATTGGCAATTTTGTAAAATGAAAGAAGCCGATGGGAAAATGAAGCTTGGAGGCTTATAAACCATACTGAAAACATTCCAAGCAATCCACCAAGTGTAATTTGGGACTCCAAGATAGTGTGCAGTCTCATTTGGGGTAGTTGAGCTTTATTAATGAGTTTGAGTAAGTTGAGGGTTATAGGCCTAAAACAAGAAGATGAGCATTCAATGAAGAACTTTACCTTGCTATCCCTACATTTCCATGTGGAAAACCCCTAGTACACATTGAAACATAAGGTTGAAGACCCCAAGAGCCAAGCATGAGAAAGTGTGGCTAGAAAGGTAAGAATATTGAGTAGTTTTGTGCATGTGCAAGTGTCATCACCAGTAAGGGAGTTTGCTAGGCAAGAAGACCTTGAGTGCTTGGCATTATGACAATCAGATAGGTTGAGTAAACATACACAATAGAATCTATAAGTCTTTGGTAACAAAGTGATCCTTTTGATAAAATTAGCCTTGTGAGTGCTTACCAACCAAGCTCCCTATCATAGTGGTATCACAGCCAACAAAAGATTCAGGAGAAAGACACATTAGGCAAACATGGTGACCAATGCAGAATTGGCTAAGAAGGTAGAGGACCAAGAAGAGGAAAATATAGCACTTAGAGAAAGACTAGGTCAACTAGCAATGAAATTAGCTGAAGTAGAGGTCAAAACTAAAGAAGTCCATGATAAGGTTGAAGATCAGGGTAGAATGATGGTAATAGAGGATGAAGTCCCCATGCCTGACCCTGTCATTGAGCAAGAACCATTCGTGAAAGCCTTGAGAGCTATGAGTGGTAAGACCTTAGAAGGAGTGGCTCTTTTTAGTGGGAAGATGGATCCAGATGCTCTAATAGAGTGGATCGAAGGGTTAGAAAACCATTTTGAGTGTGATGGAGTGACTGAAGTACAAAAGGTCAAGGTGGAAAAATCAAGGCTGAGAGGGGCAGCATTAACATGGTGTAAGTTCATCCAAGAGGAAAGGGTGAAAGTAGGCAATCAACCACTAGCCACCTGGAAGGCAATGGTAGCCAAAATCAAAGAGACCTACCTTCCTGAAGACTATGAGATACAACTTCACAAGAAAAGACAAAACTTGAGACAGAAAGACCTAGATGTCAGTAGCTACACTGAAGAGTTTCAGAAACTGTGCATGAGATCCAGAGTAGTGGAGGATGAGAGTATCAAAGTGGCAAGGTATTTGAATGGGTTAAGATGGAACATCTAGGAAGAGATGAGCTTGTTATGTCCACAAATCATACACAAGTGCTATCAATTGGCACTTAAGGTGGAAGAGAAAGGTAGAAGAAAGCAAGAACAAAAAAATAGAGGAAGAGGTAGGGGAAGAGATGGTAGAGGCCATAGAGGCAGTTTTCGGGGAAGAAACATAGATCAACGGTCCCAAGGAGAGTCTAAGCTTATTGAGCAAAGTGGGGATTCTCAAAGAAAACCCAACTATAGGGGTAGGGGATCAAGCAACCCGAGTAGGGGATCAAGCAACCCGAGTAGGGGTAGATCTAATGGACCAGAGAGAGGGTCCTACTTCTCAACCATGAAATGCTACAACTACCAAAAGTTAGGCCACCTTGCCTATAGATGCCCAGAGAAGCCTAGTTCATCCTATGGAGGTGAAAAAAGGGTAAATTATGTTCAGGAAGATGGATGTAGTTCCAAAACTTCAGCTTTGAATCACCTAGCTTCAGAAGATGGTGAGAGCTTGATGATCAAGAGAGTGTTAATGAAGAAGCCACATAGTACAGAGGCCTCACAGAGAAGAGCATTGTTCAAGATTAAGTGTAAAATCATGGGAAAGGTGTGTAAGGTGATCATAGATTCAGGGTTCATAGATAACATCATATCAAAAGAACCAGTAAGCAAATTGAAACTACATAAGATACAACACAAGGAGCCATACAAAGTGACCTAGTTGAATAAGGGACAACATGTGCTGGTAAATGAGCAGCTTGGGTAGAATTCCACATTGGGGGATATGTAGATAGGATCCTATGTGACATCCTTCCTATGGATGTTTGCCACCCGCTATTTGGTAGACCATGGCAGTTTGACCAAAAAGCACAAAATGATGGGGAAAGAAACTCCTATTCTTTTCAGAAAGATGGAGTAAGCTATCAGATTCAATCCCTCATTGAAGAAGGAGAAAGCAGCAATAAGGTGCCTAGGATCTTGTTAGTGAATGAGAAAGAGTTCATAAAGACACTAGAAGAGGGTGAAGGAGTAGGATTTGCACTCATAGTGAAGCCTAAGGAAGAAAAGGTAGACAAGAAAGTTGAGATACCATATGAAGTGCAGCAAATCCTTGATAACTTCAAACAAATAATCAGTGATGGTACACCTGCAACCTTACCACCTCCTAGAGCCATTAGCCAGCAAATTGACTTCATTCTTGGAGCCCCATTGCCCAATAAGGCAGCCTACAAGATGAACCCTGACCAAAACAAAGAGGTAGAAAGACAAATACAAGAACTCTTAGACCAAGGGTTGATTAGGAAAAGCATTAGTCCTTGTCCAGTACTGTTGTGACGTATTCAGACATCACCCCATTGTGAATGGGGACCCCTACTTTTGTTTCTTTCTGGGGTTTTCTTTCTAGGTGTTTAGGGTTTGTCTGTTAGCCTTTGCATTTTGAGTGTCCCCAGGGGATCAATAGGATGGTAGGATTTGCTTGAGCCAGGGGAGTCAGCAAGTGCTCTAGGTTAGGGTTTCTTTGAGAGTCTTCCTTAGGGCCTGGTTTTTCTCTTGTTGCTAATTGTGTCTTTCTTTGTGAGTGAGTATCATCCTTGAAGGTCTGAGTTAGGTCAAGTTGGTGAGTGATGAAGTCTGGAATGTCATCCTAATCTTCAAATGCCCTAAAATTTGGCTAAGTCTGGAATGTCTTGATCCTGAAATTTGGCTAAGTCTGGAATGTCCTGATCCTGAAATTTGACTAAGTCTAGAAAATTGAAGAATCCTACAAAAACTAGATTTTGCAATATAACTCCTGGAGGTCCGAAACCACTCTCAAACATCCTGGAAGTATATACTTAAATGTTATATTCCATAAAATGATCCTGACGGAGAGTCCAAAATGTCAAATTTCACTCCCGACCCTTCCAAAGGGTCCAGAGCGAAATTCTCCATAAGACATTCTACTTTGACCAAAACCTAGAACTAACGCATTCCTAGGCTTGAATGAAGGCAAAAGCACTTGTTTGAATGAAGAAATGCAAAAAAATGAAGCCAGGATCATGGCCTAAGGTGAATTTCGCTCCTGCCCCTTCCAAAGGGTTCAGAGCAAAATTCATATTTCCTCTATTTTTCTCCTTAGCTTGACCAAGTTTGTAGACTTTTGAGGCATAATTGAGAAGGTTTGATGCAACTTTGCCTTGGAGAGGAGATTTTAGACCTTGGGATGATGGATTCTAGCTTGGGAGAGGAATTTCACTCCTGACCCTTCCAAAGGGTCCAGAGCGAAAATCCTTATAACCCTCATTTTCCTTCCTTGTTTTGGATGGGCGTTGGTTTATTAGGCATTGTGTGTGAGTCTTGATGTGTTCTTGCCTTCATAAGTGTTTTGAAAAGTGAGGATCTTGTCCAAAAATAGGAATTCTGCTCTTGACCCTTCCAAAGGGTCTAGTGCGAAATTCTTCATAAGCCTCATTTGCTCCCTTGTTTTGGATACCAACCTTGTTCCATGGGCGAATTTGGGAAGGAAATAACATGTCTCTACCTTTTGAGGTGATGGAACGTAGAAATGTGAAGGATTTTGGCCAAGATTAGGAATTTCGCTCCTGACCCTTCCAAAGGGTCTAGAGCGAAAATCCTTATGCACCTCACTTTATCACTTGTCAAGACCAATTTCATAGTTCCTTAGGCATGTTTGGGGGATTTTTGACATGTTCTAACCTTAGGAGGTGTGTAAAGGTGGATGAGATGAAGATTTTAGCCAAGAATAGGAATTTTGCTCTTGACCCTTCCAAAGGGTCTGGAGTGAAATTCACTATAATCCTCATTTTCTATGTTGAATGGTCTTAAAACCTAGTTCCTCAAGTGGAAAACAATCTATATTTTCCTCCAGGAGAAAATTGAAGTTTAAAAAATGAACAATCAAGCCCAAATGGTGAATTTCGCTCTTGACCCTTCCAAAGGGTCCAAATCAAAAATCCTCCTAAGGCTCATCTCCTCCCTAGTTTGACCAAATTTTGAGTTGCAAGGCATCTTGAAGGGAAGTGTGGACATGTTTGGACTTTGGAAATGTTTGAAAGCCTTGAAAAAATGAAGGATTCTAGCCAAGAAGGTGAATTTCGCTCCTAACCCTTCCAAAGGGTCTAGAGCGAAATTCCTTACAAGCATACCTTTTGACCTTTCTCAAGCTTAAAACCTTGTTCCTAGGGCAAAGGGAGATGAGATTTTACCTTGCAATGAAGTTTCAAGTTGAAAGAATGATGATTTTAGCTCAAAACAAGATTTTCGCTCTTGACCCTTCCAAAGGGTCTAGAGCGAAATTCTTGGAAACTCATATTTTCTTCTTGGAGATGGTCAAATTCTTGAGTTTTATGGCATGGTTAGGTGGACTTTGATGTTTTCTTACCTTTGAATATTGGATTGAGGTAATGGAGTAGCCAAAACAAGCTCAAAATAGGAAATTCGCTCCTGACCCTTCCAAAGGGTCCAGAGCGAAAATCTTAAAATCACCTTTTCTCCTTGCAAAATCAAGTCAAACTTGGGTTGGATGAGAGAAGAGAGGTGTTTCCTTGCCTTGTGAGGTGAATTCAAGATGAAATGATGGAGGAACATGCTATAAAACTTGAAAATCGCTCTTGGCCCTTGCAAAGGGTCCAAAGCGAATTTTCTCAAAACCTATCTTTTCCCTCAAATTTATGCCAAGTTTAGTGTGGGTCAAGATTAGAGGTGTCTTTAGGCATATCCTTGAATTATCAATAATTATGAAGTTTGAAGGAATTGAGCCAACTGATGAAAATCGCTCCTGACCCTTCCAAAGGGTCCAGGGCAAAAATTCTTCAAACACCTATTTTCCCTTGCAAAATCAATTCAAACTTGGGTTGGACATGAGAGGAGAAGTGTTTTCTAGCCTTTTGAGGTGAATACAACTTGAAATGATGGAGGAATAAGCCTAAATTAAGAAATTCGCTCCTGACCCTTCCAAAGGGTCTAGAGCGAATTTTCTCTAAATCACCTTTTTTCCCAATTTTGTGCCAAGCCGAGTGCTGACTAAGGCAAGTTTTGATGGGAGAGGTCCTTAGGAATAACTTTGACTTAGCAATGAATATCAAATTTGAAGGAATTGAGCCAAAAAGTGATTTTCGCTCCTAACCCTTCCAAAGGGTCCAGAGCAAAAATCTTAAAACCACCTATTTTCCTTGCAAGTCTAGTCAAACGTTAGGTTTTCATGGCTTGGATGGGTGCGAGGAGACATTTTTTTTCCTTTTGAAGTTAATTGGTGTTTAAAAATGATGGAAATTAGCCCAAACCAAGGATTTCGCTCCTGACCCTTCCAAAGGGTCTAGAGCAAAAACCCTAGGATCACCTACTTTCTTTGCAAGACAAGTTAAATTTTTTATTTTTATGGCCTAGATAGGAGTGAGGCAATGTGTCCTTAGTCTTGGAGGTGAATTGAAGTTGAAAGGATGGAGGAACATGCTTAAAACTTGAAAATTGCTCCTGACCCTTCCAAAGGGTCTAAAGCGAAAAACACTAAAACCATCCTTTTCTCCAAATTTTGTGCTAAGTCAGGCCTAGACTAGGATGAGAGAAGCTATTTGGAATGCCTTGAAAAGATGTTTATCCACCAAAGATGCAAATTTTGAGCTAAAATTGGAATTTCGCTCCTAACCCTTCCAAAGGGTCCAGAGCGAAATTCATCAAAGTCACTATTTCCTCTTTGTATCAAGACAAGATTTTGATTCCTAAGGCATGAAAAGACTAGAGAGAGGTTGTTTAAGCCTTGCAAGATGAGTTGAAGTGAAGGAAAACAAGCAAAGAGAGAAATTTGTTCCCGACCCTTCCAAAGGGTCCAAGGCAAAATTCTCCAAATCGACCATTTTTCCCTTGAGTGAAGCTAAAATGTTGATACCTATGGCATGGTTGAGGCTGGAGTGAGATATTATTGCCTTATAGGGTGAATTCAAGTAAAGGAAGTGTAAAATAAAGCCTAAAGAAGGAATCTCACTACTAACCCTTCCAAAGGATCCAGAGCGAAATTCTCATTATCACCTAATTTGCCCATGTGAGAAGATAAAAGGATGGATCCCTAGACTTTGTTGGACTAAAACAAGCATATGCTCACCTTCCGGAGGATTTTGGAGTGAAAAAATGGGGTAATTGAGGCCTAATCAAGAAAATCACTCCTGACCCTTCCAAAGGGTCCAAGGCGAAATCCTTAGGGAGGCCTATTCTTCACCTTGTTTGGGCTAGGCAAAGTGCTGGTTGTGAGGTAATGTTGAAAAAAGGTCTATATTGGCCAGGAATGCAAATTTCACTCCTGACCCTTCTAGAGGGTCCAGGGCAAAATTCTTATAGGGCCTGCCCCTGGAAAGAGTCTTAAACTAACTTCATTTTAATATCTTTTGTTGATGATTTAAGGTGTGAAATACTATGTTGAAATGAATTTATTATGTCCTTAATCATCTTTTGATTTGTTTTTGCAGATGAAAGAAGATCAAGCAAAGACAAGGATGACCTTCTCCAATCTAGCATCAACAAGGATGACCTTCTCCGGTCTAGCATCATCAGGGACGACCTCTTCTAGTCCAGCATTTGAAGGGAAGGTACACCATCCATCCTGCACATCAAAGACAAAGGAGATTAAAGCAAGGGTTCATTGAAGAAGCAGACAGTTCCAGAAGAACTAATTAAAGTTAGCTTCTCATCATCATCAAATTGAACATCAACCAAGTTTCAAGTGTCAGACAAGGTGGTGTCTCAGTCATCACTCCTCGAGTCAGGTTGGTCCACCTCAGCATGTCCAGATTCAATGTACCTGACTCATCAAAGATGGCACAAACTTTGATGTACCTACCTCGATTATCCATTGGTCAAATATTCCAGAGAAGACGTGTCCAAATAATGCAATTATTTTATTGGCCAGAATTGAGTTGTTGTAACAAACACTAATTAGGGTTTTCATTGTAAAATATCGGCCATTGATCTTAAGTTGATCTGAGCCATTGAATTGTATTGAGGGCACTATATAAGCCCTGGCTCCTCATTTGTAAAGGCTAATGATAGTTAGTCAGTAGTTAGAAGGTGAATGGTTAGCTAATAGTTGATAGTCAGCAAATAGTATAGCAATTAGAGTAGAATAGAAAGAGAAGGCAAAGATTGCTGCCAAGATGTTGTTGTAAAAGGCTTGTAAAACTTCATTGAAGAAATGGTTAAATCTATGGGTCGATTCAACAATTTGCATGGTCTTTATACTTCTCAGATTTGATTTCATGTTATTAAATGAGTGAAAGAAATGTGTTTGATTGATGGTGAAATTTGTATATCCATACTACTAGCAGTTTGTTGATTGCAAACTTGCCTTGTGTAGTCAACTGGAATCATTCAACTTAAGCTTAACTTCAATTGTCGCTTCTTCACTGATATGCATCAACCTAATGGTGTCTATGCTTATAGCGATGATCTAAACATCATAAAGCTTTCCTCCAAAGATTGCACTAACCTTGTGGAGATGGTCTTGGGATGTCAAAACAAGACTTAGTTAGAATTTCACCAAAGGTTATTCATTGCTCCTACATTCTTAGTGTCAGAATTAGATCCTTTCCTCGCCCTCATCCTTTTTTCTTTTTTTCAAAATCAAGGCTAGTGAAATCCTGTGTTCCAACAATATTCAAAGAAAATCAAACATTTAGTCATCAAGTGTAAGTCCCCTTGTGATTCCAACAAAATCACATCATACCACAAAGAGCTTATCCACAAGTAGAGAACCTACATACAAGAACCTTGGAGTTGCCTTGACTGATCCTTCAGCGAGATCTTCAGCAGTCGAGAAACTTTGCTCAAGAGAGGATAAGGTACCTTTAGGTATTTTATTCTGTGTTTGCATGTGCATAAAAACACATCAACAAGTACCTACAGTGTTGGCATTTAAGAAGGGTGTAACATGGAGACTTTGTACAGATTGCAAAGCCATAAACAAAATCACCATCAGATACAGATTTCCCATACCCAGGATAGAGGATTTGATGGATTGTTTGGGGGGTGCACAGTATTTCAGTAAGATAGCTTTGAAGAGTGGTTACCATCAGATAAGGATCAGAGAGGGGGATGAGTGGAAGACAGTTTTCAAAATGAATGAGGGTCTCTATGAATGGCTAGTCATGCCTTTTGGACTCTCTAATGCTCCCAACACATTCATGAGGCTCATGAATGAAGTTTTACATGATTTCATTGGAAAATTTGTTGTAGTGTATTTAGATGATATTCTTATTTTCAGCAAGACTAAGGAAGAGCACTTACAACATTTAGCTAATGTTTTGAAACAGTTATCTGATGAACAGCTAACCATTAATCTTGAGAAATGTGATTTTATGAAGCAAGAATTGGTCTATCTTGGTTTTGTTGTATCAGGAGGCAATCTAAAAATGGATCACTCAAAAGTTTCTACAATAACTAGTTGGCCAACTCCTAAGACAGCCAGTGATGTTAGAAGCTTCCATGGTTTGGCTTAGTTTTACTAGAAAATTTATCAGGGGATTCAATGAGATTTGTGCTCCAGTGTTGGACACCATCAAAGGGGGTGTCAAGGTAAAGTTTCAATGGACAAGTGCAGAAAATAAGGGGTTTAAATTACTGAAAACTAAAGTAGCTACTCAACCAGTGCTCATTTTGCCTTGTTTTGATAAGCTTTTTACTATTGAATGTGATGCTAGTAATATTGTTGTAGGAGTTGTTTTAAGTCAAGAAAATAGACCAATAGCATTCTTTAGTGAAAAGTTAAATGATGCAAAGAAAAATTACTCATCCTATGATTTAGAACTTTATGCATTGGTACAAGCACTTAGGAAATGGAGACACTATCTTCTTCCTAAAGAGTTTGTTGTATACACATATAATCAGGCACTCAGTTTCTTGAACTCACAGGATAAACTAAATCATAGGCATGTTAAATGGGTAGAATATTTACAAGCTTACACTTTTACTCTTAAGCATAAGAAGGGTCAGTTGAATAAAGTAGCAGATGCTTTGAGTAGAAGATTGTTAACTATTCATGAGATTCAAGTTCAGAGTATTGGTATTGATAGTTTCAGGTACATGTATCCTACTGATAATGATTTTGCAGAAGCTTATAAAGTTTGTAAAGATTTTGAGAATAACTTCCATGGTGCCTATGCTGATTTCACTTTGCAGGATGGTTTGTTATTAAGGGGTGGACAGTTGTGTGTTCCTCAGGGTTCTATGAGAGAGAACCTCATTCAAGAGAAGCACAATGGGTGCTTAAGTGGTCATTTCGGTCTCAACAAGACCTTAGAACTGGTTCAAAGGTTCTATTATTGGCCTAAGATGCAGAGAGACATCAGGAGGCATGTTGAGCAGTGTTTGGTATGCCAGAAAGCAAAAGGTAATTCCTCTAATACTGGTTTATATCAGCCTCTTCGCATTCCACATAGGCCTTGGGATTGCATTAGCATGGATTTTGTAGTAGGACTACCTAGAACTCAAGCAAGATTTGATAGTATCTTTGTAGTGGTTGATAGATTCAGTAAGATGGCTCACTTTATTCCTTGCAAAACAACACATGATGCAAGTCATATTGCCTTTTTTTTTTCAAAGAAGTTGTTAGAATTCATGGTTTGCCTACTAGCATTGTTTCAGATAGGGATGTAAAGTTTCTTGGTCATTTCTGGAAAACATTGTGGAAGAGATTGGGTACTAATCTCTCTTTTGGTTCAGCTTATCACCCACAAACTGATGGCCAAACTGAAGTTATGAATAGGTCTCTTGGAAACATGCTTAGATGCTTGACAAAGGACTATGGGCAGAGTTGGGATCAGCTCATTCATCAAGCAGAATATGCCTATAATGACAGTGTTAACCGCTCTACAAGTAAAAGTCCATTTGAATTTGTTTATGGTATGCATCCAAGGGGTATAATGGAGTTGAGGGATATCACTAACTTGCAGCATAAGAGTGGGACAGCAGATGACATGGCTCACTCCATGAAGGAGGTTCATGAGCAAGTGAGACAAGCTCTCAAAGACACCTGTCAAAAAGTTAAGGCAAGAGTGGATGCTACAAAGAGAGATGTTCAGTTTACCATAGGTGATTTTGTGATGGTTCATTTGAATAAGGCAAGGCTACAAAAGGGAGTTCCAAGCAAGCTTCAGATGAGGAGGATAGACCCTTGCAAGATCTTGGCTAAGAATGGGTCTAATGCTTATAAAGTTGATTTGCCTACTAATGTTTCTTTGTCCCCCATTTTTAATGTTGCGGATCTGATTGCTTTCAAAGGGAAGCCACCTGAGGAGGTTCAAACAGTTTTAGATGTTTCCAACTCCCTTTGTGATCTATCTCTCCCTTCTATTTCTTTTCCCCATGCCGAACAGGTTCTAGACTCCAGAGTTCTCAAAAAGACAAGGAATCACACCTACATGGAGCACCTCATCAAGTGGAAGGATCAACCTACTTCAGAGGCCACTTGGATACCTAAAGCTAACTTTCAAAAAGTTGGCATTTCTTGTTCTTTGCTGCCTCAAGGAGTCATATGACATCTTTGTTTCTAGGGGAGTATGGTGCAAGAGCACCTAGTTGAGTCAAACTCCCATTTTTGGGTATTTTATGCTTTTATGTTTGTTAAGTCTTGTGCTAGGTTGTTTTTGTTGTTTTATGTTGTTTTGAGTCATTTGTAGTTGTTTTGATCTCATTTTGGGCTTGAGAGATCAAATCTTGCATTCCAGGCCTTGAGTTGACAATTTTTGGCCAAAATATGAAAAATGGCCAAAAAGGTCTCCTAATGGCTTTAAGAGAATTGAAACATGTTTTTTTAGTGTTTCTAAGCATGTCTAAGTTGTTTAGGAAATTTGATAAGGCTAGGTTGTCCAAATTGCCTTTGTGAGAAAGAAAAGTTGTCATTTGGCTTAAGAAAGTTGTCAAAATTGTCATTTTCTTGCAAAGTGTAATTATTGTAGCCTCTTATCCATACAAGGGTGTGGAAACCAACTTGAGAAACTATATAAGGCCTCCCTTTTCCTTGGAAAGGGTTGGTAATGGTATTTGCAAGAGTAACAATAGAAAACAAGTTTTTTTGGCTTTTATGACTATTTTTTGTTCCTTTTGAAGGGCAATCCGTACTATAGCTATACAAATCCGTACTGTACCTTTTGGGAAGTTGAGATGTTTTTGTATTAAGACTTATCATGTACTTTTTTCATTGATTTTTCATTTGCAAGGTGCTTTTTCAAAAGGTTTTGTAAACTGTGAATCTGCTACCCTGCCAGGGGTTTGGAGTTGTAAGATGCATCAACTTGGTTGATCCAGGTTTGGGATCCCTCCAATGGATTCTACCAAGTTGATCCATGTCTATATAATGTACATATCTTTCTTTTTGTGCCAGAAGAATGGTTTGAAGATGCTATTGAGTGATTACTAGGCAAGTGTTTGTCATTTGGCTAGTAACTTGATAAAAACTCATAGTTTGCACTCAAAAGTAATTTGAGTGAGAAAATGAATGTGACAAGGACTTGGAGATTTGGCCATGGGAATTGAGTATCTTCTTGGATGGCTAATTTAACTAGTTCTTACTTCAATCTTTCTCTTTTGTAACAAAATAGTGAGTTCATTGTTTTCATGAATTTGTAAATGGCAAAAAAATGCCCATGGAATGCTTGTTGAGCATAATCCAAGCCTTGCATCTTGAAGGAAATGTAAGAGGAGAAGAGATACATGTTTTAAGACCTCTTAATTGTGTTTTCCCATTTCCAAATACTTCATTCTTGCAGGTCCCAAAGTGAAGACGTTGCTGACTGGTAAAAGGCAAAGAAAAGACTATGAAAAGTGCAGTTTTATTGGTTTCTCACGTGCTTTCCAAGTGTTTGGCATTTTGATTGCAAGAAAACATTAGGAGAAGGTTCCTTGAGTTGTGTCAGAGGTCCTAAGACTTTGAGGAGGTGTGAAGAGAGGAGTTAGAAGTGTTTCCCAAATTTGCTTGCTCAAAACCCTACCAAACCCTTAAAACATGCCACAAAATGTGGACAGTCCTAAAAGTGCAAAGACAGTGAGCTAAACCTTTAAAATCCTTGAGCATAGACCTCCCTAACAAAATTATAAACAAGAATTATGGTGTAAATTCCCATCATTGGGCTAGGTGAGGAAAACAAGGCCAATTAGGCCTCCACGGGCTAGTAGCTCTGCTGCATAACAGACAAAATTGGCAGTTTTGTAAAATGCAAGAAGCCGATGGGAAAATGAAACTTGGAGGCTTATAAACCATACTGAAAACATTCCAAGAAATCCACCAAGTGTAATTTGGGACTCCAAGATAGTGTGTAGTCTCATTTGGGGTAGTTGAGCCTTATTAATGAGTTTGAGTAAGTTGAGGGTTATAGGCCTAAAACAAGAAGATGAGCATTCAATGAAGAACTTTACCTTGTTGCCCCTGTATTTCCATGTGGAAAACCCCTAGTACACATTAAAACATAAGGTTGAAGACCCCAAGAGCCAAGAATGAGCAAGTGTGGTTGGAAAGGTAAGAATATTGAGTAGTTTTGTGCATGGGCAAGTGTCATCATCAGTAAGGGAGTTTGCTAGGCAAGAAGACCTTGAGTGCTTGGCATTATGACAATCAGACAAGTTGAGTAAACATACACAATAGAATATATAAGTCTTTGGTAACAAAGTGATCCTTTTGAGAAAAGTAGCCTTGTGAGTGCTTACCTGCCAAGCTCCCTATCAGTTTCTTCAACATAAGACCTAAAGGATATCAGATATGTTTCAATGAGGAGATAGCCATACTGACTGAATAGAGTATTTCGATGAAGGGAAAAAATACTTGATCGAAGTAATATTTGAAATAGAAGTATTGTCGATAGAAACAAAGAGATCAATGGACTAAAGAAACAAATGATCGAAAGACATATCCTCATCGAAATGATTATTGATTGCTGCGAAAATCATAAACAAATCCCATGGAAGGTCACATCACCATTAAATTTGAACGTGTGCCCAAGTGACCGTTGTCCAAACCACCATTACTAACTGATTAAATATGCCATAAGTAGTGGATCAACATCAAAGGACACAACATTAAGGAATTCACAGGCGATGAACTGAAATCAGGAATTGGGTGAATTCACAGATAAAACTCAGCAATTCCAAGTAAGTTGTTTGCACATAGACCTTTTTTTTAAAATTCAAATGGAATCATCATCTAAAACTAATAAGACTAGAAAGGGAAAAGAACCTATCGCTGCAGAAGAAAAACCTAAAAGATAGAAAAGGGAAGGGCATTCTTTAGCCCAGGACCTGATTGACCAGCGGCCATCATCTAGTTTGAGGTCCAAGAAGATTAGAGTTGACGAGGAAGGCCTGGAGGACTGGTTTGAGGATCTTGGAGACATATGGATAGAATTGAGAGGGTATGAATTATTCATATATGGGTACAACAAAAGAGTTTCCCCTCAACCTATCAACAATTTTGGTGATTGAACTTAGGAAGGTTAGTTGTGGCTAATGTATTAGTGAATGTAGAGCTCATGAAGGCATTGGCAAACAATTATGACCCTAAAACCAGGACCATATATAACTACATGGGTGAGCCAATTCTTGCAATAAGAAAGGAGGTTATTGACACCATGTTCGAGTTGGATTGGGGATTTGAAGAATTGATTGACCTCAAGAAGTTAATAAGTGAATATTTTCACCTAGAGCACATTTACAAAACGTGGAGACTCCCTATACATAGACCTAGGAATGTTGGGTCCTTAGTGCCACTAGGTCAGGATGACAAAGCTCCCTATGATGTCAACTCTTTCAATCCATATTTCAAGTATACCTATTACTGTGTTGCCCAAATGCTAGGGATAAAAGCCCATCCTTTGATGGATGTTGCAGCCATGGTCATTTGTGTCGATTTGCAGTCTAAGGACCCCCGCTTCTTTGATTTTTCTACTTATTTGGTTGAGGTTTTGAATCATGGGTTAGAAAAGTTAAAGGGGGATGTCATCAATGTTCATTTCAAGCATTATTCCTTACTTATGCATATGCTATTGTATGTGGGCCAAGATGAAGGGTTATGGCCAAAAGAGTTATGTGTCAGGACATATGGCAATGCTGGGATGAGAAAACCAATGCAACTATGGGTTTCTTCATGGGACCAGAGGTATGCGAATAATCAATATTGGCATTTTGAGGAGTTCTTTGTCAAGCCATTATATAGACTATTAGGATGCCCATGCAATCATGCCCTTGCACTAGAGGTTCAAAGATTCCTAAGACCAAAAGATTTCACTAAAGATCCCTCAATTGAACACAATTGGGGAGATTGGTATTGTTTTTCAGACTACACACAAGTCAGGGTATACAAGTTTAGAGGGAGACCATACTTACTACCACTTACAGTCCCTAACAGAGTGGCTTGTCTGGAATTTGTGAGGCAACTATCAATAGTGAGTACAGAACATCTGACAAGCCATGAGAAACAATCAATTGTACCTAGGTTGTTAGTATTTTTAGATTTTATTGTGAAAAGTTCAAAGAGTTATGGCCTGCTGCAGACAAAATTGGATTATTATGGCATGGCTATGGGGGATCTAAGGCCCAATTTTGATCCTGAAGGATACATAAGGATAGCCTGGTCATCACAAAAGTTGAAGGTCGGAGAGCATAAATCTTACCTACCAGATGACCTCATTAAGAACATTGGCAGAGAAGAGGCCAGAGTGAAGTGAATAAAGTTTGATAAAGCAATGCAGGCTTATAAATGGAAGATTTTTAGAAGGAAACTGGATGAGAACGTGCTACAAAAGATTGAAGACCCCTTGGAGTTGGTCAACAAACTTGTGGAGCATGAATTGGAAATACTTGAGGGAGTCCCACCTCATGTTTTTAGGGATTACATTGATATTATTAGGAATACAGAGCCTTTGGCTCATATGTCTCCTGCTTCCACATCTAGCATCGTTCCATTCACTCCTCGAGAGGATTGCCCCCTGGTTATGAAGAGGATACACCGATAGACTTGGCAATAGGACTACTAAATGTCCAAGAAGTGGTTGACATCAAATTCCCAGAGCATGAGGATTTCATTGCTGATAGTGACTTCATTGCTTCCAAAGAGTTCACCGCTTCCAAGGAGTTCACCGCATTCCTCTATCAACATAAAGGATCTCAAATTAGGAATAACATGAGAAATAGTGAAGAAGAGCAGTAACTTCAAAAGTTACAAGATGAGATGGATCTTGTGATGAGAGAAATGACACCTAAGAAGGGAAGATGGTTGCTTAAGGAAGTTGGTGTGCTATTATACTCTGGATGGGACATGAACTCTACCTTGTTGTTTGATGGATTCCTCAAGAAATAGGACCCAAGTAGGCAAATGATGCCAAAAGAGATTGATAAACTCTTTAGAGGATCAGGATATGATCTAGATCAAAAGGCTCTTCTACAGTGGGCTATCTATCCCAAAGATAAAAGACCTATATTGGTTGATACAGAAGAAGCTTTTGGGCATTTGATGGTGCAGCAGGTTGGAAAGATTGACCCTAGAACAACTACCAAACTAAATTTGGATGTCGCTAAACTGAACCAAGATCAAATAGAGTTTCTCGTCTGAGAAAATTCTACATACAAAATCCTATATGAGAAAACCGATGAAGAAAAATAGAGGCTGCAAGCAAGATTGCTTCAGATTGATACAGGTACCAGTCAAATAGGGATGACATATGATGTTGATAGAGATGCCATGGATGCCTTGACAGATGCTATGTATTGGAGGAACAAGGCCGAAAAGACATCTCGGCAAGTAGAAAAGGTACAACAAAAGATGGATAAGTTGATTCTGGAGATCATTGAACATAGGTTCAGAAGTATGATGCAAGTTACAGAAATCTATTGGAAAACATACACTAGAATAGTTAGAGCTTTGAAAGAGCATGAAAGGCTTGGGTCTCAGTTGGAAGACATGATGAATGAAAACAGTCTGATTAATCCAGGTGAGAAAATTGAAGCCGAGGCTTACTTGAAGTCCCATGATGAATTGGTCAATCAATTAAGGAAAGAGATTTAGAGGCTGGATGATGGGAATACCCCTAGGGTGCCCTCTTTTTACAGTAATGGTGAGTTACTATCGTTCGAACAGTGGAAACAAGAGTTCATTGACGAGAATAATCGAGCAGTAGCAGAGTTGGATCGGGACAAAGAATTGTCACTTTGTGTTAACCATATTCTATCCAATCATTTCCAGACAGAAAGCGACATGAGGACACTAAACAATGATGTTCTAATGTATAAAGATGATAAGTACATTGAACACATAGGAATGCTGAACTTGTTTATCTTCCAATTTGTTAACAAAAGTGCTAATTAATAGTTATGTGTTGAAAAGCCATGATGCTTGGTGACAAAGTATACCCTCGTATAAATGAGGGAACTTTTGTAACAATAAGGATCATTAGAGAAGAAGTAGAATATAGCCTCAGGCTTACTATTGTACCATTTTGTGAACATACATAATATAATCAGTCGTATTTCCTTTGTGTATATGTTGTGGATTACTGCATCTTTCTGTAGGCAGTTGCTTGTGATATTATCTAAAGGAGATAAGGTTACTTGTGTTCTTCTAGTAAAACTCTGTGTTTCATATTATGGATTTGAATAAAAGATTTACTTGCGAATATAGTTTTGTATATAGTGCGCCTACATATTATCTCAACCATGGTGTGCCTGCATATGTATATAGTTTTGTTTATAGGTGGAAAGCTTGAGGTTCAATGTCGAACTTGGTTGCTCCGATACCACATGTAATATTCCACATTAAGATTCCACATCTGGCATACACTTGAGCCAACTAACTCACTAGTTTACTAACCAACTATCTAGCGAACTGCTTAATGTCTACTAAGAATAACGGTCATAAATGATCATCATAAGATAATTAACATACACTTGAGTCAGTTGATTCATTGGTTACAAAACTTCTAGGTTTAGCTGACCCAATTCGTTACATAACAGTTTCATGTCTACTGACATTAATGGTTTACAAGGACCTTCATAGGATTGTGACATAACCTAACAAGCCAACTACTACAAATCCCCTATCTCTAACAAGCTTCAACTGTCATCATGGAATTAAACCTAGTACAACATCGGTTCCCTTACTTAGCTAAATTAACACATCATATTATGACTCAACAAAAAATATGCTTCTAATATATTTTTTTGTCTTTCTATATTCCCAAAAGTATGCATCTAATTGATGATAAGAATCCTTTTTGAGGTCTTGCAACCATGGAGACTGGTTATAATCTGATTATAACCGATGTGCATTGATTCCAAGATGAACCATATTCGGTTAAACTATGAGTTAAGAGTGGAAAACAAATAAACATACAATAGCTACAAATTATAGCAAGGTATTGTGACTATAAGATAGAAACCATCCTAGGAGCCTCCAATATATCAAAAGTTGAGAAAGTAGCAAGCTTATTGTACAAAGACAGTGATCACTATAAAGTTGCAGTCAAGTTCAAAGCATTGATTTGTGGGAACAAAGGGTTTCATATGGGGATAGAGCAGTCTCATGAAATATCATGACAGTCATAATCATAATCTAAAGAGTAGTCAAATCTTCAAGATAGATTGGTGATAGTGCAGTCATTTTGTTGAGCATCAAATCTGAATTAAGTAAAATATCTTGATTTGATAAATTAAATCATAGAAGCCATCTCTCTTTGGAAGAAATCATCATTTTCATTGATACTGTAATAACCCATAAGTTATCGAACAAGTCTAAAAGAATTCTATTGAAGTATCTAAGATTCAAACAGTATCAATGAGACCCAGTGATGCCTCATCGATATAAAAGGGGCATCGAAGAAAGCAAATGCTGATCAACTTCAGAAAGGACTCATCGAAGACAATAACTCCATTGATAAAAGATTTCGAGGAAAGTGGAGATGGTTACTTTTTACCACTTAAGTGATGGGTTCGTTTGTCATGAGAAGTGTCCCTCCATTGTTATTTACCTAGGCGGTCCCTTAAATATTTTAAATTTTATACACCTATTACTTTGCCTTTTTTCTAATGTTTATCGGGCCCTATAAGTGTCATGCAACTCTTTGTTGATCCAATGGCCCATGTTGATTCGTAGTCGGGAGATGCTCATGGTTTACCTATTGTGAAGCAGTGAAAAGATGGTAGGCTCAGGCGAGGTGGTCAATAGAAGGATTAAAAGCAGTGCAAGTCCCTGAGATCTAACGGCCTACGTTATTTCGTGGGATGAAGATGATCGCGAGTTACCTATCGCAAAATGGCGAAAAGGAAAGTGGGTCCACGTGGTAGTAAAGCTAAAGTTAAAGACCGATCATTTCTCTTTTGATCAGACGGATCGCGTGGTTTCGTGGGATGAATATGATCGAGTTTTACCCTCCATGAAATAGAGAAAAGTGGCGGGTCCCAGAAGTAGGCAGTTTTTCCAAAGAGTAAAGAGTGGTTAGTTCAGAGAATGATCAACGGCCCATGTTGATTCACGACCAAAAGGTGCTCGAGATTTAGCCTTCGTGAAGTAGCGAAATGACATGGTAGTCCAGTTAGCAGTCCAGGTAGTTTAGGTGGCAAATCAGAAAGTCACACGTGGCCTCAAGGTTAAGTAAATCAAAGAATAAACTTGGCGACCAGGTGGTGGGCCCAATAGACAGATTGAATCATACCACCAATGAAGAGGTGACTTGTCAGGCATAGGTGGCAGTTTAGAAGTGGATCCCATAGAAGTTTTTCGGCAAGTAAGAAGTAGCCATGTCAGTTTCTTAGGAGATCGAATGCCAAGGTGGATAGCGCTGAATTAGAGGGCCCACATCTATCGGATTAATGTTGTTAAAGAGTGGGTATCTTGAGGAGGATCCAACGGTGGGTGCTATTTCACAACTCGAAGGAGTAGGACAATTACTGTTTGCGAAATAGCGAAGACTGTTAGCCTTAACCGCTTGGTGCACGGTTAGTGAGGTAAACTGTCAGGTCAGGAAATGTCATTCGCGAAATAGCAAAAGGAATTTTAGCCCATTGCCGGATGAGGAAAAGTCAAAAGGTAAAAGCAGTGCAAATTCTATTTGATCAGATGGTTGGCGTGACTTCGCTAGATGAACATACAAGGGTTTTATACTCTGTGAAATAGCGAAAGAGCTAAAAGAAAAAATAATCAAGATAGTTTTGACCCGTTGGAGCCAAATTTTTGAATTCTTTCATGAATTCAATTATAAAGGGATGGTCGAAGCATGCAACATTAAGGGACGACTGAAGCATGCGGTGTTAATGTCGTAGTTAAGAAGCCCAATTGCGGTATATACTCTCGCATCAATTGAATAAAGGTATCATTTCAAAGAAGTTGTTGCAGAGAAAGTTGGTGCAGAGTAGAATTCTTCAAGCCGAAATCAGGTTTTCTTGTTCTTTGCTTACCCATTGCTTGAAAATTGTTGAATTGTGGTTTTGTTCTGTTAAAGAACTACTTTGATTGATAATTGGCATAGTTGCATACTTTCAAAATGGCACCCAGATAGGAATTGATAGGAAATGTGAACTATCAGGATAGAAACATTTGTGATGACTTTCTAGAGCAGTTAACCATGTCAACTAATGTCGGGGCTAGGGCCAAAGAGTTAGTACCAAAAAACCCTCATTTGAAAATTGGGGATGGCCTATATGACAAAGGAAATTGGTTAAGGGACTTTGAAATAGGGATATCAGGTCTAAGTCTTTTTAAAGTTGGTTTTGGTCAAAGACATGCCCCTGCCCCTTTGAATAGCATCTGGAAACTGGATGTGGGGAAGCTTGTGGTCCTTGGTGTGTTCATGGATGTAGATTTGTTGACCCTGATCGCACAAAATTATGACCCTGTTGCTAGATGTATCAGAAATATAAAGGGATTAGCCCTAGTTGAAATCAAAGATGATGAGTTTAGAAATGTTTTCAAGCTTAGTGAAGCTTCAAATTATCTTGAGCTTATTGATTTTGAAGCATTAGCTCAAGTCTACAATGCACAAAGAGATCATCTTAGGAGTGGCCCATTGAGAGAATTCTTTGTTAAAATAGGAGGGTTAACAGTTGTAGGCCCCAGTACAATGGAACCATTTTCCTTGAATTTGTTTACTTTAAGAGCTAAGGGTATGTATTGGACACTGTGTCAGATCTTTGGAGAAGATGCTGAGAAACATATGCCAACCCATTATATGCTGATGATTGCCCAAATTCTAAACCCTTCCCTGGCAATAACATTTGATTTTGCCCCATACCTCACTGATGCTATTCATGCAAGGCTTGTAGGGATTAAAAATGGTAAGGTGGATAGGCCATTTGGATGGTACTCCCTGTTAATATACATGTTTTTGTTCAAAGGTGCTGATTATTTTGCAAAAGATATGGATTTGGTCAAGGTTAAAGATAAAGAGGAGATGCCTGTGCAACTTTGGAGCATTGTTCTATCTTGGGATAGAGAGGATGCTAGTTTTCTAAAGTTTGATAGATGCTTTGCATCTAAGATTAGAGTTCTTTTATGTGCAGAAAACCCTAGGATTCCTAAGGCTCTTTTGCAATTCCTTAGGCCTAAACAGTTTGCAGAAGATATCAAGATTGTTCACAACTGGGGAGACATGTATTTGTACCCTGTTTCTACTATTTTCATAGTATATGGCTTCAGAGGAACCCCCTATCTACTGCCCTATCAGGTCTCATTGAAGATAGGGATTGTAGAAGTGTAGACAGATTGGAGGAGTACAAGAGGCCAAGCTGATCAATAGGGGTAAAGGGACCATTTTCCCAACTATTACCATGGCCCATCATTTTGTAATTACCAAAGGTGGCTGGAAATACTTTGAAGAATTCTTTAAGCCATATATGTTGTCAACTGCAGTTTCAAGGTGTGCAGACCCTGAGGATTTCTTTAATGGCATGTTCAGAAAGAGGGCAGTATGTAAAAGTAGGCCTCACCAATTTCAATTTCCTGAAGATTTAATTAGAAATGAATTCAGGTTATACGAGCACGAATTAAGAAAGGAGAAGTGGGTTGCATACAAAAGAGGACTTGATTTTATTCATCAATTTGATTCTAGCTATGACCCTCTTTCCAGTTTTACCCCTTTTGAAGAGAAGGTTAAATTCTTAATTCTTTATTTTGAGAACCTAATGCAAACCCTGAAAGAAAAAAGGGAGGCTATAATGCAGAATGATCCTGATAGGGCTAAATTGGTCTTAGCTAAGCCTGCCTTTGCTAAGGCTATCCCGCATGGTAATTATATGATGCATAAAAAATCTAAATATACTGTGATGATGCCAGTGACAAGTGAGCCTTCCACTTCAAGAGGAAAAAGGGCCATTGAAGATGTCATTGATATTCAAGATTCCCCTAAAAGGCAAAGAGTAGGGAAGGAAGTTGAAACTGATGAGCCTCAATACTCTCCATCTCAATCCCCTATTCACATAGGAGATGAGCAAGCAGTGGCCCAACAATTGCTACAATTAGAGAGTCTCGGTGATATTGCATACACCTATGATGAGACCCAAGAGGGAATGTCAGAAGAGCCACCTAGTGCTGAAATGAATATAACTGATGGTGAGCTAAAGGGAAAGGAATTAGACCTCACTGTCAAACAAGCTAGTGAAGAGTTTCTAGCTGACAGCAATTTTGTCACAACAGGGGCTTTCATGCAATTTGTATGGAAACAAAACATTGAACAATTCAAGGCTAGATGTGAAAAGAGAATGAGTGAGCTGCCTCACAAAGATACAAATTCAGTGGAAGAAGAGGTTAAACAAGAAATGATGGTTGAATTCAAATCTATCACTCCTGAAGCTGGAAGAGAGATGGTGTCAAAGGTTGGTGTTCTAATCCTCCCTGAATGGGATATAGCAGATGCATTGGTTCTTGAAGCAGTTAGAAAAGAAACCAAGCCAATGAAGGGAGTGACATTTAGCAAAGACAATGCTTCTCTGGTCATGTGGTCCCTCAAGAGGGATGAAAGTAGAAGAAGGAAAGATACCTCGAGATCTAATCTTCTAGGAGGTATGATAGTACAAAGAGTCTAGGATACAGGGGTGGTAGAAGCTACCAGTACAGTCTTAGAAACTGCAAAGTTTAATGTGGCAGTAGTAGAGAAAGAAGCAAAGGAAAAAGATGATCTCCAAGTCAAGTTGGAGACAATTTTAAAGACTTATAATGAAGCCAAAAAGGAGGTAGCCAACAGGGATACTATTATTGCTAGACTTCAGAGTCAGTTGGTAGGACAACACCAAGGAGGTGAGTCCTCTACCCTGGCGATCTCTTCTTCTCCAGCAAGACCTCCACCTACCAGTCCTATTATAGAATTCCCCCCTTCTCCTATGCCTTTTGGTTTTCAACCAGCTGAGACTTTTCAACATGAGTTGGAAAAAATGAAGCAGGCTCAAGCCTTGTTTGCAAGTAAGTATAAAGAGAAGGTAAAGGCCACCATTTTGAGTTTTGCTGATACAGTAGAGGCCCCCATTGTGCACACTAATATGAAAAGAATTTTAGACACTCTATGTGAGTTAAATGAGGACAAGGCTATTTTAGAGCCTATTTTGAATAAGTGGATGCCAAGAGAAGTGGATTTAGAACTTATGTGTGCATCCTATGATGAAGTAGGATCTAATGTTACTATCAAATCCACATGTGAGTTGGCAAAAGGTTTGACCAAGTTAGCAGAAGGAAGAGCCAATGTAGAGAGGAAAGCCAACTTGTATAGGAAAGAATATATTGAGCATAAATTTGAATTATTTCCTGGGGGTTTTGTCAGCCAAAATCAGTTGAAGGACAAACAGGTATGGCTTGATGAGTTGGGAGCTAATTTGTCTTTGAGGGTAAATGAAATTGTTAACAAAGATTACACCTCTCTATTTGTTAAAACAATTGAGGAGATAGAAAAGATAAAATCACATTACAGTTTTTTGGAATCAGAGGTGAGGAAAATAAGAAACTCTTGGAAAAGGTTACTTAAGTTAGAGAAAAAGATTGTTGGCTACTCATGGCCTACTGATGATGTGTTCCAAGAGTGGACCAAAAGGTATGCGGTGCAAGAGCAAGATGCTCCAGAACAGTTGGAAGATGCTCCAGGACAGTTAGAAGATGTTGCAGAAGAGTTACCAATCAAAAAGGTCATTGAGACAGAAAAAAACTTGTAACTGCTTCTTGAAAGAAGCTATGGTTGTAACTAATTTTCCTTAGGGATGTCTTAAGCTTGTATGCATCCATAATGTTATAAATGGATACCAAGACAGAGGAAAAATGATCACGAGAATTTGTAAAGAAACTCTGCAGAAATTTATCTGCGTTTTTTCTAGCGTTTCACAGAAAACTATCTAAGTTTTGTAAGATTTTCCAAATTGAATATAAATATACAAACCATTAACTTTGAGCCTAAAATTTGTGTTGTCTTCTGGTATGCTTTCAAATATTTTACTGGTTTCATTTGGGTAATTTAGGGTTATTTCAATTGAACAAGGATTGTAATGCAATCTTTATAGATATGTTTCTTAGCTTTCTTCTTCAGGAGGGGAATTAAATATAAAGACTTTGTAGCCCAAACAACGAAGAAAGGCACTGGTCATCTATAGAATACAATTCATCAGTTCACATTTCATTTTAAAGCAATAGAAGTAGCTGAGTAGGAAATATAGAGTAGACTATAAATAGTGTATATACATAAATTTCAAGCATAGAAATCAAATAATTTCTACAACAACAATCTTGAACTCATCTGCTATATCTCCATCCTGGCAATTTATGTCATTCTGAGATGCATTAGGTTAGTCTCAGTCACCAGAACACAATTTGTAACATGCATTAGGAGTTGTCCTCCTTACAAATAGTGCAACATTAAAAAGGTATTATCAAAGCTACAACAACAATTCAAAGAGGAAGCTTACAAAGATAGGACAAAGCTAGGTACAGTCATAAGTCAAGGCAAATACATAGTTGAAACTCAGTCCAAAATAGTGAAGAAGTGCAACAAATGACATGAGAAGTCTAAAGAAGTATTATAGCAATCATGAGTCAAGGATTAATGAAGAGATTTTTTGCATCCATGATACAATCCTTAAAAGCATCCATGATACAATCTCAAACACACTTTTTACCATTCTCTTGGTGATTGTGCCCAATTGTGTATGTCTTGCTTATGTATGAAAATGGCATTTTGCAGCTTTCCACCGATTATGTATTTGAGATGTCTTTGATTTAGATATGGCATGAGCTTAGTCATAGAGTGAGACTAGGGAGTTGGACTGTCTCAACCATGGTGCCCCTAATCATATTAGCTTGAAACCATACGCCTCATATTAGCCTCAAACCTATGCCCCTACTAGTAGGTGGTGGGGATAGAATATCATTCGCTGTACATATCAATGACTGGACAATAATAAAAAAAATTTGATAAAAATTATCATCGTCAGAATTACGACGAAGACCAAGCTTTCAACCGACGATGTAATCGACAGACATACAACGTTCTCGTTGGTGAAATGTTCTGGAGTCGTCGCACTTCTGACTCAAACCACACAAATGTCCGACGAGGATGTTGTACGTGCGACGACACTTTGTAGTCGGACAAACGTCGATGTCTTCGAATGGACTGACAACACAAGCGTCGGACAAACACCATCATCGTCGGTGCGAAGTTCCAAATCGTCATTGGCTTTGCGATGAAATCTATTGATTCTGGCGACTTTTTTGACCGGAAGAGCGTTCATGCCCACCGTCGGCAAAGTCCATGGGATTGTCATATTTCTGACGGGTAGGGCATCATCGGCCAATCCTCGACGACTACTTTTGTCGACACTCTAACAAAAATTAGTCGCAATTCTGACAATCGACCGTCGAAAATCAGCTCCGAATGTACTAGTGTCTATCTCTCTATCTATCCCTCTTTTTATCCCTATGTATCCGTCTCTCTCTCTCTCTCTCTCTCTCTCTCTCTCTCTCTCTCTCTCTCTCTCTCTCTTTCTCTCTCCCTATTAGTCCCTCTTTTATATCTATCTACCTCACCTTTATCCTATCTCCCTCTCCATCTCTATCTCCATATATTTATTTCACTCAAATGCACACACTACCTACTTCCTCCTCCCCCCCTCTCTCAAACACACACACAACTTATTTCTTCTCTACCTATCTCTCTCCATTTTTGTTCCTCCCTCTCTCTATCCCTCTCATTTCTTGCTTCCTTACTCCCTCCCTATCTATTATCTATGTCTCTATCTCAATTTTCTCTCCCTTTCTCTTCCTTTCTCTTTCTCTTCCAATATATCTCTATCTATCTTGCTCCATCTCCCCTATTTCTTTCTCCCTCTCTCCATGTCTATATTTTATCTTTACTTCTATCCATTTATCTCTATCTCTCTCTATCTCTCTCCCTCTCCCCCTCTTTGTGTATCTCCTTCTATCTATATCTCTCTAACACTCTATCTTATGACTTATATCTCTCTTTGTCTGTCTCTTTCCCAATCTATATATATCTCCTTCTGTCTTTATTTCTATAGCACTCTATCTTACAACCTCTCTCTCTCTTTCCACATCTCTCTCTCTCTCTCTCTCTCTCTCTCTCTCTCTCTCTCTCTCTCTCTCTCTCTCTCTCTCTCTCTCTCTCTCTCTCTCTCTCTCTAACTAACTAACTATCAACAAACAACATCATTTGCTAAATGGCATACCAAACATAACACGAGCTTATGTTAATAAAGTCTAGAATTATCTTCATTATTATGAGGTTTTAAGCACTTATCTATTGAGACCTTTGTCATAGAAACAACATCATTTGTTAAATGGCCCACAAATTGACATTATACATTCTACAAATATATGCAAAAAATAGACCAAAATTTTCCCTAATTGATATTCCAAACCTCTTTGACATACCCATTGCACACCAAAGTGCAATTGCTAGTTATAATTATTAAAGGATGAAGTTTCTTATATCTCTTTTAGCTACCTATTGGTAGTTTGTATCCTTTGTCACTTTGCTTTATTGAATACAAAAACAAAAAGTCACCTATAGATATTATTAAATAAAGATGTACGTATATATATAATGAATACATGCTCATTACAAAAAATGATGACTTCTATTTAAAACATCGAAAAAAATGACATTGTTAAACAAAACTTGAAAAATGCTTGAAGAAAAAAATAATCTAGAGATAAATATGTGACGACAAAAGTCTAAAATTTGATTCAAAAAACAAACACATTATCTAACCTAAATTATTTATGCAAAGCTTTTTATTGTAACAAGTAACCAAATGTATAGTAACTTTTCAAAATCCAAAATTCTCAATGTTGTGGTAAAACAAATAGAGAAAATCTTAATGGACTGACTATATGTGATATTGGTGAATCCACTCGGTTTCCTTGCTTTAAATGACATGAATTTTGAAAATGGGAAGTGAAGCCCTTTTTTCTCACTTGACTAGTTCAATTTCATTGCCCACCCTATAGAGTAGATGATAAATGGTGCCTTTATTATATCAACATAGTATGAGTATAGCACAACATTTTTGACCATTTCCTCATCACATTATAATGCATAATAAATCATTCCCTCCCTAACAATACAATAGTTGGTAGCAATAATGTTACGCTATGTGCGCCGCGCTTCCATTTTTTGTTTGTATCACGTACTATGTCACGCTTACGTCACAGAATCTAAATGTATAGATATTGGCTATCTCTAATTTGATTTAATTTTACAAGTTAAGATATATTGCCACGTATTATAGACAGGAAAAAGCTACAAATTAATTATGAAAACTTTATGCTTTTAAGCTGTAAAAGCCTATTTGTACGGTTAGGCTTATATGGTATGAAGAAGTCAGCTGTATCAGGTGAGTGAGAAAGAACAAAAATTAAAACAATATTAGCTGTTAATCATAAAGGTAGCGGCTGGAATGGAAGAGACACATAAAATGCTTCTTTAACTACTTTGTAATTATTTTATAGCTTTGAACAATTAAAAAAAATGCTTCTTTCTCCATATAGTAAATCAAAAGAGGTAATATTATTATTATTAAAGAGGAATTATCAATGATAGGGGTTTAAAATAAATGTGTATTATTGTTTAGTATTTTAATAATTCCTCCTCGTCGGATTCTGAATGTTGTCAGGTCGAATCTTGCCTGCAAATTCAACACAATAATAGTAATAATTAGGTAGTAAGGATTATCTCGCGTTATCCAATAGTGGCAGGCAGTTTTTGTTTTTGATTACTAAAGTAGGGATTGGCTGACTGTTGGCAGGCAGTTTTTGTTTTTGATTACTAAAGTAGGGATTGGCCGTTTTTGTTTTTGATTACTAAAGTAGGGATTGGCCGTTTTTGTTTTTGATTACTAAAGTAGGGATTGGTCGTTTTTGTTTTTGATTACTAAAGTAGGGATTGGCCTTCGGGTCAGCCCCCGTTTGCTTTATAATAAAAAACTAGGTAGTAAGGATTTAGGTTTTTATGTCAAATTTTGAAGAACTTTTTTTTTATATATATGTTTTCTTTTGAATTTTGATTATTATTTGATTTGATAGTTAAAAGTAAATCTTGATTAATAAAAATAAGATATTTTAAAAGAGTATCTTATTTATTATGATTTGTTTTATTTTAAAATTATTTATGAAATACATAAATTTTGATTTTTAACAAATTTTGTTTGAATGAAATTGAAGATCACAATTATTAAAGACCACCTTAAGTTTATGAAAAATAAGAAATCAAATAAAGAATTATTTGGTTTTTTTTTAAGATTTATTTTGTTCTTTTAGACATGGCTTTAATTTTATTTTTACAAAAGCAACCATTCATTATGGTAATTTCTTTTGTTTGTCTTTATTTAAAAAATATGATAAATATTATTTTTTAATAATTTCATTTGTAGATATTATATTTTTTAAAATTTGAATGTATATATTGATATTATACATGGTAAATAAGTGTCATCATTATCTTTTATAAAGAAATAATAGTACACATATTCACACAATAAAATGTTAGTTTGAATATAATAAATTTATACAAAACAAAATGAACTAATTCATAATATAGTTTTATTTTGTATTATTGACAAAATAAAAATACATGGTTTAATTTTATATATATTAAATATGTGACAACTATGTTTTGATATTTATGTGCATTGTCACAATAAAAGACTATATACTTTGTTGATGTTTTAGAATACCCCTTAACATAAACTATTTATCATTTTTTATGCAATTGAGGTGTAAAATCTTTTGGACATTGATGTTGTTAGGATATGTTATTGTCATTGATGTCAACATATTCCTATGATTTGCTCCAGTGTTTGCAGTTTGGGAAGATCTTATGATCCGGTTTGCATTTTTGTTCTTGTTGTATTGGTGCTTTGCAGAGTTAATATGTTCTCCGGTATATTCCGGTGTGATCAGATATTGAGCTGAGATTTTGGAATATTGTTTGGGATGGTCTTGTATATCTTCATTTCAAATGGATCGTGATTTGGTGCTCTGCAAGTTATCTTTCTTCGTAATAGTTGTTGATTGGTTGTGTTCTTGACGTTGACAAATGTAGATTTGATAAGTGGTGTTGGTGCGACTGTTTCTGATGATTCTAATGTGCTTGATGGTGTTTCCTAATTGTTTCCTTTTTTTTTTTATGATCCCCATTGATCGTAATGCAATTTTTTTGAGGTTTTCATGAACCGGTGATGATTTTTCGTGTTATGTGGTTTCTCTGGTGGTGTAGCGTGTTGCGGTTGATCTTGGCATGATTTCCGGTGGAGTTGAGCATTTGGGATTTTGAATTAGGTCCATGTTATGTCATGTAAATCATCATATTGGTTCGGTGGTTGATCTTTGTATCATGTGATGTAATTTTGTAATTATGAGTTGAGGGTTTAGTCGACCTTGTTGTCAAGGTTGATGAATTGTATATATAGGTGATATATTCATGTAATTTAGTGATAAGAGTTGTGTTTGCATTATCAAAGAGAGGTTTATGTATGAACAAGGATTCATCTTTCGGTATTGTGATTGAGTAGAGATTGGTTGTGCAGGGCAGACATTTGTGCTTAACTGGGACTGTAATCAGACATTTGGAGATGTTATTCTTTCAGTTCATTCCTTCTGGATTGTAGTCCAAATCTTGTTGTAAATCAATGAGACTTCCCTAAGGGTTGTAGCCTTCCGGGTCATTGTATTTGAGTAGTGAGCTCTAGGCAGTGTGCTTGAATGCATGTGCATTCCCCAATGTAATATTTTTCACATACTACTGCAGATTATCATCTTACTGTGGGTAGGTCCCCACCGTGGTTTTTCCCTTAACCGGGTTTTTCACATCAAAATCTTGGTGTTGTGTGTTGTGCTCTCAATTTGCTTATCTTTGTTATTACTACAGTTTATCAGATCTGTACTTGTGATTAAGTTTGTAGATCCAGTGAAGAATGATTCACCCCCCCCCTCTCAGTCTTCCTTCATTGTTGTTGCCAACAAAATCGGTATTGACTATTTGGTCATTTAACTAGATTATAATTAAGTACAACGCCCTCCATCTTATGGTTAATGTATTCCATTTTTTGATGTGCTTGAGGTTTAAAATTATTATTGAATTTTTTTATGATTGAACCAAATGATAGTTAAGTACAATGTTCATCATATTTTGATTAATGTATCTAATCTAAAATCAAAAGAATTTTTTGTTGCACCTCATCATTAAATAAACAATTTATGCTTTGAAAATAAATGAATTTTAAAAAATTCTTGATCATTTAAACTAAATATCTCCTCTTATAAATAATCTAATTAATATAATAAAGTACATAAATAGTCCAATCATTTTTTTCAAACGTGTCAAAATTTAAACATTTTTCTATATTTAAGTGTATGTAGAAATCCTAAAGATTTTCTTCAACTCTCACATAAAGACTTAATTTTGTTGGATACTGAAAAAAATATTTTTGATAATGTGTTTATGTTTACGTGTAAGTTACTTTTCTTTATATTGTATTTATTTTTCCACTTCATTTATATCATAAAATCAACTAAATTAAATTGATGATCAACTCCTTGATTTATGCTCTATATGATAGAGTATATATTTTAAAACAAAATTGTTAAAAACCTATGTTAATCTATTAAATTTACATCTTTTATAATGATATCAACTAATTTTTTAATCTTGCCAACGTTGTTAATTGAGTTAGCTGAATCTCAACAAAAATAAGTGTTCATCGTTTTTCCTTGTCATTTAAAACTAAAGACCAAAGGTGACATATGGTCAAAACCTCAACTCAATGTGGAATTCAATGATAACAAGTGATAGTCTCTTGAATATTCTCAAGTTAGAAATATAAAGCAAACTTTATCTATAAAGTGATGGAATGGAAACTTCTTTTACACATTATTAAATTTTTAATTACATGTTATTTATTACAAGTTTATGAAGCATTAAGAATGTGGTTTTGTTTTTTTTATTTAGTCAAGTGTATACCATGATGTCTTTAAATTTTAATATTAAATTTTGAGCAATGTGATAGTTAAATCATTTAGATAGATTATAGTTATGTTTGAAAGAATATGCATATTTTATGTGTTTGAGGAAATTTATTTTACTATTTTTTTTCAAATATTAATTTTTTTTTCTAACAAATCATGATGATTCGTAAACTAATTAGAAAGTTTTAAAATAGAATCAAGTCAACATCTTCAAATAGTTGAGGCAAATCACTTCCAGTGATATTGAATTGTTTTTGTAGTGTAATTATCTATGATCAAAGAAAATTGAGTAAAATATTTTTTAAGATATAAAAACCATTCACCATCTTATTTTGAGGATTACCTCTAAACTTGACATGAATTGTGAGTCTTGGTGTATTGGTACAATTGAATGACTTGCCAATAATTGACCAAAGATTGTCTCTTATTGGAATGTAAAGATCATAATTCTCTAAAAGAACGAGGATGAAATTCTACCCCAAACAATTTTAATAGAATGAAACCTCTCAATCCTTAACTTTAAATTAAACTCTTAATTTTAAAAATTAGCAAACAATTCTATCTCAAGGAAAACATTGGCCATCATGTTTCTTATACAAGATTAGCATTTGTTTAAAAAGGGATTTCAATGGGACTTCTCTTCCTTACAATGGTCCTCTTTCCAATTTATTTATAATGAATTGGCTCAGGAAATAAGTTCAAACAATTTTTTATTCTTTTACAATCTCTAGTTCCACGTATTTAAGTATACATGTATGTATGCCAACCCCTTCTAATAATTTCAAAGATTTCTTTTGTATTTCTTCTCTATCAGTCTTTTTTTCTTCATGTTAAAGGTGGCATATTTCCTTCTTTCTAAAATATTCTTTGTCCTCATATTCAATATCAAAGGGGAACATAACTCCAATCATAGATATTTGATCTTTAATTGAGTGTTCAAATTTAGAAGTTCAAACTTGATGAAAATACACAAATATTTTATTTGAAAATTTTAAACTTTTATGTTTTCAATTGATAAGAGCACGCTTCATTTTTTTTCATGAAGATGAAAGTATAAAACATAAGTTATAGAATTGTATACAAATTGAAAGATAATGATATTTTATTTGTATAGATTTACATATACTTTTTCCATATCTTTTGAGTTGGAAAGAGGCTTTATTCTAATTGGGATTGAAGAATTATGTTATTGTAGATTGTTTTAGATATGTTATTCTTTTGCATATGTGGTGAATTAGATGTTCAATTGTGTCTACTAATTCTTACTAGCATTTAGAAATTGAAATTTTAAAGTCTTTGCTATAATATTTTCTTTCAAATTGACTTTGTATCATCTCAGTTACAACATTTTTAAAAAACAAAAAAGAAAGTGTCTATGAAATAGATAAAATTCATCTTCAAATCAACAAATTTCAAGTTAATCAATACAAATTTAATCAAAAAATTAAGAGATGTCTTCAATGACAAACAATAATTTTATGTAGTTATTTAATGCCTTGACTATGTTTTGAATTGGTGTCAATGTTATTATATTGTTGTAATGGGAATATCATGATAGTCAAGAAAATTTCTATAGCCTAAACTGTGAAAACATTTGTATGGAAGGAAACTTTAATGGTTTATCCCCATAAGGTTCACTTTAGTGTGTTGCCTCTATTTTTTTTCGAATGCTATAGACCTTATTAAAGAAGTATTTTTGGTTTAACATCTTGCAACATTTGTTTAGGAGAATTTGATCCCTAAGTGAAATATTGATGAAGCCTCAAAGCTTTAAAATTTATAAACTGGCAAGGCCATTCTTGTGGATTTTTTCTTCCACACTTGATCTTTTTTACTCTCCTACTACATGTATTTTTCGGGTTGCATGTTTGGGCTAGTTAAAGACACTTTCAAGGAGTTTAGAAAGGTGTTAGAAACTCATTGTCATTGCATATCTCTTTTAGGATTCTTGTTGTGTGGATATTTTTTATTTCTACAATTTAAAAAGAAAAGAGTTTGAATGGATCAAAAGTTAGGTTTTTTGTATTAGAAATGTAAAATAATATTAGTGTATTAAACATAAAAAAGAGCTTTAAGATGTAACTAAACTTGTTAACCAACTTATAATACACATTATTACACATGATAAGGCATCTTTTGATAGTGACAATGAAGCCAAAATGGACTATTCAAATTGGTGTCTAGATTATGTTTGGCTTATGAAAGGTGGAAGACATGTGTTATTTTTAGCTTGTGAATTCATCTTAGGATTTGGGTGTTTGTTTTCTAACTAGGTATTTGGGTGTTTTTTATTCTAACTAGGTATTTGGGTGCCATAGTTCTGGATAATGTTAACTCGTGATTTTGAAGAATTGGATTTGATGGTTTCATTTATTACTTCTCCTATTTATAATGTACTTGAGATGGAGGTATATAATAGTTCAATTTCTTTTTGTAGGTACTGTTATGTTGTAAAAATTATTCTAAATCTTTGATGTGTGATACTCTTATAAAGTATTGTTTTACAAATGTAGTGTAATTGTGTTTAGATAATTGAATAATACATTGGTCTACTTTGGAGTGTGGGTTTTCCTGTTTCTTTATTTGAAAGGGTTTTCTCTATGTACACTTGTGTTGTGATATGATTTAGTTTATGCTTTACTTGCATTTCTCCTTTTTATAATTTTAAAGCTCTAAAATTTACCTAATATTCTCCCTCAAGATTCGTTTAAGAAATCATTTCTATGTACCTTGCTTCCTTTTAGAGATATGCAATGACTAATTGTCATAAGAAAGAATCTTTTTAGATAATATTCATTTTAGTTTTGGGTAGGGATTGTGATAGCAACTGTAATTCTTATAGCAATTATTGATTTAGCGGTCTCTATGTGATCACGACATTTTAATCTACACATACATCTTCCTCTATTTTCTTATTAGAGGGTTTTATATCAAGCCCACAAATTCGTTTAGCTACATGATATAAGAACATGAACTTTAGGTTGAAATTGAGATCTTCAGTTGAGAGCCAAGAACTAAGAAGTATCCATTTTCCTAAAATCATCCTTGGCATGAACCCTTCCTCATTCCTTATGCTATCCAAACGTTGCACTCAAAAAGACTTGATGCCTAAGAGACTCATTCTAAACCACTCAACTTTGCTAATAAACCAAGAACCCATCTAAACCTTCTTATTTTTTAATTTTAGATCTACATATGTCATTGCTGCAGCTTATGTAATTACTCCCTTTTCTTGACATTTAGACTTTAAAAAGTACTCTCTTTTAGGCTTTGAGAAAACATTTTTTGACACCCTATATTTTATAATCTCTACTAATCATAACATAACTAAAGGTGGCATATATACAACCCTAGGGAAAGTGTACCAGTGGTGGACATAGCTAAATTTGGGCATTTTTAACTCTCAAACAGTATGTCGTATTTTGAATTTTTTTTTTTTTGGTTGTCTTTGTATATGACTTAACTGCTTATAACTAAGGATCTGACTTCTGGGTAGTAACGATGCATGCTGTGGAAATTGTTATATACAGAAAGATAAAAAAAAGTGGTCATTTAAAAGTGTCATCCCATACATAAACACCTTTGCACCAATAGTAGATAACTCAAAATTTCCAGTAGTAGTGGACAAATGTCTCAGTACTAGATCACCTTTTTTGACTATAATTAGCCCATTCGTGTACCACTACTGGCCCGTTTGTGCATGACAACGTCTACCCAGCCCCTATGATGCACCGACATGTAGGCATGCAGTTATATATATATATATATATATATATATATATATATATATATATATATATATATATATATATATATATATATAAAACATGTAATGTATGGTTAACATGTATTGTATGCATAGGATGTGGTAGACGTTGCCGAAACTGTGTCCACTATACCCTTCCCCTTCCCCTAATAATTTATTATTCTTTTATTTTTTTGGTTGTCTTTGTATACGACTTAACTGCTTATAACTAAGGATCTGACTTCTGGGTAGTAACGATGCATGTTGTGGAAATTGTTATATGCGGAAAGATAAAAAAAGTGGTCATTTAAAAGTGTCGTCCCATACATAAACACCTTTGCACCAATAGTAGATAACTCAAAATTTCCAGTAGTAGTGGACAAATGTCTCAGTACTAGATCACCTTTTTTTACTATAATTAGCCCATTTGTGTACCACTATTGGCCTGTTTGTGCATGACAATGTCTACCCGACCCCTACGATGCACCAACATATATATATATATATATATGGTTAACATGTATTGTATGCATAGGATGTGGTAGACGTTGCCATGCAGTTATATGTCTGTGTAACATGTAATGTATGTAAAACATGTATTGTATGCATAAAATGTTGGTGCATCGTAGGAACTGGGTAGACGTTGCTGAAACTGTGTCCACTATGCCCTTCCCCTTCCCCTAATAACTTATTATTCTTTTATTTTTTTGGTTGTCTTTGTATACGACTTAACTGCTTATAACTAAGGATCTGACTTCTGGGTAGTAACGATGCACGTTGTGGAAATTGTTATATGCGGAAAGATAAAAAAGTGGTCATTTAAAAGTGTCGTCCCATACATAAACACCTTTGCACCAATAGTAGATAACTGAAAAATTTCACGTAGTAGTAGACAAATGTCCCAGTAGTAGATCACCTTTTTTGACTATAATTAGCCCATTTGTGTACTACTATTGGCCCGTCTGTGCACATCAACGTCCACC
This sequence comes from Cryptomeria japonica, assembly GCF_030272615.1. Lineage (NCBI taxonomy): Eukaryota > Viridiplantae > Streptophyta > Pinopsida > Cupressales > Cupressaceae > Cryptomeria > Cryptomeria japonica. Next base: position 615,488,229 of record NC_081410.1, on the reverse strand, counting down.
CAACCCCTACGATGCACCAAAATGTAGGCATGTAGTTATATATATATGTGTGTAACATGTTATGGTTAACATGCATTGTATGCATAGGATGTTGTAGACGTTGCCATGCAGTTATATGTATGTGTAACATGTAATGTATGTATAACATATATTGTATGCATAAGATGCCGGTGCATTGTAAGGGCTGAGTAGACGTTGCCGAAAGTGTGTCCACTATACCTTCCCCTAATAACTTATTATTCTTATGTGATTTTCTGCTTGGTTTAAAAAACAAACACCAAATTCTTGAAAGGCAGTTGAAATGCTCCATCACTAACCTAAAACTTGCTCACTCACACCATTAATGACCTTTTGGAATTTTACAAAAAAATACAGAAAAGACATGATGATTATCATGATTAGAAAGGCAATCTTAATACGGAAAACAGGTGACGAAATCAGACTTATCATTTCCGTATACAAATCTTTGCGCCGCGAAAAAATGTGGTTAAAAATTGGCTGTCAGAAATCTTGCACGGGACTGTACAATTACATACATATTGCCCTCCGAGCTTTATGGGATACTCTAAATCTAAAGTTGGCCTTTTTGGGTGTATTAAAGGTCTGCATTTAGCCACCTCAGAGCACGGATAACATGTTAAATGTGTTCCTCTTGTGCCCTCCAGCTCATATCAACTATGGTGGGGTGGAGGAAAATTATGTGACAACTTTTGAAGCTCAACATAGGTATGCATGGATTTGTAGGCAAGTTGAGTACAAAAATGTATTTGATTTCTATTGATTGAGATGAGTTGCCAAGTGAGATTAGGACACTTCTTGCAATATCTTTTGTTTTGATCAATATAAAATGAATGAGATTAGGACATGAATCATAGGATTGTATCATTTTTTTTAGATTCTAGGGTTAAAGTATTGTACACGTCATCAAAATTTTTGGTCAAAATTGGAAGATGATGTGTATTTTAATGTGATGTTCATTATAATAATTGATCTTCTATTTTTTTAATTTTTTTTGGGTTGATGGTTTCTTGGGTTAAACATATTGTCCAAATTTGTGGTTAAAGTTGGAGGGTTGTGTGTATATTAATGTGGATGTTCATTATAATTATTATTTTATTTTTTTTGTTCGGTAATCGCTTTTGACTGGAGCTATTAACCAGTGAGACCACATTGTTGAGGGGCCTCATCCTCAGTTTTTACGGTGTTCTTACACCCTTATCTCTCCTTGGTGCCTTCCTCAACCTTATATCTCCAAAACTGACAATCTAGAACCACGAACATGGTAGCCCAACAAGGACTGTGAACCAACCAAGGTGAAAGCCTGCGAGGGCTCGATATAGAACCGTCAGGCATGAAAGACCCGTGTGGGTCTGACAAATGTTTATTATAATTATTGATTTTATAGTTGATAGGTTAATTTAGAGTTGGGTAGTTTTATTTTTTGTGTTTTATGTTATTTTATGTGGATGTTGTAAATTTATAGTTTTAATATTCATTTTGATTTTTTGATATCGGTTAATTTTAATCTAGGGAATTATCATTTTGATAAATTAATTCTATTATTGTGAAAAAATAGAGCAATATAGGTGAGGATTGTGTTATGAGTTTACATCACCAAGGATATTTGACAAGATGCACGAATGCATTAATAATTCAATCAAAGCTAGACAACCATAAGAATTCTAAATTTAGTTGATTATGAAGTTTGGCCATAATCATGTTTATGTTACTAATTTTTGGTTACTACCTATTTAGACTAAACTTGATCCAATTTGATCTTAGAAAAATAATCAGATGACAACTCATCACATATCTAAGTATCTAGATCACTTAAATGGTATAATGAAATATAATGTGTGTTAGTGGGACTTTTTAGAAAGATGTCAAAATTCATAACACATTTAGACAAATTCTATTTAGTAAAATTGCATATATAGAATCAAGATGAATAAATCATATTATTCTTTATAAAGAAGCTTGAGAATGGACCAAGTGCTTAAGCTAGAGACTAGAGCGACTAGACTAAAGTGTATAACTACCAACTTACATATACTAAGGGTTTTCTCTAATAAAATTGAAATGCGAGAGAAGTGGAATTAATTTGAATTAGGAGAGAAGTGAAATTAAACCAAAATGTGAGAGAAATGAAATTAAATAAATTAGGAAATTTATTTAATTGAGAGGACATTGTTAGCTAATTAAATAATTTGGTGTAATTATTTAATTATGGGAAAATACTAGAAATTTATTCAATTAAGAAATAAAGATTATTTAATTAAAATAAAAGAAGATGATTAATTAAATAATTAAAATTGTTTAATTAATATTAGAAGGGGAACGATTTAAGGACTATTTGATTACGGAGTTAGAGGGAAATTCAAATAATGAATTTGAAATGTAGGAATAATGTAAACTAAGAAGAATAAAGTTAGATTAATTAACGAAGAGGAATAATTAGTAAAGCTGGTGTTTATAGGCGCGAGCCAATTTTAGGTGTCTACACAAAGAAATCACTAGTTGCCTCTTGATCATGCAACTAACAACATTACCAAGTAGAGAAAACATAGCTAATAGTGGACCTTCAATTATCCAAGTTACCTACCCAATTTACATCATCAAAGAATTACATGTCTAATAACTTTTTCATATTATTAGAACAATGGTAATACAAGAAATAATTATAATTTTCTCAAAAAAATCTAAATATCCTCTTAACACAATCCAAATTTATCTACTATGGTTTGACTCAAACCTACTATAATTACTTCCAGACAATATTTAATCTAGTACAAAACATTGCATATATTGGGCTACCAAAAACTCTACCATAAGAAACATTATACATGTCCTCAAAATTATCATTTAATTCAGAACACATCTAGTCAAAGCAATATGAAACGTGTAGTCAACTAGTCTCAAAATCAAATGCATTAAAACAGAAGTGAGAACACATTATGTACTACTTGTAATACGCTCCATTATTTCAATTACACTTTTACATGCTTCCTCTAGCTAGTGCACATTGTCTTTCACTGACACATCCACTTAAACATCATTCATAGACAACCAACTAACACAATGTTCACTATATTACTTCTAGTTTTATGTGTTAGATAGTTCAAATAACCGGAAGACAACTAAGAGTGGGGGGGGGTGATTCAGTTGTCACATATTACCATAACATTTAGTAATTAAAACTTTAATACCAGAACCCAAAACATTAATATCATAATGCTTAAACCAAATACCAGAATAATAGTTAAACCAATGACAAAACATCAATGCAACACATAATCAATTCCTCCAAATGGCCAACAATCTCCCCCTTTGGCATTGATGGCAACACTAGATGTGAAAAACATCTAAGTACCAAGAAATGCCGAAAATGTCTCCCCCAATGGAAGACAACAAATAATCTCCCACATAAAGATATAGCAATGAAGTTCTGAAATAAAGACAAGACTCCACCTAATGTATACAACTCCTTTTTTCACATCAATATCTCTCCCCCTTTGACATCAATGCCAGAAATCTGATAAAAATATCAAAGCAAAAACAAAAACCACTGAAACACAAGGCTAACTACTCCCCCCTGAGTAGTAGCATCCCCACATCAATGCCAGAATGAATGATATCTCTGATAATACATACCAGAATGATGCTAAATCACATCAATCAATTATCTGCCAGAGGGGCAGAAACCCCTAATCTGTCTCACATGTACTCAAATGATTCTCTAGGGAAAGGTTTAGTGAAAATATCTACAATTTGCTCTTTAGTGTTCACATAAACCAATCTGACTTCATTTTCTTCCACCTTCTCCTTCAAAAATCTATACTTGATAGATATATGCTTTATCTTAGAATGAAATACTGGATTCTTTGATATGTCAATAGCAACAAAGTTATCACAGTGAATAACTACTGGTCCAATGCAATGCACTTTGATGTCCTTCAACATTTGCTTCATCCATAGAACCTGTGTATAGTTAATAGCATCAACAACATACTCAGCTTCAACAGTAGATACAAAAGTACATGACTATTTCTTGTTGATCCATGAAACCAACTTCTTTCTAAGAAAGAAAGCTCCACCAGAAGTACTTTTCTGGTCATCAACATCTCCAATCCAATCAACATCTGTATATGCACATAAGGTAAAGTCATCATCGTGGATTGTGATGCACCAGTAGTTATTCACTATGATAACTCTGCTGCTATTGATATATCAAATAATCCGATATTTCACTCTAAAACTAAGCACATATCTATCAAGTACAACGTTTTAAAGGAGAAGGTGGAAGCAAATAAAGTTAGACTTGTTTATATGAACACTAAAGAGCAGATTGGAGATATTTTCACTAAACCTTTGCCCAAGGAATCATTTGAGTACCTGAGAGACAGATTGGGAGTTTCTTCCCCTTTGGTAGAGACTTGATTGATGCAGTTTGGCATTTGTCCGACATGCATTATCAGAGATACTTTTCATTCCAACACTAATGTGGGATGCTACTGCTTAGGGGGGGTAGTCAGCTTTGTGATTCAGTGGTTTATGTTCTTGCTTTGATATTTCTGTCAGATTTCTGGCATTGATGTCAAAGGAGGAGTGATATTGATATGAAAAATAAAAAGAAAAAGAAAAATAAGGGGGGAGAGATATTGATATTCAGAGCTGTATGCGGGAGATTGTTGGATGTCTTCCATTGGGGGAGACTTGTTTGCCATTTTCTTCGTACTTAGATTTTTTCACATCTAGTGTTGCCATCAATGCCAAAGGGGGAGATTGTTGGCCATTTGGTGGAATTGATTATGTGTTGCATTGATGTTTTGTCATTGATGCAAACACTAGCTGTTTGGATGCTTTACCGACACCCTTCTGGTCTTGGTAGGATGAGTGGTTTCTGGTTGACTTGGATCCGACATGATCTGGTAGGCTCCAGTATAGTTTGGTGATGGAATTGGCTTGTTCATGATACTCATGCTCATATTTGGTTAGTTGGTTTTGGTCTAATAATTGGATGCTATCTTGCTTGCTTAGAAGCTTGGTTTTTGGTTCCAGCGTGGGTTTCACCGACAAAGATTTTGGTGAAGATCTTCGATGAATTGCATAAGTGGTGTTGGTGTAGCTTCTAGTGGAGTTTCATGATGTTGTTGGTGATCATGTTTGAGACTTGGCAATTGGACATTATTGTTGAAGCGTGTGGACCTATATTGGGTCCTGATTGATCTAGGTTATGGACTGACTTTAATGTAACGTGTGGATTGGACCTATCAATGTATTTCTAGGTTGTCTTATGTGTTAGATATTATTTGATTGGTCTAAGGCCGACATGGTTTGTAATTATGTAATTGGTTTATTGTGTGGTGGCCGAACTGATTGTTTATGGTCAAGGGTTTGCATATATAGGTGTAAGATCTCATTGTAGATCATCATGGTTACTGTTGGAGGTCATGGTCAAGGAATGTAATGTGCGAATAATGTAATATCATTCAAGCAGAGGAGTTGGTTGATCATTGGAGATCGTATTGGGTTTATGTAAGAGGATTTAGTTCTCCGGTATTGAGATTAACCGAAATTGTACTCAGGCATAAGAGATCTTATCTTTTGCAGTTCAACACTTCTCTAGATTGTAGTCTGAATTATTATGTAGTCAGTGAGTCTCCTTTTATGATGAGCAGTGCGCTCTAGGCTGTTGGCCTTCCTACAAGTTTAGACCCCTCAATTGGCGTTCACATACTTACTACAGAAGTATTATTTGAATGTGGGTAGGCTTCCCACTGTGGTTTTTCCCTTTATCGGGTTTTCTACGTATAAATCTTGGTGTTATGTGGATAGCTTTTATTCTGTGATTATTGTTTATGCTTAATTGGATTAACTACTATTCCGGTATTAATGTTTTGGGTTCTGGTATTAAAGTTTAAATTGTTAATGGTTCCGCTAATCTGTGACAACTGATTCACCCCCCCTCTTAGTTGTCTTCTAGTTATTTGAACTATCTAACAATATGTCTTCTCACCAAAATTAAAATGAAATATACTACCTTTTGTCTGTGTACTAGTTGCAATCTCCAAACCAGATCTGTTAATGATTTTGCATTTTCCATCCTTGAACTATAATTGAAATCCCTTATCCACCAATTGTCCTACACTCAAAAGATTGTGCTTCAAACCTTCAACAAAATAAACATTATTAGTATTGTTCTTACCATCCAATGATATAGTTCCTTTTCCTTTGATCATATATGATTTGTCATCTCCAAATCTAACCAGACTGTCACCTTCATTAAGAGTCTCAAACTTATCCCATATAACCTTTGCAGATGATTTGTCAGTTAATCCCATTATTTGCTAATTAGAAAGTGCACACAAGTGGGCTTCTCTTACTTTACAATCATTCTCAAGCTCCTTATCCAAGTTTTCTAGAGGAGGATTGCTAGATGTCGGATTATGAGGTGTAACACCATTCTATGTGATCTCTTGAATCTCTTGGTGAAGATATCTCAAATGAGTCTCCATCCAAATCTTCCATACTGTGTAATTTATTCCTTCAAGCCTAAGAATATCTTTCTGAAAGATATCTCTAGATGAACTAGATGAACTTGAACTGTTAGTCACCATAGGATCTTCCTCAAGTGGTTAAGCTTTCTGCAGAGAGGACCAAATCTCTGATACCAATTATTAGACAGTTCAAATAAACGGAAGACAACTGAGAGGGGGGGCTGAATCAATTGTCATAGATTACTAGAACATTTAGCAATTAAAACTTTAATACCAGAACCCAAAACATTAATACCGAAATAGAAGTTAAACCAATTAAGCATAAACAATAATCAGAGAATAAATACCATCCACATGACACCAAGATTTATACGTGGAAAACCCAGTAGAGGGAAAAAGCACATGGGAAGCCTACCCACAGTCAGATAATACTTCTATAGTAAGTATGTGAATTACAATTGAGGGGCCTGCACTTGCAGGAAGGCCAACAACCTAGAGCACATTGCTCATCACAAAAGGAGTCTCACTGACAACATAGAAATCCATACTGCAATCCAGAATAATGAATGAACTGCAAAGATAACATCTTCTATGCTTGAGTATAGTTCCGGTTAAGCTCAATACTAGAGGACTAAATCCTCTTACATAAACCCAACTTGATCTCCAATGATCGACCAAATCCTTTGCCTTAATGATATTACATTATTTGCACATTACATATTCATATCCCATTCCCATGACCATGATCTACAATGAGATCTTGCATCATATATATACAAACTCTTGACCATAAACAATCAGGTCGGCCACCCGACAATAAACCAATTACATAATTAAAAAACATGTCAGCCTTAGACCAAACAAATAATATTCAACCCATAAGACATCCTGGAAACACATCGAGAGGTCCAATCCACACGTTACATTAAGCTGGTGCATAACCTAGATCAACCGAGACCCAATATAGGTCCACACGCTAAAGCAATGATCCCAATCCGCTAAGTCTCATACTTGATTACCATCAGCATCCCGAATCTCCACCAGAAGCTACACCAACACCACTTATGAATATCATCAAAGAGCTTCATCAAAGCTCTATCGATGAAACCCTCACCGAAATCACAAACCAAGCTTCCAAGTAAACAGGATAGCATCTGATCACTAGACCAAAACCAACTGACTGAATATGAACATGAGTAGCATGAATAAGTAAATTCCATAACCAAATCATACTGGATCATACCGGATCATGCCGGATCCAATCCAACTAGAAACCACATAACCTACCGGGACCAGAAGGGTTCTGGTAAAGCATCCAAAAGAGCTAGTGTTGACATCAATGACAAAAGATCAATGCAATACATAATCAATTCCTCCAAATGGCCAACACTATGTCCTCTAGAGAATATCCTTTAAAACTTGAATATAATATGCTTCATGTGTAGCCTTACTTAACTTCCAAACCATAAGCCAAAACAAGTAATAACAATAGAATGCAGTATTAAAAACAACGATAGTGTAACCTAGTATAGTTATAAATAAACTTTAGAAGCTTAAAACAAACACTTGTAGACATCAAAATCTATGGTATATATTCAGGAACAATTGATTCTAGTAGATACTCCCTATGTTTCTTCTCCATTGATGTTGGTCAATAATGATGATATTAACATTATGTAACTAACATTCCATCAATGATAGTATCTATCCAACATAATTTGGTTAGCAATCTCTAGATAGCTTTCAACATCCTTTGCCAACAACTTCATCATGCTTCCTTAACATCAAACATCCTTTGACATCTTCCTTGACATTAATGATAATGTTTAACTATCTTCCCCTTTGTCATTTATGGTAACAACAATAGGAATAAACTCTCCCCATTTAAGAAATTATCTCCTCCTTTGACATCAATGGAAAACGGATTCTTAGATTCTAATTGATACCAATTGTTATGCAATCCACTCATTGTAACTTTTCACACTTCATCGTGTTGGGACCTCAAAAATTTCCAAATTTTGAGGGCCCAAGCTAAAAATTTTGCTTGTGACACTTAGAAGTACCCTTGCAAAATCAATCCAAGTAGCTCACTCTAAGGGCTAATATTTTTGTACGCATGGATTGTCATGAAAAACCACTTCGGGGTAGTGATAACCTCTTACCATAGATGGCATATGTCAATTTTTAGCCATCTATGATCAGTTTTGATGAGTTTTGATGCCCTTGTTTGGAGGTCCAAAGGTAGGTTTGTTGTTGCACATTGTTAATCTTTTCAGAGTAAGCCATCTTTGAGGGCTTGCATTTTATCACCAGCTGAGCATCATGCTAATCCAATATTTTTCCATGATTTTCTGCATCTTAATGAAGCCCCATGTCAGTTTTTAGAGCCTCATGAACCCATTTGATATGGTTTCTATCTTGAATCCATTTGCAAATTGTTATAGATTTGCACGGTAGATAGTGTAAAATCTGCAAAAGTAGCCCAATATTTAAAATTTTATTTCACAACCTATTGACCTACATGGAAATGTGAAAGTTGCTAGTGATTATCTATATGATTATCTACAACTTTGTCTGTTTGTAGCCCCTCCAACACCTCATCTAATATTTTTTCAATTCAGTGTTTGGATGGGTTTTAGAATGATTTGAAAGGTGCAGTTTTAGAAAAGGTTTGAGTAGGCAACTTCAGACATTAAAATATTTCACCTTAGGCATCATAACGAGCATTTTTTTGGTGTTTTAGATTCTCTATATAATATTGTACAAGTTTGTCGGTCTCCAGGGCTTAGGGAGGTGATTGGCCCAGTTTTTTAGGCTGATTCTGCAGGCTACTCATGTTGACTTGGTCAGAATTCAAAATTGTTAAGTGTCAAGTAAAATCCTCATTCGATCAAACTTTCAAGCCCATAATGCATCCAGTTGATGTTTCAAATCATCTTTACAGGTCAGTTGTCCAGAAATGATTTTTTTTTTAGTCAGACCCACCAGGATCCCGACTAATGATGAAGACCAATAAAACAAATTTAATCCCATTAAAGAGTGTAGTCACATAAATCTATCCATTTTAATTAAATGAATATTTTCTATTTATTTGATTAATTAACCCACTAGCCAACCGTTAATTAAATTAACATTTAATTAATTCATCTTCAATCATTCTCCTATTAATTAAATAAATTATTCAATTTATTTTAATTTATTCACCGAACCAAATTCACAATCAATTAAATAAATAAATCCTATTTATTTAATTTAATCCCCTTTTCTCTTTTAAATAAATAAATGAGAACATTTATTTAAATCATTAAATCCTCCCCCCCACTTGCATTCTCCTACAAATGCAAGTTGCAACCACAAGTTGAAATAAATAAATAAATTTTAATTTAAATCCTATTTTTCCTCACCCACCAAATCCACTTGCAATCCTAAATCCCCTTCTAGACCCTTCTAACCACTTTCTAATCATTCCTAATTAACCTAATCCCATTTCCTAAATATTGTCACATTCCTAAGCAACTTGAAGTCACTTCTCAAAGACTCCAAAGTCTTTGAAAAACATTTAATGCTTTATGTGTTCAACAAGATAACCCCTAAAGTCTTCCAAACCACTAATGGCTCTTACATGACCATTAATGGCTCTTACATAACCATTTATGGTTAAATCCACTTGCTCCCATGGTTAGAGACTTTACCTCTAAATTCAACCCTCATTTAACCCATGGGTCTCTTCAAGCATTTATTGCTTTGACCATGGTTATCCTCACTAACTATTGCACAAGAGTTTATCAATTGGATAAAGACATTATTTATTAGATAATGGCTTTATTCTTTCAACTCAACATTAACCTTACCTCCCAAGTTAACCCTCAAGTCATGTCAAGCATTTAATGCTTTTCCCTCTCCTCTCAACCCATCTCTTTTTGACATTTGTCATCCTGGGATTGGGTTGAAAGTCCTCACATGGATCTTAAGCCTTTCAATCTTGACCCTTGTTGAGATTGCTCAATCTCAACCCTCCATTGCTCCATTTTACCTATAAATAGAGCTAATTTCTTCATAATCCAGATCTTGAAAACTTGTATGCATCTAACTTATAGTGAATTTTAGAGAGCATTTAGCATAATCATCCATATTTGCCATTTTGGGCTAAAATTAATATTAGATAATTAGATAACATATCATTTTACTTGTTCATATTTGCATTCTCATAATCATCCATTCTACAATCTTGAACCTCCATAAGACATCCATAATAGTGCAAAAAGCTACTAAGAGCTACCCTCATTTGGGAACTTGGAGAGGAGAGGAACAAGGGAGGAGAAGCTACAAGCATGGTGGAAGGCATTTGGAGATGTCTTAGAGCATTTATTTTCTTTGTTAAGCTCTCTATTTTTCTTTTAGTGTCTCTCTTGATATGCTTGCTTAGGATAGTGTTTGATTTTTGATTTTCTAACACTAACACTTATTTTTTGCTTGTTTGTTTGTGTTTGTCATCCTAACAATCTCCTTTTTGTAGAGCATGATTTGGTGAACCTGACGTGAATCGAATCATTTTTTAAAAACTACTAACATTGTTCCATGTTTTAATTGACACAAAGGTCATGCTTTAGCACTTTCATTCCTACTTTAGCGCCTTCGAAACTGGGCACTTTAGAGCTATTTGTTCCTAATAATAGCACTATTGTTTCTCAATTAGCGCTATTGTCCATCTTTTAGCGCTATTAACCCTTAAATAGCGCTACCGTATCTTCTTTTAGTGCTTTTGGCTCTTTGTTTGACATAATTAATTCTGTTTGATAGAGCTCTTTTAGTGCTTTTGTCTCTTTTTGTAGCGTGTTTGTGCTTCTTTTAACACTTTTGCTGGTTATTTAGTGCTTTCGTGTTAAATAGCGCTTTTATTTTCACATAGAGTAGTGCTATTGTAACAGAGAGTTGTAAAGAGAATTTCTTGTAACCGAAAAACCAAAAAATTAGGCTTGTAGAAGCCCAACAAAAATTTGGATTTTACTAACTAGTTGGTTTTTGTGCAGGTTTAGACTAACCCTCTTTTTTGCAAGATTTTTAGGAAGTTAAATTGTTTTTTTCTAAACTTTGTCTTTAAAGTTGGGTTTAAAATAAATACACTTTCTATTACAGCTTAAAGGAATTTACTTCACTTCAATTTGGGTTGTAAAATTCATCACACTTTTTCAGTTTGGAGCTCTAAAAAGAACATCATTTTGGCAAACTAAAAAGAACCACAAACTCAAACCCAAAAAATTTGATTTTTGCAAGTTAGGATTCATTTTATTTTGGGTTTTAAAACAAGACAACACAAATTTCATTTCTTGCATCAACTTAAAGAAATCACAATCCATACTTCGTTTTGGGCAAAGCTTAAAAAGAACAAGCCATTTTTTCCTTCAAGTTTAAAGCGATTTTACTTCAAGCAAAAACATGTTTTCAATTCAGTTGACCAGGATTTCAAAGTTCCTAGTTTACAAAACATTTTGCCTTTGAAGTTAAAAAGAACACCATTTTTATTGGAGAAACATCTCCAAATAGTTAGATCACATTGCAATGAAAATCAGTTAAAAAGAACAAGTGTTTTTGGTGATTGGCACACTTGTGCAAAAGTTTGTCGAGTGGTCCTACTTCTAACACACACTATCCTCTCCCTTGGATTTCATGGTCCTAGGTGCAAGAGAAAAGTGTTAGTAACACTCAAAATTTTTTCTTTTTAAGAGAGGTCTGCCAAGAGACACATCACAACTAGTTGAAGCTCTTGTGCTGGCGTGTGAATCAAATCTCCATGCATCTGACATTTGTAACACTCTTTTGCAAAATCATGGGCCTATTTTTCCATTGTAGGTGAGTAATATCCATCACGTACTAAGTTTTTGGCCAAGCTCATACCATTGGAATGGCCCCCACATATACCTTCATTAACCTCATGTAAAGTCATTTGTGCTTCATCAAAATACAGATACCTGAGGAGGGTTTGGTCAAAGGATCGATGGTAGAGGGTATCACCGAAGATGACATATTTGGCTTCTTGGCGAATGAAGGCTCGATGTTGGTTTTGGGAAAGGTTTGGTGGTATAATTTGGGATTTTAAATAATCATAAATGCCTTGGTACCACAGGGAACTAGGACCAACAATCACACAAACTAGTTCTAATTGAGGAATCTCAAAGGTTGGATCCAACAATTGTTCAACCAAAAATTCATATCTCTCAACATTTGTGTCACATCTAACATGGAAGCAATTGTCGCCATGGCATTGTTGATTTATTCTATAATTTGGATACTTGACTGAATTTAATGGCAATAAACTTTGTTTTGAAAAATTCTACTAGCTGTTTACAAAGAAGGAAATTCACATCCTTTGTTTCATAGTTATCAACTTGTTGAATCACAAGTTGGGAATCCCCACAAACATGAAGATGAGTAATATGTCATTGTACCGCTATCCTCAATCATGTAACCAAAGCCTAATATTCTGCAATATTATTTGTACAATCAAAAGTGATTCGATAAGACTTTGTAATGGCATCTCCTTGGCGAGTCACAAACAAAATTCCCGCTCCTGAACCAAATTTAGTATGTGATCCATTAAAATATAATTGCCATTAATCAGAGGACCCTATAGAAAACACTGACTCATCGAGAAAATCTATTAGCAAAGGGTGATAATCTTGGATTGGTGCATCTGCGAGTTGATCAACAATGACTTGTCCTTTTATTGCCTTTCTATCTATGTACTCAATATCAAAATTGCTTAAAATTGTTACCCATTTTTCTAGTTGGCCAGTAAGGACAACTTTGTTGAGCAAGTATTTTAATGGGTCTATCCGGGCTACTAGAAAGGTCTTATGGTTCAATATATAGTGTCAGAGCTTTTGTGCTACCAAAACAACTGCTAGATAGGCTCTTTCAATGGTAGAGTAGTTCAATTCATAACCAACTAATGTCTGAATGATGTAATAAATGGCTCTTTCTTTTACTTATTCATTATGTTGCACTAAAAGAGCTCCAAGAGATGTTGTGGTTGTAGAAATGTACAAAATCAAAGGTTTTCCTTCAATGGGAGGCATTAGGACTGACGGTGACAATAGATAATCTTTAAGCTGTTGAAATTCTTCTTGGAATTGTTCTGTCCATTTGAAAGCTACCCCTTTGTGAAGCAGGTGTTGAAAGGGGTGACGCTTGTCAGCTAACTGTGCTATGAACCTGCAAATTGATTGTAATCTACCTTGAAGGCTTCTTAGCTGATGAAGATTGGTAGGAGGAGGCATATCTAGGATTGCTTTGACCTTTGCAAGGTTGAATTCAATGCCTCTTTGAGAAATAATGTAGCCTAATAATTTATGAGATGTAACACCAAATACACATTTTTTTTTATTCAACCTAAGCTTATATTCTTCCATTCTATCAAAAATCATGCCAAGAATACCAAGATGACTATCTCTAGTAACTGATTTGTACAACAAGTCATCCACATAGTCCTCCATTAGTGTATGCATATAATCATGAAATATTATTGTCATGGCTCATTGATAAGTTGCTCTTGCATTTTTTAGGCCAAAAGGCATGACATTCCCGTAGTAGTTGCCCCAAGCATATGTGAATGTAGTATTATGTTGGTCTTCGGGAGCAATTCGGATTTGGTTATATTTGGAGAAGCCATCCATTAATGACAATATATCATATCCGGCTGTCATATCTACTATGATGTCAATATTTGGTAGAGGAAAGTCATCTTTAGGGCATGCTTTGTTTAAATCCCTAAAATCAGTGCAAATTTAGATGCCCCCAGTTGCTTTGTTGACTGGCAGTAAGTTTGAGATTCACTCCACGCAATCAATTGGTGTTATAAAGCCCACATCCAACAATTTCTTGAGTTCCACTTTTACTAATAGGGCCACTTGTGTATGCATTTTACTCAGTTTTTGTTTGATGAGCTTTTCTCTTGGTTTCGGTGGTAGATGATGAAGGACTAGTTCTAGATCAAGGTCAGGAATATCTGCGTAATACCATGCAAAATTAATCCGCTTCTCAAGCAAAAAGTTGACAAAGCCTATTCTTTCTTATTCTAATAAAAATGCAACAAAATGAATGACCTTAGGGTTGTTAGGTGTACCCAAATTTATGTTAGACAGTTCAAATAGCCAAAAGACAATTGAGAACATTTAACAATCAAAACTTAATACCGGAACCCAAAACATTAATATCGGAATCCTTAAACCAAATACTGGAATAAAAGATAAACCAATTAAGCATAAACAATAATCAGAGAATAACCAACCACATGACACCAAGATTTATACGTAGAAAACCCGGTAAAGGGAAAAATTATGGTGGGAAGCCTACCCACAGTCAGATAACACTTCTGCAGTAAGTATGTGAATTATAGTTGAGGGGCCTCTTGGCATATGTGCTAAGCATAATGACATGATGATATTGTATGTTGTGATTGATGGCAATATACAAAGATATCTCTCTGCTTCACATCTTCTCCCTAATACTACAGATATCTTCTCCGCTTCACATCTTCTCCCCCTTTGACAACAATGACAAAGTGGAGGCATACACATCTATGTTCCACTATGCTGCTCCCCCTAAGGAGTAGCATCCTTCAACACACCAATCCTGAAAAAGATATCAATGTAAGACCTGACTGATGTGGAGCACACACCTTTAGTTCACCTCTTGAAGGGGAAACACCCCTAATTCACCTCTCAAATAGGTAAAGGTAGCCTTCAGTAGAGGCTTGGTGAATATGTCTGCTAACTGCTCCTTACTAGAAACATGTTCCAATACAACCTCTTTGTTCTGAACCTTCTCCCTCAAGAAATGATACTTGAGCTCGAAGTGCTTGGTTCTAGCATGTAGAACTGGATTCTTGGAGATGTTAATTGCACTTGTGTTGTCACAAAATATACTTACTGGTTCAAATACAGGAACTTTAAAGCCATTTAATACATGCTTCATCCAAATTGTCTGGGTGTAGTTCATAAATGCTGCAACATATTCCGCTTTTGCTGTAGACTGAGAGATACAACTCTACTTCTTACTCATCCATGAGACTAGTCTACCACCAAGAAAGAATGCACCACTGGTTGTGCTCTTCCGGTTGTCCATATTACCAGCCCAATCAGCATCTGTAAACACTTTCAGGTTGAAATCATTACTATATGGACACCATAATCCATATTCAATAGTTCCCTTTAGATATCTAAGAATCTGCTTGACTGCTACCAAGTGGGATTCTCTTGGGCTTTTCTAGAACCATGCAGTAATGCCCATTGCATGTGCAATGTCTGGTCTGCTATGTACTACATAGTGCAACTTGCCAATCATTGATCGATATTCCTTCTCATTTACCAACACTGAGTCATCCTATTTTGATAATTTACAATTGGTCACCATCGGTGTACCAACCGGTTTGCTGTCTTCCATGCCAAAGGTCTTCAACACCTCTTTGACATACTTGGACTGAGTGATAAAGATTCTGTTGGCATTTTGTAAACCGGTATGAGGACATAATGGCTTGTATGTTGTCATTGATGTCAATATGTGATATGTGAGAAGGGAGAACCGGCTTATGTGTGAACCGGTATATATGCCAAAGTGAAGCGATATATTTGTTCAAGATGAACCGGCATGTCAAGGTGAATCGGCATGTAGTTATGGGAACCGACACATGGAAGCATTGTATGACTACGAGTTGGTAGGTAGTTTCCATTTTAGGATTTCCGATTGGAATACCTCAGGCCTATGTGACTCAATCGGTGATCTTTGTATGATGAGTCAGTAGTATAACGGAGAACAGATTGTGTTGCCATGTAAGATTTGTGCACGTGAAGGATCTTGCATGAAGAAGACCATTTCTATCTACCTTGGGAATGTGCAAAGTTTGTCAAACGATGATAACGCGTGATGAGTTATCAGCCACCATGAAATCGGTGGATAATGGACGATGGAGAATGTCTTAAGATCGATTCAAGATTGTTGCATTTAATGCAGTAGGATTCAACGATCAGGATTGAACCGTTTGAATTGCTTAACCTAACAAGTTTATGGTTTAGGGTTTTTGCTACCGACCTGTCTATTTCCTATAAGGTCGATGTTGTGTTTCTTTCAAAAGTTGTTGGCAAAAGTTGTATGTGTGTATCCAAGGAAAGTGATACATGATTCTTGCTAGACCAAAGGAGAGAAGAGATACCTGCAAAGTGAATGTGTAGAAAGTGAAGAGGAGCCAAAATAGATCTACATTAGCATTGAGTGTTGTTACCAGATCATTGTAATTCCTGTTGATCTTTAACCACTTCAACAGTTGTGAAATCCCTTAACAGGGTAGCCTTAACCAGCTTGATACAAATCCCTTAATAGGGTAACTCAAAGTTATTGAGTTCTGAGATGCTATAGGTCTCTGGAGATCCTTTAGCTATTGAGTTCTTTAAATCTGCTAACAAGGTAACTCTAACCAGGTTTAACCCTTAACTAGGTATTAAAGCCATCCCTTAACCGGGTGATCCCTAACAGGATCGGTTCCTAGCATAACCTATTGTAATGTCTTTAACTGGACAAGGCTCCTAACAGAGTGGACTTCTAAAGAGTTCAAAAGGCAGCTTGTGGGTATTCATCCCTGTCGTGGTTTTTCCCAGTTGGGTTTCCATGTGAAAAATTTGTGTGTCATGTGTGATGCTTTGTTATTACCTGTTGAGCACATGATGGTTCTGTGTTTTATGCCTATCTATAAAACATACTGAACTAACTATTGTGAAGGTCTGATGATAGTTTACTTGTTCATGCATGAGGGTGTAATGGTACTATAGTATTGAGCTAAGAGGAAAGCTTAGTGAGTAACCAGTTTATGAGTGTTTTAGTTGTTCTGGGTCTTACCAGTTGCACTCTATTTCAACCAGTGTCACTGCTTGCTAGTCACTTGGAGTATTTGCTGACAAACCAGTTTTGGATAGTATTTTTCTTGTACTGATTCACCCCCCCCTCTCAGTACCGGTTTGGTACTAATCGTTCATCATTGAGTCATCAGATTCCATCTTTCATTTGTTGAATTTGTAGTCCAATGAAGAACTTAATCTCCCCTATAAGTGACATCTCAAATTCCTTCTTCATCTCATCTGCAAAGTCATGACTCATCTTGTCATCTCCACCAAAAATTATGTCATCAACAAATACTTTACAAATCAACATTTGATCTCCTTCTAATTTCAAGTAGATATTGCTATCTTTACTTGTTCTTTCAAATCCAATCTTCACAAGATGGGAGTGCAAGCATTCATACCATGCTCTAGGTGCCTATTTTAGTCCATACTACAAGGCTTTATGTAGCCTACACACCATGTCACTATCTTTTGATAGGGCAAACCCATCTGGTTGCTCTATATACACCTCCTCTTCTAGTATTCCATTCAGGAATGCATATTTTACATCCATTTGATATACTTTGAATCCCTTGAAAGCTACATATGCAAGAAGCATTCGAACTCCTTCCAATCTGGCTACTGGAGCAAAGGTTTCTCCATAGTCTTCTCCTTCTTCTTGAGCATATCCTTTACACAACAGTCTGGCTTTGTTTCTAACCACTGAGCCATCTTCATTCAGCTTATTTCTGAAAACCCATTTGGTACCAATGACATTTTTATGCTTAGGTCTGGGTACCAAAGACCATGTACCATTCTTTTCTATCTATTCAAGTTCCTCTTCCATTGCCTTGATCCAGTCTTCATCTTTATGTGCCTCTTTGAATGTTTTAGGCTCAAATTTAGAGATCATGCAAGAGTTTTCTCTGACCTTTCTTCTTGTAAGAATTCCTGCATCCTTATTTCCTATGATCTGCTTTGGATCATGATTCAACTTTACATACCTAGGAATGATCTTGGTTGTTTCCTCTTGCTTTTCTTCTTCATCCTCATCTTCATCAGCATCAGTATCTACCACTGTAGAAGCACTATTACTGGTACTAGGCTATTTTGTAGCCAGTTCCCAAAAGGTTACTATCGGTTCATCTACCACTTGCTCGCTGTCAATTTCCTCAGGTTTCTCAGGTCGAGTCCTATTGTTAAGGTGACATCTTCTGAGCTGATAACATTATTAGTTTTACAATAGACCGAAGACGATGATGATTGTTGGCATATGTGCAGAGTATGATGACATGATGATATTATAAGTTGCCATTGATGTCAATATGATGAAGTATGAACCGATATATTGAAGAAAACAAACTGGCAAGAGAACCGGTATGATGATGTGAACCGGTATATGTGAAAAGGTGAAGCAGTATATTTGTTCAAGGTGAACCGGTATGCTGGTATGAGAACCGATATATGGAAGTTGTGTATTGGGGTTTCATTTGGCATGACTACCGGTGGTAGTCTCAACTTCAAGGTTTTCGGTTGATGCATTCCAAGCCTGTGTGACTCAACCGATGACATCTTGTGATGAGTTAGAATTATAATGAAGATCAAATAGTGTTGCCACATCAGCCTTGTGCACGTGAAGGATTTCCTTGAGGATCTTGCATGGAGATTGATCTTATCTACCTCGGGAATGCACGAAGTCTCTATAAATGGTGAAGAACGCATGATAGGTTATCAACTTCCTGAAGCGGCAAAGAATGAACGTTGGAGAACGTCTTGAGATTTGTTCAAGACTATTGTATTCAATGTAGTATGATTAATGGTCAGGATTGAACCGATTGAAATGTAAAACCTAAATGTTTAGGGTTTAGGGTTTATGCTACCGACCTATCTATTTCCTATAAGGGAGATGATGTTTTTCATTTTGAGGTTGTTGGCAAATGTTATGTGTGTATCCCAGTGAGTGATACTTGATTCTTGCCAGACCGGAGAAGTGTGTTGATACCTACAGAGTGTGATTGCAGAAGAAAAGGAGCTAAAGTGGATCTACCCTTGCATTAAGTACTTTTATCATATCAGTGTATTACCTGTTGAATTCTAACCATTTCAGCAGCTGGAAAATCCCTTAACTGGGTATCTTTAACAGGATTTTGTGTAAATCCTTTAATAGGGTGACTCAATTCAATGAGTTCTTCAAATTGTTTTGCGAGGTAACCTTTAATAGGGTTATAACCTTTAACCGAGTATTTAGCCATCCCTTAACCAGGTGATCCCTAACAGGATCGGTTCCTAGCAGAACCTACTGTAATAGTCTTTAATCGGACTAGGCTCCTAACAGAGCGGACTTCAAATGAGTTCAAAGAGAAGCTCATGGGTATTCATCCCCACCGTGGTTTTTCCTAGTTGGGTTTCCACGTGAAAAAATCAGTGTGTCATGTGTGATGCCTTTCATGTGATGGTTTAGTGTTTTATGTCAAACTAGTAAAATATGTTGAACTAGCAGTCATTATATTTTTTATGATAGATTACTTGTTTATGCATAAGGGTGAAGTGGAAATGAGGTATTAGATTGTATGGAAATATAAGGGTTACCACTTTATTTTTTTCACATTCTCACTATGTTTTACCAGTAGTAATCTAATTTAGACCGATGTTATTGCTTGCCAGTCAAATGCAGTGTTTGCAGTCAAACCGATTTAGGGAAAGTGTTTTTGCCTATATTGATTCACCCCCCCCTCTCAGTACTGGTTTGGTACTAACTATTCATCATTTATTCATCAGGGCCTACACTTGCAAGAAGGCCAATAGCGTAGAGCACACTGCTCATCACAAAAGGAGTCTCACTAACTACATAGAAATCAAGACTACAATCCGGAAGAATGAATGAACTGCAAAGATAGTATCTCTTATGGCTGAGTATAGTTCTGGTTAAGCTCAATACTAGAGGACTAAATCCTCTTACATAAACCTAATTCTATCTCAAATGATCAACCAAATCCTCTACCTAAATGATATTACATTATTCGCACATTACATCCCATGCCATGATATGATCTACAATGAGATCTTACAACATATATATACAAACCCTCGACCATAAACAATCAAGTCAGCCACCAGACAATAAACCAATTACATAATTACAAAAAATGTCGGCCTTAGACCAAACAAATAATATCCAACCCATAAGACATCCCAAAAACACATCGAGAGGTCCAATCCACATGTTACATTAAGCCGATCCATAACCTAGATCAACCAGGACCCAATTTAGGTCCACACGCTAAAGCAATGATCCCAATCCGCCAAGTCTTGAACATGATCACCATCAGCATCTTGAATATCTGCTAGAAGATGCACCAACACCACTTATGTATATCATCAAAGATCTTCATCAAAGATCTGCTGGTGAAACCCTCGCCGGAACAACAAACCAAGCTTCCAAGAAAACATGATAGCATTCGATCACCAGACCAAAACCAACTGACTTAATATGAACATGAGTAGCATGAGTAAGCCAATTCCATAATGAAAACATACCGGAGCATACCAAATCATGCCAGATCCAAACCAACGAGAAATCACACATCCTACCAGGACCAGAAGGGTGTCGGTAAAGCATGCAAACCAACTAGTGTTGAAATCAACGAAAAAACATCAATGCAACACATAATCAATTCCTCTAAATGGACAACAATCTCGCCCTTTGGCATTGATGTCAACACTAGATGTGAAAAACATCTAAGTACCAAGAAATTCCAAACAAGTCTCCCCCAATCAAAGATAACCAACAAACTCTCCAAGAAGATATGATAGTGAAGTTATGAACCATACCAGACTGATTCCAAAAAGCATCAACTAGTTCTCCGTCGGAGGGGCAGAAACCCCTAACCTGTCTCTTAGGTACTCAAATGATTCTTTAGGCAAAGGTTTAGTGAAAATATCTGCAATCTTCTCTTTAGTGTTCACATAAACCAGTCTAACTTCATTTTATTCCACCTTCTCCTTCAAAAAGTTACACTTGATAGATATATGCTTTGTCTTAGATTGAAATACCGTATTCTTTGATATGTCAATAGCATTAGAGTTATCATTTTGAATAAATACTAGCCCAGTGCAATGCACTTTGATATCCTTCAACATTTTCTTCATCCATAGAACTTGTGTACAATTAGTAGCAGTATCAACTCAGCTTCAATAGTAGATAAATAAGTACATGATTTTTTCTTTCTGATCCATGAAACCAACGTCTTTCCAAGAAAGAAAGCTCCACCGGAATTACTTTTCCGATCATCAACATCTCAGTATCTATATATGCACATAAAGTAAAGTCATCATCCTTAGGGTACCACAAACCATATTCAGATGTACCTTGCAAGTATCTAAAAATCCTTTTTTATTGCACTCTCATGATTTTCTCTAGGATCACTTTGATATCCAGATGCAATACAAACAATATTCATTATGTCAGGCCTAGTCTGAGTCAAATAAAGTAGACCCCCAATCATAGATTTGTATCTTGTAGGATTTACTGGTGCAGAAACATCTTTCCTTGTAAATTTCTTTCTTGTAACTGTAGACACCTAAAATTGTCATGTCTAATTAAATAAATATTTTATTTATTTAATTATCTAAGCTTAATTCTTCTATTAATTAAATAAATCCTTATTTATTTAATTAATTCATTTATCCTCTTCTAGCCTTATTTCTCATTTAAATAAATACATTTATTTATTTAAATTATCCTTTTCCTAAATTAAATAAATATCTTATTTATTTAATTATCCCACTTCTTCTATTAATTAAATAAATCTTTATTTATTTAAATAATTCATTAACCTTTTCTACCCATGACACATGTCATTCATCTCTTAATTCATACACTACCTACCCCTTTCATTATTTTATTATTTCTTTTACCTACCCTCTAATCATAACGGACCTCCTTTTACACCTCTCAATCTTATCCCTCCATTTCATATAGTGTCTTCTATATAAGGAGATGCTTCCTTCATTATCAAACCCTAATTTTTCTATGCATCCTAATCATCTTAGGCAATTGACTACACTACGATCCTACTTGCAACCACATTCCGTTCTTTGTTGAGCTCTTGTGCACATAAAATCTGAGAGCAAATATATCAAGCAAGATCAATGAAGATAGGAAGAATGGAGATCAAAACCCTATTGGATATGTGATGGTATAATATTTGTGATTTCATTTGATTTGCATTGTCTTAGGTAATCTTCATATGTTATGGTGGATCTTTGTTGTTGTTAGGCTAGGGTTTTGTGGTTGAATTCATTTAGCCTTTCAATATCGTTATTATTGTTATCCATTTTCACCATATACATTTTGGCACGCCCGTTGGGACATGGATTTTTGTTAGATCTGTGTTTTTTGCAGATTTTTCTAACCCTATATTGTTGTTTTGTAAAACAATTTGGAGAATAATCTTGTGCAGCTAGGGTTTTGGACACAAAATCAAGATCTTGGAGAGATTCGATCATATCTCACAAATGGCTAGGACATTTTGCACCAAATGTTTGTTGCAGGTTGAAGAAAGTATCAGGAGCTCTCAATCCAAAATTTAGAATTTTTGGAGCACATTTTCATTTTCTATGAATTTTTTATGATTTTTCATAAAAAATAATTTTGAGAGTAAATGAGAGAATTTTTCAGATTTTCTTACATTTTTGGAAATCTCCCATAATTATACATAGGATCTGTTCTTTGTGATTTTAATTTTGATGCAAAATATTTCCCTAAAAATCAGATCTTTAAAAATTAGGGTTTTTCCTTATTTTGATAAGATCTCACAAATGGCTTTGAATTTTGATATCAATTTTTTTGTGTAGGTCAGGAAAAGTATAAGAAGAATTCAGTAATAATTTCAGATTTTTTGGATCATGTTGTCAATTTATATGAATTGTTTATGATTTTTCATAAAAAATTAATTTTGAGAGTAAATTAGCGAATTTTTTGGATTTTTTTACATTTTTGGAAATATCTCAAAATTATACATAGGATCTATTCTTTGTCATTTTAAATTTGATGTAAAATTATTCTTCAAAAATCAGATCTTTGAAAATTAGGGTTTTGCATTATTTTACTCATATCTCACAAACTGCTTGGATTTGTTGCAAAAAAGTTTTTGTGCAGGTTTGGAAGACCCTCAGGACTCTCCAGTAAAAATTTCAGATTTTTTGGATCTATTTTGCATTTTATATGAATTTTTTATGATTTTTCATAAAAAATTAATTTTTGGAGAAAATTAGCAACTTTTTTGGATTTTCTTACATTTCTAGAAATCTCTTGAAATTTTACAGGTGGTCTTTTTTTTATGATGAATCATATCTTTGAATTGGTCAACAAAACGCATTGTTGAAGGCCCCTATTTCACAAAGTCTTTTGAATCTAAAATTTACCTAACTTGTGTGCTTGCACGAAGGGGTGATCATTTGAAACAATCCAAACTACTAATAAATCTTTGTTTCAGGTCCTTGGCAAGGGTTTTTGGATTTTTATTATGTGCCTTGTTTTCATAGACTAGCAAACACTTCAATTGGTGCACTAAAATTGAATCATTGCCTTTTGTGTCTTGAGCAATAGGCTCTTTTTGTTTAATCTTTAGAGGGCCTGTCTTCCCGTGTGGTTATTAGGACTACTAGTGAGAAGAGAACGACCCAAGTGGTAGCGAAGAAAACCCACCTCTTCCGAACCACTATAAACAACTGTATTCATGGTGAAAACTATGGATAACGTGTGCTGATTAGTTCATACCGACACTATGTCTCCCCATAAACCCATTTGATCAAATTTATTTGATCAGTTGTAGGGCGTAACCCCTACTGGCTGGGAGCCTTCTGTATTTACAAAGCTAAAAGTGCTGCATGTATGGCCACATGAGCGGATGCCCTTACTAGCACCTTTTTGTTTTAGAAGCCAAAGTCCTTCTAGTTGTTGAGGCAGGAGGTCGGACCTCTGGTAGCGGCCCACACACATACGGTTCTTAGTAGAGATACAAAGTTCACCACAGGGAGTTTTTGTGGGGACTGATGCTTGGCTGACCCGAGAAGTGAGTGCCCAGGGTGGAGTCAGTGAGGTCAAGCATCTAAGTATCTGCTCTGAATAGCGTAGCCTCGAGGGTAAAACCTCATGTGGGATCAACAACTATTGTCTTGGCCAACCATAAGAATTATGCTTGACTTATTTTAAACATTCAAAACATTCAAGACCAAACAACAAAACATTGTGTCTTTTGTGTCTTCAAGTGTATGCAAAACATTTTTACATCAAACAACACACTTTTCTTAGAGTCATTTTGAGTCTAAACACTTGCAAACATTGAGTCCTCATCAACATTGTGTCCTCTTGTCACGAAAAATTGTCAAACATTCAGATTTGGTCACAACCAACAACTTCACAAATTGGAAAAATTTTACAGTCTAGAAAACAAGAGCAATCAGTTTCGGAATTCTTGAGCTTCCTAGGTTGTTTCTCCAGGTTTTCAACTTGTCTTTGGGTCTCACAAAGTCCATCATTGCTTTACACCTTACATTACATTCACATTTGTCTAAACTTGAGTCAAAAGGTCACTTGCTTGTCCTCACTATACTTTGTCAACACACTACATACAACAACATTTTGCTAAGTGGTCCCTCATCAAGGTCTATCACCTTTGGGTCTCATTTGGTCTTACCTAGAGTCAACGTCAACTTACCTCATCAAGAGAAGCTATCCTCTCTTTGGAAGTCACACCTACTCTACTACATACATATTTGGTCTTACAGTTCGGACATTGCAAGTACACCTCAGATTCATTTACATTCCATCCAACTCTTGGTCTTCCATACTTTTTCCATTTTTCATCTAGTCTCACACATCTCGGTCAATACCTAGTTCATGGTTGAAACCCGTCTTCAACAATCTAGGAGAGAAACTAAAGAGGCTCAAGAGTATGCAAACATGAGTTCTTATGAGTATGACAATGATATCTTTTTCAATTCTGATCATACTACATTACCTGATATGGATGCCTATAGAAACATTCCAAATGTTGAGAACATGGACACTACAAACAACAATGCTACACACAATGACAATATGGACAACTTTTCAGTACATTCGGCAGATGTGGAAGAATCCATTATGAATCCCCATTTCAATCGATTGGTTGAGGAAATAATGAGGAGGGATAGACAATACTTCTTACAAATGATGGCACAAAGTGGAGCCAAGATACCTCATGATTTTGACATGTCTCAAATAATGGAAAATCGACCTTTGCAACAACCTCACTCCAACATGGATCAAAGGAGGCCTGATAGTGGAGGCAATAGAAGACCACATCTTGTGCCTGAATCACCATCATCTTTGTTTCAAAAACCAGAGGTCCCACATACACATGGTCAAGCATATGATACTCACCTTCGTAGACCATTATGGAAGTCTTATGTAGAGAAATATGCTCAATCACATATCAATGCTAAGGATCAACCACCACAGCAATTGGATATTCAAAGGCATGCTCAAAATTTGGACACAAGGAAACCCCGTGTCAAATTTTGGGGCAACACATTAGAACATGACATGCCTGTAGAGTATGGTATACATGGACAAAATAGATATGGCGTTCCTCAACATGAATCTATACCAAGTGGTCCATATATGCAACATCATTATAGACCTCCTCCATATGAACATGTGTATGATCAATATCATCCATATATGCAACATGCTCCTCCTCCAATTGGTGCCTTAAGCATAGGGTATGGTCCAAGAAGTCGATCTCCACCTAAGAGCAATTTGGAGCAACAAATCAGGGATTTAAAAAAGAAAATGGAGGACATAAATACACCGAAGCCAACATACACAATGAGAGACATATGTCCTTATCCATTTAACAAAAGCATTCCAATGCCTCCATTTCCTACACACTTTGTGATGCCTAAATTTGATAAGTATAGAGGAAAAGGGGATCCTAAGGTACACATAAGATAGTTTTTCACAGCTTGCATTGAGATAGCAACATAAGAGACATATTTGATGAGATTATTCCCACAGAGCTTAGCTGATCAAGCTATGGAATGGTTCTCCCAACTTCCACCTGGAATTAAGTCATGGGGTGACTTAGCAGAGGCATTTATTCAACATTTCTCCTACAACATAGAGACAGACATATCAGTCACTACTTTGTGCAACACCAAGCAAAAAGAGGGAGAGTCTTTTGCATCATTCTTACAAAGATGGAGAAATCTAGCTAGTAGATGCTCTTGTGAAATTCCACAAAAACAAATGGCAGAAATGTTCACCCAAAATGTTAACAAAGAGATTGGTTATGACTTAAGGAAAGCTTGTTTGTCCACCTTCAAGGATGTCATTGAAAAAGGCTTAGCGACAGAAAAGGTCCTAATTGAACAAGGAGTCATTAAGATATTCAAGGAAAACAAAGATGACTTTAAAGGAAAAGACAAGCCAAGATTTTGGAATAAAAACAAGAACACAGTCAATGATGGTGTTGTTGATGCCAATACAGTGCGACCCAAATTCATTTTTTCTAGATCAAATCAGGTGAATACTCAAACAACTTCTAAATCACAAAGGAAGTATACTCCATTGGGAGAACCACTTGAGTCAGTCTTCAAGAAGCTAGTGGCAAACAAGGTAATCACAGTTCCAGATTTTCCTCCATATGAACCAAAGGTTAAACCAAATTGGTGGAATGATGATGAGTATTGTGAATTTCATAAGAGCAAGGGTCATAAAACAGGAAATTGTCATCGACTGAAGAACATCATACAAGATCTCATTGATAGGGGTGACATTGAGATTGAGGGACACTCATCTAATCAAGAATATGAGATGTTTAAGGAACCATTCCCAAAACATGACAAAGGAAAAGCTAAAGCCACAGATGACCAAACCAACTATACCAGAACATCCTAGAACTATGATTCAACCATCAATCACATCTCGATGGACAATTACGTCTCTACCATTATCATCAAGGACAAAAACCCTGAGAATTCTACCTAGAGACCCAGGATCTTCCTAAAAGGTGTTGGATCTTCTTCCGAACCTACCTCTGAATGTCATGTTTCAACCCGTCGAGGTAAAATCACTTTGCAAGGTGCTCCAGCCAAGAACACCACTTCTTTATCAACCAAACCTGAGTATGACCTTGTAGAACAGTTAGGGAAAACACCTTCGCTTATCTCCATCGTTGAGCTCTTACGCATATCCCCTGCACATAAATCCATTCTTGACAAAATATTGAGAGAAACTGTCGTTCCTACTGATCTGAATGTGGACCAGTTTCAAGCCATGGTGGGATACCTTTCCATTCCACACTCCCTTACATTCACAGAAGTCGACGATGCCTCCGTAAGTCAGCCACATAATGCACCACTACACATTGAAGCCTTCATACACAAACATAGAATAAAAAGAGTCCTGATAGATGGAGGAGTAGGTCTAAATATTTGTACATTGAGCACTATTAAACAATTGGGATATTCTGACAAAGCTGTGAATTCTACAAACAAAATTACTATCAAAGCATATGATGATGAAGAGCGTTCATCCAAGGGTACAGTCACCTTACCTCTCAGAGTTGGGCCAGTTACAAAGGATGTGGTTTGCCAAGTCCTTGATCTTGATCTCACATACAACATATTGCTAGGACGTCCATGGATTCATGAGATGAGTGCAGTACCATCTACATATCACCAATGCATTAAGTTTCCTCACAATGGAGTTGAAATAACAGTTAATGCTGACCCAAATCCATTCATATATTGCAACAATCTACGACCTAGATCAGAAATAACAATTCCAGCTAATCGAGAAGTTGTTCCTTCATCAGCATATGTGGATCTAGAATCCTTAAAACCTTTTACATCAAAGCAGGCAGAGCTCAAAGAAAAATTCAAGATTAAAGACATGGGATGTGGTGAGTATATCTTTCATATCGATCAACTCCCACTATCTCCTAAGACATTCAGTCGATGGGAACAACCTACAAACAATTTGCAATGCCAAGGAATTGGGTATGAACCACCTAGTGTTGTGGCTACTAAGTCTGAATGTAAATCTCCTCTAATAGTGCAAGCACCTCTTGATATCAATAGTCCTAAGAGTGGTTCCAGTGAAGAATCTATTGT
This sequence comes from Cryptomeria japonica, assembly GCF_030272615.1. NCBI lineage: Eukaryota > Viridiplantae > Streptophyta > Pinopsida > Cupressales > Cupressaceae > Cryptomeria > Cryptomeria japonica. The sequence goes on along the minus strand of NC_081410.1, from coordinate 615,459,701 downwards.
GCGTATCGCCAGCCCTCTTGATAACTCACATAGCCTTACCATTTCATCCACTCATTCCATTTCCACTCCACTCCTAGACTTGGATCAACAAGAATCACAAAAGCCCTCACTCATTGGGGATCAAAAATCAAGCTTTGAAAAGAAAAATCTAAAAGACAAAAATAGAGAGAAGTCCTTTAGTTCAAATCAAAATCAAAAGCTATTGGACTCTGCAAAAATCAAAGTCAAGGATAAAAATCCTATGAAAAAAAAAGAACAAGAGTTGATCTCCCCTAATATCAAAATAACTAGGGGCAAAAGTTCTACAATTTTAAGTCAAAAATCATACTTGTTGATCCTAAGTCTCCATCATGCTATCCTACTTTCACTTCTTTTCATAGTCATAAGCCTTCATTCCTCATCCACGCGTTCCACACATCCTTTCCCTTTTGGCGATACATCATGGACCTTTAATGGAGCTTCCTCAAAGGACTTTGTTATCAGGGATGCCCAAGCTTCTTTAGGTGACACGCATACGGGCTTGTGTAGTCCACACACTAGTAATTCTATGTCAGTTCCTTCATCAAGGAAGACAGTCACTTGAGCTACACATCATTCAGTCAAGGAACAATGCATCTACAATCATAAAGTCAAGCCTCACACATTTGAGGTAGGGGACTTAGTTCTTAGAGAAAATCCTAAAAATCAACAAGACAGAGAGAAGAAGGGCAAGTTTGAACCAAACTGGCTTGGTCCCTACATCCTTACAGCAGCATATGGATCTGGGGCATATCAGCTCTCAACTACAGAAGGTGAACCTTTGGAGGATTCTATCAACAACATGCACCTTCGCAGGTTCTACACATAGCTCTTTGGAATATCCTAATTCAAAAATACAAAAAAATAAAAAATTTCAAAAATACAAAAAAATAAAAAATTTCAAAAATACAAAAAAAATCAAAAAATTCAAAAATACAAAAAAAATTATAAAACAAAAAAAATCGTTACTTGGTGAAAACCTGGCAAATAGGTGCCTTGTGACACAAAAAACATTGAAAATTTGAAAAAAGTAAAGAGAAATAATTTCGTCCAACGGTGAAAACCACTTCGGTGGTGCCTTGGGCAAGTACCATGGTGAAAAATGGGTCACCAGCGCCATGCATAGAGACATTGCTCCTCCCTCCTTTGGGATTCACTTTCATCTTTTCACTTTGCACACACTCACGACCAATTCATCCATAATAAACTTACCCATTCCCATCATGGCTTGTTATTGATCTACCCTAGATTGGTTAGCCATTCATAATAAACCTCCCTTTTCACCTCCCTTTCCATCCATAATAAATCAGATCCTATCTGTGGCTAAGGCAAATCCTACGTCTAGTGATGGGTGTGGAACTGAGAACATCACATGTTTTGAGGAGTATAGTTTCTTCCAGCTTCCTTCAGTCTATCCGCGCGCAATCCGCAATAAAGGAACATTTTCATCACAGATCCGCAATAAAGTTTCGTCTTCTCCGCAATAAAGTATCAGTTTCATGGATTCAGTCAGTTTCAAATGAGACACAGCAGCAATAATGGACTTCAACAAATCAAATCTTTCAATAGACTCAGACAACATATGGTTCCATGCTATCTATCCTTTTTGTGAAAGTAAACATTGTGACCACAATCAAATAAGACTTATACAAGTGACAAGAGACACTAAACTTGAGGGCTACAGTGGATGTTGGTGTCGAGTCTTGGTTTTCTTTTGATTTTATCTTTTGGTGACATGTCTTTTAGCTTTTCCGAGATTTCTCTAACTAGAGATTCTATCTCCAGGATGTCTTTGACTAGAAAGGCGAGGATGGGGTATCGTCACCTATTTGTATTTGTTGTCTGTGGATTGTCTCTTAGTAATGCTCTGACTTGTCCAAGGATATGAGGACACTGTGAGTCTAGTATGAACTGGGGCATTCTTTGTTTGTGACTGTCTTATCTCCATGCAAACAGGTACAATGACTTTCTGGGTCGAACATATGCCTTGATTGTCATAACCTATTTTGCCATAATAAGGCTCAATGATGATAATGCACAAGAAGCTCTTTCACTTTCATATCTTCTGTCTTCCATCCCCCTTTCTTGATTGACTTCCATCGTCCTTGTCGAGTCTGCGTAGCCTGCTATCACATGACTGAGTATAATGACACGCCAAAAACATTTGCATTTCATGTAGTTACACCTGCATTACCACATATAAGCATTTCATACATACATATAGATATCACAACTGCATCACATCCTGCACACAATGCCTGTTAGCACAATTTACATTTGCATTATCATATTCATCTGCATTACATACATTCACATTTACATTTGCATACACATATAAAACATAAAAGAACAAAAAAAATATATATTGCATTGCATCATATACATATTTGCATCCATATCATAATCATCACATAAGCACATCTCATCACATAGGTACACATGCATATACCTGCCGCAAAGATGAATCATCTCATATATATATAAAGTGTCATGATACAATGATGTCAAAATCATATGGCTACAAAATAACCCTAAGGTGTCTACATCATCATACAAAAGGGTACAAAACTGATACATAGGGAGCTATCTCTCAGCTAAAGCAGTCAGCAACCCCATGTTCACCCAAAACTCAGGCACATATAGAATGAATCGCAAACCCATGCCCTCAATGGTAGCTCTGACCTCGAATGTCAACTCTAGTTGCAACCTCTGAGTCAACAGGAATCTCTCTCGCGACTCCAGCATAGGCAAATACTCCTGCAGTCAAGCAAATCAATCATCTCAGTCCTAGTGACACTCATTGTTCATCACAAAGTGTCGCTTCTATCCTAGTGGTACTCCCTGTTCATCACAAAGTACTATGTGTTTGGCACTCCCTGTTCATCACAAAGTGTTGCCCACATTTGCACTCATTGTTCATCACAAAGTGCTGCTCATATTTTAGTACTCCCTGTTCATCACAAAGTACTATATCTTGGTACTCACTATTCATCACAAAGTGCCTTGATTTATCCTAGTCTTCCCTAGAGGACCTTCTTGAGTGTATCCTCTCAGCAGCTTATCCAATCGACAGCGTACGTTCATCACAGAACAACCGATTTGACCTAAAAGACACAAATTCACATTTTTGGACACAAACGCGTTTTCCTGACATAAACACGCATTTATTACATTACCTAGTATGCATTAATCACAACAATAAATGCATCAAAATATAAGGAGGTTTTGTGGTACTTACCGGCTCTCCTGCCTTCGCTGGCCTCTGGAATCGGCGAACGCGGTCGAATCTATGAATGAAGGCCATCGCTGCTGATTGCTGCTGCTCTATTTTCGCTTTGCACTCTGCTCTCGTGGATGTGTAGATGACAATGAGGATGTATTTTCCCCCATGGTCTATCTTATAGATTGCCCTAGCCCTCCTTTCCCAAGTCAGTCTTCTTTATCCCGTGACTCTGTCACTTTATCCGGTCAGTCCATTCTAGCCTCTCTTTCTTATCGAGAGATTGTCTGCAATCTTTTCAGACATTTTCATCCAATCTCTCGAGGGGGCATATCATTCGCATCTTGGGGCAAATTTGTATCAGTTCATCTTATCTTCTTTGAAACAACGCGACAAGCTGCATTGTCTCAAAGAGGGGCAAAATGTAGACACCTAAAATTGTCATGTCTAATTAAATAAATATTTTATTTATTTAATTATCTAAGCTTAATTCTTCTATTAATTAAATAAATCCTTATTTATTTAATTAATTCATTTATCCTCTTCCAGCCTTATTTCTCATTTAAATAAATACATTTATTTATTTAAATTATCCTTTTCCTAAATTAAATAAATATCTTATTTATTTAATTATCCCACTTCTTCTATTAATTAAATAAATATTTATTTATTTAATTAATTCATTAACCTTTTCTACCCATGACACATGTCATTCATCTCTTAATTCATACACTACCTACCCCTTTCATTATTTTATTATTTCTTTTACCTACCCTCTAATCATAGCCGACCTCCTTTTACACCTCTCAATCTTATCCCTCCATTTCATATAGTGTCTTCTATATAAGGAGATGCTTCCTTCATTATCAAACCCTAATTGTTCTATGCATCCTAATCATCTTAGGCAATTGACTACACTACGATCCTACTTGCAACCACATTCTGTTCTTTGTTGAGCACTTGTGCACATAAAATCTGAGAGCAAATATATCAAGCAAGATCAATGGAGATAGGAAGAATGGAGATCAAAACCCTATTGGACATGTGATGGTATAATATTTGTGATTTCATTTGATTTGCATTGTCTTAGGTAATCTTCATATGTTATGGTGGATCTTTGTTGTTGTTAGGCTAGGGTTTTGTGGTTGAATTCATTTAGCCTTTCAATATCATTATTATTGTTATCCATTTTCACCATAAACAGTAACCATAGGAGTACTTATTGGTTTAGAGTCTCCCATACCAAATTTCTTCAACAATTCCCTAGCATACTTAGTTTTACATATTAAAATACCTTTGTCAATTTGAGTATTCTGCAAACCTAAGAAAAATTTCATTTCCCCAATCATAAACATTTCAAATTCCTTCTCCCTATTCTTAGAAAATTCTATGCATAACTTATCTTCACCTCCAAAAATCATGTCATCAAAAAATACTTCAATAATAAATATATCATTATCAGTGACCTTATAATATAAATTATAGCCAACATTACCCTTAGTAAAACCAACCTTCAAAAGATATTTATCCAACCTTGCATACCAAGCTCTAGGTGCCTGTTTCAATCCATATAAAGCTTTCCTTAACCTGCAAACCATGTTTGTATAAACTGAAAGTGAAAAACCATCAGGTTGCTGAATATAAACTTCCTCATCAAGATCCCCATTCAAAAATGCACACTTAACATCCATCTGATAAACCTTGTAGTTTTTATGGGTAGCATAGGCAAGAAATAATACTACAGCTTCAATCCTAGCTACAAGTGCAAAAGTTTCACCATAATCAATTCCTTCCTCCTGATAATATCCTTTGCAAACCAATCTATCCTTATGCCTTACAACTCATCCGTCCTCATTCAATTTATTCCTAAAAACCCATTTAGTTCCAATAACATTCTTATTTTTAGGCCGGGGAGCTAAAGTCCACGTGTTATTCTTCTCAATGTGATCTAATTCTTCTTCCATAGCTTTCAGCCAACATTCATCTTTACATGCTTCAATTACTTATTTTGGTTCAACTTGAGAAATTAAAAATACCTCATTAGTTAGTAGTCTTCTTCTTGTCATCACTCCATTATTCTTATCCCCGATGATTTGATCATTCTGAATGATTCAATCTCACATACCTAGGAGTATTTTGACTCTTTGTTCCTCTTCCTGTTTCTTCAGTTACTGTTGAATTTTTTGATATTGCCGAAGTAACTGGTTCAACATTCTATTCCAGTAAAGGTGCTACCAGTTTAGATATAATCATTTCCACTGCCAGTTCTTGCTCATAAACTCTGTTTTAACCTCTATTCAGGTCATCCACCTTGACATTAGCACTCTCCATAATTCTTTGTAATCTATTGTTGTAACATCTATATGCCTTTCTTTCATTAGAATAACCAAGATATATGCCTTCATCACATCGAGGATCAAATTTGCCAATGATATCATCTCTCCTAATATAACATTTACTACCAAAGATTCTGAAATATTTAACTGTAGGTGTATTGCCAAACCATAATTCATAAGGTGTCTTATCGGTTTCTCCTTTGATATGTACTTTGTTGAATGTATAAGCTCACTACTTCTCTCTAGTAGATATGAGGTAGAGTAGCTTCCATCATCATTGTTCTAGCTGCATCCAAGATATTTCTATTCTTCCTTTCCACAACTCCATTCTGCTGAGGTGTCCGGGGAGCAGAAAATTGTCTCCTTATACCATGCTTCTCACAAAAGTTAGTAAACTCACCGGATGTGAATTCTCCACCATGATTTGTCCTCACACTTAATCTTCAAGCTTGTCTTAGTTTCTAGTTTAGCCTTAAAGATTTCAAAATTTTTAAAAGCCTCAGATTTCTCCCTTAGAAAAGTAACCCACATCATTCTAGAATAATCATCAATGATTAGAATGAAATATTTATCACCTTGAAAACATTTAACTCTAGCAGAGCCACATGAATCAGTATGAATAAGATCAAAAACATCATTATATTTATCTTGTATACTCTTAAAAGAGGTTTTGATTTGTTTTCCCATTTGACATTCTTTACATACCGGATTATAAGGCTTAACAATCTTAGGTATATCTCTAACTGCCTTAGTTGAACTAATCCTAACAATGCAATCAAAATTCACATGACATATCCTCTTATGCCATAGACAACTCTCATCAATTTGTGCAATCAAATATGTCTTTTCATAGAAATTCAAATGAAATATATTACCTTTTGTCTGTGTACCGGTTGCAATCTCCAAACCAGATCTGTTAATAATTTTACATTTTCCATCCTTGCACTAATACATTTGGCCTAAAATTTTGATGGAGGTTTCTGATGGAGAAGGTATATTGTGACCAAATTTGATTTTTTTTTGAAAAAATGCCCACATTCGTTGGAATTATGATGATAATTCAACATTTGGTTTCGACAGAGAAGGAATTGGCAATGAAATTTGTGTTTTTTTAGAAAAAGTGTCCGCATTTGTTGAAATTCTGACAACCGCGGGCATTACTTAAAAAAAAAAAGACCAAGTCATTTGATAAACATTATTCTCACCTCTTCATCCCATCGACCTATACCATCACAAAAAAATTGGGGTATTACTGCAAGGAGGGAAACAGATCTGGATTGGGGTGCCACCAAGATCCGATTGAAGAAAAAAGGTAGGGTATAATCAACCAATTAATTGTTATACATATTGTGTTGATAAATATTATTTTCTTTTCAAATATCTAGATTCAAAGTTTATTATAGATTTATCAGATTAATTGCCAATAGAAGAGATGGTGAGAAGTTTCTATAATATGATATGATCGATTTAAAAAAATAATTTCTTACAAGGCCTAAACCCTTGAACAATCCTACAATCATGTATTAATTAAATCACTACATTTTTTTTTATAGATAATTACTAACCAAAGGGGGTTAGCTCCCTTATGACAGAAATAAACCCGACCAGACAAAGGTCCATACATCCAATCCCGAGGCTATACCTATAAATGAATCTATAGAGCCTAGAGGATGATGGCCAGGTGTGCTCCAATTTCCATTACTTTTCCCACAACGGCCCCCGTGAGCTAGCAGACATCTTTTTCCAACAACCTTTGGAAGGGGGCAAAATTCCTATTGATGACTCCAATCTGGTAGACTTCCCAAGCATCTTCTATCAGGGATTTCAACCTTTCCTTCTTTGCCTTGGCACGATCTCTTTCCTCATCTTCAAGGTCCTGGTCATCTTCTGAATCTGAGGAAACATAGTTATTCAAGTTGAAGTAACTACCCAATCGACTAACTCACCTGTTTGCATCTAGATTCAAAATCTCATTAGTAATGGCCTGCCCATCCATTGCATGGATAAAACCATCTATCCTCTGGATGCATACTTCCTTCAACCCCAGGATATCTATCATTGGGAAAATCACTGCCTCATAAATGAAACCGTCAGACTAGTGTCTACCTCCGCCAAGGATGGATGCCACCAATCTCCAAACTGCATTGAGGACACTTTCATCCGTGAGAAACAACCTTCTGCACTGCACTTGAAAGGATTCATCCCTACACATACAAATCAATCCAAAATAATGAACCATCTCTTCACCTTAAGAATCGAATGATTTCTCCCTTCATCATGATAACCTTTATACAATGATCAAATAATGAAGCCTTCAGTAACGTATGAAATTGATAAGACCCATCTGCATCATCCAGTCTGCTTACTATCCTTGATATCTCTGCAAAAGTAAATTTGTATGAGGTTAAGGTTTAGGATAGGATGTAGGAAAGTGAAGGAGGTTAAGATAGGGGATATGAAAGGTAGATGGAAGGTACTAAATATAGGAAGTGAGGTAAAGGTTATGAGGTGTGAGTTAGAAAATAGGGTGTAGGAAATGGAAGGAACGGTCATCCATGCCGTAGTGCTTCAAGAGGAGCACATTCACATGAGGGACAAGAAGAGTCATATCACTTTGAGAGTTTTCACCAAGATGAGTAGCTCGAGTATGGACCTCAAATCTTACAAGCCTTATAGAATTTGATAGGTGTGATATAGGATAGGTTTTCACCCACAACAGAGACACCTCGTGAGGATCCACTTGTAGTAGAGGAGCATATACTTGCATCTTGGGAGCTTATTAGGAGTTTGCCTTGAATTTGAGAAATACACATAGAGGAGATAGAAGATTGATCAATACACATTACCTAGCCTCATCATGCATAAATACAAGAGGTAAAGACTATATAAAGCACATATCATGAGCCAAAGGATCATATTCAAGAGTTGCTTCATCTCCAATCCTCTACATTTTAAGATCCACAAATGGGGTTGAGGCTAAGTATTAGTTACTTAGCTTGGAATTATGCTTTGGGTTGCATCTATATGTGAGCAACCTAAAGGCATAATTTGCAATGCAATTTTTGAGAGGACTTGCTTCCACCTTGTGGTACTGGGAGGATAAAATGCACCAATTCACACTGGAAACGCTCTCATGGGATACCATTTTGGAGTGCTTCAAAGTGTGTTCTATTTCAAAATATTTTTGACAGAGATGCATAGATGAGTTTCACAATTTACATAATGAGGTTTCGTAGTGGCTCAACATGAGAGTTAGTTTTTGGAGTTCTTGTAGTTAGTAGATTACATTCAAGACAAGTTACTTGTCAATTATTTCATTAGGTGTGGAAATCCCAAAATTTCAGTTTTCCTACACATGGCCAATCCAAATGACTTTAGGGTTGCTATGGCAAAGTCTCTTATGGAAAAGGAGGTACATGGGAGGACACAAGAGGCATGAGAGAAGTTTGTAACATTGATCAAGGGACTAAAGTGTCCATAGGCCTCCCCATCCTTCAAAGGAGAATTTAGACTTACTAGAGGATTTCAAAGAAAAACCCAATAGTATCAATATTAGAGACAAAGGTCTAGAGCATAGTAGGGGCCATAGGGTAGTCACATGTGACCATCATTGACACAAGGATATATTAGGTATGAGAGACTTTAGGGCTATCAAGCTAGGCCTTCTATGACTCAACAACCTTGTAGGGGAGAATCTAGTGTTTTTAGTAGTTATGATCTTCTAATTATGGTGGGGCCAAGCCAACATAGGGTTATATGAGAGGCACATGTTATGTATATGTTAGTATCAGACAGAGAGTGCCCACAAGGTGTTAGAGTAGGTGGACACCATCCTAGAATGTCAAAGTAGATAGTTGATATGTGGGTCTTTACCCTCTCAACCACTCAACATATACCACCATGGGTCTTTACCCTCCCAGCCACCCAAGGGTCAAAGGAAGATTCACTGCCGCAACACTCACTTTTTGTGATAGTCTCAAGCACTTAGGACAATTACTCCTTTCATGGCCATTGTTCTTCAGAACACTCTCTAACATTAATTATGATGATAGTCTAAAGACCCACATATCAACTATCAAAAATGAGAGAAGAAACATTCATGTTCTTTTGGTACTTTGTGATTTCTAAACCATGTTTGAATCTTTCTTATCTTATGTGAAAGAATCTTAGCATGATGCCTTTAAGTACACAACCTTAGATACACAATTCAAAAATTTTGACATCATACCAATGGATAACAATTAGATCTAGGAATCGTCAACCTTGAAAAAAATATCAATTTAAACAACTAAAATTTGGACCATGCCCATTATCTAGCCTAAGGATAAAATCATATATGTGATTCTTATATGATAAAAAAACTAGCACATATGAATTTTTTAAATCTTGCAAGATTAAACTACAAAAGGTCAAAAGGTAGGAATCTTATGTCTAAGACTTTTGTTGTGGAAGTTAGGATGGTTGTCACCTATGTTGCCTTTACTCAATGAAATTTGTAGCAATTTGTTGAATCTTTACACAAATTAATCATTGATAGTGTTGAGTTGGTTGATGATAAGTGATGAAATGAGGGTAGAAACAAATATTATCTCCCCCATCTTGTGTCTATGTCTATTTGGCCTGTGGTACACTAGGTTATCCTAAAGCAAGACACATGTCAAGGTTTGTATAAGAGTGTATGTGAGTGTAGTGTGTTTGCTATGTAGAATTTTTATTTTTTTGGAAGATCGATTACCAAAATAAAATCAGAGTACAAAGTCAGGTTACAATAATAGTGACCAAGCTGATTACTCCATCAACTCCCCAACCAGGCTAAACGGCCTTAAAATTAGAAGAAAAAAAAATTAGTTTATACAATTAAGAGTAACGTGTAGAGCTTTGAGTCAACATCAAATTGCATCAATATTATATCATCTATTGACAACATATTCAAAAAGATAGATTGTATTAGCTTATAAAGATTCATTATCACTATTATTATGTGGATTCACCTCTTTCTCTGAATTCTCCGTATCTTCATTATTAGCTTCTTTGTCTTTTCCTTTGTCCTTATTCTTAGGCTCAATCCTACTAATTTGGAAAGTATCAAATTCTCTTCCAAGGGGCGCAAAGATCCTCTCTCAACTAGAGCAATCAAAGTTTTGGTGAGCCATTTCTAGGTGTCTTATAGCTTCACCCCTCTTTAATTGATATTGGTGTTCTTTTTGGTATTTATTGTAAAAGTCTATATACTCTTTCTAGAATTTCTTCCCTATCTTTCTTAGATCTTGGGGTTAATAGGCAACATCCTAAATGTCTTCTTTATATATTGAAGAGGAACCTTCATCCAATATCTTCATGAATCTTCTTGTTGGCCACTTCAATGTAAATGATACCTATTCAATAATAAATTAGCATTGTGATTCTAAGATTACACTCAATAAGATCCCTTCCTTTACCCTGGAACACATTCTCAATCCTTCTCTTCCAGAGAAACCAAAGAATTTCAATAGACAATAAAATCCAAAAATAGTTAGACTTTTTACTCAGATTGCAGACATACCTAACAATAATTTCAAACCATGAGAAATTATCAACAATATTCCCACCGAAAATGTTATAACAATTGACAATCATGAATTTTATCCTAATTAATATCTTTCATGGTTCATTCCCTTCTAAAGCCTTGACAATCCATTTGATTTCTAAGGCAATACCTTATTGCCTGAGATCTTTGATCCCTAATCCACCTAAGTCCTTACTCAAGCAACACCATTTCCATTTAAAAATATGCATCCTTTTCTTACCTCTTCCATCTAACCACAAAATTGCAACGATGAGAATGTTGTGGGTCTGACGGTTTGGCCATCAGTGCATGAAAACATTGCATGTGTTCTACTTTTGAAAATTACATAAAATATTTTTCATTTATTTGAATGAGTCTTATTTGAAAAAAAGATTATCAATGATGTTTCCTTTCTCCAAAAATTTGGATCTAGGATCTTTCCGTCAGATAATATGTAACATCCAATGAATAAATCATTTCTTTACAGATGCTTATTTTATTTAATCATCTGAGCTTGCATTATAATTTATATCTATGCAGAAGCAGAAGATACAAGCTGAAGAGTCATGTGCAAGTAAATTTGGTAAAAGAAAGCAAGTAGGCATTATGTTGAATGACATGGAAACAAGCTCATCATCTTCCCAAAAGAGAGCAATTGGAGAAAAGAAGAGGAAAGTGTTAAAGGGTGATAAATACATAGAGAGTATGAAATACAAACAAACAATGTCTAAAGTGTGTGACATGGTCTCTAATTTATGTCTGGAGGGACTAACTGGTTTTGGAGTTCTTGGGAAACCTATTGGGCCACACTTGGAGGAAATCAATGTGTTCATGCAAGGGCCACCTTTTTTCTATTATGAGAATGATGCCTAATTTGATTAAATGTTAATTTGATGATAATGTTAATTTTAAGAAATCAAATGTTAATGTAGCCAATTTGATTATAATAAGACTGTGTATAAATAGTAATAGCAATAAAACACAAGACACAAGAGCAGTAACAACAATAAAACACAAGACACAAGACACCAATACCTTGGGAAAACCTCCCTCCTGGAGGTGAAAAACCCATCTTTTAAATGTGTTATGTATTATCTCAAATGTAGATAGTTTACAAGACTTATCTCAGATTTCAGTTCAAGAAATCAATGTTGAATGCAACCCTTTAACAAGAGATGATAAAGCTGTTAGGTCCTGGAGGCAACTAAGAGGGGGGGGGGGTGAATCAGTTGTCTATTAATTTTAACCCAATTATAACTTAACCAAACTTAGTGCATAATACCGGTAAACCAAACTTTAATGTCGGTAGATAGTTTAACAGTTAATTGCAATACCGGTAAAGTTTAATGCATGAAACAAAAAGACAAATAATATACACAACACATAACACAATTATTTGTATGTAGAAACCTTGTAAGGGGAAATACCATGGTGGGAAACCTTACCCACAACCAGATGATACTATTGTAGATAGTATGTGTGTACAAATGGGGTCTGCATATGCAGAAAGGCCAATTGCTTAGAGATCACTGCTCAATCACAAAATGGGAGTCAAATTGACTACAATTGGATGGTTAAATCCAATGATAATGTACTGCTCAAGATAGCATCTTCATATGTTGGATTCAGTACCAGTTAAGCTCCGATTTACCTTCTCCAAACCTTCCTTGAATCTTCAAATTATGTCTGCATGTATAGCTCTGCTTATATTTGCATATACCTTATTACAATCCTTTTTCACACTCACCTCTACTACCTCTTAATCTCACAAATGAGATCTTACATATATACCAAAACCTAAGACCAAATGTGTAGGTCAGCTTACTAAGGTATTACAATAAAATCAATTACAAATGAATCAATATGTGATGCATGATGTCGGCTCAATGCATTTACAACAACAACAAATCATCTCCATAACATGTCATGCTAATCTGGAATAGGTAATGCTTGTCAGTCCATAACCTAGACCTATTTGTCGGTAACAACAAATATGCGAACTCGATTGGATCAATGACCAAATCACCAAAACCAAGTGTCCAAACAATGTCTTTGACATAACCAACTAATCTACTAATGATAGCAGATCATCCTTAGTGCCAGTGAACAATATAACCTGCTGGTGAACCAGATACTGGTGATTGTGCATAAGTCACTGAACATGCCGGTGAACATAAACAAAGATCTCCAAGTGTTCTCAAGTGTTGACAAGTGTTGACATCAATGAAAAAACCAATGCAACACATCCATAATACCAACAATCTCCCCCTTTGGCATTGATGGCAACACAAGATGGAAAAACCATCTAAGTGCGAAAGCAGAAATGCCAAAAACCAAAAACCAACAATCTCCCAAAGAGATCATCAAAATACAGATACAAAGAGTAAGAATCTTTCCCCAAAAGATAATGTGTTTTTCCATAGATATCTCTCCCCCTTTGATATTAAATGCCAAAGCAATACAATACCAAATACAATCAGTTCATAAAACTTGTTACAAATACCAATGATATAACCACATTTGTTCAATCTACTCCCCCTGAGAAGTAGCTCTCCTTCATCAAAGCTGGAAAAAATATTTCTCTGTTAATTCTGTCAGTTTGATGCCATGCTCCAATTGTCTAAGTTTCTACCATTGAGGGTATAACTCCAAGATTCTCTCTTAGATATTCAAAAGTTTCTTTAGGCAAAGGCTTAGTAAAGATATCTACAATCTTCTCTTTAGTATTCACATAAACCAATTTCACTTCTTTTGCTTCAACATTCTCTTTTAAAAAATTGAATTTGATAGAAACAAGTTTAGTTTTAGAGTGAAATACTGGATTCTTAGATATATCAATTGCTGCCATATTATCACAGTAAATGATTATAGGTTCCTTGCATTTTACCTTTATGTCCTTCAACATTTTCTTAATCCATAATGCCTATGTACAATTAGTTGCTGCTACAACATATTCTGATTCTGCTGTTGATAGTGAGGTATAGCTTTGTTTCTTGCTCAACCAAGAAATTAGTCTGCTGCCAAGAAAAAATGCTCTGCCGATGGTTCTTTTTCTGTCATCTACATCTCCTGCCCAATTTGCATCTGTGTATGCACATAAATCAAAATTTTCATCTTTAGGATACCATAAACAATTTTGGTGTGCCTTGTAGATACCAGAAAATCCTTTTTACTGATGATTCATGATTTTCCTTAGGATTACTCTGAAATATTGAAACAATACATACTGCATTCATAATATCAGGTCTTGTTTGTGTCAAACACAGTAAACCTCCTATCATAGACTTTTATCTTGTTGGATTAATAGGTGTTAATTCATCCTTCAAAGATAGTTTGTCAATTGTAGTCATAGGTGTACTTACCGGTTTAGAGTTTTCCATGCCAAATTTATTTAGTAATTCCTTCAAGTACTTTGATTGATTTATGAATATACCTTTATCAGTCCGTGAAATCTGCAATCCTAAAAAGAATTTTATCTCTCCAATCATAAACATTTCAAATTCTTCCTACATCTTATTAGAAAAGTCTTTACACAATCTATCTTCTCCTCCAAAAATTATATCATCAACAAAAAATTCAATAACCAAGATGTCATCATTAGTTATTTTGTAATATAAGTTGCTGTCAGCATTACCTTTAGTGTAACCAAGCTTCAAAAGATATTTGTCCAATCTAGCATACCAAGCTCTAGGAGCTTGCTTCAATCCATATAAAGCTTTCCTTAACCTACAAACCACATCTTTGTCATCTGTCAAACAAAATCCATCATGTTGTTCAATGTAAACTTTCTCTTCTAGATCACCATTCAAAAATGCACATTTAACATCCATTTGATATACTTTATAGTTCTTGTGTGCTGCAAAAGCTAAGAATAATCTGACTGCCTCAATTCTAGCTACCAGTGCAAAGGTTTCATTGTAATCAATTCCTTTTTTCTGTGAATATCCTTTACACACTAATCTTTCTTTATTTCTAATTACCTTACCATATTCATTAAGTTTATTTCTAAATACCCATTTAGTTCCAATTACATTTTTTTTTTAGGTCAGGGAACCAATGTCCATGTTTTATTCTTTTCAATTTATTCTAATTCATCTTCCATAGCCTTAATCCAATGTTTATCTTCACATGCCTCATTAATAGTTGCTAGTTCAAATTGAGAAATTAGACATACCTCTTCATTTGCCGGTCTTCCTCTAGTAATAACATCTTGATACTTATTCCCAATTATCTGACTTTCAGAGTGATTCAATCTTACATACCTGGGTGTGTTCACTTGCTGATGTTCTTCAGTCACTGTGGAATTCTCAGATGATGCCGGTATGATTGGATCAACATTTTGTACCGGTGTACTCATAGTAGGTTCATTTGTGATTATCTCAACTGTCGGTTCAGAGTCTATAGACCTTCTAAACTGTTCATCAATCTTCACATTTGCACTTTCAATGATTTTCTGCAATCTCTTATTAAAACATCTATATGCCTTGCTCTTAGATGAATAACCAAGAAATATTCCTTCATCACTTCTAGGATCAAATTTCCCAATATAATCATCTCTCTTAATATAACATTTGCTTCCAAATATTCTAAAATATTTAAGAGTAGAAGTATTACCAAACCATAGTTCATGAGGGGTCTTACCATTTTCACCTTTCTTGTGAACTCTGTTGAATGTATAAACAACTGTATTGACAGCTTCTCTTGAATATACATGAGGTTGGTTTTCTTCTGATATCATGCTTCTAGCTGCATCCAAAATAGTTTTGTTCTTCCTTTCCACAACTCCATTTTGTTGGGGTGTCCAAGGTGCTGATAATTGTCTTCTGATTCCATTCACTTCACATATTGTATTAAATTCCTTAGATGTGAATTCACCTCCTTGATCTCATCTCAAGCATTTTATTTTCTTACCGGTTTCATTCTCTACCATGACCTTGAATAGTTTGAATTTCCCAAAAGCTTCTGATTTCTCCCTGAGAAAAGTAACCCAACACATTCTAGAATAATCATCAATGATTAGCATAAAATATCGATCTCCTTGTAAACTTCTAGTTCTTGTTGGACCACATAAATCAGTATGAATTAAGTTAAGAACATTATTGGATTTTTCTAGAATACTCTTAAAAGTTGTTCTAACTTGCTTTCCAAATTGACATTCCTTACATATCGGATTGTGAGGTTTAACAATCTTAGGTAAATCTCTTACTACCTTAGTTGTACTGATCTTCACAATGCAATTAAAATTTACATGACACCGTCTCTTATGCCATAACCAACTTTCATCAATTTGTGCAATCAAGCATGTCTTCTCATTGTTATTTAAATGAAAGATATTACCTCTAGTATGATTACCGGTTGCAATTTCCAAACCAGTTCTATTCATGATTTTGCATTTACCATTCTTGAATTGTAATTGAAATCCTTTTTCAACTAATTGACCACTCAAAAGATTATGCTTCAAACCTTCAACATAGTAAACATTATCAGTATTTTGCTTACCATCAAAAGATATAGTGCCTTTTCCTCTAATCAAATAATCTTTGTCATCTCCAAATCTTACTAGACCTCCATTGTATTCTTGAAAGGTTAAGAATTTACTCTTACCACCACTCATATGATGTGAACATCTAGAATCAATAATCCATTCATCCTTTTCTTCAATTTTAGCTATCAAGGCCTGCTCTACCGGTTGAATAGTAGGTGCT
Organism: Cryptomeria japonica; assembly: GCF_030272615.1. Classification (NCBI taxonomy): domain Eukaryota; kingdom Viridiplantae; phylum Streptophyta; class Pinopsida; order Cupressales; family Cupressaceae; genus Cryptomeria; species Cryptomeria japonica. Next base: position 615,442,877 of record NC_081410.1, on the reverse strand, counting down.
AGTTGATTTTCTATTATAGCAACAAAAGCCCATCCATTGTCTGTCGGTTCCTCATCAGAATCATCAGTAACTCCTTCATCAGCATAGTAACGTGATTTGTCTCTATTGTTCTTAAATTTGTAACTTTGATATTCCAGGTTAGGCTTGTATGTTCTTTTAGCTTCTTCTTTCAATCTTGCATGTCTATCAGGACACCTAGATGCCATATGACCAATTGTATTGTAGTTAAAACATTTAAATGGTGCTTTACCTTCATACTTACTTCCAAATGGACCTTTAGGCATTTTCCTTGCAAATAATTCTTCAAGCTCTTCAAGTTCTTCATTCTCTCTTTTGATTTCTTCAAGTTCTCTAGCATAAAGTGCTTTCCAATCAGATTTTTTAGATGATGGTGATGATGTTGCAGATGATGAAGATTTGAAAGCCAAATCTATCTTAATTGAAGCAATAGGACCAAATTCTTCAAGTTCAAAAGCTGAAAGTTTTCCAACCAAAGTATCTCTAGATACTGATGCATTAGGCATTGTTCTCAATTCATTAATAGCAGTTACTTTCATTTTGTATGTTGGTTGCAAAGCTCTTAAAACTTTAGAAACAATTTCATCTTCACTTAAGGATCCTCCACAACATTGTATACCCAAAACAATTTCATTAACTCTTTCCATAAAAGCAGAAATCCTTTCATCTTCTTCCATTATCAGATTTACTTACCTGACCCAGAAGCATTCCAATTTTGTAATTTTGATAGTGAAATCACCTTCATTCAATGTCTCCAATTTATCCCAAATAGCTTTAGTAGTAGATCGGTCTAATAATCTCATGATTTGTTGACCTGACAATGTGCTCAAAAGTGCTTCTCTTGCTTTGCAATCATTTTCTTCATCTTTATCCAAGGTTGGTGTATTAGGTTGACCTTGAGTAGGAGCAACATGGCCATTCTTTGTAACATCCCATATTTCCTTTCCAATGCAATTCAGATGTGTCTCCATTTTGATGTTTTATATACCATAGTTGGTTCCATCAAGCTTAAGACTATCCTTCCTAAAATAGTTAGTAGACATAGGATCTCCTCAAGTTGTTAAACTTCTGCAAAAAGAGGACTAGGCTTTGACACCAATTGTTAGGCCCCAGAGGGAACTGAGAGGGGGGGGAGTGAATTAGTTGTCTATTAATTTCAACCCAATTATAACTTAACCAAACTTTAATGCCGGTAGACAGTTTAATAGTTAGTTGCAATACCAATAAAGTTTAATGCATGAAACAGAAAGACAAATAACATACACAACACATAACACAGTTATTTGTATGTGGAAACCCTGTAAGGGGAAAAACCACGGTGGGAAACCTTACCCACAATCAGATGATACTACTGCAGATACTATGTGTGTACAAATTGGGTCTGCACATGCAGAAAGGCCAACTTCCTAGAGGTCACTGCTCAATCACAAAATGGGAGTCACACTGACTACAATTGGATGGTTAAATCCAATGATAATGTACTGCTCAAGATTGCATCTTCATATGTTGGATTTAGTATCGGTTAAGCTTCGATTTTCCTTCTCCAAACCTTCCTTGAATCTTCAAATGATGTCTGCATGTATAGCTCTGCTTATATTCTCATATACCTTATTACAATCCTTTTTCACACTCACCTCTACTACCTCTTAATATCACAAATGAGATCTTACATATATACCAAAACCTAAGACCAAATGTGTAGGTCGGCTTACTAAGATATTACAATAAAATAAATTAAAAATGAATCAATATGCAATGCATGATGTCGGTTGAATGCATTTACAACAATAACAAATCATCTCCATAACGTGCCGTGCTGATCTAGAATACATAATGCTTGCTGGTCCATAACCTAGACCTATTTGTTGGCATTTTTTATGATTATGTTGTGATTGTCATTGATGGACACACACTTGCTATGAGATCACTTTTTGTATGTATGAGTTAAAACTCAATCGGTATTTGTTCCAACTAGTATGATGTATTATAGTCTTTAGAATATCGGTGTTTTGCAGAAAGTGTTTACTGATCTGAAGCGGTATGAAGATCCCAAGTGGTTCGAGGATCTCAAGCGGTACGAAGGAACGAAGCGGCACAACTCATATTTCCCAGTCTTCATTTTTATCAAACCAACAATTGGTATTTTCCTTTAACTAGTATTTTATTTGAATCGGTAATACTCTGTGATGAGTTACCAATCGACATTTTGTGATGAGTTACCATCCACCGATTGTTTGGCGGTGCTGACACTTTGGCAGTGCTTTTTGTGTCGTGTTACCAAATATGTCTAGATGCATTGAACCTAGGAAATTGTATTGTAATCCTATTGGATCGACATGAAATCAAATTCCTTTATAAGGACATCATGTCTAGGGTTTTAGTTGTTGCTAGGGTTTAAGGTGGTTGATGAATTTTTGTAAGTGTGATTATAGAAGAAAAGTTCAAGTCTGTGAGAAAAAGCAGAGTGTGAATGTGTTGAGACTGAAGTAATGCTGGAATGCATTAGGAATGAGCTATCAAGCATCTAACCAAGCAATCTGTGATATTTGCTAGATCACTCACTTGTTGATTACTCACATCTTTGACAAGTCTGAAGCCCTTAACCGAGTAGGCCCAAAAAGCCTTTTGTAAATCCTCTAACAAGGTGGTTCACATATGTGGATCTTAAATCCTCTAGCAATGTAGTCTTTAATCGGACTTATCTCCTAACAGAGATTCAGATTCCTATCAGGATCTGCTTTGGTAAAGAACATTGTATGACCTTAACCAGTCTGACCTTAACTAGTTTGGTTCCTATTCTACAGATAGTTACTTGTGAGTTTCATCTCACCGTGGTTTTTCCCATTTGGGTTTCCACATCAAAATCTCTTGTGTTATGGTGATTGTGCTTCTGTGGGTGAATGCATTATTTATTATTTGGTTTGCATGTGTGCTAACCCGTTTGTTTGCTAAACTATTTTACCGGTTTACTACTAGACTAGTAAAGTGTTTAAGTACAGTGATTTTTGGAATACTAACTCACCCCCCCTCTTAGTATTCATCAATTGGTATCAGAACCAACCTTTCTATAAGTTTAACCACTTGGAAAGAGATATGGGGGAATACACTATGAGGGAACTTACTCATCGGCTCACTCAGTCTGAGCAAGCCTATGATGATCTTATGGTCAAATATAAGGCCTCTCAAGCAAAAAGGAGAGAACATGCTGAAAAATTGATGGAGCTAACTGAAAATAGTTCCTCTAATGAAGTGAACATGGAAGCCCTAATTCAAGAAGTAGAAAAGTTGAATGAATCCAATTCCAACCTAAGAAAGGAGTTGGAAGGATTGACTATTCGAATGTGCCAAGAGCTTGAGAACTGGAGTAAAGCTGAAGATCTGGTAAAAGACAAAGATCATGAAATCTCCAAACTGAAGCAAGAGATCAGTGCCCTAACCGCTCAACTCCATGCTAGAAAAGTGGAAAAGGAAGTCATGCAAGGAGAACTAAACATGGCTACTTCTGAGAATGCAACCTTGAAGGAATCCAATGCTTCTATTTCAAAAGAACTCACTGAGTCAAAGGAAATACTTGCCAAATTCATTAAGAGTACTGTCAAGCTAGAATAGAAGCTTGAATTAGCTAAACCAGTAAAGAATACCAATGGAATTGGTTTCTCTAATTATGAGAAAGATGAGACCTCTAGAACAAAAGATGGCGCATCAAAGAAACAACCGACATCAAAGGATAAAGGTAAGCAAAAGTTTAAACCTGTTTGCTTTAACTGTCTCAAGGAAGGACACACTGCTAATGTATGTAGATGTAAGGCTTACAATAATTTTCCTTATTTTCTAAATGATAAGCCTAGATCCAATAGATTCAATGGTAATTATTATGTATGCAACAAGTTTGGGCATAGAGCATTTGAATGCAGGTCTTTCATGCACAATACTGGAAGGTATCCTCAAAGGAATCAAGGAATTTTTCCTGAACCCTCTGGGAACCGGAACCCAAACTGGTTTTATACCTTTAATCATCAATTAGGTAGTGGTGGCTATCAAGTGGCAACTAGATGGAGAGCAATCTGTGTGATTTTTCATTGTCATGGTCACACTGCTAAAACATGCAGGAGGAAGAATGGTAACATGAATAATGGACCATGGAGAGCACCTGGAATGGTCTGCTATCATTGCAACAAACTGGGTCACATTGCCAGATTCTGCAGAACAAGAAAGAACATAAATCAGATGACATACCGGTCACTCTGGAAGGAAACATTGATATTGAAACTATTCAAGCGGATATGAACAAAACCTGGAAAAAGAAACTAGCGGTGTTGCATGAAGAACTGATTTCTGCGCCTAGTGTGGAAATCAAGGAACTGACAAACTAAGCATCAGAAAAGCTTAGGGGGAGAAAATGGTGAAATACTTCAGACCCCTGGTTGACACCAATAAAAGACCTTAATCGGTATGAGATACTTGTTAGCCGGCAGAAAACCAAAAATGGTAAAAGGCAAATTAGGGTTTACGCCCTAATTGTGGAGCATTTATTATGGTAGGTAGAGAACCTGTTTAAAACAAATTTTCAAATCATTTCACTTATCATTTTTTGAGCGAAGAAGTTTTTCAAGTGCAGAGCGAAGAAAAGCGATTTACATAGTGATTCAAGGAGTCTATCAAAAACATGAAGAAGAATCTGAAGCTAACATCTGCTGAAGGAGAGTAGAACGCAAAGCGGTATCTCTGCAACCGAAGGAGTGTGAAGCATAGTTCAAATTGTGAAGCCCTAAATTTTAATCTACAAAGGTATTCTTCAAAATTCTCTATTTATCATGGCTTTCGCATCACATGATAGCTCTAGTACACCCATTTATTCTATGGACTTCATTAAACAAAAGTTGAAATACAATGCCCTGTCTCAAGTACCTTCTAGTGTTATAGTGGAAGAAGGCATTTTCGATTACATAGACTACAAAATCAAAGACCTAGGGTCTCTTGTAATCCATTCCCAACTGAGATTATTCTGCGAAAAGGATAAGAAGATTAAACTAGAATTTAGCATTTTGGAAAAGAAAAAACTTCATAATGCAGTTTATTTTCTTGAAGAATTTTCGGATGATCACATTCGCATTATTCTAAGCAGGGTACACGGTGATAAGATGTACCTAGAGCGGACGCATGAAATCACACTTGAAGTGATTCATGCCATCACCATTTTCTGTAACACAGGGGAAGTACCAGCCCTAAGGAAGGTCAGCAAGACTGAAATGTCCAAGCTCACCGGTTCAGTGAGTGACTCACGAGGAATGATCGTCAACTCAATCAAGGATGATCTAGTCAAGTATGCCTACATGGTGATAGGTTACCAGATGTTCTCTGCTAGCAAAATTAATTTTGTCTTTGCTGCAGTGGTAAATGCTGCTTACAGGATGATCAAGGAGGATGCATCGTTTGATCTATGCACTTGTATGCAAAGACAACTTATGTTGAATCTTAAGTCGATCAAACAGGACAATGCACTGAGATTTAAGTTTGGACAACTACTAGTTGGTTTGTTCTTTTACTTTCAAGGCTACTTTCCAAGAGTAGGTGACATTCAATAGTCTTCTGACCAACCGGTGATAAAACAAATCAAGGAAAGTCTACAAGTGGTTGGAACTGGCTATTCGAAAGAACTGAAAAAATACTTTGATGAGTTTAGATGCAAGATGAGCCAAAGGATAAGAATATCTGGTGACATAGTAAAAAAGTATGAGGAAGACATCTGCTTCACCATCAAAGTGGATGAATGCATAATGGAGGCTGTTGAGCCTAGGTAGGAAGAAGTAGAGCCTATGGGCTATGAGGTAATGTATGATATGTTGGATGGGTATGCTTCTACCCTAATCGCCTCACCCCTTGATCCTAAGGCAAAGAGAACCGGTACCTATCTGGAAAGGGTTACACTGGTTGTAGAACCCTCTATAAAGGAAGGAAAGGAAGTGCCCTCAGCATTGGCACTGGTTACTATAGCCAGTCCCAAAGTGACCAAGCAGTCACCATCTAAAAAGAAACCGGAAGCTGCACCTGCCAAAGTCTTTGAAAGGAAGCGGAAGACAAAAAGAAGTACACCAGACTCAAAAGAAATTGTGTCAGAAGAACCACCTAAGAAGAAGACTAGGAAAACGAAGAAAAAGACAAAGAATGAACCAACAACATTTGCACTGGTAAATATTGATATTTCTTCTTACAAACCTTTGACACATTGTCAAAGAACTATAAAGAATATTAGGAGAAAATTGTTGAATGATTTAATTGATTATTTTGATGACTTCAATGATAATGAAAAGGAAGAAGTTGAACAGGAAATAATTAAGTATTTATGTGTAAATGACCGGTCACCTTCAGAAATTAGATCTGAGACACCGAATTCTTTGTATAATTCTTTAGACAACAAATGACGCATTGCCATAGAAAAGGAACAGGAAATGAGGGAGGAAATATTTGCTTAATATTTTCCTGATGTATCAAATTCAAAACTTTTCGAAGTTATGAATAAATACAAAGGCCTATTCTTCATGAGAAGAAGAAGACTTCTGTTACTGGAAGGAAAGGTTCATGAAGTGATAAAAGATACACATACTCATGCTCAAGAAGCTCTAAAGATGCATCAGGTGGCTGAAGCCAACAGGAAAGTTGAGCAAGAACCAAAAACTGGCAAACTGGATGAGGTGTATAACAGTGAAGGAGAACTGGTCACAGAACAAATGGACCCCATTGATGTTGATGCCTTAGATGGTGAAAAAGTTACTCAGGGTACACCATCAGAAGGAACATGATAGGAGAAGCAGGCAGAAGAAGAAAAGAAGCAATAGGAAGAAGAGAAGAAGAAACAGGCAGATGAAGAGGATAAGAGACTAAAGGAGGAAAAGAGGAAAGAGGAAGAGGATAAGAAACAAAAGGAGGAAAAGAAGAAAGATGAAGAGGATAAGAGAAAAGAAGAAGAGAAGAAGAAGAAGGAAGAGGAAAAGAAAGAAGAGGAGAAGCGGACAGAGGAAGAGAAGAAACAGGAAGAGGAGAAGAGAAAGAAGGAAGAGGGGAAGAAGAAGGCCGAAGAAGAGAAGAAGCGAAAAGATGAAGAGAAGAGACAAGAAGAAGAGAAAAGAAAGAAAGAAGAAGAGGAGCAGAGGAAGGCTCAAGAAGATAAGCAAAAAGCCAAGGACAAGGAAGTAGCAGCAAAGAGCACACATGTGGAGATCCCAATGGCAAGCGGTAGGTAGGCTAAATTGGCTGACATTACCAGTCCTATTGACCTCCAGTTTGCAAATGAATCAGAGCTGCTGCAGAGCATTAAGCTTGCTCAAGAGCAATTGGATGCTCTAAGGAGGAAAAAGGAGGAAGATGTTATCCAAACTGCACTGGAAACACTTACCAGTTTGATACCCAGTACGAACCTTCCCAGTATCGATTCCTCACTTGCACAATTGAAGATCCTATGTACAGTTGTAGAAGACCAGGTGCAAAGCCTGGAAGAGGTTGCAAAAGCAAATGCCAAGAAGGTACATCAAAAGGCTCTGGACACTGCCTTGGTGAGAAAACTAATAGAGCTCTGGTCTAATCTCTAGAAGGCATAGAAGGACATTAGAGATGCAATGAATGAGGACAATCTACTACTCTGCAAGATTTGTCAACCTCATTTATTCTGTGATGATGTGCTCACTCAGAAGGACAAAATGCAAACTGATATGTAGTCATTTATTAGCACCTTCAAGATGCCCTATGACTCTTTCTCCACCTATGGACAAACTATTCACCGGCTTCAACTTCAGTCTGCAAGACTAGAGGTAGAGATAAGCAACCAGACACAAAATTTGCAGGAACTTCAACTGGTCCTATTGCCAAGACTACAAATTCTCCAGAAATGCTATCTAAATCTTGATGCCCTAGCGGTCACTCAAGAAATGAGCACGATAGATGCCATGGAAGAACAGGTCTCCCAAATGCAGACAGAGAAAGAGGTGGCTACATCCCTACTTGAGTCATGGTCCTTATCCATGAAGCAATTTTTGCAGGACTTTAAATCAGTTTTTGACAAATTTTACTCTTTACTGTCATAAACACTTATTATTTTAATACTAATGAAATATGGGTTAGTCTGCAATATTTTTGTCATTGTTGGCAAAGGGGAAGAAGTATATAAATTTTGATGTTTTGATGTATACTTTCATGTTATTTCTGTTAAGGAGTAGTATACATTGCATTTTCTACAAAAGGGATAGTGTAAATGCTTAGGGGGAGTAATTTTGATTATGGCATATTCTTTAATGTAAAACACTTAGATGTCAAAATTTTCCTAAGTGTTGCCATCAATGCCAAAGGGGGAGATTGTTGGCATTTTTTATGATTATGTTGTGATTGTCATTGATGGACACACACTTGCTATGAGATCACTTTTTGTATGTATGAGTTAAAGCTCAACCGATATTTGTTCCAACCGGTATGATGTATTATAGTCTTTAGACTATCAGTGTTTTGCAGAAAGTGTTTACTGATCTGAAGTGGTATGAAGATCCCAAACGGTTCAAGGATCTCAAACGGTATGAAGGAACGAAGTGGCACAACTCATATTTCCCAGTCTTCATTTTTGTCAAACCGGCAACCGATATTTTTCTTTAACTGGTATTTTGTTTGAACCGGTAATACTCTATGATGAGTTACCAACCAGCATTTTGTGATGAGTTACCATCCACCGATTGTTTGGTGGTGTTGACACTTTGGCGGTGCTTTTTGTGCCGTGTTACCAAATATGTCTAGATGCATTGAACCTAGGAAATTGTATTGTAATCCTATTGGACTGACATGAAATCAGATTCCTTTATAAGGACATCATGTCTAGGGTTTTAGTTGTTACTAGGGTTTAAGGTGGTTGATGAATTTTTGTAAGTGTGATTATAGAAGAGAAGTTCAGGTCTATGAGAAAAAGTAGAGTGTGAATGTGTTGAAGACGGAAGTAATGTTGGAATGCATTAGGAATGAGCTATCAAGGATCTAACCAAGCAATCTGTGCTATTTGCTAGATCACTCACTTGTTGATTACTCACATCTTCGACAAGTCTGAAGCCCTTAACCGGGTAGGCCCAAAAAGCCTTTTGTAAATCCTCTAACAAGGTGGTTCACATCTGTGGATCTAAAATCATCTATCAAGGTAGTCTTTAATTGGAATTATCTCCTAACAGAGATTGAGATTCCTAACAGGATCTGTTCTGGTAAAGAACATTGTATGACCTTAACCAGTCCGGTTCCTATTCTGCAGATAGTTACTTGTGAGTTTCATCTCACTGTGGTTTTTCCCATTTGGGTTTCCACATCAAAATCTCTTGTGTTATGGTGATTGTGCTTCTGTGGGTGAATGCATTATTTGTTATTTGGTTTGCATGTGTGCTAACCAATTTTTTTGCTAAACTATTTTACCGGTTTACTGCTAGACTAGTAAAGTGTTTAAGTACAGTGATTTTTGGAATACTAATTCACCCCCTCCTCTTAGTATTCATCACTATTTGCCAGTAACAGCAAATCTACAAACTCGATTGGATCAATGACCAAATCACCAATACCAAGTGTCCAAACAATATCTTTGACATAACCAAGTAATCTCCAGATGATAACAGATCATCCTCAATGCTGGTGAACAATATAACCTATCGGTAAACCAGATACTGATGATTGTGCATAAGTCACTGAACATGCTGACAAACATAAACAAAGATCTCCAAGTTTTCTCAAGTGTTGACAAGTGTTGACATCAATGACAAAACCAATGCAACATATCCGTAATACAAACAAAAGTGGAGCAACACAAGTCTTGATCTGATTTGCACAAGATACTTTGATAACTTCGTTATCTTCAACCTTGCAAAATCACCTTGCACAAGTTCACATTAGAGAGAATCGCTGCTAGTTGAATAGATAGAAGAAATATGAATTATGTTGTGTCTCCAAATGACTTTATCTTGGAGCATTATATACCAACCTTAGGCGCTAATCACCCTCAGGTCAGCTTGCAAATATTAATAAATTATTATTCTATATTCCCACATTGGATACTGGGTCCAACCCAATAGTTGTTTAATTTCCCTTAGCACGTTACATTTTGGGCCTAGCTCAATGACACATTGAATTCCTTTATCATGCTACATTTGGGTCTAGTCCAATTTAAGATGACTTCCATGTTACATTTTGGGTCTAGCCTAATGACATATTTAAATAGAGGATAATACAAGTGCATACAATAGGTATCTCGGCTAGCTACTGTTTCAACAAACCAAGGTCTAAAAATGGTACCTAGCTATAATAGGTTGGACTCACTTTGAGTGATGTTTATTTGAAGTTCTAAAACAAAAACCTGTTGTAGAACATTATGGTTAACCCTATGTTATTGATCTAGGGCTCAGGTGTGCGTAGAGAAAAAACACAAAAATGAATACAAATGTATTAGAGAGCACATATCAGTGTCACACAATAAGAGAGATTCAATAATGAGAAGACACAACAAGAGACATACCCGCAACCACTAATTTTCTATCCATTCATGTCCCATGTCTTTTTTTTTCTTAAAAAATTGTAAACTAAAATTGCATTGTCATTGTCAAAGTTGTGAGATTAAAACGAAATGGAGTTAAGAGTGCTGCAAAGTGAACACATGTTTTAGGAAATGTGCTAAAGGTAGTGAGAAATAAATATATGTAATTCAAAGTACTACCATTTCATTCAAATCCATCAAAGTTTCAGATCCTCCTAGATCATTGCCTCTCCTTGAGAAGCAACAATGGAAAGTTGCAAAAAATGTGGAGAGTTGCTGGCAACCTGAGCTTTGGTAAACCATTTTCCTTAGGAAGGAATTTGACATGCATTAAAAATCTAGTAAAGAAAAATCTCTTCAATTTTGGAGCATTTTACCCTACCTTCAATGATTTGATCACTTCTACTGGTATGCCGTAACTAGGATTGATATTCGCTAGCAAAATTTCTTTTGAAAAGTGTCGAACAAGGGTAGAAAGTAATTGAAAAAGTGTTTTGCAATAAAAACATGATGTAAACTGTTACACGGTTACTAAAATTTCAAAAAACAATATGTCAAATTCAATTAGGACCAACCTAATATTGCCTAAAATTATGATCGACCAATTTTGTCTTCAATAATATGAATCATTGTGTATTTATATCACTTGCACTTGTCCTCCTTCTCTCATTCAGTATTTGGCAGTCTTCCAATCAGCAACACTGAAGACTAGATAATGGCATTAAGGGATTGAGATTGGCATCCTTTACAACAGAGTAAGTAGGTAAATCATGTAAGGCAAAGTTTGAAGTGTTAAAAGAGTTCAAATACAACAATGGCAACTCTAGTTCAAGATGACTCCAAAAACTAATAAAAAACTCCAGTACTTCTGTATTCAAATCTTGGTCATCTTCCCTGCGAATCAACCTACCTATTTGTTGGGTTTTTGTCCACCAACTATTAAGGACAAGCCTGCTTTTTTCACATATTTCCACAGATACAACACAACTTAAGTGTATCCCAATTCAATGCAAAGCAACCTCTGCTCCACCAATACCAGAAAATAGAGAAAGAACTTTAATGCCATTAGGATAAAATGCTTTCAAGATAGATAAATGGTATGCAACTGTATCTATTTGGAATGCATTACCCAAACAGTGCAATTGATCAGTCACACAAGAAGTTCCCTGAGTGTGATCTTTTTCAAATCCTAATATAATTTCTATCTCGTCAACCTCTAGAGGAGCCACCTGACTTGGCCCCACCCAAACCAAGTTCCATTCTTTGCACTTTTCAAGAATGTATTCATGTTCACTATCTTGCAGTTTCCCTCATGAATTTTCAATTATAGTACAAAGTTCTTCATGAAAGACACTACCACATCGTCTAGAGTCTATGCAATTCAATTTTTTTCTTTGATCCCATGGAGGCCAATAGTCCTTTGTCTGAGGAAGTGCTTCCTGAATAGTCATGGGGGGGAGAGGTAATGCTTGAAATCACCTTTCTATTGGGAGATTGTGCACATAACCTCTTGATCTTCTAGAAGCTAAAAAGTACTTCAAGTCCACCAACTCTGGTTCCACACTAGAAATTTTTGGATATTGTTTTCCAAGTATCCTTCGGTGCAAAAGCATCATTCTCATAATAGAAAAAGGGTGGCCCTTGCATGAACACATTGATTTCCTCCAAGCATGGCCCAATAGGTTTCCCAGGAACTCCGAAACCAATTAGTCCCTCCGGACATAAATTACAGACGTCACATCACACACTCCAGACATTATTTGTTTGTATTGCATACTCTCTATGTATTTATCACCCTTTAACACTTTCCTTTTCTTTTCTCCAATTGCTCTCTTCTGGGTAGCTGATGAGCTTGTTCCCATGTCATTTAAGATAATGCCTGCTTGCTTTCTTTTATGAAATTTACTTGCACACAACTCTTCAGCTTGTATCTTTTGCTTTTGCACAGATATAAATTATAATTTAGGCTCAGATGATTAAATAAAATAAACATTTGTAAAGAAAATATTTATTCATTGGATGTTACATATTATCTAACGGAAAGATCCTAGATCCAATTATTGGAGAAAGGAAACATCATTGATAATCTTTTTTTCAAATAAGACTCAATCAAAAAAATTAAAAATGTTTTATGTAATTTTTAAAAGTAGAACTCATTCAATGCTTTCATGCACCGATGACCAAGCCATCAGACCCACAACATCTGATGTCGTCAGAATTTTGATGACAAATGAAGGAAACATCTAACAAGGACGTTGTATGTCCGATGGCACTTCCTTGTCGAACGATCATTGATGCATGGTAGTGGGGGAGCATCGGAATTCCGACGTAATCCGATGACATTTTTGGCCAAAGGAGCAATCATAGCAGCCATTGAAAGAGTTCATGGTGTCGTCAAAATTCCAACGTTCAATGGTATCGTCGGGAAGTCCAACAATTTTTTTTCGATAGCTACATTTTTCGATAATCCGACGTAAAGTAGTCGGACTTCCGACGATAGGCCATCAAAAATTAGCCCTGAATGTACTAGTGTTGAACTGTAATTGAAATTCCTTATCCACCAATTGTCCTACACTCAAAATATTATGCCTTAAACCTTCAATAAAATGAACATTATCATTATTATTCTTACCATCCAATGATATAGTTCCTTTTCCTTTGATCATACATGCTTTGTCATCTCCAAATCTAAGCAGACGACCATCAAATTATTGCAAAGATAGAAACTTCCTCTTATCTCCAGTCATATGATGTGAACATCCACTATCAATTACCCATTTATATTTGTCTCCACTTTTAGCAGCAAGTGCCTTCTCTTAAGGTACATTCTCTTCCAGTTCCATAACATATTCCTTGATAGTCAGGAACACCCATTCCTTTCCAATGCTTAAAAGATCTTCTAACTCTCTCTTCAAATCTTGAATTGCTTTCAGGACATCTAGATGCAAAATGACCAATCTTCTTGCATTCAAAATATTTAAAAGGTGCTTGTCCTTCATACTTACTTCCTACTGGTCCTGTAGGTACTCTTCTAGAAAATAGGGCTTCAAGTTGCTCAAACTCATCATCTTCTCTTTTCATATCATCCAATTAATTTTCATATAAAGCTTTCCAATCTTGCTTACCGGTTGATGATGCAGATGCATGAAAATCATTTTCAGAGTTCATGGTTCTAGAAGATCCAAATTCTTCAAGCTCAAAAGCAGATAATTTCCCAACCAAGGTATCTTTGTTCACAAAAGTATTAGCCATTGTTCTTAATTCATTAATTGTAATAGCCTTCATATTGTAAGCCAGTGGTAGGGGGCTCTGAACTTTAGAAATAATTTTATCTTCACTCAGATTTCCACCACAACATTGAATTCCCATAACAATCTCATTTACCCTTTCCATGAATGCAATAATCCTTTCATCTTCTTCCATCTTCAGGTTTTCGTATCTCACCCAGTAACCATCAAGTTTAGAAATCTTCACAATAGGGTCACCTTGATTAAGAGTCTCCAACTTATCCCATATAACCTTTGTAGATGATTTGTCTGTTAATCCTATCATTTGCTAATCAAAAGGTACACACAAGAGGGCTTCTCTTGCTCTACAATCATTCTGAAGCTCCTTATCCAATTGAGTCGAAGGAAGATTTCTAGATGCTGGATTATAAGGTGTAACACCATTCTATGTGATCTCCCAAATCCCCTTACCAAGACATCTTAGATGAGTCTCCATCTGAATCTTCTATACTGTGTAATTTGTTCCATCAAGCCTAGGAATATCTCTTCGAAAGATAGCTCTAGATGAACTAGATGAACTTGAATTGTTAGTCACCATAGGATCTTCCTCAAGTGGTTAAGCTTTCTGTAGAGAGGACCAGAGCTCTAATACCAATTGTTAGACAGTTCAAATAACCAAAAGACAATTGAGAGGGGGGGGTGAATCAGTTGTCACAGATTACTAGAACATTTAGCAATTAAAACTTTAATACCCGAACCCAAAACATTAATACTAGAATTCTTAAACCAAATACCAAAATAACAGATAAACTAATTAAGCATAAACAATAATCAGAGAATAAATACCATCCACATGACACCAATATTTATACGTGGAAAACTCGATAAAGGGAAAAACCATGGTGGGAAGCCTACCCACAATTAGATAATACTTTTGTAGTAAGTATGTGAATTATAATTGAGGGGCCTACACTTACAAGAAGGCCAAAAACCTAGAGCGCACTTCTCATCACAAAAGGAGTCTCACTGACTACATAGAAATCCAGACTACAATCCAGAAGAATGAATGAACTACAAAGATAACATCTCCTATGCCTGAGTATAGTTCCGATTAAACTCAATACCAGAGGACTAAATCCTCTTACATAAACCCAATTTGATCTCCAATGATCAACCAAATCCTCTCCCTGAATGATATTACATTATTTACACATTACATCCCATGCCATGATATTATCTACAATGAGATCTTACAACATATATACAAACCCTCAACCATAAACAATCAGGTCAACCACCAAACAATAAACCAATTACATAATTACAAAACATGTCGGCCTGAGACCAAACAAATAATATCCAACCCATAAGAGATCCATGAAACACATCGAGAGGTCCAATCCACACGTTACATTAAGCTAATCCATAACCTAGATCAATCAGGACCAAACTTAGGTCCACACGCTAAAGCAATGACCCCAATCTGTTGTCTCGAAAATGATCACCACCATCATCCTGAATCACCACCAAAAGCTGCACCAACACCAGTTATGCATATCATCAAAGATATTCATCAAAGCTCTGCTGATGAAACCCTTACTGAAACCACAAACCAAGCTTCCAAGTTAACATGATAGCATCCGTTCACTAGACCAAAACCAACCGACTGAATATGAACATGAGTAACATGAATAAGAAAATTCCATAACCAAAACATGTCGAAGCATATATTAGATCATGTCGGATCTAAACCAACCAGATACCACACATCCTACCAAGACCAGAGGGGTGCCAATAAAGCATCCAAACCAGCTAGTTTTGACATCAATGACAAAACATCAATGCAACACATAATCAATTCCTCTAAATGGCCAACAATTTATCTCTTCCATCATTTCCACAAGCAATGTTGATTTGTCCTAATCTGACGAGGGTATGTCTGATCTTCCACCTTTAGGCACTGAAGAGAGGTTTTCACCTGCTGGTGCATCCTTTGTTTTTACTTTTTTGGGGTCAGAGGGCACCTTGCGGTTTTCACTTGGAGACCTATTCTTTTGATTTTTTTCTTTTTTATTTTCTTTTTCAATTTTGCGACTAGAAGACGGAGTTGACTCCCCAAAATATGTTGTGGAATCTAAATCAATAACAAAGACAACTTTGTAGTCACCTTGCAGTATGCCTTCTCTAAGCTCAAGGAATTCTGCTATTGCCTCGTCATTCTCAAAGCAATATAAACTAGGTGGTCCTCATTGGTCCCATTGGATAAGCTGTGGGTATAAAAGGGGCATGTCATCATCAGTTTCAATAAAGGTTTGGATTGATATAGTGAAGACATGAATGTTAGTGGTATCACTATTTGAGCTGCCTATGTCAAGTGGTAGTATTCCAAAAGGATTGTATCCAAGCTTTAAGACAAGTTTTGATAGGAGAAGGAATTTCATGTTTGTCTTCCATAGGCAGATCATCAGGGTCAATAAAGACATTGTCTAAGGCATAGGAACTAGAGGAGTAATAATCCCACTCCCATTCATTAGAATTAGTTTCAAGATGGGTGCCCTTATGTGTTGTTTCATCATTAGAATCACACCCTTTGGTAGATGAGATCCTAATTCACAATGGTATAAAATCTAAACCCAAAATTCTTTGTTGCATCTCGGGTATGATAGGCTCTAATCTACCTTTTTTTTTAGGTCCCAAATCACTGCATCCATCATATCCCTTCTTCTGCATTATGGTAAACCCTTTGCCATATTTTTCTACTGGCAATCGAACAGGTGAAGTGTCTGTTGTGTCAAATTCATCTTTATAAAGCCAATATGATAATCGTCATCCAAATTTTATTTGTTTAG
The DNA here is from genome assembly GCF_030272615.1 of Cryptomeria japonica. Taxonomy (NCBI): domain Eukaryota; kingdom Viridiplantae; phylum Streptophyta; class Pinopsida; order Cupressales; family Cupressaceae; genus Cryptomeria; species Cryptomeria japonica. The sequence goes on along the minus strand of NC_081410.1, from coordinate 615,426,243 downwards.
CTCACCCCACTTTGTGAATGTGGTGGGGGGTTGATTTTGGATGATTGTTTTAGATTCCTTTTGCAACAAATATGGTTTTCCATGTGATTTTGGTGACATATGTAGCTTGCCAATAAAGAATGTTTGGGACATTGAATATTCTCCACAACCTTGATCTTGTATTTTCATCTTACCCTTGAAAAATTCTAATAATGTATTGGGATCCACATAATTAGGTGATGACGCCTCTTTATTTACTGGCACTTGCTATTGCAGAGTATCCTTCAAGTTTGCACAAAATTGAAATGGATTAGGATCTCCAAGAATTGTCATCTCAATTCCATTGTATGAGTATTTTAAACATTGGTGATAGGTAAAAGGAATTGATTTCATTACATGAATCCATGGATGACCTATAATCATATTGTAGGGGAGATCCAGAGCTAGCACTTGTAGCAAAGTGTTATCTATTGTTGGACCTACTCTAATGGGAAATACAATCACTCCTTTAGATGGGCATTCAACATAATCATAGGATTTTATTGTTATATTCCTCGAAGGATCTATGTCATTTTCAAAGTAACCAAGGCCAATTATGACTCTCATAGTGCATATATTCAGGCCCTCTCCACCGTTTGTGAAAAATAGTCTGATTTTACAATTATGGACGAACACTTCAAGATGGAGGGGATCATTATGATGGGTTTTATCACAAGGTATATCTTTGTTTGAAAAGGCAACATGTTGGGAAGTAGAAAGGTGTCATACCCTATCTTGAAATTGGTCAACATCAATATCAGTAGGTACCGGTGACTCGATCAGGGCTTTGTCTAGGACAATGCGATGCATGTAAGACATTTTTAACAACTCAAGGATCAAAATTTGTGCAGGTGTTTTCCCAAATGGTCAAGGAGATTGTACTGGCTCATTGAGGTTGGTTTAGGAGGATTAGAAGGTGTTCCTTTTAAGACTATTTTGGATCGACAAGTGGTCACTACACATGAGGAATCTTGTTCTTTTATTCTTATGGTTGACACAAACTCATCTAACGCATATAAGAAATTAATGACATTGCTATGACTTGTACTAGTATAATTCAGATTATCTTTTTTATTTGAATTTGAAGGGGAAGCTTTTCCCTTGTCATCATCAAGTAAGGGAGTCTTGAAAATTGTATGATCAGTGTTAGAAGTTCTGTCGGATGGATCTACCTCATTCACATCTTGATCAAGTAAATCTTGAATAAGGTGATTTAGTTGAAAACATGACACAGTTTTATGTCCCTTAGACTAATGATATTCACAATATGCATTATCATTCCACCAATGTGGCTTTATTGGTGGCTCGTCTTTGATATTCGACAACTTAATGAAATTAGATTAAATCAACTATTTCATGAATGATTCAATCGACTCTCCTAATGGCTTAAATTGACAGAAAGGCCCATCTCTGTATCTAAAAGGTCTACATTGTTGACCTTGTTGCCGGCCTTGCTATTGTTGATTACGTTGTTGATTTTGTGGTTGTTGAATAACTTTTCTCATTTGGTTCTGCATCTATAGAATTTGTTGAGGGGCCGAAGCACTTAACCCTTTTATAATGATTTAGATTGATTTGTGCTTATTTTCCTCATGTTGACTACACCATCATTAGTGACATTGTTGTTCTTGGAGCAAAACTTATTCTTGTCACCTAAGTTGTTTGAATTATTGTTATCTTTGTTGATCTTAATCACCCCTTTGACAATGAGTGCATTCTCAATGTTCTTTCCCTTTTTAATGAGCTTTTCAATAGAGCTTGGACCTTTTAATTTTAGCTCATACATAATTTACAGTACCATATTTTGAATGAACAAGTTAACTTGTTGTTCTTCAAGTATATCAAGAGAACATCGACTAACCAAACTCCACCAAAAATGTCATCAGAGATTTGCCTGGTTTTTGCTTTATACTACATAAATTTGACATTGTTATCTCATTGTTGATATTAAATGTCAAATGACAAATAAATTTCTCGATCAATTCATTTCAAGATTTTATATTTCTTGGCAAATGCGCATACCAATCCATAGCTTCTCCCATGAGACTACGCAAGAAAAGACACATCGAATATGTCTCATCGTAATTCACTTCAGTGCATGCTGTGTAAAATTATCAAATGTGATCTTTTGGATTACCCTTTCCCTTGTATTTCTCAAAACTTGGTGCTTGAAAATGCTCAGGGAAGGGAGGCATGCACAAACTTTTATCAAATGGATTAGGACATAAGTCCTGCTCTGTATATAACTTCTTTGTACTTTTGGTATGTAATGCCTCTATTTGTCATTGCATCTTTTCAATTTGTTGCACCAACACATCAGATTGTACAGGCTTTGGAGGTTCATCATTTATCCCTGGATGTCCTCTTTATCAATACACAGTACCCCCAAATGGTTGTTGAAGTTCAAAAATCATTATCTTTCGCGTCTCTGGCATATATTCATTTTGATATTGCTCGTATTATTGAGGCACTACCATGGTTTGCTACTGAGTATTTTGTTGTGCCAATTGAGATGGAATTGCAATCTGCATCTATGGTTGATATTGTACTTTGGGTTGTTGAAATTGCATTTATGGTTGGTAATGCATATTTTCCTGTTGTTGCTATTGTTGGGGCATATAATAGCTCGTTTGCCCTTGCTACACATATTGAGGCACATACTTTTGTTGATACTGATGTTGTTAACATTGGATCAAAATTTATTGATTTTGTGCCATTTGTTGTTGTCCTAATGTAAACGCCATTAATTTCAAACAAGATTTGCTTATGTGCTTTAGGTTGTTTCACTTTTACATGCAAAATGACACTTGCATTTACTTGCTATGAAGTTTCTCCAAATGATTTTTGTTGTTGCAAGTTTGTATTTACTTGTAGTGGTGTAGAAGGCACTATTGTTTGTTGTTGAGTATAATACCATTGTTGTGCATTACGCGTTTGCACGTTCGATGGTGCCTGTTGTACATTTTCAATTGTTGTAATATTTGTTGCGGTTGTGTGCGACTATTTATTATTTTTATTGCCATAATTGAAGGTCTTGTTGACAAATTGTGTGTCATCTATGAATGTGTATTTTTCGCATGTACCAAACTTGAGTGCACATAAGAACTTTGTTGTATCATTGGCTTGGTTTGGACATCAGTAATATTTGGCATTCTAGTCATGAATTGTTCTTGCGTTTGTGATTGTGATCCATTTTGAGGAATTTGTGATGTCTTTGGATACATTGCATTTGCCAATGTTTTCACCATTTCTATTTGATCTTACGGAAATGGTGTAGTGTTGTACAACGGATTGTTAATTATGTCGAATGTTGATTTTGGTAGAACATTCACATTGAAAGATTTAGAGATGTGCTTCTCATATAATGTGATTGGAACCTCTTGTTGTGCATTTATTTCATCTGGATGAGGTTCAAAACTCAAAAGATTACAAACTTCATGTTGGGTTTGTACATTAGTTTGATCATTCGAGGTTGTAGTATCTTCAAAAATGCTTCTATACTTGTTGGGAAAAAATCTAGATACTTTACTCAAGAACTTGTTTATTTTCTTTTGCATCATAGGATTGTTGACAAATATTTCAACATCATCTGAATCATCAAAATCTGATGAGGAATATGATGGGTTATTTGGATCCATTTCTTGTTGAAGGTCTTGGTTTGATCACAATCCTTGTAAAAGGCTTTACACTTGATATGATGTTGGAGGTTGTGTGTCATGTTGTGGGTTTAAATGATTGAAATCAAATGGTGCACTCCTTGATGGTGTTGGTGGAACACTTCTGAAGAGGGGAAAATGACGGAGAAGGGACAAAGGAGGTTAGAATGCAAAGAAATCAAACAAGACAAAACACAAATGCAAACAACCAAATTTATACCTTGACTTTCACCTCTCCCTTAGATTAAACTTGATGAAGTGAAGGCACCCATTTTGATGCTCCACTTGATTTTTTCCTTGCTTGATGTGGATGTGGATTGCTCTACTTTTCTCAACAAGATTAGGATTTGATAGGATTTGGATTGATGGATTATTGATGGATGAGGATTGAGGATTTGATAGAGGAATATGTGAAAATGATAAAGATGTGATAGAGGGATATGAGAGGAGAAATTAGCAGCATAAGGATAGAATAATGGAAGACCTCCGTTTGAGAAGGAGAGATGCTTCAATTTATAGATTGGGGGAGGCCAATGCAGGGCCAAGATTGATTTGATCATGAAGGGCCAAGATTGATTCAAGATAGTGGACATGGATCAAGGATGCCTTGGGAGAATAAAGAGGAATATAAAATTCCTTGGAGAAAGGGGAGAGGAATTAAAAATTCTAAAATAAAGGATGCATAGGGAGATTCAAAGAAATTTGAATTTCTTTGAGAGGTTCAATGTTGATGTGACATGAGTGGGAATTTAAAAATTGGAGAATAATGGTAAGTGGGATTATGAGAAATTATAGAAGAATTAATTAGGTTCAGTGGGGATTAGGAAAAGTGATTTGTAGGAATCACATGACTAGGTTAATTAATAAAATTTAATTAACTGAGTGGGTTTAGAGGAAATAACTATTGGAGGGACTTTACAAGAATAGGAGAATAATTAATTTATTTGATAAATTAATTATTGGAAAATAGTGACAGAATTAATTAAATTGGATTTAATTAACACTAAGAAGAATAAGGATAACACAATTAAACCAATTAATTATGTTGACAAGCTTAAATTAATCAAATATTAATTTTAGGTGTCTACAACTTCCACATCCTGATTTTATTGGCACAAATATGGGTTCATAATATGGAGGTGGTCCCAATTGTAATCTCTCATATTGTGGTGTTGTGTTGCTTGACGGACCCACATTTGGATCGATTGATTGAGTCTGATATTGTTGCATTTGCATGTTTTGTGTGTTATCCATTGGAAAGGGCATGGCTTGATATGTTGATTTGTGTGATTTTTTGGATTTAGACCTTGTTTCAACAGACATGTCACTGTGTAATGTTTTTGAGTTTGTGGATGATGTATGCAACTAAGGCAACCTAGATGATTGACAATGCAAGTTATGTTTTTTGGTCTTTTTGAATTTTTGGAATGATAATGGTGTGCAACTAAAAGCAATTTTGAGGAATGCAAATGTGACCTTACTTTGGACTTTTGAATTTTTGGGGTTTGATAATGTTATGCAATTATATTCAAAGTTGGGATATGATTAATGCAATCTATATTTTTTTTGGGCTTTTCAAGATTTGGACAAACTTTTGAAATACAAACCTAAAGATGCAACCTTGGGAAACTAAAATGAAGTCAAGACCTTAGAACGACAAGGGACCCAATGACGATAGAACCAGTGACAATGTCTCACCTATATGCTTGGATACTAAGCTAGGTTTGACAAGATGATGTTGATGACAAAAGAACAAGATGTTGATCAAGGTCAAGACTCCCTAACAACAACCTAGGGTTTTACCTAAAGTTTTGATTTTTCATTTGACAAAACCTAATTTTGATACTATTATGCAAATTTACAATGATAATGACAAGAACCTAGGGTATGATTTGAATGTTTTGACCTTGGGATATGAAATAATCTAAGAGTATGAAAGGACTCCAAGAAGGTATTATGTCCTTATGTTATGAGGTGAATCCAAGATATAATATGTGCTAAAGATGTGATGCAACCCTATATTATGATATGAACTAAGGTTATGCTCATGATGTAATCATATGACCTAGGGTTATTGAAGCAATCACCGGTTAGGAGGGACCTCAAAGAGATCAATCCTGACTGGTCAGAAAGAGTAAACTTAACAGAAACACAAGGATATGATGGAGGCAATGCATAACAGATTGTATTATAAGATGAAATTTGATTACAACCAATCGGTAACAATTGGGTTACAGAAACCAACTCACAAGCCTGCTAAACATGCTCAAATACAAAATAGGTCACAACCGGGACCTCAAATATTAAGATCTATCTTCTATGCTCCATCTAACTTCTTAATTACATTATAATACTCTATTAGAATGACTTATATGATCCAATGGGATCTAGTTGGCCCAAAAAGGGATCAAAACCCAAAGAACAAGACCTAACATGCAAAATCAACAAGGTCAGGCTCCGCCAAAGAAATTCCTCTGGAAAATCCAAAGGATGAAAAGTAGATCATGAGGAAAGGTTAGCCACACACCAAGGAACATCACAATCAATGCTCACGGCTCCATAAGCTATGGAAGGGATCTAGTAGATCACCAACGCAAATAGGTCTAGGCAACTGCTAACAAGAAACTGCCAACCGGTAATAGGAAACTGTCTGAAAAAACGGTAGCAATAACTTGCTGAAAAATAATCCAAATGCTCCATGGTTTGGGAATAAGTAAGATGATAAGGTCTTCAAGCAAAATCCAACTCCACAGGATCTAGTTAGCCAAATCCAGGACACACAGAAAGAAATGCTAAAACTACAAATAGAAAGCAAAAAGAAAGGAAATATTTTTGGTTGATGCAAGATTGTTATGAACTAGCAATGCTCCTGCATCAGTTATATTATAACCAAATGCTATGATATGAACTTAAGGTATGAATGAAAATGTTGATAAAATTTGGAATATGATATGACCTAATTGCATGATATGAATGCAAGTGTATGACAATGTTAACCTAAGAGAAGACCTAGGGTTTTGGACTTTCCAATGATATACCCTAATGAAAGAAAGGCATATGCAAGGCAATAATATGACCTAAATGAAGATTTAGCTTTGGTATGGTAATGATAATGCAAGATGTAACCTAAATGAAGACTTGGATTTGGTATGATAATGATAATGAAAATGACCTAGGGGGGATAATTTTAAACCTAAGTGCAAATTGAGATAATGACAATGCAATGGACTAATATGACACAGATAATGAGGATGTTCCCTGAGACCTAAGTTTGGACTATGCAAAATCTAACCCTAAGTGACATGAATTTTGAAACAAGGATATCCAATGTTTTGACAAGCCATGTTTGTAAAATATTTTGAATGTTGGATGGATACTTTGAAATAATTAAGACCAAGTTTGACTTTGTTTGAGGTTGTTTGGACTGCTTTTGGAAAACTATTTTTTGTTTGCCAATGTTTGGTATGTTGATTATATCCTTTGTTTGGAGTTCACCTTTAACAAGCACATAAGACAAAATGTTTGTTTGACTCTGAAAGAAGACACTCATTTGCATTTAACAACAAATCCTAAGGCTAGTTTGAACAATACTTTTTGAATCCCCTTACCTAGAGTACCTCATTCAACCAGATAGTTAGAAGCTTGGTAGCACCAGATCCACTCCACAACATTTACTTCTTTGGCATACCAAGCTTCAAATTTCTTAGGTCATGACTTCCCAAGAAATTTACTATCTCAAATTGAAGGGCATGAGGGTTTTCTTTGGAATTCATGTATCACAACACCTTAGTAAACAAGTAGAAGGTTTTTGGAAAATCTAAACACAAAGGGTTGTAGTCAAGGCATCCGTTCGAGTGGTCATAATCAGCAACATTTTCCACTTCGTTAAAGGAGGCCTCCTAGCCTATAGAGGTTACTCTCTACAAGTTTTTACATGCCATGTGAACACTAAGGAAGACATAACACTATTATGGCAACATGCAACTGTTAGGATAGCCGGTGGACAATTGAGAGGGGGGGCTGAATTAGTTGTCAATAGATTATAAAACTTTAAACTCACAAAACCTTCTACTGAAATGCATAAACCAAATACCGAAATAGTAGATGTAATAATTATAGTCAGATAATACTTTTGTAACAAGTATGAGATTACAATAAGAGGGGCATGCACATGCAAGAAGGAACACTACCTAGAGCACACTACTCATCACAAAAGGAGCCTCACTGACTACAAAGAAATCCAGACTACAATCCGGAAAGATGAGTGAATTGCAAGAATAACATCTCCTATGCTTGAGTACAATTCTAGTTAAGCTCAATATCAAAGGTCTTAAACCTATTTCACAAACCCAATTCGATCACCTATGATTGACCAAAACCTCTACATATGATTATGACATTATTCGCACATAGATAATCCTATATCCCACTCCTATGTCATGATCTACAAAGAGATCTTACATCATATTTATAACAACTTGGGACCTAAACAATCAGGTCACCCACCTAAAAGATAGTACAATAGATCAGTTACATAATCTCGCAAACCAATGATAAACCAATTCAGCCTAAGACCAAAACAATATAATCCAAACAATAAATTCAACCGGTGACGCATCGGGAGCATCAACCAACACATTACACAAACTGATCCATAGCCTAGTAGAATAAGACCAGACCTATAATAGGTCGCCATAAGACAAATGAAACAACATCGATAAATTGGAACACGAACATGATAACCATCAACATCCTATTAACCTTCTAGAAGTTGCACCAACACCACTTATCGGATTCATCAAAAGATCTTCATCAAAGCACTACTAGTAAAACCCTTACTGGTGACCAAAAGGCTTACTAGAACACATGATAGCATCTAGATCATCAAATCCCAAACCAACTGAATGTGATACGCATCAGGAACACATGAATAATCAATCCAATCCAATACCACAAGCTAAACCAAATCAAAGAATACCCGAGATGGTCTCCAAATCAATATCATAATCGAACCACTCTACCAGAAGTAGGTAGACAACAAAACATCCAGTGTTGACATCAATGACAAAACATCAATGCAACACAATCAATTCCTCCAAATTTCCAACAATCTCCCCCTTTGGCATTGATGGCAACACTAGATGTGAAATACATTCAAGTGCCAAGAAAATGCCAAACAAGTCTCCCCCAATGGAAGACATCCAACAAACTCTCCAAGAAGATATGATAGTGAAGTTATGAACCAAAAACCAAACCCCCCCTAAGAATGATATCTCTATAAAGCTCTATTTTTCACATATATCTCTCTTCCTTTGACATTAATGCCATAAATTTGACATAAACATCAAAGAAAAATCATAAAACCTTTGAACTACATAGTTGACTACTCCCCCTGAGTAGTAGCATCAGCACATCAATCCAGAATGAATTATGGCACTAATAAATGCATACCAGACTGATGCCAATCAACATCACTTAAGTCTCTACTTAGGGACAAAAATTCCCAATCTGTCTCTGAAGTACTTAAATGATTCCTTAGGCAAAGGTTTAGTGAAGATATCTACAATCTTCTCTTTAGTGTTCACATAAACCAGTCTGACTTCATTTGCTTCCACCTTCTCCTCTAGAAAATTATACTTGATAGAAATATGCTTAGTCTTAGAATGAAATACCAGATTCTTTGATATATCAATAGCATCAGAGTTATCACAGTGAATAACTACTGGTTCATTGCAATCAACCGTTATATCCTTCAATATTTGATTCATCCATAAAGCTTGTGTACAATTAGCAGCAACAACAACGTACTCATCTTCAACAGTAGATAAAGAAGTACATGATTGCTTCTTGTTGATTCATGAAACAAGTTTGTTTCCAAGAAAGAAAGCTCCACCAGATGTTCTCTTCCAATCATCAACCTCTCCAGCCCAATCAACATCTTTATATGCACATAGTGTAAAGTCATCATCTTTAGGATACCAGAAACCATACTCAGTTGTTCCTTCCAAATACCTAAAAATCCTTTTCACTACACACTCATGATTCTCTCTAGGATCACTTTGATATCTTGATACAATACAAACAACATTCATTATATCTAGGCTAGTCTGAGTCAGATATAGCAAACCTCCAATCATTGATTTGTACCTTGTAGGATTTACCAGAGATGATACATCTTTCTTTATCAATTTGTCACTTGTAACCATAGGGGTACCAACTGGTTTAGAATTTTCCATACCAAATTTCTTCAACAACTCTTTAGCATACCTTATTCCTCACAACTTGTCCATCATCATTTCATTTGTTCCTGAAAACCCATTTAGTTCCAATGACATTCTTACTTTTAGGTCACGGAACTAAAGTCCATGTATTGTTCTTTTCAATCTAATCTAATTTCTCTTCCATAGCTTTCATCCAACATTCATCTTTACAAGATTCAATAAGTGATGCCGGTTCAACTTGAAAAATTAAACATACCTCATTAGTTACCAACCTTCTTCTTGTCATTACTCCTTTGTTATTGTCTCCAATGATCTGATCTTCTGAATGATTTAACCTTACATACCAAGGAGTCTTCTGACTTTCTATTTCCCTACTCTAATATTCAGTCACTGTTGAATTTTCTGATACTGCCATAGTAACTGGTTCAACATTTTGTTCCGGTATAGGTGCTACTGGTTTAGTTATGATCATCTCTACTTCTGGTTCTCTCTCATAAGTTTAGATTTGATCTTTGTACAACTCATCCACCTTGACATTAGCGCTCTCCACAATTCTTTACAATCTCTTGTTATGACATCTATATGATTTGGTTTCATTAGAATAACCAAGAAATATCCCTTCATCACATCTAGGATCAAACTCTCCAATGGAATCATCTCTTTTGATATAGCATTTACTAGCAAAGATTTTGAAATACTTAACTGAAGGTGTATGACTAAACCATAACTCATAAGTTGTCTTACCGGTGTCTCCTTTGATATGAATGTTGTTGAATGTGTATATTGTCATGCTCACAACTTCTCTCCAATAGATATGAGGTAGATTAGCTTCCATCATCATAGTTCTAGCCACATCCAAGATAGTTATGTTCTTTCTTTCCATAACACCATTCTACTGAGGTGTCTGGGGGGCAGACAATTGTCTCCTTATCCCATGATTCTCACAAAAATTGTTAAATTCATCAGATGTGAATTCACCACCTTGATCTAATCTTAAGAATTTAATCTTCAACACTGCCTCTGTCTCAACTTTAGCTTTAAAGATCTTAAAGTTTTCAAAAGCTTCAGATTTCTCCCTCACAAAAGTAACCCACATAATTCTAGAATAGTCATCAATGATTAGCATAAAATATCTATCACCCTAAAAAACTCTTTATTCTACCATGACCACATAAATCAGTATAAATATGATCAAGAACATCATTAGATTTATCTTGAATACTCTTAAAATAAGTTCTGACCTGCTTTCCCAATTGACATTCCTTACATACCGGATTATAGGGCTTCACAATCTTAGGTATATCTCTAACAACCTTAGTTGAACTAATCTTTACAATGCAATCAAAATTCACATGACACAACCTCTTATGCCTTAGCCAACTTTCATCAATTTATGGAATCAAACATGTTTTCTCACCAGAGTTCAAATGAAAGATGTTACCTTTAGTCTGTGTGCCAGTTGCAATCTCCAAACCGGATCTGTTAATGATTTTGCATTTTTCATCCTTGAACTGTAATTGAAATCCCTTATGCACCAACTATCCTACACTCAAGAGATTATGCCTTAAACCTTCAACATAATAAACATTATCAGTATTATGCATACCATCCAATGATATAGTTCCTCTTCCTCTGATCATGCATTCTTTGTCATCTCCAAATCTAACCAATCTAGTATCAAATTCTTGCAAAGATAAAAAATTCCTTTTTATCTCCAGTCATATGATGTGAATAACCAATTTCTATTACCCATTCATCCTTGTCTTCAATTTTAGCAGCAAGGGCATTTTCCTCATTTTGAATAACTGGTACCTGAGCATCTTCCTTAATATCCAAAAATACCCATTCCTTACCACTACCAGTTCCACTAGTCGAATCTTGTGTCGGTTCATCATCATAATCAGTTAGACCTTCCTCATCCGCATTGTAACATGATTTGTCTTTGTTTATCCTATACTTATGCTTGTTCTGATAGTCATGGTTAGGCCTAAAATATCTTCTATTTCTCTCTTCAAAACTTGAATTCCTCTTAGGACATTTAGATGAAAATGATCTATTTTATTACATGCAAAACATTTAAAAGGTGATTTTCCTTCATACTTACTTTCAACAGGACCTTTAGGTACTCTTCTAGCAAATAGGGCTTCCAGTTACTCAAACTCTTCATCTTCTTTCTTCATTTAATCCAGTTCCTTTGCATATAAAGCTTTCCAATCACTCTTGCCAGTTGATGATGTAGGTGAATGAAAAGTAGATTTAGTCTGTGTAGCTCCTTGAGGACCAAATTCTTCAAGCTCAAAAGCAGACAATTTTCCAACTAAAGTATCCCATTTAATAGAAGTGTTACCCATTGTTCTCAGATTATTAATTGCACTAGCCTTCATCTTGTAACCTGGTGGAAAAGATCTCATAACTTTAGAAATAATATCATCTTCTCTCAGAGATCCACCAGAACACTGAATTCCCATAACATTTTCATTAACTCTTTCCATGAAAGTAGTAAACCTTTCATCTTCTTCCATCTTCAGGTTCTCATACCTTACCCAGTAACCATCAAGTTTAGCAATTTTAACAGTAGGGTCACCTTCATTCAAAGCTTCCAACTTATCCCACATAGCCTTCACATTAGATTGGTCAGTGAATCCCATAACTTTCTGATTAGATAGTGCGCTCAAGAGTCCTTCTCTAGCTCTACCATTATTTTCAATGTACCATTGAGAGGGGGATGAATTAGTGGTTCTCAATTTATTTTCCCTTAAGCTCCTATGTATGTGTACCGGTTAACATACTAAAGCCAAGATAACCTACGGGTATGATAAGGAGAGATTACTGAATGCAATCACACATGAAAGGTACATCACATAACACCAACATATACAAGGAAAACCCAAGATGGGAAAAACATCGGTGAGAAATGCTGCTAGAGTCTACTGCTCCAATCCAGCCTCACAATGAAACTCTAATTATAATGTTTAGGGCACCAACCCAAGGAGCACCAAACCATGATCTAGGGCATGAACCCAAGGAGCTACAACCCCTGATTTAGGGCACCAACCCAAGGAGCTGCAACCCCTGCATTGAGCTCCAACTCAGTGATTACAAAATCATATTTTATTACCAAAGTTATCTTCTTGTTACAAAAGAACTTTTTAAATCTCAAGTACGTCTCTCCATCGGTTCTCCTCTCTACAGATCCCTATCAGTTCTCTATTCACCTTTTCTCTACTGCACCTTGCTCTCTATTGCACCCTTGCCGGTTCAACCTCTTCTCCTTCTCTATCAGTTCTATTCTCTATCGGTTCTTCTCTCTACCAATTCTTCTCTTCTCTCAGCTACTCTGTTGCTCTCCTTTGGTACTACACTCTACTAGTTCTATGCTTGCCTTCTATGCAGTCTTTTGCAACTCTTCTCTGTCAGTTTGACCTCTGTCGTTTCATTCCTCTGTCAGACTCAATGGATGACTGTCGGTAGCCTCACTGATGTCGGTTGAACACTTCAACCCTGTTCTTCCTCACACTCAATCTCTTCTTCTTCTTCTTTGTGAGAACTTAACTGATTTCATTTCTTTAGTAGCAATACCCTTTCGTCTAGTGGCAACCTTCAACAATTTTGGCTTGCATATTTATAAACTGGTTTTCCCGCCAAAAACCAATTGAAACTTCAAGTAGTTAGGGTTTCCTCATCGACCTTGAGGAAAACCAAATCCAATCAAACCTCATTCGATCTGATCACCTTGATTGATGAACTATAACTCATTAATCCATCCCGCCATTGTCGTGCCTTCCCAATCATGCCTTCTATTTTTAGCAACCTACATTTAACTTGTCAGCGGATTTCTTGGTCAATCACCAAGAATGAATTTGTGTTCTCCTTCGGCTACCTCAATCTTCTCCACCATTCTATGTTGGATCTCTATTGTCCATCTGACCTCGAGCTACAAACCTCTGCTATACATCCCATGAATCATGTAGTCGACATAAATGCCGACCTATCACCTTCTATTTTGTCGCCTAACACTTTACCAACTCAATAAGACAACCTGTGCATGCATGCCACTTCACCTCCACGTGGCCCCTTTTTTTGGCATCCACCTTTTCTGGATCATTTGTGTCGGTATGAATGGGATCATCGACCAACTCCATTACCGGGTTCATCTACTAGCTTACTAGCCTTGCTGGTTAAACTCTTAACTAATCTATCATCAACCTTGCACCTTTCTTCTCTTCTAGTGGAACACTCAACCGGTCAGAACTCTTGGTAACCTATGTTATGCACATCTTCATTAGATGGGAGTCTTCTGCATCTGCACTTTGTCCATATTACCGATGGACATACTTCTCGGTAAAAACCTTGATGACACCATGCCATCAACTTTCAATAGACTCTATCCTCAATTCGGTAATGTTTCTGTCTGCAGATGCTCAACCTTGCCTTCTTCATCAGCTCGGACCATATCTCAACTGGTTTGTCAAGGTGACAAACCCATCACACTTCATCTATCCTGACAAATCATCATGCCTTCTCTGTCGGTCCAACACATATCCTTGATTTCATGCATTTGAGGCATCTTTGTGATTCATTGGTAGATGTAGTGTGAGCCTTCAAACACCTGCCTTTAACTCTTTTGTCTTATCTCACAGAACTATGATGCACACTTTACATAATAGGAGATAAGCTTCACTTATCGGTGGGAGTGGATCCTTGTCATCTGCATCCTGCACTGCTCTTATATGGCTTCCATGTTTGTGCAGTATATCTTCAAATAGGCACATGTGATCCGGTTGGGGAACACTCACTGTCAGTCATCTCTTCACATGGTGATTGCATCTTTATCTGGTGGAAGTCCTTTTGTTTTGCATCCACACAACATACCGGTGACATGTACATCCTTCTCCTCCTATGTTGATGTGATTTAGGTAATATTTCACATCTTCATGACAATCAACATCCAAGCATATTGCTCACCCTACTTGTACACCGGTCATAAGCTTTCTGGTTGGTAACTACTCACTGTCAACACAACACTTACTAGTTGACATCATCTACTTACCACTGATAGCCTATACCGGTAACCTACTAGACTAGTTGACATCAATAGATGGACATCAACTATATCCCCATATCAATTGTCCTTCTATAATGGTTGACATCAATGACAACACAATGGCAATAATCTCCCCCTTTGGCATTGATGTCAACACATGTAGTATCTGACATACTACATATTATCTCTCCCCCTTTGTGTGATCCATATATCCTCACACATATAGTATGCAGTATACTACAAAATCTCACTCCCCCTTTGAAAACAATGGCAAAAGGCACTGTCAGGGTTTCACTGTTGGCATTTTTATGATGATGTTGTGATTTTCATTGATGGACACACACTTGTTTTGAGATCACTTTTTGTATGTATGAGTTATGCTCAACCGGTAATTTGTTCCAGCCGGTATTATGTATTATAGTCTTTAGACTATCGGTATTTTGTAGAAAGTGTTTATCGATCTCAAGTGGTATGAAGACCCAAAGTGGTATGAAGATCTCAAGCGGTTTGAGGATCCCAAAGCGGTACGAAGGAACAAAGCAGTAGTTATCATTTTTCCCAGTCTTCATTTTGACAAACCGGTAATTGGTAAAATGTGTGAACCGGTAATTGGTTAAATGTATAAACTGATATTACTCTGTGATGCGTTACCAACCAATATTTCTGTGATGAGTTATCATCCACCAACACTTTGGCGGTGATTTTGTGTCGTGTTACCAGATGTGTCCAGATGCACTGAACCTAGGAACTTGCAATGTAATCCTATTGGACCAACATGAAATCAGATTCCTTTATAAGGACATCATGTCTAGGGTTTTAGAGGTTGTTAGGGTTTTAGGTGGTTGATGAGGTTTGTGTATGTGCGATCATAGAAGAAGATTAGGTTTGTCTGAAGAAACAGAGTGTGGAGATATTGAAGACTGAAGTAATGCTAAATGTGCATTAACAATGAGCTATCAAGGATCTAACCAAGCATACTATGCTAGTATCTAGATCACTCACTTGTTGATTACTCACATCTTTGACAAGTCTGAAACCCTTAACCAGATAGGCCTAGCAAAGCCTTTGTAAATCCTCTAACAAGGTGGTTCACAACTATGGATCTGAAATCCTCTCACAAGGTAGTCTTTAATCAGACTTATCTCCTAACAAAGATCGAGATTCCTAATAGGATCTGTTCTAGTGAAGAACATTGTATGACCTTAACCGGTCTGACCTTAACCGGCCTGGTTTCTATTCTACAGATAGTTACTTGTGAGTTTCATCTCACCGTGGCTTTTCCCATTTGGGTTTCCACGTCAAAACCTCTTGTGTTATGGTGATTGTGCTCTTTTGGGTGAATGCCTTATTTGTTGTTTGGTTTGCATTTGTTTTAACTAGTTTGTTAGTAAATCTATTATACCGGTTTACTGCTAAATTGTTTAAGTGTTTGAGTTCAGTAATTTTTGGTATACTAATTCACCCCTGCCTCTTAGTATTCATCAATTGGTATCAGAGCCAACCTTTCTATAATTTAACCACTTGGAAGGAGATATGGGGGAATACACTATGAGGGTGCTTACTCATCATCTCACTCAGACTGAGAAAGCCTTTGATGAACTTAAAGTCAAGTATAAAGCCTCTCTAGCTAAGAGAAGAGAGCATGTTGAAAAACTGATGGAGCTTACTAAAAATAGTTCTTTTGATGAAGCAGACATGGAAGCCCTCGTTGAAGAAGTTGAAAAACTAAATGAATCTAACGCTAACTTGAGAAGGGAACTAGAAGGACTGACTATCAAAACGTGTCAAGAGCTTGAGAACCAGAGGAAAGTTGAAGACCTAGTAAAAGACAAAGATCATGAGATCTCCAAGTTGAAGCAAGAAATCAGTGCACTTACTATTCATCTCCAAGAGAGTAAAGTGGAAAAAGAAGAAATGCAAGGTGAACTAAACATGGCTATTTTTGAGAATGCAACCTTGAAGGAATCCAATGCTTCTATTTCCAAGGAACTCACCGAGTAAAAGGAAATACTTGCCAAATTCAATAAGAGTATTGTTAAGCTAGAACAAAAGCTTGAATTAGCAAAACCGGTAAAGAATACCACTGGACTTGGTTTTTCTAGTTATGAGGAAGGTGAGACCTCTAGAACAAAAGATGGAGCATTACATAAGCAACTGACACCAAAGGATAAAGGTAAGCAAAAATTTAAACCTGTTTGCTTTAATTGTCTCAAGGAAGGACATACTGCTAATGTATGTAGAAATAAGGCTTACAATAATTTTCCTTACTTTCTAAACAATAAGCCTAGATCCAATAGATTCAATGGTAACTGTTATGCATGCAACAAGTTTGGGCATAGAGAATTTGAATAAAGGACTGTTATACACAACACTGGAAGATATCCTCAAAGGAGTCAGGGAGTTTTTCCTGAATCCTCTGTGAACTGGAATCCAAACCGGTATAATACCTATGACCATCAGTTAGGTGGTGGTGGCTATCAAGTGGCAACCGGTTGGAGAGCAACCTGTTTGATTTGCCATGGTAGCGGTCACACTATTGCAACATGCAGGAGGAAGAATGGTAGAATGAACAATGGATGATGGAGAACACCTAGAATAGTATGCTATCATTGCAACAAACCAGGACACCCTGCCAGAACTTGCAGAATGAGAAAGAACATATCAGATGATATACTGGTCACTCCGAAAGGAAAGATTGATGTTGAAATAGTTCAAGCAGATATGAAGACAACATGGAAGAAGAAATCTGAAGAAGTGTCACAAGAAGAACCGGTTTCTGCACCTAGTGTGGAAGTCGCTAAACCGACAAACTAAGCTTCAGAAAAGCTTAGGGGGAACAAATCGGTGAAATGTTTCGAACCCCCAGTTTACACTAGTAAAAGACCTTAACTGGTATGTGTTACCTATCAATTGGCAGAATACCAGAAATGGTAAAAGGAAAAATTAGGGTTTATATTGGTGGAGCATTTATTATGGTAGGTGAATAATTTGTTTAAAAGGGATTTTCAAGTCATTTTCACTTATCAATTTGCGAGCAAAGAAATTTACAAGTGCAAAGCGACCAAAGGCGATTTGACTTGCGATTCAAAGTGAATTGAAATCTTTCAAAAGAATTCTAAGGTACTTGCAACCTATCAATGAAGAACACTAAGCAGTATTCAAATAATCAAAGTAGTGAAGTGTATGCTATATTGACAAACCCTAAATTTTGAAATTCTAAAGGTATTTATCAAAATTCTTGTTTATCAGTTAATCATGGCTTCTGCATCGCACTCCAATCCTAGTGCACCTATTGATTCAATGTATTTTATCCAATGGAAGATGAAATACAATGCCCTATCCCAGATACATGTTGGAGTCATAGTGGAAGATGATATTTCAGGGTAAATTGATTGCAAATTGGAAGACCTGGGATCGCTAGTGATCCATTCCTAGCTAGGTCTGTTATGCAGAGATGACAAAAAGATCAAACCAGAATACAACATCCTGGAGAGGAAGAAACTTCACAATGCAATGTATTTTCTTAAAGAATTCATGGAGGATCACATACGCATCATCTTGAGTAGAGTGCATGGAGACAAAATGTATCTTGAAAGGACACATGACATTATGCCTGAAGCTATTCATGCTGTCACCAGTTTCTGCAACACTGGTGAGGTGCCAACCCTAAGAAAAGTCATCAAGATTGAAATGACCAAGCTCACTGGTTCTGTGAGCGACCAACGGGGAATGATCGTCAACACCATCAAGGATGATTTGGTCAAGTATGCCTGCATGGTGATCGAATACCGGACGTTCTATGCTAGAAGAATAAACATTGTCTCTGTAGCTGTGGTGAATGCCACCTACAGAATGATCATGGAAGATGCCTCATTTGATCTATGCACCTGTATGCAGAGGCAACTTTTAGTAAACCTGAAGTCTATCAAACAGGACAATGTCTTAAGATTTAAATTTGGACAACTCTTAGTAGGTCTATTTTTCTACTTTCAAGGCTATTTTCTGGGAGTCGGTGATATTCAATGGTCTGCTGGCCAACCGGTTACCAAACAAATCAGAGAAAGTCTTCAAGCGGTGGGAACCAGGTATCCTGAAGTCTTGAATAAATATTTTGATGAATTCAAGTGGAAGATGAGCCAGCGCATGAGAATATCTGGCAATATTCTTAAGAAGTATGAAGAGGACATCTGCTTTATCATCAGAGTAGATGAGTGCATAATGGAGGTGGTGGAGCCCAGAAAAGAAAAAGTTGAACCCATGGGATATGAGGTGATGTATGACATGCTAGATGGGTTTGCCTTTACCCTACTTGGCTCGCCTCTTGATCCAAAGAAGAAGAGAATCGACACCTACTTGGAAAGAGTAACACCAGTTGAATAACCTTTAGTGAAGAAGGGAAAGGAAGTGCCATCGGTATCGACACTGGGTACCTTTGCAAGTCCTAAAGTGACCAAATGGTCGCCCACCAAGAAGAAACTGAAAGTTGCACCTGCCAAGGTTTTTGAAAGAAAGCGGAAGACTAAGAGAAACTTGCCAGATTATGAGGATACAAAACCTGAAGTGTAGCCTAAAAAGACTAGGCAAACAAGGAAGAAGGCAAAGACAACCAACAATGAACCAACATCATCAGCATCGGTAAATATAGATATTTCCTCTTACAAACCATTAACACATTGTCAAAGGACTATCAAAAATGTTAGGAGAAAAGTGCTAAGTGATTTAATAGATCATTTTGATGATTTTAATGATAATGAAAAGGAAGAAGTTGAACATGAAGTTATTCAATATCTATGTATTAATGACTGGTCGCCATCAAAAATTAGATCTGTGACATCGGATTCTTTATACAATTATTTAGATAATAAATGGCGCATTGCCATTGAAAAAGAACAAGAAATAAGAGAGGAAATCTTTGCACAGTATTTTCTTCATGTGTCAAATTCTGAGTTTTTTGAAATCATGGATAAGTACAAAGGCCTCTTCTTCATGAGAAGAAGAAGACTCTTGTTACTAGAAGGCAAAGTTTCTGAAGTAGTGAAAGATACACACTCCCATGCCTAAGCTGCTCTGAGGTTGCACCAAGTGTCTGAAGCCAACAAGAAGGCTAAACAAGAACCAGAAACCAGAAAACCGGATGAAGTATATGAAAGTGAAGGAGAACTAATTACTGAACAAAGAAAAGGCAGAGAAGAAGAAGATGTCACTCCAGATGCAGCAAAAGAAAAGGTAGAGAAGAAGAAATAGGACAAAGAAAAGGCTAACAACGAGCAAGCAAAGAAAGAGGAAAAGAAACAAGAAGAAGAGAAGAGGAAACAAGCAGAAGAGGAGAAGAAGAAAGAAGAGGAGCAAAAGAAGGCAGAAGAGGAAAAGCAAAGAGCCAAAGAGAAGAAGGAAGCAACAAAGAGCACAAAGTTGAGACACCAAAGGCAACAGGTGGTCAAGCCAAACCGGTTGACATCACCAGTCCTATTGACCTCCAATCTGCAAATGAATCGGAGCTACTCCAAAGCATTAAGCTTGCACAAGAGCGACTGGAAGCATTAAGGAGGAAAAAGGAGCAAGATGTTATTCAAACTGTGGTTGAAACTCTTACCAGTTTGATTCTCGGTACTAACCTCCCCAGTACCGATTCCTCTCTAGCCCAGCTAAAACTTCTATGTACAGTTGTGGAGGACCAGGTACAATGCTTGGAAGAGGTTGCTGAAGCATGACTGAAGCATACAATTGGCCATCTCCCGTAGTGTTTTGTTCTTTCTCTCAGCAACACCATTCTATTGAGGGGTGTGAGGAACTGATAATTGATGCTTTTTAAGTCCTTAGTTGTTTTTTAGCTACTCCCTAAGTTCATCTTAAGGGGGGTGTTAGAGTTATCTTTTATTAGCCAATGATTATTTATTTATTATTAGTCTATTATACTCTATGCTTAAGCTAAACTTAGGAATCTTATAATTCTTTAGGTTTTTCACCTTTAGGGTTTCGGGTATCCTTTTTTAAGGATTCTCTCTTTGTATTTTCATTAACAACTATAATTATTGAATTGCATTCTTGTTGCACAATCAATACTATTTTATTAGTCATAGTGATATCTCCAACACCCCCCGAAGACCTCATCATTCAACTTTTATTGGCCCAAACTACTCTAAAATAATATGGAGTCTAAAAATTTTGCACTCCCGGAGACATAACTTGAGCATCTGAACTCTATTTTTTGAAAACTTTATATCATTTGAAAGTTTGTTTTGTGTTCTTTCCATTCATATGAGTTTTCTTTCCAGATTCTACTCTAGGTATATTTTATTCAGTTTTTTGCTTTTCAGCACTCTCGTGAATATCTTGGATGTTTCAGGTCCTGAGATCTCTTTCTTTGAGTAGGATGTCTTGTCTTTGGTTGTTCCTTTTGCTTCCAGTCTTCTGTCTCTTCTAATCATTGTAGTATTTTCTTAATTGATTCCCTCCCCATAATTATTAGTCTAAGAAATGTATTGTACTTTTTCTTAATTGATTCCCTCTCTGAATGATAATATTTTTCTTCAAAGCCATTATTGTGTTTTTGTCTCCAATTTAATTGATTGTTCCTCCATGCAGTTTGGGCCAAAAATTATTATTGATTTGGGCTAATTTTTGTATATGCACTAAGTTCTGGTTATAGTCATTTTTCACTACTGCAACAACTAAATCTATTTGAAATAAACAAGCGAAAACATAACAACTGAATGGCTACAAGAAACCTTAACATTAACATAAGATTATAATCAAATAATTGTTAACTAAGTTCAGAGCTGACAAACATGAACTACTCTTTTTGTTTTGGTTGCAGGAATAGTCACAAGATCTGGTTCTAGTGGCTGCAGGAACAATCAGTCGCTAGAACTTCTACTACAGCAAAGGGAAAACTTAATCTAACAAATGCATGAGAATACTCACCAAGTGGTCCCCCTTGGGTGAGTGTATCCAAACTTCAAAAGATGATTCTATATACTCATAATAATATATCTTTATTCATTGTTTTCAAAAGTCAATACAACACATGAAATGAAAGAAATACTTCAAGTTTTGCAAAATGTTCTCTCATGTTGTCCAACCTCTAAGAAGAGGTGCAGGCCTTTATTTAAAAGAAAACTTCAACAAACTTCCTACTATCTAGATCACGCCCATGAAATGAGGTAGAAAACATTTATGACCACTAAGAGAAGAAGTTAATCCACAGGAAATGTGGAACTTAGCTAAACCGCAACCAAGAATATAGCACGATAGTGTTATTAGATTGATGTTTGTTGAAGACAAACATAAATGAATCTGGTATCTCCTTGCTACTCCTTTGTTGATTATTACACACACCTTCTTCTCTAATGTTTTGAATGTTTAATTGCCCATGAATATCTCCAACTACTTTTATGACATGATTCTCCATCTGACTTGCAATAACCGCTTCCACAACAGCTCATTTATTCTGCATTCAAAAGTTAGAATAGACAAGCATACATATATATCTATTTTCATTAATTACAACACTTATTCGTCCACACATGATATTACCTATACTAATCCACATGACAACAAGAATAACATGTCAAAACAATACAGGGTTTAATGGGTTTAATTATCATCAAGAATGCACATAGTCAAACTTTAACACATCACGACTCAAACGCTATCCCAATGTGCAACTTAAACATAGCAAACAATTATTAGCTATAAGAATAAAAGAGCTATTATTTTAGCTCATCATGCCCCCCAACTTAATGTCTTGTTGATCCTCCAGCAAGAGGAAAATTTCTTATCCGGGCACTGACTCATAAATCGCCTATGGTTCCTTGTCTTGTACCTCCTGTAGCCAAGTTCCAATAAAACCCTTTCATCTTCTCCAGCCTAGTCCACTTGGCTTCCTCTGTGGCCTCTTCATATGGTTTATCTGTAACCCTGCATCCCATCAATGGCCACATAAGGATAGGTGGCTGAAATATCAAGGATAGCCAATTATTTCTTTTTGTCCTACCTAAGTGGATATACTTGAGAGCTCTTTGTGTGGCTGCATGATAATTAGGCAGTGAATGGGGTTCACCCTAGTTTAGGTCTTCTGGAAGATTGTTCCAACGCTGAACCAAATATTGAACTACAACTTGACTTTCATTTTCAACCAAATGCTCATATTTCTGAAATTCTTCCTCTCTCAACAACAAAACCTAGCTTCTAACATCAGGTCTAGCTAACAACTTTTGCCAGTCATAGTACATATGCCATGGGTTTTTGGCTTCAACTCTGAGTGGTAGTGGGCAATCAAACTCCAAATTCCTGTATGTTCTAGCATGTGTTCTCATACTGATTTCATTTTGTATCCATGGCATCAATGCTTTTGACGGAATGCCACCAATATACAGTAAGGGATTACATTCATTGTCAGAAGAGACAACATAATTATGCAAATAAAATTCACACAACAAATTCTTAACAGCTATAGGAGAGTTTTGATAAACATTATAAAATTCTTGTGGGGTATCTAAAGAAGGACTAAGATCCCTAACAATGCGATTTATCTTGAAACATAAATATTGCTCCTTCAGATATAAAGCATAAACTCTTGGAAGAGTCCTACACTGCATCAATTCAGGAACCATGTTTGCAACTGTGTCTACTTTGGTTTGAAATTCAACAATCCGATTGTCCCTCTTTTCAATCTCTTTATGTTGTTTATCAATAATTCCCTGTAACCTAGCCCTTTCTATCTCTCACTGTCTATAAAATGTAAGTGCAATGGATAAAGTACCGAGATATGAAGGGAGCTTGTGATTTGTTACCTGAGGGCATGAGATCTCTTTGACCGGTTCTTCAAACTATTTTGCTACATGTGCTAAATTTGACAGTCTGTCGGCTCCATGTTCTTCTTGTGGTTGAATCTTTGTCTGACTTTCGCACCCTAATTCTAACGTGTCCACTGAAATGACTTCAACCATATTTTGTTGGCATATGCACACTCCAATGAGACATTGTAGGTGATTGAAGGTTTTGTCATTCATGGCAACCTTACAATCCTATGGCACCGACAAAGCATTACATCGGCACTAGCAAGATCAGACTCTACACCGGCACTCAGACCACCGACACTGGTAGAGAAAGGAAGCATACCGGCACAAAGGCTGACAGGATTTTTGTTATATTATATTTTGTTTATTATTGTAAAATCTTTGTAAGCTGACTTGGCATCATTGTAAAATGACTCTTATATAAGAGAGATCATTATAGAACATTTGTAAGAAAGTGAGAAGATTATATTTAGGCAAAATAAGGAAAACCTATTATGCGAATTATAGGTTAAGGGTTTATGTAAGAAGCAGAGCAGAAACCGATACTAGATCTGGCATTATAGATGCTATTTTGAAGCAGTACAAGATACTGGATTCATATAATCCATCATTGTAAGTTAGTGAGACTTCCCATTGAGTAGTGAGCTCTAGGTAGTTGGCCTTCATGCATGTTCAGGCCCCTCTTGTAGCAGTAATATTCTCTTATTGGCCAGTAAGTGAATATTGTGGATCACAAATCCCACCGAGGTTTTTCCCACACCGGGTTTCCTCGTTAAATCATTGTGTTATGGTGTGTTTTTCATGTGGTTTCTTTTAATTCTGTTTATGGAATTATTTCTTGCATACTGGTACACTGTTATAATATGTTCTACATGTTTTAAGTTAAGAAATTCAATTCACCGGTTAGATACTGATTCACCGCCCCCTCTCAGTATCTATGGGAATCCTAACAATTGGTATTAGAGCTTGGTCCTCTATTTTTAGAAGCCTAACAGCTTGAGGAAGATCTTGACACTGATAGATATGAAAAATCTAATGAAGCAACTAGAAGCAGCTCTTTCAGACTATGATGCAGAGAAATTGAAAAATATCAAACTAGAAGATGATCTAAAGGCAGCCTAGGATATCATTCAGGCACTTCAAGAAAATCTTACTATTTCAAGAAACAAGAGAAGAGAACTTTGTGAAAAGATGCAAAATGAGAATGATGAAAAAGAAACTCTTAATGATATGATAAACAAGCCAAAACAAGAGAACATGACAACAAAGAATGAGATGCAGGATATGACTATGAGATTTTGTAAAGAAATTGAAGATAGAAAGGAGAATGAAGAAGATTTGACCAAAAGACTAAGTGATGCTGCAAATGAAAACACAAAACTTAGCTATGAAAATGATTTGTTGAAGATAGATCTGATGCACACTTAGAATGACTCCAATGAGCTGATGAGGTAGAAAGAAGTCTTAGAAAGAGAACTAGATACTACAAATCAACATAAAGAAAAATTCAAGAAAAACTCAGAAGAACTTGGTAACTTGCTGAAGAATCAAAAACCTAAAGGTAACACTTCTGGAATTGGCTTTGAAGTTGGTGAAAACTTTGGTACTACAAATACACAGGATCATAGCAAACTGGTAAGGCAACCTAATGCTTATAAATTCAATGGAAAATGCTTTAACTGTAATAAGTATGGTCATAGAGCAAATGAATGTAGATCTAGAAATTATCAAAATATCAACACACCCACCAGTCAATGTTCAAAATGCAACAAAGTTGGTCACAACTCTGAAAAATTGCAGAATGAATGTGAGATGTTATGTTTGTGGAAGATTTGGACACCTATCTAATCAATGCAAAACACAAACTAGCATAGGTTATGGGAAAGCTATTCAGAAGAATAATGTGACTTGTTATGCATGTAACAAGATTGGGTATATTGCAAAATTCTGTAGAAGTAAAGGATCACCGGCAAACAACAAAAGTTCTAGCTTGAAAGGTAAAGAAAAAATTGAAGAGGTTAAGCAAGAATTCTCAAAACAATGGATTAGAAAGTCCGACCTAAATATTCTTGGGAATACTCCTCCACCGGTAGAACCAATCAACACTTCACCGACAAGACAGAGTGATGCTTCACCGGCAGGACAGAGTAATACTCCACCAACAGGAAGCTCTTCATCAAATTGAAGAAAATTTTCTTGAGGGTTTGGCAGTCAATGAGACATATGCTATAATTCCCTCGGTTAATGGTGAGAAGTTGGAAATTACTTGTATACCGACAGACAATGTTAAGTGAATACTTAACCGGCATACATTAAATGTGGTAGATGGCAAATAAACATTATAAATTTGTGGTTTTGGCTCCATTTCACTTCACCGAGATTTCAAACATTCGAAGAGCATGAAATTTGTAGAGCTAAGGGATTTCGAGAAAAGAGGCAAAGCACTTCGGCAATCAATCCATCCAAAGGCAGAAAAAGGTATTTATCATCATGGCATCCTCCTCTGCACCTAAATTCATAGCAAACCCTATAGTAGTCAAGGTTATAAAATGCCCTAGGCCCGTATTTCAGCTAGTTCCTGAGGTAGCTAAGAAAGATGACAATGTAGGTGTTTTTTCCCAAATTCCAAAGGGAGTTGTTTTCGCAGAAGATCCCCGAATATATATTCATTGCAACATAGAGGAATTAGGAGATGAAGAAATTAAAAGCATGTATAAGATTGTTATATGTGACAATTCTGGTAATGTAAAACCTGAACATAAAATTGTTGAAACCCTAGGATTCACTGAAATCCTCTGCATTCTTGAATTTCCCAAGGAGGTGATTAGGATAGTTTTAAGCAGGGTACATGGTTCATTCTTTTGGCTTGATTCAGTACACAAAATAACAAAGGAAGTTGTGAAAGTAGTAACATGGTTACCTTCCACCGGTAACAGACCAGACAAGACTAAGAAGGTCTCCAGTGACCTAGTAATGAACTTAATTGGTGCAACATCAGACAGAAAGTCTCTGAGAGTTAATGATGTGACCGATATAAATGTGAGATTTGTTAGCATGATTTTAGGGTACAAAGAAACTCATGCAAATAGACTTAACTTACTTTCCAGTTTATGCATTAAAAGTGCTTATGACATGGTTAAAGACAATGTAAAAATTGATGTATGTGAATGGTTAAAAGATGAGTTGATTGATAACTTAGGAAAAATCAAGAAGGATAAGAAAGGAACCTTTAGATTTGGAAATCTACTTGTATGTTTGATGCTACACATAACCAAGCAGGTTCCCGGTATAGGCAATAAGAACCTTGGATTTGATATACCGATAGGAAAACAGTTAACAGACCTATTCGACAACATGGGTGAAAACAAAGAAAAGAACATTCATGACTATTTTCAAGCACTAAAGGTTAGGATGAACAAAAGAATCAGACTATCATAGAAAATTGTCAACAAATACAATGATGATAAATGTTTTGTAAGAAAAAAGGATGAGATCTAGATGGAAGTAGTCATCCCAAGAACAATTTGGGTAACAGAGATGGGTTATGAGACTGATGATCATATAATTGAAACTTATGCTAAAGCACTTATGGAAGCACCAAATGAACCAAAGGAAGAAGTATTTGGTAGTGCTGAGACCATAGAAAAACAAATTCAATCTAAGAAGAGAGTGAAAAAGGTTGAAGCAGTTGTGAGAAGAGGTTCTAGACAGGCTAAAGCTATTAAAGAAGATGTATTAAAACAAACCGGTATCACTAAGGATGAGTCAGGAACTCTATAGCCTGAGACTCACCTATCACCGGTAGCTGCATCTTCAGAAAGTGACATGCCTATAGCTTTCAAAAGAGTTGTAAGGAAAAGGGATCCTTCACCGACATCCACACCTTCACCTAGAAGGACTAGACAAAAACAACAGGCAGTGAGGTCTCCGGTTAGAAAGACATCACCAAAGAAAAAGTTGACACCAAAGAAGAAGAAGACTAAACAAAACATGGCCCCTCTTGACAAATTGCTATATGAAATCACAGAGGAAGGGAAACTCAAAAACATAGGAAAGGTCTATGATACACTGTCAACAGATGACAAAGAACAAGTTGAAAACAGTGTTATTTTACACATGGACATCTATAAGAAGTTCTTAATGGAAGTAATAGATGATCTACCAGATGAATTGTTCAAAAGACTGGAAGTAAGAAGACAAGATCTTGTAGAGCTTGATAAGAAAATTAAAATTGAAAAGTTACTTGTTGTTTATCCAGTAAACTCACCTAAGAAGATAGATGACTTAATTGCAGAAGCCAACCAGTCAGTATTCTCTACTGCACACCAACATATTGCATTAATGGTTGGAAGAGTCAATGAAGTAACAGAGGAAATAGAAAATGCATGGGACATATTTCTTGCTGAGAAAGAAAAATAGGAAGAGTACAAGAACCCCAAACCAATAAAGGTATACCAGAAGGAGAGAGACAAAGGAAAAGGAAAGGTTGGTGGACCTCCGAGCATCAAAGTAAAAGATAACTTATCCCCACCACCTAAAATTACATCACTGGTAACAACTATTCAAGATCAACCAACAGATGAGAGTATGGACATAGAGGATACAAATCATAATCTTGAGGTACTATACACAGTTGATGTTGATACACAAAAGGTCAAAATTGTGATAGACAAAGAAACAACTGGCAAGACAGATATGGCTAGTGAGCCGCCGGCAATTGACAGCATTGACAATACTAAAAGGAAAGTTGAAGTTGATAACATAGAGCAACAAGTAGAGACTCAAACTAAGACTAAAACAAAGCAACAAACAGAGAGACAAGCAGAGCAATAGGCTCCAGAACAAGAATAGGTTCACATGGAAACAGTGCCACCGACAACAGGAGAAGATCAAAAATCATTGCTTAAAGAAATGGAAACACAGACTGACCTACCAGAGGTCACTGCAAGCTTGGTTACTTCCTCCACTAGTGGAATTCAGAATGTTGGTTCCTCCTTAACAGGTTACAAATCAACAAATGTAACTGAAGTACTTTTGGACTCCATCAAAAAGATAACAGATTGTAGTTCACAGGATTATAAAGCTATATATGACACAATCCCAATTTTGAAGGTGATAGCTCCTAACTGTAACATAGACAATAAGGGTTCTTTAAGACAACTTGACACTTTGTGTAAATACATCACTGAGAACACAGTGACTATTGAGCAAATAAAGGAAGAGATATTGAAGGATAAGGTAGAAATTGAAAAGAAAAAATTCTTTGAAGATCAGATAAAGAAGTGTACTAGGGAATTTGACACACTTCTACCGGAACTATGTAACTTATTAAAGGAATTTAAAAATCTGTACAAAGATACTTGCAAGACAAACTTTTTGACAGTAGACATAGATAGGAAAATGAGCAAGGTACAGGATGAAATCAATAAACTTGCAGACAATTTTGTTAACTCACCTGATACATTATCAGTTTTTGAGCAAAGGATAACAAGTTTTGAGGAAGAATTACTTAAGTTAGAAAGAGAAAAGGAGAGAATAGCAAATAAGACAAAGCATTTGAGACTAAGACTGAGTCCAAGATTGGACTATCTAGCATCATTACGGAAAGAAATATTCGAGGCACTAGTACAGGGATAGAGAACATCACCAGAGCATATGCAACACCTCACCGGTACAGTTCAAAGAATAGAGACAACAATAAAGGACAACAAGAAGTTTCTGGAAAGTATAAGCTTGATTTTGGCAGATCTTTTTCAAATTGTAACCACCCAGTTACAAGGTTGAGTGAGACTACAACTCTACTAACATCTTGGCAACCTTTGTCATTGATGCCAAAGGGGGAGTAGTAGTATGAGAAAATAACTAACAAAAGACTTATCTGCTCAAGGGGAGCTCTTATATTTTTGGAAAAAAATTTGGATTACAAGTTTTGGATACACTTTTGAATTTTCTCATGAGTATTGCCATCAATGCCAAAGGGGGAGATTGTTGGCATATGCGCACTCCAATGAGACATTGTAGGTGATTGAAGGTTTTGTCATTGATGGCAACCTTACAATCCTATGGCACCGGCAAGGCATTACACCAGCACTAGCAAGATCAGACTCTACACCGGCATCGATAGAGAAAGGAAGCATACCGGCACAGAGGTCGACAGGATTTTTGTTATATTATATTTTGTTTATTATTGTAAAATCTTTGTAAGCCGACTTGGCATCATTGTAAAATGACTCTTATATAAGAGAGATCATTATAGAACATTTGTAAGAAAGTGAGAAGATTATATTTAGGCGAAATAAGGTAGACCTATTATGTGAATTATAGGTTAAGGGTTTATGTAAGAAGCAGAGCAGAAACCGGTATTGGATCTGGCATTATAGATGCTATTTTGAAGCAGTACAAGATACTGGATTTATATAATCCATCATTGTAAGTCAGTGAGACTTCCCATTGAGTAGTGAGCTCTAGGCAGTTGGCCTTCCTGCATGTGTAGGCCCCTCTTGTAGCAGTAATATTCTCTTATTGGCCAGTAAGTGAATATTGTGGGTCACAAATCCCACCGAGGTTTTTCCCACACCGGGTTTCCTCATTAAATCATTGTGTTATGGTGTGTTTTTCATGTGGTTGCTTTTAATTCTGTTAATTGCATTATTTCTTGCATACTGGTACACTATTATAATATGTTCTACATGTTTTAAGTTGAGAAATTCAATTCACTGGTTAGATACTGATTCACCCCCCCCCCCCCCCCCCCTCTCAGTATCTGTGGGAATCCTAACACATTCCCTGATGATTAAGTTTTTCATTTACCCCGTCGACTCTTTCTTAATTGCATTTCCTGAGTGGTTGTAGGAGACGTTGTTACGGGAAGTGTTGTTGCAAGAGAAACCTATGTTGCTTGAGTCCATTCTATGGTCTCTTCCTCTACATCAACTGTTTCGTTTTCTTTTCCTTTCCTTCTAGAAGATGTCGCACCAATTTGAGACTAAGTGGAGGGTTGCTCAATATTTGGTTCTATTACCATTTCCTTTGCAACAAGAATGACCTCTTCGGAAACAGGAGTTTTTTCCGCTACAGAAACCCTAGGAGATGAGGGCTCTCCGATATCTTCCTCTTGAGCTGCAATTCCTGGTGCAGCAGGAACATTTTCCTCCCCAAATTGCAAGATATTCTCGAACTCTCCCCATGACATCTATGAGACATCTCTAAGAGATCATTCTACCAACAATTTGATCAAGCTGTGATGACTGATAGAACGACTACCACCCTTCTGTGTTTCCTTTGCACTTATGGAGATAAGATTATACAAGAAATTTGGAACATTCATCCATCGTCCATGTCGTAGATGAATCAAAAATTTAAAATGAACCAAATGCAAATTAGAGTACCTACCATCACAGGTAGTGTATTTCATCACATAAAATGCAACCTAGGGCCATTCTGCTAGAAGAGATGTCAGTTTGGTTCCCTGTTTGTCAAAACTTAGGGGTCTGTCTGTTGGGCGAGTAAACTCTGCCCTAGCGCTTCTCGCATCTTTCACCTTAGGAAATAGTTCTCCTTCATGCGGAAACCCAGTGACTTCGGTTATCTGTTGTTCTGTGGCAATGACACTTAACCCTTTTATAGAGGCCTCTCCTTCGCTGTATGTGTGCATGAATTCATGAGCAATTTGTTCATTGAAATCCGTCAATTTTAGAGTATAGTCAATCCACCCATACATCCGGAAGTAATGTTCACACTGGACGTCCTGCAGCAAAGCATCATGAACTACTGGTTCATGACGGATAGTGGCTCCTCCCATAGCTAACTTGGCTTTCAAAAATAATTACCACAACAAAATAAAAGATTGAAATATCTTGCAGAATTGAAAATTCTTGCTTCAGAATCCTTTACTTCTTTTTTCAGTGCCTTTCATCGATTATGGCAGTAGGATGAACTACTCACTCGTGCCACTGGATTTCTCATTCAAAAATGATATCAAGCAAATTAAAAAACATTATTGACAAGGACACATCATTACACAACCCGTAAATCGGACCATAAACCCCCCCACCCCCCCCCCTCAACTTAAGATGACACGTGTCCACACATGTGAAAAAGGACAGAGGGAAGGGTATGTAGATTATTGGAATCAAAACAGGTAATAATCTTAATGAAAGAATAAATGCATAATTAAAAGAAAAATAAATAATACACATACTTGCAGTCATACTAGTTAATGTTGCAATTAAACCATTAGCTATTCATAATATGATATGAGATGACATGACGTGAATGATGTGAAAGACATAGATATGAAATGGGATGAGGTGGATGAAAAATTTATTAGCGGAGAATGTTATTTCCATAAAATAGGGAAATGTTTATTATGAAGGCATGCATGAAGAATTTTAAGACTGAGGACCAAGAAGGTCCCCTGCAAAAGTTGCAGGAACTGCATCTATAATATCCTTTGTAGATGTTGCAGGAATTGTGTCCATAATATCCTCTAAAGATGTTGTAAGAACTAGTGCAAGAGGATTTTCTTCAGATGCTGCAAGAACTGTGGTCCACTCTTGACTAGCAAATTGCTACAGGAACTGTTCTTTTTGTGGTAGGCTTGTGATAAAGGCGTAGTCGATGACCATTGACCAAAAGTTTGAACCTGACTGGGTCTATTGTTGTCAACCAAACTGCTCCATTTGGAAAAACTTCATCTATTTCATATGGGCCCAACCATCGTGTCTACAGCTTCCCCACAGTATCCTTATATTTGGAATCATACAATAACGCCCAATCTCCAGATTTAACTTTTCTCTCCTTGATATACTTATCATGCCATTTAGCTCGTTGATGTTGAATAATCTTCTTCTTTATCTCTTAATTCTATATCTGTAATTCTCTATTAGCTTCTAGTTTTGTATATTTCTAGTTATGTTGAATCTTATCAATTTTATATTATTTTACCTAGATCTTGCATATTCATATCATAATCACATCTAATCAAATCAAATAAAAATGGGGAACAATTAATCACATTTTTAGCTCTCATTGAGGACTGAATTTGAACCTAATTGGTTGTTCCCCCAATAAAATGATCTACCCAAATTAGAAATGGTGAATGAAGTATTTACTAGTTTGGATTTCTAGGCTAAGGAACCATTTCCACCACATTTTAGTTGATTTTTTTTAGAAGATTGTGAATTTTTTTTTACACAAAGTTAACTTTTAACTTAGACTATCACCCTCAAACAGATGGGCAAATGGAATTATTTAACAAGAGCCTTGGACATTTATTGAGTTGCTTGATAGGTGGTAAACCAAATCAATAGGATGTAGTGTAGGCACAGGCTGAGTTTGCATATAATAAATAATTCAATAGAATCACAACTATAATTCTCTTTCATATTATTTATAGATTTAGTTCAAGAGGTGTTCATGCATTAAGAGATAGTGTAGATTTGGGAAGAAAAAGTGTTGTTGCTAAAGACTATGTAGAGTATTTGAATGAGTTACATAACAAAGTGAAAGATAAGTTGGAAACAAACACAAAATAAATATAACGAGCATGTTGATATAAAGAGAAGAGGACAATAATTTGAATTAGGAGACTTGGCCTTAACTCATCTATGAAAGGAAAAGTTCCCATGAGGTACATATAGAAATTCGAAATAGAAAAAGATTGGGCCATGTAAAGTGCTTAGGAATTCTTCAACTAATGCATATGAGATAGAGTTACCAATATGGGTAGATATATGTCCAATATATATAATTATTATGAAGGATAAACATTTGGGAAAGGTGATGCAGTTTTAGATTGTCGCAACCCAACACAATGGATGCAACAATTAACAAAAAGGAAAAGTGAGGAAATCCATGAAGTTATAGATTGCATAGTAGTCAAGAAGACATGAGGTAAATAATATACGGAGTATTTTGTGAAATGGAAGGGAAAGAAGATGAAAAAGGCAACATGGGTGGTAGCTCCTAAATTCCTCAAGTTTAGGATTTCAATACTAAATGAATGTTTATGAATTTCCACTCATGAAACAATCCTTCTTACTCATGGTTCTAATGTAGGAGAATCCATGTTCATGGGAATTCCTACATTACAAAAAAAAAATTAATTTTTTTTTTTCTCTATTTTTTGTTGTTGTTATTGTTTGCTTTTTCTTTCCAAGAATGGCTTCTAGGAACTCCATCCACACATCTTGCATATAACAAGTTAAAATTGCGGGCTTTAGAAGATAAGTGGCTCTACTATTTTGAATGTAATGTGTTTAATGGATTATTATTTTGAATTTTCTTCATAATTTTGGAAGTAAAATCCAATGCCTAAACAATTTAATGGGTAATTTATTACTTCTTTGCACTTCAAATTCAAATCTCCAATGCCCCTATTTTGGGTATCCTAATCCTAGGCACTTGGTGATTGCTAGAAAGGGGGGGAGTTACAAATTGAATTATTATGAGGAGTTACGAATCGGGGAATACCAAATTACAAGATTGGGTTGCCCAGTATTTTTAAACACCCAAGATGAGAAGAAAATAAGCATAAAAATGAAGATTCTAGTAGAAGCTTATCAAGCACCTGGGATAGAAAAATGATAGAGAGCTAGAATTGGTGAATTTGAAGATCATATAAAAAGAATGGAAAAAAGAGGATTCTAACAACCAAGTGGAGAAGTTCCAGTAAAAGAAATGTTTGAAGATGGATATGTTAATTTGATTTGAATATTTTTTGTTTAGATTCGTAATGAGTTACCTGTAGTTATGAATGTATTGGAGACAATGTCTAGTTTGAGGATGCTAGTTTTGGATTTCATGTTTCCTATAACTTGTTACAAATTGTAGAGATTTCTTGTTTGTTGCAATTTAATAATAAGTTGCAAGTTTGCTTGCCAAAAAAAAATGATACTATTGTTTTAAAACTCAGTCAAGTGTTGAAAAGTTGCTCGGTAAGAAATTTAAAATTGTAAAAAGTTGCTTCAAAGTTACAACAATACACACATTGAGGGTTCTCAATTGTTGATCCACATCACTTCACATGCTCACCATCTTAGAGGAATCTAATATTAAAATTATATTTTCCAATTATTTGATTATACAATTCACTCATATAATATTTTGCAAATTTCTTACCTTATAATTTATTTTCATAAATTCTTACTTTACAACTTGCACATTCATTATTTAAATAAAGACATCAATCTGCTTTTACCAGAACAATAAATATTAATGAACAAAATAAATATATAAAATAAAGTAATTTATGCACTCATATATTAAACATTATTAATTTATTTTATTTTGATAAACTTCTCTAATTTAAGTATCTTTTTCATACAATTGGATCATAGGTAAAATACTACAACAACACTTAGTTCACCTTCCCCACTTTTTGTTATGCTATACAACACACTCATTATAAAACACATTATTAGCAATGGTACATAATCATTATGAATCTATAGTCAATATTTTACAACAGACCATGTCGTAAATTATTTATACAAAATCCATATACGAAAGGAAGCAAACCCATCTCAAAGTGAAATTCAACATAATTCACTAAAAGTAACAATACATGTACAAATCACAATAGAATGAGACAAAACATCTCATCATAACTAAATATCTAAAATGGGTGGAAAATAAGAAATAATACATATAAGATACAAACATGTCAACAAAGTTAGGTAGTCATAAATATATAGTGATTGACAACAAACTAGCAATGTTGAACATCAACAATTAAAAGCATTAAATCCTTATTGTTGACAATTTGAACAAGAAAATCGGTATATGGACTAAAAAGTAAGAAATTTTAGACTGGTAGAAGGATATGGTTTATGTATCTAACGTTACAATTCATCTAACCTCATCATCAATTATAAAATAGATTTGTTTTTGTTGAGCACCATAAAACACACATGTTCCATTTTATATGAATTGTACCACCACAATAATAAGCATAAAAATGATTACATTTCAAATTATTTATCAAAAAACTAAGCAAAAGAGTGCTATTCAATACATTGCACGAATCTTTTTGTTTGATTATAAAAATAAAGAAACACCTAAAAGTTAGTTCAGGTCAATTATTCAGCTAAAAGAAATCAAATTCCAAAGTTCATTGAACATTAATAAAGAGTTGTGAGGATTGGCGTGCACACGCTACCAATAACTAGATTTGCAATAAAATGTAATGAATCGACTGAAAATATTTTCAGATTTAACTATATACTACTTTTATCGTCAACATTTTAGTTCACACTATATTCTGTCATAACTCCTCTTCCTATAAATTGCAAATTATGATCTAAAACGCATCAATAGAAAATGATTAGATTTCAAATTATTTATCAAAAATTAAGCAAAACAATACCGTCAAATAAATATCGAGAATCTTTTCATTTAACTATAAAAAGAAAGAAATCCCCACAAGTTAGTTCATGCCAAATCTAATTGAGCATTAATAAAGAGTTGTGAGGATTGGTGTGCACATGTTACCCAAAATTAGATTTTGTCGTCAACATTTTAAACCATTCTATATTTCGTCATAACTCCTCTTCCTATATAAATGACAGATTGTGATCTGAAATATTAATACAAAAAATCTTATACACCACTAAATCCGAAAAAAAGACCATCAATCACTACCATTAATTAATTAAAAAACACTATATCTATGGTCAATAGATTGCTACTGGTTAGGTATAGATGTTGCCTAGAGACTAAAATCGAAACATTGTGTAGCACATAACGAATGACACATGCTTTTTTACAGTGTTGCATGATACAACTGCGCAT
This sequence comes from Cryptomeria japonica, assembly GCF_030272615.1. Taxonomy (NCBI): domain Eukaryota; kingdom Viridiplantae; phylum Streptophyta; class Pinopsida; order Cupressales; family Cupressaceae; genus Cryptomeria; species Cryptomeria japonica. The sequence goes on along the minus strand of NC_081410.1, from coordinate 615,389,711 downwards.
TTTGTCCTTTCCTTTAAATTCCCATCAAATTAATAAATTGTGAGACTTTTCTTAGATTCTTTGAAGAAGGACAATTAAAAAATTTCTGATAAATCTGGACGAGTGCTGGAGCACGTGCAGAATTTAACGCGGCCAAACTTGATGGCGACATTTGGCCTAGGGAATTGTGTTGGAACTCGACAGTTTTTAACATATATGTTAGCGCATAAATTTTGGGCTAAAATTGTCAGTTTATATATAAGTAAAATTCTATGATAATATGAGGCCAAAATTAGCACTATATATAAGTAGAAATATCACTTTATATATAAGTCAAATGTACTGATACCAAGAATTATTGAAGGAGTTTATAGAATTTGCTTTCATACTGAAATTCAATGGTAAGTATTCTCACATTTTAGATAATTTGATATACGCTTAAATTTATCTTGTCATAAATTTATTTAGGCTAAAAAACTCTTACTCTAAAAGAATGGAGGCTGAGCTCAATACAATTTTTAAAAAGGTTTTATCTTCTTTTTTTTTAACATGTTGAGATTTTTTTTGAACAGATTTTAATGATATAGGGGAAGAGTAGCATTACCATCTATGTTCAAATGGTCATCCATTTTTTGCTCACCTAATCTTCTAATTATTAACATTAAAGAAATAAAAAAAATGATAACTAAAAGTTCATTAACAAATTTTACGTGTATCGATAGTTGCCCACTTTATCTGAAGTAGTTAGACTTTTTGGACTTTAATTATAGGAGTTGTGCAACTTTATTGGTACCCATAGCGTAGACTATTGCAGCATTTGTGCATAACTATTGGCCTTTTTTGAGGTGGTTGTAGTGCACAGTTATTGGGACATCTTTAAGTAGGTATTAGGCAACACTTTGAAATGACCACTTTTTGACCCTCGTGTGCATAAGGGATCCCACAACATACGTCACTACTACCCAAAAGCTAGAACAATAGGGGAAGAGTACCAATTACCGTTCATGTTCCAATAACCGTTCACTCCTTGCACACCCAACCCTCCAATTACTAAGTTTAAAAAAATTAAAAATTAAATAACTAAAAGCTCATTAATAAATTATATATGTATCAATAGTCACTCATTTTTTAGCTTTTTTGGACCATAATTGGCCCAATCTTGCTTGTCGGTTGATGATGTAAATACATGAAAAGAAGGTTTAGACTTCACAACTCCAGAAGGTCCAAATTCTTCAAGCTCAAAAGCAGATAATTTCCCAACCAAGGTATCCCTATTGACATAAGTATTTGCCATTGTTCTCAATTCATTAATTGCAGTAGCCTTCATCTTACAAGCCAGTGGTAAAGCTCTCAGAACTTTAGAAACTATTTCATCTTCACTTAGAGATCCACCATAACATTGAATTCCCATGACAATTTCATTTACCCTTTTCATAAATACAATAATCCTTTCATCTTCTTCCATCTTCAAATTTTCATATCTCACTCGGTAACCATCAAGTTTAGCAATCTTAATAGTAGGGTCACCTTCATTTAGAGTCTCCAAATTTTCCCATATAACTTTTGTTGTTGATTTGGCAGTCAATCCCATTATTTGCTAATCAGAATGTGCACACAAGAGGGCTTCTCTAGCTCTACAATTATTCTCAAGCTCCTTATCCAAGTTTTTCGGAGGAGGATTGCCAAATGCCGAATTAAAAGGGGTTACACCATTCTAAGTGATCTCTCAGATTTCCTTACCAAGACATCTCATATGAGTCTCCATCTAAATCTTCCATACTCTGTAATTTGTTCCATCAAGCCTAGGAATTTCTCTCCGAAAGACAGGTGCAAATGAACTATATGAACTTGAACTGTTAGATGCCATAGGATCTTCCTCAAGCGGTTAAGCTTCTACAGAGAGGACGAAAACTCTGATACCAATTGTTAGATAGTTCAAATAACAGGAAGACAACTGAGAGGGGTGGATGAATCAGTTGTCACCTGATAACCGGAACCTTAAGCATTTAAAACTTTATTATTGGAACACATAAGATCAATATCAGAATACATAAACCAATTACCGAAATAACAGACATATCAATTAAGCACAACCAATAATTAGAGAATAGTTACCATCCACATGACACCAAGATTTGTACATGGAAAGCCCGATAAATGGAAAAACCACAGTGGGAAGCCTACCCACAGTTAGATAATACTTTTGCAGTAAGTATGTGATTACAAATTGAGGGGCCTTCACTTGCAGGAAGGCCAACAACCTAAAGCACACTGCTCATTACAAAATGAGTCTCACTGACTACATAAGAAATCTAGACTACAATCTGAAAGGAAGATTGAACTACAATAATAGCATCTCCTATGCTTGAGTACAGTTTTGGTTAAGCTCAATACTGGAGGTCTTAAACCTCTTGCATAAACCCAACTCGATCACCTATGATTGACCAAATCCTCTGCATGAATAATTATTACATTATTCGCTTGCATACCATGATCTATAGTGAGATCATACACATATATATATATATATACAAACCCTAGACCTTAAACAATTAGGTCGGCCACCCAAACAATAAAACCTATTGCATAATTATAAAACATGTCGGCCTAAGGCCAAACCAATATCATCAAACCCATAAATCATCTTGGAAACACATTGAGAAGTCCAACAACACGTTACATTAAGCCTGTCCATAACCTAGATAGCACCAGACCCAATTTAGGTCCACACACACTAAAGTAATGATTCCAATTAGTTAAGGCTCGAACACGATCACCATCAGCATCCTGAATCCCTTCTAGAAGCCGCACCAACACCACTTATGCATAATATCAAAAGATATTCAACAAAGCTCTTTTGGCGAAACCCTCACCAGATCAATAACCCAGGCTTACCAACATATAATATAGCATCTGATCACCAAATCAATATCCACTGGCTAAACATATATCTGAATAGCATGAATAGAAGATCTAAGCCAATTCCATAAGCCAAAGTATATTGGATCAACATGATCATACCAACCAGAAACCATTCATCATAGCGGGACCAATCAGATGTCGATAAACAACCAAAGCAACTAGTGTTGACATCAATGACAAAACATCAATATAACACCTAATTAATTCCATCAAATTACCAACATCATTATGGGGTAGAACCATTCTGAGAGGAATAATTCATACTGAAATATGTTGATACATTACTTTGGCCAACTTTGGAGGTCATAATGAGCAAGAGAAAACACATTAAATGCCTTCTGCAAGAAATGAAATCATTAAATGCTATAATTCATGCCACAACCCTTGCATGTATTTCACTGTTTAATTAGCCATTATGGAAACATACATGCAAATCTTCATAGGATTAGGTCTTAGGAAGGGTGTAATATGCGGTGAACGACAAGTGAAAGATTTTAAAGCACAATACCATAAGTTCTTGGATACTCTGATACCCCAATGCAAGTATGACTACCTCCATACTCGATATGATCCTTTGTCTTCAAAAGACATATTCACTACTTGGGAAGGTTGAAATTTTAAGCCTCATTGGAAACGATGTTGGAGTTCCCATGTCAACCGATTAGCCGATAGGCATCACTAATCATTGGGATCGTTGGATTGTGGGATCGGGCTTTTAGGGAACTTTGAAAATAACAAAGCTCGGTTCCAAAGGGATGTAAAAGGCCGATAGTGTGACTTAGCATACTTATGAGGTGAATTTTAAGATCGAAGATAGTGGATGAAAGTTAATTGGCAAAAAGGAGAGGAAACACTAATAATAAACATACCTCTCAATTTCTATATATAAGCATTTGTTAACAAGTTTTAGGGACCAAGCTATGGCATTCTAAGAGGCTAAGGTGATCGTATCTCTAAGTAAGGTGGCAACCATAGGGAATGAAGAGAGAAAAGAAAATAACTTGTTTGGATTACAAAGCCCAAGAACAATAAAAGAAAACATATTTGAAAGATTCTCTTTCCTCATAAAGGAATAAAGGATAGGAAGAATTTGTAGGAAGAAAATATGATTATTTTAAGGCCAACCTTATGTGCAATAGTTACAACTCTTTTGTTTCCTTTGATGTGTTTCATTATTGTTAGTTAATTTAATCAAAGTAATGGATTATGTAATCCTACTTTGATATGAACCTTGTGATGCAAATTATATGAAGTATAACATAGAATGTATGTTATGTGGGTCATGTGGGTGGGATGTAAATTAGGTTGTGAACTCAATCAAAAGAATATGGAAAAATATTAAATATTCATGATCAATTCTAATTGAGTGTGTTATTGATAGGTTGTAGATTCAAACAATTCTTCCTAGTGAGTGGACTCCATGGTAGAATTAATTACACAATAATTAATTTGCAACTCGAAAACCTCATTAATGTGATATTATAAGGATAATTTCATAAGGATGTAGCAATGAGATGTTAACATTTAGTAGTTTACATCATGCAACCTTTTCTTTCATAGTTTTAGTAAAGTTTTGTACTCATGCTTCAGAATTTTGAATGCATATGATGACACCATATTTCATGATTTGATTCAATTAGCTTGATTGTTGTATGTGTCATAGAGAAAATGTTAACCTAAGATATTTATTATCTAGCCTTATGCTCATTTACCTTTGTAATTGAAGTTGAAAAGAAAATTAACCTTTACATTATGGTAATATTTCCTCCATGACTCATACAACAATCAAGCTAATGGTTCTCACTCATGAAATATGACGTTATTCTATGTATACAAATTTATGAAACATGAGTCCAAGGATTATCTACAAAGTTCTATAGATATTTACTAACACTATAAAGAAAAAAGATCACATGGTATAAATTACTAGATGCCAACATCTCATCGTTGTACACCCATATGAAATTGTCCATATCATATCACATTAATGGGGTCTTGAAGAAACACATTAACTATTGTGTAATTGATTATTCCACCATATATTCTGTAGACACCCAAAATTGTCCAGTCTAATTAAATAAATATTTATTTATTTAATTATCTAAGCTTAACTCTTCTATTAATTAAATAAATCTTTATTTATTTAATTAATTCATTTATCCTCTTCTAGCCTTATTTCTCATTTAAATAAATACATTTATTTATTTAAATTATCCTTTTTCCTAAATTAAATAAATATCTTATTTATTTAATTATCCCATTCCTTCTATTAATTAAATAAATCTTTATTTATTTAATTAATTCATTAACCTTTTCTACCCATGACACATGTCATTCATCTCTTAATTCCTACACTACCTACCCCTTTCATTATTTTATTATTTTCTTTACCTACCCTCTAATCATAGCCGACCTCCTTTTACACCTCTCAATATTATCCCTCCATTTCTTATAGTGTCTTCTATATAAGGAGATGCTTCCTGCATTATCAAACCTTGGCTAATCAATTTATGCACTTGACTACACTACGTTTTTCATATGCGATCCTACTTGCAACCACATTCCGTTCTTTGTTGAGCTCTTGTGCACATAAAATCTGAGAGCAAATATATCAAGCAAGATCAATGGAGATAGGAAGAATGGAGATCCAAACCCTATTGGACATGTGATGGTATAATCTTTGTGATTTCATTTGATTTGCATTGTCTTAGGTAATCTTCATATGTTATGGTGGATCTTTGTTGTTGTTAGGCTAGGGTTTTTGTGGTTGAATTCATTTAGCCTTTCAATATCGTTATTATTGTTATCCATTTTCACCATAAACATTTTGGCACGCCTGGTGGGACTCTTGTCCCTTTTGTATTTAACATTTTTGTTGCAGATTTGTGTTTGAAGTTGCAGATCTGACATTTTCGACAACATTTCAACATTTTCGCATCTGCACACTTTCGGGTCGCGTTTTTGATTTTCTACCGCGTCTGTGACATCTGGAACTGCATCTGCATCCTCGACAGTATTTTATTTTATTTTATTTTTGTAGATTCCGAAAACTGCGTCTGTGTTCCTCAGTCACGTCTGCGGTGTTTTTAGACGTGTCTGTGTCCAAAAGTCACGTTTGGGTTCTGGAACCACGTCTATGTCTCTCAGAAGCGCGTCTGCGTTAGAGAGTCGTGTCTGTGTTTGGGGTAACTGCGTTTGTGTGCATTGATTTCTTTTTTTTGGAGTTTTATTGATTCAGTTTTTGGTCATTTAATATTTCAGATCCAGTTTATTTTGAGCTAACATCTTCAGATCTAGCTAAAGAAATTGGTGCAACTTGTCTTGAAAGAAAAATCGTTTGGTTGAAGGCCCCTATTTTCAAAAAGTCTTTTGGATTTAAAATTTACCTAACTTGTGTGCTTGCAGGAAGGGGTGATTATTTCAAACAATCCAAACTACTAATAAATCTTTGTTGCAAGTCCTTGGCAAGGGTTTTTGATTTTTTTATTATGTGCTTTGTTTTCAATAGACTAGCAAACACTTCAATTGGTGTGCTAAAATTGAACCATTGTCTTTTGTGTCTTGAGCAATAGGCTCTTTTTGTTTAATCTTTAGAGGGCCTGTCTTCCCGTGTGGTCATTAGGACTACTAGTGAGAAGAGAATGACCCAAGTGGTAGCAAAAGAAAAGCCATCTTCTTCCAAACCACTATAAATAAATGTATTCATGGTGAAAACTATGAATAACGTGTGCTGATTAGTTCATACCAACACTATGTCTCCCCATAAACTCGTTTGATCAAATTTATTTGATTATTTGTAGGGCGTAACCCCTACCGGCTAGGAGCCTTCTGTATTTACAGAGCTGAAAGTGCTGCATGTATGGCCACACGAGCGGATGCCCTTACTAGCACCTTTTTGTTTTAGAAGCCCAAATCCTTCTAGTTGTTGGGGCAGGAGGTCGGACCTCTAGTAGCAGCCCACACACATACGGTTCTTAGTAGAGATACAAGGTTTGCCACGGGGAGTTTTCATGGGGACTAATGCTTGGCTAACCCGAGAAGTGAGTGCCGAGGGTGGAGCTAGTGAGGTCAAGCATCTAAGTATCCGCTCTGAATAGCGTAGCCTCGGGGGCAAAACCAGTGACACAAAAATTAAGAAAGATCTATCCACAAGTGGCATTACTAGTCAAAGCAGAACTTGAGAAATTATTGGACGCCAGATTCATATGCCCAATTGATTATCCTGAATGGATCTCCAACTTAGTGCCTGTCAGTAAACCAGATCACAACATCAGAATATGTACAGATTTCAGAGATATCAACAAAGCTTGTCCTAAGGATGACTTCCCATTACCAAACATAGATTTGATTGTAGATCTCATAGCAAGTCATGAAATGTTATCATTGATGGATGGATTCTCTGGTTATAATCAAATAAAGATCGCGTCTGAGGATCAACACAAAATATCATTCACTTGTCCTTGGGGAACTTTCTGTTGGAATGTCATGCCCTTTGGGCTTAAAAAATGCAGGCGCTACATATCAAAGAGCCATGACTACTATCTTTCACGATCTCATGCACATAACTATGGAAGATTATGTCGACGACTTCTTGGGAAAATCAATAGACAGAAATACACATTTGGACATACTTTCAGTCATCTTTGATCAGTTGGAAAAATACAAAGTAAGATTAAACCCTAAGAAATGTGTCTTTGGTGTAACCTCCGGGAAGCTCCTAGGATTCATTGTATCAAAAAGAGGAATCGAAGCTAATCCAGCAAAAGTCAAGGCCATCCTAGAGATGCAACCACCAAGAAATATCGGTCAACTTCGATCTTTACAAGGGAGACTCCAGTCCATACGAAGATTCATAGCACAACTTGCAAATAAGTGTAATCCTTTTCAGCACTTGCTACATAAAAACATCAAATTCAAATGGGATAATAACTGTCAGCAGACTTTCCAGACACTCAAAGATTATCTTCTGAATCCGCTAGTTTTGATGCCACCAGTTCTAGATCAACCTTTGTTACTATACATATCAGCTACTCCAACAGCACTGGGGGCACTCTTAGCACAACAAGTTGCTGAGGGCAAAGAAAAAGCAGTATACTATATCAGTCGCACATTGGTGGGATATGAGCTAAACTACACACCAATTGAGCATGCATGTCTCGCCGTGGTCTTTGCTTCGCAGAAATTACAACATTACATGCTCACTCATAAGACTAAGTTGGTTGCAAGAATCGATCCATTGAAATACCTTCTCAATAAGGCAACACTTACTAGGCGACTGGCCAAATGGGTAATGATCCTGAGTGAATTCGACATTGAGTATGTGGACAGAAGAGCAATAAAAGGACAAGCTATCGCAGATCAATTAGCAGATGCTCCCATGATAGATGATGTTCCTCTAAGTTTAGAATTTCCAGATGAATCCATTTTAAGAATGTCACATGCGAAGCCATGGCAACTGTACTTCGACGGCTCATACACATAGCATGGGGCAGGAGTTGGCATCCTCTTTATAACTCCTCAAGGGGATTCTATACCAAAATCATACCACTTATCATTTCCTTGCACTAATAATATAGCGGAATATAAGGCATTGACAACTGGATTACGGATTCCAGTTCAGTGGAAGATCCAGGAACTTCGTGTTTTTGGGGACTCTCAACTTGTAATCCATCAAGCAACTGATGATTACCAAACAAAGGATGAAAAATTAATGCCTTACAAAAAAATGGTGGATGACCTGAAACAACATTTCACAAAGATAGACTTTGATCAGATACCAAGAGAGCAGAATCAAGCCGCAGATGCTATGGCTACAATCGCTTCACTGATCGATCTACCTCCGAATGAGACCCACTATGAGTTCTTGGTGGATAACCTTTTGGTTCCTTCATATGAAATCACTCCTACTGAGATGATATGTGTCGTCGGTCCTGAGTCCCAGTTATACGGTTCCATCTTCACATACCTTCGTGACAATACCCTACCTCCTGATCTATCCTATAACCAACGTCGCACTTTCATTCACCAATTTTCTCGATACGTCATTTTAGCTGATATCCTATACTAGTGAGGTCTAGATGGTACTCTTCTTAGATGTTTAGAAAGCGACGAAGCTTGGATTGCACTACGTGAAGTACATGAAGGGATATGTGGTCCACATGCTAGTGGTCCTACCTTAGCCAAGAAACTCATCAGGATTGGATATTACTAACCCAATATGGAAAAAGACTCTTATCAGTTTGTCAAGAAATGTAAGCAATGTCAAATTCATGGAGACCTCATCCATGCGCCAGCGAAGAACTTCAACCAATTGCATCTCCTTGGCCCTTTTGTCAGTGGGGACTCGATCTCATAGGCAAGATTCACCCTCCTTCTTCCAATGGTTATAAATTCATTATCATTGCCACAGAGTATTTCACAAAATGGATCGAAGCCATACCTCTCATGCAAGTCACTAGAAAACAAATTGCTACATTCATTCTCAACTATATCATTTGTCGATACAGTATTCTTGTTTCCATTATCACCGATAACGGGCGTCCTTTAAAAAATCAAGATGTTCGTGAACTCTGTGATCGCTTCCATATTTACCATCGTTTCTCCACACCTTATTACCCCCAAGGTAATGGTCAAGCTGAGGCATCTAATAAAACAATCCTCAAAATCTTAAAAAAGACAGTTGACGACGCTAGTCGTAATTGGCATATCCAACTTAATCCCGCACTTTGGGCCTATCGCACAAGTGTCTACACACCTACAGGAGCTACACCCTATTCACGTGTTTACGGAACTAAAGCTATCTTGTCTATTGAGGTTGAGTTTCCCTCTTTACAAATCTCTTTACGAAACATTATCAGTGATGAAGACTACAGGGTCTCTCACTTACAAGAACTTGAACTATTGGATGAACGAAGACAAACTGATTTTAATCATCTCAAGGCTTATCAACAACGAATGAGTCGCAGCTACAATCACAAAGTCAAGCCTCGCACATTTGAGGTAGGTGATTTGGTTCTCAGAGAAAACCCAAAAAATCAGCAAGACCGAAAGAAGAAGGGCATGTTCGAACCAAACTAGCTTGGTCCTTACATCATTACAGCAGCATATGGATCTAGGGCATATCAGCTCTCAACTACAGAGGGTGAACTTTTGGAGGATCCTATCAACAACATGCATCTTCACAGGTTTTACACATAGCTCTTCAGAGTATTCTAATTCAAAAATACAAAAAAATCAAAAAAAAAAATCAAAAATACAAAAAAAATTATAAAATAAAAAATCGTTACTTGGTGAAAACCTGGCAAATAGGCGCCTTGTGACACAAAAAACATTGAAAAATCAGAAAAAGTAAAGAGAAATAATTTCGTCCAATGGTGAAAACCACTTCGGTGGCGCCCTGGGCAAGTACCATGGTGAAAACTGGGTCACCAGCACCATGTGTAGAGACATTGCTCCTCCCTCCTTCAGGATTCACTTTCATCCTTTCACTTTTCACACACTCACAACCTATTTGTTCATAATAAACTTTACACATTCCCATCATGGCTTGTTATTGATCTACCAAAGATTGGTTAGCCATTCCTAATAATCCTCTCTTTTCACCCCTTTTCCATCCATAATAAATCAGATCCTATCTATGGCTAAGGCAAATCCTACGTCTAGTAATGGGTGTGGAACTAAGAACATCACATGTTTCGAGAAGTACAGTTTCTTCCAGCTTCCTTCAATCTATCTGCGCACAATCCGCAATAAAGAAACATTTGCATCGCCAATCCACAATAAAGTTTCATCTTCTTCGCAATAAAGTATTAGTTTCATGGATTCAGTCAGTTTCAGATGAGACAACAACAATGATGGGCTTCAACAAATCAAATCTTTCAACAGACTCAGACAACATTATGGTTCAGTGCTATCTATCCTTTTGTGATAGTAAACATTGTGACCACAATCAAATAAGACTTATACAAGTGACAAGAGACACTAAACTTGAGGACTTCAGTGGATATTGGTGTCAAGTCTTGGTTTTCTTTTGATTTTATCTTTTGGTGACATGTCTTTTAGCTTTTCTAGGACGTCTCTGACTAGAGATTCTATCTCCAGGATGTCTTTGACTAGAAAGGCAAGGATGGGGTATCGTCACCTATTTTCTTTTGCTATCTGTGGATTATCTCTTAGTAATGCTATGACTTGTCCAAGGATATGAGGACACTATGAGTCTAGTGTGAACTGGGGCATTCCTTATTTGTGACTGTCTTATCTCCATGCAGATAGGTACAATGACTTTCTGGGTCGAACATATGCCTCGATTGTCATAACCTACTTGCCATAATAAAGCTTAATGATGATAACGCACAAGAAGCTCTTTCACTTTCATATCTTCTATCTTTCATCCCCCTTTCTTGATTGACTTCCATCGTTCTTCTCGAGTCCATGTAGCCTGCTATCACATGATTGAGTATAATGACACACCAAAAACATTTGCATTTTATGTAGTTTTCACTTGCATTACCACATATAAGCATTTCATACATACATATAGATATCACAACTGCATCACATCCTGCACACAACACCTATTAGCACAATTTACATTTGCATTATCATATTCATCTGCATTCCATACATTCACAATTGCATTTTCATAACATATAAAACATAAAAGAACAAAAATATTGCATTTCATTATGTACATATTTGCATCCATATCATAAGCATCACATAAAACATACACCATGAAACATCTCATCACATAGGTACACATGCATATAGCTACCACAAAGATGAATCATCTCATATATATATATAAAGTGTCATGATACAATGATGTCAAAATCATATGGCTACAATCACCCGAAGGTGTCTACATCATCATACAAAAATGATACAATACTGATACATAGGGAGCCCTATACGGCTATGATGAACTCCCTCCCTCGGAGTCGCTTGGCCTCGACAGAATTTGAGCCCTCGAAGGACCCGCCCTAGGATCATCCCTGCTGTCCCCCCTATTTGGTGGTGGTGGAGGACCCATAACCCCACCGCTGGATGCCTGTCACCTCTGGCTCCCTCCCGTCGTCGTCGTTGTCCGCGATGGCCTACGGAAGCTCCTCGTCCACTGATCAGCTGGCACTATACCATAATAGAGATCCCGCTAGTAAGTGATCTCCTCCCCTACCCGCAGGACATAGGCATATCCAACTCATGTGTCCTCTGCCACCTGCCTCCCAGCCCTCAGTGTTGTCTTAGCCTCTATGTAGCACTAAATAGCCTTGTCTTGCTCCCGCTCAGTATCTCTAAGCCACCTCTTGAGTCTATCTCTCTCCCTCTCCAGGTCCTAAATCTCATCTGCCTGTCCCTAGCAGATCTCCCTCAGCTCAACCAGCTCATCCTCCTCCGCCTCGGCCCCTTGTGCCTCTGCTTGTGGCTCTACCTATGCCTCCCCCTATACGGGTGCCTGTCCCTGTCCCTGTGCCTGTACTGGTGGCTATACCTATATCTATACCTGCCTCTATCCCTATCCCTACACCTGTCTGGGACTCTGTGCTGCTGGCACCTATAGCAGTAATCCACCGCAACCCCTCACAATCCGAACCTATCTGTCCTCTCCACCCTCCCTTCGCGGTCCCACCCTCCTCTCTCCAACTACACCCCGCCTCCTCCGTCGGCCTCTCCCCCCATCATCTCCATCATCATCACCATCCCCACCACCATCTCCATCTAACAGCTCTCCTGGATCTGTCAGGCGTGGGAATGGATGCTCGACCCAATACACTATGTACTCTGCATCCATGCCGACATCCTCGATTTCTGGCCATATATCCCAGGGTAGGGGCATCATCTCCACTAGCTATGTAACGGCCTGATCATATGATAGCAACGACCCAAACTGCGCCTGATCCCTGACTGTCCGCGCATACATGCCTGAACCCCGTGGCATCCGCTGGATCCTGCCGAACTGCCTTTCCACCCTGTCAACTAGCTGCCTCTCCAGTACATAGGGCATCCGCCCAATCAGATACCTACTCCGAAAGGTGTAGGTTAGCTCTAATGCATCATCCTCCCAGTGCTCGCATCCCAGGTATGACCTCCATATAACCATATCAATCTCATCTATAGCCCGCTGCCAGTACTTCAACCTGCCAATCTGTGGTTGCGAGGTGATCATATCATACAAATGCATGAAACTGCGTCCATGACCTCTTCCCCTGAAGTGTATAGGTCATGTCACCGGTAGATGCTCATAGGTCCACACCTGTAACAATGTGACCCCGCAGCCCAATCCCACTGATCCATGGTACACAAACTGATGAAGCTCATAATATAGGTGTGCAGCACGCACGGTCCCCAAGCATATCTAGTGTGATGTGTCACCAGTGTCTCCAATGTGCTCCCCCAGTCCATAGCCAACCCTCATGTCACTCTATCTGGACATAAGAACCCACTGATCGCTCCTCCTACCACTGTCGGTAGTGCCAATCCTGTCTGTGTCATGGTATCCCATGCCACATGCCCTGCCCTCATCTCTAGTCCTAGATCCTAGAACACTCATCTAAGGGCATCCCTATCTCCATCTCGATTGTAAGGTATCAGCTCCCCATAGATCGGTATCCACAAAATTCTGTATACATCCTCTAGGGTGACTGTCATCTCCCCCATTGGCAAATGAAAAGTGCAAGTCTCAGAGTGCCACCTCTCCGCCAGTGCAGTCAGCAATCCTATGTTCGCCTAAAACTCAGGCACATACAAAATATGTCTCAATCCCATAGCCTCAATCACAGCTCTATCCTCGAACGTCAACTCAGGTCGCAACCTCTGAGTCGATGGGAATTTCTCCCGTGACTCCAGCATAGGCAAATACTCCTGCAGTCAAACAAATCAATCATGTCAGTCATAGTGGCATTCACTGTTCATCACAAAATGCTACTTTTTATCTAAGTGCATATGGTACTCTATCCTAGTGGTACTCCCTGTTCATCACAAAGTACTACATGTTTTGCACTCCCTGTTTATCACAAAGTGCTGCTCACATTTGCACTCCCTGTTCATCACAAAGTGCTCCTCACATTTGCACTCACTGATCATCACAAAGTGCTGCTCATATTTTGGTACTCCCTATTCATCACAAAGTACTATGTCTTGGTACTCACTGTTCATCACAAAGTGCCTTGATCTATCCTATCTTGGGGCCTCTGCTTGAGTGAATCCTCTTGAGTAGTTTCCTAATTGGCAACGTATGTTCTATCATAGAATTGTCAATCCTAGCCCTATTTGCAATTCTAGTCTTCCCTAGAGGACCTGCTTGAGTGTATCTGTTGGTATTTTGGTATGGTTTTGTCATTGATGTCAACACCTGCTAAATACACCTACTTTGGAGATCCAACAACATTCACCGGCAAACAGTAAACTGTGCAAACAGTTACCGGTATATGGTTAACCGATAGGATATAATGTTCACCGGTACCTGCATTGACATGGAAGATACTTGGCAATGTCGAAGACATCATGTGGACACTTTACTTTGAAGTAATAATCATTGGTATATTCTCATTTGCATATTTGCTTTTACCGGTAAATAGGTCTAGGTTATCTAGGGTTACATTGGCAGGTTTATCTTTTCCAGATCAGCATGACACGCTATGGAGATGATTTATTATTGTGGTAAATGCATCAAGCTGACATGTTCAATCGGTTATTGTATCGGATATTGTATTGTTTGTAAAATGTTTTTATTGTAATATCTTGTAGAGCCGACCTACTAAAATTGGTCTTAGGGTATGGTATAAATGTAAGATCTTATTTGTAAGATCAAGTGTGGAATGGAAAAAAGATTTAAGGAAGGTTATATGTGAGATCAAGCAGGGATATACACGAAGACATCATTTGAAGGTGAAGTTAGGTTTTTGTAGAAGCATATCAGCATTACACCGGTATTGAATCCAACATATGAAGATGCTATTTTGTGAAGTACATTCTCATTGGATTTAACCATCCAACTGTAGTCAGTGGGACTCCCATTTGTGATTGAGCAGTGAGCTCTAGGCTGTTGGCCTTTCTGCATGTGCAGACCCCTCTTTGTACACTTACTATCTGCAGTAGTATCATCTGATTATGGGTAAGGTTTCCCACCATGGTTTTTCCCCTTACAGGGTTTCCACATACAAATATTGGTGTCATGTGTTGTGGATGACTTTGTGCTTATGTTTCATGCATTAATTCTTACCGGTACAACAATTTTTTGTTAACACTGTTTATCGGCATACTTAACTGTCTTACCGGTATTAAGCATTAAGTTGGTTAATAAGTTTTTGGTTTGAATTTATTTGACAACTGATTCACCCCCCCCCTCTCAGTTATCTCCGGGACCTATAGTATCCTCTCAGTAGCTTATCCAATCGACAACGTATGTTCATCACATAACTGCCGATTTGACCTTGAAGACATAAACGTACCTTCATGACATAAATGTGCTTAGAGACTGCATAAATGTGCTTGTTTTACACAGACGTTCCTGAAACACACAGACGTGCCTATGCTCTACATAGACGCGCTTGGAAGAAACAAACATGTCTGCCTAGCATAGACGCGCCTACATAGCGCAGATGCGACCGCATTCTGCATAGACGCCTTTTCCAGCATAGACGCGCCTGGCACAAACACAGACGTGCCTAGCGAGCATAAACGCGCCTGGCACCAATGCAGACACACCGACACGTTTTTGACATTTTTTGGACCCTAACCTAGAGTGCATTTATTGCTCTATCTAGCATGCATTAATGACAACAATAAATGCAACAAAGTACAAGGAGGTTTTGTGGTACTTACCGGCTCTCCTGCCTCTGCTGGCCTCTGATATCGGCGAACGCGACCGAATCTATGAACCAATGCCATCGCTGCTGACTGCTGTTGCTCTATTTCGCTCTGCACTCTGATCTCGTGGATGTGTGGATGACAATGAGGATGTATTTCCCTCGTGGTCTATTTTATAGACTACCCTAGCCCTAGCCCTCGTCTCTTGAGTCAGTCTTCTTTATCCCGTAACTCTGTCACTTTATCCGGTCAGTCCATTCTATCCCATCTTTCTTATCAAGAGATTGTCTGTGATCTTTTCAGGTACTTTCATCCATTCTCTCGAGGGGGCATATCATTCCGATCTTGGGGCAACTCTGTATCAGTTCATCTTATCTTCTTTGAAACAACGCGACAAGCCACATTGTCTCAAAGAAGGGTAAAATGTAGACACCCAAAATTGTCCAGTCTAATTAAATAAATATTTTATTTATTTAATTATCTAAGCTTAATTCTTCTATTAATTAAATAAATCTTTATTTATTTAATTAATTCATTTATCCTCTTCTAGCCTTATTTCTCATTTAAATAAATACATTTATTTATTTAAATTATCCTTTTTCCTAAATTAAATAAATATCTTATTTATTTAATTATCCCATTCCTTCTATTAATTAAATAAATCTTTATTTATTTAATTAATTCATTAACCTTTTCTACCCATGACACATGTCATTCATCTCTTAATTCCTACATACCTACCCCTTTCATTATTTTATTATTTTCTTTACCTACCCTCTAATCATAGCCGACCTCCTTTTACACCTCTCAATCTTATCCCTCCATTTCTTATAGTGTCTTCTATATAAGGAGATGCTTCCTTCATTATCAAACCCTGGCTAATCAATTTATGCACTTGACTACACTACGTTTTTCATATGCGATCCTACTTGCAACCACATTCCGTTCTTTGTTGAGCTCTTGTGCACATAAAATCTGAGAGCAAATATATCAAGCAAGATCAATGGAGATAGGAAGAATGGAGATCCAAACCCTATTGGACATGTGATGGTATATTCTTTGTGATTTCATTTGATTTGCATTGTCTTAGGTAATCTTCATATGTTATGGTGGATCTTTGTTGTTGTTAGGCTAGGGTTTTTGTGGTTGAATTCATTTAGCCTTTCAATATCGTTATTATTGTTATCCATTTTCAACATATACATATTCCATTCAAGATGAGGTATTTAGTATTTCTACAACTTATCAATAATACACCCAATTATAATTATTCATAGTATTTGATTTATTTTCACTTTATTTTGATTGAATTAAAATCTAACTCTCATCCTACCCACACGAGTCACACAAATTACATCACATGTAATACCTCATAAGACTTATTTCACAAAGTTCATATCATTTACTAAGATTACATAACTCATTAGTTTGACTAGATTAAGTAACAGTATTTTAATCCACTAAAGTAAATACAAGATTTTTAATTTTAGCACATAAGGATGACCTTATGATTACTGTTTGGTGGTCTAAAAATAAGAAATTTATGAGAAATAAGTTGGGATTGTGAGTTAGGTTTTGAGCGCTAAATAGAAGCATCAAGTTTCATCTGTTTCAAGTTAGGAAATGATTAACACCATGAGAAACTAGCACAAAGAAGATTTTACAAATTATATATAGGGAAAGTAGAAAAATCTATAGCAATTCAACCACTTCCAACTTCCAAAGAAATTAGTAAGTTGGAAGGTGGAAATATTGATAGTAAGAGACTATGGTACTATAGAGGAGATTCCTAAAAATGATTATGTTTTAGGAAAATGGAATTGAATTTATTTTCTAGGTTGATGTTGTTACTTCTATTGAAGGTTGGGGGGCATGATGGGGGTGGGGGAGGGAGTTTCATAAAGTCAAATTAAATGTTCAAAGTCCTTTGTGGTACAACATGTTTTGTTTAAATTATTTATAAAGAGAAAGAGGTTCATAATCATATTAAATAGAATGATTAAATCAAATAATAGAAAAAGTGAAAGAAGATCACACCAAAGAGACCAATCTAACAAATTAATGGATTTAAATACCAATTGTTATGCCTTTGATTTTTTTTAAAGATGGTTTAATCATGCATTTTAAAGTAGAATGTGAATATTAATTTTTTTCATCTAAGTTTCAAGGGCTAGGGAAATGGTAGAGGAAATATAATATTAGAATAAAAAATTATAGGGACCATCCTTATGAAGATCTATAAGAATTTATTTAGCTACAATATATATTCTCTAAGTATGTGGGTAAATGAAACCAAGACCACCCCTATTCTTTGGTTGGATGTGGTGAGTCCATAGCTGAATTATAAACTTTGCTACATTTCAAATGGCAATAAAGGTGATGGTATCTTTTAATATACTTGGTATAGGCCTTCCTATAGTTTATTTCTTAAGAATGATATTGAAAGTGTAAAATGTCTCCAATTTTAATTTTATATTATAACTCAATGGATAAAGGTATAAACCCTTATATTTTTTTTGCCCAATTTTCTATATTTATTAATTTAAAAAAAATCATCTTGTGTCAATAATACTTGGTCAAATTCAAAGGTTTTATGCTTTTGCTAGCATACCAATAGATAACAATAAGGTATCAATATATTCAAGTGGAAAATTTAAAAATAATTTGTGATTAGTTTCAAGAATTCATGATTCCTATGGATCAAATAATGCAGAGGCCAAGTTTTGAATACACTAAGTGTATATTTCTAATGAAAAATCCAAACCACTAGTTGTTATTATAGGAGTCTTATTGAATATTTTGCAGTGCTAATTACATGTATAGAAATCAAGATGGAATTGAGATCTTGAGGTCTGGGTGATGCTACAAGAATTTTATTAAAATTAAGGGCCAATGTAATTGGTTCTGGCAAGAAACTTGTGTGCATAATTTTAAGAAATTTTTTGTTATTAATAATATAATCCAAAGAACATTTCTCATGTTTGTACAATAATATCAAATTTTATTAATTATATTGTATGAAACTAGTAAATTCATCACTTCAATAGAAAGGTTGTTGTAGTAATATCAATAAATACATTGTAGTTTTGTAGATCGCATCACACATCATTAATATGGATGACTTAGGGTACAACAACTAGTTATAAATACATGTTTTTTCTAAAAATAAAATATCTTTTACCAAATTATTTATTGTCTATAATATTTAGGCCTTAAGAAAAATGTGTAAATGTGTCCTCTTGTTTAATATATTCTTTATCATCAATTTTTTTTTTATGTCTAGTATTTTTCTCTATGTTATTGATTCTTTATTTAATAAATATTTTTTGAAGAAACCCCCCTGATGATCTAGATGCATTCATAATTGACTAAGAGTTTTAGAGGATATTAAAACGTATCTTTGGATGTATATTTTCTAAATTATTGTTATTCTTTATCAAATTATTATAGTAATAATTATGAAACCTTTATAATATCCTTCAAAAAGCTCTTTTTAGAATTTAACAGATAGATATTTTTATTAATTATAGATTATCAAAGTTTGTATAATTATGCAAAGTTTCATTAATTTTTAGGTTGTGTCTGGATGAAGTTATTGCTAGAGACTAATAGGATTTTAGACATATTAATGGTTCTCTACTTAAATAAAAGAGTATTCCACTTTTTTATTAACTTTGAATCAATCAATCAATGATCTAAGGACCTAGTCCACTTTAGTGAAACAATCAAATTAAATCTTAATATATTTTTAACATGTTCCATTTAAACAATAGTATAGATAAGGTTTTACAAGGTTTCTTACCTCAATATTATAAATTTTTGATGCAGACAAGGTAGGGAGATCCAATGAAGGACAACCCCACCTTGCAACCTATAACACAAAATCCATGAAAGATACCGATAACTGGTTCACACAACATAAGGTATAACCGGGGAAAACAAGAAAAGAATAATCCTTATAATAGTTTAATGAATTACATATTCCCTTAGGCTTTACACATGCTGGACTGCAACCCAGGATTACAAAACGATTCTTAGAACTCAAATCTATAATCCACAGATCATCTGCTCAACAATTCAGCCTTTAGTAACAATTTGCATTGTTTGCACTGATCTAGACCTTAGTCCTTCTAGACTTCAGTCCACTCAAACCAAAATCTCTCCGAAAATTACATCTATTCTGAATATTTTCTTCTTTGGACCTTCGTCACCTCAAATCAATCGCTTATCTTCCTCTTTATACCATCCGCAAGAAACAACAACTCGATCAAGTTGGCCAAAGATCCACTGGTTCATAATGAAATGTGCAAACAATAATATGTCAGCCCAAATCACCATGAACATCTCCAATAATGCTTAGAACTTCGTGCAGACTCCCAAGAACATCAGTCAAGTCCAAAACAATATTTCTCAACAATCTGCAAGTTATGAGAACCATCTGCAACCCAATTCTTCTTCGCTCCACGCACTGCAAGAGAAATTGGTAAGAACACACCAACACCAGACCAATACCATAATTGATATCTCACTGGAATCAAATCCAAATGCCATGAATCTTGAATATGTTTAAGAAAATGGTCTCCAGGTACTAAATCCAAATCCGCAACCCTAAATTCACAAACATGAAGAAACACAATGATCTCAAAGAAATTCCATTGCTAACTACTCCAACTAGATGAACTACTCAGATGCTCCTGCATCAGACTCTTAGGGTTAATTGAAAAGTGATTCCTATCACTTGATCTGGTTCGGTGATCTATTCACATGAACTTGCAACTACCTTAGGAGTTCAACGGTCTGACTACAGGTTTTGATTGCCTCTCCTCGGTGATCTACCAGACCACCCTACAACCTGCCTCAGTTTGGCAATCTTTCTTATTCCACCTGTTAACTGCCTCAAGTTCGTGCTCCAACTTCTTCATATTCATCCTCAGACTCAAGATTCCTCCATAAACTAGCCAATGCATTTTAGATCTTGTTTCTACTCTCATTCTTGAAATCCTCCATCATCTGCTATACCCTCCAGGGTTCATCCTTATAGGCAACATCTCCTCCTTTGATCTCATGCAACTGCCTCAACTCAGTGGTCTGACTATGGGTTTCAATTGCCTCAAACTCGACGATCTATTGAACACACTCACAACCTACCTCCACTTGACGATCTGTTCACACAAAAGAATGCCTCAAGGTTCGCAACCAGCTCTGATACCACTTGATGCAGACAAGGTAGGGAGATCCCATGAAGGACAACCCCACCTTGTAGCCTATAACACAAACTCCATGAAAGATACCAGTAACTGGTTCACACAACACAAGGTATAACTAGGGAAAAAAGGAAAAGAGCAATCTTTATAATAGTTCAATGAATTACATATTCCCTCAGGCTTTACACATGCTGGACCGCAACCTAGGATTACAAAATGATTATTAGAACTCAAATCTATGATAAATAGATCATTTGCTCAACAATTTAGCCTCCGGTAATAGTCTACAATGATATAAACCTCAGTCCCTCCGGACTTCAGTCCACTCGGACCAGAATCTCTCTAGAAACTACATCCGTTCTGAATCTTTTCTTCCTTGTGTTAGGTTCCAAAGACAACTGAGAGGGGGGCGGGGGTGGTGAATCAATTGTCTATGAATTTTAAATCAAAACTAACTTAACCAAACTTAGTGCATAATACCGGTAAACCAAACTTTAATGCCGGTAGATAGTTTAACAATTAATTGCAATACCGGTAAAGTTTAATGCATAAAACAGAAAGACAAATAACACACACAACACATAACACAATTATTTGTACGTGGAAACCCTCTAAGGGGAAAAACCATAGTGGGAAACCTTACCCACAATCAGATGATACTAGTGCAGATAGTATGTGTGTACAAATGGGGTCTGCACATGCAGAAAGGCCAACTGCCTAGAGCTCACTGCTCAATCACAAAATGGGAGTCACACTACTACAATTGGATGGTTAAATCCAATGATAATGTACTGCTCAAAATGGCATCTTCATATGCTGGATTCAGTATCGGTTAAGCTCTGATTTGCCTTCTCCAAAAGCCTCCTTGAATCTTGAATGATGTCTGCATGTATAGCTCTTCTTATATTCACATATACCTTATTACAATCCATTTTCACACTCCTCTACTACTACTTAATCTCACAAATGAGATCTTACATATATACCAAGACCTAAGACCAAATGTGTAGGTCGGCTTACTAAGATATTACAATTAAATAAATTACAAATGAATCAATATGCAATGCATGATATCGGCTCGATGCATTTACAACAATACCAAATCATCTCCATAATGCGTCGTGCTGATCTGGAATAGATAATGCTTGCCGGTCCATAACCTAGACCTATTTCTTGGTAACAACAAATATGCAAACCTGATTGGATCAATGAACAAATCATAAAAACCAAGTGATCAAACAATGTCTTCGACATAACTAAGTAATATCCAGATGATAATAGATCATCCTCAGTGTCGATGGACAATATAGCCTGTCGGTGAACCAGATACTAGTGACTATGCGTAAGCCATTAAACATGTCGGTGAACATAACCAAAGATCTCCAAGTATTCTCAAGTGTTGACAAGTGTTGACATCAATGACAAAACCAATACAACACATCCATAATACCAACAATCTCCCCCTTTGGCATTGATGGAAACACAAGATGGAAAAACCATCTAAGTGCCAAAGCAGAAATGCCAAAAACCAAAAAACCAACAATCTCTCAAAGAGATCATCAAAATATAGATACAAAGAGTAACAATCTCTCCCCTAATGAATACTCTCTCCCCAAAAGATAATGTGTTTTTCCATAGATATCTCCCCCTTTGACATCAAATGCCAAAGCAATAAAAAACCAAATACAACTAGTTCAAAGAACTTGTTACAAGTACCAATTGTTATAACCTCATTTATTCAATCTACTCCCCCTGAGAAGTAGCTCTCCTTCATCAAAGCCAGAAAAAATATTTCTCTGTTAATTCTGTCGGTTTGATGCCATGGTCCAACTGTCTAAGTTTCTACCGATGAGGGTATAAATCCAAGATGCTCTCTTAGATATTCAAGATGAATTGGAACAAATTGGAAAGAATAACACATGGACATTTAGTTCCAATTAGATTTTTGTTTTTAGGCTGGGGAACCAATGTCCATGTGTTATTCTTTCCAATTTGTTCCAATTCATCTTCCATAGCCTTAATCCAATGTTTATCTTTACATGCCTCATTAATAGTTACTGGTTCAAATTGAGAATTAGACATACCTCTTCATTTGCCAGTCTTCCTCTAGTCATAACTCCTTGATACTTATTGCCAATTATCTGACTTTCTGAGTGATTCAATCTTACATACCTGGGTGTGTTCACTTGCTGCTGCTCTTCAGTCATTGTGGAATTCTCAGATGATGCTGGTGTGATTGGATCAACATTCTGTACCGGTGTACTCATAGTAGGTTCATTTGTGATTATCTCAACTGTCGGTTCAGAGTCTATAGACCTTCTAAAATGTTCATCAATTTTCACATTTGCACTTTCAATGATTTTTTGCAATCTCTTATTAAAACATCTATATGCCTTTCTCTTAGATGAATAACCAAAGAAATATTCCTTCATCACTTCTAGGAACAAAATTTCCAATATAAACATCTCTCCTAATATAACATTTTCTTCCAAATGTTATGAAATATCTAAGAGTAGTAGTATTACCAAACCATAGTTCATGAGGGGTCTTACCGGTTTCACCTTTGATGTGAACTTTGTTGAATGTATAAAAAGTTGTATTGACTACTTCTCTCCAATACACATGAGGTAGGTTTGCTTCTGATATCATGCTTCTAGCTGCATCCAAAATAGTTCTATTCTTCCTTTCCACAACTCCATTTTGTTGGGGTGTCCGAGGTGCTGATAATTGTCTTCTGATTCCATTCACTTTACAAAATGTATTAAATGCCTTAGATGTGAATTCACTTCCTTGATCTGATCTCAAACATTATTTCTTACCAGTTTCATTCTTTGCCATGACCTTGAATAGTTTGAATTTCCCAAAAGCTTCTGATTTCTCCTTGAGAAAAGTAACCCAACACATTCTAGAATAATCATCAATGATTAGCATGAAATATCTATCTCCTTGTAAACTTCTAGTTCTTGCTGGACCACATAAATCAGTATGAATCAAGTCAAGAACATTATTCGATTTTTCTGGAATACTCTTAAAAGTTGTTCTAACTTGCTTTCCAAATTGACATTCCTTACATACTAGATTGTGAGGTTTAAGAATCTTAGGTAAATCTCTTACTGTCTTAGTTGTACTGATTTTCACATTGCAATCAAAATTTGCATGACACGGTCTCTTATGCCATAGCCAACTTTCATCAATATGTGCAATCAAGCATGTCTTCTCATTGTTATTCAAATGAAAGATATTACCTCTAGTCTGATTACCAGTTGCAATTTCCAAATGAATTCTATTCGTGATTTTGCATTTACCATTCTTGAATTGTAATTGAAATCTTTTTTCAACTAATTGACCAACACTCAAAAGATTATGCTTCAAACCTTCAACATAGTAAACATTATCAGTATTGTGCTTACCATCAAAAGATATAGTGCCTTTTCCTCTGATCAAACAAGCTTTGTCATCTCCAAATCTTACTAGACCTCCATTGTATCTTGAAAGGTTAAGAATTTACTCTTATCACTAGTTATATGATGTGAACATCCAGAATCAATAATCCATTCATCCTTTTCTTCAATTTTAGCTTCCAGAGCCTGCTCTACCATTTGAATAGTAGGTGCCGATAAATCTTCTGTTATAGCAACAAAATCCCATCCATTGTCTGTCGGTTTCTCATTGGATTCATCAGTAACTCCTTCATCAGCATAGTAACATGATTTGTCTCTATTCTTCTTAAATCTGTACCTTTGATATTCAGGGTTAGGCTTGTATGTTATGTTAGCTTCTTCTTCAATCTTGCATGTCTATCAGGACACCTAGATGCCATATGACCAATTTTATTGCAGTTAAAACATTTAAATGGTACTTTACCTTCATACTTACTTCCAATTGGACCTTTAGGCATTTTCCTTGCAAATAGTGGTTCAAGCTCTTCAAGGTCTTCATTCTCTCTTCTGATTTCTTCAAGTTCTCTAGCATAGAGTGCTTTCCAATCATATTTTCTGATGATGATGATGATGATGCTGCAGATGATGAAGCTTTGAAAGCCAAATCTATCTTAATTGAGGCAATATGACTAAATTCCTCAAGTTCAAAAGTTGAAAGTTTTCTAACCAAAGTATCTCTAGATACTGATGCATTAGGTATTGTTCTTAATTCATTAATAGCAGTTACTTTCATTTTGTATGCTGGTGGCAAAGCTCTTAAAACTTTAGAAACAATTTCATCTTCACGTAAGGATCCTCCACAACATTGTATACCCAAAACAATTTCATTAACTCTTTCCATAAATGCAGAAATCCTTTCATCTTCTTCCATTTTCAGATTTTCATACTTGACCTTGAAGCATTCCAGTTTTGCAATTTTGATAGTGGAATCACCTTCATTCAATGTCTCCAATTTATCCCAAATAGATTTAGCAGTAGATTGGTCTGATAATCCCATGATTTGCTGATCCGATAATGCGCTCAAAAGTGCTTCTCTTGCTTTGCAATCATTTTCTTCATCTTTACCCAAGGTTGGTGGATTAGGTTGACCTTGAGTAGGAAGAACATAGACATTCTTTGTAACATCCCATATGTCCTTTCCAATGCAATTCAGATGTGTCTCCATCCTGATCTTCCATATACCATAGTTGGTTCCATCAAGCTTCAGACTATCCTTCCTGAAATAGTTAGTAGACTTCTACAAAAAGAGGACTAAGCTCTGATACCAATTGTTAGGTCCCAGAGACAACTGAGAGGGGGGGGGGGTGAATCAATTGTCTATGAATTTTAAATCAAAACTAACTTAACCAAACTTAGTGCATAATACCGGTAAACCAAACTTTAATACTGGTAGATAGTTTAACAGTTAATTGCAATACCGGTAAAGTTTAATGCATGAAACAAAAAGACAAATAACACACACAACACATAACACAACTATTTATTTGTATGTGGAAACCCTGTAAAGGGAAAAACCATAGTGGGAAACTATGTGGGGGAAAAAGTGAGACTAGGTCAACATACCCTAATCCTACTCTTTGACACACATTACGGAATACGAAAGAGCCTAGAGATATCGCACAATTGGCTACTTCTTTTGGTGAAAGAGAGAGCCACGGGATATCTATTAGGATTCCTATTCCCTTGTTGAAATTGTAAGATCAAGTAATGCAAGTTCAAACCCTAATCTCAAAATGCAAGTATGAACTAATAACAAGATTGCAGAATTGAGATTAAACAATGAACAGCTATAAGTACAAGGATGAAATAAGAATGTAAATATGTACCCGGAGTCAAAATCGGACTGAAAATGTTCAGGACGGGGGCACGGGCGCCACTATCCTGAAAACTGCACCGGAAACCACTGTTCTGCACTCTGAAACACTATCTGCAAACTGTCTGTCCGGAGGACCAGGGCGCCCAGCGCCTCTGTCCCAGGGACCAGGGAGCCCAGCGCCCCTGTCCTGGCAGGACCAGGGCACCCAGCGCCCCTGTCCCGGTCTCCTGCTCTGCAATTTCACACAGAGTGTTGTCCCAACTCTCTCTCTCTGGATCTGTATCCTGCGGCGTTGTCCGAATCCCGAAACCTGCAATAATATCTGAAAAGGGGGAGGGGCGGCTATATAGGGTTTTGCCTTAGTCAAACCCCCGCTTCGGTGATTTCCACCTCCACGAATAGCCAAGTTGTTTTGTAAAATGTATTGTGTGTGCAGACCTAGTGTGTGTGCAAGGTCCAAAAATGCAAGAAAGCAAACTAGAGCAACCTAGAAAGTAAACCCTAATTGCTTGCAAATGATAATGTAAATGCTCTAAATCAAGATGCAATGTGATCTAAAGCATGAATAAATGAGGTATCAAAGCTTATGCAAAGACATGAAAACAATACGAAATCATACCCAACCCTCAAGGGAGGAGTACAAGCCAATCTTCAGTCGGTAATCTCCTATTGTTCTTCAATGTCTTCCAAGCCCTAAGTGGATGAATGAGTTTGATAGATGCTTGATAGAATGATGTTGAATGTTGTTGAAGTCCTCAAAGATCTGCTCTTTCGCTGCATATGAAGTTCCTGGAAACAAAAAACCGATCCCTTCCAATGAAGAAAGAGAGCTCTTATGTATGAAACCCTAGGTTGTAAATTCGTATTTTGGCCGACCTAGAGATTGAATATCCCGCCAATTTCTTGGGGTTAAGCTTTATTTTATGATTGGATCGTGCTCCCAAAATTTCGGGAAAAATGTCTGGGACCATGTGCACCGGGCGCCATGGTCCCGGCAACTTTTCACCAAATTTTCAGGGCCGTTGGATATGATGATTTTAGAGAGAATCCCGAAGTTACAGGTGATTTCGAGATGTTTTGACCCCGAAACCAAGCCCCCAAGTTCGAAATAGGACTTAATTAGGGTTTTTGATTAAGTGGTGTATTAGAGGAATAAAATGCGAAGGGCATGCTTTAGTGAAAGGGCCCAACTTTGTGATGTAAAGAATGATGAAATGGAACCTTAGACCTAATTAATTTGATTAATTAAGTGCTTAAGGAGAAATGCAATGCAAAATGCAAAATGCACTAAGGCGGGTGCTAAACTAGGTGTGAAATTGTACCACCCTAGCGAGTGCGTACAATTTACGACGCTATAGAAACCTTACCCACAATCAAATGATACTACTGCAGATAGTATGTGTGTACAAATGGGGTCTGCACATGCCAAAAGGCCAACTACCTAGAGCTCATTTCTCAATCACAAAATGGGAGTCACACTGACTATAATTGGATGGTTAAATCCAATGATAATGTATTGCTCAAAATAGCATCTTCATATGCTAGATTCAGTACTGGTTAAGCTTTGATGTGCCTTCTCCAAAATCCTCCTTGAATCTTGAATGATGTCTGCATGTATAGCTCTGCTTATATTCACATATACCTTATTACAATCTGTTTTCACACTCCTCTACTACTACCTAATCTCACAAATGAGATCTTACATATATACCAAGACCTAAGACCAATTGTGTAGGTCAGCTTACTAAGATATTACAATTAAATCAATTACAAATGAATCAATATGCGATGCATGATGTCGGCTCAATGCATTTACAACAATAATAAATCATCTCCATAACGTGTTGTGCTGATCTGGAATAGATTATGCTTGCCGGTCCATAACCTATACCTATTTTCTGGTAACAACAAATATGCAAACCCAATTGGATCAATGACCAAATCATCAAAACCAAGTGATCAAACAATGTCTTCGACATAACCAAGTAATCTTGAGATGATAACAGATCATCCTCAGTGCCGGTGAATAGTATAAATTACTAGTGAACTAGATATCGATGACTGTGCATAAGTCACTGAACATGCCAGCGAACATAACCAAAGATCTCCAAGTGTTCTCAAGTGTTGAAAAGTGTTGACATCAATGAAAAAACCAATGCAACACATCCATAATACCAACACCTTGGACCTTCGTTGCCTCAAATCAATTTCCTATCTTCCTCTTTATACCATCCGCAAGAACAACTCGATCAAGTCGACAGAGATCTACCGGTTCGTAATGAAATGTGCAAACAATAATATGTCGGCCCAAATCACCGTGAACACCTCCAATAATGCTTAGAACTTCGCACAGACCCCCAAGAGCATTGGTCAAGTCAAAGATAACATCTCTCAATGATCCGCAAGTTATGGGAACCATCCACAACCCAATTCTTCTTCTCTCCACACACTACAAGACCAACCAGTAAGAACACACCAACATCAAACCAATACCGAAATTGACATCTCATCGGAATAAAATCCAAATGCCATGAATCTCGAATATGTTTAAGATAATGATCTCCAGGTGCTAAATCCAAATCTGCAACCCTAATTTCACAAACATGAAGAAACTCAGGGATCTCCAAGCGATTCCACTACTAACTGATCCAACCAGATAAACTACTTAGATGTTCCTACATCTGACTCTTGGGGTTAATTGAAAAGTGAGTCCCATCACTTGATCTGGTTTGATGATTTGTTTATAGGTACTTGCAACTTCCTCAGGGGTTCGACAGTTTGACTATAGGTTCTGATTTCCTCTCCTCGGCGATCTACCGGCCCACCCTACAACCTGTCTCAATTTGGCAATCTATTCAAGTCCACATATTAACTGCCTCAAGTTTATGCTCCAGCTTCTTCATATTCATCCCCAGACTCTGGATTCCTCTGCAAACCAGCCAATGCATTCTAGATCTCATTCCTCATCTCATTCTTGAAATCCTCCATCATCTTCTCTACCCTCCATGGGTTCATCCTTCTAGGTGGCATCTCCTCCTTTGCTTTGGTGCAATTGCCTCAACTTGGCGATTTGACTACAGGTTTCAATTGCCTCACACTCGATGATCTATTGAACACACTCGTAGCCTGCCTCCACTCGGTGATCTGTTTACCCAAAGAATGCCTCAAGGTTCGCAACCAACTCTGATACCACTTGATGGAGACAAGGTAGGGAGATCCAATGAAGGAAATCCCCACCTTGCAGCCTATAACACAAACTCCATGAAAGATATCGATAACCAGTTCACACAACACAAGGTATAAGCAAAGAAAATAGGGAAAGAGGAATCATTATAATAGTGTAATGAAGCTTTACACATGTTGGACCGTAGCCCAAGATTATAAAATGATTCTTATCTCTCAAATCTATGATCCGCTGATCATCTGCTCAACAATTCAGCCTCCGATAACAGTCTGCATTGATCTGGACCTTAGTCCCTTTGGACTTTAGTCGACTCGAACCAAAATCTCTCTAGAAACTACATCTGTTCTGAATCTTTTCTTCCTTGGACCTCCGTCACCTCAAATCAATCACCTATCTTCCTCTTTATACCATCCACAAGCAACAACAACTCGATCAAGTCGACCAAAGATCTACCGGTTCATAATGAAATGTGCAAACAATTTAATATGCCGGCCCAAATCACCATGAACACCTCCAATAATGCTTAGAACTTTGTGAGGACCCCCAAGAACATTAGTCAAGTCGAAAACAACATCTCTCAATGATCCCCAAGTTACGGGAACCACCATCCGCAACTCAATTCTTCTTCGCTCCACACACTGCAAGACCAACCAGTAAGAACACGCCAACACCAGACTAATACCGGAATTGATATCTCACTGGAATCAAATCCAAATGCCATGAATCTTGAATAAGTTTAAGACAATGATCTCCAGGTGCTAAATCCAAATCCGCAACCCTAAATTCACAAACATGAAGAAACAGAAGGATATCCAAGCAATTCCATTGCTAACTGCTCCAACCGAATGAACTACTCAGATGCTCCTGCATCAATTTCTCTCAGTTTTTGACATTCTTCCAAAAGAGTTGTGCTTGTTGAATTTCTAGGTTGCATATGAATTAAGGAAAATATAAGGGGATTTATATTAGGGAATATAATTTAGTTTTACATCTTTAGTTGTATGTGTAGCATATTGTTAACTTTTTAAAGAAGAAATATTTAGGTTTTGAAGACTAGTAAGCTAGTGTAGGGGTTATTTAGTGATAAATTGTTAGGATATCCTTACACATGGGTCTGGCTAAGTTATGTGATTTATGTTTTCTTCATTTCTTTCAATTTGTAGAAGAGTTGTTTGCTCCTATTAGTTGGTATGTTGAACAATTATATGTATTTTTCTCAGAGTCTTGACTTGTTAATTTAAATTGACCTATGTATCCACTTTTAGATTAAGAGTGCATTTTCTAGGGTTACAAGAAACAAGTTAAAACACCAACAATCTTCGTGTAAAACATTAGATTTTTTTTCCAGATTGTAGGCTCACAAAAATGTATGGAAAAGAAACACACTTTGAAATGAATTTGCAATCTAATGATAAATTAACAATCTAATCATAAATTAACCAATATAATTCAAACCTAAAATTATATGAATTGAGAATAATAAATGTAAAAGAGGGTTAGAATGTCACTTAGGCCTTTGTTTATTTAGACTTGTTCATGTTTGATATTTTGTTGTATGTAGTGCTCAATGTTCAAATTCAAAATTCTAAAAAATAATATATATACTATTTAGATAATGATGGATCTATTTTACAAATTTAACCTTACCCAAGACTATTGCACATCTACATTTTCATTTGTGGACAATTTGTATGTGCACAAGTCTATCGTCTATAGAAATACTCTTCATTTATGTTTATTTTTTTAACTTGCTTTGAAGAAAAATAGGGTTTTAAGAAACACATTTAAATTTGTTGTAAGGAGTGGGATTAATGAAAATTCCTTGATATTAAGTCAAACCCTTAGGTTATTTAACAAGAATCAAAGATGCACAAGAGAAAGATACAAATACCTACTGTCATATTCATGAATGCTAATGTAGAAATGTATGTAATGTTGTTAAGATTGCTTTTCGGTATGCACTGAATCAACTTTGAGACAATTAATCAATTATACATAATAAGTATGACCAATTTCATAAAACTTATCATTAAATACAAGATCCAAGACTCTCAACTAGAATATCTAATATACAAATAAATTGATAGTAATTAGGATTTTTTCAAAGATCAAATTAAAAAAGATAATACATCTTTTTCAATTGAAATATTACAATAACAATTTGATTCAAAATAAATTTACTATAACCTACCATATATAAAACTAAAATAAAATTTACTCTAAAACATTAAAAACAAAGATTTTAAAAAGTAATATTCAAGATTGTCAATCTATATAACATTTACAACATATTTGTGACATGACAAGAGAGTGTAAAGTCTAAGTACATAAAATATCAAGGAATAGACCTTTGGAATACACCTTTTTCCTTTGCAAATTGAGTGAGTTAAATGGATTCCAGAGGTGAAAAGTTACAAATGGAGCCCCACATACTTTATCCATTAATGATTCAAGGGCAAAAGGCCAACACCCATGAAAGACACCACACCCCCACCAAAAAGGAGAAAATGTCAAAACCCAAGTACCTAGGGCAAACAGAGGAAATATGAAACCATTATAGGCAACCAATGGGCTACACAAAGGAAATGTGAATCCATCATAGGTAACCAATGGGCTATGCTTGCCCCACTTCTCTGAGTAATCTCAAATCAATGAAAGGCAATGGAGGGCACCTTTCAAAGCTGATTAGAGTGTGATGGAGAGTTTTAGAATGGATTGATTTGTGTATGTTCTCACCATGTTGACAATTCATCATCTTGTCTTGGTCAAAGAAAGCAGTCGACTCTCAATTATTATGCTTTTGACCTTGAAATTTTTGCCCATGTGGGGCGGCACAAATCTAGGCTTTTGTCATACGCGGACACATCACCTAAATTCTAAGCTCTTGTGACAGACAAAATCTAAGCGTGGCATCACTTCAAATGAGTGAAGGCTATTCACAACTCTATATCTCGGACTTTGGTCCGCATAGAATGGCGAATCCTTTGTCATGTACTACACATGAAATCAAGTTTTCCTTACTGTTTTTGGAGTGGTTTAATCTTCAAGATCTTGGCTTCCATACGGATTTGTATATGAAAGTAATGTGTTTGACATAACTGAAAGAAATGGTTGTCATGGTGACAAAGAAATAAAGCATTCCTTTCCAAATTGCTGAGGTTAAATCACTTGAATAGTAATTTAGATAAGAGGGTCAAGTTTTAAAATAATATCAAAATGTTGAAGAAATTGATGCAGAATGATAGGTATAGTTAAGTTAGATGTGATTTCATTTTTTATATATGTTAGGTTCTAGTAGACTAGAAACTAGCCTTGGATGTGCTTTGAAGCTCTTTGCAGCCTTTTTTTGTACTTTGGGTCTTTAGATCTATGTTTACTTATGTTATATGAAAATGATAAGTAAAACTGTTAGGGAAGGGAATCCAATAAGATTTCTATTATGC
Source organism: Cryptomeria japonica (assembly GCF_030272615.1). Taxonomy (NCBI): domain Eukaryota; kingdom Viridiplantae; phylum Streptophyta; class Pinopsida; order Cupressales; family Cupressaceae; genus Cryptomeria; species Cryptomeria japonica. The sequence continues at coordinate 615,356,916 of NC_081410.1, read as the reverse complement.
ATGTATTGGTCAAGCCATGTAATCAATTAATTGATTTCCGATCATGTTTCAAGACACACCAAGCATAAATGTCAATGCTTATTTGTTTGCATGATAATAGATGATGATGCATTGCTCTAGATTATGCTCATGTAATATGCGAATGAGTTCATGGATTATGAAAGGATATGTAAAATGAACTTATACTTTTTCATTTTATACAAATACTATAGCATGTCTATTTGAATATATCATGTTTTAGTCAATGGGAAAGGCTATTTGGAATGATCAATTTTGAATATGAAATTTCAAGGCAAAGGTTGTACATATGACCATGAACTAGGTTTAGCATCACAAATACAATATTGAACGAAGATTGAAAATGATGGATTTGAGAATTAGGTCTAGATCATTAGGAAACAAGGACTTAGTATTAGATAAGGTACAAATTGGCTGCCCACTCTTGCATAGAAATATGACATCTGGACATTAGGTTGTTGCAATTAAAGCTAAGGGTCAAATAGAGACCAATATAAAAAAGTATTAGAAAATAATTTCTTACACTTACAATTTCCTCCACTTTGACATGCATTTTAATTACTACAAATGTCAAAACAACCAAATAGTGAAATAAATGACAAACACATACAAAAGGATATGGATATTGAGGATGGTTTGCAAATGCTCCCAACAGAGACATTTTTTTATTTGTCCTACAAGAATGAAGTTCCATGATTAGCACTATATTTAAATTTAAAACAAGAATGAACAACTCCGTCATAATGTCAATAGAAAAATTACAAAGATATATATAATGAGAATATATCACTTTTACCCAATAAATACATAATACTATAGGATCATAGATCAAGTCAATTTAACCAAAAATGGAGATGTAAGATCATATAATTGATCATTTTAAGCATGCTCCGTAATGAAAAAAAAGGGTGTAGAAAGTCAATATCATAAGCCACCTTTAGCCTTGATAAACTTAGTCTAAGATCACGAGTAGATCACTTTAACCATGATCATGTGATGTTGGATTTATAAATAAATACTATAACCATAGACATGAAATAATCATCAATGATGCTATGTGCTCCTTACCAATGCATGGAAATTATGTAAGAAACTAGAGGACACTAGAAATGTAAAACACAATTTAAAGTACTTCATTGAAAAAAGTATATATATATATATATAAAGTAAAGCATGTTTTAACTAAACTATGAGAAAGAGCTAAGTTTTATACAAATAGAAATTGAGTTAAGACGCGTAAATCTAAATACATAAAAGAAACACATTAAAAATGTTAAATTTGTGAAGAAACAAGAATAATACATAATAATGAATACAAAGAGTAGATAATAAAAAATAATCTTAAAAAAAAAAATTGGTTAGAATAAAAAGATAACAAACAAGTATACCAAACTAATATAATGTTACATGATATCTATATTAGACTAAATAGAATGAAATAATTGAAATTCAAGGGATGTGTAGAAATATGAAATAACCATGTAGAAGATTAAATCTAAAGAAGAAAGCTCCATGAAATAACACATGTTTTGGATAGAGGGAAGATGGTAACTGTTTTAGAAACCACGACATGAATGCAAATGTAGATAATGATAGGTATAGTTAATTTGTATGCGATTGGATGGTTTATTGTAGCATCTATTCAATAATCTAGCTATAATCTCTATATATGTTGGGATTTAATGTTAGGAAAATGGTGTCTCAACCTTGCATATACATAAGATTACTATTTTTTAGTAAGTTTTCATTTGAGCACAAATTAGTCTATTTTTTTTTCCAAAGCTTCGAATTGGCTAGACAAGCATGCCGATAAATTTTTGTTGTAACATCTGTTGGCATTTGCCGAAGATTTCATTAATGATATGTTATGTTGTCATTGATGTCAATTGAACCGGTAATGGTATTTATGATATTGCTGATATTGTTGTTATTATTGATATTGTCTTGTAACCGGTAGGAAGAGCTTTGTGGAAGATGTTGTAAACTGGTATGTTAAGTTTGTGAGTTGAACCGGTAAACTGGTGTATAAGGTTAAAACCTTTTCTATGCAATGTAATCGGTAAACCCTACCAGTTGTTTTTTGTTAAACCCTAACCGATCAAGTTTGTTGGTTTAAGATTTGATGATGAGCGGTAATGATGGAGACACGTGTGATCATTGTATGGGGAGAAGTTCAGATTGTTTTGGCGCGTTTGTTCGTTTGTTTGATTGTGTAGGGAATGAGCAAAGTGGATTGCATCTAATGCATATCGCGTGATGAGTTACAAATTCTAATGAAGCGGTGATCATGGAGTGGTTGGAATTTTCTTGAAGAATGTGAAAAGATTGTTATGATTTCTAACGGTCAATATTGAACCGACTTGTTTGTAATCTCTATGAGAGAATTAGGTTTTTGTTATGTTACCAACCTAATTGATTTGTATTTAAGGCCGATTATGTTGTTTGTAAAAGTGTTGGCAAAGTGTTGGTTGAAACTAGTTGAGTGTGTGGTTGCCTAACCGGAGAATGGATATGCAGTTTGTGTAGAAGCAGATTGAAGATTAAAAGGATCTGATCAAGCAAATGTAGTGCTATTCAGACAGATCAATAAAACCTGTTGTTTTCTAACAATTACAGCATAATTGAAATCCCCTAACTGGGTAAGCTCTAACAAGCTTGGTTACTTCTTAAATCCTCTAAGAAGGTGGTCCATTAGCTTGGATTCTCAAACTCTCTATCGAGGTTACTCCTAATAGGGTATTTTAATTTTTCATCAAGGTATTTTTTAAATCCCTTAACCGGGTGATTCCTATCAGAATCAGTTCTTAACAAGACTTATTGTAAAAGCTTTAACAAGCTTGGCTTCTAATAGGGTGAACTTCAGAAGAGTCCAGATAGCTATCCTTGCGATTCTTATCTCACCATGGTTTTTACCTATTTGGGTTTTCCACGTATAAACATTTCTGTGAAGTGGTGAATGTTTTTGTGGTTATGATCATATTTGTTGATGTGATTGACTACTTAACTATTCTGATAAGGCATGATAATTGGAAGTATTGAGAGATTGAATATGTTGAGATATGATTAAGCATTTTGATGTTTACAAGATTGAAGTTGTTTACTATTAAGCTGTTATAACAGTTAATTGGTTGATGTTGAGTATTCTTATGAGTATTGATCTTGACAGTGAAATTTTAATTTGTGAGTTTGAATTTGAGATTGGGAAGTTTGTATCATTTTTTCAGTATACTGATTCACCCCCCTCTCAGTATTCTATCAGATACTTATTCTTTCAGCATACCATCAATTGGTATCAGAGCCTCTCAGATCCTCTTTAACCTAAAAGCCTAACAGCTTGAGGAAAAGATCTTGTAGATCATGATGAAGAAAGAAGGTCCGAAGTTCAACAAAGATAATTATAGGATATGGCGTGATAGAATGAAGATTTACATTAAGAGTTTGGGAAGTCAGTATTGGGATCATGTAGAAACTAGGTATATTGCACCTACTGGAACTCTGACTGATGATCAGAAGAAAGAACAACAAGAAAATCATCAAGCATTGGAGGCTATTATCAGTTCCCCGTCTGATGTTGAATATGTAGATGTTCATGGTCTTGAAACTACATATGAAGTATGAAAAAAACTTGAAGATATTTATAGCAGTGATGAACATGTTAAGATTGATAAAGAGGAGAGCCTAAAAGGAAAGTTTGATGACTTGAGAATGTCTAAAGGTGAGAATATCCAACAGTATGGTCAAATGATAAAAGAGATAGTTGGTGAAATAAAGAGTGCAGGAGGGAAAGTGGAAGATGCCACAGTGATCAGTAAGGTACTAATAACCCTGCTACCGGTCTACGCTATCCGAGTTGCAGCTATTCAGGAGCTCAAGTCCGTTGACAAAACTAAGGTAACTCTTGACTCTATCATTGGCAAACTTACTTCTTTTGAATTAAATGGTTATGATGGTAGTGTACAGAAATCAAAATCTACATTCAGAGCTTTTGTCTCTAACCCATCTGTGAGAATAAGTAGAGATACTTGTCATGGTTAGGAATCTAGATCCAGCAGAGAAGTTGATGATGAAGACAACTTAGTGTAACTTCAAGCATTGTTGGCAAAATGACTGCCTATAGGTACTAGGAAATATAGAGGCAAACTACCTTTAAAATGTTTTGCATGCAGTAAGATTGGTCATATAGCAGCTAACTATCCTAATGGTGAAAATGAATACAAGAGAGACAAATTCAAGAAGTATAAGGGCAAAGGCAAGAGAGATTGTCTTATAGCGGTTGACAGTGGTATTACTTATGAAGAATATGATGATGATGATGCTAGTGAAGATATTGTGTTTGTAGCTATTAAGGAAGAGATATCAGACTAGAAGGCACTAGTGTCTAGGATGAATAACTCTAATGATTGGATCATTGATAGTGGTTGTTCACATCACATGACCGGTGATCAGAGAAAATTTATTTCCTTGAAGGAATTTGATGGTGGTGTTGTCAGATTTGGCAATGACTCACCTTGTATGGTTAAAGGTAAGGGAGTTATTTCTCTTAATGGGAAGAGAAGTGCTGACGATGTGTATTGGGTTGAAGGCCTAAAGAACAATCTTCTGAGTGTGGCACAACTTAATGACAAAGGATACCCACTGGAGTTTAGAAATGGTATGTGCAAAATAGTTGACAACAAAGGTGAATTGATTGCAACCAGGAAACAAACCAGAGGTAATCTATTTCATCTTAATCCTAAAGTTAGCAACTGTTTGATTGCAAAGATAGATGATAGCTGGCTTTGGCATAGGAGATTTTGTCATATAAACTTTGATAACATTGTTAAAGTGAGAAATTCCAATAAAGTAAGAGGTCTGCCTCAGCTAGACAAACCGGTTAATGCTCTTTATAAAGAATGTCAGTTAGGAAAGACAACTTCTTCAACTTTCAAGAGCAAGTCCTTCTCAACAGAGCACTTGTTAGATTTGGTTCATACAGATCTATGTGGACCAATAAGAACAAGAAGCATTCAAGGTGATAGATATTTCATGATCTTCACTGATGATTGTTCAAGGATGACGTGGTTCATATTCTTGAAGGATAAGAATGAAGCTTTTGGTAAGTTCAAGGCATTCAGGCCTTAGCTAAGAAAGAGAGTGGAAAAAAGATAAAATGTTTGAGAACAGATCAAGGCGGTGAATTTACTTCTGAGGAGTTCACTAAGTACTGTGATGAGAATGGTATCAAGAGGCAACTTTCTGCACCAAGGACACCATAGCAGAATGGTATAACAGAGAGGAACAACTAGTCAGTGGTTGAAGCTGCTAGGACAATGTTGATACAAGGAAATGTAGCGAAAATATTTTGGAAAGAAGCTATAAGTACAACTGTCTACACAATGAATCGAGTTCTGATGAAAAGGGGTAAGAACAAGACCCCTTATGAATATTGGTATGGGAGATCACTTGATGTTAGTTATTTTAAAATATTTGGTAGCAAATGGTTTAATTAAAAGAGGTGATTACATAAGCAAGTTTGAAGCTAAGAGTGATGAAGGCATATTTCTTGGCTATTCCACCAAGAGTAAGGCCTACAAATGCTTCAACAATTGGACACAAAGAATTGTTGAGAGTGTTGATGTTCATGTAGATGAATGTCCTGAAGTCTTAGAAGGAACCAGTTCAGAGAAAAAGGATGAAGACCCTTGCATTTTGCTTTTGGAACCTAAAACTGTTAAATCAGAAACTGGTAAAGAAAATCCTGATGTACTTGTTCAACCAGAACAAATAAATTTAGAAGAAGATGATAATGAAGAAGCTGAACCTGAAGAGAATGATTGTGTTATTCCTAGGTATGTGAGACTGAACCACAGTCCTGAGCAGATTATTGGGGATAAGGATGCTGGAGTACTAACTAGAAGAAGAATAAGAGAGAACTCTGCATGATCTCCACCATTGAACCTAGAAGTGCTAAGGAGGCATTTGGTGATGATCATTAGGTTAAAGCTATGGAGGAGGATTTGGATCAAATTGAGAAGAACAACACTTGGACCCTGGTACCCCGACCGGTAAACAAGAATGTTATAGGTACTAAATGGGTATTTAGAAACAAGTTAAATGAAGATGGTGTTGTAGTTCACAACAAGGCAAGATTAGTCTGCAAGGGTTATGCTCAAGAAGATGGAGAAGATTATGGAGAAACTTTTGCACCAGTAGCAAGACTAGAAGGTGTCAGAACTTTACTTGCATTTGCAGCCCATAAGAAGTTCAAGGTATACCAGATGGATGTTAAGTCTGCATTTTTGAATGGGATAATGTAAGAAGAGGTATACATAGAGTAGCCTGATGGTTATGCATTGACAAATGAGAAAGACATGGTATGCAGATTGCATAAAGATTTGTATGGATTAAAGTAGGCACCCAGAGCATGGTATGAATGAATTTATACACATCTGATGAATATAGGCTTTGCAAGAACTAGTTATGATAGTAATAATTATCTCAAGTCTGAAGGAGATGAAATACTGGTCAATGAAGTATTTGTTGATGATATTATTTTTGGAGGTAATGATGTCACGAGCAATAGTTTTGCAGATGAAATGAAAAATGAGTTTGAAATGTCTTTAGGAGGGGAAATAGATTTTTTCATAGGCTTGCAAATACAACAAATGAAGAATGGTATTTTCATTACTCAATCTAAGTATGTGAAAGAGGTTTTGAAGACTTTTGGCATGAGTGACTGTAAACCAGTTGGAACACCAATGGTTACAGGTTGTAAGTTGTCCAAGGAGGATGCATCTAAGTCTGTTGATGAAAAGGAATATAGGTCAATGATTGGCAAATTACACTATGTTGTTCACAACAGACTAGATATTGCCCATGCAGTTGGTATAGTTGCAAGATTTTAGAAGAATCCAAATGAAGCACACCGGATTGCAACCAAGAGAATTTTTAGATATTTGAAAGGTACAGTTAACTATGGATTATGGTATCCATATGGAGGAAACTTTGATTTGAAGGCATACACTGATGCTGATTGGGTAGGAAATATTGATGACTGGAAAAGTACTACTGGTGGAGCATTGTTTCTAGGAGGAAGGTTAGTTTCATGGAGTAGTAAGAAGCAGAGTTGTACTTCACAATCTACTGCTGAAGCTGAGTATGTTGTAATTTATATGAATTGCACACAAGCTATTTGGATGAGGCACATTTTGGAAGGTTTTAAGATGAAGATCTTAGAACCTATAAAGATTTTATGTGATAATACAAGTGCCATTAATATTTCTAAGAATCCTGTTTTGCACGCTCACACCAAGCACATTGAATTGAAGTATCACTTTTTGAGGGAAAAATTTTAAAGTAAAGATGTTATCTTAGAGCATGTTTCTACCCAGGAGCAGCTTGCAGATATCTTTACCAAACCTCTGCCTAAGACTACTTTTGAGTATCTTAGAAGTCATTTGGGGGTTATCCCTCTTCATGAAGTTAGTTGAGCATGATGCTGATTGCATCAGTCCCTGAATTACTTGTAAAATGTTACATGGATTGATGATGAAGTGGATGTATTCCATAGGGGGAGCATCAAGTTGCAGTATGTTGTTCATGTACAGTGAAAATTTGACATTACATGTTTTACTTTCAATTTGGCATTGCTGTCAAAGGGGGAGAAGAATTATGTGATTGAGGAGAAGAATTATGTGACTGGCAAAGGGAAACCAACGACAGGTTGAAGATAGGCAAAGCATGGTGAATACTTGGTAATGTAAACTAGGATTCATATTTACCAATCACAAAAACAATTAGAGGTGTTGATATTTGTATTGCCATCAATGCCAAAGGGGGAGATTGTTGGCATTTGCATGAAGATTGCATTAATGATATGTTATGTTGTCATTGATGTCAATTGAACCGGTAATGGTATTTTTGATATTGCTGATATTGTTGTTATTATTGATATTGTCTTGTAACCGGTAGGAAGAGATTTGTGGAAGATGTTTTAACCGGTATGTTAAGTTTGTGCGTTGAATCGGTAAACCGGTGTATATGGTTAAAACCTTTACCATGCAATGTAATCGGTAAACCCTACCAGTTGTTTTTTGTTAAACCCTAACCAATCAAGTTTGTTGGTTTAAGATCTGATGATGAGCGGTAATGATGGAGACACGTGTGATCATTGTATGAGGATAAGTTCAGATTGTTTTGGCGTGTTTATTCATTTGTTTGATCATCTATGGATTGAGCAAAGTGGATTGCATCTAATGCATAGCGCGTGATGAGTTATAAAGTTCAATGAAGCGGTGATCATGGAGCGGTTGGAACTTTCTTGAAGAATGTGAAAAGATTGTTATGATTTCTAACGTTCAAGATTGAACCGACTTGTTTGTAATCTCTATGAGAGAATTAGGTTTTTGTTATGTTACCGACCTATTATTTGTATTTAAGGTCGATGATGTTGTTTGTAAAAGTGTTGGCAAAGTGTTGGTTGAAACCAGTTGAGTGTGTGGGTGCCTAACCAGAGAATGGATATGCGGTTTGTGTAGAAGCATATTGAAGCTTAAAAGGATCTGATCAAGCAAATGTAGTGCTATTCAGACAGATCAAGAAAACCTGTTGTTTTCTAACAGTTATAGCAGAATTGAAATCCCCTAATCGGGTAAGCTCTAACAAGCTTGGTTACTTCTTAAATCCTCTAACAAGGCGATCCATTAGCTTGGATTCTCAAACCCTCTACCGAGGTTACTCCTAACAGGGTATTTTGCTTTTTCATCAAGGCATTTTGTAAATCCCTTAACCGGGTGATTCCTAACAGAATTAGTTCTTAATAGGACTTATTATAAAAGCTTTAACAGGCTTGGCTCTTAACACGACGAAGTTCAGAGAGTTCAGATAGTTATCCTTGTGAGTCTCATCTCACCATGGTTTTTATCTATTTGGGCTTTCCACGTATAAACATTTGTGTCTAGTGGTGAATGTTTTGTGGTTATGATCTTATTTGTTGATGTGATTGACTACTTAACTATTCTGATAAGGCATGATAACTGGAAGTATTGAGAGATTGAATATGTTGAGATATGATTTAGCATTTTGATGTTTACAAGATTGAAGTTGTTTACTATTAAGTTGTTATAACAGTTAATTGGTTGATGTTGAGTATTCTTATGAGTATTGATCTTGACAGTGAAAGTTTACTTTGTGAATTTGAATTTGAGATTGGGAAGTTTGTGTATTACCCTAAAAATGGTCATCTAAACCATGAGCCCCTAATCTCGACAATGTCACCAAGGTCCTAACCAAAGGAAATTAAATAAATCTTGAGCACACAATTAATTTCTAAAATCATCAAATGTCACATGGCAAATTAATCAACCAATATTAATTAAATATTTATTTAATTAATTGATCATTCCAAGTAAATCATTTTTAAACAATTATCCTATTTAATTTATTGAATATCCTAGCATATTTAATTAAATAAATCAATTTTCCATTAAATCATAAAAAGGAGGAATTAATTGACCAAAAAAAATTAAAAATTGAGAAAAGAAATCAATTGGAGATAATCTTGAAAAACAAATAAAAAATTGATAAATAATCTCAAAGAGAGAAAATAAAACAATTAAATATTAAAATTGAATGAAATAGAGAATAAATAAGTTTTTTCCTGATTTTATCTTAATTTTAGTTCAATTTCCTTTAAAACTGAGAAAAGCATCCAATCACATCAATTCACCTAGATTGTGCTTCCTCTTGGAAAATCTTGTCTGCTCATCATCATTTGATCTTAGCCTTTGGTTTCTTTCTGAATTTTCTATAAATTTAGGCTCTCATCTCCTAATCAAAAATGTTGGAGAATATATTGTTATTATTCTAGAGAATATATTGTTATTATGCTATTTTTGCTCTAGGTTCATTGAGAATTTGCATTGAGATATTGCATATTAGTTATTTCATATTGCTTAAATCATTTAGCTTAAATATTTATATATTGCTTAAATCATGTTAGATTAAGCTTGCATATCTAGCTTAAATATTGCATCCATTTAGCTCATATTCATGCTCATATAGATTAAAAATCCTTCGTTTAGGTGTTGTCTAGTAACTGGACAACTTAGCAATCTGAGAGCAATCTAAACTCGCATCTACTAGAAGAAAATGTGTCACTTTGTAATGGTTTATTATTCATTGCTTATTGATTTACTAACCACGCATCTAATGACTAAATTGAAGTGTTGTGTATTCCAGATATAGATACAGGTCCACTTTTCACAGACATTTTTGGCGCCCACCGTGGGGCAGAAGACTACTTTTTCGGCCTCAAAATTATTATTTTTAATCTTGCATGTTTCGTCCGTACAATCTCTGTGAAATATCGTACAAGTGGTATTACCGCATCATATGAAATTCTGTCGAAGCCTCTGATTTTTTGTACGAATCAGAAAAAGGTGTTGTAGGAAAATTTGTTCTGAATATCTGGTTTTGTCTTCTGTCATTTAATGCTCAGTTCTAACTCGTATGATAAAAGCCTTTTGTCGTTTTACTCTGTGATAATTGTTGTACGATGTTGTATTCTGTTGGGTTAAAACAAGTTTCACTTTTTAGGTTTTCTATCCAATTTTGATTACGCTAACGCTAACCCTGAATCGTCTTCTGTTTGCCTGATATTTTCACAGCCTAACCAGTTTCTTGCAGGACGCTTGTCAAAGAATTTATCAATCAAACATACACCTACCAAAGAATAAAAACAACATGACTACTGATACATTGTTTTTTCAGGTTGCGTAAAGAGAATCAAATAAACATCATGTATTCTTTAAATTCATTTTTAGACACCTAACATTGTATCTGGTTAAAGAACAAATCTGTATTTCGTGTTTTAAGAAAATTTTGAGAGGTAGGAGAGTATGCTCTTATCTGTATAGACAATCAGAAATCCAGACCCTTGAGGCATTTTCTTTCAGTTTGAGATTTGCATATCTTTAGCGGGCTTGCCCTCCCGAGGAGCTAATAACTCTTAAAGCCATTACGATCGGTGAGAGGGTAACGACCCAAGTGGGAATGACTAAACGCCAAGTACTCCACCCCACTATAAAATAAACATGATTTGATGAAAATCAAGTCAACGACAATGCTCAAGAATAGCTCTCCTCTGTACCTTCGGGTATATTAAACCTTGGTTTTCAAGGCTGAGAGACCTCTTAATTGAGTTTATACCTTGACGTGCCGAACGGACCCCTTACTAGTTCTAATTCAAATTAGAAGCTACCCGATTCACCCCTGAAGGGTTGATAATCTTTGTGCAAGAGAGATAGTAACTCTCCCAAGACACTTGCCATATCGTGCCCCCATTAGCGTTTGGGGTCAGCTAATACGACGTTGAGAATCCATTGCGTGAGACTCAGCGGCCGTATTCTGATTAGCTATTGGGTGTGTACCTAAATCAGCAAGCAAAGGTTTTCTTCTCTAAGCCAACTTCCATAGAGTTTGAATGTTGTGATTGAAGTTATTATTTTTATTGCATGTTTTCTGTGTTTTCATCCCTGAAACTAAAACTGGAATACCAAAAATGGAGAAAACAATACCAAATAACTCAGTGATAAACTCTGTTAGTGTCAAAAACTAGTCTTTGTTGGTCATTGAAAATCAGTCCTATATCAAAAATTGGTCATACTCAGTCATCAAAAACTCAACATTTAATCTTTGTCCAAACATAGTTGTACGAGCCTTCTGTTTTATTGTTCTGCTACATATCTTCTATCGTACGAGATTCCATCAATCCTAATAGTCTGTCATTTGAGCCTGCATTTTGTGTCGTACGAGACCTGATTGTCTGTCGTCTAGGTCTGAGAACTGTCTTTGTATCCTGAATCTTGTGTCGTATGATAAACCCTTGCATTTATTAGTTTGTTGTTTCGGACATACCCATATGTCATATGGTATTAGGCAGCAACTTGTACGAAACAATATTGTCATTTTCCTGAAGCTATTATACTATCGTCCGGTCCTGGAAATCCTATCGTATGAATCTTTGATTTTGCCAGTCCAGAAAAGTCAAACTTGCCTAAAATAGTCTACAACAAGCCTAAAACTGGTTTTCATCCTCCTGAACATAAACAACCTTGATAGTGTACCCCTGCCATTGCGTTGCATGATTTTGTCGATTATCTCTTAGCTAGTTCAAACAACATCTTATCAAACCTAAGTTAACCTAGATAATGTCTTACACAGGATAGATCAATCCTAAAACCATACCAGATCTTAGTTAGTTCACTCAATCACTACGTTAAATGAATAACTAGCTACAATTTGATCTTGACTTCTGCAACACATATAGCTCTTGGTCCCGTCGATTGTAAATGCCTGTTCAAACCAGAAGTTCTCACAACAAAACAAACATAGGAAAAGGAACACCCTTTTCATCAAATGACAATCCATTCTTTGTAGAAGACCTCGTCTCAAATAAACCATCATCATCACAAATACCAGTTTACGATATACCAATATTTGGTCAGCCCCTATCTCTCACCATGTCTGGAGAAAGGCAAGAAAGACAAGCTAGTAAACGAGACACTTATGACAACCTCAACAATCATGCCATTGACAATGAGTCCTCATCAACTGAATCTGAAGCCTCTGAACCTCTAGAGGTTGAAATACATAAAATCAAAATGATAAAGATTTTTGAAAAATGATGAAGGTTATCATGGCTAGAGAAAAGGAAGACTATTTCCTAGAATTAGCAAAGCAAGGCGCCAAGCTTCCTACTGGTTATGATGTGGAGGCCCTCATCACTAAAGAGGAAGAGAAACCACTGGGAATGCTAAACAAACAAATACAAGCATTATGAACTGAGGTCACAAAACTAAAAAACAAAGATAAATCACCAAAACAATATTCTCTGGACACAATATGCCCATTCCCATTTGACAAAAACCTTTACATGCCTCCATTTCCCTCAAAAGTAGAAATGCCTAAGTTTGAAAAATATGATGGGAATATAGATCCTCAAGATCATATCAGAGAATTTTGTGCTTTATGTATGGAGTTCATGCACGACCAAACGTATCTCATGCGCGTTTTCTCGAGAAGTTTAGGGGGGCAAGCTATGGAATGGTTCTCAAGTCTACCTATGGGAATAAAAACTTTTGAAGAATTAATCCAACTATTCCTATAGAAATACTCCTATAAAATTTGTCACCCAATCACTATGATAGATCTTTGCAATGCCAAACAAAAGACAAGAGGACCCTTTCTCACTTTTCTCCAACGATGGAGAAAGATGTTCTCTAGATATTCACGGACTATTCTAGATCTTGAGAAGATGGATATCTTTGTCAACAACTTAATCCTTGAATTGAAATACAGTGTCTAGATGCAAGTACATCCTTCATTCAACAAAATGGTAGATAATTCCCCCAGAATGGAAGATATGCTTATAAAAAAGGGAGATATATCACTTTGGAAAGAAACATCGCAGGGTTCTAGCTCTAAAGAAAAGAGCAAATATTGGAAATACGACAAAGATAACAACATAAATGTTGTTAATGATGGAGTGGTAGACAATGTTAAAGCAAAAAGAAAATCCACAATATTTAACTTGGCTAGTGGAACGCAAGCACTCAAGGTAGCTGAAAGTGCGACAGAAAATCCTCCGAAGAAAGCAAGAGAATGGTTTAAAGAGAAACCTTGGCTTTCAAAGCCTAAGCATGATTTTACTCCTGTAGATGAATCATATGAATCAACTTTTAAAACTTTATTGGTGAATGATCTGATAACATTTCCAGACAATTCTAGACCATATGACCTAGAAATTAAACCCAAATGGTGGAGAGAAAACGAATATTGTGACTACCATCGGAACAAGGCACATAACATAAACAACTGCATGAAACTCCGACATGAAATTCAAGATCTCATCGACGCTGGCAAAATTGTTGTTGGAAATCATGTGACTAATGCTGATCATAAGGCCTTTAAAGACCCCTTACTGATATATGAACAAGGAGATTCCTCAAAAAGCAAGGGAGGTGCTAGAGTCAATTATACCTACACTAACAATGACAACATTATCAACATGATTGAATCTTCCCAATCTGAATATTGCAATGTGATCATAATCAAAGATAAACAAAATCAAGCACAAACTGCTAACGCTATGACCCACGCTCAAAAGAAGGTTACTCTCCAAGGAGCTAGTTCCTCAACTTTTGCTCAAACAACATCAAACCTACCAACTCTTCCAAATAGACAAACAGACACAATCATGGCCAAATCAAAATAGCTAGCTTCATCATCCTCTCCTGGTTATAGTATTGTTGAACAATTGAAAAGAACCAATGCTCAAATCTCCATTTTGGAACTGCTTAAGATCTCTTCTTCTCATAGAGAGATCCTGGACAAGGCTTTTCTCACCACTAGTGTCCCTAAAGATTTGGACGTAGATATGTTTCAATCTATGGTGGGTCACCTGACTTCACCTCGTTACCTCACTTTCTCTAAAGAAGATGATAACTCACTGAATCACTCGCATAACTAGCCATTACTCATCGAAGCTATGTGGTAGGATTCCCATAGATACTGAGAGGGGGGGGGGGGTGAATATTACTGCTACAAGAGGGGCTTGCGCATGTAGGAAGGCCAACTGCCTAGAGCTCACTACTCAAAGGGAAGTCTCACTGACTTACAATGATGGATTATACAAATCCAGTATCTTGTACTGCTTCAGAATAGCATCTATAATGCCAGATTGAGTATTGGTTTCTGCTCTGCTTCTTACATAAACCCTTAACCTATAATTCACATAATAGGTCTACCTTATTTTGCCTAAAAATGTTCTTCTATCTTACTTCCTTCTTTTTTTAAATGTTCTACAATGATCTCTCTTATATAAGAGTCATTTTACAATGATGTCAAGTCGTCTTACAAAAGATTTTACAATAATAAACAAAATATAATATAACAAAAATCCTGTCGGCCTCTATGCCAATATGCTTCCTTTTTCTCCTGGTGTCGGTGGTCTGAGTGCCGGTGTAGAGTCTGATCTTGCTAGTGCCAGTGTAATACCTTGCCGGTGCTATAGGATTGTAAGGTTGCCATCAATGACAAAACCTTCAATCACCTACAATGTCTCATTGGAGTGTGCATATGCCAACAATCTCCCCCTTTGGCATTGATGGCAACACATGAGAAAATTCAAAAGTGTATCCAAAACTGTAATCCAAAAATGTTTCCAAAAATATGTTACCAAAAATATAAGAGCTCCCCCTGAGCAGATAAGTCTTTTGTTAGTTATTTTCTCATACTACTACTCCCCCTTAGGCATCAATGACAAAGGTTGTCAAGATGTCAGTAGAGTTGTAGTCTCAACTTTGTAACTGGGTGGTTACAATTTGAAAAAGATCTCCCAAAATCAAGTTTATACTTTCCATAAACTTCTTGCTATCCTTTATTGCTATCCCTGTTCTTTGAACTGTACCGGTGAGGTGCTGCATATGCTCTGTCGATGTTCTCTGTCCTTGTACCAGTGCCTCAGGTATTTCCTTCTGTAATGATGCTAGATAGCAATCTTGGACTCAGTCTTAGTCTCAAATTCTTTGCCTTATTTACTATTCTCTCCTTTTGTCTTTCTAACTTAAGTAACTCTTCCTCAAAACTTGTTATCCTTTGCTCAAAAACTGATAATGTATCAGGTGAGTTAACAAAATTATCTGCAAGTTTATTGATTTCATCTTATACCTTGCTCATTTTCTTATCTATGTCTACTGTCAAAAAGTTTGTCTTGCAAGTATCTTTATACAGAGTTTCAAATTCCTTCAATAAGTTACACAGTTCTGGTAGAAGTGTGTCAAATTCTCTAGTACACTTCTTTATCTGATCTTCAAAGAATATTTGCTTTTCAATTTCTACCTTATTCTTCAAAGTCTCTTCCTTTATTTGCTCAATAGTCACTGTGTTCTTAGTGATGTATTTACACAAAGTATCGAGTTGTTTTAAAGAATCCTTATTGTCTATGTTACAGTTAGGAGCTATTACCTTCAAAATTGGGATTGTGTCATCTATAGCTTTATAAGCCTGTGAACTGCAATCTGTTATCTTTTTGATGGAGTCCAAAAGTACTTCAGTTACATTTGTTGATTTGTAGCCTGCTAAGGAGGAACCAACATTCTGAATTCCACTGGTGGAGGAAGTAACCAAGCTTGTAGTGACCTCTGGTAGGTTAGTTTGTGTTTCCATTTCTTTAAGCAATAGTTTTTGATCTTCTCCTGTTGTCGGTGGCACTGTTTCCATGTGAATCTGTTCCTGTTCCAGAGCATGTTGCTCTGCCTGTTTCTCTGTTTGTTGCTCTGTGTTATCAACTTCAACTTTTCTTTCAGTATTGTCAGTGCTGTTAGTTGCCGGTGGCTCAATAGCCATATCTGTCTTGTTGGTTGTATCTTTGTCTATCACAATGTTGACCTTTTGTGTATCAACATCAATCGTGTATATTACCTCAGGATTAGGATTAGCATCCTTTATGTCCATACTCTCATCTGTCGATTGATCTTCAGTAGTTGTTGCCGGTGATGCAATTTGACGTGGTGGGGATAAGTTATCTTTTACTTTGATACTCAGAGGTCCACCAACCTTTCCTTTTCCTTTGTCTCGCTCCTTCTGGTATACCTTTAATGGTTTGGGGTTCTTGAACTCTTCCTATTTTTCTTTCTCCACAAGAAATATGTCCCATGCATTTTATGTTTCCTGTGTTACTTCATTCACTCTTCCAACCATTAATGCAACATGTCAGTGTGCAGTAGAGAATACTGACCGGTTGGCTTCTGCAATTAAGTCATCTATCTCCTTAGGTGAGTTTACTGGATAAATAACAAGTAACTTTTCTATTTTGATTTTCTTATCAAGCTCTACAACAACTTGTCTTCTTGCTTCTAGTCTTTTGAACAATTCATCTAGTAGATCATCTATTACTTCCATTAAGAACTTCTTATAGATGCCCATGTATAAAATAACACTATTTTCAACTTGTTCTTTGTCATCTGCTGACATTGTATCATAGAATTTTTCTATGTTCTTGAGTTTCCCTTCCTCTGTGATTTCATATAGCATTTTGTCAAGAGGGGCCAAGTTTTGTTTAGTCTTCTTCCTCTTTGGTGTCAACTTTTTCTTTGGTGTTGTCTTTCTAACCGGTGACCTCACTGCTTATTGTTTCTGTCTAGTCCTTCTAGGTGAAGGTGTGGATGCCGGTGAAGGATCTCTTTTCCTTACAACTCTTTTGAAAGATCCAAGCATGTCACTCTCCGAAGAAGTAGCTATCTGTGATAGGTGAGTCTCAGGCTGTAGAGTTCCTAACTCATTCTCAGTGATATCGGTTTGCTTTAATACATCTTCTTTAATAGCCTTAGCTTGTCTAGAACCTCTTCTCACAACTGCTTCAACCTTTTTCACTCTCTTTTTAGATTGAATTTGTTTTTCTATGGTCTTAGCACTACCAAATACTTCTTCCTTTGGTTCATTTGGTGCTTCTAGAAATGCTTTAGCATAAGTTTCAATTATATGATCATCTATCTCATAACCCATCTCTATTACCTAGATTGTTCTTGGGATGACTGCTTCCATCCAGATCTCATCCTTTTTTATTACAAAACATATATCATCCTTGTATTTGTTGACAATTTTCTATGATAGTCTGATTCTTTTGTTCATCCTGACCTTTAGTGCTTGAAAATAGTCATGAATGTTCTTTTCTTTGTTTTCACCCATGTTATTGAATAGGTCTGTTAACTGTTTTCCTACCGATATATCAATTCCAAGATTCTTATGACCAATACTGAGAACCTGTTTGGTTATGTGTAGCATCAAGCATACAAGTAGATTTCCAAATCTGAAAGTTCCTTTCCTATCCTTCTTGATTTTGCCTATGTTATCAATCAACTCATCTTTTAACCATTCACATACATCAAATTTCATATTGTCTTTAACCATATCATAAGCACTTTTAATGGATAAACTGGAAACTGAGTTAAGTCTATTGGCATGAGTTGCTTTGTACCCTAAAATCATGCTAACAAATCTCACATTTATATCAGTCACATCATTAACTCTCAGAGACCTTCTGTCTGAAGTTGCACTAGTTAAGTTCATTACTAGGTCATTGGAGACCTTCTTGGTTTTGTTTGGTCTGTTACTGGTGGAGAGTTTGATCTTGCTAGTGGCGGTGTAATGCCTTGCCAGTGCCATAGGATTGTAAGGTTGCCATCAATAACAAAACCTTCAATCACCTACAATGTCTCATTGGAGTGTGCATATGCCAACACTATGATCCATAAACACTGAGTTAAACGTGTTTTGATAGATGGAGGCACTGGGTTGAATATCTGTACCTACAATCTACTGACATAGCTGGGATTTTTTGAAAACATTATTGATCCAACAAAGAAAATAACAATCAAAGCTTATGATGAAGAAGAAAGAACCTCTAAGGGTCTGGTACTATTACCAATCAGGGTAGGACCTGTAGAAAGAGATGTAATTTTTCATGTCCTTGATCTTCCTCTTTCATACAACATCTTACTAGACAGGCCATAGATTCATGAAATGAAAGCAGTACCATCTACGTATCATTAGTTCTTTAAATTTCCTTATAATGGAGTTGAAGTCAGTATTCCTACTGATACAAGCTATACCTGCAATGCATTAACACATAGTGCTGATGATTTGGTTCCTCATAATTGAGTAGACTCTATAGCTGAAAGTTCAGAATCTTTACTCAAAGATTTAGAAAAGAAATTGAAAATCACAAACACTGGCATGGATGGCTACAAGATAGAGCCTATACTGTCACTAATGTCTCTTCCTCAATCACCAAGACAGTCGAGAAAAACATCAGAGGATATAAAGCCACAAATTTTAACTCCAAAAGTCATTTATGATGGTCTCTTTGTATAGTCCTCTACTTCCCTTGCAGATGAAATAGAAGAGGATGCTGCTCTCAAATGGATTTTCAAAGAAGATAGCGCAAATGAAGAAATGCGACATTGTGAGATTTCTCCGACACAATATGGTCCATACTATATGATGCTTCAACGCATGGGATATTCAAGTATCGGTCCTCTAGGCAAGCATCAAGAAGGTATTGTTGAACCTATTCAGTTACAAACTAAGTCTTCCAACGATAAAGATGGATTGGGATACGATCCAAGAAAGTCCTCAGATTAGAAACATAATTCTCACCATCAACTTAAGTGTAGAAAAAAGTTACTACCTTTAACATCACAGGAAATTAATACTCAACAAAATCTAGAAGAGTGCGATGACGAACAAGAAGAATTGCCAACCCAGAGAGAGGAAATCGATGGTAATCAAGTTCCGATTGTATCAACTATAATACCACAGGAAGTAGAAGTCCCAGAGGATATGGGAGAAGAAGTATACAAAATCAGAGAATTGTTTGCGCCATTGAACATTCCAGTCACATATACTGGCAGACAACAAGTAGATGATTTAGAAATTGATTCAAATGAGTATGAATGGGGTCCAGACCATCTCTCAGATACATCTACTACAAGAACCCCCAAAGAATCTAGTGATATCATAGATGATGCACAAGAGCTGGTACGCTTAAAGATGCAAAAGGAAATAGAAGAAATCAGACTAAAAAGACAAGAAGACTATGAACAACAGCTGGAGGAAGAAAGGACACAAGCAATTTCTTCACCTACTAACTCTTCCCCTAATGAGATAGGAAAAGTCAGGTATGGAACTACAAAAGAAGAATTAGAAGCTACAGAAGAAGAATCAATCATCAGTCTAGATGAAGCTGAATGGAACAGATGATAGGGATTAATAGAACAATCAAGGTTATGTCCACAAGTGTGTCAAATACAAGTTATCAATGAACCAAATCATGAAGGAACTTGTAGAATCAAAGATGTAGGTATTGACACTATATATACTTTTACTAAGCCACTTGAAGATAAGTTAGAAACTTCATCTTATGACTTTGATAACTCAGATAGGAGCTCTATTTATAACAACAACTATTCAACAACACGTTATGACTACTCTGTCATGAATGTTGAGATGTTGTTTGCTGACCCTGTTACTGTCACACCATGGTATGTAGTCTAGTTTGAAGTAGGCGATGATGCTAGGAGTAGGTCAGTTGGATTAGGTCCAATAAATACTAACATGAATTTCGACAATCCTGTTGTAACTCTTCCTAGTCTCGAGACACCTACGTAAGGTAGTCTTTTGGAACTCGACTAGTCGGTCCGAAGTCATGATGATAGTACCGTGAACTCCCTTGAACCTGTTCAAAATTTATCCTTAGTACATCAAGAAATAATTGATTGTACTTTACAAGAACAGCCCATTAATATACCTACTTTTGACAATGATTATACGTTAGCCTATTACCTCATTGCAGTTGAACCTATGGACTCTTCCACCAATGAACAGAGTGAAAACTGATAACTCAATGATGAACGGATAGTACCAAACCAATACTAAGAGGGGGGGGGTGAATCAGTATAGACAAAAACACAATCCTAAACTAGTTTGTTAGCAGACACTGTGCTTTGACAGACAAATAGTAACACTAGTCTTAAACAGAGTACAACCGGCAAAACCTAGAATAACTGAGACAAGCATAAACTGGTTGACACTTATCTTTTCATACAATCTACTACTTCATTTCCATTTCACCCTAGTGCATGAACAGGTAATCAATCATCAAAGATATATAAACAACTAGATTAACATGATTTACCTTCAGACACAAATCAGTTAAACCATCACATGAATAACACCACACATGACACACATATTTTTCATGTGGAAACCCAACTGGGAAAAACCACAGTGGGGATGAACACCCACAAGTTGTTTTTGAACTCTTTAGAAGTCCGCTCTATTAGGAGCCTTGTTCGGTTAAAGACTGATACAATAGGTTCTGTTAGGAACCGATCCTATTAGGGATCACCCGGTTAAGGGATGGCTAGAATACCCGGTTAAGGGTTAAACCCTGTTAAAAGTTACCTTGCTAGAGGATTTCAAGAACTCAATGGTTTTGAGTCACCCTGTTAAAGGATTTATAGTAAGCCAGTTAAATCTACCCTGTTAAGGGATTTCCCAACTATTGAAGTGGTTAGAGATCAACAGGTATTACAATGATCTGGTAACAATACTCAATGCCAATGCAGATCCACTTTAGCTCCTCTTCACCTTCTACACTTACACTCTGCAGGTATCACTTCTCTCTTTTGGTCTGGAAAGAATCATGTATCTCTTCACTTGGATACTCACACACAACTTTTGCCAACAACCTTAGAAAGAAACACAACATTGACCTTATAGGAAACAGATAGGTCGGTAGCATAAACCCTAAACCCTAAACTTGTTAGGTTGAGCAATTCAAATAGTTCAATCCTGATAGTTGAGCACACTGCATTAAATGCAACAGTCTTGAACCAATCTCAAGACGTTCTCCATCTTTCATTTTCCACCAATTTCATGGCAGCTGATAACCCATCACGCATTATCATCGTTTACAGACTTCACACATTCTTGAGGTAGATAGGAACAATCTCCTTCATGCAAGATCCTTCACGCACACAAGGATATCATGGCAACATGATCTGTTCTTCATTACAATGCTAACTCATCACACAAAGTCACCGATTAAGTCACATAGGCTTGAGGCACTTCAACCAGAAACCCTGAAGTTGAGACTACCAACCCTAAAGAAAAATTTGACTATGCAATACTTGACTAATGTGGAGCATATACCTTTAGTGTACTTCTTGAAGGGGAAACACTCCTAATTCACCTCTTAAGTATATAAATGTAGCCTTTGGGAGAGGCTTGGTGAATACGTCTGCTAACTACTCCTTACTGGAAACATGTTCCAGTGCAATCTCTTTGTTCGGAACCTTTTCCCCCAAGAAATGATACTTAAGCTCAAAGTACTTGATTCTAGAATGTAAAACTGGATTCTTGGAGATGTTAATTGCACTAGTATTGTCACAAAATATACTTACCGGTTCAGATACAGGAACTTTGAAGCCATTTAATACATGCTTCATCCAAATTGTCTAAGTGCAGTTCATGAAAGCTGCAACATACTCTACTTCCATTGTAGACTGAGAGATACAACTCTGCTTCTTACTCATCCATGAGACTAGTCTACCACCGAGAAAGAATGTACCACCAGTTGTGCTCTTCCGATCATCCACATTACCTGCCCAATCAACATCTGTGAATACTTTCAGGTTGAAATCCTTGCTATATGGATACCATAATCCATAATCAATAGTTCCCTTCAGAAACCTAAGAATCTGCTTGACTACAACCAAGTGGGATTCTCTTGGACTTTTCTAGAACCTTGCAGTAATGCCAACTGCATGTGCAATATCCGGTCTGCTATGCACTGCATAATGCAACTTACCAATCATTGATCAGTATTCCTTTTCATCAACCAATGCCGAGTCATCCTCCTTGGATAGTTTACAACCGGTCACCATCGGTGTACCAACCAGTTTGCTATCTTCCATGCCAAAGGTCTTTAACACCTCTTTGACATACTTGGACTGAGTGATAAAGATTCCATCTTTCATCTGCTGAATCTGTAGTCCAATGAAGAACTTAATCTCCCCTATGAGTGACATCTCAAACTCTTTCTTCATCTCATCTGCAAACTCATGACTTATCTTGTCATCTCCACCAAAGATAATGTCATCAAGAAATACCTCACAGATCAGGATCTGATCTCCTTCAGACTTCAAGTAGATATTTCTATCTTCGCTTGTTCTCTCAAATCCAATCTTCACAAGATGGGAGTGCAGGCATTCATACCTTGCTCTAGGTGCTTGCTTTAGACCATATAAGGATTTATGTAGCCTACACACCATGTCACTGTCTTCAGATAGGGAAAACCCATCTGGTTGCTCTATATACACCCTCCTCTTCAAGTACACCATTTAGGAATGCAGATTTTACATCCATTTGATATACTTTGAATCCTTTAAAAGCAACATATGCAAGAAGCATACGAACTCCTTCCAATCTGGCTACAGGAGCAAAGGTTTCTCCATAGTCTTCTCCTTCTTCTTGAGCATATCCTTTACACACCAGTCTGGCTTTGTTTTAATCACTGTGCCATCCTCATTCAACTTATTTCTGAAAACCCATTTGGTACCAATGATATTTTTATGCTCCGGTTTGGGTACTAAAGACCATGTACCATTTCTGTCTATCTAGTCAAGTTCCTCTTCCATTGCCTTGAACCAGTCTTCATCTTTATGTGCCTCTTTGAATGATTTAGGCTCAAATTCAGAGATCATACATGATTTTTCTCTGACCTTTCTTCTTGTAAGGATTCCTACATCCTTATCTCCTATGATCTGCTTAGGATCATGATTTAGCTTGACATACCAAGGAATGGTTTGGATAGATTCCTCTTGCTTTTCTTCCATCAGTATCAGCATCTACATCTACCAGTGTAGGAACACTATTACTAATACTTGGTTGACTGGCAACCAGTTCCCAGAAGGTTACAATTGGTTCATTTACCACTTGCTTACTGTCGGTTTCCTCAATTTTCTCAGAGGTTTCATCAACTCTTACATTGATGCTTTCCATAATTCTTTGAGTCCTATTATTGAAACACTTGAGAGCTTTGCTCTTGGTGGAATACCCTAGGAATATTCCCTCATCACATTTCGCATCAAATTTGCTCTGGTGTTCACTTCTCTTGATGTAACATTTGCTACCAAACACTCTAAAGTAGCTAACCACGGGTGTCTTACCAGTCCAATACTCATAAGAAGTTTTATCCTTACCTTTTTTGATGAGTACCCAGTTTATTGTGTAGACTCCAGTGCTCACCGCTTCTCTCCAAAAGGTGTGAGCTACCTTTCCTTGAATCAACATAGTTCTAGCTCCTTGAACCACTGTCCGGTTATTCCTCTTTTCTAGGCCATTCTGCTATGGAGTCTAGGGGGCAGACAGTTGCCTCTTGATCCCATGTTCTTCACAGTACTTGTTGAATTCACTGGAAGTGAATTCCCCTCCTTGATCAGTTCTTAGGCACTTGATTCTTTTACCGCTTTCCTTCTCCACTAATGCTCTAAAAGCTTTGAACTTTACAAAAGCTTGAGGCTTATCTTTCAAGAATGTGACCCACATCATTCTTGAGCAGTCATCAGTGAGAATCATGAAGTACCTATCACCTTGCACACTCCTAGTTTTCATAGGACCACACAAATCAGTATGCACAAGATCAAGCAAATTGTCAGTAGTGAAAGGTTTACCTTTAAAGGTTGAGGATGACATTTTCCCCAGTTGACACTCTCTGTACAAGGTATTTTCTGGTTTTCTCAGCACCAACAACCCTCTAACTGCCTTGATCTTACTTGCCTTCACAATGTTATCAAAGTTTACATGGCAGAGTCTCCTATGCCATATCTAGCTATCATACAATTTAGCCATAAGACATGTACTTATATTTGCATCCAGCTGAAATAGGTTACCTTTGGTCTGCATGCCGGTAGCCACCAATTCACCATTCTTTCCTTTGATTATGCACACTCCATTCTTGAATTCTAGAGTGAGACCACTATCATTTAGTTGGGCAACACTCAGAAGGTTGTGTCTTAGACCATCAACCCAATACACATTGTCAGCACTACTCTTTCCATTCAGAGAGATGGACCCTCTGCCTTTGACCATACATGGTGCATCATTACCAAAGCAAACCACACCACCATCATACTCTTCCAAGGATAGAAACTTGCTCCGATCACCAGTCATATGATGAGAACAACCATTGTCAATAATCCACTCATTGGAATTATCAAAGCAAGAGACAAGAGCCTTCTTGTCTGACACATCTTCCCTGATAGCAACAAACACAATATCTTCATTTTATTCATCTTCTGACTCCTCATCTGTGACACCTTCATCAATTGCCACAAAACAGTTTCTCTGGTTTCCTCCTTTGAATTTATTGAACCTTTCCAGTTTGTCCTTGGTGTCACCATTAGGACAGTTTACAACAATATGTCCTATCCGCTTACAAGAAAAGCATTTCAAAGGGAGCTTACCTCTATATTTACTAATTCCTTTAGGAAGTTTCCTGGCAAGAAGAGCTTCAAATTCCATTAGAATCTCCTCATCATCCATTTCTCTGCTCTGTCTCAGTTCACAACTAATGCTAGCTTCTTTTCCTTTTCTGGATGGTACAACAAAAGCTTTAAAAGCTGATTCAGTCTTTTGAACACTGCCATCAAAACTATTTAGTTCATAGGCTATCAACTTTGCAATGATGGAGTCTAGGGATACCTTGGTCTTGTCTATTGATCTCAACTCCTGAATAGTAGCAACCCTTATTGCATAGGCAGGTAATAAGGATCTCAGGACTTTTCTTACCATGGTGGAATCTTCCATTTTAACACCTACACTCTTGATATCTCCGACAACAGTTTTAATTCTTATTCCATACTGTTGAATGGTCTCACCTTCAACCATCCACATGTCTTCAAACTTCCCTCTAAGGCTTTCTTCCTTAGCTTGTTTTACATGCTCATCACCACCATAGATATTTTCAAGAGTATCCCACACTTCTTTGGGATTTACTTTATCTTGGACATCAATAAACTCAATGTCAGATAAACTGCTAATTAGGGCTTCCATGACTTACCCATTCTCCTGCATCTCTCTCTTTTGGTCATTGGTGAGAGTATCGGTAGGGGCAACATAAGCATTCTCAACATAGCTCCAGTGTTGAACACCCATGCTTATGATGTATATCTTCATTCTGTCTTTCCATATACTGAAATTATCTCTGTTGAACTTTGGACATTCCCTCTTCATCATTAGACTGGGATCTTTTTCTCAAGCGATTAAGCTTATAACATAGAGGATCTGGAGGACGATCTGATACCAATTGATAACTCAATGATGAACGGATAGTACCAAACCAGTATTGAGAGGGGGGGGGGGTGAATTAGTACAGACAAAAACACAATCCTAAACTAGTTTTTCAGCAGACACTGTGCTTTGATAGACAAATAGTAACACCGGTCTTAAACAGAGTACAATCAGCAAAACCCAGAATAACTGAGACAAGCATAAACTAGTTGACACTTATCTTTTCATACAATCTAATACTTCATTTCCATTTCACCCTAGTGCATGAACATGTAATCTATCATCAAAGATATATAAACAACTAGATTAACATGATTTACCTTCAGACATAAATCACTTAAACCATCACAAGAATAACACCACACATGACACACAGATTTTTCATGTGGAAACCCAACTAGGAAAAACCATGGTGGGGATGAACACCCACAAGCTATTTTTGAACTCTTTAGAAGTCCGCTCTGTTAGGAGCCTTGTTTGGTTAAAGACTGATACAATAGGTTATGTTAGGAACCGATCCTTTTAGGGATCACCCGGTTAAGGGATGGCTAGAATACCCGGTTAAGGGTTAAACCCTGTTAAAGGTTACCTTGTTAGAGGATTTCAAGAACTCAATGGTTTTGAGTCACCCTGTTAAAGGATTTACAGTAAGCCAGTTAAAGCTACCCTGTTAAGGGATTTCCCAATTGTTGAAGTGGTTAGAGATCAACAGGTATTACAATGATCTGGTAACAACACTCAATGCCAATGCATATCCACGTTAGCTCCTCTTCACCTTCTGCACTTACACTCTGTAGGTATCACTTCTCTCTTTTGGTCTAGCAAGAATCACATATCTCTTCACTTGGATACTCACACACAACTTTTGCCAACAACCTTAGAAAGAAAAACAACATCGACCTTATAGGAAACAGATAGGTCGATAGCATAAACCCTAAACTTGTTAGGTTGAGCAATTCAAACGAATCTCAAGACATTCTCTGTCATTTGTTTTCCACCGATTTCATGGTGGCTAATAACCCATCACACATTATCACCATTTATAGACTTCACACATTCCCGTGGTAGATAGGGACAATCTCCTTCATGCAAGATCCTTCACGCGCACAAGGCTGTCGTGGCAACACGATCTGTTCTTTGTTACAATGCTAACTCATCACACAAAGTCACCGATTGAGTCACATAGGCTTGAGGCACTTCAACTGAAAACCCTAAAGTTGAGACTACCAACCGGTAGTCATACAAAGCTTCCATGTACCATTTCCCATAACCATATGCCGGTTCACCTTGTACAAACACACCGCTTCACTTTGGCACATATACCGGTTCACAATTTTATACCGATTCTCACATATACCGGTTATTGGTAACATACCGGTTCTCTCTTCTTTAGCATATTAACATCAATGACAACATACAATGTCATCATGTCCTCATACTGGTTCACATAATGCCAACAAAAACATGACTGAAACAGATATCAAGTATCTTAGTCGCAAAAATAAAAAAATAATAAAAATAAAAGATATGATGGCAAAAACCACATTGTGTGGTATCAGAATCTAAAAAAGAGAAAATAAAGGACGTACCTAAGGGTGAAAACCTCTCCGAGGCGCCTGAAGGTGAGATACTTGGTATTGTTAGGATTCCCACAAATACTGAGAGGGGGGGGGGGTGAATCAGTATCTAACTGGTGAATTGAATTTCTTAACTTAAAACATGTAGAACATATTATAACAGTGTACCGGTATGCAAGAAATAATGCAATAAATAGAATTAAAAGCAACCACATGAAAAGCACACCATAACACAAGGTTTTAACGAGGAAACCCGGTGTGGGAAAAACCTTGGTGGGATTTGTGACCCACAATATTCACTTATTGGCCAATAAGAGAATATTACTACTACAAGAGGGACCTGCACATGTAGGAAGACCAACTGCCTAGAGCTCACTGCTCAAATACAAAATGGGAAGTCTCACTGACTTACAAAATGGATTATACAAATCCAGTGTCTTGTATTGCTTCAGAATAGCATCTATAATGCCAGATCCAGTACCAGTTTCTACTCTGCTTCTTACACAAACCCTTAACCCATAATTTGCATAATAGGTCTGCCTTATTTCACCTTAATATATTCTTCTCACTTTCTTACAAATGTTCTATAATGATCTCTTATATATATGAGTCATTTTACAACTTGCCAAGTCGGCTTACAATGATTTTACAAATAATAAAGAAAATGTAATATAACAAAAATCTTGTCGGCCTCTGTGCTGGTATGCTTCCTTTCTCTGCTAGTGCCGTTGGTCTGAGTGCTGGTGTAGAGTCTGATCTGGCTAGTGCCAGTGTGATGCCTTGTCGGTGCCATAGGATTGTAAGGTTGCCATCAATGACAAAACCTTCAATCACCTACAATGTCTCATTGGAGTGTGCATATGCCAACAGATATACTTCCAAGTCATTTTTCAGGAATGGTCTTCTATATTGATCGAGCCAACTCAACCAGTGAACATTGGGAGTCAAGAGACACCACACATCATTCATGTAGCTCAATCATTATCAGCCAAAGAATTGAAAGATTTCACTCATCTATTTTCAGAAATGAAGATCAATTTTGCATGGACGCACTCTAATATGCCAGGCCTCGATCCTGATCTTATTATGCACCATCTTTCTATCACACTAGGAGTTAAACCAATCAAGCAAAAACTCCGTAAGATGCATCCTCATGTGGCATTGCTAGTCAAGGTTGAACTAGAAAAATTGCTAAAAGCTGGATTTATCAAAGCTATAGACTATGCAGAATGGATATCAAACATAGTACATGTATCAAAGGCCAACAAATTTATTAGAGTTTGCACAAACTTCAGGGATCTCATCAAAGCTTGTCCAAAGGATGAATTTCCATTACCCAACATTGACATGATAGTGGATATGACTGCTAGATATGAGATGTATTCATTAATGGATGGATTCTCTAGTTACAATCATATTAAAATAGCTCCCGAGGATCAAGAAAAGACAACCTTCACATGTGCATGGGGCACATTTTGCTGGAATGTTATGCCATTTGGACTAAAGAATGTAGGAGCAACTTACCAAAGAGTAATAACCACTATCTTCCATGATATGATGCATAAAAATATGGAAGATTATGTTGATGACACCCTAGTAAAAACCATGAAGAGATCTATGCATATTCAAGAACTAGGCCTCATAGTGGATAGAATGGAAAGATTCAAGCTCTGATTAAATCCTTAAAAATGTGCATTTGGAGTAACATTAGGAAATTTGCTTGGTTACATAATTTCAAAGAAAGGAATCGAGGTTGACCCTAAAAAGGTCCAAGCAATAATGGAAATGCCTCCGCCCAAGAATATCAGTCAAATGACAAGTTTACAGGGCCATCTTCAGTCAATAAGGCACTTTATATCTCAGCTAGCAGACAAAGCTCAACACTTCACAAAGGTATTAAGGAAATGAGTTCAATACAATTGGGATAAAGATTGTGAACAACATTTAAAACAAATCAAAGATTATCTTTCTAATCCACCCATATTAATGCCATCGATTCAAGGTAAGCCATTGATTCTATACATATCAGCTATAGATACTTAACTGGGGGCACTTCTGGCACAACAGGATGAAAATAAAAAGAGAGCTATATACTACATCAGTAGAACATTGGTGTCTTATGAAATAAACTACACTATAATAGAAAAAGCATACTTGGCATTGGTCTTTGCATCACAAAAATTGAGACACTACATGTTGACACACTCTATTAAGCTAGTAGCTAAGATCGATCTGCTCAAATATCTTCTCAGTAAAGCAACGCTTACAAGAAGATTGGCTAAATGGGTCATGGTTCTTACAAAATTTGATATTGAATATGTGGAACATAAAGCCATCAAAGGATAACTTATTTTAGACCAACTTTCTGATGCTCCACTTGAAGACAATCAACCTCTGCATATAGAATTTCTGGATGAATCAATCATGCACCTTACTCAACAAGCATGGAAGATATTCTTTGATGGGTCTTTCACTAAAAATGGTTCTGGTGCTGAAATACTTTTTATTACTCTTAAAAAATATTCAATCCAAAAATCTTACAAGATTCTCTTCCCTTGCACAAACAACATTGCAGAATATGAAGCTTTGGTAAATGGGATCAAGCTAGCCATTGAGTGGAAGATTGTTGAATTACACATCTATGGAGATTCTCAACTTATTATCAACCAAATCAATGATCTATATTAGACAAGAGATGAGAAACTGATGCCTTACAAAAGAATGGTGGATGATCTCAATAAATACTTTACCATTGTATCATTTTAGTAGATCCCTAGGTCAACAAATAGAGCAGCGAATGCAATGGCCACCTTGGCATCTATACCATAGCTATAGGAATCCAATTTTTGCTTTGAATTCCTGGTGGAAGAGTTACATTATCCTGCCTATGATTCTCCCAAGTCCCAAATGGTCTGTTCTATTAATGGACATGACTCATCTCGCTATAGCCACATTTACTCTTACTTGCGTAACCAAGTTGTCCCTACTAATATTTCCTGAAATGAAAAAGGGAGCCTAATCTGAAATGTGTCACGGTACGTGATCATTGCTAGCGACCTATTTAGGTGAGGTTTAGATAGTACTTTTGTTAGATGTCTAGAAACTGAGGAGTCTCAATGTGCATTATCCGAAGTCCATGAAGGTGTTTGCGGATCCCATTCAAACAATCTAACTTTAGCACGAAAACTACTAAGAGTTGGCTACTACTAGCCAGACATGGAGAAAGAAGCTATAAAATTTGCTAAAACTTGTGAAAAGTGTCAGCTACATGGGCACCTTATACACGCTCCAGCAAGGGATCTCATACCCTATTTTACACACTAGCCCTTTCAATAGTGGGCGTTTGATCTAATTGGCCAAATATATCCTCCATCATCTAATGGACACAAGTTTATTATAACTGCCACTAAGTACTTTACTAAGTGGGTAGAAGCGGTTCCACTCATCAAAGCAACTAGTAAACAAGTAGCCCTGTTTATTCTTAATTATATCATCTACAGGTATGGTATACCTTCATCCATTATAACTGACAATGGAGGATAGTTCAAGAACAAAGATCTAAGTGAACTATGAAAAATTCAAAATAAAACAACACTGGTCATCTGTGTACTACCCTCAAGGTAATGGACAAGCCAAAGCATCTAACAAGAATCTGTTGACTATCTTACATAGAACAGTCAATAAATCTGGAAAGGATTGGCATCTACAGCTCAATCCTACCCCGTGGACTTATAGAACAAGTATCATAACACCTATTGGGGATACACCTTTTTCTTTGGTGTATGGGTCCGAAGCAGTATTACCTATTGAAGTGGAAATACCATCTCTAAGAGTTTCTTTGCAAGGTCTTGTTACTGATGAACACTACATAATATCTAGATTGCAAGAACTCGAATTGTTGGATGAACATCAACAAGTGGCATTTGATCATCTAAGAGCTTATCAAAAGAGAATGTTTAGAGGTTATAACAAAAAGGTTCGACAACGAGAATTTCAGGTTGGTAACCTTGTTCTGAGAGAGAATCCTAAGAATCAATAGTTTCGAGACAACAAAGGGAATTTTGAACCCAACTGGCTGGGTCCCTACATCATTACTGCAACCTTTGGCTCTGGTGCCTATCAACTCATTGGAAGGAGAACAACTCTGTGAACCAATCAACACCATCCACCTGAAGAAATTCTTCACCTAAATATTCTCTGCTCTAGCAGCCTATGCAACTAAATAGTCCTGAAGAACTCCAAAAAAATCAGAAAAAGTACGAAAGAAATCCTAAAAATCAGAAAAAGTCCTGAAGAAATCCAAAAAAATCAGAAAAAGTCCTAAAAAAATGCCCCCCAAAAAAAATCCAAAAAATCCAAAAAAAAGGGGAAAAAGAGAGAAAATGCCTTGGTGAACACCTGGTAAACAGGCACCTTGGTAAAATAAAAAAGAAAAAAAAATGAATCTTTGCCAAGCAGGTGAAAACCTGGCAAATAGGCGCCTCTTGTACTCAAGCGCTCCATCCATCAACGCAACGTTGGCATTCCCACTTTCATGCATTCTTGCTTTCGTTTGTACATATTTCAATCACTTTTGTGACATCCTGGTTTATTGGAACCCTCATGGCTTGAAATTGATCAATGCCCTAGTCTTAGGGTAATCGATTGAGCAATTTACATGTCCTAAGCAGTATCAACCAAGCCATCTTTACATCAGTAAAACCTGGTCATCCACTCCGAGTCAGTCACCTGTTTCCTATCTACTAAAGAGTTTTATCACTGAGTACACAAGAAAAACAACATTACTAAAAACAATCACTAAACAGTTTGAGCTATGCATGAAATTTTTTTTGTGTGCTGTCTTTTATATTGGTTTTTGATTATTATTCCATTTGAGTAACTCGAGGAAGTCTATCTTGACTAAGAGAAGCAAGGATTGGGGGCATAATATTTTCTTTGTTTTCTGCTTGTAGGAATGATTTCAATGATCTAGAAACATCTAATTAGCTGGGTGTCTGCGATAAGAGTCTTCACATCAAGGTGAAATCGCCACACATACCTCGACTTCACTTATTTGAATGCTACAGGGAGGTTCCCATCATTTCTTTGTCTATTTTGAGGGAATTTCTTTATCGTGCAATCCGGGTCCATCCAAAATCTGTCCAAGGATATGAACGAAAAAAGGGTCATTGTGGACAAGATAATTAATATTGCACATGAAAAGAAAGAAACTCTAATCTTCCTTCTATGTTTGTAAAATGCTCAATGATGAAAATTAAGCTTTTCAAATCTAGTGACTAGGTTTCGGTTGCATCTCATTTTGCATCTCATCTTGCATTTCATTTTGCATCTCATGAATTTAGAGTGATTTCGGTATGGTAACACTGATTTCTTTATCTTCTGAATGAGAAGTTGGAAGCATCATCATTTCTTAGCTAAGTGGTCTCTTTTTCATCATCGTTTCTCTGATCGAGTACTTGTGTATTGAGATGTTAGCTACATACATGAACATCTTATATAGATCCATACATTTCATTTTATACTTATTTGCATTCATATTATTGCATGAAGAAAAATAAACATTTGCATTACTAGTTACTCATTCTCCTCATTTATTTGCATAAAAAGAAACAAAAATAAACATCCATATTCCATTTGCATTCATTCATCTATACTGAAAAGATATGCATATATATAGAATAAAGCATATAGAACAACATCTCATAATCAATCAACACAAGTACAATGAAATCAAATCAAGAGCTCGTAAATCAGCTATCCTGAGTCCATTTTTGGGATT
The DNA here is from genome assembly GCF_030272615.1 of Cryptomeria japonica. Lineage (NCBI taxonomy): Eukaryota > Viridiplantae > Streptophyta > Pinopsida > Cupressales > Cupressaceae > Cryptomeria > Cryptomeria japonica. The sequence continues at coordinate 615,323,649 of NC_081410.1, read as the reverse complement.
GATATCTAATGTCAATTCTCTCATCGAAATTTCATGACGTTGACCACTTAGTGCTTTCATCAACTGCTCATTCTCTTCTTCAATTTGCGCTCAATTTCTCGTTAATCAACGCTAAATCTCAATTTAATTCTCACATTATCTCTGATTTTAATCTTCAACATTGATCTTTGTGCTCAAATAACTTATATTCGCTTAAAATAAATGCTTAAAATCACTGCGCAACCCTCACTATCTTTTGATTTTGCTCCCGAGGGGGCATACTCATGACCTCAAAGTTGAGAATTTCTTTTAAAATCTTCGTTACAAGTCGAGTAGCTAAGCTTGATCAAATCAATCTCTAGGGGCATATTAGTTTCATTGCTTCATATCAAGCTGATATTGTCTTTGTTTGAATCAGTCTCTTAATGTTAATCAGTTTCATCGCTTTTCATCAAGTTGCTTTTCATCAAGTTGATTATTCGTTTAAACTCAATCAAGGGTTTAAAGAGTATCTTTGATCACATGCTCAATCTAAGCAGGTGTTCAGTTTCATAGCATTGAATCGAGCTGGACAGTTTATCTTCGCTCATCGTATCTTGATCCATCAAGTTCAAGATCGATTTTATCCTCGCTCACTGTATCTAGTTCAATCAAGTTCTAGATCAGTAAGATCTGCTTCTTGATCAATCAAGTTCAATTTTGGTATCTTTGCTCTCTATCGTTCCTAGTTCAAATCAAGTTCAGGATCGGTATCGCTTTAATCAACCCTGTTCAGCTTCATTGCTTCAAATCAAGCTAAACACCTCGCTCTTCATCTGGTTCGTGATCAATCAAGTTCAGAACTGGTATCTCCTAGACATCAAATTTTCTTTGAACCAACGCGTTGCTCACAAATTAATTCAAAGAGGGGAAAATGTAATGCCCTAAAAATGGTCATCTAAACCATGAGCCCCTAATATCGACAACATCACCAAGGTCATAACTGTTAGGATTCCCAAAGATACTGAGAGGGGGGGGGGGTGAATCAATATCTTGCCAGTTAACATATTTTCTAAACTTATTAAACAAATTGCATTCCAAAACAGTGTACCGGTAAGCCGAAAATAATGCAGCAAATAAGATCAATAACCACAACATAGAAAGCACACCATAACACAATATTTTTAATGAGGAAACCCAGTGTGGGAAAAACCTCGGTGGGATTTGTGACCCACAATATTCACTCACTGGCCAATAAATGAATATTACTTACAATAGGGGCCTGCACATGCAAGAAGGCCAACTGCCTAAAGCTCACTACTTAATTACAAAAAGGGAAGTCTCACTGACTTACAAAAATGGATTATGCAAATCCAATATCATGTACTACTTTGGTTCAGCATATGCTATGCCAGGTTCAGTACCGGTTTAAGCTCATCCAACTTCCATAAACCTTATTCCAAAATCTGCCATATTATTCGCATTTTCGCATCTACCTATTCCATTCCATACTTACCATACATACAAAAATGATCTACAAGATCTCATACTTATATGAGTCCTATTACAATTTTCCTTGTCGGCTTACAAAAAGATTTTACAATTAAATACAAAATAAAATCCTATTGGTTGGGGCGCCAGTAATCATCTTTGTCCCTGTTGGTGCCGGTGCCTGCTGCTGCCATAGGATTGTAAGGTTTCCATCAATGACAATACCTTCAATCACCTACAATTTCTCATTGGAGTGTGCATTTGCCAACACTAACCAAAGGCAATTAAATAAATCTTGAGCACACAATTAATTTCTAAAATCATCAAATGTCACATGGCAAATTAATCAACCAATATTAATTAAATATTTATTTAATTAATTGATCATTCCAAGTAAATAATTTTTAAACAATTATCCTATTTATTTTATTGAATATCCTAGCATATTTAATTAAATAAATCAATTTGCCATTAAATCATAAAAAAGAGGAATTAATTGACCAAAAAAATTAAAAATTGAGAAAAGAAATAAATTGGAGATAATCTTGAAAAACAAATAAAAAATTGATAAATAATCTCAGAGAAAGCAAATAAAACAATTAAATATTAAAATTGAATGAAATAGAGAATAAATCAATTTTTCCCTGATTTTATCTTAATTTTAGTTCAATTTCCTTTAAAACTGAGAAAAGCATCCAATCACATCAATTCACTTAGATTGTACTTCCTCTTGGAAAATATTGTCTGCTCATCATCATTTGATCTCAGCCTTTGGTTTCTTTCTGAATTTTCTATAAATTTAGGCTCTCATCTCCTAATGAAAAATCCTAGAGAATATATTGTTATTATCCTGGAGAATATATTGTTATTATGTTGTTTTTGCTCTAGGTTCATTGAGAATTTGCATTGAGATATTGCATATTAGTTATTTCATATTGCTTAATCATTTAGCTTAAATATTTATATATTGCTTAAATCATATTAGATTAATCTTGCATATCTAGCTTAAATCTTGCATCCATTTAGTTCATATTCATGCTCATATAGATTAAAAATCCTTCGTTTAGGTGTTGTCTAGTCACTGGATAGCTTAGCAATCTGAGAGCAATCTAAACTCACATCTACTAGAAGGAAATGGGTCACTTTGTAATGGTTTATTATTCATTAATTATTGATTTACTAACCATGCATCTAATGACTAAATTGAAGTGTTGTGTATTCCAGCTATAGATACAGGTCCACTTTTCACACACACAGTTTGTATCAGTTTTTCAGTATACTGATTCACCCTCCCCCTCTCAGTATTCTACCGGATACTTATTCTTTCATCATACCATCAACATCATGTCTAAATTTGAAGATGTTAAATTTTTTGTTTTTGACAGTTGTGAACGAACTTTGAAAGTCAATTTTGAGGGCCTTAGAGGCTTTGAAATGGCCTGAAAGTGTTTGTAACTAGTGTAGCAGGTTATATCTTGATAGAGAACATTGCAATATTTTTGACACTTCAAATGGTTCATCAATTGGACACTGAGTTCAAAAGTTATGGCCTTTGGAAGTTGGGTCTCCTAAAATAGGAAATATAAAAATATGTTGGACACATAAATGAGCTATAAAAGGGAGTCAGATGTGTTGTGTGTGTATTGATACATCATAGGTAATCTTATCTTGGAGATAAGATGGGTGCCACTCTTGGGTGGTTTTAGCCTATGGTTTTATAATATCATTTAATGGTTTCATGTATTTTATCTCCTATATATATTAGGTGTGTGAGATGTAGGTTATATGGAAGAGTCTTACAGTAGTTGAGTTACTTGTGGATATCCGTCGGTGATAATCCTATGAGAATGTTTCTCTACAAGTATATTGTAATCTATTATTGATTTTTGAATAACATATTGAGTGACTTTTGGATTTTGGGGTTTTTCTCCCGAATGGGTTTTCCCCAAGTAAATCACTATGTTGTGGTATGCATGTTGTTTATATATGTGTGTGTGTGTGTGTGTGTGTGTGTGTGTGTGTGTGTGTGTGTGTGTGTTTCAATAAAAGTACCAAAGCCATTGAATAGTTATATTAAAATTAAGATAAATTACATAAACCATAATATCATAAAACTCAATCCTGACTATATCAGGAGAGACAAAGTAAAGGTCCTACCAAAAATAACCCCACCAAAAAAGACCCATGTATGAGTCCCAAAATAGGGGTACCCAAACAAAATTTATAGTTACATTCATCTAGCATAACCCTAATACAAAAACATCTCTAATAAGATCATCATTTAGGCCTAAGACACCAATTACTAGGCCTCTCATCTGGAGGATCATTTGATACAATTGCAATTTTATCATCCTCATCTAGAGGAATAACTTGTAAGGGCTCTGCCACCCGAGGAGCTTTATTCACCATAAGCATTGTCTCTAGTAGAAAATGAATACTTGTGAACACATCCAAAGCCACCACCAAGAGCTCAAGAGCCACAAAATCTAACAAATATTCAAACTCAAGGAGGTTGCATCATACCTTTTATAAATAAGACCACCCCTAGCTACATGCAATAATTCTCCATGCTAACCATTAGTAAGAAGCTCATTAAGAGACAAAAAAACCACCATAAAGAAACATGCCAACATCAAAATGATAGCAAGACATAGCATAATCCATTTCATTAGAAGAAAAGAAGAAGGGATGAAGGGATGTATCTGAAATAGCCCGAACCAGACAAGAGTCTATAAGAAGATCTATGCATATAGTGAGAAACCAAGAAGTAACTTTAGAAAGAAGAGGAGATGAGTTCTGAGCCAACCACACCTTATCAACAACTTTCCTGATAGCATAAGCAACATCTATAGTATACAATCAAAATAAATTGCCAAGCTTTTCATCATCAAAAGTATGTGGAACCTGAAAAATCCCAAAAAATTTTAGCCATAGTTTCCCGATACCAAGCAATTTCAATTTCTTGTGACATGAAGAGGATAGAATTCACACATCCCATAAAGATACATAGCATGAGGAAACAACAAGAAATAATGCTACCTTTAATGACAATAATGTTAGGCCCAATATGGAAAGCTAATGTACTGAGAGGGGAGGGGTGAATCAGTACTTCAAAACTTTTCTTCAATAATAACTTTACTGTTATGCATAAACCGAATAGTGCAGTAACATTATATAAAGCTAAAACAAATAGATAACAATCATACATGATTCACTTGATAACACATATATTTTGGTTATGCAAAAACTCTTGGTTAGAGAGAAAAACTATGGTGGGGATGGCACCCACAACTTCACTACTGCAATAATAAAGAGTGCTCGATTAGAGCTACATGTTTAGCTATTTCTGATAGCTTACCCTGTTAGGAGTAACAAGATCTGTTAGATCTACCTTGCTAAAGGATTTTACAACACTTAAACTAAATGATGTACCTAGTTAGAGGCTTTACAATTTATAGACTTGATTAGAGTCTTTTACCCCGTTAAAGGTTTCTCTTACAACTTCAAAATATTACAATAAATCATTACAAATATCTGCAACTTTACATCTGGAATGTTATAGTAGATTCGATGAGCTTATAATAGATTACCTTGCTTATAGCATATCACAGTAACCCATATAGTAACTCGGTAAACCCTTCTATTTACTCTGTTCTTCAACTGTTCTCTGAAAACCTTCTTGGTGACCTCTGTGTCTCTGTAACAGTCTTCTTACACTCATGCACACACACCTTTTAATTCTTAACTCATGCTGTGTAAATAGATCTCTTATGTTGGTGATCCATTCATTGCTTTGATCTTACAAACATGATTTATTGAATGAATAACCATGCAAAATATTTCATTGGTTAGATGACCTCAAAATCATACACAATCTTTAAGTGCAATTTCCAATGTGATAACGGTTAGATGTTCCTTGATCTTGTAACATGTTTTCATATGTATGTCCAGGTTCAATGAATCTGGTAACATGTTTCACTTGGTGTATAACAACTCGGTGTGTCATCTTTACTGCTAGGTAGACATGAAATGATACTCGGTAGACAACTCGGTGTATACTACGTTCTGAGACTACTTTCTTCAATAATCGACTAGACTATGCATACCGACTGAATATCTTGGTAGAGATAACCAAATAGAGTATATAGAATAACTTTTAACATAAAACTAATGGCGACTTGATAAGTAGTAACAATCTCCCCTTTTGACAATAGTTGAGATGTTTGACAAAAACTACTTTCAAAGTTATAACTCAATAATCTATATACTTGCAAAATTTGACTAAACTAACAATATATACAATAGTCAATGAAGATATATCCAGATATACTCCCCTTATCGATATACTATACAAAACTCTGATTTTGCATGCTCGAAGATCAATGTTCTGTGTGCTACTCTTGATCTTTGCTTACTATCCTATTCACTGCTCGGTTCACTGCTCTTGGATACTCTGCTTGCTCTACTCGGTATACTCCCCCTGTATACTATACACCTTTTGTTTGATACTTTGAATACTACACTCCCCCAATACTGCATCACTCCCCCAATACCGTATCACTCCCCTAATACTATACCATTCGGGGGTGGTAACTAGTCAAAAATGGATTTGTACTTGGTCTGTGCTTCGGTGAGAGCGACAAAGAGGGCATTCTTTACACTGTCCATTAAAGAATTCTGTGCATGAATATCAATCAGTAATGATATTAAAGCATCTAGAGTGCTTCCCTCTTGTGTAGTAGATAGGGAGGTGGCTCAGTTGATCTGTTCTTGGACGGATGAAAGATGAGGAAGAATAATATCTCAAGTGTCATTATGTCCATCCTCATCTTGTGTTCTTCATTTCTTAGGTCCAATTGTTGAGCCATGAGCTATTGTAACCTTGTATAGAAATTTTGTACTGAATTTGGCTCTGTGGTCAACTTCTTTGAGAGATCGATGATCTCTTTCTCAATTGCCTTTGTTTTATTTTTAATGTCTTTAATGAATAAAGAAAATGTGCAGAGTTTCTGAAATAAATAAAGAATGTGCTTGAGTTGAGGAGTCAACTCAGCAATAAATTTGACAAGTTTAACTTTGCCAATAGCTATAGCTTTTTGTACCTCTTCTATCATTTTGGTAGTGAGCTCTTTGTCTTTTAGCTTGCTCAAATACTCCGATGCATCTACTCCAGATGTCTCTATCTTTGTTAGGAGTTCATCTAGTTGAATGTGGATGGCTGCATCTGTTGATACTGTAGCTTCAGGTAGCATGTCTATTAAGAGTGCTTTGACCTTCTGATGTACCTTATTTTTCTTTTGAATTGCCATTTGTTTCTCTTGTTCGGCTTTTGCTTTGCATAGTTCACCGAAATTAATGAGTGCTTGCCCCTTTAATTTTGATATGTCTACATTGGGCAACACTATTGGTTTTGACAAATCAACTTTGAAACTATTCTTTTTCATCTTCTTTTCTTTACCTTTTACCGATGGAACTAAGACAATGGCTTGTGAGGCTTGATGACCCTTGGTAGGTTGCTCGGTAGAGGCAAAACTTTGGTCGGTTTCTTTAGCCTCTGTAGAGTCCTTTGGTGTCTTAGTTGCAACATTCTCAGTACTAGAAGGTGCTTGAGATGTCTATTCTTGAGTAGTACCTTCTCCTATTGTAGAGTTGTGGCCTTTGGTGCCTTGCTCCATGTCATGAGGGGTTTCAGTTGAGACAGGTTGTTTGACCAGTGGATAAGGCTGAACTTATTCCAAGACTGATTCACTAGATACAAGTTTTGCATATGCATTGCCTTCTATCATTTCCTATTCCGATGCCTCTGTATCCATGACATCTTCATCTATTTGAATGGTGTCAGCAGGGTCTTGCTCAGTAACATCAAGATCTTGCTCAGTGACATCAACAATTTCAATTGTAGCTTGCTCACTGGCATCCTTGATTTTAAAGATTTCCCACCACTTTGCTTTTGTCTCATTTTCAACTTCAATATACAGCCCATTCATCAATTTTAAGGCTCTTTGTTTGACAAGAAACTTTGAGTTGTAGGTTGTCATATGTTCTTTTAATTCAGCTATTGACATGTCAGGAAAGAGATGAACCAGGCTTCTTTCTCTGATCTGTTTCTCCGAGTCCATATCATACTTCCACCTATTATCAATATGCAAATAGAGTTCATTCGGAAGTGACTTAGCTAGTTCCAATGGAGCTAACCAGAATTTTAGAAGTGTGTAGATGACAGCTTCTTCAATTTGTCTCTTCTCATCATTATTTCTGGTTTCATACTTTACATATCTGAATGATCCAAATCCTCCATATTCTTTCAGATTAGCACAAAAGTTTTCAACACTATGTACATTTACCTTCTTGCTTTTGACAATTTGAAATTTGCTTGCATCCTCTGATTCAGTATAACTAGACTCTTTTGCCAAAATGAGTCTCTGAGTAGATTTCTTGTAGGTCTTTGTTACCTTGGGAATAGTAACACTCTTTGTTTTCTTACTCAGTGAAGCTGTAGATGCTCTAGTGTTAGGTCGCTTTGGAGGTGGAGTCGGTGAGGCCTTTGATGTGTCCTGTTTCTTTCTCTTCAACACTTTTCCCTTAGGCAATTCAGTGCTCAATGTTATAGCTGCCTCTTGGGCTTCAGATTCCTCTTCAGTAATGGCAAAGGTGCCTTTGATAGGTGTAGAGGAAGAGTCTTCTCCTAATTTCTCCGATAATGCCTTTATCATCTTTGTTGCCTTTCTTGTAGCTTTGGGTACTACAATGATCATTTTTACTTTTTCCTTCACTTCCTCATAGGTTCCATACCTCAGCTCGGTAGTATGTCTTGGCAATGTAAGAAATGCATCAATTTGCTGTTGTGTGATGTGAAAATAAATCTCGTAACCCATCGTTGACAAAGATTGAGTTCTTGGTTCCACAACATTCACATAATAGTAATTAGTGTCAACTTCAAAACATATGTCATTTTTGTATTTCTCCACTAGCTGGGGTGGAATCCGGTACCTGTTATGCATTTTTTCTTGAAATTTATTGAAGTAATCATCCATAATATCATTGAAATTATCACCTAACTTCTTGATGAAGTCATTGATCTGATGGGTGATTGGTCGGTGTAGTTCCCAAACAACTTTACTGACTGATGGAAAGAATTTTTCAAAATAGAAAAACATGCATACAAGTAATGATCCAAACTTTAGTGTATTAGCCGAGTTGTTTTTCTTCGGCTTCCTAATGGTGTATAGATTCTCAAACAGGTTCTTCAGCAACACCTCACATAGATCAATTTTCATTCCCTTTTTCACAATTTTGTATGCTAGGTCTACTGTTGCACAGGGTACACTATTTTCCCTTGCTGATTGGAAGAAATAGTAACCTATTACTCTTATGGCAAATTTTAGTTCTTCATCTGTGACATTGTTCAATTTCAATCCTTTGTAATCTGATTCCACTCCGATTAAACTGATCAATTCCTTCTGTGATATCATCTTTTGGGCTCGGGCATTATCATAAATAGTGTAACCGGTAATCAGATGAATGATTTCCTCGGTAATCTTAAATGGTTTCTCTTCTAGCCACATGAAATTATCGCGAACTCTACTCAGAACAAACTTGACCCACTGGGGTTTGAACACACGGGGATAGGTTAGGGCTTAAGTTAATCCCTTGATCTTAATGTGCTCATACTTGCTATTCAATTTACCATCGGTACACAACTCATCATAGGTGTCTTTGATTTCAACATGACCGAGTTCTTCAACACGACATTTGGTGAAGAATCTCACATCCTCGACTAATAACACTCTATCCGGGATGAGTGAAAAAGTGGTTTTGTCATCCGGTTCAGATGCAACTTTGGGAGTCAAAGAGTATTTTAGTGAGGGCTTCTCTACATTCTTGACAATAATGGGATCTTGGATCTTAGGTGCCATTGTAGATTTCAAATAAAAGCTAACAAAGGATCCTTAGGGTTTTAGGATTTCAAACAACAGATGCTTCACTCTTAGCAAATAATAGCAACTTGATTAAGATCGGTAAACCAGCTTAACAATGCATTGAGATTGATGTAAATACCTTGAATTTGCTTTGTAGGAGGTTTGATCGCCTTAGATTCTCTTTGCTCTACTCTCTCGAAAACTTGGTGAGTTGAAAATGACCGCGAAAATGCTTTTACGTACACAATATGCCTTATCAGGCTCCGTGTAGGTTAGGTCAAAAAAATTAAATGCACTCGGTTCCACTAAATCTTCTTTCCTTTTTTTGCTTTAACTGAGTAACCAAACTTCCTTCATTCACCGACTTGACAGGTTTCCTGTATTCACCAACTTGACAGGTTTCCTGTAAAGTGCTTCAAAAGACTTTGATAGAATTTCAAACTTACTAATACATCTTAATTATGCAGATTTGAATTAAGTACATATTAAAATAGGAACTGTTAAGATTTAACCTTGATAGAATGCAGTCCCTTCATACCTTTACCGATTAATATGGAATAGGTGCACCTAACTTGGTAGGTAAGGTGGTTTTTTCATTTGACACAATTTCTTTCTTTTTCCAAATCATCTTTAATTTGTCTTTTATTTCGTCAATGCCTTTTCTAGGTTGATCTCTGCAATCTCCAGCCAAGTGTCCAACTTTGTGACGATGAAAACATGCCATACCAGGATTTCTCCATGATCTTCGGTTGTACATCCCAAACCTTATAAAATAGTTGGCACTTATATGTCCATATATTCCACAACATTCACATCATATCCTTGTATTTTAATCCCATGGTACTGCAGAATATTGTTGGTAAGGATTTGTGTGAGTTTGGTAACCTCTAGCATTTGCTCGGTGTGCATACCACATATAGTTCTTTTGCTTAATCCAACACTTCTAGGTACTATGTCCATATCTATTGCAGTTTTTACAAAACCCTTTGAATTTTGCCTTCTAATAATTGTTTATAGACTTTGTCCTACATTGTTTAGATGTGTGACCATATTTATTGCAATTGTAACAATAACCATTGGATTTAGTGACATTCGGTTGCTTACCTTTTCTGATTTGGCACATGTTGGCAGTATGACCTTGATTTCCACAGTAGTTGCAAATAGGCTTCTTTACTTTGATGTTCTTCTTGAATCTAGCTTGCTTTGATGATTCTCCTCTCTCGGTAGTATGAATTCCCTTCTTGATAGAGTCTTTTCCTTTGTAATCGAGTCCTACATCTTTGTTGGGTCTTCTTGTATTTAGTTGCTCATCCAACATCTTTGATGCTTCATAACTCTTCTTCAGTGTTTCTTTGGATTTCTTCTCTGTTTCAAGTTCATCGATCAACCTTGATACTTCAAGTTTCAATGCTTGATTCTCATCATCCTTCAGATTTGCTTCATCATGTGCATAACCTAGTTGATCTGACAAATTTTGTTGAATTCCAGTCAACCTTGTGATTTCATCATTCTTATCAGATACTAAGACTTCAAGTTGTTGTTTCTCTCTTTGTAGATCTCTTACATTATCCTCGGCTATCCTTAATGCATCAAGATTTTTAGTCATTTGTGTGTTGAAATGTTCATGTTCTCTTTTCATTGCTTTTAGTTGATCAACCAATGCTTTGTTCTTTTCTTTCAATACTCCAATCATTTCTTCAGTTTCTTCAGATATACTATTCTCAGATGATGTCTCAATTTGTTCCACTAACTCTTGAGAGTCCTGCAAATCATCAGATAATTTCCTTCTTACTTTCAGAGATTTTACATTTGTCTTTGCATGTCTGCAATCACTTGATTAACATGATCTAGCTCTTCTTGTAGATACACAATCCTCCGAGATTGTTTATAGCCCTCCATTGATAAGATCTTTCTCTTTAGGTAGTTAAACCCTTTTCCAAGATTGATGCTTTGATACCAATTGTTAGGCCCAATATGGAAAGCCAATGTACTGAGAGGGGAGGGGTGAATCAGTACTTCAAAAATTTTCTTCAATAATAACTTTACTGTTATGCATAAACCGAATAGTGTAGTAACATAATATAAAGATAAAACAAATAGATAAAAATCATACATGATTCACTCCATAACACATATATTTTGGTTACGCAGAAACTCTTGGTTAGAGAGAAAAACTGCGGTGGGGATGACACCCACAACTTCACTACTGCAATAATAAAGAGTGCTCAGTTAGAGCTACATGTTTAGCTATTTCTGATAGCTTACCCTATTAGGAGTAACAAAATCTATTAAATCTACCTTGCTAAAGGATTTTACAACACTTAATCTAAATGTTGCACCTGGTTAGAGGCTTTACAATTTATAGACTTGATTAGAGTCTTTTACCCTGTTAAAGGTTTCTCTTACAACTTCAAAATGTTACAATAAAATCATTACAAATATCTACAACTTTACATCTGGAATGTTATAGTAGATTGTATGTGCTTAGAATAAGATTACCTTGCTTATAGCATACCTTGGTAACCCATATAGTAACTTAGTAAACCCTTCTGTTTACTCTGTTCTTTGACTATTCTCTAAAATCCTTCTCGGTGACCTATGTGTCTCTATAACAGTCATAACACTCAGTGCTTTTACATGTCTTGCTTCATATATGTCTATATCTTCATTTCTGTCATGCTACATGTATATTTCTGATCTTAATCCATGTTGTATAAATAGATCTCTTATGATAGTGATCCTTTCATTGCTTTGATCTTACAAACATGTTTTATCGAATGAATAACCATGCAAAATATTTCATTGGTTAGATGACCTCAAAATCATACACAATCTTTAAGTGCAATTTCCAATGTGATAACGGTTAGATGTTCCTCAATCTTGTAACATGTTTTCATATGTATGTCTAGGTTCAATGAATCTAGTAACACATTTCACTCTGTGTATAACAACTCGGTGTGTCATATTTGCTGCTCGGTAGACATGAAATGATACTCGGTAGATAGCTCGGTGTATACTACGTTCTGAGACTACTTTCTTCAATAACCATCTAGACTGTGCATACCGACTGAATATCTCAGTAGAGATAACCGACTAGAGTATATAGAATAACTTTGAACATAAAACTAATGGCAACTTGGCAAGTAGTAACAAATAATTCCATCTTGTGTCAATCCAAGTACATGAGTGTTTGAAAAACAAGAGGCACCCTCCAAAAATGGTAGCTAAGCATTATATTCAATGATATATGTGTGCCACAAGATGCTTAAACCATAGCCAATAATGATAGTCTTTTAAATTCGACTATGATGTCATCTACCAAAGACCGACAAACCATAAATTACTTGAATGTACCATCATTTAAAGGCACATTAATAAGTACAACATTTGCCAAAGAAATTAAACTGTGTTAAGACAAAGTTGGTGGCCCATGATAAATAACTTCACACACAAGATAGTTACCATAAATGATCAACCAAAATGATATTTAAGTATTGTGGAAAGAATATATATCCTCAAATAAAATGCCATCAACTGATAATTAACAAGTGTAATGATGAAAAATGCTTCAGATTATAAGGAAGCAAACATTAAATACATCAAAGGTCTATGAAATCAATGGGGGCAGAGAAGAACCTACCACTTCTAGATATTCCACCTGCTCATTAACAACCCTATTAGCCAAAAAGTCTACAACCATGTTAGCCTCATGATAACAGTGTACAAATTGTTAAGACTGAAACTGATTTAGTTGCAACAAAATATTATCCAAAAGATACTATAATTGCCAGTAGTGTAGTTTTTTATTAGTCAAGGCATGAAAAACTAACATAGAATCACCTTCTATGATAATATCATCAATTTTAAGAGATATAGCCAAATCCAATCCCAAGCCTAAGGCTTCCAATTCAGCCTTATTGTTAGAACTGACACCATCTTACATGCTGCCTGTAGGCATCTAATAATGGTCAACGCTTGCGGTGCCATACTTTAACATGTCCGTGTGACCTTCTTTAGGTTTCACATCTTATTGATATTTTTTCTATGTCGTGCATTTGATATTTATTATTTGTTGGCATTTTGTCATTCTTCTACAATTCTTCCCCTTTCAATTCTAATCTCTCACATTTTAAAATAGGTCTCGTTAGTATCATTTCTGAATTGCAATAATTGGTCGTAATCAATCTTGTCATATCAATTGGATATTGTCAATCATAATTTGTGTCGAATTAGGATTTTTTCCTAGATTTCAATAATTTTCAATCAAGCTTCAATCATCTTCAATCAATTTTGGTCATTTTGGATTCTCTTTCAATTTGGATCTCTTGTCAATTATCAGTGAACTTTGTTAATTTGCGATCGATTCGTCATTGGTTTTTGTCAATCTCAGTATCATGTCACCTTTCATCGACCTTTTATTAATCTTTGATCTCAATCAATCATCAATGTTCGTCAATCTTGGATTGATTAGTCATTGTTCCTTTTATCAATTGTCATTTATCAATTTGTCATTAATCTTCATCAATCAATCAATGTCAGTTTCTTGTCATCATCAAATCTTTGTCATTTGTATCATCGATTGCAATCTTTATCATTTGCTAGTCTTAATTTTGTCATGAGCTAATTCCTCCTAGGGTTTTATGATTTATTCATGTAATCCTATTAACATTTCTCTTTTAGGTTAAGTGAATTTATTCATTTTTCTTAAGTCCTTCATGTTACAATTAAATACTTTGTTTAATTGGCTAATTGTGTCCCTTTTTGTGAGTTGATTAATAAATGAGAATTTATTAATTAATGTCATCTAATTCCTATTCCTAATTTTTCTAATTTTCGTATTCCCCATTTTCCACTAATTTCTAATTTTTTAATTTTAAAATCTCACTATTTTTTCTCTCCTAATGTTTCCCACTAATTTATCTTCTTTTTAAGCTTCCCTTTTGTCATGATTTGTGAAGCTATTTTCATGACTAATTTGTCATATAATTTGGAAGCTATTTTTCCTCAATCATGTCATAAGTCATGAAGCAAATTTTATGCATAATTATGTCATAATTGATGAGCATAATTTGCTCTCAATTTGTCATATTTCACATAGAAACTTGTTTATCAATTTTTCATAAATTTTGTCATTCAATTATGCCATTTTAAAAATCAATTTGCCTTTTTCGAATCAATGATTCCAATTTCATGATTTTCCTCAATTTTGGTCTATAAATTGAGCTTCTTTTTTCAATCATTTTAACAACCACGCTTCAAGTAACTTTATGCTGTTGTTTTTATCTCACAATCTTTCTTGCTTGCAATTGCATTTGTAGGTGAAATCCACAAAATCTCATTTGAAAGTGAAAGAAAAATAATGGAGGTCAATGGAGGAGACATCCGTGTTTTTGATGGTTTGCGCTTTTGATGTTTTGTTTTCCATTCTTCTATTGAATGTATTAGGATTGAATTTCATAAGCAATTAGGTTTGTGGTTTCCTAATGTTTATGATTTTGATGTGTTTTAATGATTTCCTACGTACATTTCTTGGTGAACCCGATGTGAACATGCAAAATCTAACAATTCTATGAATCTATTTACATGCAAGTTTTAGATGTTGATATATGTTTGCATGTAGGTTTTATGTGTTGATCTATTGTTGCATGCAAGTTTTATATGTTGATCTATTGTTGCATGGAGGTTTTTGGAGCTAATTTGTTGTTGCGTGTAGGCTTTATGTGAGGATCTATTGTTGCATGTGGGTTTTATGGAGTTTAAAAAATGATTCATGCAGGATTTCTTAACATCAAATGATCAACAATTCTTCACATAGTTTAATTAGAGGGTTTGAATGAACAACAATTCTTCACATAGCCTAATTAGGAGGTTTTAATGAACAACAATTTTTCACATAGCCTAATTAGGAGGTTTAAATGAACAACATTTTTTCACATAGCCATATAGGAGGTTTTAATGAACAACAATTCCTCACATAATTTTAATTAGGAGCTCAATTAACAACAATCTCTCATTACAATCTACTAAGGGTTTCAAAATGAATCATCACATAGTCTAATTAGGGGATTGAATGAACAACAAATTCTCATTTCAATTCATAAGGTGTTAAAATGAACCTCACAATCTTCATCTAGGATTTTAAGTAGGGGTACAAATTGGACAGTTTATTGATGATTTGTGTAGAATATTGGCATTCGTGGGCAAAAGATTTCATTGAAACTATGAATTGATTTGGTGTAGGATGCGGTCAAAGAATATTATAAAAAATAGAGTGTTTGTGATTTTTAGCTTAGTGCACACTTCAATTTCCTAAAGGATAAAGAACACCGTGTTTTCTATATCTTATTTCATTTTGTGTGTGCACTTTTACCTTTATAGGGACTACCTCCCGATCTGCTTGGCACTTCACATAGACATTGGTGAGAGGGAACGACCCAGGTGGTAATAGGCTGAAGCCGATCCCTTCCAAACCAGTATAAGCAAATGTGTTTGTGATAAAAGTTGCAAGTGATGGGTGTTACATTCTATCATAATGACATTATGTTTCCCTCAGTGTCCATGTGGAATGTAAATATCTTATAGAGCATAACCTCTGTAGGTTGGGAGGCCTCGTTTAATAGAGTGGAAAACGTTGTTGATTATGATCACTCGAACGGATGCCTTGACTAAAAAATTTTGTGTTTAGAGACCAAAAACCTTCTATTTGCTGGCGAAGGAGGATAGACCTCTGAATCCATCCCACACTTTTGTGGCTTATAGTAGGGATAACAATTCCTTGGGAAGTGATGACCTAAGGAATTTAGAACTTGGTATTCCCGTAGAAGTGAGTGTCATGGAGGGGAGTCAGTGCTACCGAGTTCCTAGGCTATCCACTGTGAGTAGGCATGGGTGAGATAAATATCAATTGAGAATCCAACAAGTATTGTTTTGGACTACCTTAGGATTTGTTATTGAATGTGCATGAGTGTCTATTTTCAAATTGAAACAAAATTTTTGTCTTCCATTCTTATTAAAAGTGAATCATAAATAAAGGACATAATCAACCTCACAAACATTGGCAAAATTTTTTTTCCAAAAGCAATCATAATCAACAAGTGTCCAAACAGAACCTCAAACAAAGTCAAACTTGATCCAAAACATTTCAAATTATCCATCCAACAATTTTCTAAAATTCTATCAACATGTCTTGTCAAAACATGGGGTACCCTTGTTTCAAAATTGATGTCACTTAGGGCTAGGTTTTGCATAGTTCAAACTTAGATCTTAAGACATATTGTCATTACCCTTCATTTTAGTCAATTTCATTGCAAGCATCCTTATTTTTGCTCTTAGGTTTGAGGTCATTATCATCCTTTTTCATTGCATTGTCATACCAAAGCTAAATTTTCACTTAGGTCATAGTATTTCCTTGGATATGCCTTTCTTGCATTAGGTTATATCATTCCAAAGTCCAAAACTCTAGGTCTTCTCTTAGGTTAGCATTGTCAAACATTTGTATTCATATCCTTGGTCCATATCATTTTTTCATATTATATCATATCATATCCTTAGATCATATCATATGTTGAGACCATATCATATTCATGTCATATCCTTAGGTCCTTGTCATTATCATTGTCAATTTGTATTTATTCCTCAGATTTTGGTTTTGTCAAACTTCAAAAATCAAATTTCTAGATTAAACCCTATGTTGTTATTTGGGAGTCTTGACCTTGTCCAAAATTTATCTTCTTGTCAACTGTTAGACAGTTCAAATAACTGGAAGACAACTAAGAGGGGGGGCGTGAATTAGTTGTCACAAATTACCGAAACCATTAGTAATTTAAAATTTAATATCGGAACCCAAAGCATTAATACCAGAATAGTAGATAAACCAATTAAGCATAAACAATAATCACAGAATAAATACCATCCACATGACACCAAGATTTGCACGTGGAAAACCTGGTAAAGGGAAAAACCACAGTGGGAAGCCTACCTGCAGTAAGTATGTGATTTATAATGAAGGGGCCTGCACTTGCAGGAAGGCCAATAGCCTAGAGCACACTACTCATCACAGAAGGAGCCTCACTGACTATATAGTGTTGGCATATGCACACTCCAATGAGACATTGTAGGTGATTGAAGGTTTTGTCATTGATGGCAACCGTACAATCCTATGGCACTGGCAAGGCATCATACCGGCAAGGCATCATACCGGCAAGGCATCATACCGACAAGGGATTATACCGGCAAGGCATTACACTGGAAAGATAGTTCACCGACATCAACGATCACACTCTACACCGGCACTCAGGACATCGACACCGACACAAAGAAAGGAAGTATACTGGCACAGAGGTCGATAGGATTTTGTTATATTATATTTTGTTTATTATTGTAAAAACTTTATAAGCCGACTTGGCATGTTGTAAAATGACTCTTATATATAAAAGAGATCATTGTAGACATTTTAAATGTAAGAAATGTAAGTGATGTAAGCGAAATATTAAGGCAGACCTATTATGCAAAATATAGGTTAAAGGGTTTATGTAAGAAGCAGAGCAGCAACCGGTACTGAATCAGGCATTATAGATGCTATTGTAAAGCAGTACAAGATATTGGATTTGTATAATCTACATTGTAAGTTAGTTAGACTTCCCATTGAGCAGTGAGCTCTAGCCAGTTGGCCTTCCTACATGTGTAGGCCCCTCTTGTAAGTAGTATTCTCTTATTGGCCAGTAAGTGGATATTGTGGGTCAAAAATCCCACCGAGGTTTTTCCCACACCGGGTTTCCTCATTAAATCCTTGTGTCATGGTGTGCTTTTCATGTGGATGTTTTTAATTCTGTTTATTTCATTATTTCTTGCATACCGGTACACTGTTATAATATGTTCTGCATGTTTTAAGTTAAGAGATTCTATATACCGGTTAGATACTAATTCACCCCCCCTCTCAGTATCTGTGGGAATCCTAACATATAGAAGTCTAGATTACAATCCGGAGAATTGTTGAACTACAAAAGATAGCATCTCCTATGCCTGAGTACTGTTTCGGTTAAGCTTAATACCAAAGGAATAAATCCTCCTACATAAACCCAATTCGATCTCCAATGATCAACCAACTCGTCGTCCAGAATGATACTACATTATTCACACATTACATTCCTTGACCATGACCTCTAACAATAACCATGATGATCTATAATGAGATCTTACATATATATATATACAAACCCTCAACCAAAAATAATCAGGTTGACCAACAGACAATAAACCAATTACATAATTACAAACCATGTCAGCCTTAGAACAAACAAATAATATCAACACATAAGACATCTTGGAAATACATTAATAGGTCCTATCCACACGTTACATTAAAGTCGATCCATAACCTAGATCAACCGGGACCAAGTATAGGTCCACACGCCACAACAAAGATATCCATCCACCAAGTCTTGAACATGATCAACAACAACATCCTAAAACTCCACTAGAAGCTGCACCAACACTACTTATGCAATTCATCAAAGATCTCCACCAAAAGCTCTGTCGGTGAAACCCTCGCCGGAACCAAAAAACCAATCTTCTAAGCAAACAGGATATCAACCGATTACCAGACCAAAACCAACTGACCAAATATGAGTATAAGTATCATGGACAAGCTAATTCCATCACCAGAATATACCAGAGCCTACCAGATCATATTAGATCCCAGTTAACCAAAAACCAATCAACCTACCGGGACCAAAAGGGTGTCGGTAAAGCATCCAAATAGCTAGTGTTGGCATTAATGATAAAGCATCAATGCAACACATAATCAATTCCACTAGATGGCCAACAATCTCCCCCTTTGGCATGGATGACAACACTAGATGTGAAAAACATCTAAGTACCAAGAAATGCAAAACAAGTCTCCCATAGTGGAAGACAACCAACGATCTCCCACAGATAGCTCTGAATATAAATATCTCCCCCTGTGAATAATATCTCTATAAAGCTCTAAATTTCTTTTTCTTTTTCACATCAATATCTCTCCCCCTTCAACACCAATGGCATAAATCTGACAAAAATATCAAAGAAAAAACATAAACCATTGAATCACAAAGCTGACTACTCCCCCTGAGTAGTAGCATCCCACATCAGTGCCGAAATGAATAGTATCTTTGATAATGCATGTCGGATTGATGCCAAACCGCATCAATTAAGTCTCTAGCAGAGGGGTAGAAACTCCCAATCCGTTTCTCAGGTACTCAAATGATTCCTTGGACAAAGGTTTAGTGAAAATATTGGCAATCTTCTCTTTAGTGTTCACATAAACTAGTCTAACTTCATTTTCTTCCACCTTCTCCTTCGAAAAGTTATACTTGATAGATATGTGCTTTGTTTTAGAATGAAATACCAGATTATTTGATATATCAATAGAAGCAGAGTTATCATAGTGAATAACTACTAGTGCATCACAATCCATATTTATATCCTTCAACATTTGCTTCATCCATAAAACTTGTGTATATTTAGTAGCAGTAACAACATACTCAACTTCAATAGTAGATAAAGAAGTACATGATTGTTTCTTGCTGATCCATGAAACCAAATTCTTTCCAAGAAAGAAAGATCCACCAGAAGTAATTTTTTGGTCATCAACATCTCCAGCCCAATCAACATCTGTATATGCACATTTAACATCCATCTGATAAACCTTATAGTTTTTATAAGCAACATAGGCAAGAAATAATCTTACAGCTTCAATCCTAGCCACAGGTGCAAAAGTCTCTCCATAATCAATTCCTTCCTTATGAGAATATCCTTTACAAACCAATCTAGCCTTATTCCTTATAACTTGACCATCCTAATTCAATTTATTTCTAAAAACCCATTTAGTTCCAATAACATTTTTATTTTTAGGCCAAGGAACCAAGGTCCATGTGTTATTTTTCTCAATCTGATCTAATTCTTCTTCCATAGCTTTCAACCAATATTCATCTTTACATGCCTCAATTACTAATATTGGTTCAACTTGTGAAATTAAATATACCTCATTAGTTGCCAGTCTTCTTCTTATCATCACTCCATTTCTCTTATCCCCAATGATTTGATCTTCTGATTGATTCAATCTCATATACCTAGGAGTCTTCTGACTTTCTATTCCTCTTCCCTATTCTTTAGTTACTGTAGAATTCTCTGATACTGCCGGAGTAATTGGTTCAACTCTCTATTCCGGTAAAGGTGCTACCGATTCAGGTATAATCATTTCCACTACTGGTTCCTTCTCATAAACTTTGATTTGACTTCTGTTAAGCTCATCTACTTTGACATTAGCACTCTCCACAATTCTCTGAAATCTCTTGTTATAACATCTATACTCTTTTCTTTCATTAGAATAACCAAGAAATATGCCTTCATCATATCTAGGATCAAATTTCACAATAATATCATCTCTCTTGATATAACATTTACTACCAAAAATTATGAAATACTTAACTATAGATGTATTGCCAAACCATAATTCATAAGTTGTCTTACCAGTTTCTCCTTTGATATGTACTCTATTGAATGTATAAACCATTGTGCTCGCTGCTTCTTTGTAGTAGATATGAGGTAGACTAGCTTCCATTGTCATTGTTCTAGTAGCATCCAAGATAGTTTTGTTCTTCCTTTCCACAACTCTATTTTGTTGAGGTGTCTGGGGAGCAAAAAATTGTCTTCTTATACCATGCTTGTCACAAAAGTTGTTAAACTAATCGGATGTGAATTCTCCACCATGATTTGATCTCAAACATTTAATATTCAATCTTGTCTCAGTTTCCACTTTAGCCTTAAAGATTTTAAACTTTTCAAATGCTTCAGATTTTTCTCTCAGAAAAGTAACCCACATCATTCTAGAATAATCATCAATGATTAGCATGAAATATCTATCACCTTGAAAACTTTTAACTCTAGCAGGGCAACATAAATCAGTATGAATAAGATCAAGAACATTATTTGATTTATCTTGTATAATCCTAAAAGAGGTTCTGACATATTTATCCTTTTGACATTCTTTACATACCAGATTATAGGGCTTCATAATCTTAGGTATATCCCTAACTGCCTTAGTTGAACTGATCTTCACAATGCAATCAAAATTCACATGACACAACCTTTTTGTTGTAATTCTACATTTAGATGAGAATTTTTGATGTTGTCATCGATGGAAACCAACTGGTAATATGGTTCACAGGCAACAAAATTCGCATATCGGCACCGACAGCTACACAAAGTTCATTCACACCAGCAAACAGTTTACATCGGCAATGAATCATACCGACACCCAGGACAAAATAAGATAAAGTTTTAGTTATGCGAATTATATTGTAATGTAATTAATTATTTGTAGCCGACATGATGTATTGTAAAGACTCATATATGTATGAGATCTTGTAGGTAGTTTTGTAGAAGAAGATTATGTAATTAGATAATGAATATGAGAGCAAATATCTATATATGCATTTTGATGTAATAATTTGATGAGCGAATAAGAGCAGAGAAAAGCAAAGAAAGGTTTATGGCAGAGGTATTTGACAGAGATTAAACCGGTATTGAATCTAGCATTACAGATGCTATTTTGAGCAGTACATTGTCATTTGATTTAATCATCCAATTTTGTAGTCAGTGTGGCTCCTTTTTGTGATTGAGCAGTGAGCTCTAGGCTATTGGCCTTCCTGCATGTTCAGGCCCCTATTGTATAAGTAATATTTATTCATATTGGCATGTGAGTAAATATTGTGGGTCACAAATCCCACCAAGGTTTTTCCCCTACCGGGTTTCCTCGTCAAAATATTTGTGTTATGGTGTGTATTGATGGTTATACTGTTATTTCTCTTTATTGCTTTATTGCTTGTTTACCAGTACATTAATTTGGGTTGTAAAGTTGCAAACAAGTTTAAATCTTTCATTAACTAGTTAGACACTGATTCACCCCTTCTCTCAGTGTCTTTTGGACTGATCAAGTACCTAGCAATCGGTATCAGAGCCTAGTCCTCTATTTGCAGAAGCCTAGCAGCTTGAGGAAGATTCTGAAACCGGTATCAATGAAAAGTTTGAGACAATAGTTGGAAGGAGCTCTTGAAGGTTTTGATGTAGAAAAATTGAAGAATATCAAACTGGAAGATGAACTCAAAACTACTCGGGAATTTATCAAAGCACTTCAAGATAACCTAGTTATAGCAAAGAATAAGAGAAAAAAATTACATGTGCAATTGCAAAATCAAGATGATGAAGAAAAAGAAACTCTTACAGATATTGCAGACAAATTGAGATAAGAGAAAAGTAACATGAAGAAAGAGATGCAATATTTAACCATGAGACTATGCAAGGATATTGAAGATAGAAAGAGGAATGAAGAAGATTTGGCCAGAAGACTTAATGAAAGATCTGATAAATCTCAAGGCTTAGTTATGAAAATGATTTGCTCAAAACTGATTTAATTCACATGTTAAAGAGGAGCTTTTGAGAAAATTTAGCACTTTAGAAAGTGAGTTGGTCATTGCAAATGAATACAAAGACAAATTCAAGAAAAGTTCAGATAATCTTGACGATATGTTGAAAAATCAGAAACCTGATGGAGAAACAATTGGACTTGGATTTGAACATGGAGAAAATTTTGGGACTGCAAACAACCATGATCATAGAAAACTGGTAAGGCAACATAATGCTTATAAATTTAATAAGAAATGTTTTAATTGCAACAAATTTGGTCATAGAGAAAATCAGTGCAGATTTAGGAATAATCAGAATACAAACTTACCCACTGATCAATGTTCAAATGCAATAAAAATGGTCATAAATCAGATAATTGCAAAATGAATGTGAAATGCTATGTTTGTGGTAGATTTGGACATTTATCTAATCAATGCAGAACTCAAACCGGTCAAGGTTATGGAAAGGCTATTCAGAGAAATAATGTAACTTGTTATGCATGTAACAAGATTGGGCATATTGAAATTTTTTGTAGAAGCAAGAAGGTACAGACAAACAATAAAGGATATAATAACAAAGGCAGAGAAAAGGTGACTGAAATCAAGCAAGAATTTTCAAAACAATAGATTAGAAAGAGAGATCAGAGAGGTGATGAATCTGTCACTGCACCGACAGAATAGGGTAATCCTGCACCAACAAGAGATTCTTCATCCAACTAAGGAATAATCCTTAGGGGTAAGGCAAAAAATTGAAAATCATGCATTTACCCTCGGTTGATGGTAAGAAGTTAATTTTCTTCTTTACCGATAGATATGTAGAGTTTTCACTTTACTGGCGAGCATTTATTGCGGTTGTAAGTCAAATTTTGGTTAAAAAAGGCATTGTAACCTCTCATTTCAATTCACCAAGCATCCAAGAATTCGAAGAGAGAAAAATTGAGCAAAGGAATTGTAAAGGCGAAGCAGCAAAGGTCTTTTCAAAGTATTCAAGGATTTCATAGTTAAAAGATATTTATCTTTCGCAATGGCATCTTGATCTTCTGTTCCCGATTTCGTAGAAAACCCAACCATTGTGGATAATATTAAGTGACCTAGACCTGTTTTTAAGATCATTCCTAAGATAGCAAAACAAGACGACTCTATTGATGCATTTCTAAAATCCCAAAGGGAGTCACATTCATTGAAGACCCTAGGGCATACATACATTGCAACATAGATAGTTTAGGATCCGAAGATTTGATGAACATGTACTTGAATGAAATTATTGACAAAGATAGGATAGTGAATCGGGAACATAAGGTAGTTGAGGATTTAGGTTTCATAGACATCCTCCATATGACATAATTCTCAGATGAAGCTGTCTGTATGTCCTTAGCAGGGTTCACAGAGAATTTATGTGGTTGGACTCGGTATTTAAGATTACCAAGGAAGCTATCAAAGCTATTACTGGTTTACCCTCCACCGGTTCTAGACCTAACAAGAAGAAGAAAATCCCTAACAAGGAAGTTATGAGCTTAACCGGAGCTACATATGACAACCGATCACTTAGGTTAATGACATAAAGGATAAAAATGTTAAATTTTCTAGCATGATAATTAGATATAAAGTTGGTCACACAAACAGGTTGAATTCTGTGTCAAGTTCATGCATTCACAATGCACATGAGATGATTGTAAACAATGCAAAGATTGATATTTGTGAATGGTTGAAGGATGAATTGCTAGAAAATTTGGATAAGATAAAAGGTGACAAGAAAGGAACATTCAAATTTGGAAATCTGTTAGTATGTTCAATGCTTTACTTTTCTAAGGAAATCCCCGATATGGGTCATACGGATTTTGCCTATGATAAATCTATTGGAAAATAGATAAAGGAGGAAATCACCGGTATGGGAGCTAACAATGATGAGCTGGTTAAAGACCACTTCAAGAATTTCCAAACCAGAATGAAACAGAGAGAAAGGATTTCCCAAAGCATTGTAGATAAATATGATAAACAAATATGCTTTGTAGTGAAAAGAGATGAAATCTGGATGGAAGCAGTTAGACCCAGAATTGTATGGATTACTAGAATGGGATACGAGGTGGACTCTCACATTTTGGAATCATATGCAAAAATACTCCTAGATGCTCCACCGGAACCATCAGAGAAAATATTAGGTAGTGCTGAAACAATTGAAAGTGATGTAGCCATGATGAAGCAGAGAAAGAAAAGAGACAAATTTATGAAAGATGCATCTAAAATGGTAAAAGATGTTACAGAAGGGTTGATGATTCTTGGCGGTATTGCCTCTAGTAAGAAAGAAAGTCAATCAGAGCAGACATCGGTAGCTCATGTTTCCTCGATTGTTACTTCTTCTGAGAGAGAAAGTGATAAAGCACCTGAATTTAAAAGAGTTGAAAGGAAGAAAAGAAAACCTTCACCGACACCTGCTCCATCTCCAAAGAAGTCAAGAACTCAAAGAAAGAAACAATAGGCTATAAGAGAGCCTAGTGGTCCAAAGAAGAAGGTAACTCCAAAGAAGAAATAAGAACCTAAGGCACCAGATACTCTTACATCGGAAGAGTAGATAAATGAAATCACACAAGAAGGTAACCTTAGTAATGTGAATAAACTTTATCATTCTTTCAAAGATTCCGATAAAAACACTATAGAGGAAAGTATTATTTTGCACCTTGATATCTACAAGAAATTTCTCATTGAGGTTGTAGATGATCTGCCTAGTGATTTATATTTGAGGTTAGAGGCTAAAATAATGTCGGTAATGGAATTAGATAAGAAATTGAAAGTAGAGGCTCTACTTGTTGTGCATCCTGTTAACTCCAAACAAGAAATTGATGACTTAATTTTAGAAGCAAATAGAACAGTTTTTGTAAGTGGTCACCGATAGGTTAGCCTTATGGCGGGTCGAGTGAAAGAAATAATAGATGAGACAATAGACAAATGGGATATATTTTTTGTGGAAAGAGAAAAGAAAGAAGAAAACAATAGACAGAAAATATGTCTTTTGCAAAGGTATATCAGAAGGATAAAGGTAAAGGTAAAATTGGTAGTGTACCTAATATAACAGTCAATGATAACCTTCCTCCACCAGCACAGGACACCCCACCAATAATTGCAGAGGCACCAATACAAACTAATAGTCAATCAAAAGAGAAGGAAGAGGAAATAACAAGAGATGACACTAATCTAGAATCTGAAGTTCTTTTTACCATGAATGTGGACACATAGGACTTCAACATTGTCATGGACAAGGAAACCACATAGGTAAAGAAAACTGAAGCTACAAATATTGAGATCTCTGAGTCACCAATTAACACTATTGACTCTCAGAACATTGAGATACTAGCAAAAGTTGAGAAACCTGATACCATCCCAAATACTACTCAGCCTAACATTGAGAAACTGATAGAAGCAGAAGCAGAAGAAGAGGTAAAAGCATAAACTGAACCTATAAATGTTGACACCCAGTAGAAGGTAGAGAATCCAACAGAGAAGGAACCTGAACATAGTATAGCTGAACCGAAAGTTAGCAAAGTAGAAGGTAAGGATGACAATAAGGTTGAATTTTTTTTTGAAACACAGAGTGAGCAAAAGGAAAAAATAGTGAATAAAGAAGAGGTCAATGATGGAAACAAGGAAGAAGTGGTTAAGGCAATTGGACAAGTATCTGAAGAAAATAAAGTTATTGCTGAGCTTAGTACTTCCACCATGGATTACAAACCTGCTAATGTGACTGATGTAATTTTGGATTCAATAAAGAGGATCACAGATTGCAACACCTTAGCATTTAAGGTCATTGATGATACATTACCTATATTGAAAATGATTGCACCGGCTTGTAAGATAGATCATATTAATGGATCTTTAGGTAAATTGGACACATTATCCAAATTCATTGCTTCAAATATTCTAACTATGGATAAGATTAATGAGGAGACTATTAAGGAAAGGGTGAATAAGGAGAAAAGTGAATTCTTTGATAAAACTATCAAGGACTACACTGAGCATATTGATTCCTTATTATTGATACTTAATTCCACTATTTTGAAATATAAAGAATTGTATAAGGAAGCATGCAAGCCTCACAACCTGATAGAGGACATTGAGGAAGAGATAAAGAAAAGACAAAAAGAGATTGATGATATAGCAGACAATATGTTAGGTTCTTCAGAACTTATCCTCAGTTTTTTATCAAGAAATGGTAGTTTTTGAAGAAAAGATTGTGAAAATAGAAAAAGAAAAAGCAAGGATAAGAATGAAGGCATGTGAGCTGAAGAGAAAACTTGGTCCTAGATTGGACAACCTTATAACTCAGTGGATTGAGTTGTCTAAAGAAACAATTCAAGGAGAAAGATCACTAGGGCAACATATGCATTATCTGACCAAAATGATCCAATAGACCGAAACCATTATTTTTGACATCACTAAATTCATGTAGAGTCTTAATCTGATTTTGGCAGATATCTTTCAAATTGTACACAATTGGATACAGGCTATGAGGTAGAACTTTAAATTATTTTATCTTTTTGACATTCTTTGTCATTGATGTCAAAGGGGGAGTAGTAGTATGGAGAAAAATGTATAGAAGAGATCATTTGCTCAGGGGGAGCACTCCTATTTTTGGATCAGTTTTGGACTTCTTTTTTGGATTTTTCTCATGAGTGTTGCCATCAATGCCAAAGGGGGAGATTGTTGGCAATCTACACTCAGATGAGAATTATTGATGTTAACATTGATGGCAACCAATTAGTAATATGGTTCACAGGCAACAGACTCCGCATACCGGCACCGATAGCTTCACAAAGTTCATTCACACTGGCAAACAGTTTACATCGATAATGAGTCATACCGGCACCTAGGCCAACATAAGATAAAGTTTTATTTATGCGAATTATATTTAATGCAATTAATTATTTGTAGCCAACATGATGTATTGTAAAGACTCATATATGTATGAGATCTTGTAGGTCATTTTGTAGAAGAAGATTATGTAATTAGGTAATGAATATGAGAGTGAATATCTATATATGCGTTTTGATGTAATAATTTGATGAGCGAATAAGAGCAGAGGGAAGAAAGGTTTATGGCAGAGGTATTTGATAGAGCTTAAACTGGTACTGAATCCAACATTGTAGATGCTATTTTGAGCAGTACATTGTCATTGAGTTTAATCATCCAATTTGGTAGTCAGTGTGACTCCTTTTTGTGATTGAGCAGTGAGCTCTAGGTTGTTGGCCTTCCTGCATGTGAATTCCCCTATTGTATAAATATTTATTGATATTGCCCAATGAGTAAATATTGTGGGTCACAAATCCCACTGAGGTTTTTCCCCTACTGGGTTTCCTCACCAAAATATCTGTGTTATGGTGTGCATTGATGGTTATACTATTATTTCTCTTTATTTCTTTATTGATTGTTTACCGGTACATTAATTTGGGTTGTAAAGTTGCGAACAAGTTTAAATCTTTCATTAACCAGCTAGACATTGATTCACCCCCCACCTCTCAATGTCTTTTGACTGATCAAGTATCTAACACTTTTATGCCATAGATATCTCTCATCAATCTATGTAATCAAACATGTTTTCTCACTGGAGTTAAAATGAAATATATTTCCTTTTGTCTGTGTACTAGTTTCAATTTCCAAACCACATCTATTAATGATTTTGCATTTTCCATCCTTGAACTATAATTGAAATCCCTTATCTACTAATTGTCCTACACTCAAAAGATTATGCCTCAAACCTTCAACATAATAAACATTGTCAGTATTGTTCTTACAATCCAATGATATAATTCCTTTTCCTTTGATCATACATGCCTTGTCATCTCCAAATCTAACTAGACCACCATCAAATTCTTGCAAAGATAGAAACTTCCATTTATCTCCAGTCATATGATGTGAACAACCATTATCAATTACCCATTCATCCTTTTCTTCAATTTTAGCAAAAAGTGCCTTCTCTTTAGGTACATTCTCTTCCTATGCCAGATCATCTTCCTTGATAGCTACGAATACCCATTCCTTCCCATTGCCAGATCCACTAGCAGAGTCTTCTGTCGGTTCATCATCTGAATCAGTAATGCCTTCCTCATCCACTATGTAGCATGATTTGTCTCTATTTTTTTGTATTTATACTTGTTCTGATATCTAGGGTTAGGCTTAAATGATCTTCTAACTCTTTCTTCAAATCTTGAATTCCTTTCAAGACATCTAGATGCAAAATGACCAATCTTATTACATGCAAAACATTTACAAGGTGATTTTCCTTCATACTTACTTCCTACTGGTCCTTTAGGTACTCTTCTAGAAAATAGTGCTTCAAGTTACTCAAACTTATCATCTTCTCTCTTCATATCTTCCAATTCCTTTGCATACAAAGATTTCTAGTCTTGCTTACTGGTTGTAGATTTAGATGCATGAAAAGTAGGTTCAGACTTGATAGCTTCAGATGGTCCAAATTCTTCAAGTTCAAAAGCAAATAGTTTCCTAACCAAAGTATCTCTATTGATAGATGTATTTGTTGGCATATGCACACTCCAATGAGACATTGTATGTGATTGAAGGTTTTGTCATTGATGGCAACCTTGCAATCCTATGGCACCAGCAAAAGCATTATACCGGCATCAGCAGATCATAGTCTACACCGACATTCAGGACATTGGCATTGGCACAGAAGAAAGGAAGTATACCGGCACAGAGGCCGACAGGATTTTGTTATATTTTATTTTGTTTATTATTGTAAAAATGTGTAAGCCGACATGGCAAATTGTAAAATGACTCTTATATATAAAAGAGATCATTGTAGACATTTGGAATGTGTTTTACAAGGAATATAAGAAAAATATAAGGCAGACCTATTGTGCAAAATATAGGTCAAGGGGTATATGTAAAGAATAGAGCAGGAACCGGTACTGAATCAAGCATTGAAGATGCTATTATAAAGCAGTACAAGTTATTGGATTTGTATAATCCTTATTGTAAGTCAGTGAGACTTCCCATTGAGCAGTGAGCTCTAGCTAGTTGGCCTTCCTGCATGTGCAGGCCCCTTTTGTAAGTAATATTCTCTTATTGGCCAGTGAGTGAATATTGTGGGTCACAAATCCCACCGAGGTTTTTCCCACACCGGGTTTCCTCGTTAAAATCTTGTGTTATGGTGTGCTTTTCATGTGGATGTTCTTGATTCTGTTTATTGCATTATTTCTTGCATACTGGTACACTATTATATTATGTTCTGCATGCTTTAAGTTAATAAATTCCATTAACCGATTAGATACTGATTCACCCCCCTCTCTCAGTATCTATGGGATCCCTAACAATTGGTATTAGAGCTTGGTCCTATATTTTTAGAAGCCTAACAGCTTTAGGAAGATCTTGACACCGATAAAGATGGAAAATCTAATGAAGCAACTTCAAGGAGCTCTTACAAACTATGATGCAGAGAAATTGAAAAATATCAAATTAGAAGATGATTTAAGGGCAGCTCAGGACATCATTCAGGCACTTCAAGAAAATTTTACTGTTGCAAGAAATAAGAGAAGAGAACTTTGTGAAAAATTGCAAAATGAGAATGATGAAAAGGAATCACTTAATGATATGATAAGCAAGTTGAAACAAGAGATGATGATAACAAAAAATGAAATGCAGGATATGACTATGAGATTTTGCAAAGAGATTGAGGATAGGAAGAAGAATGAAGAAGAATTGACCAGAAGACTAAGTGATGCAGCAAATGAGAACACAAGACTTAGCTATGAAAATGACATGTTGAAGACAGATCTGATGCATACTCAGAATGTATTAAATGAACCGATGAGACAAAAAGAAGTCTTAGAAAGAGAACTAGAAACTGCAAATCAACACAAAGAAAAATTCAAGAAAAGCTCAGAGGAACATGGCACCTTGCTGAAGAATCAAAAACCTAAAGGTGACACTTCTAGAAATGGCTTTGAAATTGGTGAAAGCTTTGGTACTGCAAATACTCAAGATCACAGCAAACCGGTAAGACAACCTAATGCTTATAAATTCAATGGAAAATGCTTTAACTATAATAAGTATGGTCATAGAGAAAATGAATGTAGATCTAGAAATTATCAGAATATCAACACACCCACCGGTCAATGTTCTAAGTGCAACAAAGTAGGTCACAATTCTAAAAACTGCAAAATGAATGTGAGATGTTATGTTTGTGGAAGATTTGGACATTTATCTAATCAGTGCAGAACACAAACCAGCATAGGTTATGGGAAAGCTATTCAGAAGAATAATGTAACTTGTTATGCATGTAACAAGATTGGGCATATTGCTAAATTTTGTAGAAGTAAAGGAACACTGGTAGACAACAAAAGTTCTAGCTTGAAAGGTAAACAAAAAGTTGAAGAGGTTAAGCAAGAATTCTCAAAACAATGGATTAAAAAGGTTGATCTAAATATTGGGAATACTCCTCCACCGGTAGAACCAACCAATGCTTCATCAGCAGAACAGAGTGATGCTTCACCGGAAGGACAGAGCAGTGCTCCACTGACAGGAAGTTCTTCATCAAATTGTAGAAAGTTGCTTTGAGGGTTTGGCAATCTAATGACACATGTATTATTATTCCCTCGGTTTGAGATAAGAAGTTGAAAATTACTTATTATCGACAAAAAATGTTAAGTGAATACTTAACCGGGATGCAATTAATGTGGTAGATGGCGAATAGACACTATAAAATTAAGGTTTTGGCTCCATTTCATTTCATCGAGATTTCAAATTTACGAAGAGCACGAAGATTCTGAGCTTAGGCATTTCAAGCAAGAAGCAAGAACACTCCAAGCAATTATCCATCCAAGGTAGTAAAAGGTATTTAATCATGGCATCCACCTCTGCAATTGAATATATAGCGAACCCTACTGTTGTTGAAGTAATAAAAAGACCTAGGCCTGTATTTCAGTTAGTTCCTGAGATAGCAAAGAAAGATGATACCTTAGGTGCTTTTTCTCAAATTCTTAAGGGAGTTGTTTTTGCTGAAGACCCTAGAATGTACATCCACTGCAACATTGAGGAATTAGGAGATGAGGAAATTAAAACCATGTATAAAACTATGATATGTGATAATATCGGCAATATAAAAGATGAACACAAGATCATTGAGACCTTAGAATTTATAGAGATCCTGAGCAGTCCTGAATTTCCCAAGGATGTGATTAGGATAGTCTTAAGCAGGGTACATTGAGAATTTTTCTGGTTAGATGCAATCCACAAGATCACCAAGGAAGCTATGAAAGCTGCCACAGGGTTACCGGCCATCGGTAAAAGACCAGATAAAACCAAGAAGGTTTCCAATGACCTAGTTATAAACCTAACTGGTGCAACATTCGACAAGAGGTCCCTAAGAGTTAATGATGTAACAAATATCAATGTGAGATTCATCAGCGTGATATTAGGATATAAAGCTACTCATGCAAATAGACTTAATTTAGTTTCAAGCTTATGCATTAAGAGTGCTTATGACATGGTCACAAACAATGCAAAAATTGATATATGTGAATGGTTAAAAGATGAATTAATTGACAACCTTGGAAAGATCAAGAAGGACAAGAAAGGAACTTTCAGGTTTGCAAATCTATTAGTATGTCTGATGCTACACATAACAAAATAGGTTCTTGGTATAGGTTACAAAGAACTTGGATATGATATACTGGTAGGCAAACAATTAACAGAACTATTTAATAATATGGGTGAGAACAAGGAAAACAATATTCATGACTTTTTTCAAGCATTAAAGACCAAAATGAAGAAAAGAATAAGGTTATCATAGAAGATTGTAGACAAATACAAAGATGAAATATGTTTTGTAATCAAGAAAGATGAAATTTGGATGGAAGCAGTCATCCCAAGGACAATTTGGGTAACCGAGATGGGCTATAAAACAGATGATCACATAGTTGAAACATATGATAAAGCACTTCTGGAAGCCCCCAGAGAACCTAAAGAAGAAGTATTTGGTAGTGCTGAAACCATAGAAAGTCAAATACAAATTAAGAAGAGAGTGAAAAAGGTTGAGGCAGTTGTAAGGAAAGGTTCCAGACAAGCATAAGCCATCAAAGAAGATGTATTGAAGAAAACTGGTATAATAGAGGATGAGTTAGCAGCTCCACAACCTAAAACTCACCTATCACTGGTAGGTACTTCTTCAGGAAGTGACATGCCTGCAACTTTCAAAAGAGTTGTAAGGAAAAGAGATCCCTCACCGGCAACCACACCCTCACCTAGGAGGACAAGGCAAAAGCAACAAGCAGTGAGATCTCCGGTAAGAAAGGCCACACCAAAGAAGAAACTAACACACAAGAAGAAGAAAAGGACAAACAAAGATTTGGCTCCTCTTGATATACTACTAAATGAAATCATAGAGGAAGGTAAACTGAAGAACATAGAGAAAATATATGACACTCTAACAGCTGATGAAAAAGAGCAAGTTGAAAATAGTGTTATATTACATATGGATATGTATAAGAAGTTTTTAATGGAAGTAGTCAATGAAGTTCCAGATGAACTATTCAAAAGACTAGAAGCAAGAAGACAAGCAGTGATAGAACTGGATAAGAAAATAAAGATTGAAAAACTACTTGCTGTATATTCGGTAAACTCTCCATAAGAAATTGATGACCTAATTGCTCAAGCTAACCGGACAGTATTTTCTACTGCACACCGACACGTTGCTTTAATGGTAGGAAGAGTTAATGAGGTAACAGAGGAGACAGAAGATGGATGGGATATATTCTTGGTTGAGAAAGAAAAACAAGAAGAGTACAGGAACCCCAAACCCATAAAATTTTATCAGAAAGATAGAGACAAGGGGAAAGGAAAAGTTGGCGGACCACCTAGTATCAAAGTTAGAGACAACTTACCCCCACCTCCTTTAAATACTCCACCAGTAAAAACAACAACTACAGATGATCAACCGGAAGCTGAGAGTATGGATGTAGAGGATAATAATCCTAATCCTGAAGTCTTATATACTATGAATGTTGATACTCAGAAGATCAACATAGTGGTAGACAAAGATTCAACTGATAAGGCTAATATGGCTAGTGAGCCTCCGGTAGCAGGGGAAACTGATAAACCGACAGAAGATAAAGAGAAAAAGGTAGAGACTGAGACATAGACTGAGGCATTGAAACAAACAGAGGAAAAGGCTCTGGAACAGCAACAACAACAACAACAAGAACAGGTACATAAGGAAACAGTGCCACCGACAACTAGTGAAAAACCAGTGCTTAAAGAAATGCAGACACAAACAGACCTACCAGAGGTCAATACAAGCTTGGTTACTTCCACTGGTACTCGGATTGTTGGATCATCATCAGGATACAAATCAACAAATGTGACTAAGGTGCTATTAGATTCAATCAAGAAAATAACAGACTGCAACTCACAAGCTTACAAAGCAATTGATGATTCCATACTAATTTTGAAGGTAATTGCTCCCAATTGTAATATAGACAATAAAGATTCTTTAGGACAATTGGATACACTGTGTAAATATATCTCAGAAAACATTGAGAAAATAAAAGAAGAGTCAGTGAAGGATAAAGTAGAAGTTGAAAAACAAAAATTCTTTGATGAGCAAATAAAGAAGTGTAATAGAGATTTTGATACACTTCTACCGGAATTATGTAATTTGTTGAAAGAGTACAAAAATTTGTACAAAGATACCTGTAAAACAAACTTTTTGACTGTGGATATAGACAAGAAAATGAGCAAGGTACAGGATGAGATCAATAAACTTGCAAACAGTTTTGTCAACTCACCTGATACACTATTAGTTTTTGAGGAGAAGATAACAAATAATTTTGAGGAAGAACTACTCAAATTGGAAAGAGAGAAAGAAAGAATAATAAGTAAGGCAAAACATTTGAGATCAAAACTAAGTCCAAGATTGGACTATCTAGCATCTTTGCGGAAGGAAGTATCTGAAGCACTAATACAAGGAAGCAAAACACCGGCAGAGCATTTGCAACATCTCACCAGTACAGTGAAGAGAACAGAGACAACAATAAAGGATAGCAAGAAGTTTATGGATAGTATAAACTTGATTTTGGGAGATCTTTTTCAAATTGTAACCACCCAATTACAAGGTTGAAACTCCAAACTCTACTGACATCTTGAGAACCTTTGTCATTGATGCCAAAGGGGGAGTAGTGGGATGAGAAAATTCAAATCACAAGACAGGAACCATATGCTCAGGGGGAGCACACACATTTTTGGTAACATTTTTGGACTACACATTTTTGGATACTTTTTTTGAAATTTCTCATGAGTGTTGCCATCAATGCCAAAGGGGGAGATTGTTGGCATATGCACACTCCAATGAGACATTGTATGTGATTGAAGGTTTTGTCATTGATGGCAACCTTGAAATCCTATGGCATCGGCAAAAGCATTAGACCGATATTAGTAGATCACAGTCTACACTGGCATTCAGGACACCGACACCGACACAGAAGAAAGGAAGTATATCGGCACAGAGGCCGACAAGATTTTGTTATATTTTATTTTGTTTATTATTGTAAAAATGTGTAAGACAACTTGGAAAATTGTAAAATGACTCTTATATATAAAAGAGATCATTGTAGACATTTGGAATGTGATGTAGAAGGAATATAAGAAAAATATAAGGCAGACCTATTGTGCAAAATATAGGTCAAGGGGTATATGTAAAGAATAGAGCAGGAACCGGTACTGAATCAGGTATTGAAGATGATATTGTAAAGCAGTACAGGTTATTGGATTTGTATAATCCTTATTGTAAGTCAGTGAGACTTCCCATTGAGTAGTGAGCTCTAGGCAGTTGGCCTTCTTGCATGTGCAGGCCCCTATTGTAAGTAATATTCTCTTATTGGCTAGTGAGTGAATATTGTGGGTCACAAATCCCACCGAGGTTTTTCCCACATCGGGTTTCCTCATTAAAATCTTGTGTTATGGTGTGATTTTCATGTGGATGTTCTTGATTCTGTTTATTGCATTATTTCTTGCACACCGGTACACTGTTATATTATGTTCTGCATGTTTTAAGTTAATAAATTCCATTAACCGGTCAGATACTGATTCACCCCCCCACTTAGTATCTGTGGGATCCCTAACAGTATTAGCCATTATTCTCAACTCATTAATAGTGGT
Organism: Cryptomeria japonica; assembly: GCF_030272615.1. Lineage (NCBI taxonomy): Eukaryota > Viridiplantae > Streptophyta > Pinopsida > Cupressales > Cupressaceae > Cryptomeria > Cryptomeria japonica. The sequence continues at coordinate 615,287,678 of NC_081410.1, read as the reverse complement.
AGCCTTCATTTTGTAAGCCGGTGGTAGGGCTCTCATGACTTTAGAAACAATTTCATCTTCACTCTTCACTCAGAGTTCCATAAAAACATTGAATTCTCATAACAATTTCATTTACCCTTTCCATGAATGGAGTAATCCTTTCATCTTCTTTCATATCTCACTCGGTAACCATCAAGTTTAGCAATTTTCACTGTAGGTTTACCTTCATTAAGAGTCTCCAAATTATCCCATATAGCCTTTCCAGATGATTTGTCGGTTAGTCCCATTATTTGCTTATTAGAAAGTGCACACAAGAGGGCTTCTCTTTCTATACAATCATTCTAAAGCTCCTTGTCTAGGTTTTTCCAGAGGAGGATTTCCAGATACTAGATTATAGGGTGTGACACCATTCTGTGTGATCTCCCAAATCTCCTTGCGAAGACATCTCAGATGAGTCTCCATCTGAATCTTCCATATTGTGTAATTTGTTCCATCAAGCCTTAGAATGACCCTTCGAAAGATAGCTCCTGAAGAACTGGATGAACCTAAACTGTTAGTCACCATAGGATCTTCCTCAAGTGGTTAAGCTTTCTGCAGAGAGGACGAAGGCTCTGATACCAATTATTAGACAGTTCAAATAACCGAAAGACAACTAAGAGGGGGGGGGTGAATCAGTTGTCACAAATTACCAGAACCATTAGTAATTTAAACTTTAATACCGGAACCCAAAACATTAATACCAGAATAGAAGATAAATCAATTAAGCATAAACAATAATCACAAAATAAATACCATCCACATGACACGAATATTTTTACGTGAAAAACCTAGTAAATGGAAAAACCATGGTGTGAATCCTACCCACAGTCAGATAATACTTCTACAGTAAGTATGTGATTTACAATGAAGGGGTTTGCACTTGCAGGAAGGCCAATGTCCTAGAGCATACTGCTCATCACAAAAGGAGCCTCACTGACTACATAGAAGTCTAGACTACAATCTAAAGAAGTGTTGAACTGCAAAAGATAGCATCTCCTATGTCTGAGTATAGTTCTAGTTAAGCTCAATACCAGAGGACTAAATCCTCTTCAATAAACCCATTTCGATCTCCAATGATTGACCAACTCCTCTGCCTGAATGATATTACATTATTCACACATTACATTCCTTGACCATGACCTCTAACAATAACCATGATGATCTATAATGAGATCTTACATATATATATACAAACCCTAGACCAAAAACAATCAGGTCGGCCACCAGACAATAAAGCAATTACATAATTACAAACCATGTCAACCTTAGACCAAACAAATGATATCAACACATAAGACATCTCAGAAATACATCAATAAATCCTATCCACACATTACATTAAAGTCAGTCCATAACCTAGATCAACTAGGACCAAGTATAGGTCCACATGCCACAACAATGATCTCCATCTACCAAGTCTCAAACATGATCAACAACATCATCTTGAAACTCCACCAGAAGCTACACCAACACCACTTATGCAATTCAACAAAGATCTCCACCAAAATCTCTGCTTGTGAAACCCTTGCCGAAACCATAAAACCAATCTTCTAAGCAAGCAGGATATCAACCAATTACCAGACCAAAACCAACTAACCAAATATGAGTATAAGTATCACAAAAAAGCTGATTCCATCACTAGACTATACTAGAGCCTACCGGATCATGCCGGATCCAAGTTAACAAAAAACTACTCAACCTACCATGACTAGAAGGGTGTCAATAAAGCATCCAAATAGCTACTGTTGGCATCAATGACAAAACATCAATACAACACATAATCAATTCGACCAGATGGCCAACAGTCAACATCATTTTGTCAAACCTAGCTTAGTATCCAAGCGTATAGGTGCAACATTGTCACTTGTCCTATTGTCATTTTGTCCTTTGTCCTACTAAGGTCTTGACTTCATCTCAATTTCCCAAGGTTGGATCTTTAGGTTTGCATTCCAAGAGTTTGTCCAAACCTCAAAAAATAAAAAAAACATAGGTTGCATTCTTTCCCTAGATTGCATTCTTATCTAAGGTTACATTTTCATTCCTAAAAATTGCATAATAGTTGCATATCATTATCATTGCCAAAAATTCAAAAGACCCAAAAAAAAAGTTGCATTGTCAATCATTTATGTTGCATTTAGTTGCATACCTTTGTTATTCAAAAAATTTAAAAGTCCAAAAACATAAGTTGCATTGTCAATCATCCAAGTTGGATTAGTTGCATACATCATCCTTAAAAACCAAAATCTCAAAAACATTGCATAGTGACATGTCTATTGAAACAAGATTCCAAGCTCCTATAATACAACAAAGTTTTGCATATCAACCGATGATTGGTCCAATAAATAACACAATGCAATCAAGTTTTAATCCAAGGAAATCATAATTCTATCCAACCCAATAACAAGGCAATAAAATACAACCAAACTTTAATATAAATGTTGTTCCACCTACAAACATGCTACCAGAGCATGGAATCATTCAATTAGGACCATCACTACACTTTGAATTAATTTTGCAACCTGGATGTGGCAATGTTTCACCAATGCCACCAACGAATGTGTCACCAATTGTTGATTTAAATCAGTTAAGTCAAGGTCCCTACCCACAAAGATGCTTGGTAGATGGTCAGTGCATATTTCATCCAGATTATGGTTATATTCAAGTTCAATCATTACCAGATTTCCAAGAAGAGGCAGATTCAGATGACAAATCATACACAAATTCTGAAGTTATTGAGGCAATGAACAATCCTGAGTTTGTGGAATTTTTGGACCAATAAATCTTAAGAAATCCTCGAAAATACTTCCCACGCATTATAAGAGACCTGGCCTCAAGTCTTGAGCAAGCAAATTATGTATCACAACAAGTTAAAACAAATCAAGTCTCAAATCATGTCTTATAACAAGACATAAAAATTCCACTTGTCTGATACCTACAAAAAATTCAACCCATGTCTAGCAATGGTTCATCTGCCCATCAAGAAATTGATTCTCAAGTAGTCTGCACTTCTCCTCCCATTCCATCAGATCTTGAAGATTCATAAGAGCAATTTCTAGCATCCCCTTCTAATGATACACTTAATAATGCATCCTCCCGAGGGCTATCTGCAACAAAAATACATGCTAACTTATGTCTTTATATAAATCCCTTATACAATTTGGAAATGCAAGATTCAATGCCACTAGATGCTTCCCTTTTAGAGAGTCCCATACAAATTCCATCCCTCTCATGTCAAAGTGTTTATTCCTTGCCAAAATATCCCTTCCATTCTTCCTAATAATCCTATTGAAAGTCAAGAGTAGAGAAAATTTAAAGAGGAATCTAATGATCTTCCTCCCTGTCAAGATCAGAGTATCCTTTTAGCTTCATTCCCACCAAAAGAACCTATCATCCCTTTAAATCCTTCATAAGATTCCTTTGCACTCCAAGATCTCAATTCCTTTGATGATCTCAATCTTCCTCCTATTATATCTCATGAAGAGCCTATAATTGATCTTGATCCCCCTAGTGATCCTGATCCCCCTCATGATTCTAACATGTTGGTGCAAGATATTCAAGAACCCCCTACAAGCAAAATGGGTTCCTCCACTTTGGTCCAGTGTGATTGACTTCATGATCCTATGATTTCTTCCATATTGTATCCACCTCATAATGGGCCCACATCTTTTTCTCGAAGCAAAGAGTATCCTATGGGTCAAAATATTTATAAAGGAAAAGGGGTAGACATTCACAAGCAAGAACCCCTCCATATCAAAGAAAATATTAATGGTCATGGCCTTAGTGACATTCCTCAAGAGGTTGGTATTCCTACCAAACCTAAATCTAGACATATCCCTTCCCCTTCATCTCTTCCATCCATTTTAGGTCCTTATATCCCTTCATCCCCTATTCAAGGTCAGCAAAGGCATACATCTTCAAGAAACTTCCATCCATCCAAAAGGCCTTCATATCATTCCTATACATCCATGCAATCTTTTCCTCCTCCAAGCAATTTGGATGCCTACAAGCACAATGGGTTCCTCCACTTTGGTCCAGTGTGATTCACTTCATGATCCTATGATTTCTTCCATATCGTATCCACCTCATAATGGGCCCACATCTTTTTCTCGAAGCAAAGAGTATCCTATGGGTCAAAATATTTATAAAGGAAAAGGGGTAGACATTCACAAGAAAGAACCCCTCCATATCAAAGAAAATATTAATGGTCATGGCCTTAGTGACATTCCTCAAGAGGTTGGTATTCCTACCAAACCTAAATCTAGACATATCCCTTCCCCTTCATCTCTTCCATCCATTTTAGGTCCTTATATCCCTTCATCCCCTATTCAAGGTCAGCAAAGGCATACATCTTCAAGAAACTTCCATCCATCCAAAAGGCCTTCATATCATTCCTATACATCCATGCATTCTTTTCCTCCTCCAAGCAATTTGGATGCCTACAAGCACAATGGGTTCCTCCACTTTGGTCTAGTGTGATTTGCTTCATGATCCTATGATTTCTTCCATATCGTATCCACCTCATAATGGGCCCACATCTTTTTCTCAAAGCAAAGAGTATCCTATGGGTCAAAATATTTATAAAGGAAAAGGGGTAGACATTCACAAGCAAGAACCCCTCCATATCAAAGAAAATATTAATGGTCATGGCCTTAGTGACATTCCTCAAGAGGTTGGTATTCCTACCAAACCTAAATCTAGACATATCCCTTCCCCTTCATCTCTTCCATCCATTTTAGGTCCTTATATCCCTTCATCCCCTATTCAAGGTCAACAAAGGCATACATCTTCAAGCAAATTCCATCCATCCAAAAGGCCTTCATATCATTCCTATACATCTATGCATTCTTTTCCTCCTCCAAGCAATTTGGATGTCAAGATTAAAAGTTATAAGTCCAAAAATCCAAATGCATTCAAGGATCAACATGTCTCATCTTATAGACATGTCAAAAAAAAGAAAACTATTATCCAAAAGTAAAAGAAAAATTCAAAAGGCCACAAGGCCCATTTCTTAAAAAGAAAAGTCAAAATATATATGGGTTACAGAATCCCTTGTAGAAGCAATGCATTCCAAGGAACCACAAAAGAATGAAAAATAAAAAACCATGTGGATTCCTAATTGACTTTTGAAGCACAGAAGTCTAAATAAAAATCCAAATTGGCATCCAAAATTCTACTCCTCCCTCATCCATCTTGGGTCCTTATGTCCAAAAATTCATAGCTTTTCCTTCATCAAATTCCTAATATCCAAAATCCACTTTTCCTCCATTATTCCACCACCCCTCAATGTCTGTGCCAATGTTGATCTTGCCAAAATTTCCATCTGCTCACACCCAATCCTTCTAATATCCTATCCATTATCCAATGCATATTTTCCATCATTCTGTCCCTTTAGTATAATCCTTGGCCTAAATCCTTAGTTTCATTTCATTTCTATGTCATTATCCTACCAACATGTTTGAGCATACATACTCATGGTCCATTTTCTTTCGAAAGGTCAAAAATACAAAAAAATTGAAAAAAAAAAAAGAAAAAAAGTGAAAAATGAAAATAAAGTAAAGAAACTTAATTCGTTCATTGGTGAAAACCCAGAAAATAGGTGCCTTGGGAAAGTACCATGATGAAAACCTGGCAAACAGGCGTCATGCATAATCTATGAACTTCTTGCATACCATACTTGGGGCAAGTTTTACCCCCATCATACCCTTTATTACCCTTTCATACTCCTCCATTATCCTATCGTCTCTCATGTCCATATTCCGTTTTCCACATTTGATCTTGACAAGGTTGAGTATCTTTATGAATGTCATCCATCCTATTCGCAGCTTTCAGTCTATCATAGATTTTGGCTTTTATCCATTGGCTTATTATAACCTTTCGTCCATATGCCTTGGCTTATTACAACCTTTTATCACCATCCCTTAGCCTATCGCAACCTTTAGTCCATATCCCTTATCCCTTTTTGATCTTTCTTGTCCTATCTATTGGCATTTCAATAAGTTTGTCGGTATGAGGATATTGAGAAGGTTGTTGCAGATTGATGATATAATTGATAAAGGATGATTAGTATCTTAATAATATTATTTTGTCACTAAATTCAAGCAATTGATTTTCTGATTCAGTATGATGTTGCCATATCTTAAAGAGTATATTTTGATGAGTATAAAGATGTCGATAAGTGACACAGAAAGAATTTGAAAATGAAGGGGAGTAATAAGTTATTAACTGGGCAACTATTACCGAGTTAGACATTGATGAGATTATGTTATTTTGATTGTTTTGATATCCTATATATGTGTATTCAAAAACTTTATAAGAAGGAGAAAAGATTTCATGTAATAAAATGAGTAAAGGTTTGATACTATTCTATTTTACTGAGCAAGGAGCTAGTCGGTAAAGACCAAGGTTATCAGTGTCGGTTAAAGAAGAAATAATGTCTACTGAGTAAAGTTTAGTATTTACCGAGTATCAACCGAGTAGTAACATAATGCATTGGATGAATAAATACATTATTAAATGAAGGATGCCAATGAGCTGGAGATTTATAGAAGATTGGAATGTTGTGCAAGAAGTTTGTTAAGGATCAACAACAATGAAAATTCAAGAGTTGGATCTACAGCACAGATTGAACGGTCATAACTGAGCACAAGTACCAAGGAAGGTATACAAGTTCCAAGGCAAGATAAAACATTTTTTTCAGTTCGAAGGATTCAATGAACCTAGTCAAAGTTTGATGATCTGATGGCTAAGATTAATCATGGGAAATGTGATTAAGGAGATTAAGTGGTTAGAAATTGCTTATAAATAAGGAAAAGATGATGAACACTTGAGGCGGGCAAATAGAAGAGAAGTGATACTGCAGAGGTGATTACCGAGTACAGAAGATTGAAGATCTAACTGAAGAACAAAGTGAGAAGCCTAGCAAGGAGGAAGATAAGTCTTATAACAAGATTATCTTGAGCACGTAGAGTTTGCTTTAACATTTCAGATGTAAATTTGCAGATATATTTTATTACTGTTATTTATTTTTGTAAGTGACAAGAAATCTCTTAACCGAGTGGACCTAACAGTCTTATTTGTAAATCCTCTAGCAAGGTACCATTCTGAATGAGTGTTTGAAATCCTTTGAAAAGGTCACTTCTAACCAAGTGCAAGATTCTGATAGATCTGAGGGAAATCCCTTGACCGGGTCACATCTAGCAATGTGTTTATGTAATCTTTAACAGGATTGGCTTTTAACCAAGCATACTCTAGAAGAGTATATTTTCTTAGTGGGTCTGAAATCCCACAGTGGTTTTTCCCTATTTGGGTTTCCACGTTAAATCTGGTGTTAAATGTATTTTGATGTTTCAAGTTTATCTATTTATGAGTTTGAATGATTTACAATCATAGTTGCATATCAAGTAAGTTCTATCGAGGTCGAATCTGAAGAATATATTGTATTGTGAGTTTATCTGATTCACCCCCCCCTCTCATCTAACTAACAATTGGTATTAGAGCTTGGACTCCGAAAGAAAAGTTTAAAGGAACTTGAGGCAAGATCTGAAGATGTATAAAAGGGATGCACCAAAGCTGAACAAGTCAAGTTTCTCCACATGGCAGAAAAGGATGAAGCTGCACTTATCAAGAATTAGAGAATATGCAACATATTAGCTGGAGAATGATTACACTGCACCTAGCACCTACCCGATGACAATGGAAGAGATAAAGGAAAAGCAAGAACATATTCAAGCAATGATTGAAATAACATCAACATTGACCGACTCAGAGTTTAATGATCTAGAAGGTTGTAATGATGCCAAAGCTATGTGGAATAAGCTTATATTTGTGTATGGTGGTGATGAATATGTTCAAAGAGAAAAATTAGACAGTCTAAGAGGACAACTTGAATCCATGAGAATGAATGAAGATGAGAACATAATCTAATACAGTTCAAGGTTAAAGGAAACTGTCAATCAAATCAAAGGAGCAGGAGGAACTATTGAAGAAACGGATGTAACAAGAAAGTTGCTGAAAACACTTCTACTTGCTTATGCCATTCGAGTCTATGCAGTTAATGAATTAAGGTCTATACAAAACATGCTAGTCTCTTTGGATGCTACTATCGGTAAGCTACATGCTTTTGAGTTGAGTAATTTTGATAACAGTGGGTCTTCAATTAACAAAGTTGAATCTGCATTCAATTCTTTTCATCTTGATGAATCTAATGATTACAATGATAGAATGTATAATCATGCTGAAGGAAATCACAGTGGAGCAAGTGAGAGATTTCGCAAAAACATGGAAGAAGTACACAGGCTATATGAGGAAATCAGAAAGCAAGAAGAATTTGAAGCATTATTGGCTAGAAGGTTACCGAGAGGCAAAGGTAAGTATAAAGGAAAGTTACCTTTGAAATGTTTTAACTATGATAAAATTGGACATATGGCTTCAAACTGTCTTGAGAAAGAATCTAGTGAAAAGAGAGAATACCGAGATGACAGACAGAAAGACAATCAATACAAAGGGCACCAAGACTTCAGAAGGAGAGATAGAAAGACATGCCTAATAGCTGATGAGGAATCCAATGATGAAACATCTGATGGGACTGAAATAGAGGAAGTTGTATATGTGGCTATCAAAGATGGATCAGATGAAGAAAGGTATGAAGAAAAATCCTTAATATCACACATAAATAAAAATGATTCTTGGATCATAGATAGTGGATGCTCACATCACATGACAGGTGATAAACACAAGTTTGTTAATTTAGAAGATTATGATGGAGGTTATGTAAGGTTTAGTAATGATGCACCATGTCCTGTGAAAGGTAAAGGATCTATCACACTTCTTGACAATGCTAAATGTGATGATGTATATTGGGTTGAAGGTTTGAAATACAATTTGTTGAGTGTAACATAGCTAAACAATATAGGACACCGAATAGAATTTCAAAAAGGAATTGTCAAAGTTCATGACAAACATGGAAAGTTGGCTACTACCGAGACTCAAACAAGAGGTAATACATTTCATCTTGACTCAACTTGGAACAATTGTCTGTATACAAAAATAGAAGATACCTGGTTATGGCATAAAAGGTTTTGTCATGTAAATTTTGATAACCTGATCAAAATAAGTAAGAAGCACTGAGTAAGAGGTCTACCGAGCTTGGAAAAACTTGAGAATGCAATATGCCGAGGATGCCAGATGGGTAAGATGACAAAATCAAGCTTTAGAAGTAAGTCTTACACTTCTAAAGGAATTTTAGATCTTGTACACACTGATCTTTATGGTCCTATGAAAGTTCAAAGTTATTATGGTGATAAATACTTCATATTATTTGTGGATGATTACTCAAGGTTGATGTCAGTTATGTTTTTAAAAGAGAAATTAGAAGCCTTTCAAATGTTCAAATGGTATAAGGCAAGAGTTGAAAAAGAAACAGGAAGACAGTTGAAATGTCTAAGATCTGATAGAGGAGAGTTCATTTCAGATGAATTTAACTTATTTTGCAATGATCATGGTATAAAGAGACAAGTATCTGCACCAAGAACACCACAACAAAATGGGATAGTTGAAAGAAGAAACAGATCAATTGTAGATTGTGCCAGAATCTTAATGATAGAAAAGAGAGTACCTCAAATATTTTGGAGAGAAGCAATAAGCATTGTAGTTTACACCCTGAACCGAGTACAACTGAAGAAAAGAACTATGAAGATAGCGTATGAAATCTGGTATGATAAGAAACCAAATGTAAGTTATTTTAAAATATTTGGAAGTAGATGTTATGTCCACAAGGATGACAGAAATGGAAAATTTGATCAGAAAAGCGAGGAAGGAACATTTCTTGGTTATTCCTCTAGGAGTAAAGCATTTAAATATCTAATCAAATCATCTAACAAAATAGTGGAAAGTGCAAATGTGAAAATTGATGAATTTGCATAAAGGAATGACGAAGGAAACTCCAAAGAACCAGAAGATTATGAAGAGTTTGTATATGTACAACCGAGAAGTCTAACCGAGAAAGCTGATGAAGAAAATACTCAGTTATAGAGTAATGAAGAAGATCATACAGAGCCTACTGAGCCTATATTAGGAAAATATGTCAGAAGAAATCATGAATCAAGTCAGATTATAGGAGATAAGGATGCTCCAGTGATGACAAGGAATAAACTGAGACAGAACACATGTCTGATATCTGAGTTTGAATCGAGGATAGTAAAAGAGGCATTAAGCAATGACGATTGGGTGAATGCTATGACATAAGAGATTTAAAAAATCAAGAAAAATGAAACATGGACACTGGTCCCAAGACCAAAAGAGAAAAATTTAATCGGTACAAAGTGTATTTTCAGAAATAAGCTAAATAAAAAAGGTGAGGTCATTCGGAATAAAGCAAGAATAGTTTGCAAAGGTTATGCTCAAGAAGAAGGAATAGACTATGGTGAGACTTTTGCACCTGTGACAAGACTTGAGGGAGTGAGAACATTGTTGGCATATGCTGCTTTAAAAAATTTCAAGGTATATCAAATGGATGTTAAATCTGCATTTTTGAATGGTATACTAGAAGAAGAAATTTATATTGAACAACCTGAAGGATTTATTGAAGAGAAGAACAAAGATCAGGTATGTAAGTTGAACAAAGCTTTATATGGCCTAAAGCAAGCACCTAGAGCATGGTATGAAAGGTTGCACTCCTACTTAATCAAGATTGGATTTATAAGGACTAGTGAAAACAACATGTATATGAAGAATGATGAGGATAATGGAATACTGATTTCAGCCATATTTGTTGATGATATTATTTTTTGTGGAAATGATTCTTTATGCAAGACCTGTAGAAATGAAATGTGAAAAGAATTTGAGATGTCATTAATTAGTGAAATAAAGTATTTTATAGGTTTACAGATACTGCAAATGAAAAATGGGATTTTCATTACTCAATCCAAGTATATAAAGGAAATCTTGAAGAAATTTGGAATGGAGGATTCTAAACCTGTAAGTACTCCTATGACTACCAATTGTAAACTATCAAAGAATGATGAATCTGCATCTATTGATGAGACACTTTACCGATCTATGATTGGAAAGTTGCAATATGTAGTTCACAGCAGGCCTGATATAGCACATGCAGTAGGCATAGTTGCAAGATTTTCTATAGATCCCAAAGAAACCCATATGATAGCAATCAAGAGAATTTAACAAATACTTAAGAGGCACTAAAGATTATGGTTTACTATATAAAAAGAGGAATGATTTTGACTTAAAAGTCTATACTGATGCTGATTGGGCAGGAAATATTGATGACAGGAAAAGCACAAGCAGTGGAGCTTTATTTTTGGGAGAAAGACTAGTGAGTTGGCTTAGCAAGAAACAAGGATGCATTTCACAGTCAACAGCTGAAGTTGAATATGTCACTGCAGCATTATATTGTACCAATATAACATGGATCAAACAACTGTTGGAAGGTATGAATGAGATAGTTACCGAGCCAATAACTATATTTTGTGATAATACAAGTGCTATTAACATTTTAAAGAATCCGGTGATGCACTCTAAGACAAAGCATATCTCTATAAAGTATCATTATCTGAGAGAAGAAGTTCAAGAAAAGAAAGTTGTGCTAGAATATGTTAGCACAAAGGAACAAATAGCAGACATCTTCACAAAGCCACTACCCAGGGACACTTTTGAGTATCTCAAAACTAAGTTAGGGGTCCTACCCCTATCTAGTACTCACTGACAGAGTTCGGTGAAAGCATCAATTCTATGACTCTATAGAATACTATTTTTGTAAGTGACAGGAAATCTGTTAACCGAGTGGACCTAACAGTCTTATTTGTAAATCCTCTAGCAAGGTACCATTCTGAATGAGTGTTTGAAATTCTTTGACAAAGTCACTTCTATCCAAGTGCAAGATTCTAATAGATCTAAGGGAAATCCCTTGACTGGGTCACATCTAGCAATGTGTTTATGTAATCTTTAACAGGATTGGCTTTTAACCGAGCATACTCTAGAATAGTATATTTTCTTAGTGGGTCCGAAATCCCATAGTTGTTTTTCCCTATTTGGGTTTCCACATTAAATCTGGTGTTAAATGTGTTTTGATGTTTCAAGTTTATCTGTTTATGAGTTTGAATGATTTACAGTCATAGTTGCATATCAAGTAAGTTCTACCGAGGTTGAATCTGAAGAATATATTGTATTGTGAGTTTACCTGATTCACCCCCCCCTCTCATCTAACTAACACTATCTGTATCCTATCACCGTCCATACTCTCTTTTTTTTGTCCATTGATCTTGATCTGACATAAGGACATAAAATGGAAAACATGGTTTTAAAAACATCTTGACATGTCCCTCATGCCATTACATTGCTTTACATTGTCATATCCAATCTCTTATCCCATCGCGTGGCAGCCCTTGGAACTTAAATCCGTTTTGTCCCCATAGTAAATGGCCTCTATCTTCCCTCCATCAACCAACATTTTAGAAAGCTTGTTTATCCATTCATCATATTCCTTGCCTTGTTATAAACTAGGGGAAAATTCAAAAAAATCCCTAAAAGGCAAATAAAATCCTGAAAAAATCCATAAAAATCAAATATAGTCCTAAAAAAATCACTAAAAAATCAAATAAAGTCTTGTAAAAATCACTAAAAATCAAATAAAGTCCTTAAAAAATCAATAAAAATTGAATATGATCCTTAAATAAGCAATAAAAAATCGAAAAACGTCCTGAAATAATCCCCAAAAAATTGAAAAAATGTCCTAAAAAAATCCTTAAAAAATTGTAAAATGTCTTGAAAAAAGCACAAAAAAATCATGTTTTTAGAAAACTCTAAAAATTGGAAAAGATAAAAATCCAAAAATAATCATTTTTATTTCATTCCATCAATAAATTGTCTGTTTTGTACATAGACATACATTTGAATAGACATCAAACAAATATCACATAAAAACACTATGCTTTAACAAAATAATGCAACAATAGATGAACTATTCGACCAATCAAGCATTCAAACTAATCAGGTTGTCCTATCAATCAAATAACATCAACATCATTGGTATTTTGTCCATTATCATGGGTCTTATACAGGTGTGGTATACTCGAAATCAGACTGCTTCCTATCTTAGACGGGGTACTGCATTCCCTAGAACCAGACAACATGATTGTCCTTTAAACACAAAGCTTATCACTTTTGACAATGAAGATCAGGATGTTTGTTGACTTGTTTTAATTTTCGAGTCCTTTTTTTCATTGATTTATCTTTCATCATGTTCCTATGCTACTCAAGGATGTCACTGAGTGATTTAGAGTGGATGAGATGGTTCATGGTCATTTTTGGTTTTGTCTTCTATTTATGGAGTGTTTCGTTGCATTCTTGGGCAAGTATGTCTTGGGTGTCTGTGATAAGTACGTTCGCTTTATGAATGCCACACATACCTCAACCTTTGACACATTTCATGTCTTAGGATGTCTCAATTCATTTCTTGTCTGTGAAATGTTTGATTTATGCAAAGGGATTGCATTATTGCCCCGGCCTTCATTGCCATGGTGCATTGCATCCATTTTGCCATATAAAATAAGGGTTTTTCACCTGCTGTTATGCATTTCTGAAAGCAAGTTTTTCTTCACCACTAACTCTACTTCGTCCAATTTCCTCTTACTAACATTTCTTCTGTTAGTCCTGACAGTCAGTTCAGTCTAATGCTCTAATACACCAAAAACAAGTTGCATCTTGCATTCATTTATTAGTACATTTGCACATCCTAATCATTTATTGCATTACAAAATGAAAAATAACAAGCGTGCGCACATCATTATCATTCATTAATTTGCATGAAAAAATAAAAAATAAAAAATAAAGCATTTACATTACATCATTATTCATTGCATTCTATTACACATCAAAAAATAGGAAAAGAACACAAGAAAAAATTTCATTCATTGCATCACATGATGTGTACATAAAACATCCATGCATGGCATCATATAGACAAAAAAAGTGCATATCATAACATAGCTGCATATCATATCATATATATATCAAAAGTCTCAGAGTACAAAATCAGGCTGTTTGTCCTAGTATGGCCCACATGCTAGGTACATAATAGAAAAAGATGTCTCAATCATAATGAGCATGTGTGTCCCTATCACAGTGAGCTCCCTCTGTCCTCTTGATCTTTGTCATGTCTTGAGGCTGCAACTCTTCCTGTCCTTAGTCCTATCATTCTTGTATCCTTCTACAATCTCCTTAGTCTGGAGCTCAAATTTGCCTCATTAGAGAGTGAAGATGATCCATTTCCACCCCTCCCCTCTCCTTTTATAACCTTTTTGACTGTCTATATGGATGTGCACCTCTCCCAAGTTGTATTTATCATGGCATTTTCTACCTTGTAATGCTTTTATCTTGTGCATCTGATCTCTGATTTTCAGTCTATTCAAACTAGTGGTTTTCTATCGTCATCGTCAATCAATTGGCCTCTTTTTTGTATTTTTCCAGCCAATTCCTCGAGGGGGCATATATATATTTCTCATAGTGTGGGTCATATGTCTTGATTGTTCTTTGAAACAATGCTCAGAATCACATTGTCTCAAAGAGAAGCAAAATGTAGGCATATAAAAATGGCCAACGCCTGCGGTGCCATACTTTAACATGTCCGCATGGCCTTCTTTAGGGTTTTCTAATCTTATTGACATTTCTTCTATGTCACACATTTGGTCTTTATAATTTATTGACACCTTTTCATTCTTCTACATTTCTTCCCCTTTCAATTCTAATCTCTCGCATTTTGAAATAGGTCTTGTCAGTATCATTTCTGAATTGCAATGATTGTTCATAATCAATCTTGTCATATGAATTGGACATCATCAATCCTAATTTGTGTTGAATTAGCATTTTGTCATAGATTTCAATCATTAATGTAGCATAGGAAATTAGGAATCATCACAAACAAATATAAACATAATAGCTTAATCACAAAAGCATTCATTGCAACAATCTATCCTAAGCAACACTCAATAGAGACATGAAATAAAAACATTCAAAGAGAAAGTTTATGCAAACCAAAGGTGTAATTTGAATGCTCCTTCATGCGGCTCCATTGTTCTTCTTTCTTCTCCAAATATATTTGTTGTGGATATCACCTTCAAGTGCATACACCTAATTGTGAAAGCAAGATTGACATTGACACAAGAATACTCGAAGCGTAAATTCAATAGTCTGATTATCAATTAGCTTTGATTGATGAAGATCATCCAATTTATAGATAAATTGGAGATAGGATCAAATTTAGCATGAAATGGATATTAGAAGCAATTGATTTCAAAATGGGAAAAATGAGTGAAAAGAAGAAGGTTATGACACCTTCTATGTCATAAATTATGACATATTGCCAATGCAAAGCTTAGAGGACTAGAACCCTATGACATGTTGCTATGCCAAGAGTATGACACATGAAGCACAAAAATAGGGAGCACTAAAGACAAGTTAATTAGGTGGAAATTAAAATTAGGAAATTAGAAAATAGGTGGAAATTAGGAATTAGGAAATTAGAAATTAGAAATTAGGTAAATTAATTAATAATGTGTCATTTATTAATTAATTCACAAAGAGGAATAATTAGCCAATTAAATGAACATTTAATTGTAATGAGAAGAATTAGGATAAATAAACAATTTATTAATCCTAAAGGAAGAAATGACACACACAAGGTTAAATGATTAAATCACGAAACCCTAGAAGATGAATTAGCAATTCGAGAATGACAATTAGGTCTTGATTGAAGATAATTAATGTTGATTTGATTCTGATTTAACAAAAGACCAATGTGATAAATGACTTGATTGATAAATGCATCAATTGACGAGGAACAATGACAAATTGATCCAAATTGACATAATTGAGATAGACAACAATCGATAGTGAAATGACTGCAAAATGACAAAATTAACAAGAGGACAAGGATCGATGACAAAATAGATTGCAAAATGACAAGATTGAAAATGACCACGATCGATGACAAATCGATCGCAAAAATGACAAGATCGAACAATGACAATGATCGATGACAAGATTGAAAAGAGGACAAAACCCTAATTAGGATTGACGATGTCCAAAATGATAAGATTGATAAGAGGACAAAGATCGACCAAAATCATGATTGAAGATTGTTGTCGACAAGACCAAATTCGAAAGCAAGACAGATGAAGAATGTAGAAGAATGACTCGATGCTCGCAAATGATAAAAACCAAGTGCTACTCATAGGAGAAATGTTAATGCGATGCAAAAACCTAAAATGAGGCAATGCGCAAATGTTAAAGCATGACTTCGCAAGCGTTGACCATTTTTAGGTGTCTACATTTTGCCCCTCTTTGAGATAATGTGATTTTAAGCATTGTTTCAAAGAACAATAATGAAAATGCCCCAGACAATAATAATGACATATGTATGCCCCCTCGAGGAATTGGCCGGAAACATGCGGAAAAAAGGGCAATTGATCGATAAAAAAGATAGGATTGAACGGATTGATAATCGGAGACCGGATGCAAGAAGGACAGGAAATTTAAGGTGCACAAGACCATGACCAACATAAAATGGAGAGGGTGCACGTCCATCTATGCAATGACAAAGAGCTATAAATGAGACCAAGAGGGTGAAAATTGCTCATTTGTACTAGCCAAAGAGGAGAATTTGTTGCTCTGGAAAAGGACACTTGCAGACAGATGGCGAACATTCCAAGGGTAGATCACCTCGGAGAACATGTACATAGATTCAGATGACTGGACGATGTAGGAGTAGCGGTATGGATCTCAAAAACCCATGTTTTCAATTTCATGAATTTTGATTGCGTGCGGGACATTGTGGGGCCCACAGGGGATGCCAAAAAGGACTCCTGAGCTTGTGTAGGGTGAATCCTACGCTTGTGTAGGGTTTTTTGCGCTTGTGTAGGAAGACACAAGCGCAAGTTACCTGACATAGGTGCAGGTTCTCTTACACAGGCGCAATTGTTCACTAAAAACCCTAATTTTGGTCAAAATGACATGCAAATGAGCCGAAAAGGGGGGATATGGGTAGGATAGGTTAGATTAGATGAAAAACATCCTGATTTGGACATGAAAATGAGGAAATGCAACCCATAGGAGCAAACCCTAAAACTGACAAAAATATGCCCCAATTGTGATGCAGAGTCGACAGTATCCATTGATCACGCGGGAGAATCGACCTGACTGCTTCATGTGATGACATAGACTCAGGAGCACGGACAGAGATATCTTAGCAAGACTGGGGATATACTACATCACATTCATGCCCGAGATTAGGGCAAACACAGGATTGCTTACCGCATTGGCAGAGCGATGGCATTCGGAGACCTCCTCATTTCATTTGGCGACTGGCGAGGCGACAGTGACATTAGAGGATGTATGGCGCATCCTCCGCATTCTAATACATGGGGAGATAATAGAGTATGACCCAGTGACCGGGAGAGACACGTTATGCAGGCTATTTGAGTGTGACGCAGATGATCTGGACATCGTCGAGAGGGAGATCCATTGGGAGACTATGGCAGGAGAGTATGATCAGCGATGTGTGGTGATAGCAGTTGTGATAGCATGTCTTCTAGCAGGTGATAGACGAGGACATGGATTTCCTATTGGATGGGGAAGAGTGCTAGAGCGGATGGTGACAGAGGGGACGGTGTACGCATGGGGACCATGTGTGCTTGCTATGCTATATTTTTAGCTACATCAGATAGCGTATCAGGGAGTTCAGACTCTGAGCTGTGGAGTCACATTGCTACAGGTATGGGCATTTGAGCACATAGCCATATGTCGACCGATTACAGAGAGACAGGTTGTACCACACCGACCATATGTGTACTGCTATGGGGGAGCACTGAGACAGGGTCCATTTGGATATATATTGTACTGGCGACATGAGCTAGACAGACTGAGAGAGTTCACATGGAGGCCATATCTTGATTGCCCTGGATGGTCAGAGGATAGTGATGAGCTACCTTATTGTAGACAAGAGAGGTACTTGATTGGGTGACCAGTGAACCGTCAGAGAGTGATTGAGATGTACCTACCAGAGAGGGTCAGACGACAGTTTGAAGAGCGACAGGATGTACCTAGGAGGACTGCATGCTTTGCCCAATCTCACAGAGAGACGAGTCAGTGGGGGAGTATGATTCAGCCACACATAGCATATGTCGACTTTGCACAGCTTCAGCAGAGATAGTGGGAGTGGAGGTCAGATGTGGTGGATGCTGGGATGACAGAGGAGTATGAGATATGGTTTGCATGACGACGGCCAGTGCCATTGACAGATCCAGACATTCCAGTACCGAGGAGACAGGAGGACTTCCTACTCACAGGAGAGGAGGGAGATGAGGAGGACGAGGAGGATGAGGGTAATGATGAGGATGAGGGGGATGATGAGGACGGAGATGATGGTGGGGAGGATGATGACGGAGATGATGGTGGGGAGGATGATGACAGAGATGATGGTGGGGAGGACGATGATGAGCCAGACTTAGCTGATCAGGAGACATTGCAGGATATTCCCATAGAGTCGGAGACAGCTAGGATAGAGGAGATGGAGATGTGCAGGGCTACCATAGTGAGTTAGCAAGATTATATTGCAACATTGGAGAGACAGAATGCCAGCTTGAGGATAGAACGAGATACAACAATAGCTCAGGCACAGCGAGAGGGACAGAGAGTCACTAAATTCATTGGGTCGATTAGGGATGCCAGTGCACGTGAGATGGCACAGATGCTGGTAGAGATCGGAGAGGAGAGACTATATTGGAGGACACTATATGAGAGTGCAGTTCCACCGGAGCAGAGAGCACGTTCATATCGGGCACGATCGAGGACATAGAGCAGGTCACGCTCTCGAAGGTCATTGAGCAGCATGGGGGTGAGTGGACCTATGAGACCACCACAGCCAGGACTAGGAGGGACATCATCCGCGAGATAGGGCAGGGATGAGGAGGACAGAGGGAGCACCCAGTGACAGAGGCACGTACTCCTTAGGATAGACAGATGACATATGTATCTTGATATTATGTAGTCAGCCTGTGGGCCATACTTAGGACAGATAGTCCAATTTTGTACTCCGACATTATTATGATATATGATATGATATGCATCGATATGATGGGATGCAATGTGTTATGATTTATAATTGTTTTTCATGTATGGATGACTTATGCACTGTTCATGAACATGTATGGATATATTTTTATTATGTCTTTTTGATGCATTGATAATATGAAATGGATAAAATGCTTGATGTAATGCAAATGTACTAACCAATGAATGCAGGATGCAGCATATGTATGGAGAAATCGGAGCACTAGACCGAATTGACTATCCAAACTGACGGAAGAAGTGTTAGTAAGAAGAAATGAGACAGAGAACGGTTAGAGATGAAGAAAAACTTGCTTTCAGTAATGCACTTTGTAGGTGAGAACCTTTATTTTTATGTAGCAAAATGGATGCGTAGCATCATGGCATTGAAGGCCAGAGCTGAAATGCAACCCTTTTTGCAAAAGACAAACACATCATAGACAAACGACAATCACAATCAAAAAAAGAAATGGACCATGGGCCATCCCAGTCACTCTAAATCACTTAGTGACATCATCGAGCAACATAGGAACATGATCGAAGCCAAAGATAAATCAATAAAAAGATAAGATGCACAAATTCAAGCAAATCAAACAAACATCTTGATCTTCATTGTCAAAAGTTGAAAGTGCTGATAGGACGATCATGCTATCTGGTTTCAGGAAATGCGGTACCCCATCTAAGACAAGACATAATCTGGTTTCGAGTATACCACACCCTGTATAAGACCCATGATAGTAGGAACAAGGACAAATGATTTTGATATGGATATGCGATTGATAAGACAATTTTGATCAGTTTGAATGTCTGGGTTGATTGAAAAAGTTCATCTGTTAATGCATGATTTCATGAAAGCACAGTGTTGGATTGATTGCGAGTGTCATTGGATGAATGCTTAGTGATTTGTCTTATGCACAAAAGGAATACTTTATTGCAAAATGCGTGTTTTTGTGAGTTTTATAATTTTTTGTTCATTTTTTCAGGACTTTATTTGACTTTTTAGGACTTTTTTCAGGACATTATTCAATTTTTTATTGAATTTTTTCAAGACATTATTTGATTTTTTTTTACTTTTATTTCAAGACATTTTTTTGATTTTTTTATGATTTTTTCAGGACATTTTTCAATTTTTATGATTTTTTCAAATTTTGCCCCCAGTGTCTAGCAAGGCAAGGAATATGACAAATGGATAAATAGGCTTCCTGAAATGATGGTGGATAGAGGGAAGACAAAGGCCTTTTATTATGGAGACAACGCGAATGCAATTTTCAAGGGCTATGGCATGATGGGACAAGAGACTGGATATGACTATGTAAAGGAAGAACATGGCATGAGGGACATGTCAAGAGGTTTTTGAATCCATGTTTAAATTTTGCGTCTTTATGTCAGATCAAGATCAAGGGACAGAAAGAGTGTATGGATAGTGATAAGATATGGATAGGATAAGCAAGACCAAGAATGGATAATGGACATGGACTGAAAGTCAGGGTAGGCTAAGGGATAATGGCAGAAAGTTGCAATAAGATAGGGAATATGGATGAAAGGTTATAATAAGCAAATGGATAAAGACCAAAAGCTATGATAGACTAAAAGCTGCAAACAAGATGCATGGTGCTCATGAAGATCGCCAGCCTTATCAAGATCAAAGGTGGAAAGGGAAACTGGACATGAGGGACAATAGGATAATGGAGGGTAATGACAGGGGATGATAGGATAATGGAACAATGAAGGACAAAAGGATATGAAGGGTAGTGACAGGGGTTCGATAGGATATGAAGGAGGAAACCTGCCCCCAAGTGTGGTGTGCAAGAAGTTCATAGATTACGCATGATGCCTATTTGCCAGGTTTTCATCACAGTACTTGCCCAAGGCGCCTGTTTGCCAGGTTTTCACCAGTGGACGAATTATTTTTCTTTACTTTTTTTTTTTTTTTATTAGTATTTTGACTTTTTCAAGAGAAGATGGACACATGATAGGGGATGGAAGAAGGACTCAAGCGTCTTTTTTGTTTGGATAGTAGCCTTGAAAAAAATGGACCATGACCTTTAAAAGTATGCTCAAAGACGTTGGTCAGATAAGGACATGGAAAATGACATGACACTAAGGCAAGGATTTATGCAAAGGATTGGATCGAAGGATGGAAAATATGCATTGGATAATGGATAGGGTATTGGAAGAATTGGGCTTCACTGAATGGAAATGTTGGCAAGATCGACATTGGCACACACCTTGATGGGTGGTGGATTGATGGAGGAAAGATGGATTTTGGATATTGAGATTTTGACGAAGGAAAGGCTATGGATTTTGGGACATAAGGGCCCAAAACGGATGAAGAAGGTGATGGAGAAATAGACTTGGAAGATTTGGATGGAGGAATAACAATTTTGGATGCCAAGTTGGATATTTCTTTAGGCTTTTGTGCTTCAAGGAGCTTCTTGGGGATCCACATGGTTTTTGATTTTTCATGCTTTTGTTGTTCCTTGGAGTGCATTGCTTGCACAAGGGATTTAGGAACCCATATATATTTTGACTTTTCTTTATTTTGCTCAGTGGGCCTTTCTGACCTGTTGGATATTTCTTTTTCTTTATAGATCATATTGTTCTTTGTTTTGACATGTCGATTATATTAGACATGTTGATCCTTGAATACATGTGGATTGCTAGACTTATGACTTTTATACTTGGCATCCAAATTGCTTGGAAGAGGGAATGAATGTTGGTGTGGATGGGAATGATATGGAGGCATGTGGGATGGATGGAAGGTTCTCCAAGATGTGTGCCTTTGCTGATGTTGCATAGGAGATGGAGGGATATAGGGACCTAGAATGGATGGAAGCGATGATGGGGAAGGTGGACATTTGGATTTTGACTTTGAAGGGATACCAATGCCTTGAGTGTGAGCTCTCTAGACATGAGCCTTAAGATCTTCTTTGATATGAAGGGGTTCTTTCTTGTGAAGGTCTACTCCTTTGCCTTTATGAATATTTTGACATGTAGGATACTTTGTGCTTTTAGAGGAAGACGCAAGTCCATTATTAGGTGGATATGAAATGAGAGAAATAATGAAATCTTGAAGTGGATCAGATTGTACCAAAGTGGAAGAACCCATTGTTAATGTCAGGGGTTCATGAACATCTTGTACTGACACGTTAGAATCATGAGGGGGACTAGGATTGTGTAGTGGGCATGGTTCAATGATAGGCTCTTCAAGAGATGGAATGGGAGAAATAATGGGATCATCAAAAGAAATGAGATTAGGACAAGGAGATGGAGGAACAGAAGGATCTTGTGGAGGATTTAAAGGAATAATTTGATCTTGACAAGGAGGAAGATCATTGGAATCCTCTTTAAAGGTGATTTTCTCTTGACTTTCAATGGGATCATCATAACGGATGGAAGGGATATCTTGATCTTTCTTAGGAAGTGGAATGCTAATGGGATTTGAAAGGACATGGTGTTCATGAAATGGAAGGGGATCATTTGGGATTGGATGGACTGGGATATCTTGATCTTGCTCGGGGAATGGAGTGTCAATAGGACTTTGGATAGGATGCACAAGAATAGGGGAATCATTGTGAGTGTCTGGGGAGATGAGATCCTGGTCAACAATTGGATGGGATGATAAGGTTTTAGGATCTTGATCTTGATTTTCTTTAGGACACGTTTCTTCATGCTCTAAATTATCCTCTTGACATGAGGTTGGACTTTGGATATGCATGGAGGATTCAGCACTTTGAACATTTGTGATGGATTCTGGCAAGGAATCAATGCTTGAACATGAGGAAGAGGGACTTCGAATGGGGTCCTCTAAAATAGGTAATGGCAATAAAGTGCATGGTGGCATTGGGTCTTGTATTTCTGAAACATGACAAGAATGTGCATCATGAGTTGGATTATCGTGGCAATCAATTATGGATAGCTCTTGGATAATTGCATCCTTGGGTGTATTGTTTGATGAGGACAATATGGAAGGTTCTTGTGAAACTTCTAGATGTGTAGGGATAGATGCCACTGGAGAATCAATTTGTTTATGGGGGGATGAGGCATTGCTAGACATAATTATATTATCTTGATCTTCTTCAAATAACTCACTTGGTAATTTCCTTAAGAGCCTTGCAATAAATCCAACTTTCTTTCGAGGTTTTGACATAGTTGTATCTGGAATTTGAACGTGTTTGGAAAGGAGTTGGTTTTGGTCTGATATCATATTTTGATATTGGAGTTGGTTCAATTGTTCTGACATGTTTGAAACTTGGCTTGGTGTGGGCTGCAACCTTTGTTTTTGAATGTTTGGTTGAACTTGTTGATATTCCACCATTGGTTGAACCATTTGTTGACATTGTATAGTTGGTTGGACATATTGTTGAAATTGGACCATTGGTTGTGTTGGTTGCATATGTTGGACAATTGGTTGTGATGGTTGAAAATCTGATTGATAGTAAACACCTTCTTGTTCTTGTTGTGGAGGCACATAATGTTGAAATTGATGTTGTCTCTTTTATTGAAATTGTTTCATCATCTCTATTTGGGAGAGGAGAGTTGATATGTTTGATCGTTCAATAAGAGACCTTACATCAATTGGCTCAATATTTGGATTTCGACCTGGAAGTTTTCGAAACATTTTGGACATTTGTGATCTATTCTTCACAATGTTTTTTACTCTTTGTTCCAAAATCTCATTTTCTTGAGCTAGTTTCTCCTCTAGTTTTTGTATTTGGAGACTTGTTTCATCATAAAAAGTTTGATCAATATTGCCTTGTTGTTGGGTTGGATAGAATTGTGATTGCATTGTCGATTGATATGTCAAACTTTGTTGCATCATTGGTGCTTGGAACCTTGTTTCAATAGACATGTCACTATGCAATGCAATATTTTTGGAATTTTTCAAAGACAATATATGATATGCAACTAAATGCAAACTAAATAAATGAAGATGCAAATTTATGGCAAGAATGCAATCTATGTCTTTGGTTGTTTTTGAAGATTTTGACAAACTTTTGAAATGCAAATCTAAAAAGAGACCCTTAGGAAATTGAAATGATGTCTAGACCTCAAAAGGACAAAAGAAACAAGTGACAAAAGGACAAGATGACAATGTCTCCCCTATATGCTTGGATACTAAGCTAGGTTTGACGAAATGATATTGATGAAAAAAGGACAAAAGGTTTGATAAGGTCTAGACTTCTTAACAATGACTTAGGGTTTATCAAAGATTTGGATTACTCAAGTATGACAAAACCTAGTTTTGACACTATATGACCTAATGTTATGAGGACAAGGATACAAATGCAAATGTATGACAATGTCAACCTAAGATGAAACCTAAGGTTCAATTATGAAATGATATTACTCTTATGCAAGAGGACACATGCAAATGGATGACCCTTATTGATATGAAAAGGAGTATGACTTAGGTGAAACCTAACCTTGGTACTTGACAAATGACTTTGCAAAATGCAACCTAGGATGAACCTAAATGTAAGTGACATGCATGTTAAGACAAGATTTTGAACAATATTTGACAACCATGTTTGAAGATATGTTTTTGAACTTTGTTGGATGAATGTCTCTTGTGTTTAAGCTTGTTTTTAATCAATTTGCCTTGTTTTTGAAATGATATGAAATTCAACTTTTGACAATCAAAGAATAAAAGATATTGCAACTTAGACTCAAGACAATCATGCTCATCCCCACATTTATTATGGTAGGCAAAGACATTAGGTACTTGAGAGGTAGACTCATTATGGGATTCAAGGAGAATACATAGATGCTTGACCCCATGGGCTCCCCTCCATGGCACTCACTTCTCAGGGCAGCCAAGCATCAGTCCCCATGGAAATCTCCCCATGGAAAACTTAGTATCTCTTCCAAGTATCCGAATTTGTCCTTCTCAAGCAACTAGAAGGGTTTTTGGCCTCTAAAAACAAGGTATGTAGTAAGGATTTCTGTTAAGCATTACTCCTTGATGTCACGCAAGCGTGATTGAGACATTAAGCCCATCAAGATACCAAACAAATGTAGTCACGCAAGCACGATTTAGACCAAGAGGCCCTACTTAGATGTTGATATGAGAAAGAGTTCAAGGGTCATCACTTCCCAAGTAACTGCAATTCCCATGTAACACTTCCTTCAAAGCTTTCGCTCATCGGGTATTTTTTTATAGTGAGTTAGAATGCCAAGGAACTCTAGCCGTACTCACTTTGGGTCATTACCTTCTCATGATTATCACTTGCTTGCAAAAAGAAAAGTGGTCGGGAAGGCAGGCCCTCTAAAGGAGACACACAATCAAAGACAAAAGCATGGTATCGAAGATCTGGATTTCTGATCACGCTAAAAGGATGAGAGCATACTCTCCTACTCCAATGTCACACTCAACAATCAAAGCACAAACATGTTCATTCCAACCTATGTAGAAATCACTAAGTGCCTAATTAAAAATCACAAACACAAAAGTTTGGTTGTTTCTCCAAGGCAACCTGCAAAACCCAAGTTAGAGGTTTGATTTGTTGTCTTTGACTATTGATTCTGCATAACACATGTTAGTAGTTTGATTTATTGTCTTTGCCATGCGTATGCCAATATTTTGCATAGATAATTAGTACCAAAATCCAAAGCACAGAAAACAGAATGCAAAAACAAAACAAATTTCAAGTAAAAGATTGTGTTTTTACCTCTGTTCTGGACTTGACACAGGCGCAGAACTCAGGACATAGGCGCAGAACTCATCACACAAGCATAGAATGTCATAAAAACAGGCATAGAATGCTCAACATAGGCGCAAGTTGTCTTACACAGGTGCAGAAGTCTCCAGAAAACCCTGCACGACCCTGTTTTTGGGTTTTTGGCCTGCAAAAACAACTTGAAAGCACTAAAAACACAATAAAAGGGATTAGATGGTTAGTGTTCACGTCAGGTTCACCAATTAATGTAGCATAGTAAATTAGGAATCATCACAAACAAATATAAACATAATAGCTCAATCACAAAAGCATTCATTGCAACAATCTATCCTAAGCAACACTCAATAGAGACATGAAATAAAAACATTCAAAGAGAAAGTTTATGCAAACCAAAGGTGTAATTTGAATGCTCCTTCATGCGGCTCCATTGTTCTTCTTTCTTCTCCAAATAGATTTGTTGTGGATCTCACCTTCAAGTGCATACACCTAATTGTGAAAGCAAGATTGACATTGACACAAGAATACTCGAAGCGTAAATTCAATAGTCTGATTATCAATTAGCTTTGATTGATGAAGATCATCCAATTTATAGATAAATTGGAGATAGGATCAAATTTAGCATGAAATGGATATTAGAAGCAATTGATTTCAAAATGGGAAAAATGAGTGAAAAGAAGAAGGTTATGACACCTTCTATGTCATAAATTATGACATATTGCCAATGCAAAGCTTAGAGGACTAGAACCCTATGACATGTTGCTATGCCAAGAGTATGACGCATGAAGCACAAAAATAGGGAGCACTAAAGACAAGTTAATTAGGTGGAAATTAAAATTAGGAAATTAGAAAATAGGTGGAAATTAGGAATTAGGAAATTAGAAATTAGAAATTAGGTAAGTTAATTAATAATGTGTCATTTATTAATTAATTCACAAAGAGGAATAATTAGCCAATTAAATGAACATTTAATTGTAATGAGAAGACTTAGGATAAATAAAAAATTTATTAATCCTAAAGGAAGAAATGACACACACAAGGTTAAATGATTAAATCACGAAACCCTAGAAGATGAATTAGCAATTCGAGAATGACAATTAGGTCTTGATTGAAGATAATTAATGTCGATTTGATTTTGATTTAACAAAAGACCAATGTGATAAATGACTTGATTGATAAATGCGTCAATTGACGAGGAACAATGACAAATTGATCCAAATTGACATAATTGAGATAGACAACAATCGATAGTGAAATGACTGCAAAATGACAAAATTAACAAGAGGACAAGGATCGATGACAAAATAGATTGCAAAATGACAAGATAGAAAATGACCACGATCGATGACAAATTGATCGCAAAAATGACAAGATCGAACAATGACAACGATCGATGACAAGATTGAAAAGAGGACAAAACCCTAATTAGGATTAACAATGTCCAAAATGATAAGATTGATAAGAGGACAAAGATCGACCAAAATCATGATTGAAGATTGTTGTCGAGAAGACCAAATTCGATAGCAAGACAGATGAAGAATTTAGAAGAATGACTCGATGCTCGCAAATGATAAAAACCAAGTGCGAATCATAGGAGAAATGTTAATGCGACGCAAAAACCTAAAATGAGGCAATGCGCAAATGTTAAAGCATGACTTCGCAAGCGTTGACCATTTTAAGGTGTCTACAATTTTCAATCAAGATTCAATCATATTTGATCATCTTCAATCAATTTTGATAATTTTGGATTCTCTTTCAATTTGGATCTCTTGTCAATTATCAACCAACTTTGTTAATTTATGATCGATTCGTCATCGGTTTTTGTCAATCTTAATATCATGTCAACTTTCATCAAGTCAACCTTTTATCAATCTTTGATTGATTCACTATTGATCTCAATCAATCATCAAACTTCATCATTATTGGATCGATTAGTCATTGATCCTTTTATTAATTGTTGTTTATCAGGTTGATCCTTTTGTCAATCTTGATCAATTTGTCATTAATCTTCATCAATCAATCAATGTCAGTTTCTTGTCATCATCAAATATTTGTCATTTGTCTCATCGATTGCGATCTTTATCATTTGCTAGTCTCAATTTTGTCATGACCTGATTCCTCCTAGGGTTTTATGATTTATTCATGTAATCCTATTAACATTTCTCTATTAGGTTAAGTGAATTTATTCATTTTTCCTAAGTCCTTCATGTTACAATTAAATACTTTGTTTAATTGGCTAATTGTGTCCCTTTTTGTGAGTTAATTAATAAATGAGAATTTATTAATTAATGTCATCTAATTCCTATTCCTATTTTTTCTAATTTTCTAATTCCCCTTTTTCCACCTAAATTCTAATTTTTGAATTTTAAAATATCACTAATTTTTCTCTCCTAACTTTTCCCACCAATTTCTGCTCTTTTTAAGATTCCCTTTTGTCATGATTTGTAAAGCTATTTTTGTGGCTAATTTGTCATATAATTTGGAAGCTATTTTTCGTCAATCATGTCATAAGTCATGAAGCAAATTTTGTGCATAATTGTGTCATAATTGATGAGCATAATTTGATCCGAATTTGTCATATTTTCACATAGCAACTTGTCAATCAATTTGTCATAAATTTTGTCATTCAATTTTGCCATTTTAAAAATCAATTTCCCTTTTTCGAATCAATGATTCGAATTTCATGATTTTCCTCAATTTTGATCTATAAATTGAGCTTCTTTTTTCAATCATTTTAACAACCACACTTCTAGTAACTTTCTGTTGTAGTTTTTCTCACACTATTGCTTTCTTACAATTGCATTTGTAGGTGAAATCCATAAAATCCTATTTGAAAGTGAAAGAAAAATAATGGAGGTCAATGGAGGAGACATCCGTGTTTTTTTTTTGAATAAAGGGGTACAAACTTTATTGAAAATCAGACACAAGAATTACAAAGAGAACCAGAGCCCCAAGGCCCCAAAAATGAACCAGAAAACCAACCCCAGATCAACCAGCTTAATATCTATCAATGTCCTTAGCAAAAATCTTTTGCAAGTCCTGACAATAATTTGAGGAGAGATGCTCCCAACCTTCAGCTTTCCAATTACTACCATGTTCTGAGGCCCACTTATCCAAACAATTAGCTTCTTTATTCCATTCATGAGGAATGTGGATGAAAGTGTTGGATATTATTGGCATATGATGAATTGGCATGTTGATATGATGATAATGTATGTTGTCATTGATGTCAATAAGTTTAAGTTATGAAAATTGAAAGAAGTTGGTGAAATAGTATGAAGTGGTATGAAGAGATGTAGTGAATTGGTGTCAGGGTTTCACTAAGTGTGACTACTGGTTGACAGTCTCAGCTCTAGGGTTTCTAGTTTGGCATGTAGTGTTGTTATTAGATCAGAAGTTTTACCTGTCATCTTCTAATCATTTCAACAGTTGGAAAATCCCTTTACTAGGTAGCTTTAACGGGCTTATTGTTAAACCCTTAACAAGGTGACTCAAGATCATTGATTTCTTCAAATCCTCTAGCGAGGTAACCTCTAATAGGGTTTCAACCTTTAACAAGGTATATAGCCATCCCTTAACCAGGTGATCTCTAACAGGATAGGTTCCTAACAAAACCTTATATAGTCTTTAACCGGACTAGGCTCTTAACAGGGTGAGCTTCAAAAGAGTTCAAAAACAAGCTTGTGGGTATTCATCCCCAGCGTGGTTTTTCCCATTTGGGTTTCCATGTGAAAAATTTGTGTGTTATGTGTTATGCATTTTTCATGTGATGATTATGTATTATTTGGTTGAATGATAATGCATGCAGAATTATTAGGTTATGGTATTACTGGTATACCACATGCATATGTTTATGTGTGAAGTTGATATCAAGTATTGATCATATTTGAAGTGTTCAAACTTATCAGTTTATGGTGTCTGATGTCTTACCGTGTTGAACCGGTATCGCCGTGGTTAAGTTCAGTGATGATGACAACCAGTTAGTATTGCTTTAATCGGATAAGTTGTTGAGAAATTTTTTGCATGTACTGATTCACCCCCCCCTCTCAGTACCGGTTGGGGTATCTGTTGTTCATCATTATTCATCAATTGGTATCGGAGAAACTCCAGGTCCTTGGTGATATAAGCTGAAACGCTTGAGGTAAAAGATCCTGCTATAATGATGAAGAGGGAAGGTCCTAAGTTCAATAGAGATAACTTTAAGATATGGAAGGACAGAATGAAGATTTACATCAAGAGTATGGGTGCTCAACACTGGAGCTATGTTGAGAATGCCTATGTGGCTCCCACTGGCACTCTGACTAATGATCAGAAGAGAGAGATCCAAGAAAATGGGCAAGTCATGGAAGCCCTTATTAGCAGCCTGTCAGATATTGAGTTTATTGATGTACAAGACAAGGACACACCTAAGGATGTATGGGATGCACTGGAAAAAATTTATGGTGGAGGTGAGCATGTAAAGGAAGCTAAGGAAGAGATCCTTAGAGGTAAATTTGAGGATATGAGGATGGTTGAAGGTGAGACCATTCAATAGTATGGCATTAGGATTAAGACTGTGGTTGGAGATATCAAAAGTGCTGGTGGAACTATTGATGATACCACCGTTGTTAGTAAAATCCTTAGATCATTGTTACCAATCTATACAATCATAGTTGCTGCTATCCAGGAACTAAGGTCTATTGATAAAACCAAGGTATCCTTAGATTTTATCATTGCAAAGTTAACTGCATATGAGTTGAATAGCTATGATGGTAGTGTTTAGAAGACTGAGTCAGCCTTTAAAGCATCTACTGTACCATCCAGAAAAGGAAAAGAAACTAGTACCAGTTATGAATACACATAATGCAGAGATATGGATGATGAAGAGATTCTAATGGAGTTTGAAGCTCTTCTTGTTAAAAGACTTCCAAGGGAACTGGAAAATAAAGAGGTAAACTTCCTTTGAAATGTTTTTATTTCAACAAGATAGGACTTATAGCTGTTAATTGTCCTAACAGTGTCAATAAGGATAAACCAGAGAGGTTTAGAAAGTATAAAGGAGGAAACAAAAGTAATTGTCTAGTTGTTGTGGATGAAGGTGTCACTGATGAAGAATTAGAAGATGAAGAAAATGAAGACATACTGTTTGTAGTAGTAAAGGAAGAAGTGTCTGACAAGAAAGCTCTTGTCTCTCGCATTGACAACTCCAATGACTAGATAATTGATAATGGTTGTTGTCACCACATGACTGGTAACCAGAGAAAGTTTCTGTCTCTCGAGGAATATGATGGAGGTGTTATCATATTTGGCAATGATGCACCATGTTTGATAAAAGGTAAGGGATCCATCTAACTGAATGGAAAGAGCAGTGCTGATGATGTCTACTGGGTAGAAGGTCTTAAGCATAACCTATTGAGTGTTGCTCAGCTGAATGACAAAGGACTAGTTCTAGAATTCAAAGGTAAAGTCTGTAGTATAATTGGGAAGAATAGTGAACTTATTGCCACTAGTAAGCAGACCAGAGGTAACCTATTTCAGTTGAATGCTAACATAAGTCAGTGTCTAATGGATAAGTTTGATGATAGTTGGATATGGCATAAGAGACTCTGTCATATGAACTTTGACAACATTGTTAAAGCCGATAAGATTAAGGCAATAAGAGGATTACCTTTGTTGAACAAACCTAAGAATTCTTTGTGCAGAGAATGTCAACTTAGGAAGATGTCTTCCTCAACTTTTAAAGGTAAGTCTTTCTCAGTAGAAAATTTCTTGTGCATACTGATTTGTGTGGTCCTATGAAAACTAGAAGTATTTAGGGAGATAGGTATTTTGTGATTCTTATTGATGACTGATCAAGAATGATGTGAGTCACATTCTTGAAAGACAAGTCTGAAGCATTTGGAAAGTTCAAAGTCTTCAGAGCATTAGTAGAGAAAGAAAGTGGTAAAAAGATAAAATGCCTGAGAACTAATCAAGGAGGAGAATTCACTTCTGATGAATTCAATAAGTACTATGATGATAACAGTATTAAGAGGCAGTTGTCTGCCCCAAGGACACCACAAAAAAATGGCATAGAAAAAAGAAATAACAGGACTATAGTTGAAGCGGCTAGAACAATGTTGATCCAAGGAAAGGTTGCTCACACTTTTTGGAGAGAAGCGGTGAGCACTGTAGCCTATACTATGAACCAGGTACTCATCAAGAAAGGCAAAGATAAAACTCCTTATGAGTATTGGACTGGGAAAACTCCCACTATGAGTTACTTTAAAGTGTTTGTTAGTAAGTGCTATATCAAGAGAGTTGAGCATTTGAGCAAATTTGATGCAAAATGTGATGAAGGAATATTTTTGGGATATTCCACTAAGAGCAAAGCTCTCAAGTGCTAGTAAAATAGAACTCAGAAAATTGTTGAAAGTATCAATGTCAGGGTTGATGAATCCCTTGAGGAACTTGAGGAAACATGTAGTGAAGAAATGGCAGATGAACTGGGTATAGCCTTCTGGGAATCAGCTAAGAAAGAAACTTGTAAAGATCTTAGTGTTCCTATACCGGTAGAAGCTGCAGTAAGAGAAGGAGAAGAGGTAAGTGAAGAAGAAGAAGAAACACTAGCAAATCAGGCTAGAGTCATTCATATATATGTAAAGCTACATCATGATCCAAAGAAAATCATAGGAGATAAAGATGCAGGGATACTCAGAAGAGGAAAATTGAAGGAGAACTCTTGCATGATTTCAGAATTTGAACCCAAGACTTCCAGAGAAGCTCTTACAGATGAAGACTGGATTAAAGCATTGGAAGAGGAGCTAGACCAGATAGAAAAGAATGCAACATGGTCCTTGGTGCCCATACTAGAACATAAAAATGTCATAGGTACCAAATGGGTCTTCACGAATAAGCTGAATGAAGAAGGCACAATTGTAAGGAACAAGGCTAGGCTTGTATGCAATGGATACGCTCAGGAGGAGGGAGAAAACTATGGAGAAACCTTTTCTCCTATGGCTAGAATAGAAGGTATTCAAATTCTACTTGCATTTGTAGCATTTAAGGGATTTCAGGTTTATCAGATGGATGTGAAGTCTGCTTTTCTGAATGGAATCCTGGAAGAGGAAGTGTATATAAAGCAACCAGAAGGGTTTGCCTTATCAAAAGATAGTGGCATGGCGTGTAGATTACACAAAGCCCTATATGGATTGAAACAAGAACCTAGGGAATGGTATGAAATATTACACTCTCATCTTGTGAAGATTGGATTTCAGAGAACAAGTGAAGATAGCAACATCTACTTGAAATCAGAAGGTGATCAGATTCCGATCTATGAAGTGTTTGTGGATGACATAATCTTTGGAGGAGATGATAAAATGAGTCATGTGTTTGCAGATGAAATGAAGAAAGAGTTTGAGATGTCTTTGATAGGAGAAATATAGTTCTTCATTGGTTTACAGATTCAACAAATGAAAGAAGGTATCTTTATTACCCAGTCCAAGTATGTCAAAGAGGTATTGTAGACTTTTGGCATGGAGGAAAGCAAACCGGTTGGTACACCGCTGGTGACTATCTGTAAATTGACTAAGGAAGATGATTTAGTGTTGGTAAATGAGGAGTACTGGTCAATGATTGGTAAGATGCACTATGTGGTGCAAAACAGATCAGATATTGCTCATGCAGTAGGCATAGTAGCTCATTTTCAAAAATGTCCAAGAGAATCCAACTTGGTAGATTTCAAAAGGATTCTTAGATATCTGAAAGGAATAGTTGATTATGGATTGTGGTATCCATATAATGGTGACTATAATCTTAAGGTATATACTGATGCCGATTGGGGAGGTAATGTGGATGACCAAAAAAGCACAACTGGTGGAGTGTTCTTTCTCGAAGGAAGATTAGTATCATGGACAAGTAAGAAGCACAACTGCATTTCCCAATCTATAACTAAAGCAGAATATGTGGCAACATTTATGAACTAGACACAAGCAATTTGGATGAAGCATGTATTGGAAGGTTTCAAAGTACCTGTATCTGAGTTGGTGAATATATTTTGTGATAACACAAGTGCAATAAATATTTCCAAGAATCCGGTATTGCATGCTAGAACTAAGCACATTGAGTTTAAATATCACTTCTTGAGAGAGAAAGTTCAGAATAATGAGGTTGTACTACAACATGTTTCCAGTAAGGAGCAGTTAGCAGATATATTCACTAAGACCTTACCAAAGACTACATTTACCTATTTGAGAGGTGAATTAGGGGTTCTGCCCCTTCATGAAGTCAACTAAAGTTTTTGTGCTCCGCATCAGTCAAGTACTACAATGTCAAATCTTTTAGGATTGATGTGTTGAAGGATGCTACTCCATAGGGGGAGCAACATAGTAGAGAATGGAAGCTTGTGCCTCCACTTTGGCATTGTTGTCAAAGGGGGAGAAGATATCTGATGTATGGTGAGAAGATATCTGATGATGAAGATACCCTGGTCTATGATGTCTACAACTGCAATGCTACACTGAGTATTGACATCAATGCCAAATGGGGAGATTGTGCAATATTATTGGCATATGAGGAACCGACATGTTGATATGATGATAATGTATGTTTTCATTGATGTCAATAAGTGTAAGTGAACCGGTATGCAGATTGAAAGAAGTTGGTGAACTAGTATGAAGAGGTATGAAGAGATGTAGTGAACTGGTATGCAGATTGAAAGAAGTTGGTGAACCGGTATGAAGAGGTATGAAGAGATGTAGTGAACTGGTGTCAGGGTTTCACTAATTGTGACTACCGGTTGACAGTCTCAGCTCTAGGGTTTTTGGTTTGGCAATCTCGCTTGTGCAATGCAACCGATGATACTCTATGATGAGTTAGCTAAGAGATGTGAATCAGATTGAGGTGCCACGTTAGCTTTATGCGCATAAAGGATTTCCTTGAGGATCTTGCATGAGAAGATTGACTGCATTAAATGTCTACCTTAGGAATAATCATTCTTCTTGGTGATATGAGAAGAGAGCATGATGGGTTACTGATTCCCATGTGCGGTGAAGAATGAACGATGCAGATTATCTTGTGATCTATTTGAAATATTAATACTTTATGCAATGTATTTGGATGGTCAGGATTGGACCGCCTGTGTTGTAAACCTAAGATACTTAGGGTTTAGGGTTTATGCTACCAACCTAACAGATGTCTATAAGGTCGATGATGTTTGTTATTGTAAAGTTGTTGGAAAATGTTGTGTGTGTATCCGAGTGATGAGATACTTGCCAGACCAGTAAGAGGAAAATTGCAGAGTCTGATTACAGAGTAGAGGAAATGAAAAGGATCTGGCTTGGCATGTAGTGCTGTTATAAGATAAGAAGTTTTACCTATTGTCTTCTAATCATTTCAATAGTCGGAAAATCCCTTTACTGGGTAGCTTTAACAAGCTTATTGTAAAACCTTTAACAAGGTGACTCAAGATCATTGAGTTCTTCAAATCCTCTAGCAAGGTAACCTCTAACAGGGTTTCAACCTTTAACAGGGTATATAGCCATCCCTTAACCGGGTGATCTCTAACAGAATCGGTTCCTAACAGAACCTTATTGTATAGTCTTTAATCGGACTAGGTTCTTAACAGGGCGAGCTTCAAAAGAGTTCAAAAACAAGCTTGAGGGTATTCATCCTCACCATGGTTTTTCCCATTTGGGTTTCCACATGAAAAATGTGTGTTATGTGTTATACATTTTTTATGTGATGATTATGTATTATTTGGTTGAATGATTATGCATGCAGAATTATTAGGTTATGGTATTACTGGTATACCACATGCATATGTTTATGGGTGAAGTTGATATCAAGTATTGATCATATTTGAAGTGTTCAAACTTATCAGTTTATGGTGTCTGATGTCTTACTATGTTTAACCAATATTGCCATGGTTAAGTTCATTGATGCTGACAACTAGTTGGTATTACTTTAATCAGATAAGTTGTTGAGAAAAGTTTTGCCTGTATTGATTTACCCCCCCTCTCAGTACCGGTTGGGGTATCTGTTGTTCATCATTATTCATCAGAAAGACACCTTCTCCATTAAAGAACTAATTTGAAGAATTTGCTGAACAATCCTTGCCAACTCCCACTGAATCCCACTCACCTTCTGTGCAATCAACAAGTTAACAACAATTTGTGAATCCAATTCGCAAAGAATCCTTCCTTCATTGTAACTCCCAAGCACGCTTTAGGGCATAGAGAATCGCAAATCCCTCAATAAAATTATTAGACTGCCACCTTTTATTCATCAAAAAGAGGAAAACCACCTCCCTCATACTATTCCTACCAACACCACCAACTCCAGCAGGGCCTGGGTTACCCCTAGAGGAGCCATCAATGTTAATGTTGATAAACTCATCCTGAGGGGGTATCAACCTTCCCACCCTTTGAACCTTCTTCATAGCACGTCTACCTCTCCTGGCACAAGCAAAGGCAGGAGAGGACTCCTGCAAGCCAAACCTACTCACAATATCCACCTCGTCTCTACCTAGAGGGAAATTCACCTCACATTTAGCTTCCACCATCTCCCGGATCATAATAGTGATTCTATTCCACACTTGGTGGACTAACAATCTGACCTCACGAAAGATCCTTCTGTTCCTCTCGAGCCAGATCTGCCACAAAATGAAAATGGGCCCAATATACCAGATATTTTGGAGGAAGGAGGACAAGATAGGAGGTCTACCCAAACTACTCCAAAACTCCACCAGAGAATCTGTTGGTCTTAAAATGAGAAAACCAAGTTCACCTGCAAACTATCTATGAGAAAGCCAATCTCAATCAATGAAAAAGCTTCAGGGCTTGGACAACATTAACATAGGATCCTAATGATCCTCCTACACTTCAAGTTCTGCAAGACATAGGGGGAACACCCTTTGATTCATAAAATACAACCAATGACAGACATATGGCACCAACACAAGTAGATAGATCTCATAGGGCTAAACAACAAGGAGGTTACTACAGATGGGCTAGATCTACACTGACATCTCAATAAGATTGGAGCATGAGATAGATGGAACATCTAAAACTACAAACATGAAAGCAAATGGACATTTGATATTTTAAAATCTCTGAGAGTCCCCAAAATCTGCAAGACCAGTGCCATATCCAAGGGCATGGAGTCATACATCAAATTGAAAATGAAAACCTCTATTGCAAATCCAATTTATTAAGAAAGATATCCCTGTATTAATGCCTGAAATTAATACATTCTAAACTCAAATAGGGGATCATACATATCCAAACATTATCCTGAATCCAAAATGATTTCTCATAGAATTTAAACTCTTCCTTGAAAAGTACCTAAGAATAGCCATTACACTCCCACTTTGAGAGGACAAACCCAAACTCCCTTGAAGACTGGATTCATTGAAAATAAGAAAAGGACTAGAGACAATCCAATAAATTTTATATATGCCTTACATATATGTGACCTGCAACAGAAAACATTTACAACAAGAAGATACTCTATTGCTTGAAAAGGAACATTCACTGTACAAATTTTGGAAAAAACTTAGAAAAATGTAAACTGAGATTCAGGAGCCTTTCTCACACAAAATATGGAACCTCTACAAAATGAGAAGAGTCTCGAATAAGAAGGCATGGAGGAAAAAATAAGATTTCATTATCTGAGAATGACAACCACCCTATCTTTCAACATTAATTGATTCGCACAACTTGGCCTGCAGAACATCCAATCTCTTTGACTGAAAAATCCAATCTGAGATCCTGAGGAAACAACCCCAAAAATACTTTTTGTGGGTTACACTTGACTACAAAATCAGATTCCTTGAATCTAGAGCTTTCCAATGATATACAATACTTATATATCGGGCAAAAAATAATCCTTTAGGTGCATTAATCCCTTTGCAGATCAGTCGTTTAATTTTCTACCTTTCCATCACAGTCTGAAATTATATTTTAAACCTTTGGATTTCCCTCCCAGACATGTGCCATGTATCTCTACCACATGGCACCTTTTGATTCATTCTAAGGCCCTTATCCTACCACCTCAGCACCGCCTGGGTTCACCGCTAGAATGAAGCTCTTTGTTTCTTCCTTGGTCTTGCTTGTTCTTTTTATTTCCTCCGGATTGCTCTCCTTCTCTATCGGGCCCCACTGCTTGTTTGCCAAGTCGTGACTTTTAGCCATCGAGCAACTTTTCATTGCGACTTGGCAGCAGCCGTAGATCTTCCTTGGATCACCATTGATCTATCGTGACTTGCCCGACCTTTACTTAGCCTGAGCAACTCCCTCTATCACTTTCTCTTTTGGCAGGCCCAACACGTGTCACATCCTGACTTGCCTTTGGATCCATCTACCAGCCACCTCAGACTTGCCACTGGACTTGGGCCCACCTTGATTCTTCTTCTACTCCCTAATACATGGCACAACCTGATTCACACTGAGCCCACCTTAGTTCTTCTTCTACGCTCTGCCACATGGCATCCCCTGATTAGCTCCGGGGTCCAAGTCCTGCCGCCTCAGCACGGCCTCGACTCATAGTCAAAATGAAACCATGACCATCCGATCAACCTTTATCCGCTCTCTTAGTGGGCCCCAACACTCGGTCACCAAGTCGCAGTGAATAAACATCGCATGTCTTCCGATTGTGGTATAGCAACCACCGTCTAATCAACTTTGCCGACCGTTGGATCTTTCTCAACCTGCTTGATCCTTAGTCCCTTTAAGTGGCTACATTCTATGCCACGTTGTCACCACATGTCCACCACTTGTCTACCACCTCACCATAGCCTGGACTCACCGCTGGAATTAAGCTCTCCTTTGTCGCGGGGTCGCGAGGGATAACATTTCAGGGAATTTTCCATCGCAACCCAGTGACCACTGTTGGATCAGTTTGGATCTGCTTGCTCATGAGGTCTTGAGTCTTTTAGGTGTTACCATTTTATGCTAGCAAGCTAGAGACTGGGTTTAAGTCGTGAGGTCTCAAATTGGTCTTTGCCACTCACCCCTTCTACTAGGCCCGCCACGTGTCAGCCTATGGCCCACTCGCATATCCACCTATCTTGCCACTTGGACCCACCACCTGGACATGCCATGTGTCATGAGGGTATTTATTCCAGGCACTTCACAACCATGGTATAGGGACAGTCATGGATAGCATCAGAATTCCACTCCACCATTGATCTTCCTTAGATCTGCCATTGGATCTCAGCAATTTGCTCGATTTTTAATCTCTTCTCGCTAGCCTATCCCAAAATTTTGGATGCCTTAAGATGCAAGCACACGCGGGGTCCACTGGGCCATGAGCCACCTCCTGCCAAAATCCCATAAGCTTTGACACTTAATATTTGTGGGGCTTTGCATTTAAATACAAAATATTTCCTTCCCACAACCAATGTGGGATCAATGTTTATGCTTGACAACATTTACTTGGAGGTTTCTCTGGCCTTTTAAACCCTCTTCACTGCACGCAGGGGAGAATGCCAAAAAGGGCTACAGAGATTTGGTTTTACACCTGACAATCACATTTTCTTGAAAGTTTTTTTTTAAATGCCTTTACCTTTCTTAGGCACGCGAGGAGAATGTCGGCTTCATTTTCATGGGCCTCAAGAATTAAGTCAATTTTTATGTTCCAATAGAATCCGCGTGAACACAAGGATGCTTCCACACCCCCCACCAGTAATGCCAAATAAGAAAAGAGAAGGGGCATCTGAAGAATAAGTGTGAGGAATTTTCCTCCCCATTACCACACAAAACACAAATAGAAGGCCCCAAGAATCCCCGCTTGTGGATAATGTCCCAAGTTAGGCATCTATTCAAAGCCAAAGTCCAAGGAAAGCAATTACACTTCAGCCAAGAAAAATTATTCCACACATATTTCCACCAGTGCACCTCTCTTTCCTCCAGTCTTTAGTTCAATAGTTCCCAGTATCCACTAGCCACAGTAAAGATACCCTTAGGATTTGGAGACCAAGAAAGTCCATCCCTACCCTTGAGGGAACTACAGTGCCTACTCGCTAGAATGACATGCAACTCAGCACACTCTTCCTCCATCCTAGCAACCAACCACTCATTAGGAGCCTTCCATCACTCTAAATCCAGCCGCCCACACCTATTAACAACCTTGAAGTCACTCACCCTTGACCACCCTGCCTCCAAAAACCTCTGGCACAGATTCCCAAGGTTATGAATCTGATCAAGGATGGGGGGGTATCCATCCCAAGAGTCATTCTAGAAAAGGACCTCTTCCCCCCTCCTGCAAATCCAAAAGAGTCCACCCTTAATGAGAGAAGCCCCCCTCTTGAGAGTATACCAGATCGTTAAGCCTTTTCCTTCAAGCGGATATCTAGGGATTTCCTCCATCGGGATCCTCTACATATATTTGTTGGCCAAAATCCTAACCCAGCCTCGATCCTGCTCAACACACCACCTCTAGTACAATTTAGCCACCAGAGCTTCCCCAAATAAAATAGACTACCTTAAACCAAGCCCCCCCAACTGCTTCAGTTTCCACACCAAATCCCAATTGACTAGAATCCATTTGGAAGAGGAAAGATTACCTGCCCATAAGAAATTCCTAGCTAGAGAGTTCAAACCCTTCAAGAACCACTTAGAAGCCACTTGTAGCATACATCGATAAATCGGAAGAGCCTGAACCACCGACTGAATCAGTTGAACCCTCCTAGCAAAGGATAACCATATGTGAGTCTAGTGTTCAATGTTCATGCAAAATTTATCCAAGATACCTTGCCATGACTCCCTAGGAGGGTTACCAGGAGAAATAGGAATACCCAAATAAGTCAAGGGCAAAGAGCGAACTTGGAATCTCAAGATAAGCTCAATCCTCCTTTGAATAGTTCTAGGAGTGTTGAAAAAGAGGATAGAAGATTTATCCTCATTCATCAACTGGCCCAAGGCTGCAAGATAAACATCCAAAACCTTACGCAGATTAGTAGCTTCTCTGATTCGAGAAAGTCCCATAAGGGTCGTGTAAACAAACCGCAAATGAGACTACAGGTGCAAGTCATTACCCCAACTCCAACCTTGAATAATACCCAGACCCACATTATGCATGAAACAACTCAGTATGATCTCCATTGATTAGCATAGAGAAAGAAGTAGACGTAAAACAACTCATAACCCATTGGATCCATTCATCAGCAAAGCCAAAAGCCCCAAGGATCTTCTGTAGGAAGGACCACCAAACTCTATCATAAGCCTTAGCCATATCCAGCTTGATAAATATATCTTTTTCCTTGGAGGTTGCCATAGAATGAATGGTCTCCATAGCAATGACCACACCATTCAAAATTTGGCGCCCTCCCCAAAACCCACTCTGCTCCTCAAAGATAACATCCCCTAGAAACTTCTTCAACCTATCCGATATCTACTTAGAGATGATCTTATAAATCACATTGCAGAGAGAGATAGGGCAGAACTGGCCTAACCAGTCAACCCCATCACACTTGGGGATTAGAGCAATGAAAGTCGCATTCGAAGCCCGAAGCATCTTCTTATTCCTCTGGGAGTCCTGGACTACTTCCAGTAAGTCCAGTTTGATAATATCCCAGAACTCTGGAAAGAACTCAACCGGGAACCCATCCGGTCCAGGAGCTTTTCCTTTCCTCATGTGAAAAACAATCCTATCAAATTCTTCTAACAAAATAGGACCCAAAAGTTGCTCATTCATCTCCCCAGTGACAAGAGAAGGAATGCAAGTAAGAACATTATTCTCCTCCACCGATTCCCTTTGAGAGTCCTCACTGAAGAGGGACCAGAAATACTGTAACGACTTTCTAGAGATCTCTTGCAAGGATAAACACTGTTCACCTCTATCATTGACTAGAATAGGGATGGAATTTCCATGTCTTCTTGCTTTCACTAAGTTGAAGAAGAAAGCAGTGTTCTTATCCCCCACCTGAAGCCAATCAATATGAGCTCTTTGTTTCCAGTATATTTCTTCCCTAAGCTCCCATTCCTTTACAACCTTGACAACCATGTCTTCCTCCCTAAGAAAGGCCTCAGACAAACCATGCTCTCTGATTTCACTAGTGATGCCATTTAGCACAATTTGAGCACCTTTCTTAGCATGAAAAATGTTCTTGAAACCCTGACGGTTCCACTGTTTAAGATGAAACTTAACAAATTGCAGCTGCTTGGTAAAAGTGTACATAGAAGTGCCAAAGGCTGGCCTCCCTTTCCTCTAGCACTCCGCTACAAGAACCTACAAAGTAGGATCTTGAAGCCATATAAGTTGGAATTTGAATGAAGGAGAAAGCATGAGTCGAGATAAAGAAGAAACTAGCTTGATGGGCTAGTGGTCTGACCCTCTGCAGTCAAGGATCTTAGAACTTGTGGACAACCCCCTACTAATACAAAAACTAGAAACCAGAAAATGATCCAACCTCTCCACAATCCAATACTCCCCCACCCTCCTATTGTTCCAAGTGAACAAACCATTACCAAACTTAATGTCAACAAGATGCAACGATGCTATACAATCCTAAAAAAGGAAAGAAGAAGTTTCCAATCGCATAACACCCCCCTTCTTCTCACTCAACTCAAGGAAGGCATTGAAATCTCCCACCATAATCCAAGGATGAAAAGGGACCAACCTTCGCATACAAGAAATATGAGACCATAAGTTCTTCTTACCTTGAAGATCAGTAGGGGCATAGATGTTAGAAATCAAGATTAATTCCCCAGTCTCAAGACTAGAGACAATCCCAGATAACGAAGATCTGGAGGCAACCCACCAGATAGGGTGAAACCTTAAAGGGTTCCAAAGACAGACCACCCCTCCAGAGGAACTAGCTGCCCCAATACATTGACACTTGTCTCACCCCCACAACTTTGGCACCAGACCCAACATACTCTCCACCGAAAGTTTAGTTTCTTGCAAGAATAGTACATCAAGTGAATGATTCCTAATCAATTCCTAAACAAATTTTTGTCTAGGGCCACTATTCAAGCCCCTCACATTCCATGAAGGCACAATCATTTTGGAGAATTGGAAAAGTGATAATCCAGAGGCTTTATTGACCCTGACTCAACCAAATTCTCCCCCATCAATTTGATTTTATCCAAATCCTTCTTTCTGCCAACCTTTGAGTTCTTTTCTGAAGCACTTTTCTTAATATCTTTCTGATGTAGACCCAGGTGAATGGAGGACTTATTACTTTTACCCCCAGCCGGTTCCAATTTTAGAGCTATTGTAGAACCCTCCCCCCCAACCAAATTCACCTCCAAACTAGTCCCAACAAGACCCCTACTAGCTGATCCATCTCCATTTGCTGGCTTCCAACCACTTGCAGAGCCTGGGAAAAGTCCTCAATCACTCTTTCTAGAGCTCCCCTGATGCACCTTGGTCCAAAGGGGTTAACCCCGGGTTCACCTCTTGCTGTCTAAGGTCATCTAAGGCCTTGAATCTGTTAAAGGTATCCTCCTCCTA
The DNA here is from genome assembly GCF_030272615.1 of Cryptomeria japonica. Classification (NCBI taxonomy): domain Eukaryota; kingdom Viridiplantae; phylum Streptophyta; class Pinopsida; order Cupressales; family Cupressaceae; genus Cryptomeria; species Cryptomeria japonica. The sequence goes on along the minus strand of NC_081410.1, from coordinate 615,244,455 downwards.
TCTCTCCTGTAAGGACCTCTTTTGTCCTTGATTCCTGTTCTTTTTCTTAACTGAGACAAAACCATCAGCACTTGCAACCTCGACTGACATAGCAACTTTTCCTTTAGCAGCCCCATCTAGGCTGTGGGCCGACAGTTGAGGTTGACACACCACCAGTTTATATCTAGGGCACTTGCACTATAAATGAGCATACTTATGACACAGACAACACTGAAATGGTAAAGTCTCATAATCTAACTACTAAACCTAAGAATAAGAGCCGACACACATATCTATAACATCTGGTATAGGTTTACTAAGATCAATTTCAACACAGATACGCACAAATGTCATTACCTTTCTCCCTAGAGTTTGTGTTGAAGATCCCACTGGCTTCCCAAGCAGTGTAGAAAGCATCCAAAGCAAATCCTCCTAGAAACATTCCACTGGAAAGCGTGGTAAATGAACCCATAATGAAACCCTATTTGAGAGCTCCTCCAAAGGGTTAAACCATGTATGCCAAGGTTTGATGAACAACCCCACCTATTTGTAAAAATACGGGCCTCCTTCAAAAACCCTATTGCGATCCTCCATGTAGTTGAAAGTAACCATGAAGTAGTTGTTTTCTAGCAGCATAATCTCCATTTCCCCTTCTAGTGCCCAAGTCCTATGCACCCAGTTTCCCAAAAACTACAAAGAAACCCTCATTCCCAAAAACTTGCAATATAGCGAGTGTTTTGAAAATTACTCAATGCCTTTAGCTATCATCTCTAGAGGAATAACTAGCCTCAACCTCTCACTACATCTCTCCAGACAACCATTAACCTTCATAATGTGAGAGCTACCAGTACTACCAGACCCCAAATCTGAGGAAAAAAGATTATTGTTAAAAGTCTTCATGCTCTGGGTTGGGGATTTTGAGCCCACCGTAGCACAAAAATCCATGGTGGGAGGTACCTTCGAGGCCTCACCACCAATACTCGACATTAGATCTCGAAAAAGATAAGGAACCCACACCCCAAAGGGGCTTGCTAGAATGCACGGCACCCAAGACCCCACCCCTCCCAAGCACCACCGAGATGAAGATCCAATCGAAGCCCCCAGCCCCACTGGAAACCCTCAGCCTATAGAAAAAAAAGGACTCCAGCTGTGCAGCCTACACCGCTCCTGCAGACCACCGCTCTACTCCCACGCCCTCGGCCTCTCCTTGCCCTGCGTAGTCCTCCACTGCCCACCCCCAACGCCCTACACGCACAACTGCTCATGAGCTAGGGCATCGGTGCCCTAGCTTGACCCTCTGCAACCTCCCGCATGCATGTCGCTATCAGCAAAACATTTGTGTTCAATACCATCAAGTCATCGAGACATCTGCATTTTTGATTGTTTGCGCTTTTGATGTTTTATTTTTTGTTCTTCTATTGAATGTATTAGGATTGAATTTCATTAGAAATTAGGTTTGTGGTTGCCTAATGTTTATGCTTTTTATGTGTTTTCCTGATTTCTTACGTACACTGCCAAAACAACTTTACCAGTAAAGTCAACTCGATAATGGTCCCAATCCTTTATTCACCCAGATTACCCTGAGATGCACCATCATAATTTAACTTGAACTTACCAGAAGGAGGAGGAGTCCATTTATCTTATGTCCTCTTCAACCTATTTGAATTTGTATTTACATGACCATGTTGGGGAAGAGGATACAACAATTGCCAATTTGAAAGCATTCTATTGTCCCAAGAAGAAAAATATTTAAGGTGAGACAATTTTTTATACAAATAACTCAACACCACCTCATAAATGGCTTTCTCAATTCTAGAAATAATGTCAACAATAGAAGAAGTCTCATTCTTAAATATTCAATTATTTCTCTGAATCATATGTTCCACACCATCAACGAAGGACTAACCTCCCACAAACAAGCCAACATAGAATAAGTAAACAGTGAAGGCCAACTCAAAAATTGTGATTGCAGAAAAGAACAAAGAGGATTAGACCAACCAAACTTGCAGAGAATCCAATATCAACAATCCTTGGCAAAAGGACAATGTAAGAACAAATGATCAGAATATTACATGAAGTGACCACACAAAATACAAGGAAAAATAACAATAATACCCAATCTATCAAAATATAAACTATTTAGCACTCCATCTTGATAAGCTAGCCATAAAATAGCACTAGCATTAGGGAGACAAGAAGGACCCCAAAACAACTTAGTAGGATACTTAGGAAGTGTAGAAATTGTTGGCAATATGTTAGATTTGGTTAAGTGTTGTCATTGATGTCAACACTATATCCCAAATGGAGGCTATCCTAGTTGGACCTATCTCAATTAGTTTTGGTGATCATCTTGGTTTTGGCTATGATTATGATTTGGTATGATCAGATCTCTAGAATCGGTTTTGGATGCTTCCTCTGGATGATTATTTATTTTCCATATTCTATTGGCTCATGTTTTGGTTCTCTAGTAATTATCACTTATGTTCCGGTTGGTATTTCCTGGTACTGGTTAGCTTTCTCGGTAAGTGATATTTGATGTTTTGGTCAGACAATTTGGTCTGGCTTATGGAATCTATTTCTATCATTCTGAAGGTGCTTCTTAATCATATTTGGAGTGTTTGGTGACTTTGCATTGGCTGGCATGCTATTATGGTTGTCCTATTTGGATTCGATTAGACATTTTGTGTTACTTCACTAAGGGTTTCTACAGGTTGGTGAAGTGTGTTGGATTTTGGTCTTAGTGGAATTTTCGATAGATGGAATTGTTTGGTTACTTGATTTAGGTCCATGCTATGTAATGTAAATCATTATATTGGTCTAGTGATACCGTGTAATGTAATTTTTGTTATTATGGGTTTAGGATTTAGCCAACCTTTTTAATAAGGTTGATGATTTGTATTAATAGGTGACTTATTCATGTAATTTAGATATCGATGGGATCGATGGTTATGTATGCATTATCAGAGGAAGGTTTATGTGTGAATAAGTGATATATCAGTCTGCAAAGGTTTTTGTATTGTAAGGAATACATCTGTGCTTAACCGGAACTGTATCAAGCATTAGGAGATGCTACTTTCATAATTCATTATTTCCGGATTGTAGTCTGATGTTTTGTAAGTCAGTGAGACTTCTTTTTGAAATGAGCAGTGAGCTCTAGGCAGTTGGCCTGATTGCAAGTGCAATCCCCATTGTAATTTCACATACTACTGCAGAAGTATTATCTTATTGTGGGTAGGATTTCCCACAGTGGTTTTTCCCTTTACCGAGTTTTCCACGTCAAAACATTGGTGTTGTGTGTACTGTGCTTTCATGTTCTATCCTTCACTGTGTTGGTTTCTTTGTGCTCCAGTTTAATGGTTTTGATATGCATTAGTTCTAATTTCTGATGGTAAAGTGATTCACCCCCCCCTCTCAGTTTACTCTCGGTATCAGATTTGTCTAACAATTGGTATCTGCGCAAGGTCGTCTCTGCAGAAGCTTAACTTCTTGAGGAGATCCGATGGAAACTACATCAAGTTATACATTCAATCCCTATCAGAAGGAGAGTCTTAGATTTGATGGTACAAATTACAAAATATGGAAGGAGCGAATGAAGATTCATCTCAGATGTCTTGGAGCTGAAGTTTGGGAGATAGTGGAGAAAGGGTATATACCTCATCATCCTAATTCTGGAAGATCGACACCTGCTAATGAACACAAGAAAGCTGAAAATGATGTTAGAGCAAAAGAAGCATTGTTAAGCACCTTATTAGATGAAAAGGTATTGAATGTCATAGAGCTGGAGAATGTAAAGTTGATCTAGACAAAGCTTGAAACTCTTTATGAAGGTGACCAAGATTTGAAAATTGCAAAACTTGAAGGTTTTTGGGTAAGGTATGAAACTTTGAAGATGGAAGAAGATGAGAAGATAAGTTCTTTCATGCATAGAGTAAATGAGATTGTTATGGGAATCAAATGCTGCAATGGATTAGTTAGTGAGGATGAGATTGTGTCAAAGGTTTTGAGAGTTCTACCTTCAGCTTATAAGATGAAGGCTACTACAATCAATGAACTCCGGACAATGTTAAGTACCCTTGTTACCAGAGATACATTTCTTGGGAAATTGACTGCTTTTGAGCTTGAAGAACTTGGAGATCAAAGTGCTACTAAAACTCCATTTAAAGCATCTACCTCTGGTAAGAAAAATATAGATTGGAAGGAGATGTATGCTAAAGATTTGGAGGACATTGAAAGAGAAGAAAGAGAACTTGCAGTGCTAGAAGCCTTGATTGCTAGAAGAATTCATAAAGGACTAGACGAAAGTAAGTATGAAGGAAAAGTACCTTTTAATGTTTTTCATGCAATAAGATTGGTCATTTTTCTTTTAGATGCCCTGAAAGAGCTGCTAGGAATCATGAAATATTTTTGAAGAGTTATAAGCCTAATCTAAAATATCAGAACATACCTAAATTCAAAAGCAATAAGGATAAATCATGGTATTATGTTGGTGATGATGCTTTTGGTATTACTGATGATGATGATGATGAATTGGTGAGTGGATCTGGCAATGGAAGCTCCGATAAGGACTGGGTTTTTATTGCTATCAAGGATAATTATCCAAAACCTCTCATTGAAGAAACTCATACTGAAGAGAAGGCTTTAGCTGCTAAAAATAAAGAAAAGGATGAATGGGTTATGGACAGTGGATGCTCAGATCACATGACTGGTGATAAGAGAAAATTTCTATCACTAAAAGAATTTGATGGTAGATTAGTCAGATTTGGAGACAACAAGGCATGCAGGATCAAAGGCAAGGGAGCAATATCGTTGGATGGTAAGACAAATATTGATAATGTTTATTGTGTTTGAAGGCATAAAGAATAATCTTTTAAGTGTAGGTTAGATGGTGGATAGAGGATTTCATTTACAATTCAAGGATGGGAAATGTAAGATCATCAATAGATCTAGATTGGAAATTCCTTCTGGAACCCAGACCAATGGAAACATCTATCATTTGAACTTTGGTGAGAAAGCTTGCTTGATTTCTCAGATTGATGAAAGCTGGTTATGACATAAGAGGACGTGTCATGTAAATTTTGATTGCATAGTGAAGAACAGTTCAACACAGGTTGTCAGAGATTCACCCAAGATTGTCAAACCTCATAATCTGATATGTAGAGAATGTCAAATGGGTAAGCAAGTCAGAACTTCTTTTAGAAGCATACATGATAAATCTAATGAAATTCTGGATCATATTCATACTAATCTATGTGGACTGGCAAGGACTAAATTTTTTTAAGGTGTTAGATACTTTATGTTACTTATTGATGATTATTATAGAATGACGTGAGTAGAATTTTTGAAAGAAAAATTTGAAGCTTTTGGGAAATTCAAAATATTTAAAGTTATGGTTGAGACTGAGACAAGACTGAAGACAAAGTGTTTAAGAATAGATCAAGGCAGTGAGTTTACATTTGGTGAATTCAACAACTTTTGTGAGAGGAATGGAATCATAAGACAACTTTCTGCACCTATAACTCCACAACATAATGGATTGGTGGGAAGGAAAAATATAACCATATTAGATGCGAGCAAGGACTATGATGACAAAAGCTAGATTGTCTAATATCTATTGGAGTGAAGCTGTCAATACGACTACATACACTTTCAATAGAGTACACATGAAAGGTGATACCAGTAAGACTCCTTATGAATTATGGTTTGTTCATACTCCTACTGTCAGATATTTTAGAATTTTTGGAAGTAAATGTTACATTAGAAGAGATGATGCATTGGGAAAATTTGATCCTATAAGTGATGATGGAATATTTTTGGGTTATTCTACTAAAAGTAAAGCATATAGATGTTATAAAAGAAGATTGAATAGGATAACAAAGAGCATAAATGCTAAGGTGGATGAACAAGGCAGTAATCAGATCAGATCATATGACTGTGAACCAGAAGATGAATTTATCAGACCTGAATCGGTAATGCAAGAAGCTACTCAGAACAGTGAACCAGTGACTTCAGTAACATCAAAAAAATCAACTGTGACAGAGGAATAGAAAAAAGAGTTAGTAAATAAAGAAAATTCAAAGACTCCCAGGTATGTGAAACAATATCATTTTTGAAGATTAGAGCATTGGAGATAAAAGCAAAGGTGTGATGACTAGGAGAAGGCTAGCTACTAAAGAGGTATGTTTGATTTCTTAAATTGAACTGGAATAATTTATTGAAGCAAGTAAAGATGAAAAGTGGATAAAAGAAATGGAAGAAGAATTATATCCGATAGAAAAGAATAAGACACGGGAACTAGTTCCTAGACCTAAAGAAGAATATTATAGGAACTAAATGGGTTTTCAGAAATAAATTGAATGAGGAAGGTAAAATTATGAGGAACAAGGCAAGATTAGTTTTCAAAGGTTAATCATAGGAAGGAGTTGATTATGGTGAGACTTATACCCCAGTTGCAAGAATTGATGCAGTAAGACTATTTATTGCCTATGCTGCACACAAGAACTACAAAGTATATCAGATGGATGTCAAATGCATACTTTTGGATGGAGATCTTGAGGAGGAAGTCTACATTGAGAAACCTAATGGATTTTCTTTATCAGAAGATAAAGACATGCTTTGCAGATTGAAGTAATATTTATATTGACTAAAACAAGCCTGTAGAGCATGGTATGCTAGATTAGACAAATATCTTTCTAATCTTGGTTTTAGCAAAGGTAATGCTGATAGTAAACTATATTACAAAATTGAGCATGATGACATACTGATCATTGAAGTCTTTGTGGATGATATCATTTTTGGAGGAGAAGATAGTTTATTCATGAAATTTGCTAATGATATGAAGAATGAATTTGAAATGTCTATGATTGGTGAGATGAAATTTTTCTTACGTTTGTAGATTACTCAGACTGATAAAGGTTTTTTAATTTGTCAAACTAAGTATGTGAAGGAGTTACTTAAGAAATTTGGACTTGCGAGTTCCAAACCTGTCGGTATTTCTATGGTAACCGGTTGCAAATTGTCAAAGGATGATGAATCCCCTAAAGTGAATCCAAGTAGATACAAATCAATGATTGGTGGATTGTTGTACTTAACTCAAACTAGACCTGACATTATGAATGTTGTTTGTATTGCTTCTAGATTTCAATCAGATCCTAGAGAAACTCGTGATATTTCTGTCAAGAGGATATTCAGGTATTTGGTAGGTACAATAGACTTTGGGTTATGGTATCCAAAGAATGATGACTTTAGATTATGTGCTTATAAATATCCTAATTGGACAGGAGATGTGGATGAAAATAAGAGCACTACTGGCAGTGCATTCTTTCTTGGGAAGAAGTTGGTTTCATGGCTTAGCAAGAAACAATCATGTACTTCATTATCTACTACTGAAGTAGAATATGTAGTTGTTGCTACTAGTTGTACTCTGATTTTATGGATGAAAAAAATGTTAAAAGATATAAGGGTAAGTTAAGATGAGCTTATTGTTATTCACTGTGATAGTACCACTGCTATTGATGTGTCAGAGAATTTGGTATTTCATTCCAAATCAAAACACATTTTTATAAGGTACAATTTCTTGAAAGAAAAGGTTGAAGCAAAGGAAGTTAGATTGGTTTATGTGCCTACTAAGGAGCAGATTGCAGATATTGTAACTAAACCATTGACTAAAGATACGTTTTAATATCTCAGAGATCAGTTGGGGGTTACCAACCCTCTGAAAGAGACGTAGAGATGCAGGAATGCATCAATTCGGTAAGCTTATCAAATATTTTATTTGATCTGGGTTGATGAGATGATGGTACTACTCAGGGGGAGTACTCAGCTATTTGGATCATTATTTTTGGTTTGGTATCTATCCTTTGTCATTGATGTCAAAGGGGGAAAGATGGTATTAATGTGAAAATCAATCATATCTGTGAGGGAGATTATTGGCATTCCTTGGCACTTGGATTTTTTCACATTTAGTGTTGCCATCAATGCCAAAGGGGGAGATTGTTGGCAATATGCTAGATTTGGTTAAGTTTTGTCATGATGTCAACACTATATCCTAGTTGTACCTATCCCGGTTAGTCTTGGTGATCATCTTCGTTTTGGCTATGATTTTGATCCGGTGTGACCAGATCTCTGGAATCGGTTTTGGATGCTTACATTGGATGGCTATTTTTTTCTTCCATATTTTGTTGGTTCATATTTTGGTGCTCTATTAACTATCACTTATGTTCCCGATTGGTATTTCTTGGTACTAGTTAGCTTTACCGATAAGTGATATTTGATATTTTGGTTAGACGATTTTGGTCAGGCTTATGGAATCGGTTTCTATCATGATGAAGACACTTCTTGATCATATTTTGAGTGTTTGGTGACTTTGCATTAGCTAGCGTGCTATTATGGTGGTCCAATTTGGATCCAGTTAGACTTTCTGTGTTACTTCACTAAGGATTTCTACGGTTGGTGAAGCGTGTTGAATTTTAGTCTTAGAGGAATTTTTGTCAGATGGAATTGTTTGGCTACTTGATTTAGGTCCATGCTATGTAATACAAATCATAATATTGGTGTGGTGATACATTGTAACATATTTTTTGTTATTATGGGTTTAGGGTTTAGCCGACCTTGTCAATAAGGTTGATGATTTGTATGAATAGGTTACTTATTCATGTAATTTGGATATCGATGGGATCGATGGTTATGTCTGCATCATCAGAGGAAGGTTTATGTGTGAACAAGTGATATATTGTTTGGAAAAGGTTTTTGTAATGTAGGGAAGACATTTGTGCTTAACCGGAACTGTATCAAGCATTAGGAGATGCTACTTTTACAGTTTATTCTTTTCGGCTTATAGTCCAATGTTTTGTAAGTCCATGAGACTTCTTTTTGCGAAGCAGTGAGCTCTAGGCACTTGGCCTAATTGCAAGTGCAATCCCCATTGTAATTTCACATACTGCTGCAAAAGTATTATCTGGTTGTGGGTAGGGTTTCCCACTGTGGTTTTTCCCTTTACTAGGTTTTCCACATCAAAATATTGGTGTTGTGTGGCTTGTGCTTTCATGTTCTATCCTTCATTGTCTTGGTTTCTTTGTGATCCAGTTTAATAGTTTTGATATGCATTAGTTCTAATTTCTAATGGTAAACTGATTCACCCCCCTCTCTCAGTTTACTCCCGACATCAAATCTGTCTAACAGAAGTAGCTACAAACAAAACATACCAATATTTCACAGAATAACACCCACTCTTATCTTTGATCTAAATCATATCATCCTCTTTCCTAGAAAAAAAAATCAACCTTTTAGACAACTCATGATAATAGGAATCCTTCAAATCCTGAGAGAAGAGAAGGAAATCAATAGGTTTTCACCTTGCTATGGGAATCGAACTCAAGGAATCCACAAAAAATAATCGGCAAACCCTCTAGAAAACCATCCCAATCCTAAAAATGACACAAAGAAGAATTTCCATTCCAAGCATCATACCAAAAATGGGCCTTGCAACCATTATGGACCAACCATGACAAATCAGGCAATATCACATCTCTACATGAAGCCAAAAAATTCCAAATCTTGGATCTCTAAGGCAAAGAAGAAGCAGTAAAAATTATTTACCAATTAGAACTATTCAAATACATGGCAAATATAATTTCACCCCATTCATAATTGTGATTCTGATATAACTCCCAAACTAACTTAGCTCCTAGAGCCTTATTCTAACAATCCAGACCAGGAATGCCTACACCCTCAATAGATTTAGGTAAGCATATCTTACTCCTAGCTAAAAGGGGGATTCTAGCTCTGCCAACAACATTATCATCCCAGAGAAAAGATCTCAAAATTTTGTGAAGTTGATTTGAATATTTCTCGGGAAGCTTCAATACTAACATGAGACAAATTGGAATCACATTAAACATCGACTTGATCATAAAAAGCTTTCTCACAAAAGACAACCACTTATGTTTCCAAGTAGAAATCCTATTAGATATCAGAGAAACAATTCTATCCCAAAATTGATGTTTCTCAGTGCCCAAGAAAAATGGAATACCTAAATATTTACAAGGAAATGACCCAACTAAAAACCCCCAAAAATTAATTAATCTATGCTACACAAGAGGGGATGCATTCATAAAGAAAATTTTGGATTTTTCAGCATTGACTAGCTGACTAGAAGCACGAGCATATTCATCAATAAAAACTTTAATAACCCTTGAATCCCTAATAGAATCTTGGCCAAACAACAATTTATCATCCACAAATAAACGATGAGTATAAGGGGCGTCAATATTTGAAATAGAAACACCTTTAAAATTACCCAAGGAAGATGCAACTCTAATAGCTCTACTAAGCCCCTCAACCATGAGAATAAACAAGAAAGGAGACAAAGGATCACCTTTCCTAACACCCCAAGATGATGCGAAAAATCCACAAGGGGACCCATTGACAAGAACTAAAAAACCTTACAGTAGATATACTAGCAAAAATCGACTGAACCCACTTCCCACAAAACCCAAAATGTCGAAGAACCACAATCAATAAATCCCAATTTACCTTGTCATACATCTTCATCATATCCAACTTTAATACCATAGAAGGAACGCTCTCAAACACTATAGAATGCAACACTTCATGAGAAATAATGGTGCCCTTCAGAGTCTTTCTACTAGGAACAAACCCCCATTTTCCTTCGACACAACCTTTGGGATTAGGGAAGCCAACCTTATGGAAATAGCCGTAGTAAATATATTGTAAAGAGTATTACACAAATAGATAGGCCTAAACTATGCAAAAGACTGAGGATTATCAACTTTGGGATGATGACAATTATAGTATTATTAAGTTCTCTAAGAATAGATCCATTCCTTTGAGACTCTTCCAAAGCTGAGAGAATGTCAACTCCTAGAAAGTCCCAACATTTTTGAAATAACGTGGCCATAAAAAAATAGGACCAAGAGCCTTGTTTGGGGCAACTGAAAAAACAACCTCCCTTAACTCTTTTAAGGAAAAAGAAACCATCAACATTTTATTATCCTCCTCTATTAAATACTAAGGAAAAACATCTAATAAACTATCACTCAAAGTAGTGGCTTCAACACATAGAAGCTTCTTAAGGAAATTTATAGTCTCAAGATTGATCTCATTCCTATCCTCCAAGACCTTACCATTAGCATCTTGAATGGAGGCAATCCAATTCCTATACCTTCGCTGCTTAATTAAAGCATGAAAAAATCTAGTATTCCTATCTCCCTCCCTCAACCATAATTCCCTAGATTTATACCTCCAATAAATTTCTTCATGAAGAAGAAATTCATCAAGCTCAGATGAGAGAGCCTTCTACATTAGAAAAGAGATAGCATCCATACCCTATCTAATAATGACTTTATTCAATGCACCGAATTCCTTCTCCAATCTTAACTTTTCCTCAAAGACATTCTTAAAATGCAAAATATTCCACTCCTTGATTTTGGACTTTAAAAACTAAATCTTTTTAACCATTTGAAACATCCTAGACCCAACAAAAAAATGGGCATTTTACCACCAATACTTGAGCATTGGAACAAATGAAACATCTCTAAACCATATAGGCTCTAGCTTAAAAGGAGCTTTCATAGGAGCCCTATCCTCAAGAATCACCATATGGATAGGAAAATGATCAGACCTAGGGTTAGTTAAAATAGATGCAAAGACATCCATATCCCCAATAAGCCAATTATCTGAAATGAGAAACCTATCGTCTTTTAGCAATCTAGTGAAATCCCAACCTTTTATTAGTCCAATTGAAAGAGCCTTGCTTTGGAAAAAAATCTAATTTAGACAATTTAAACTCACAAAAGCATTAAATTCATCTATCACCCACTTAGGAGGAATGATACCACCCTTTTTTCAGATAAATCTAGGATAGCATTAAAATCCCCCCCAAAACCCTCAATTCCCTACTCAAAGGGTGAGAGACCAAAGACAACTCATCCTAAAGATGCTTCTTATCCTGAGAGCTCATAGGTCCATACACATTGAAAAGCCTAAACTTACAATCAGACATCCTACTTTTAACAAACATTATCATCCAATTGAAGGAGCAAGATATCAACATCACATCGGAAACCCTATCATTCCAAAGAAAAACAAGTCCACTAGAACAACAACTGATGGAAGAAAATGGTGCCTCCAAATTTTCCAAGAACCAAAAATAAGGAAAAGGAGGAGGAGCCCCTCAAATATTCAAGTAATTCCCCCAAGGATATTGAGGTAGCTAAGATGTACGAGAGTGGTGTAGCCATAATCCAGTGGCTCCTCAAAGAGAATTGACCAAATCATGCAGCAAGAGTAACACAACATGAAGCAGTCACCAGTGAGGAGGGACCTCAAGGAGATCTATCTATACCCATCAGCAAGAGCAAACACAACAAAAACACATAGATATGATGGAGGCAATGCATAATAGATAGTTTTATTGCATGAAATTTGATTACATCCAATCGGTAACAACCGTGTTACAACATACCGACACATAGGCCTGGTAGAATAGGTCACAACCGGGACCTTGAATCGAAAGATCTAACTTTCAAGCATAGTCTATCTATCTGATACTCTGATCGATTATAATTGACTACATTATATAGCATGATTACAAATGTATATTGATCCAAAGGATCTACTTGGCCCAACAGGGATCAAAACCCGAAGAACAAGACCCGGCTTCTGCCAAGAGATTCCTCCAAAAAATCCAAAGGATGAAACATAGAAGGTCGTCCATATGCCAATAAACATTGAGATAAATTATCAAGGCTCTGCAAGCTTCGCAATGGGTTCTGGTAGATCACCAGAATAGGTCTTAAGCAACCGGTAACAAAGAAACAACTGGTAACAAGAAACTGTCATGGAAACTAGTAGCGATATCTTTCTAGTAAGAGATCCAAATGAGATGCAGACTGAAAGAAAGAAAGATGATCAAGTCTTCAAGTAGAATCCAACTCCATGGGATCGGTGAGCCAAAACCGGGACACACAGAAATAAAATTGAAACTGCAAACAAAATAGAAAGGAAAATGTTTTTGGTTGATGCAAGATTATTGTTAATCAGGGATGCTCCTACATTAGACATCCGAGGTTAATGAAAACTAAGCCTCTCACTTTGTTGTGGTCAGAGGGAAACCAAGGTGGTCTACCTTTTCCTGAGAAATCCAAGATGAATCTTCAACTGGTCTTCTCTTCCACTTCACAAGATATTCTTTGTACTGACTGTTCTGAGTACCACGCTCAATTCTACTGTCCAAAATATCTTCAATCTGATATGGTTCATTTTGGGGAAATTTTTTCTCAAGGTCTGCAACACTGTCCTCACTAAATTTTGGTTCATGGTACTCATTTAGATCTGCAATGTTGGATATAGGTGAAATAATTAGACTATCTTGGAGCTCCACTTCATATGCATTTCTAGAACTAAACTTTCTCAAATCTTATAGGGTCAAAACTTCTTCATCTGCAACTTATTATAAGTTCCAACCGGGAATCTCTCTTTTCTCAAATATACTATCATTTCATCACCAACTTCAAATTCCTTATGTCTCCTCTTCTCATATACCTTCTCTTTATATTTGTTTTTCATATCTTCCACATGTTGTTCAACCTGAATATACAATGCTGCCATGTGATCTGCAAAATCTTCTGCTTCTGAACTCTTCCGGTCTTCACTGCTAATGTCTCTCAATTTTGATATTTCTCTAGGATGCACTCCGATAACAATCTCAAAAGGTGTTTTTCTGGTACTTCTATTCACTGAATTGTTGTAGGCAAACTCTTCTTGTGCAAGGATCAAATCCCAACTTCTGGTTTTATCTCCCACTAAACATCTCAACAAGTTTCCCAAGATCCAGTTAACAACTTTTGTCTGTCCATCAGTCTGTGGATGAAAAGTAGAATTGGACTTCAAATCTATCTTCATCTTCTTCCAAAGTGTTCTCCAAAAATAGCCAACAAACTTAGTGTCTCTGTCTAAAACTATGCTCTTAGGTAGTCCATGCAATATCACCACTTCCTTGAAAAATAGGTGTGATACATGTAATGCATCTGATGTCTTCTTACAAGGTATGAAATGAGAAATCTTTGAAAATATATCCACTACCAAAAATATAGAATCATTCACTCTGGGTGTCTTAGGCAATCCAAGTACAAAATCCATGCTTATATCCTCCCAAGGTCTTATCGGTAATGTCAAAGCTTTATACAATCCCACATTCTGACTAATACCTTTTGAACCTTGACAAACTCTACAACTCTGCACATATCTCTTAACATCCTTATGAATTTGGGGCCAAAAGTACTTATCACTCACCAATGCAACTATTTTTTTAATACCAAAATGTCTGGCTAAACCTCCACTATGTTTCTCTTTTATCAGGTTCTCTCTCATGGAACTCTTAGGTATGCACAACTGAACTCCCTTGAATAACATCCCATCCTGAATGAAATAATCGAACCATTTTCTCCTAATAACCATAATTAGTTCTCTACATGCTTTCTAAGGTTCTGTAGAATCTGGATCTTCATCATACAAGGTCTTCAAATCTTCAAAACCTAATATTGTCACTCTCATTTCTGTTAGCAAATTCCTTCTCCTACTCAATGCATCAGCAACTTTTTTAGATTTCCCACTTCTATGCTTCAACACAAAGGTATAACTCTACAATAATTATACCCATCTCATATGTCTCTGATTCAACTTACTCTAACTTTTCAAATATTGCAAAGCTTGATGATCTGTATACAACACAAACTCCTTAGGAAACAAGTAGTGTCTCCATTTCTTAAGGGCTTGAACTATGGCATAAAATTCATGATCATACACTAAATATCTCTTCTGGGAATAATTCAATTTCTCACTGAAACAGGCTACTACTCCTATTGATGTTCCACTTGTATCACAATCCACTTGAAATACCTAATTGAAATCTGGTAAAGCTAACAGAGGCTGCTCAGTCACTTTCTGCTTCAACAATTCAAAACTTTTATTTGCTTCGGTGGTCCACTTGAATTCCTTCCGATCTCCTCTCATGGTCTCAGTCATGGGGTTACAAACTAAACTAAAATTTTTGATAAACGTCTGGTGAAAACTAGCCAATCCATGAAATGATCTTACCTCTCCAATGCTTTTTGGTTTAGGCCACTCAACAATGGCTTTCACTTTCTCAAGGTCCATCTTCAAACCATCCTTAGATATCACAAATCCTAAGTAGACTAACTCATCCTTCATGAAAGTACACTTCTTGATATTGATCAACAAAATTTCTTCTCTTAACCTCTATAAATATTGTTATAGCTACAACAAATGCTCCTCTTTTGTTTTACTAAAAATCAGAATGTCATCCAAATACACAATAACAAACTTACCCAAGAATTTCTTCAATACCTCATTCATCAGCCTCATGAGAGTACTCCGTGCATTAGTCAATCCAAAAGGCATCACCAACCATTCATATAGTCCTTCATTTGTCTTAAATGTTGTTTTCCACTTATCACCTTCTTTGATCCTGATTTGATGATATCCACTCTTCAAATCTATCTTTGTAAAGTATTTTTCTCCACTCAAATAGTCCATTATGTCATCCAACCTAGGCAAAGGACACCGATATTTCACTTTGATCTTGTTTATTTTTCTTGAATCGGTGCACATCCTCCATTCTCCATTCTTCTTAGATGCTAATATTGCTGGTACTGCACAAGGGCTCAGACTCTCCCTAATCAAACCTTTCTTCAATAGCTCCTGCACTTGTCTATTTAGTTCTTCATTCACTCACTAGCCAATGAATAAATATTACTTACAATGAGGGGCATGCACATGCAGGAAGGCTAGTAGCCTAGAGCTCACTGCTCAACTACAGAATGGAAGTCTCACTGACTTACAAAATGGATTATCAAAATCCAATACAATGTACTACTTTAGATCAACATCAACTATGCTAGGTTTAGTACTGGTTTAATCTCAATCTATAACCAAAAACCTCGCTATCAACTATATCACCTTATACAAAATATTATCTGTATTCTCTCTCTCATCATATCTTCATGTCAAAAAGACCTATAAGATCTCATATATATGAGTCTTTTATAATAATCCATGTCCGCTTTTACAAGAGATAATAACATTATAAAACAATAAACAAAAGTTTATTCCAGGTCGGCTTAAGTGTCGATATGCATTATTGCCGCTGCTAGTGAAGTGCCTACCGGTGTATGTAGAAGTCCATTGCCAGTGCCGATAACTGTCGGTGGGTTTCCAGGTGATTGCCAGTTGGTTGCCATCAATGACAACATCAAATATTCTCATAAGAGTGTAGAATGTCAACAATCTCCCCCTTTGGCATTGATGGCAACACTCATGAGAAAAATCCAAAAACTAAAGTCTATAAATTTCCAAAAAGATGTGCTCCCCCTGAGCAAATGATCTCCTCTGAATAAGCAATTTTTCTCTCCACTACTCCCCCTTTGATATCAATGACAAAGGTTGTCAAAAATAGTCAAACGAGTGCAAAAATTTCACCTCAAAGTCTGTAACCAGTTGGTTACAATCTGAAAGATATCTATCAAAACTAGATTTAGACTCTACATAAACCTTTTGCTATCATTCAAGGTTGCCTTAGTTTGTTGGATTGTGCCAGTGAGATAGTGCATATGATCTTTTGGTGATCGTTCTCCCTAAAGTAATACCTTAGATATTTCTATTCTCTGAGAAATAAGATTGTCCAACTTGGGACCAAGTTTATTTTTAAGCTCTCTGGCATTAGACCTTATCCTTGTCTTTTCTTTCTCAAGTTTCTCTAGTTTTTCCTCAAAACCTGCCATTTCTTGCTCAAAAACTGATATGTGACAGGATGAACCAATTATGTTATCAGCTATGTCATCAATTTCCTTTTGTGTTTCACAAATCTCCTTATCTATGCCCGCTGTCAAAAGGTGAGGTTTGCATGTTTCCCTGTATAGCTCTTTGTACTCCAAAATTGTAGAGTTCAGTGTCGGTAATAATGTATTCAGGTCTTCTGTACACTTCTTTATGGTGTCACCAAATAATTTATCCTTCTCTTTTTCAACTCTCTCCTTTATTGTATCTTCATTCACTTTATCAATGGTTATTACATTGTCAGCAATAAATTTGGACAATGTGTCCAATTTGCCTAAAGAATCCTTAATATGATCTATGTTACAATTTGGTGCAATCAATTTAAGAATTGGTATAGTGTTATCAATTGCCTTGTAGGCCAATGCATTGCAATCCGTTATCTTTTTTATTGAATCCAAAAGTACCTCTGTAACATTGGTAAGTCTGAATTCACTTGCTGATGTGTCGGATGTCTGACCAATTGCCTTTATTACCTTTGTGCTTCCATCAATTGTAACAATTTTACTTACATTTACCTCTGGTGGATCAGTTTGGGTTTGCATCTCAACTTGCAAAGGTTTCTCAGACTGCTTTGATGTCTCAGTGATTGCTGGTTTTCCTTCCTTAGTGTGTACCTCTACCTTAGTAGGTTTCTTAGTAAGTTTAACTGTCGGTACCTCAGTCTTTGGTGGCCCTGTGCCAGCATCTATTCCTTCAGTAGGTTTCTCAGTTTCTAATGGTTGCCCAGGTTGAGTTGGGATCTCAACTTCAATAGTCTCTACTAGTTTCTCTACCAAGTTGCCACTGTCGATATTGTCTTCCTTAGCCTCTGAACTATCCTTGTCCACAACAATATTCACTTTCTGAGTATCCACATTCATGGTGAAGAGTATCTCAGATTCAGGATTTGTGTCATCATGTGTAACACCTTCGGTGTCAATAACCGGTGGATCATCTATATGTATTGGTGCAGTATCCAAAGGTGGCGGTATATTGTTAGTGATCTTGATGTTTGGAATACCACCAAATTTTTTCCTTTTCCCTTGTCCTTATCCTTCTAATACACTTTAAATGTCTTCTTCGGTCAGTTCATTTCCTCTTGTTTTTCCTTCTCCACAAAAAATTTATCCCAATTATCAGTAGTTTCATTTGCAATCTCTTTTACTCTTCCTGCCATTAAACTTACTTGTCGGTGTCCACTGGAAAAAACAAATCGGTTAGCCTCATAAATTAATTCATCAATTTCCTCTTTTGAATTTACAAGATGTACAGCTACAAGTTTTTCAACTTTCATTTTTTTATCTAATTCCATCACTCCTATCCTTTTTGCTTCCAATCTCCTATAGAGTTCATTAGGTAAGTCATCCACAACTTCAATTAAAACCTTTTTATATATGTCCAAATGTAAAATTATACTATTCTCAATGCTTTCCCTGTCAGAATCATTAAATGTGTTATACAATTTGTGTACATTGGCCAAATTTCCATCATCAGTTATCTCATTCAGTAAATCATTCAAAGAAGGGGTAATAGGTTGTTGTTTCTTCTTTGGTGTTAGTTTCTTTGGTGGTCCCCTTACTGCCTATTGTTTCTTCCTTGGAGTCCTTTCTCTCTTAGGTGAAGGAGAGGGTACCGGTGAAGGTTTTATCTTCCTCCTTTCAACTCTTTTAAACTCTGTGGGTTTCTCACTGTTGGTTCTAGAAGATCTGTCAACCGGTGAAACATGTGCCTCCGATTGAAGTCCTTCAAGCTCACTAGCCGATATGCCACTAATATTCATTACATTTTCCTTGATTTCCTTAACTTGCTTAGAAGCATCTCTAATAAACTTTTCTCTTTTCTTCCTTTTCTTCAACAAATTTACATCTCCTTCAATAGTCTCAGCACTACCAAAGACTTTTTCTGATGGTTCCCTTGGTGCTTCCAGTAAATATTTTGCATATGTCTTTAGAATATTAAGATCTACCTCATATCCCAATTCAGTCACCCAAATATTCCTAGGGAGTACAACCTCCATCCATGTCTCATCTCTCTTGATAACAAAACAAATTTCATTGTTATATTTGTTGACTACACTTTGTGACATCCTTTCTCTAGTTCTCTTTTTAGCTTGGAAAGTTTTGAAGTATTCAATTATGTTGTTGTCTCTAGTAGTTCCCATGTCGGTAAAAGCTTCCTAAAGTTGTTTTCCTACCAGTATATTATATCCAAAGTTTTTAGGTCCAGTACCAGGGATCTCCTTAGTGAAATACAACATTAAACATACCAAAAGATTTCCAAATCAGAATATCCCTTTCTTATCTCCTTTAATCTTTTTCAAATTGTCAATGAGTTCATATTTTAGCCATTCACACACATCTATCATTGCATTGTTGTTAACCATCTCATAGCACTGTTTATACAAAGACTAGAAACTGAATTTTGCCTGTTAGCATGTGTAGTCTTGTAACCTAGCACCATACTTACAAATCTCACATTGATGTCCTTAATATCATTCACTCTCAGTGATCTATTGTTAGATGTTTCTCCAATTAGGGTCATCACTTTGTTGTTAGGAATCTTCTTAGTCTTATCAGGTCTACTGCTGGTTGAGGGTAAACCAGTTACTACCCTAATTGCTTGCCGAATTATTTTGCAGACATAATCCAACCATAAGAATTCTCCATGTGCTCTACTCAATAAAATTCTTACTACTTCCTCTGGAAATTGGGGAATGTCCAGTATCTCCACAAAACCTAGAGTTTCTATGATTTTGTGTTTGGGTTTGACAACACCATTTTTATCACAAATTACCTTAGTAAACATTTTCATTAATTCTTCAGAACTTAGTTCTTCTATATTGAAATGTATATAAATCCTAGGGTCTTCTGCAAACGCTACACCTTTAGGAATTTTTGAAATGCCCCTACAGAGTCATCTTGCTTAGCAACTTTGGGAATTATTTTAAACATGGGCTTAGGGCGTTTCACATTTTCCACAATAGTAGGGTTCAGAATAAACTCGGGAGCAGAAGAAGAAGCCATTGAAAAATACCTTTTACTACTTGAAAATATTCTGAATGTCTGAAGAAATCACTCTGCACATTCGCCTTGAATGCATTCAGTCAATTTTTGTGCTCTCTACTAATTTGAATGCTTAGTGAGTCAAAAATGAGGGAAATCAACTGATTTATAATGATATTTCTCTCACCAACCGCATTAAATACTCATCGGTTAAGTAAAAACTTAACACATCTGTTGATAAGGAGGAAATCTATCTTCTCACCATCGACCGAGGGTAATCAGCATGATTTTCAACTTGCTACAATACCCCCAAAGGGTTACTTCTCAGTTGGATGAAGAATCTCTTGCCAGTGGAGGATTATTCTGTTCTTCCAGTATAGAGATAGTTTCATCAAATTTCTGATCTCTCTTCCTAATCCATTATTTTGAAAATTCTTGCTTTACCTCATCTACCTTTTCTTTTCCTTTCAAACTGGATCCTTTATTGTTCACAGATGAAGTCTTTCTTCTACAAAATTTAGCAATGTGTCCAATCTTGTTACAAGCATAACAAGTCACATTATTCCTATGAATAGACTTTCCATATCCTACGTCAGTTTGTGTTCTGCATTGATTAGATAAGTGTCCATATCTTCCACAAACATAACATTTCACATTCATTCTGCAATTTTCTGAATTATGACCAACTTTGTTGCATTTGGAACATTGACTGGTGGGCACATTAATATTTTGATTGTTTCTCAATCTACACTGATTTTCTCTATGACTATATTTGTTGTTATTGAAACATTTGCCATTAAACTTATAAGCATTAGGTTGTCTTACCGGTTTGTTCTGATCTAGGTTGTTTGCAGTACCAGAACTCTCTCCAACTTCAAATCCAAGTCCATTTGTATCTCCATTAGGTTTCACACTTTTCAGCATGTCATCAAGATCCTCTGAACTTTTCTTGAATTTCTCTTTGTGTTGATTTGCAATAGCCAACTCATTTTCCAGAATTCCCTTTTTTCCCATAAGCTCAGTTTTATCATGTTGTATGTGAATCGGATCTGTCTTTAACATATCATTTTCATGACTAAGTCTTAAATTTTCATTTCCATCATCATTGAGTCTCCTAGTCAAGTCTTCTTCATTCTTCTTCCTATCTTCAATGTCTCTACATAACCTCATAGTCATATCTTGCATTTCATTATTCATATTACTATTTTCTTGTCTCAACTTGTTTGCAAGTTCTCTAAGAGTTTCTTTTTCATCATCATCTTTCTGCATCTTCTCATGAAGTTCTTTCCTTTTATTTTGTGCTATAGAAATTTTTTTCCTGAAGTCCTTTAATGAATTTCTGTGCAGTCCTTAGGTCATCTTCAAGTTTGATATTCTTCAATTTTTCTGCATCATAATCTACAAGAGCTCCTTTGAATTGTTTTCTTAAATTTTCCATCTGTACCAGTGTCAGAATCTTCCTCAAGCTGTTAGGATTTTGAAAATAGAGGACCAGGCTCTGATAGCAATTGTTAGAATTAATGACAGACCCAAAGATACTAAGAGGGGTGGGGGGTGAATTAGTGTCTAGCTGATTAGTACAATATTTAAACTTATTAAGAACTTTGTATCCAAAAACAGTGTACCGGTAAATAAGAATTAATGCAACAAATAAGAATAATAGAGACATCATATATAACACACCATAACACAAGATATTTAATGAGGAAACCCGCTGTGGAAAAAACCTCGGTGGGATTTGTGACCCACAATATTCACTCACTGGCCAATGAATAAATATTACTTACAATGAGGGGCCTGCACATGTAGGAAGGCTAGCACCTTAGAGCTCACTGCTCAACTACAAAATGGAAGTCTCACTGACTTACAAAATGGATTATCAAAATCCAATACAATGTACTGCTTCAGATCAGCATCAACTATGCCAAGTTTAGTACCGGTTTAAGCTCAGTCTATAACTAGAACCTTCGCTATCAAATATATCACCTTATACAAAATATTATCTATATTCTCTCTCTCATCGTATCTTCATGTCAAAATGACCTATAAGATCTCATCTATATGAGTCTTTTACAATAAGCCATGTCGTCTTTTACAAGAGATAATTACATTATAAAAAAATAGACAAAATTTTATTCCATGTCGGCTTAAGTGTCAGTATGCATTGTTGCCGCTACTGGTGAAGTTCTTGTCGGTGCCGGTAACTGGCGGTGGGTTGCTAGGTGATTGCTAGTTGGTTGCCATCAATGACAACATCAACTATTCTCATAAGAGTGTAGAATGCCAACACTAAAGCATGATTACAAATATATATATTGATCCAAAGGATCTAGTTGGCCCAATAGGGATCAAAACCCAAAGAACAAGACCGAACATGCAAAATGAACAAGGTCGGTCTCCACCAAGAGATTCCTCCAAAAAATACAAAGGATGAAACATAGAAGGTCAGACACACACCAATAAACATAGAGATCAACGCTCATGACTCCACAAGATTCGAAATGGGTTTTGGCAGATCACCAGAATAGGTCCCAAGCAACTGGTAACAAAGGAACAACTGGTGACAAAGGAAAAACTGGTAAAAAGAAATTGTCATGGAAACTAGTAGCGATATCTTGCTGGTAAGTGATCCAAATGAGATGTAGACTAAAAGAAAGAAATATGATCAAGTCTTCAAGCATAATCCAACTCCACACGATCTAGTGAGCCAAAAATGGGACACACTGAAAGAAAACTGAAACTGCAAACAAAATATAAAGCAAAATATTTTTGGTTGATGCAAGATTGCTGTGAACCGGGGACGCTCCTGCATCACAATAGAAGAAACTACAAAACATAGATAAAATGCAAAAATAGATATTTGCATCATCATATTATCATCATAGAACATCCGCTAATCATCTTGTTACATGCAAGCTAACATGCCCAGTTTCAGACTACATGTTAGATTACAATCCATCAAGACCTCCAAGAGGCATCTGAATCATAATTCCAAAGACTAGATACTCATAACCTTTGAACTGCTTCCTAAGGATCACATATAACAATATATATACTATAATTCCCGCCGAATACCCTAAAGAAACTAGAGAATAATATACAAATGGAGATGATTTTTCTCTTAATTAACATCTAATAACGACTAATGCAACATATAACATCTCCATCTATTTAGATTCATTAACCAATTAACCAATATGAACATACATCATTTCTCATTTCATGAAATAACACAAGCGGAAATAACAGAATATCAATAATCTTTCTCTAGGGTACTTTAACATCAGTACTTAATTCATTTCCACAATAACATACTACACACACGATAGGTATATTTCACCTTCATTGATGCTTCATATTTTAATTATTTAACCATGAGATATGCAACCTACAATATTACTTATTCCTCATGATATGCATAATTTCCTTTCTACCAATGCATCTATGCAAATCATTCCTATTTACTAGATCCAAATAACATCTTCTAACATATTCACTTATTAATCTACAAATATTCATCTTTCAAGATTAGTTAACATTCTAACTAGCCTCTAAATCATTCCATGAAATAATACAACTAATCCATAAAACAATTCCATTCTATTCTATCTATAATCCACTTATTTCCATGATTCATAAAAATCATATCTCTACAATAGTACAAATACAATATGCCTTAAATCCAATTTCCAACTACAATTCATCTACAAATATAAATGCATTAAATACATCATAAGCATAGCTCTTCTACTACAAGATTATATCTATGATTATACAAAAGTATTACATTACGTACATTCTATCTTATCCATTACATAAATCTGCTACAAGGTACATCCATAGTACATCATGAAGAAGAATCCACATCCATGCAAGAAGAATGCAAGAGAACATCCCAATGGCTAAAAAGCACCAACCTCCCGACCATGTGGAACCAAAGGAACCACCCCCCATGCTAGGAGATGACACAAGGTCCCAACACATACTCTAAACCTAAGCTGGAACCTATAACCAAGGAGACTAACCACACAAGGACTCTCAAGCAAGAACTCACACATACAACAAGAATGAACTCCCAGAGGCATAAAACTCGTCAAGACATAAATGCATCCAATAAGCATAATCATAAATCATAAATCATAAAGGGAAAACACATGTAGGAGTGGAGTGTCATCACATGTTATCCTCATAATATAATAACATAATAAGACAAGGCACTAGCCTGATGGACATGTGGAGCCATCTCAACCTATGAGAGACTAAGGGAGATTAGCTTACCATCTTCACGGCCTTCTCATGCTTATCCTAAAACATCCTCCCTAGGACTAAGTCATGAGGCACAAATCAATTTATCATCTTATTAATTAATCTAACTACCCAACCCATTAATTATTAGGTTATCACTTATTTACAAATCATGGAAAACTCCAATGTGCCTTGGTGGTCTAGACTTCATGCATCCTTAAACGAACCTCATGCAAGCCTATCTCTTGTGACCCCGATCATCACAAGGAAGTCCACTCCTCCTAACATGGCCCAACAATAAATTACAAGAGGCTCTACCAACATAATTGCATGAAAATAATACTCAAAGCAACCAACAACTTCCACACATACTCTTACAACATAAACAAGGCTACAACAACATATAAAACATCAATATAGCAAAATGAACCTCTTGGCTAGCAATAACAAAGGCATATCAAGCTATCAAATGCTGCCATCAAATAAAGAATAACATCACAACAAGGCCTACTCACTTGCTGGTCCAAAACAACATAGAAATCATCTCAATCATCCATGACCTATCCACATGGAAGAGAGTCTAAAATATACACAATGGATAGAGAAATAAATATACTCAAACCGTCAAAATGCATCAAAACTGATCAAACCCAAAACTGGGAATTATTAACAAACCTCAAATAAATCCTCTGGTACAAAAATCAATTCGGAAAAATAACTCAAAAATTACCAAAATCGAGAAAATACAAAACACAGACAGGTTAGCGCTTTTGCACTACAGGTTAGCGTTTTTGCCAAAAACAACATTGCTTCTTTCAAGAAGAACAATGCTTATGCATTCTAGAATCGCGCATATGCATCCTAAAACAACACTTATGTTTCCAGATTCATGCTTACGCATCCTAAAACAATGCCTATGTTGCGCAGAGCAGCCCAAATGCAATATAGAACATCGCAAATGCAATACAGAACATCGCTTTTGCAGAAACAACGCTTTTGCATAGAATTTATGGAAACTTAGAAAACTTTCGGGTAAAATAATAAAGTCCAGACTCAACAAAAGGACTCAAAAAACATATGGAAAGAGACACCTAGAAACAAGGAATTCTTGGGTATAAACACAATAAAATAACTCAACCTATAAACCAAGATTTAATCAAATAACTTCACAACAATTTCTCACAGAGCCGTGAAATGCATACATGGGAAAACCATACTAAATATCTCCCAACAACTATATAAAAAACTCTCATAACATAAAGTTTCCTTCCCGAATATTTCCTTTCAGCAATAATGAAACTATAGAATAAAATATTATTTCAACCCAAACCCAAAACAATGTAGACACAATGCATACACAGAGAAGCCATTGAAAACCAAAATGCAAGGTGAAGAAATCCAACCTGCAACTTGAAGTGATGGATTGAATTTGAAGAAGAGCTCCCACAAGCCAAACCAAATCCAATCCAAGCTCCAGCCAAAACAAAGAGATAAAAAATCCAAAACCAAGAAGAAAACTTGCCGGAGAAATTTTCCAGAGGAGAGCCAACCCAACCCAAAAAACTTCATGGGAAAGAAAATAAAAAGCAACAATAATCCAAAACCCTAGCCTCAATCTTGGCCAATCAAATTATTCCATTTTGGAGTAAATTTTACCAACCCACCATATAATATAATTTATTCTCCCATTTTGGATTTAACCAATGAGAGTGAAGGGTAGGTAAAGTAAATAAAATATACTTATCTAGCTAAATGAAATTGTTTAATTTCTTTATTTAATTTAATGTGTTCATACACCCCACTTAGGAATAAAAGTCAAACTATTAAATAAATTTAAGCTGTAAATAAATAAGCCAAATAGGGATTAAAATCAAATAAACCAAAAGCTAATAAAATAAATTAAAGAACCAAAAAAATGTAAGATATCAATTAAATATTAAACCATAGAAAGTCAAATAAATAATTAAATAATCAAATACCCTTAAAGATTAAATCACAAATATTAAATAAATATTAAACAACAATAAAGCTCATCAATCATTAAATAATCATAAAATCAATAAACGTTAATTATCAAATAAATATAAATACCAAATAATTAAATATTCATAACTTATAAATTAAATACTTTTAAAATGAACATTACCAAATATAAAAATACACATCAAGAGCCACATAATTACTCTAACATAATCAAGTAAATCAATTGGCATAAACTGGACTCACAATACCCAAAGACCAAGCTTACCAATTGACATGGCGAATTATGCCAAGATGCCGACTACTCACGATGAACAACTTAGACCTAGAGTATGTGAGGGGAACTCATGCCATCTCCGAACCACATAAGCCATTGGAACTAAAGACATGCTTAGACCTGTGAAGCCAGGTGGATTCGATGTCTAGTACCTACAAAATCCTGCAAGAACAAAACAACAGTACCACATATACATATACATATATATAGAACAAGCAGTGACGACACATCCTGCTCGCAATGAGTGATGTGAAATCATCTCTATCACAAAGATAGTCAAACAATAGTCAAACACCTATCATAAACATCTCATCATATGTAATCATGAAGTAGGGTTAGCGTAATCATAATCATCGTCAGAACCATGATAAATCTAATCTACTCTCACATAGTGAGCATATAAAATCCATCAAGTACATATATCATCAAATCACATGATCAATCATGATAGTACCAACATCCATATAGATAATCAAAATAACATATGTCCAATAGTGTCTAACATCAATCATAAGTCACTGAAGCACATGAGTAATCATCATCCAAATCATCAAAATATTGTCTAGATAAGCCTATCGAGCATAATATAAAAGTCAACTCTAGTCAAAATAAGTCAAATCAAGGGTGGACACTACATATACCCTCCGGAACACATCCAGGTCGGCCACAATAGATTACATTTACCAAGAAAGGAAAATGAAACATGCAAAAAGGTCGGTCATAAGAATGAAAGGAAAATCCTCCGGAAAAGAAAAACCAAGAAGTGCAGATCGAATGGAGGGTCAGCCAAGGAATCAAGAACATTGAGAAAGGCACCAAATAGATTGGCAAGCCAAGGAATTACTCTGTACTAGAAGAAATCACCAGCTAGCTGTTAAGCTCAAAAACTGCTCCAGGAACTAGGAACAGCCAATCCAAAAGCAATAAATCACCGGAAAAGAATCCAAATGGACTGAAAATCTTGATTGATGATCAAGAACATGCCTGCAAAATGAAAATATGATCCACAATGAAAAAGAAACAACTATCAAAACACACTGAAAGAACACAAAAACTACAATAATGAAGTAAACAAGAACAAAGATTAAAGTAAATATTTTTGGTTGATGCAAGATTGCTTATGGACCGGGGATGCTCGTGCATCAGACACCCCAGGTAGAAAGTGATGTTCCATGAGAGGAAACTCATGAACATCGAAAAGGATTCAGGATATAGATCCCATGCTCATATCTAATCCAAAAATCTTACTTGTTTGCAAACCTCTTCCTTACCTCCCCTGGAACCTCAATCAGATTCTCTCACTCCTGATTCTCTTTATTTCTCTTCCCTTTCTTCAGACCTACATAGTGTCTTTGACCAATTCTTTCTTTCTTCTGTAACTCTCCTTTATTTCTACCACAAGGTTCCATCTAGTTTTCCACCATAACCTTACTGCCATCAGGTTCATTCTTACTATCAAGCTTATCTATTAGACCCTTCTCTAAATCTGTGCCACCATCCAGTGTAACCTCTACAACCTTCTTCTCAGTACTACAACTTCTCTCAAGATTCAAATTCCTCACTTCCTTCTCTTTCTCCCTCAAAGAAGCCAATGTGAAATATTGTCTATCCTTCTCAATAGTGATTAGGTTTCTTCTACAGTCATAGATAGCTCCTCTATCGAACTGTCAAGGTCTCCCGAACAAAACATGACAAGCACTCATAGACAAAACATCACATAAGACCTCATCCCTAAAAGGTCCAATATTAAAATTCACCAAGCACTTCTCTTTTACTTCTAACTTCTGATCATCCTGCAACCAACTTACCTTGCAAGGACAAGGGTGCTTAAGCCTCTTCAATCCAAGCTTCTCTACCATTTCCTCAAATACCAAATTATCAGTACTTCCACTATCCATAATAACTTTGCAACACTTACCACCAGATTTACACACAATCCAAAAAATATTCTTCCTTTGAGTAGATTTGGTATCTTCACTACTCTACTCTATCAAGACTCTTCTGAACATAAGGGATTCTCCCTATTCCAGTTCCATCACATTCTCACTGGTAAGTATAACTTCTTGAACCTCATTTGCCACAGAATTTATCTCCATCCCTTGCTTGCACTCAAAAGATCTATGTCGGGTTTCTCCACACTTAAAACATTTGCCCAAAAATTCTTCGTCACTCCCTTTTCTCTGTGTCTTCTATTCTGTTTCTTTACTACACTTAGGTT
The DNA here is from genome assembly GCF_030272615.1 of Cryptomeria japonica. NCBI lineage: Eukaryota > Viridiplantae > Streptophyta > Pinopsida > Cupressales > Cupressaceae > Cryptomeria > Cryptomeria japonica. The sequence goes on along the minus strand of NC_081410.1, from coordinate 615,215,903 downwards.
TTGATTCTTCTTCAACATTCTGCTTCTCTATACTGCCACTCATCTATCCTTTATATCTCTCCTTTCCTCTAGGGTTATTCTATTATTTTCTTCTCACTTTCTCCTCAACCTTGAAAGCATATTGGTAAGCCTCTTCAACTATGGAAATCTTCAGCATACTCATCTTATCTTAAATGTTAAATGCAAGTCCATTTATGTACCTAGCCACCTTCTCTCTATCCATCTCTCTATGTCCAGATCTGATCATTACCTTATAAAATTCCTTAATATATTCTTTCACACTCATGTTTTTCTACTTCAGGTTTTGCAACTTCTTGAACAACTCCAACTCATAGTCTCCTAGAATGAACTTAGACTTCAATCACGCTACCATCTACCTCCATCGAGTGATCTTCATCTAACCATTCTCAACTCTATCTCTCTACAACTCCTTCCACCATAAAGAAACATTCCCTTTCAACTTAGTCTATTCCAACTAGACTCTCTTGGGGTCCTTAATATCCTCAAACTTGAAATAGTCCTCTAACTCTTGGATCCAATCAATCAAATCTTCTGAATTTAGCATCCCATAAATGTTCGAAACCTCCACTTTATGAAATTTACTCACTTGTGCCACTGCTCTCAGAAATATTTCCTCTCTTTCATCTTCTGTTCCTTCAGCCTCGTTGACCTTAAGCTCCTCTCCAGCCTCTTCATACTCATCCTTAAATTCTAGATTCCTTCGCAAACTAGCCAATGCATTTTGTATCTCATTCCTCATCTCATTCTTGAAATCCTCCATCATCTTCTCTACCTTTTGGGGGTTCATCCTTCTAGGCAGCATCTCCTCCTTTGCTGTGGTGCAACTACCTCAACTCGGCGATTTGACTTCTAGTTTTGGTTACCTCACACTCAACGATCTATCAAACACACTCGCATCCTGCCTCCACTTAGAGATCTGTTCACCCAAAGGAATGCCTCAAGGTTCACAACCAGCTCTGATACCACTTGGTGCAAGCAGAATCTGGTGGGTCCTCAAAGAGAACTGACTTGTTCATGCAGCAAGAGTAACACAATGAAAGCAACCATAAAACATAGATAAAATGTAAAATCAAATATCTGCATCATTATATTATCATCATAGAATATCCGGTAATCATCCGATTATATGCGAGATAACATGCCCAATTTCAAATTACATGCCAGATAACGATCTGATGCATGCTAAAAAGGATACAAGAACATAAGACAAAGTCGTTAGTATTGATAGTGGCAATAAAAATGAATGACAAATGAAACTATAATCCTAAACATACATACCAAGGGAGATATAAAATAGATAATGAAAAGCACACAAAAATGAAGGAAAGAAACAAAACCCCCCAAGATGCTCTCCAACATGCTCATAGTTGCTCCTCCCTTGTTCCTTTCCTCTCCAAGTTCCACATGAGTGTAAACAAGTCCCTCATATTTTTGCACTATTATGGATGTCTTATGGAGATTCAAGATTATGAAAAATAAAGATAACTAATTATGCAAATGTAAACAAGCTAATATGAGAAAGTATCTTAACTATTTTATTTTAATTTTAGCCAAAATAACAAAGAAAAATGCTTCTAAAAGCTCTCTCAAAATTAGTATTAGTTTGATCCATACAAGGTTTCTGGATCTGAATGAAGAACGAATGGACTCTATTTAGAGGAAAAATAGGGCAATGGATGGTTGAGTTTGAGTAATCTCAACAAGGGTTAGGATTTATGGGTTTATAATCCATGTGAGGGCTTTCAACCCAATCCCAGGATGACAAATGTCAAAATGAGATGCCTTTAAAGGAGAGGGAAGAAACAGTGAATGCTTGAGATGACATGAAGGTTACCTTGGGAGGTAAGTGTTGGCATATATGCAGAAGTGCGATGACACGATGATATTGTATGTTGTCATTGATTTCATTATGCCAAAGTATGAACTAGTATATTGAAGTAAGCAACTTGGCAAGTGAACCGGTATGATGATACAAGTAAACCGGTATGATGGTACAAGTGAAGCGGTATGATGAAGTGTGAACCGGTTTGATGGAATGAACCAATATATATAGAAAGTGAACCGGTATGTGAACCAGTATATGGAAAGTTTGTATTGGGGTGTCATGCCCTGCCAGGGAACCCGGTAGGACAAGAACAAAAGTTCCAAAATATGCTACAATTTTTTTTAATATAACATACATCTACCACCTCTAGAAAGTAAACATACTTAATGCCCTTACAGGTTCCCTTTAATGTTCATCAACATAATTGAAAGATATAACAGCTTAACACATAACATAATGTGCATAAAATAAACATATAATGATCTTCTTAATTATGAGCATGATATAATATTTCACAATAGATTAACTTTACTATCTATTGAATACGCTACAAAGCTTTTATCATTTCATTTGAGACCAAAGTAAAAGTACATAATAATCCCATTCCCACTATAGAATGAATAACTATCCTTTGCATCATTTTCCCCTTGATTATTATTTACAACATCCATACAATTAATACTTTTCATTTGATAACAACATATATAATAATGCAATTGCAATTTCTATTAATTCCTTCTACTCAATTTTCATAACAACACAATAAGCTCATAAAGGGGTAGGTTAGGAAGGGTAACATAACTTTTAAAAACATCGTTTCAAATACAAAGTAATCATCCCTTATCATAGTTCCTATAGACTACCCTCCCTTTTACAATGCTTTTCATAAAATTGCATGTTTATTATGAGGCCATTCATGGCTTACAAATAATCTTTACAATATTTGAATGTACTAGCTCAAAAGAAAGGTCTTCAACATCTTCAATTAAGGATCAAGAAGCATCATCAAAAGAGATCACAAACACACCTCGAAAAATATTTACCACCCAACCACGTGGAACCTCAAAGGTCCACTCCCCCGTGCTAGGAGATAAAACCAAGGTCCATGCAAGTACTAGGGCAATACTAAGGCCATGAGACATGTTTCCCCAAAACAATAAACAAGAACCACATATCACATAACAACATCAAATAACATCACAAGAGAGAGAGAGAACCAGAACACCTACTAGGTGGGTGTCATCATAGAGCCTTAATGTCGGGATCCACCCTACCTACCATGTACCACGGTCCCCTCTCAAAAGGATCCACCTAGCCTGTAACAATGGTCACGATACTCCAACAGGCCTATATGGACTAAAATAATCATTTATCTTGTATTACTATGTTATAGCCCAACCCAACCCAAGTTCATTTTTAAAAAGGTTATCACTTGAATTAAACCCACTCATAGGATCTCCTAGCAACCACTTTGGGTCCTGGAAACCTATAGTGAGCCACCCACCTAGGGTATCTAGTTACCCTACTCAAACATTCATCAAATCAAATAATAATAACTCATCTCACACAATAAGCATATAAGTACAAGTACTCTCCCATGTCCTCCAAATCATAAGGATGAGTCTGACCCTTATCTCTAAGCCACAATCAAGTATGAGAAGGAGGTGGCCAATGCATAACATATATAACACATTTTATTTTATTTTTATCATGAACGTATCACATAAATGAATTAGAGGTCTTTAAAAATACAGGTACCTACTATAGAAAACACCCAAACCCCTAAGAAGGAAAAGCAACCCAAAGAACAACTCAAAAACCCATAAAAATTGAACCATGTTTCCATAGATATTTATCTTGATAATGGTTTGAGTGAAGACTAAAATATATTTGAGAAAATAGTATAATGATTTATATTTAATTTTAGCCTCAACCAAAGATTATAATAAAAGTTTAAATAAATTTTCTTATAACTATTTAAAACCCTATTTGATAGAGTTGTGTAAAAGAGTATGTTCATAAATTCATTTCAAACCATTCAAAGATGAAATATTTTGGATTATTATAATATTTGGAGTTATCTTTCATATCTATTTATTTTTGAATCATTTGGTTTTAGTTTGAGGAAGATATTTGATGCCCTAGTGACACAAACAATGAATTTGTTTGAGTTTCGATTGACAGATAATTAGTCTCGATATGGGTAACTTAACTTTCAAACTAACCATTGGATGCTGCTAAATTTTGGAATTGTTTTAGTACGCCTAGAGTTTTACATTTTCACCAAAGTGATTTGACAAATAATATCCATAGTGAAAGTTATGAATAATAGAATCAGAACTAATAAAACTGGGACAATCACAAGAATGGAAATCCTGTTTATTGGGTTGATACTTGACACTTGAAGAATAGTCGTTGGTTGGAACATGAAATTTAATTATAGATGTATTTCTATATTTGAATCACTATAGATCATAAATAATTTTTATATAGAAAAAAATAAAAAATAAAACTAAAAACAAATACAAGAGTTATTACTCCCAACATGACACTCAATTTCTCTAGGTTGAATTTCCTAGCCAAAGCATATCCCTTACACAAACAAGGAAAGAAGCAGAAGAAAGTATTTCCAGAATAACACTTAGATTTTTAATTTTAAATTTCCATCTAATATTTATTTAAATTATGCAAGCATAGCACAAGCAAGCCACATGGATTCTTCTTGGAATGAGGCCTACCTTGGTTCGTGCGGAGAAAATCATTTGAGAAAGAACAAGCAAAACTCCAACCTCTTCCTGTGCAAATCTCTCTTCCTGCTAATAAACTTTCAAATTCCTTCTGATTACCTTCCCGGAAATACCAACACCCCTCTCCAAAAATACAAACTTCAATAAATAATACCAACTTGTATAGTTGGAGAGGTTGTTTTACGGGAAGCAACCGTTCCAACCTCTATGGTTGGTATTATTTATTAACACTAACTATAATAGTTTATTTAAAATTTAATAGATACCCCCCGTAAATAAGCATACTAAATACTAGATAGCTAATAAAAATCTCAAATAACACATATAGCTCAACGGTAACTGTATGCGGGAAAAGCGGGTCGATAGAACTTGAAATGTGAAAAATAGAGTTCTAGGGAGCCTTGCTCACACACCCACAGGACTTCTTGGTGCAAGCTATGGAGTTATGAAGTATAACTCAGCTTTCCAAGGATGGTTCTGTGGTTCTCTATCTTGAACGGTCCCTCAAACCAATGTTTTTGCTCTCAGGTCACTGAGCAAAATGGTTTAGGGATGGCAAATGCAAGAACGAGGGATGCTTTTTGGTGATTTAATATGGGATGCATCCTAAGCTATGCATGATTCTAGAAATGCAATAAACTAACTATAAGATGACAAGGTTAGTAATAAGACTATCCTAGCATGCTATATTAGTTAATGATTTAAGCTAATGATAATAGAAATACTCTAAAATGCATATTAGAATAATTTCTATTTTAAAGAGAGGCTAAATGATGAGCATATATGAAATGAAAGCTTGAATGTATTTGAGCATAAGTATGATACTACAAACTTGGATGATAGAATGGAGGAATGAGAGCTCTATTTATAGCAAAAATAGGGCAATGGATGGCCATGATTGAAAGGTTTAATCAAGGGTTGAGTTTGAAAGTTGGGAATCCATGTTTGCAATTGGCACCAACGAAATGGTGACAAATGCCAACATACGACTGGTTGAGAAAAGGGGTTGGAGACATTAAATGCCTGAGAAGACCTCATGGTTATCTTAGGGGTAATGGTCAAGCTTAAGTTAAGATTACCCATTGAATTAAGCTTTTATCAAAGGATAAACTCTTGTGCAAATAATTAAGAGATAACCATGGTCAAAGCAATGAATGCTTGAAGAGGCCCTTGGGTTGGATGGAGGTTAAGTTAGGCAAAAAGTCTCTAACCATGTAAGAGGGTTGAGTTAACCATTAATGGTTTGTAAGAGAAAGTTGTTGGAGACTTGGAGCCTTTAATGGTTATTGAAGACTTTGAGGGTTTGAGAAGTGACTTCCCTTTGTTTAGGGATGTGACAAAGTTTAGAAGATGGGTTAGGTTAATTTAGAAGTGATTAGAAGAGTCTAGAAGAATTTAGGAATAGGGTTTAGGAAGCAAGTGGGAGATGTAGGATTTTGCAAGTGGATGGAGGGATAATAGGATTAATTAAAATAAATTGCTTTATTTCAATTTGGTTGCAACTTGCATTTTTAGGATTTTGCAAGTGGGGGGATTTATAAATAAATTTAGATTTATTTAAATGTAAATGAGATTTTAATTAAATGTAGATTTAATTAAAATGGGAAAGGGGATAAATTGATATCTTTAATTATATGTAAATTTAATTAAAATGGCTAGAGGGAGTGTATTTAGTTAAATGGCTTAGATAGAAAAAGGGTATATTAATTAAATCTTAATTTAATTAATAGGAAGAATTAAGAATAATTAAATGAATAAAATTCACTTAATTCATTGTGCAACCTTTAGGTGTCTACATTTTGCCTCTCTTTGAGTTAACGTGTGAGAACATGTTGATTCAAAGAAAATCTATTGGATATGATGTCAAAATTTGATCGATATGATGTTGTGGATATGAAAAATTGATTTGATATGAAAAGTTGATATGAGACTGATGTTGTGGATATGAAAAATTGATTTGATATGAAAAGTCGATATGATGCCCCAGATTTGATGAGCGATATTGATGATGCCCCAGATATGAAGAATTGATTTGATATGAAAATTTGATATGAAACTGATGTCGATATGAAATGATATGAAATTGATGTCGAGATTTGATATGATAATGCCCCCTTGGGAGATTGTTCATGCACAAAAGGCATGAATGATCTCTCGAAAGAAGAAGAATTCTCTTTGAAAGATAGAAGAGTGGATAGTGATGACATGCATGGGTTTGATAAGATTGATTAGATTGATTGGATTGAGATTAAGATTGATCAGATTAAGATCAACTCTGGTTTCAGGTATGACACCTCCTGTATAAGATATGGATGATTTAGCGTCTGGTTTCAGGAATGATACCGCCTATATAAGAATGGATGATCGAGTGTCTGGTTTCAAGAATGATACCGCCTATATAAGACATGGATGATCGAGTGTCTGGTTTCAGGAGCGATATATCCTGTATAAGACCGATCAAAACATCTAGTTTCAGGAATGATATATCCTATATAAGAGCTGATCAAAACATCTGGTTTTAGGAATGATATATCCTGTATAAGAGCTTATCAAAACATCTGGTTTCAGGAAAGATACATCCTGTATAAGACATGATAGAAGATAGTTTGGAAGAATGATAGAAGATAGTTTGGAAGAATGATGAAGATAGTTTAGAAGAATGATGAAGATAGTTTAGAAGAATGATAGAAGATAGGCTGGAAGAATGATGAAGATATGAAAGTGAAGAAAGATTCCATGATGATGTGATAGATATGCATGCGAGGGATGCAATCATGAATGATGAATGATATTGTGAAAATGAGATGTATGATATGATATGCAACTAATTGTAAAATGATATGCGACTAATTGTTTTTGAGCATCCTCATTCTGCATTTGTCATCCGATATAGCCACATGTTGTTTGCTTTCAATAGATATATCATCATTGAGCATTTATTGATCTTCGGATATGTTGAAAATTTATACAAGCATAATGGTATAATTAAACCATGATGACCTAAGAAAAATTTACATGATGTTTTGATTCTGTAAGATAGCACAAGCATCAAGGTATAATTGAACCAGGACGACCAGAGTGTGGATTGCATATAAATAGACAAGATTAAATCATTTGTATGCGTGAAGTGGAATCATGCCTTCAGTGATATTTGATGTATCACGTCTTGAGGCAAGTATTCATACAGTACAAATGATTGCCTCCCAGATAGAAAACTTAGAAAATATTGGAAGTTCCCCATGATCTCTAGCTTTGAAGCATTTAGTGAGAAAAGGCAGAGAATCCAATAATTTGAAAAAGTTCAAAATGCAAAAATAGTCAAGACTTTATGCGATAATGCAACATTTAGTACTTCAGAAAATCATCCATCCTTGGTATTTCTATGATTCTGTGTTTTGTTTTGCGATGAAGTGTAGTTTTGTTTGTTGGATGTAATGTTTCTGAGTTTTGCAAATAGTTTTGATATCTTGAATGTGTTGCAAGTTTTGACGATTTATTGCCTCTAGCTGAGTGTGCCTCTTGATGTGAATATGTACAGTGATTTCCAAGCCATGGTGGAATATGGTAAGAGGATATATATGGATAGACCAGGATAGTGACTACGCTAAGTATGTGCTAAGTGTCGGGTGATGGCCGATAGTGTTTTAAGGATATGGATAAAATGGTATGGAGATAGATAGAGGAGCCGTTCTTTCACAATAGCACCTGTTACTAGGTTTTCACTAATTGCTTTTATTGTACCTTGTTATTTGCTTTTTCTAGATTTTTTGATTTTTTTTCTTGTTTTGGCTTTTTCCGTGCATTAGGCTACTTAAGTGTAGTACTTCTTCAGATGGATGTTGTTAGTTGGTTCGTCAAGCACATCTCCTTCTGAAGTTGTTAACTGATAGGCACCTGATCCATAGATTGATATGATGACATAGGGACCCAACCAGTTAGGTTCAAACTTCCCTTTCTTTTCTCGATCTTGTTGATTTCTTGGATTTTCTTTGAGGACTAGGTCACCAACTTTGAAGTTGCAAGGGATGACCTTGTGATTGTAGCTCCTACACATGTGTTGTTGATATGCTTTGAGATGAGTGTAAACATGCTGACATCGTTCATCTAATAGATCAAGTTCTTGCAATCAGTTAACTCGATACTCTTCATCTGGGATTAAACCTTTCAAAGAGACTCTGAGAGATGGGATTTCTACTTCGAGGGGTAAAATGGCCTCTGATCCATATACCAATGAGTATGGTGTTGCTCCTGTAGGTGTGCGGATGCTGGTTCTATATGCCCAAAGTGCTGGATTAAGTTGTACATGCCAATCTTTGCCTGAATCATTCACTGTTTTCTTTAGGATCTTTAGTATTGTCTTGTTAGATGCTTCTGCTTGACCATTTCCGTGTGGGTAGTATGGTGTAGAGAACCGATGTTGGATTTTGAATTTTTCACATAGTTCTTGTACATCTTGGTTTTTGGAAGGCCGTCCATTATTTGTGATGATTGAACTTGGAATACCATATCTGCAGATCAGATAATTTAGGATAAAAGAGGCAATTTGTTTCCCAGTTACTGTGGTCACTGCTTCTATCCACTTGGTAAAGTATTTTGTTGCAGTTATAATGAACTTGTGTCCATTTGAAGATGAAGGATGAATTTTGCCAACTAAGTCTAGTCCCCATTGACAAAAGGGCTAGGATGTTGTAAATGACTGTAGTTCCTGTGCTGGTGCATGTATCAAATTGCCATGGATCTGGTATTTAGGACATTTCTTGGCGAAGTGATATGAATCTTTCTCCATTGTAGGCCAGTAGTATCCCATCCTTAGAAGCTTTTTAGCAAGAGTAGTACCACTTGAATGTGTTCCACAAATACCTTCGTGAAGCTCGTGTAAAGTGGAATCAGAATCATTACGATCAAGGCAATGAAGAAGAGTACCATCTAGACCTCGACGATACAAAGTATCAGCGGTAAGGGTATAAAGGGTAGCTTGTCGGATAAAATTACGTTTCTGGTTATGGGATTGGTCAATGGGTAAGCTATTGTTCTTGAGGTAGTCATATATTGGTCCATATAATGGAGAATCTGAACCAGTCAAGGCATAGAGAACATGGGATTCAGAGTGGTCATAAGCTGGGGAGAACAGTTGCTCTACCAGAAACTCATAATGACTCTATTGCTCTAAAATTTGTAGTAATGAAGTGATAGTAGCCATTGCATCGGCTGCTTCGTTGTTCAACCTTGGTATTTGATCGAAGGTGATGTGCATAAAATACTGTTTGAAGTCATCCACCATTCACTTGTAGGGTAGTAGCTTGTCATCCTTTGTCTGATAGTTGTGAGTCGCCGTAGACCTTTAACCCTATGATTTTCCATTTGATGACCATTTTAATGCCAATAACCAATGCCTCATATTCAACCATATTATTTGTGCATGGGAACATAAGCCTATATGATCTTGGTATAGTGTGTCCTTCAGGAGTGATGAATAGAATGCCAGCACCTGAACCATGTTGTGTGTAGGATCCGTCAAAGTATAGGGTCCATTGTTTGGTAGAAATGGCAAGAACGTCCCTGTCCGGAAATTCAATTTCCATAGTTTGTTTTCCTGATAGCGGTGCTTCAGCCAGCTGATCTACAATTGCTTGTCCTTTGATGGCTTGTCTTTCTGTGTATTGGATGTTGAATTCACTGAGAATCGTGACCCATTTAGCCAATCTACCTGTAAGAGCTACCTTGCTGAGTAGATATTTGAGAGGATCAATTTTTGCCACTAGCTTAATTGTGTGTGCTAGCATATAATGTCGAAACTTCTAAGATGCGAAGACCACTGTTAGGCAAGCCTTTTTAATGAATGTATTATTGAGTTCATAGCCATTCAATGTCCTACTGATATAGTATATGGCTTGTTCTTTTCCTAGTTGATCTTCTTGTGCCAATAGTGCCCCTAGCGATATATCTGTTGTTGAGATATATAGAATAAGTGGCTTTCCTGTGACTGGTGGTACCAGAACTGGTGGATTCATCAGGTACTATTTGATTTGGTAAAAAGATTCTGCACACTTGGTCTCCCATCTGAATGGTACATTTTTGTGTAGTAAATGGTTAAATGGTAGACTTTTATCTGCTAGTTGAGCGATGAATCGCCTGATTGATTGAAGTCGTCCTTGTAGAGATCTTAGTTGACTGATATTCTTTGGTGGTGGCATCTCCATAATCGCTTGTACCTTTGCTGGATCTAATTCAATACCTTTAGCTGAGACTATGTAGCCTAGTAACTTGCCTGATGTAACCCCGAAGACACACTTCTTAGGGTTGAGTCTAACTTGGAATTTCTCCAATCGATCAAAAATTTGTGTTAGGATGCCGAGATGTTCTGCTCTAGTGAAGGATTTAGCTACTAAATCATCCACATAGTCTTCCATGAATGTGTGCATCATGTCATGAAATATTGTTGTCATTGCTCTTTGATAAGTAGCCCCTGCATTCTTTAAGCGAAAAGGCATAACATTCCAACAATACATTCCCCAAGGATAGGTGAATGTTGTTCAGTCTTGATCTTTTGGGGCTATTTTGATTTGATTATAGCCTAAAAATCCATCCATTATTGAGAGCATTGCATGGCCTGCTGTGAGGTCTACAATTATGTCGATACTAGGAAGAGAAAAGTCATCTTTTGGACAAGTTTTGTTGACATCTCTAAAATTAGTGCAGATTATGATACTGCCATCTGGTTTTGATATTGGTACTATATTGGAAATCCATTCTACATAGTTAATGGGTCAGATGAATCTGACATCTAATAACTTCTTGAGTTCAACTTTGACCATGAGTGCCACCCATGGATTCATTTTTCGTAGCTTTTGTTTGACTGGTTTAACTCCTAGAGAGATGGATAAGTGATGCATGATTAAGTGTGGATCTACTCTCGGCATATCGGCATATGACCAAGCAAAGTTAATTTGCTTTTCTTTAAATAAAATGATAAATGTTGATCTTTCCTCCTCTGTCGGAGATTCTACAAGGTGTATGTTTTTGATTGCTTCTGTGGTACCAATGTTGATTGATTGAGTGGGCTCAATCAATATGGGTGATCGTTCATGAAAGTGCTTAGGAAGAGTGTCAAGTCTCCCATCTTTAGGTGCCTTAAAAAGGTTTTCACCCTTAGATGTGTCCTTTATTTTTACTTTTTTGTGATCTATAGCTGCCATTGACTGGTTTTCAGCATTAGATCTTGTATTTGGTTCATTTTTGTGACTAAGAGACTTGGCACTCCCTAGTTTGCAGACATCATTACTTTGTTCATTGGTAGAGCCTATTTTCGGATTAACGATACATAGGAAATGGATAATAGATTCATCATCTGGGAAAATTGGTATATCATGGATTTCAGGTTCATCCCAGTCTATGAGGTCAGGAAAGACAAGTGGTAAGGAATCATTTGGTGGATTAAGTTCTGCTACTGTAAGTGTTAAGACAGAGTTTTCATCGTGATTGTTCTTGGTTGTAAAGAAGTCTAGGATTTTGTCGAGGTCTTCGATGGTATTATCTTCCATATAGACTTGTTCATAATGTTTCTATTCGCTTTCTTTGGCATCATAGATATTTTGCGGTCCAAATTCAAGAGGTCTATCTTCTGTGTTATGTTCTTCTTGAGAAAGTGATATGGAATTAGTATTGTCAGTGATATCTGCAGTAGCATCTGAGCAGCTACCCCATTCATATTCATTTGAATCAGTCTCTGAGGCATCATCCCAGATTCTATTAGTGTTGTAAATAGGTATGTTGTATGGTGAAAATAGATCTTTGATGATGGATACCAATTTGATGGTTTTTGTTGATTCGGTGTCAGATCCTGCTTCTATTTTCTGTATTTGTTCATAGAATGTGCCTCCTCGGGGAGGAATAATGGTATTCGAAGATGATATTATTTTTTCTTGAGATATTGGTGTTTGAATATGAGCTACTGCTGTAGATATGGCCTTCTTGTGGCTTAGACATTTTGCCTGATGTAACTTCTGTTCTTGACATTCCCATGTTTTGCAGATTGTTTCTGTTGACTCAAATAGTGCTTCCTGCTAGGATTCTTCTTTGTACTTCTTCTTTGCTTTCCATTGAGGTTTTGTAGTTATGTGTGGTGGCTTTCTTAATAGAAAAGTGAGCTTACAACCCAATCCTATTTTGTCTCTACTGGGCTGTGACGGAAGATCTATGGGTTCAGTGACTCCTTTGCGTTTTCCAATAGGTCCTTTACCATCATATCCCATTTGCTGCATGATTAAGTATCCTTTTCCATATAGGTGTGTTGGTAGAACAATGTCCAGAGCAGTTGCTCTATTATCTTCTTCCTCATCTTTGTATAACCAGCTAAGAATGTCCTTATCTTCTGATTCATGTGCTAGAGTCCCTAGTTAGATGAAGGTACCATCAAATTTGGTGATGGGCTGAGTTACCAGATGCGTTGATGTAGTAGGCAATCCATGAGATCTAGGTGATGTTGGTAATTTGGCCAAACATAGGGGCTCCAAAGAGTATTCTCCCATACCTCGGTCTTTGATTTGCATTTGCTGCTTGAAATCTCCAAATAATGAGGTGGGCTTTGCTATCTGTAGATCTTATGTTGAAGATCGCTGCTTTTCTCTATTATGAGGAACTAAATTGTCCTATACTGCCCCCACTGTGTTGCAATGTTGAAAGGGATTGTGATCAGCAGATATGGAGATTTCTTGTCCATCACAAGGAAATTTGACACACTGGTGATACGTAGAAGGCATTGCTTGCATTTCATGTATCCAGGGTCGTCCTAACAAAATATTGTAGGTGAGATCTATGTCTAAGACTTGACACACTGTATCTTTTTGCACTGGTCCAACTTGAATGGGTAACATCATAGTGCCTTTAGAGGACCTTTCCTCATCATCATAGGCCTTGATGGTAATTTTCTTATAGGGATCAATAGACTCTTCTGAGAAGCCTAATGCACGGATAAGCTTTAAAGTACATATATTAAGTCCAGCTCCTCCATCTATTAAGAATCTTTTTACTTGGTGTTTGCAAACGATGACTTCGATATGGAGAGGAGTGTTATGTGGATGACTCAAGGAAGCATTGCCATGCTCTGAGAAGGTGAGGTTATGAGGTCCGGTCATATGGGCGACCATGGCTTGAAATCTGTCCGTATCCAGATTTTGAGGTACATTGGTTTCCAATAGCGCTTGTTCCAATATGTCTTTGTGCTTCGGTGATAGTTTCAGCAATTCTAGTATAGATATCTGAGCTGGAGTTTTGTGTAGTTGGCTAACCAAGTCATATTGGATTTTTGGTGTAGTATTTGTAGGCGCAGTATGTCCTCTTAAGACATATTTCTGAGTTCGGGTTGTCACATTGACAGATTCATGATCACGCTGATCTTGGATGGTGATGACATTTACTTGATGATCTTTAGCTGATATGTGATTTATGGTGTTGTTGTAGATATGGTTAATACAAGCTCCACGTGTATCATTCGAGGTTGAGGCTCCATCTTTGTTGTAATTTGGAAGAGGATTTTTAAAGGCTCCGTGATCACCATTTGTTTTGAGACCATCTACCATTAAGTCACCTCGATCAATCATGTCTTGCACAATGTTTTTCAATCTCACACAATCATTCGTCCGATGACCCTTGTTACGATGGAAATCACAATAGTGTGAATCATTCCACCAAGGTGGTTTGATTTGGGGTTCATAGTTGTTGATCGCAGGCAAGGAGAGAATTTTGTTTGCGAGAAGTTCTCTGAATGCTGATTCTAGTGATTACCCCAATGGTGTGAAGACACGCTTTTGGAAATTGTTCGTGTTGTTGCATGAATTGTTGTTAGGTCCTAGATTCATGTTTTTGCTTTGAGTATCGTTGATGTTGCTTGTGTTGAGTTGTCCTTGATCGATGTTTGGTGCATATGTGCTAGCATTTGGATTAGCATTTTTAGGATTTTTTGTATTTTTAGGATTCCTAGATAATGCAAGCATTGGTTGCTTAGATTTGGGATCATGTGAGTCATTGTTGCCTTCATTTTTGTTTCGAGTCCAAAATCAAGATTTGTCCAAGTTTCTGTTGTTCTAGTTATTGTAGTTTGATGAGTTTGTTCTTTCCTTGAAGAATTTGAGTGTTCCCTTTTTGACACACGCTTCCTCTACTTGAATGCCATTTTTAATCAATTTAGCGAAAGATGGTATGCATTGGAGTTTTAGCCTGTAACTCATTTCACCATTCAAGTTGTCGATGAAGATCTCCATTTTCTCCTTTTCAAGAATATCTCAAGGATATCATGATACCATACGCCACCAACGTTGAAGGAAAATCATGAATGTTTTGTTGTTCTTTTGTTTGGTGTTGTAGACATCCAACATGGTTATGGCATGTTGAATGTTATAGGAGTATTGGGTTATGAACTTGTTAACCAATTCATCAAATGATCTGACAAGTAGTGTAATTTTGGATAACCATTCCATTGTTTTCCCTCTCAAGCTTCTTGGGAATAACCTCATCAGATAGGTGTCATCATGAGCAAACTCAAGACTCATGGTACAAAATTCTCTAACATGATCACGAGGATCACTTTTGCCATCGTATTTGTCAAATTTAGGTACATCTGAGTTTGGAGGAAAAGGGATCATGTGCAATCTCCTGTCGAAAGGATAGGGATAGATTTTGTTTAAAGAGTACCATACTGTTGTCCCTTGTTGCATATCCTGCATTTGCCTTTGTAACATTTGCATTTGTTGAGTAAGGGCAGCCAAAGGTATATTGTCTTGTCGAGGGAAAAGTTCTTCCTTTGTATTGATCCTAGGTTGAAAAGGTGTTTGGAATGGTATATTTTGCTTGGGAAGGTATTGTCTTGGTGTATGTTGCTCCGGTATGTTTTGCAATGGTGTATGTTGTTCTGGTATGTTCTAATCTAGGATATTTTGTTCAGGGTCGCAGATTTCCCTTTCTCGCTGTTGTTCTTGATATTCATAATGCTGAGGGTGTGTCCTAAACATATCTGCGTCAAGGTTTTCAGGGAGTTTTACTCCTTTACTTGTGAGCATGAGCAAATATTTTTCTTTGTCATTTTCCATAAGCCTTTCTACAAGCTTTTGGAATGAAGGGTTTTCCTGACATTCCTGAAGAAGTGCTTCAGAAATTTTAGTCTCTTCTAGGTGTGGACCTTCAAAAGGATTTGACAACCTTCGATTCATACTAGACTCTGCGTGTGTCTCGCTTTGTTGGTTTCTTTGAGAGCGAGTAACAGACATTTTAGTAGAAACTTTCAGTGATGAAGGGGACAAAATCCTCGTTGATATGTTGCTCGGGGGTGGGTGGTTTTGGTCAAGATGTGTTATAAGTGATACACTCATCGGGCAAGAATGCCGGATTGATCCTTCCTCCATGGTTTATGATTTGATTAAAAGCAGACTTTTGAGAATATACCCTTATTTTTAAAGGCTCTTTGTCAAATTTGTTGGATTGGTTTTGGATATAAAGTTTGAAGTGATGAAGGAATACCCGATGAGATTTGAAGAGTTGATGATTAATGTATAAAAACTTATTTCTCTTGATGAATTTGGAAAAACTAAGTTGTTGTTTCTTCAACGTGATGTTACGATAAAGGTTCTTTCTTCTCAGAATATGGGGATTAGTCATGCATGAGTGATCAATGGTTTCCTTTGATTTGTTTGGATTCAATTGATCTTGTTTTGAAAATTTCAAGTTTTACTCTATCAAAATGAAGGTTTAGATGCCCCTTCACGACAAAGTGTGTCAAATGATATGGATAAAAGCCTACCGATATGGAGACTTGATTTGACAACCTGAAATTGTTAAACAAGTGTTTTTGATATGAAATCCGTAAGATGGTAAAGGATTTTGTTGATACTTATGATGAGGTTTCCGGATTATGATAAGATAGATATGTTTTACCGTGCGATCAGTTTTGGATTTTTACAACGTTTGTTTTGACACCAATTTAGCTCAAGAAATAGCTTTTAATGGTTTGTTTTCACTACTTTGCTTTGATGAAAAATGTTGTTGATGACAAGAGGCTTCTGAAAATGTTTTAAAATTTTTTAAAATTCCTCACTGTTTTGCCCTCTGTCTATATGTTTTTGGTTATGCGCTAAAATAGAGATGAAATGCGCTACAAAAATTACTCCATGCGCTAAAAGAATGACCACACACGCTAGGCTGCCCCCAGACACGCACTAAAGATTTGACTGTTCAAAAATTTGTTTTCTGCCTATTAAAAAAGCTATGTGCTAACCTGGGTCTATGATGCACTAACTGTTAAACCTGATACACTAATGTTTGATTTCTACGCACTAAGCTGATGCTTCCACGTGCTAGACTATTTTTGTGATGCGCTAAATGTTTTAACACTATTTTGATTGTGGGATAAAACGCTACTGTTTGGAACAAATGCACTAACTAGATGGTTTGATGCGCTAACTGAAATACCCTACGCGCTAAGGAGTTGTCCTCATGTGCTAATCTGCCTTGTTTTTTTCTTGAGTTGGTTTTTCTGCAATTTTTGGTTTTGATCGTGAATTTTTCAGTTTAGATGGATGATTTTTTGAAACAATAAATGCAAGCACAGCATAAAAAGTACAACCATTCTGCCTAATCTAACAAAAAGTGTATGTTCTGCGAGGATGTGTTCAAATCCCCAATGTTTTAATAGGTTTGGATATGAATAATACACTTCAGAAAGACTCTTTATTCAAAGGTCATAAATAACATCATAGCCCACTAGTCTTGATACTCCGTCAGCTCAAACAGTCGTGTCACCCCCTAGAGGGCGCATGTTTTTTTGCCTTTTGCCAGAAATTAACTCAAAGTGAATCGCTTCACAGTTGAGTAGTTATCTTGGGAGATATATGGTGAGTAATCTTGGGGGCAGATTCTTCCCCACCCTTGCACTATGATGTTATAAATGTCTGGTTACTGACTAGGTTCAAAGTTTCTATTTCTATGGCTCGTAATCAGGCTTCCTGTTCAGCCGTCAGTGATAAACTCCCTCAGAGGCTTCCCAACCTTTAGAACAAAGGCTTTACATATCTCGAGGATATTGGGGGAAGGCTAATCACTGTGCACAACCGTTGAAAAGGACTTTCATCACTTTTTACTTTTGATTATAGTGGGTTGGAATACTTGGCGTCAAAGTCGTTCCCCACTTGGGTTGTTCCCTTCACACCAGCCATAAATGGTTTTAAGAGTTGATTTCAACTCCTCGGGAAGGCAGGCCAGCTAAAGAATGTAAATGCTTTTGAAGGAAAGAAAGCTTTTTAAGAGAGGTCTAGTTTTTTGGATCACCCAGTTAAGGGGAGAACATATACCTTCCTCTTTCGATTCAAGGCAATCAAAAATTCTTTTTAAACCTTCAATTCAGTGATTTTCTAACCTCTACTGGGAGATGTTGCTCCAAGAAAACCATGTTGTTCCTTTTAATTCTTCAAAGCAATGATTATTTAATCTAGTGAAAGAATCTGGTCAACAAAGCAAATTTATCGATGTGGTCAACAAAAGAAAATCGGAAAAGGGGAATAACTTCCCTCTTTTGATTTTGAACAAAACTTCGTAAGTGAGGTTCTTTCCTTTGCAGAAATTTAAAAATGAATCCTTTTATGCACCAAAGGATGGTGAGGTTCTTTTTAGAGCTAAGTTTGCAAAAAGAAATTTTTGTGTTGTCCTTTTTAGAGCTTAAAATAAAGGTTTTCTCCTATGAGAGCAAGAAAAATTTGGATAGTGGTTCTTTTTATAGCCCAAAAACAAGGTGAGTTCAATTTTAAGAAAAGAAAAATCAAATTTTAAACTAACCTAGGTAAGTTAGTAAAAATCTAACTATCTTAATCCTAAGATGAAGCTCCTATCTACAATGAAGTTGTTAGAAACCTGCAAAATAACCAGTTAGATACCTCGGTGGACTTCTACAAGTCTAATTTCTAACTTTCGGTTACAAAAGTTGTTTTTCTTATTTCGGTCTATAATGTGCTACAAAACAAACTGTACACGCTACAAAATCACAATAATGCGCTAAAATAAGCCAGTGATGCGCTATACTATCCTCGGGATGCCCTACTCTATGCACCCAAGATGTTGCTCTATTTTTCTCCTTAGATAAATTAGTAATCTTATGCACTGATAAATGGACTTTTCGCACTAGATGATGGACTCCATGCACTGAACAGTGAACCGAATGTGCTAGGCTATTAACCGGATGCGCTAAACATTTAACTCAACGTGCTAATTCATTTTTTTCGCGTGCCTGCAAAAGTGGATATATTTCAAAACCGATTAGATACGTGGGTTTGGGCCCCACGGTGGGCACCAGAAATGTATGCGAGAAAAGTGGGTCGATAGAAATTGAAATGTGAAAAATAAAGTTCTAGGGAGCCTTTCTCACACACCCATAGGACTTCTTGGTGCAAGCTATGGAGTTATGAAGTATAAGTCAGCTTCCCAAGGATGGTTCTGTGGTTCTCTATCTTACATAGTCCCTCAAACCAATGTTTTTTCTCTCAGATCACTGAGCAAAATGGTTTAGGGATGGCAAATGCAAGAACGAGGGATGCTTTTTGTTGATTTAATATGGGATGCATCCTAAGCTATGCATGATTCTAGAAATGCAATAAACTAACTATAAGATGACAAGGTTAGTAATAAGACTATCCTAGCATGCTATATTAGTTAATGATTTAAGCTAATGACAATAGAAATACTCTAAAATGCATATTAGAATAATTTCTATTTTAAAGAGAGGCTAAATAATGAGAATATACGAAATGAAAGCTTGAATGTATTTGAGCATAAGTATGATACTACAAACCTGGATGATAGAATGGAGGAATGAGAGCTCTATTTATAGCAAAAATAGGGCAATGGATGGCCAAGATTGAAAGGTTTAATCAAGGGTTGAGTTTGAAAGTTGGGAATCCATGTTTGCAATTGGCACCAATGAAATGGTGACAAATGTCAACATAAGACTGGTTGAGAAAAGGGGTTGGGGACATTAAATGCCTGAGAAGACCTCATGGTTATCTTAGGGGTAATGGTCAAGCTTAAGTTAAGATTACCCATTGAATTAAGCTTTTATCAAAGGATAAACTCTTGTGCAAATAATTAAGAGATAACCATGGTCAAAGCAATGAATGCTTGATGAGACCCTTGGGTTGGATGGAGGTTAAGTTAGGCAAAAAGTCTCTAACCATGTAAGAGGGTTGAGTTAACCATTAATGGTTTGTAAGAGAAAGTTGTTGGAGACTTGGAGCCTTTAATGGTTATTGAAGACTTTGAGGGTTTGAGAAGTGACTTCGCTTTGTTGAGGGATGTGACAAAGTTTAGAAGATGGGTTAGGTTAATTTAGAAGTGATTAGAAGAGTCTAGAAGAATTTAGGAATAGGGTTTAGGAAGCAAGTGGGAGATGTAGGATTTTGCAAGTGGATGGAGGGATAATAGGATTAATTAAAATAAATTGCTTTATTTCAATTTGGTTGCAACTTGCATTTGTAGGATTTTGCAAGTGGGGGGATTTATAAATAAATTTAGATTTATTTAAATGTAAATGCCATTTTAATTAAATGTAGATTTAATTAAAATGGGAAAGGGGATAAATTGATATCTTTAATTAAATGTAAATTTAATTAAAATGGCTAGAGGGAGGGTATTTAATTAAATGGCTTAGATAGAAAAAGGGTATATTAATTAAATCTTAATTTAATTAATAGGAAGAATTAAGAATAATTAAATGAATAAAATTCACTTAATTCATTGTGCAACTTTTAGGTGTCTACAGTAACTATCGAGACTCCTACAAGAGAAGTCATAGGTTCAAAACTCATTGACTAATATAACATTATTTTAAACCTCGATCTTTTTATTTTATCCTTTTTTTTTAATATATAGAATTAATAAAAACAAATCTTATATTACACATACATACAATATATATATATATATAATATATATATATATATATATATATAATATATATATATATATATAATAAATCTTTATTACTTTTGTTTCATCTTTTTAATGCAACATAACATAGACCACTTAAATCATTTAATGTGTAGGTATCCTATCAAAGAAATAATCAAACATTATATAAAAATCATTACGAACAATATAAATCAGAACCAATCAAAATACTCAACCCAATACCCATCATAAACATGACATTGCCCAACCCTCAAGATAGGGTGATCTTCCTAAACAGGAGACCTATGTCCAATAGGTTTACTTGTGGGAACCTTGGTGTTATCTCTGCAACAACAACATTCGAGGATTTAGAGGCATGCTCAGACCTGTGTAGCCAGGTGGAGTCGATGCCTAGTACCTGCAATCCTGCATCACCGAAATATATATCCATATACAAATTATAAACAAAGATGGGGAGTGCGACATCTTGTGGGTCTCCATAGAATAACTATGACTACCTCCCCTCATCCTATAGATATCTCATATAGTAATCTATTCCAGGCATGATTGGGTTTGTATTGTTAGCTCGAGATAATAAATATAAAATATAGCAGCCATATGAAAAGATTATCATAATGAAATCATGTACATAAACCAATGAAACCCCTAACTCACTAATGCATCAGATAACATAATGAACCATAAAGGTGCAAATATAACTAAATATGTCTCATCATCTACTCTAACAAGGAAATATAGAGTCCAACATCACCAAATATAACAAATAATGTCCATGCCAAGAAAAGTTGCTAGGGTAGGTATTACATCCTCCCCCCGTAGAACTAGGCTTACTCCTAGAAGCCTATAAACAAATAGGTGTAAGTAGCTCTAAGTTTGCCCAAATCCTCCCATGTAGCCGAAGTCTCATCATTTGGGTCCCATTGAACCCTTGCCTGCTCTATAGTGCACCCCCTGAGGGTCAAGGTCCGCTGTTGTAGTATACGTACTGGCTCCAAAGCCAACTGCCCATCCACGACCTGTAAAGAAGTCCAATCCAATACATGTGTCAAATCTGGAATATATTTTCTAAGAACAGAAACATTAAATACGTCATGAATACGTGCAAGGCTAGGTGGTAGGGTGAGTCAATAAGCAACTGGTCCTATCATCTCCAGGATTTCAAATGGACCTAAAAATCTAGGTGCCAGCTTAGAACCTTTTCTATAATGAATTGGGCTCTTACGAGGGTGGACCCTCAAAAATACCCTATCACCAACTACGAATTGCCTATCAACCCTATGAGCATCTGCATACTTCTTCTGTCTATCTTGTGCAGTTGCCAAATGTTCTTTGATACCCTGAACCTGTGCTTCCATATCCTATAACATTTCTAATCCAAGAAGTGTCCTATCATCTAATCTATCCCAACTCAAGGGTGTGCGAAAAGGTCTACCATACAAGGCCTGATATGGTGACATGCCGATGGAACTGTGATACCCATTGTTATATGCAAACTCGACTAGATACAAGTAATCCTCCTAAGCGAACTATCGATCCATCACATACATCCTCAACATGTCCTCGAAAATATGATTAACTCGCTTTGTCTGACCATCAGTCTCAGGATGGTAAGCAGTAATATAGTTTAGCTGAGTCCCTAAATCATGTTGCAAGGCTGTCCAAAAAGACGAAGTGAACACTGGATGCCGATCTGAAATAATCTTACATGGAATTCTATGTAATATAACAATGTCTCTGACAAAAATTTGTGCTACTGAAGATGTTGTATATGAAGATCTAAGAGGAGAAAAATGAGCTACCTTAGTCAACCGATCAACGGTAACCATAATGGCATCATGACATTGCGAAGATGTAGGCAAGCCAAGTATGAAATCCATAGAAATGATATCCCATTTCCATTCTGGAACTACATGGGACTATAAATATCCTGCTGGATGTTGGTGCTCTGCCTTCACCCTTTGAAACTCAAGGAAACAAGATACAAAGTCTGCTATGTCTCTCCTCATTCCTACCCAATAGTAGAGTTTCCTCAAATCTGCATGCATCTTCTTAACACCAGGATGTGCCGAGTAAGGGGCACAATGGGCTTCCACTAAAATTAACCTTCGAAGTCCATCGGAGGGTGGAACATAAATATGTCCCATACACCTAAGAAGACCATCAATATCCATTGAATATCCAGTCTATCTACCTTCTAGCATTCTGCCTAATGCAATCTCTGATCGGACCTCTTGATACTAGTCATCTGATGGGAGTGCATTAAGTATCTTACTCTTCAAATCAACTTCAACTATTACTAATGATATCTCATGCCTCCTATGGCTCAAGGCATCTGCAACTATATTTTCTTTTCCTTGAATGTATTTTACTTCAAAATCATATTCACACAAAAATTCCATCCACCTGCACTGTCTGGCATTGAGATTAGGCTGAGTAAATATGTACTGAAGGCTGCGATGATTTGTATGGAGTTCAAATCGATGTCCTAACAAGAAATGTCTCCATCGGTTCAAGGCATTAAATACAACCACTAACTCTAAATCATGAGTAGGATAGTTGAGTTCATGTTTTTTTAAAACTTCCTAGACTCATAAGAAATAACTCTACCTTCCTGTATTGATACTGCCCCTATGCCTTCCAAGGAAACATCTGTGTAGACCATAAAATCTTTTGAGGGGTTAGGTATTGCCAAAATTGGAGCACTGGTTAGCTTCTCCTTTAAACATTGAAAAGCTTCTTCACATTTTTTGGTCCAAATAAACTTCTTCCCCTTCCTCTACAAGGAAGTGATAGGATGAGCTATCTTGGAAAAACCCATAATAAAATGTCGATAATAGCCAGCTAGGCCCATGAAACTGCAAACTTCTGAGACATTAGCGGGTGTTGGCCATTCTACTATGGCTTGAATCTTTGTTGGGTCCACAAATATTCCTTCGCCTGAGATAACGTGACCAAGATACTTAACTTCAATTTGAAAGAACTCACATTTCTCAACATTAGCATATAATTGATTTTCTCGTAGGCATTGTAACACTTGGCGTAGATGTTGTTCATGCTCTTCCATTGTTTTTGAGTACACCAATATATCATCTATGAAAACTATCACAAACTTATCCAAGTAAGTTCTGAATACTCCATTCATAAGGCACATGAATACTAAAGGAGCATTAGTTAGACCAAAAGGCACCACAGTGAATTCATAGTGGCCATATCGAGTATGGAAGGCTATATGATAGATGTTGGTCTCAAGGATCCTTAGCTGGTGGTATCCTGACTTAAGGTCAATTTTGGAAAATAACTTTGCCCCTTTCATCTGATCAAACAAGTCATCAATATGGGGTAGTGGGTATCGATTCTTAATGGTAACTTTATTGAGTTGTCGATAGTCAATACAAAGCCTGAGAGAACCATCCTTCTTCTTCACAAAAATCACTGGAGCACCCCATGGTGATACACTCAGCCTGATAAAACCCTTTTCCAATAGTTCCTCTAATTGTAACTTTAACTCACTTATTTCCTGAGTAGTCATGCGATATGGAGCTTTGGAGATGGGTTCCACTCCCAGTACCAAGTCTATACGAAAATCAATATCCCTTTTTGGAGGCATTCCTGGGATTTCCTTAGGAAATACATCAACAAACTCTTGAAGCAAGGGGTGATCAAGTGTTACTTCCTTACTTTCCTCTTCATCAAGATCATTAACTGAGACTGCAAAAAGTTGACATCCCTTTCGCATACATCACTTGAGTTGCATTGCAGATCTCATATGGAGAGATATGGGTCATTGAATACCTACTATCACTCTATGCTCAATAGAATCATCAATACAATATATAGTTTTCTTTTTGCACTCTATGTTGGATTCATGCTCTTCTAGCCAATCCATACCTAAAACAACCCCATAAGAGCCAAGAGGGATTACATGAAGGTCTACCTTTGTAGTGAAGGGTCCTAATCCCAGTTCACATTCTTGGACACATAAATCCATGGTCATTTTGGTCCCAAAGGCTAGTTCTACCTGCCACTTAACTTCTTGCCCTTTTGCCACTAGCCCACACTTTTCTACTAAGGATGGAGATATGAAGGAATCAGTTGCTCCAGAATCAAATAAAATAGATATAGTTTTACCCTTTAATGAACCTATGGTTTCAATAACTGTGCCTTGGTGATCAGTTTGCTTTTTCTCTATTGCAGCAAATATTCTATGGGACTGGCCTACATTTCCTACTGTGGGTTCAGAGGCTTCTTGATTCTGGTTTGTGAGGGACTTGGTGCATTGAGGACAATGTACTGCAATATGCCCATGTGCCCACAAGAATAACAACCTGTGTTTCTCACAAATTTTCTTGTAGATGGTGCACTCGATTGCTGGTAACTCCCTTTATTAATGTTCTGAGAATTTTGGGATAGTTAAGGGGTATACTTCTGCTGGGTGCGAGAATTACCACGATTTTGTTGGTATTGAAATTTTCCACCACTCTGATTGTAATTCTGGGACTTTTTCTTATGTGAGAAATGTCCTCCTTTGAGAGTTGATTGTTGATTCTTAGAGCCTGACGTCCCTTGATATTGGTTCCCCTTAGAGATGGCCCCAAAACTATTACCTCGATTGCTGGAATGGCCTCCTATACCCAAATTAACATTCCTCTCCACCAGAAAGGCTTTGGCTATTGCATCTCGAAGACTCTTTGGTTCAAAGACCACTACATCCCTAGAAATATGGTCATTCAATCCCCTAATAAAATGTTGCACCAACATAGGTCCATCCTCCTTGTAACCTGAGAAGGGCTTAAGTTCATAGAACTTTCGCTCATAATCTTCAACCGACAAGTTGTTTTTCTTTAGGTGATGGAATTATTCTACTCTACCCTATCTCCATTGATTTGACATGAATCTATATTTAAATCTTTCTAAAAATAATTCCCAAGAAATGGTGTCTATGCTAACTTGGAGTTTTTCTTCCTCCATTCGCCACCATGTTGAAGCAAACTTTGTTAAGTGCATAATGACACATCTAGCTTTAACATTGCTACTAAAAGGGTGCATGGTGAAACATCTTTCAAGATCAAATATCCAAGTTTCTGCCATAGATCCCCCCTCATTGCCAAAGAAAAGAGGTATCTTAGCCCTAAGTAAATCCCTCATGTGAGCAATAGAATCACTATCTGGTCTTCTTGTCTCTCTCCTAGGGCTCCTATCTCTTTCCCTATCATGATGTTGAGAGTTATTTCCTTCCTCATGGTTTTCTTTATTTTCAATTGTATCTAACCTCTATAGGATCTCCCCCATCATGCGCCTCAATTGAGCCCATTCAGATTCATTATTTTGACTTTCATCTCTCTCTTCCCTATGGGTATCTTGGGATTGTTCTCCCTCATGGTCCCCTTGGAAACTCTCTTGCTGAGACCTAGAGGCAGAGTTTCGGTTTCCATCCCTAGCTGCTCTACGGGTAATAGGGGCCATCTGGGAGAGTAACACAACATAAGAAAGGATATATATAGATGCAAAATATAATATAACTAAGCAAAATAGACCCTAGAGTTCCTAGTGTAGCAACCTAGGGCTCTGATACCAAATTGTCATGCCCCGTCAAGGAACCCGGTAGGACAAGAACAAAAGTTCCAAAATATGCTACAATTTTTTTTAATATAACATACACCTACCACCTCTAGAAAGTAAACATACTTAATGCCCTTACAGGTTCCCTTTAATGTTCATCAACATAATTGAAAGATATAACAGCTTAACACATTACATAATGTGCATAAAATAAACATACAATGATCTTCTTAATTATGAGCATGATATAATATTTCACAACACATTAACTTTACTATCTATTGAATATGCTACAAAGCTTTTATCATTTCATTTGAGACCAAAGTAAAAGTACATAACAATCCCATTCCCACTATATAATGAATAACTATCATTTGCATCATTTTCCCCTTGATTATTATTTACAACATCCATACAATTAATACTTTTCATTTGATAACAACATATATAATAATGCAATTGAAATTTCTATTAATGCCTTCTACTCAATTTTCATAACACAATAAGATCATAAAGGGATATGTTAGGAAGGGTAACATAACTTTTAAAAACATTGTTTCAAATACAAAGTAATCGTCCCTTATCATAGTTCCTATAAACTACCCTCCCTTTTACAATGCTTTTCATAAAATTGCATGTTTGTTATGAGGCCATTCATGGCTTACAAATAATCTTTACAATATTTGAATGTACTAGCTCAAAAGAAAGGTCTTCAACATCTTCTATCAAGGATCAAGAAGCATCATCAAAAGAGATCACAAACACACCTCGAAAAATATTTACCATTCAACCACGTGGAACCTCAAAGGTCCACTCCCGCATGCTAGGAGATAAAACCAAGGTCCACGCAAGTACTAGGGCAATACTAAGGCCATGAGACATGTTTCCCCAAAACAATAAACAAGAACCACATATCACATAACAACATCAAATAACATCACAAGAGAGAGAGAGAACCAGAACACCTACTAGGTGGGTGTCATCATATAACCTTAATGTCGGGATCCACCCTGCCTACCATGTACCACGGTCCCCTCTCAAAAGGATCCACCCATGCTGTAATAATGGTCGTGGTACTCCAATAGGCCTATATGGACTAAAATAATGATTTATCTTGTATTAGTGTGTTATAGCACAACCCAACCCAAGTTCATTTTTAAAAAAGGTTATCACTTGAATTAAACCCACTCATAGGATCTCCTAGCAACCACTTTGGGTCCTGGCAACCTATAGTGAGCCACCCACCTAGGGTATCTAGTTACCCTACTCAAACATTCATCAAATTAAATAATAATAATTCATCTCACACAATAAGCATATAAGTTCAAGTACTCTCCCATGTCCTCCAAATCATAAGGATGAGTCTGACCCTTATCTCTAAGCCACAATAAAGTATGAGAAGGAGGTGGCCAATGCATAACATATATAAAAACATTTTATTTTATTTTTATCATGAACGTCTCACATACATGAATTAGAGGTCTTTAAAAATACAGGTACCTACTATAGAAAACACCCAAACCCCTAAGAAGGAAAAGCAACCCAAAGAACAACTCAAAAACCCATAAAAATTGAACCATGTTTCCATAGATATTTATCTTGATAATGGTTTGAGTGAAGACTAAAATATATTTGAGAAAATAGTATAATGATTTATATTTAATTTTAGCCTCAACCAAAGATTATAATAAAAGTTTAAATAAATTTTCTTATAACTATTTAAAACCCTATTTGATAGAGTTGTGTAAAAGAGTATGTTCATAAATTCATTTTAAACCATTAAAAGATGAAATATCTTGGATTATTATAATATTTGGAGTTATCTTTCATATCTATTTATTTTAGAATCATTTGGTTTTAGTTTGAGGAAGATATTTGATGCCCTAGTGACACAAACAATGAATTTGTTTGAGTTTCGATTGACAGATAATTAGTCTCGGTATGGGTAACTTAACTTTCAAACTAACCATTGGATTCTCCTAAATTTTGGAATTGTTTTAGTAGGCCTAGATTTTTACATTTTCACCAAAGTGATTTGACAAATAATATCCGTAGTGAAAGTTATGAATAATAGAATCAGAACTAATAAAACTGGGACAATCACGAGAATGGAAATCCTGTTTATTGGGTTGATACTTGACACTTGAAGAATAGTGGTTGGTTGGAATATGAAATTTAATTATAGATGTATTTCTATATTTGAATCACTACAGATCATAAATAATTTTTATATAGAAAAAAATAAAATAAATAAAACTAAAAACAAATACAAGAGTTATTACTCCCAACATGACACTCATTTTCTCTAGGTTGAATTTCCTAGCCAAAGCATATCCCTTACACAAACAAGGAAAGAAGCAGAAGAAAGTATTTCCAGAATAACACTTAGATTTTTAAATTTAAATTTCCATCTAATATTTATTTAATTAATGCAAGCATAGCACAAGCAAGCCACAAGGATTCTTCCTGGAATGAGGCCTTCCTTGGTTCCTGCGGAGAAAATCATTTGAGAAAGAACAAGCAAAAATCCAACCTCTTCATTTGCAAATCTCTCTTTCTACTCCTAATCCTTCAAATTCCTTCTGATTACCTTCCCAGAAAATACCAACTCCCCTCTCCAAAAATACAAACTTTAATAAATAATACCAACTTGTATAGTTGGAGAGGCTGTTTTATGGGAAGCAACCGTTCCAACCTCTATGGTTGGTATTATTTATTAACACTAACTATAATAGTTTATTTAAAATTTAATAGATAACCCACGTAAATAAGCATACTAAATACTAGATAGCTAATAAAAATCTCAAATAACACATATAGCTCAACGGTAACTATCAAGACTCATACAAGAGAAGTCATAGGTTCAAAACTCATTGACAAATATAACATTATTTTAAACCTCGATCTTTTTATTTTATCCTTTTTTTTTAATATATAGAATTAGTAAGAATAAATCTTATATTACACATACAATATATATATATATATATATATATATATATATATATATATATATATATATATATATATATATATATATATATATATATATATATATATATATATATATATATATATATATATATATATATATATATATATATATATATATATATATATATATATATATATATATATATATATATATATAAACATTATATATCTTTATTACTTTTGTTTCATCTTTTTAATGCATCATAACATAGACCACTTAAATCATTTAATGTGTAGGTATCCTATCAAAGAAATAATCAAACATTATATTAAAATCATTACGAACAATATAAATCAGAACCAATCAAAATACTCAACCCAATACCCATCATAAACATGACATTGCCCAACCCTCAAGATAGGGTGATCTTCCTAAATAGGAGACCTATGTCCAATAGGTTTACTTGTGGGAACCTTGGTGTTATCTCTGCAACAACAACATTCAAGGATTTAGAGGCATGCTCAGAGCTGTGTAGCCAGGTGGAGTCGACGCCCAGTACCTGCAATCCTGCATCACCAAAATATATATCCATACACAAATGATAAGAAAAGAGGGGGAGTGCGACATCGTGTGGGTCTCCGTAGAGTAACTACAACTACCTCCCCTCACTACAAATATCTCATATAGTAATCTATTCCAAGCATGGTTGGGTTAGCATTGTTAGCTCGAGATAATAAATATAAAATATAGCAGCCATATGAAAAGATTATCATAATGAGATCATGTACATAAACCAATGAAACCCCTAACTCACTAATGCATCAGATAACATAATGAACCATAAAGCTGCAAATATAACTAAATATGTCTCATCATCTACTCTAACAAGGAAATATAGAGTCCAACATCACCAAATATAACAAATAATGTCCATGCCAAGAAAAGTCACTAGGGTGGGTATTATACAGGGTTTTTGGTTGATGCATTCCAAGTCTGTGTGATTCGATCGATGACATCCTGTGATGGGTTAGCACTTAAATGAAGATTAGATCGTGTTGCCATGTCAGCCTTGTGTGCGTGAAGGATTTCCTTGAGGATCTTGCATGAAGAAGATTGATCCTATCTACTTTGGGAATGTGCGAAGTCTCAGTAAACGGTGGAGAGCACGTGATGAGTTATCAGCTTCCAGAAGTAGCAAAGAACGAACGATGGAGAACGTCTTGAGATCTGTTCAAGACTCTTTTATTCAATGCAATGTGTTTGAATGGCTAGGATTGGACCGAGTGTACTGATAATCTAAATGTTTAGGGTTTAGGGTTTATGCTACCGACCTATCTATTTCCTATAAGGTCGATGATGAGTTGCATTGTGAAGTTGTTGGCAGATGTTGTGTGTGTGTATCCAAGTGAAGAGATACTTGATTCTTGCCAGACCGGAGAAGTGTGTTGATACCTACAGAGTGTGACTGTAGAAGTAAAGAAACTAAAATGGATCTTTCTTGGCATTGAGTGTTGTTATCAGATCAGTGTATTACTTGTTGACTTCTAACCATTTCAACAGTTGGAAAATCCCTTAACATGGTAGCTTTAACAAGCTTTCTATAAATCCTTTAACAGGGTGACTCAAATTCATTGAGTTCTTCAAATCCTCTTCCGAGGTAACCTTTATCAGGGTTCTAACCTTTAACTGGGTATTTAGCCATCCCTTAACCGGGTGATCCCTAGCAGGATTGGTTCCTAGGAGAACCTATTGTAAAGTCCTTAACCGGACTAGGCTCCTAACAGAGCGGACTTCAAAAGAGTTCAAAGAACAACTTGTGGGTATTCATCCCCACCGTGGTTTTTACTAGTTGGGTTTCCACGTGAAAAATTAGTGTCATGTGTGATGCTTTTTCATGTGTTGATTAGTGTTTCGTGTTAAGTGGTAATGCATGTTGATCTAGTGGTCTTTATATTTCTGATGTATTACTTGTTTATGCATATGGGTGAAGTGGAAAGGAGATATTAGGTTGTGTGGAGATCTAAGTGTTACTGGTTTATGTGTTTCACAGTCTCACTGTGTTTTACCGATAGTGCCCTGTTTTAGATCGGTGACTCAGTTTACCAGTTTGTGCAGTCTTTACAGTCAAAGTGGTTTAAGGAAGTTTTTGTCTATACCGATTCACCCCACCCTCTTAGTATCTGTTGAGTACTTACTGTTCATCATTATTCATCAGTAAGGTTAGGCTTGAGTTAGATGAATAAAGCCTTTATCCAATGAATAATGTCTTTATCCAATGGACAAACTCTTGTGCAAGAGTTAGTGGGGATATCCATGGTCAAAGAAATGAATGCTTGAAGAGACCCGTGAGTTAAATGAGGGTTGAGTTAGAGGAAAAGTCTCTAACCATGTGGGTAAGTTGAGTTTAACCATTAATGGTCATGTAAGAGCCATTAATAGTTTCGAAGACTTTAAGGGTTAACTTGTTGAAGACATAAAGCCTTTAATGCTTTGAGAAGTGACTTCAAGTTGCTTAGAAATGTGACAATAATTAGGGGATATGATTAGGCTAATTTAGAATGGATTAGAAGAATCTATATGGGTTAGAAGAGTCTAGAAGGGGATTAAAAAAGCAAGTGGGTTTGGTGGGTGAGAGAAAATAGGATTTTAATTAAAATAAAATTCATTTATTTCAACTAAATAGGTGCAACTTGCATTTGTAGGAGAATGCAAGTGGGGGGTAGTTTAGGGATTTAAATAAATATTTTATTTATTTAAATGAGGAAAGGGGGTTAAATTAAATAAATGTGCTTTATTCATTTAATTAACTATTAGAGTATGGTTTAATGAATTAATTTAAATAAATTCAATAATTTATTTAATTAATAGAAGAAGAGGTTGAGAATGAATTAATTAAATATCAATTTAATTAACTGCTGACTGATGTTTAAATAATCAAATAAATACTAAATATTCATTTAATTAAGTGGACAAATTTATGTGTCTACACAATCCATTTGGACCTCCAAGAGGCCTCTAAATTACAATTCCAGAAACTAGATACTCATAACCTTCGAACTTCTTCCTAAGGATCACATATAACAATATATATACCCTCTAAAACACATCCAAATTGACCATAATAGATTACATTTACCAAGAAAGGAAAATGAAATGTGCCAATAGATCGACCCCAAGAATGAAAGGAAAATCCTCCAGAAAAGAACAACCAAGAAGCATAGATTGAACAGAAGGCCGGCCAAGGACTTGAGAACATTGAACAAGGCACCAAATAGATCCGCAAGCCAAGGAATTGCTCCGCATGAGAAGAAATCACCAACTAGCTGTTAAGCTCAAAAATTTTTTTGGGAACTAGGAATAGCCAATCCAGAAGCAATAACTCACTAGAAAAGAATCCAAATGGACTAAAAATATAGAATTACGATCAAGTACATGCCTAGAAACCAAAAATTTGATCCACAATGAAAAAGAACCAGCTATCGGAACACATTGAAAGAACACAAAAAATGCAATACTAAACTGAACAAGAACAAAGATGAAAGGAAATATTTTTGGTTGATGCAAGATTTCTTATGGACCGAGGATGCTCTTGCATCAAAGAGAAGGGGTTGTCCTAGAATAGGAGGCATTAATACTAAAGAGGATGCCAAATATCCTTTAAGTTTGTCAAAATAATTTTGGCATAAGCAATCCCATTGAAACTTGGTGTCCTTGCATAGGAGATGAGAAAATGAATGACATTTATCTACAAGCTATGCTATGAACCATCGAATAGACTAGAGTTTACCTTGTAAAAGGCTTGAGTGTCCTAGGGGGAGGCATTTCCAGAATAGCTTTTACCTTGGCTGGATCCACTTCAATCACTTTGTGAGACATAACTAATTCCAACAGTTTTCCAGATGTGACTCCAAAGACACATTTGTTAGGGTTGAGTCGTATCTTGTAATTTTCTAGTCTCTCAAATATTCCTCTTAAGATAGGGATGTGCTCTTCATGTGTCTTTTATTTTCCTAGGAGGTCATCCATATAGTCTTCCATGATGTCATGTAGGAGGTCATGGAAAATTGTAGTCATTTCTCTTTGATATGTGGCACTTGCATTTTTTAGTCAAAGGACATTACTCGATAGAAGAATGTTCCCCATTATGTGGTAAGATATGTGTTATGTTCATCTTCTTTGAAATTTTTTTATTTAGTCGTAGCTAGAGAAAGAATCCATTAAAGAAAGCATCTTGTGTCTAGTTGTAAGGTCAATAATCATGTCAATGTTTGGTACAGGAAAATCATCCTTAGCACATCCTTTGTTGAGATTCCTGAAGTCTATGCAAATGCGTATGCCCCCAGTGGGCTTGCCAAAAAGTACAATGTTTGAGACCCACTCTAGATAGTCAATGGGTCTGATAAAGCCAACACCAAGCATTTTATTTAACTCCACTTTGACAAGTAAGGCAATCTGGGGTTTATTTTATGGATTTTATGTTTGACTGGTTTTGCATCTTGTCTAACATCAAGGTTGTGTACCACTAGCTTTAGATCTAAGCCTAGCATGTTAGTATAGGACCAATCTGTTAGCAACAATAATGAAGGAAAATTGAGAAGGGGGGGGGTTGGATTATTTTTCACCAGATTAAAAAAATTAAGCACAATCTCATATCTAATCAGCAACAATAAGAACATAAATGAACACAATAATAACAACACACATAACACCAAGATTTTGAGGTGGAAAAATCAGTTAAGGGAAAAATCACGGTGGGAACCTACCCACAATAAGATGATACTCTGTAGTGGTATGTGTAAATATTACAATAGGGAATTCGCATGCATTCAGGCACACTGCCTAGAGCTTAGTGCTCAAAATATGATGACTCAAAAGGCTAAAACCCTCAGGGAAGCTTCACTACCTTACAATAATATTCAGACTATAATCTAGTTTAGATGAACTAAAAGAAGAGCATCTCCAAATGCTTGATGATAGTTCCAGTTAAGCACAATTGTCTACTCTCCAACACACTCTTCTCAATACACCACACCGAAGGATAAATTTTCTTATTCACACATACACCACTCTCTGATTATGCAGACACAATGCCCATAAATCACCCATATACCAATTAAATGAATATGACACCTATTTATATAAATCATCAACCTTGACTACAAGGTCAGCTCAACCTTTAACACCTAATTATAATATTACATCACATGATACATAAATCAATCACCAAACCAATACAATGCCATAGAAGACATAGCATGGACCCAAATCAACTCCTCAAACATGCAACACCACTAGAAATCTTGCCAAGATCAACCGCAACACGTTACACCATCGAAAATACCATGTAACACGAAGAAATTCATCAAACCCATAAGATCTTGAATAATGCACATAATGATCAATACATACCACCAAAACAAATAGGACACCAACAATCATGTTAAAATCATCCGCAATAGCTGCACTGACACCACTTAATCAAATCTTCATCAATTAAGACACTGACACTCAAGAACAATCAACAATAATAACTCGGACAAGAAATATAACTTGCGAAGCACCAAATAATGAACCATCTGAATTGAAGACACACAAGAACATCCCAAACACTCTCCCAAATCCGCAAACAAAGATATGATCATACTGGAGCTCAAAAGATCAAACATTGCAACACAACCAACTCAACTCTCTACAACACCAAAACACAGGAATATGTTGACATCAATGACAATGACATATCCTAGAAGCAACAATGTCCAACACAATAAAAGTTGATTTGTGTCTTCTTAAGAAAGCTTATAGTATTTTTCTTCTCTCGATTTGTGAGAGACTTAGAAATAAACATGTTCTTCAGATTGTCCTCCATACCCATGTTGTGATAGTTCTGATACCTAATATAAGTACAGATCCAATAGCCAAAAAGATGAGAGGGGGGGGTGAATCATACAAACTTAATCTTCCATTAAAAACATTAGATTCAACCTCGGTAACATATATTTCAGTAATATAACCAAAACTGTTAAACATGCAAACTCAAAAGCATATAAACATCATAAACCTCATAACACCAAATTTAACATGGAAATCCAAATAGGGAAAAACCACTACGGGATTTCAGACCCACTAAGAAATATACTCTTCTAGAGTATGCTCGGTTAAAAGCAAATCTTGTTAAAGATTACAAACACATTGCAAGACGTGACCCAGTTAAGGGATTTCCTTCAGATCTGTTAGGATCTTCACCTTGTTAGAAGTGACCTTGTTAAAGGATTTCAAACACTCAATCACAATGTCACCTTGCTAGAGGGTTTTACAAATAAGACTGTTAAGTCCACTCAGTTAAGAGATTTTCTATCACTTTCTCAAAATAACAGTAATAAAAATCTATCTTCAAGTTCACATCTAAAATGCTGAAGCAGATTCCTATTTGTTCAATACAATCTAGACATAGAACTAATCTTGTCTATCTACTGAGCTTCTATACTCTATTATTCAAACAGGTCTTCAAGCTTCTGTGCTCGGTAATCACTATGTAGCATCCTTGTGCATACACTTGCCCACATACATTGTTTATCAATAGTTTCCTATTTATAAACAATTAGGTAACCGCTTAATCTCCTTGATCACATTTCCCATGATCAATCATAGCCATCAGATCTTCAATCTTGTCCAGGTTCAATGCATCTTTCGATCTGAAAATGTTTTATCCTACCTTGGAACTTGCATACATTTCTTGGAACTTGTGCCACAGTATTGTGGTTCAATCTACACTATAGATCTTCATGCCGACTTTCCATTGCCTTAGATTCGTTAACAAACTTTATCCACGGCTCACCAATCATTTAATTAGTTCCAGCTCATCAGCTTCCTTCATTAAATAATGCATGCAAACATTTAATGCATTCTGTTATAGCTCAGTTACAACTCGGTTATAACTCGGTGAATACTAAACTTCACTCGGTAGACATTCCACCTTCATTAACCGATAGCGATAACCTTAGGGTTTACCGACTAGGTTCTTTTCTTGGTAACATAGTATAGTATTAACCTTTACAATTTACAACATATGTATGATGTTAAAACAATATAAACATCATGATCTCATCATTGTCTGACTCAGTAATAGTTGCCCATTGAATACCATATTCATCCCCTTATTCATCATATTCTTTTTTGTGTCTTTTACCGACATCTTTATACTCTTTTAAATCATAATTCTCAAGATATGGCAACATCATACTGAATTAGAAAATCAATTTCTTGACATCAATGAGAAAATAATAATATCAAGATAGTAAACATTCTTAATCAGTTATATCCATAATCATCAACAACCTTCTCAATATCCTTATGAAATGCCAACAATCTTTCATTGTCTGTTATAATTCTATATTGCCAACAATCTCCCCCTTTGGAATTGATGGCAAAACCAATTGATTTGACCTTAAAAAGATTCGGATGCTGTGATTCTAAAATGTTGAAACGCTCTCCCCCATACATTAGACTTCTCCTCTTTTCTTTAGTCTTCTTTCCAATCTGTAGTCTTCTTAGTTTTCTTTTAGTCTTCTCCTCCGATGTTAGTTTTCTCCCCCTTTGACAACAATGCCAAAAAAGGTAAAGAACTAAAACATAATTTCTTTCTGTATGAAGTGATTTTCTATTGTTGTGTATCAACTAAGTCTCGGTCAGAGCATTTTGTCTTCAATTTTTGTTCCTTGTATTGTTTCCTGTAATAATTCTTGGACACCTTTAGAAAACATCCTAAAGTGTGTAATGCAGCGTCAACTCCTAAAAGATATGCGATAGAGTCATCGGA
Source organism: Cryptomeria japonica (assembly GCF_030272615.1). Lineage (NCBI taxonomy): Eukaryota > Viridiplantae > Streptophyta > Pinopsida > Cupressales > Cupressaceae > Cryptomeria > Cryptomeria japonica. The sequence continues at coordinate 615,179,058 of NC_081410.1, read as the reverse complement.
TTGATGCTTTCACCAAACTCGGTCAGTGAGTAGAAGATAGGGGTAGGACCCCTAACTGACTTCTGAGATATTCAAAAGTGTCCCTTGGTAGTGGCTTGGTGAAGATATCTGCTATTTTTTCCTTTGTGCTAACATACTCCAACACCACTTTATTCTCTTGAGCTTCTTCTCTAAGATAATGATATTTGATAGAGATGTGCTTCTTCTTAAAGTGCATAACAGGATTTTTTGAAATATTAATGGCACTAGTATTGTCACAGAATATAGTTACTGGCTCGATAATTTTCTCATTTATACCTTCGAACAGTTGTTTGATCCATGCAATGTTGGTACAATTCAGTGCTGCAACAACGTATTCAGCTTCTGTTGTTGACTGTGAAACACATCCTTATTTTTTGCTAAGCCAACTCACTAGTCTTTCTCCTAAAATGAAAGCTCCTCCACTTTTGCTTTTTCTGTCATCAATGTTGCCTGCCTAATCAGCATCAGTAGAAACTTTTAAATCAAAATCATTTCCTTTCTGATATACTAAGCCATAATCCTCTGTGCCTTTCAAGTATCTAAAAATTCTTTTGATTGTTGTCATGTGTGTTTCCTTAGGATCTGCAGAGAATCTTGAAACTATACCTACTGCATGTGCTATGTCTAGTCTGCTATGAACAACATATTGTAGTTTTCCAATCATGGATTGGTAAAGTGTCTCATCAATAGATGGAGATTCATCATTCTTTGATAATTTACAGTTGGTAGTCATAGGAGTACTTACTGGTTTTGAATCCTCCATTCCAAATTTCTTCAAGATTTCCTTTATGTACTTGGATTGAGTAATGAAAATCTTATTTTTCATTTGCAGTATCTATAAACCTACAAAATACTTTATCTCACCGATTAATGACATCTCAAATTCTTTGCTCATTTCATTTACAAAGTTCTTGCATAAAGAGTCATTTCCACAAAATATAATATCATCAACAAATATGGCTGAGATCAGTATTCCATTTTCATCATTCTTCATGTACATGTTGTTGTTCTCACTTGTCCTTATAAAATCAATCTTAATCAAATAAGAGTGCAGTCTTTCATACCATGCTCTAGGTGCTTGCTTCAAACCATATAAAGCTTTGTTCAATTTACATACCTGATCTTTATTATTGTCTTCAACAAATCCTTCAGGTTGTTCAATAAAAACTTCTTCTTCTAATGTTCCATTCAGAAATGCAAATTTGACATCCATTTGATATACCTTGAAATTTTTGAAAGCAGCATAGGCCAACAATGCTCTTACTCCTTCAAGTCTAGGAACAGGTGCAAAAGTTTCACCATAATCAATTCCTTCTTCTTGAGCATAGCCTTTGCAAACTAGTCTGGCTTTGTTTCAAATGACCTCTCCTTTTTCATTCAGCTTGTTTCTGAAAATCCACTTTGTACCAATTACATTTTTGTCCTTTGGTCTTGGGATTAGTGTCCCTGTGTCATTCTTCTTGATTTGATCAATCTCTTTTGTCATAGTATTTATCCAATCTTCACTATTAAATGCCTCTTTCACTATTCTCAGTTCAAATTCAGATATCAAACATGTGTTCTATCTCAGTTTGTTCCTTGTCATCACTGGATCATCCTTATCTCCTATAATCTGACTTGGTGCATGATGTCTTCTGACATACTTGGCTAATACAGGCTCGGTAGGCTTTGTATGATCTTCTTCATCACTCGGTAACTAGATATTCTTTTCATTTTCTTCAACAGTCTTCTCGGTAAGACTTCTCGGTTCAACATAGACAAATTCATCATAGTCTTCTAGTTCCTTGAAATTTCCTTCATCATTACTTTCTATAAATTCATCAATTTTCACATTTGCACTTTCTACTATTTTGTTAGATGATTTGATCAGACATTTAAATGCTTTGCTTCTAGAATAATAGCCTAGAAATGTTCCTTCTTCACTCTTCTGATCAACCTTGCCATTTCTTTCATCTTTGTGAACATAGCATCTACTTCCAAAGATTTTAAAAATTAATTACATTAGGTTTCTTATCATACCAGATTTCATATGGTGTCTTCAAAGTACCTTTCTTCAATTGTACTTGGTTCAAGGTGTAAACTGTTGTGCTTATTGCTTCTCTCCAAAATGTTTGTGGCACCTTCTTTTCAATCATCAGTGTTCTAGCACAATCCACAATAGATCTGTTTCTTCTCTTAGCTATTCCATTATGTTGTGGAGTTCTTGGTGCAGAGACTTGTCTTTTAATACCATGATCATTGCAGAATAAGTTGAACTCATGAGATGTGAACTCTCCTCCTCTATCTGATCTAAGACATTTCAGTTGTCTTCCTGTTTTATTTTCAACTCTTGCCTTGTACCATTTAAACATTTGAAAAGCTTCTAATTTTTCTTTTAAAAACATTACTAACATCATCCTTGAATAGTCATCCACAAATAATATGAAATATTTATCAACATAATAACTTTGAACTTTCATAGGACCACAAAGATCAGTGTGCACTAGATCTAAAATTCACTTAGAAGTGTAAAACTTACTTGTAAAGCTTGATCTTGTCATCTTACCCATCTGGCATCCTTGGCATATAGCATTCTCAGGTTTTTCAAGACTTGTTAGACCTCTTACTTGGTGCTTCTTACTTATTTTGATCAGATTATCAAAATTGACATGACCAAACCTTTTATGCCATAACCAGGTATCATATATCTTTGCATACAAACACTTGTTATGAGTTGAGTCAAGGTGAAATGTGTTACCTTTTGTTTGTGTCCTAGTAGCAGCTAACTTTCCATTCTTGTCATGAACTTTGACAACTCCTTTCTGAAATTATATTCGGTAACCTGTGTTGTTTAGTTGTGCTACACTCAACAAATTGTATTTCAAACCTTCAACCCAATAAACATCATTACATCTTGCATTATCAAGAAGTGTTATAGATCCTTTACCTTTCACCGAACATGGTGCATCATTACCAAATCTAACATAGCCTCCATAATCTTCTAATATAACAAACTTGTGTTTATCTCCTGTCATATGATGTGAGCATCCACTATCTATGATCCAAGAATCATTAGTGTTTATGTGAGATATTAGGGCTTTTTATTCATACCTTTCTTCATCTGATCCATCTTTGATAGCCACATAAACTACTTCCTCTGTATCTATATTATCTGATTTATCATCATTGGATTTCTCATCAGCTATTAAGCATGTCTTTCTATCTCTTCTTCTGAAGTCTCGGTGTCCTCTGTAATGATTATCTTTCTGTCTCTCATCTCAGTAATCTCTCTTTTCAGTAAAATCTTTGTCAGGACAGTTAGAAGCCATATGTCCTATTTTATCACAATTGAAACATTTCAAAGGTAGTTTTCCTTTATACTTACCTTTGCCTCTCAGTAACCTTTTGGCTAGTAGTGCTTCAAACTCTTCTTACTTTCTGATTTCCTCATACAGTTTGTGTACTTCTTCCATGTTCTTACGAAATCTTTCACTTGCTCCACTATGATCTCCTTCAGAGTACTTATACTTTCTTTCATTGTAATCATTAGAGTCATCTAGATGAAAAGAACTAAATGCAGATTCAACTTTATTTACCGAAGAACCACTGTTATCAAAATTACTTAACTCAAATGTATGTAGCTTACCAATAGTGGCATCTAAAGAAACTGGCATATTAGGTATAGACCTCAATTCATTGATTGCAGAGACTCGAATTGCATAAGGTGGTAGAAGGGTTCTCAACAACTTACTTGTTATATCCTTTTCTTCAATAGTTCCACCTGCTCCTTTGATTTGATTGAAAATCTCCTTTAGTCTTGTACTGTACTAAGTTATGTTCTACCTTCATTCATCCTCATAGATTCAAGTTGTCCTCTTAGACTATCTACTTTTTCTCTTTGAACATGTTCATCTCCTTCATATACTGATATGAGCTTATCCCACATAGCCTTTGCATCATTGCAGCCTTCTAGATCATTAAACTCTGAATCGGTCAATGCAGATGTTATTTCAATCATTGCTTGAATATGTTCTTGCTTTGCCTTTATCTCTTCCATAGTCATTAGATAGGTGCTTGGTGTAACAAAATCATTCTCCAGATAGTATACAGCATATTCTCCAACTCTTGATAGATGCAGCTTCATCCTTTTCTGTCATGTAGAGAAACTTGACTTGTTCAGCTTCGGTGCATCCCTCTTATACATCTTTGGATCCTTAACTCAATTGCCTTTAAACTTTTCTTCCAGAGTCCAAAGCTCTGATACCAATTGATAGTAATGATACCTAATATAAGTATAGATCCAATAGCCAACAAGATGAGAGGGGGGGGGTGAATCATACAAACTTAATCTTTCATTAAAAACATTAGATTCAACATCGATAACATATATTTCAATAATATAACCAAAACTGTTAAACATGCAAACTCAAAAGCATATAAACATCATAAACCTCATAACACCAGATTTGACATGGAAACCCAAATAGGGAAAAACCATTGTGGGATTTTGGACCCACTAAGAAATATACTCTTCTAGAGTATGCTCAGTTAAAAGAAAATCCTGTTAAAGATTACAAACGCATTGCTAGATGTGACCCGGTTAAGGGATTTCCCTCATATTTGTTAGGATCTTCACCTTGTTAGAAGTGACCTTGTTAAAGGATTTCAAACACTCAATCAGAATGTCACCTTGCTAGAGGGTTTTACAAATAAGACTGTTAAGTCCACTCAGTTAAGAGATTTTCTATCACTTTCTCAAAATAATAGTAATAAAAATCTATCTGCAACTTCACATCTAAAATGCTAAAGTAGATTCCTATTTGTTCAATACAATCTAGACATAGAACTAATCTTGTCTATCTGTTGGGCTTCTATACTCTGTTATTCAAACAGGTCTTCAAGCTTCTGTGCTTGGTAATCACTATGTAGCATCCATGTGCATACACTTGCCCGCATACATTGTTTATGAATAGTTTCCTATTTATAAACAATTTGGTAACCGCTTAATCTCCTTGATCACATTTCCCATGATCAATCATAGCCATCAGATCTTCAATCTTGTCCAGGTTCAATGTATCTTTCAGTTTGAAAATGTTTTACCCTACCTTGGAACTTGCATACATTTCTTTGAACTTGTGCCAGTGTATTGCAGTTCAATCTGTACTGTAGATCTTCATGCCGACTTTCCATTGCCTTAGATTCGTTAACAAACTTCATCCACTGCTCACCAATCATTTAATCAATTCCAGCTCATCAGCTTCCTTCATTAAATAATGCATGCAAACATTTAATGCATTCTGTTATAGCTCGGTTACAACTCGGTTATAACTCGGTGAATACTAAACTTCACTCGGTAGACATTCCGCCTTCATTAACTGATAGTGATAACCTTAGGGTTTACCGACTAGGTTCTTTGCTTGGTAACATAGTATAGTATTAACCTTTACAATTTACAACATATGTATGATGTTAAAACAATCTAAACATCATGATCTCATAATTGTTTGACTCGGTAATAGTTGTGCATTGAATACCTAATTCATCCCCTTATTCATCATATTCTTTCCTATGTCTTTTACCGACATCTTTATACTCTTTTAAATCATACTTCTCAAGATATGGCAACATCATACTGAATTAGAAAAAAGAATTCTTAACATCAATGACAAAATAATAATATCAAGACAGTAAACATCCTTAATCAATTATATCCATAAGCATCGACAACCTTCTCAATATCCTTATGAAATGCCAATAATCTTTCATTGTCTGTTATAATCCTATATTGCCAACATGTTGATGGTGTCGATCTGTTCAATTAGTAGGGATGATCTTTTCGGTAGCACAGAAAACATGGTAGGCAAGTCAAGTCTCTCATCTTCTAGCACCTGGTCAAGGTTTTCACTAGAATATATGCCCTCTGTTTTTACTTTTTTCATGTTTGAAGGGGCCTTAGAGAGGTTTTAACTACGATACTTTTTATTTTCTTTTTACTTTCACTTTTGCGACTAAGGGAGTTTGACTTGACTACCAAAGTATGCCTCCCTACTAAGTTGGATTCTATTTACAATCGTGTGATCTTCAAGGTCGCCCATATTTAATAATGCCAAGAAGGCATCTTCATCAGCACAGATGTCAAGAGTCATTGGCACTTGTTGGTTCTAGTCAATGAGTTCTAGGTATACAAGTTGTGGGTCTGATGGGGTGGAAGGAATGATAGGGGCGATGGTGTTAATGTAGCATCATCGAAAAGGTCACCGAGATACTCCAAAGACACTTCATGGAACTCCTCTTCATTAGTCATAAATGTTAGAGGGAAGATCTATCGAAGCGCTAGTAATGATAACCTTAGGCATTGGGGAGTAACCCAAGCCTCTATTGTATTTGTATGTTTCTAGTGAGATGGGTTCTTTTCTTCCTTATTCCTTAGGTCCAATACCATGTCCTTTATAACCCATCTTATCTACTATAGTTGATTCCTTAGGATAAATTTCTTTAGGAATATATGTCTGTGCTTCATTTTCCTCTTTGTAGAGATAGGAGGTCACATCAGTTTTAAGACTTTCTTCAGTAAGTGGGCCCCACTACTAAAAGGTGGTCTTCTTACATTTGATGGTAGGTTTCTTCTGAACCTCAATTTCCATGGGCCTACCATAAGATTTTGGAGGAGGGACAATTCCCATATAAAGTGAATTTTTAAGGATATAATCTCATTTGTTGTCAACTATCTTGAACTTGATCTCAGGCTGGGTAAAGGTGGATATGATATTGGAAGAGTCAGTTGGTGGTGGTAGAGTAGGTGTGTTGAGTGGACAATGGTAGGGATGTTTTTTTGAATACAAAATGCTACGTAGAGTGGGGGAGGGGGTGAATCAGTGGTTTCCAAATCTTTTCTCGTTTCTATCCTATGTGTATATACTAGTTAACTAATCTAACATGAACCAGACATACCAATTAGATGGGACGATAACAAAAATGCAACCACACATAAAAGGGACATCTCATAACACCAGATGTACGAGGACAGCCCAATATGGGAAAAACCTCGATGATAAATGTTGCTGGAGACTACTACTCCAATTCAGCCTCACAATGAAAACCTCGGTTACGACATTTAAAGCACCAACCCAAGGAGTAATACTCCTTCTTTAGGGTACCAACCCAAGGAGCACTAGCCCCTGATTTTAGGGCGCCAACCCAAGGAGCACCAACCCTTGCACCGAGCTCCAACTCAGTGATTACAAGATCATATATTAAATATAAAAGTAATCTCCCTGTTACAAAAGAACTTTGTAACTCTCATGCAAGTCTCTCCACTGCTTCACCTCTATCTAATTCACTACCAGTTCTCTGCTCACCTTTCTACTGCAACATTATGTCCTACTACAACTCATTCTCTACAGCAACCTTACTGGTTTAGCCTCATCTTCTTCTTTGTCGGTTCTGCTCTCTACCAGGTCTCTTTTCTCTTTGTCACACTGTTTCTAGCCACCACGGGTCTTCTTCACTCAGTCAGTTGTCTACTATCTGATTACTATTGATTCTCAACTTACCGGTTCTCTTCTGATTCTCACTATGCTCTTCTCTTTTCTGCAATCTTCTCTAGCTCTTCTCTATCGATTCAATCACCACTTGTGTACTCCTCTATTAGACTTAATGGCAGACTACCAATTGCCTCACTCTTGCAGATTGAACTTTTCTAACTGGTTAACTGTCACATACTAAGTCTCCTCTATGATTGTCGATGAGGATTTGACTGATTAACTCCCTTCACTCACTTTTCTCTCTTATACAACAATCTCATTTACATTTTTTATTCGCATACTTATAACCAGACTTTCCCGCCTAAATGTGAGTTTGAACATTGGCACACTAGGGTTTCCGCCATGCAATGAATCCGCATCCAATCTAATCTTTGATCATCATGGCACATCATATCCAATCAGATCTCATGTCATTGGTTGATGACTTAGAGCTCATCAATCAGCATCACCATACTCTTTACCTTTCAATGAACGTCTTCTATCTTTAGCCATGTGTAGCATGATTTTTGGCCTTGTGTCTAGTCAATCACGTGTGTGATGCGGTTTTCTTCACCCACTTCAATCTGCAAGACCAGTCTATACTGGATCTTCGATGTTTCCTTGATCTCGAGCACAATCCTCTGCCATTATTCCTCGAGCGTCATAGTCATCTTTAAATGTTGGACCAACTGCCAACAACCTTACCGACACACCACACCAACCTTTGCATGCATGCTTCACCTTCATGTGGCACCTTTGTTGGCATCCACCTTGGCTCACTATGTTGGTTTGACTTGGTCATCGATCAGTAGCACACATCTTGGTCCATCTACCGGTTCACAAACCCTTCTAGTTATACCCTAACCGGTCTATCTTCAACCTTGCACTTTTCTTCTCTTCAGCTGGAACACCTAAACCGGTCAACACACTTGCCAACCTACCTCATGCACATCTTCAATAGATGGAAGTCTTTCACTTCTGCACCTTGTCAGCTTTACTGGTGGATATACCTACCGGTAACCCCCTTGATGTTACCATTTCATCAACCTTTAACAATCTCCATCTGTCTGCATTTGTGGAAACACCTTTCTCTATCTTCAATTTGATTGCACTCTCTCTCTGCAACTTCTCATCCTTAGCTTCTTCACCATTTGACTAGTTCTCCCATCAAATGGTTTGTCAAAGTGACAAATGTTAGACACAATGCACCACTAAGAGGGGGGAGTATCAGTGGTTCTCAAAATTTTCCCTTTAACTACCCTATGTGTTTATACTAGTTATCAGATCTAACTCAATGCAGACTTACCAGTTAGAGGGGAGATCAACACAAATGAAATCACACACAAGGAAGACATCACATAACACTAGCATATATGAGGAAAACCCAAGATGGGAAAATCCTCGGTGAGAAATGCTGCTGGAGACTACTACTCCAATCCAACCTCACAATGAATCTCTGATTACAATGTTTAGGGCACCAACCCAAGGAGTTATAACCCCTGCACCGAGCTACAACTCTGTGAATACAAAACATAATTATTTACAAATTAATAACCCTGTTACAAATGGATTTTGTAACACTTTTGTAAATCACTCTGTTGGATCTTCTATCCAGTTCACTACCAGTTCTCAATCTTTTGGTTCTATTCTATGTTAGATCTCTCTTCTATCAACTGCTCTCCTTCTCTCCACTAGTACAATCTTCTACTAGTTTTCTGCTTGCCTACTCTGCACTGTTCTGTAATGCTTCACTGTCAGTTTGGTCACCACTGGTTACCTCACTGTTGTTGATTGAACTCTTCAACCCTAGTCTCTCACACTCAGTCTCTCTTCCGACACTCGTTGAGTGCTTGACCAATTTCTTCTCACATGTAGCAACTGTTGGTATTATGGATGTGTTGCATTGGTTTTGTCAATAATGTCAACACTTGAGAACAGTTTTCAACACTTGGAGATCTTTTATTATGTTCACCAACATGTTCAGTGACTTATGCAAAATCACCAGTATTTGGTTCATCGGTAGGTTATATTGTTTACTGACACTGAGGATGATCTATTATCATTTGCAAATTACTTGGTTATGTTGAAGACATTGTTTGGACACTTGGTTTTGGTGATTTGATTATTGGTACAATTGAGTTTGCATATTTGTTGTTACCAACAAATAGGTCTAGGCTATGGACCAGCAAGCATTATCTATTCTAGATTAGCACGACACGTTATGGAGATGATTTGTTATTGTTGTAAATACATTGAGCCAACATCATGCATCACATATTGATTAATTTATAATTGATTTAATTGTAATATCTTAGTGATCCGACCTGCACATTTGGTCTTAGGTTTTGGTATATATGTAAGATCTCATTTGTGAGATTATGTGGAAGTAGAGTAGTGTGAAAAAGGATTGTAATAGGGTATATGCGAAGATAAGTAGAGCTATACATGCAGACATCATTCAATATTCAAGGAGGATTTTGAAGAAGGCAAATCAAAGCTTAATCGGTACTAAATCTAGCATATGAAGATGCTATTTTGAGCAGTACATTATCATTGGATTTAACCATCCAATTTTAGTCAGTGTGACTCCCATTTTGTGATTGAGTAGTGAGCTGTAGGTTGTTGGCCTTTCTGCATGTGCAGACCCCATTTGTACACACATACTATCTGTAGTAGTATCATTTGATCATGGGTAAGGTTTCCCACCATGGTTTTTCCCCTTACAGGGTTTCCACGTACAAATAACTGTGTTATGTGTTTTGTATGTTATTTGTCTTTATCTTTCATGCATTAAACTTTACTGGTACTGTTATTAACTGCTAAACTGTCTACCGACATTCAAGTTTGGTTTACCGGTATTATGCACTAAGTTTGGTTAAGTTATATTTGGGTTGAAATTAATAGGCAACTGATTCAACCCACCCCTCTCAGTTGCGTCTGGGACCTAACAATTGGTATCAGAGCTAAGTTCTCTTTTTGTAGAAGTTTAACAACTTGACGAGATCCTATGTCTACTAACTATTCCAAGAAGAATAGTTTGAAGCTTGATGGAACCATCTATGGTATATGGAATATCAAAATGGAGACACATCTAAATTGCATTGCAAAAGACATATGGGATGTTACAAAGAATGGCTATGTTGCTCCTACTCAAGGTCAACCTAATCCACCAACCTTGGCTAAAGATGAGGAGATTGATTGCAAAGCAAGAGAAGCACTTTTGAGCACATTGTTAGATCAGAAAATCATGGGATTATCAGACCGATCTACTGCTAAAGCTATTTGGGACAACTTGGAAACATTAAATGAAGGAGATACCACATTCAAAATTACAAAACTAGAATGCTTCTGGGTCAGGTATGAAAATCTGAAAATGGAAAAAGATGAAAGGATTTCTGCTTTTATGGAAAGAGTTAATGAAATTGTTTTGGATATATAGTGTTTTGGAGGATCCTTAAGTGAAGATGAAATTGTTTCTAAAGTCTTAAGAGCTTTGCCACCAGCATACAAAATGAAAGTAACTGCTATTAATGAATTAAGAACAATGCCTAATGCATCAGTATCTAGAGATACTTTGGTTGGAAAAATTTCAGCTTTTGAACTTGAGGAATTTGGTCCTATTGCTACAATTAAGATAGATTTGTCTTTCAAAGCTTCATCATCTGCAGCATCATCATCATCTAAAAAATCTGATTTGAAAGCACTCTATGCTAGAGAACTTGCAGAGCTTGAAGCACTATTTGCAAGGAAAATGCCTAAAGGTCCAGTTGGAAGTAAGTATGAAGGTAAAGCACCATTTAAATGTTTTAACTACAATAAAATTGGTCATATGGCATCTAGATGTCCTGATAGACATGCAAGATTGAAAGAAGAAGCTAAAAGAACATATAAGCCTAACCCTGAATATCAAAGGTACAGATTTAAGAAGAATAGAGACAAATCATGTTACTATGCTGATGAAGGAGTCATTGATGATTCTGATGAGGAACCGACATACAATGGATAGGATTTTGTTGCTATAATAGAAGATCAACCGACACCTACTGTTCAACTAGTAGAGCAAGCCTTGGCAACTAAAATTGAAGAAAATGATGAATGGATCATTGATTCTAGATGTTCACATCATATGACTGGTGATAAGATTAAATTCTTAACCTTTCAGGAATACAATGGAGGTCTAGTAAGATATGGAGATGACAAAGCTTGTTTGATTAGAGGAAAAGAAACTATATATTTTGATGGTAAGAACAATACTAATAATGTTTACTATGTTGAAGGTTTGAAGCATAATCTTCTGAGTTTTGGTCAATTAGTTGAAAAAGAATTTCAATTACAATTCAAGAATGGTAAATGCAAAATCATGAATAGAACTGGTTTGGAAATTGCAATCGGTAATCAGACAAGAGGTAATATCTTTCATTTGAATAATAATGAGAAGACATTTTTGATTGCACATATTGATGAAAGTTGGTTATGGCATAAGAGACTATGTCATGTAAATCTTGATTGCATTGTGAAAATAAGTACAACTAAGGCAGTAAGGGATTTACCTAAGATTGTTAAACCTCACAATCTGGTATCTAAGGAATGTCAATTTGGAAAGCAAGTTAGAACAAATTTTAAGAGTATTCCAGAAAAATCCAATAATGTTCTTGACTTAATTCATACTGATTTATGTGGTCCAGCAAGAACTAGAAGTTTACAAGGAGATGGATATTTTATGCTAATCATTGATGATTATTCTAGAATGTGTTGGGTTACTTTTCTCAGGGAGAAATCAAAAGCTTTTGGGAAATTCAAACTATTCAAAGTGATGGTAGAGAATGACACTGGTAAAAAAATCAAATGTTTGAGATCTGATCAAGGAGGTGAATTCACATCTAAGGAATTTAATACATTCTGTGAAGTGAATGGAATCAGAAGATAATTATAAGCACCTCGGACACCGCAACAAAATGGAGTTGTGGAAAGGAAGAACAAAACTATTCTAGATGCAGCTAGAAGCATGATATCAGAAGCAAACCTACCTCATGTGTATTGGAGAGAAGCAGTCAATATAGTTGTTTATACATTCAACAGAGTTCACATCAAAGGTGAAACCGGTAAGACCCCTAATGAACTATGGTTTGGTAATACTCCTACTCATAAATATTTCAGAATATTTGGAAGCAAATTTTATATTTGGAGAGATGATTATATTGGCAAATTTGATCCTAGAAGTGATGAAGGAATATTTCTTGGTTATTCGTCTAAGAGAAAGGCATTGGTTTTGTCATTGATGTCAACACTTGTCAACACTTGGAGATCTTTGATTATGTTCACCAGCATGCTCAGTGACTTATGCACAGTCACCGATATTTGGTTCACCAGCAGGTTGTATTATTCACCAGCACTGAGGATGATCTGTTATCATCTGTAGATTACTTGGTTATGTCGAAGACATTGTTTGGACACTTGGTTTTGGTGATTTGATTATTGGTACAATCGAGTTTGCATATTTGTTGTTACCAGCAAATAGGTCTAGGCTATGGACCGACAAGCATTATCTATTCCAGATCAGCATGACACATTATGGAGATGATTTGTTATTGTTGTAAATGCATCGAGCCAACATCATGCATTTCATGTTGACTCATTTGTAATTGATTTAATTGTAATATCTTAGTGAGCCGACCTACACATTTGGTCTTAGGTTTTGGTATATATGTAAGATCTCATTTGTGAGATTATGTGGAAGTAGAGTAGTGTCAAAAAGGATTGTAATAAGGTATATGCGAAGATAAGAAGAGCTATACACGCAAACATCATTCAATATTCAAGGAGGCTTTTGAAGAAGGAAAATCAGAGCTTAACTGGTACTGAATCCAACATATGAAGATGCTATTTTGAGTAGTACATTATCATTGGATTTAACCATCCAATTGTAGTCAGTGTGACTCCCATTTTGTGATTGAGCAATGAGCTCTAGGCAGTTGGCCTTTCTGTATGTGCAGACCCCATTTGTACACACATACTATCTGTAGTAGTATCATCTGATTGTGGGTAAGGTTTCCCACCACATTTTTTCCCCTTATAGGGTTTCCACGTACAAATAACTGTGTCATGTGTTGTCTATCTTATTTGTCTTTTTGTTTCATGCATTAAACTTTATCGGTACTATTATTAACTGCTAAACTGTCTACCAACATTAAAGTTTGGTTTACCGGTATTATCACTAAGTTTGGTTAAGTTATATTTGGGTTGAAATTAACAGGCAACTGATTCACCCCCCCCCTCTCAGTTGCCTCCAGGACCTAACAGAAACACACTCTCATTTAGCAGCACAATCAATATCTTTGGATCACATACATATATCTTGATTTTCCCGCCAAGACATGAGTTTGAACATTGGCACAGTTAGGGTTTCCACCATGCACTGAATCTACATCCAATCTAATCTCTGATCATTGTGACATATCAAATCCAATCTAATATCATGTCCTGGATCTATGTTCAACACTCAATCAATGAGCATCACCCATTTGTCTATCTTGAGAAACATGTCTACTCTCTTTAGCCGTTTATAGCATGTTTTTCAGCCTTTTGTCAGATCAATCATGTGAGTGATGTGATTTGCTTCATCCTCTTCGATTTGCAAGATGAGTCCTTTTAGGATCTCTGCTGTTTCTACCATCACGAGTCGCAATCCTCTTCTCTTCTTCCTCGAGCCTCACAGTCATTATAAATTTTGGACTAGTCACCAACGACCTCATCGACACATCACATCAACCTATGCATGCATGCCACATCACCTCCACATGGCCCCTTTATCAGAATTTACCTTTGCTAAGTCTTCTATGTCGGTCCATATAGGATCACCAACCAGCCACACAATCGGGTTCATCAATCGGTTCACTAACCCTGCCGGTTATACCCTAGCTAGTCTGCCTTCAACCTTGCACTGTGCTTCTCTTCTAGGGAAGCACCAAAACTAGCCAACACATTTGCCAACTTACCTCATGGATATTATCAATAATTGGGAGCCTTCTGCATCTGCACTTTGATTCCATTACTAGTGGATATACTTATTGGTAAATATCTTGATGATACCATGTCATCAACCTTCAACTGAATCCATCTTTAATTTGTCCATTGTCCTCTATCTACAGCTACTCAGCCTTGCCTTCTTCTTCATCAGCCCAGATCATATCACAACCAGTTTGTCAAAGTGACAAAGCCATCACATTTCATCTATCTCGGCAGCTCAACATGCCTTCTCTGTCAGTCCAGTGCATATCCCTGATTGCATGCACTTGAGGCATTCCTTTGATTTACCATAGATCTGGTGTGAGCCTTCAAAAACCTACCTTTACCTCTTCTTTCTTATCTCTTAGAACTATGATGCACACTGGGCATAATTGGAGATAAGCTCCACTTACTGGTGGTAGTGGATCCTTGTCATGTGCATCCTGCAATGCACTCATGTGGCTTCCTTATTTGTGCAACATATCTTCAAATAGGCACATGTGATCTAGTTGGGGCACACTCATTGTCAGTCATCCCTTCACATGGTGACTGCATCTCTATCTGGTGGGAGTCCTACTATTTTGCATGCACACAGCATACCGGTGACCTATACATTCTTCTCCTCCCATGTTGATGTGATTAAGGTAACATTCTGCCTCTTTATCACAAACAACAACTCAACATCTCGTTCATCTTGCTTGTACACTGGTCATAAGCTTTCTGGTTGACAACCACTCACTTGGTTGATTTATCTTCTCCATGTAAACATATCACTTACCAGTTGACATATTCTCCTTACCGGTGACATACTATACTGGTAATATGTCCATATCATCCACACAAGTCAAACACTAACTTGTGTATCGGTGACTCCAATGGTCATTATACTGAAAGGTAAGGTGACCGGCAACACAAAGTGACATCAAAGATATCATATCCGATATGTACCAAAGACATTGCTGCACGTACATCTCTTATACTAGTATCCCTTCTATACTGGTTGACATCAATGACAACACAATGCCAATAATCTCCCCATTGGCATTGATGTCAACACATGTGGTATCTGACATACTACATAGTCTCTCTCTTCTTTTGTATAATTCAACTCTTCCTCTTTGAATAATCCATGGATTCTCGCACATGTAGTATGCGGTATATTACAAAATCTTTCTCCCCCTTTGACAACAATGGAAAATGGCACTCTCAATATATTATTCCTCCTTGTATCTATTGGGAACTGATAGAAATATTTCTCCCCCTTTATGTTTATTGGATACATCTCCTCTTTTGATACCACTTGTTACATATTCTTAATTCATATAACTTGATATTGAGGGCTCAACCATCAATTTACACCAATTGGTTAGCAACCAAGTGTATATGCAAACCAAAAACACATGCATATACAAGTCTAAAACTAATTGAAGAGCCATGTGTTAGTGAAAACAACATACCTACTGGTCAGGCTGCATCATCTCCCCTTCATATGCATAAGCTATTCAGACCCCAAAATGTTGATACCAATTGTATCTCTTCTAATTCCAAATGCATGTTCTCTTGTGTAGGTAACTTTCCCTCTTAGCAAGCAACACTCATGGTGATCTAGTTGTGATTTTGATTGAATAGGCATTGAAATATCTCACAATCTCAGATACCTCCAAAAACACTATTATACCGGTACAACCATAGACACTTGCACACCCTCTTTGTCCAGCAAATATGATACAAATAAGAAAACATGGTTGTCAACTCTCCTTGAGTCATACAGCTCAGGTCCACACAGTCGGTCAAGTCCAAAACTAGAGCTCCAATCTTCACCATATATTGGTTGAGCTATGGATATGTGACCATCTGATGATCTTTCAACTCCATCATATCCACCACAACCTATGAAATGATCTTGGATCTTCACAATGACATACAATGTCATCATCATGCCATGAATCAAACCAGTTAGGCCAAAAATATGCATGCCTACATGATCAACAACTGGGCCAACAATTGTGTTAGGTCTTGGAGACAACTGAGAGGGGGGGGGTGAATCAGTTGTCAAATAAATTCAAACATAAAAAAACTTAACCAACCTTAATGCTTAATACTGGTAAACCAAACTTTATGCTAGTAGACAGTTAATTATAGTACTGATAAAGATTAATGCATGAAACAGAAAGATAATAACATCCACAACACATAACACCAATGTTTGTATGTGGAAACCCTATAAGGGGAAAAACTACAGTGGGAAACCTTACCCACAATTAGATGATACTACTAGAGATAGTATGTGTATACAAATGAGGTCTGCACATGCAGAAAGGCCAAGCACCTAGAGCTCATTGCTCAAACAAAAATAGGAGTCACATTGACTACAATTGGATGGTTAAATCCAATAATGATGTACTGCTTAAAATAACATCTTTATATGCTAGATTCAGTACCGGTGTAGTTCTGATTGCTTTCACAAAAACCTTGATTCACCTTAAAATGATGTCTGCGTGTATAGCTCTGCTTATTCCCGCATATATCTTCTCCCAATTCCTTTTCCTAATCTCATATCGATCTTACAAATAAGATCTTACATATATACCATAACCTAAGACCAATTTTAGTAGATCGGCTCTAAAAGATATTACAATAAAATAATTACAAGTGAATCAATAACTGATGCAATATCCGATTCAACATGTCGTCTTAATGAATTTACAATAACAACAAAATCATCTCCAAAGCATGTCATGCTGATCTAGAATAGATAAGCCTGCCAGTGCATAACCTGGACCTATTTGCTGGTAACAACAAATATGCAAATATGAATATGTCAATGAACAAATCTCCAAGACAAAGTGTCTAAACGATGTCTTTGACATAACCAAATGTTTTCCATATCATTCCAAGTGTCGGTGAGCAATATATCCTACCAGTGACTTTGCATTAAGTCACTTGCTTGCCGGTGAACATTGCCAATCCTCCAAAGTGCCAGAGTTGATAAGTGTTAAAGGTGTTGACATCAGTGACAAAACCATATCAACATAACCAAAATACCAACAATTTCCCCCTTTGGCATTGATGGCAACACAAAATGGAAAAACCATCAAAGTGCCAAAACAGAAATGCCAAATACCAAAAAAACAATCTCCAAACAGAGATCATAACCAGAAATCAAAATTGAATCTCTCCCAAAGTAACAATCTCTCCCCCTGAGAGTAATATGTGTTTTTTGTATTTTTCCATATCAATCTCTCCCCCTTTGACATCAAATGCCGAAGCCAAAAAGATAGGTTCAAATAAAAAATACCAACCAATTTAGTATACCAACTACTGCCCCTGAGAAGTAGCTCTCCTCATCAAAGTCGGAGTAAAAGATTTCTCTGTTAATTCTACCGGTTGATGACAAACATCAACTATCTAAGTCTCTACTGGTGGGGGTATGACCCCAAGCTGGTCTCTGAGATATTCAAAAGTCTCCTTAGGCAAAGGCTTAGTAAAAATATCAGCAATTTTCTCTTTAGTATTCACATAAACAAGTTTTACTTCTTTTGCTTCAACATTCTCTTTCAAAAAATTCAATTTGATAGAAACATGTTTAGTTTTAGAATGTAATACTAGATTCTTAGATTATCAATTCCTGTAGTGTTATCACAATAGATAGTTCTAGGTTCCTTGCATTTTACCTTTATGTCCTTCAACATTTGCTTAAGCCATAATACCTGTGTACAGTTAGTTGCTACTGCAACATATTCTGATTCTGTTGTTGATAAAGATGTGCAACTTTGTTTCTTACTTAACCAAGAAATTAATTTGCTTCCAAGAAAAAATGCTCAACCGGTGTTGCTTTTTATGTCATCCACATCTCCTGCCCAATTTGAATCTGTGTATGCACATAATTCAAGGTTTTCATCTTTAGGATACTATAAGCCAAGATTTGTAGGGCCTTGTAAGTACTAGAAAATCTTTTTTACTGCCGATTCAAGATTTTCTCTAGGATTACTCTGAAATCTTGAAACAATAAATACTACATTCATAATATCAGGTCTTGTTTGTGTCAAATATAGTAGGCCTCCTATCATAGATTTGTACCTAGTCGGATTAATAGGTGTAAATTCATCCCTTAGTGATAGTTTGTCATTTGTAGTCATAGGTGTGCTTACCGGTTTAGAGTTGTCCATCCCAAATTTCTTTAGTAACTCCTTTAAGTATTTGGATTGACTCAAGAATATACCTTTATCAGTCTGTAAAATCTGCAATCCTAAAAAGAATTTTATCTCTCCAATCATAAACATTTCAAATTCATGTTGCATTTCAATAGAAAAGTCTTTACATAATTCATCTTCTCCTCCAAAGATTATATCATCAACGAAAACTTCTATAACCAAGATGTCATCATTAGTTACTTTGTAGTATAAGTTGCTATCAACATTATCTTTTGAAAATCCAATCTTCAAAAGATATTTATCCAATCTAGCATACCAAGCTCTTGGAGCTTGCTTCAACCCATATAAAGTTTTCCTTAACCTACAGACCATATCTTTGTTATCTGTCAAAGAAAATCCATCAGGTTGCTCAATATAAATTTCTTCTTCAAGATCTCCATTCAAAAATGCACATTTAATATCCATTTGATATACTTTGTAGTTCTTGTGTGCTGCAAAGGCCAAGAATAATCTGACTACCTCAATTATAGCTACCGGTGCAAAAGTTTCATTATAATCAATTCCTTCTTTATGAGAATATCCCTTACACACTAGTCTTCTTTATTTATGTTTACCTTACCATCTTCGTTAAGTTTGTTTCTGAATACCCATTTTGTTCCAATCACATTTTTGTCTTTAGGCTGGGGAACTAATGTCCATGTGTTATTTTCTCAATTTGTTCTAGTTCCTCTTCCATAGCTTTAATCCAGTGTTTATCTTCACATGCCTCATTAATTGATGATGGTTCTATTTGAGAAATAAGACATACCTCTTCATTTTCCAGTCTTCCTCTTGTCATAACTCCTCGATACTTGTTCCCAATTATCTAATTTTCAGAGTGATTCAGTCTTACATATCGGGGTGTCTTTGTTTGTTGTTGTTCCTCAGTTACAATGGAATTTTCAGATGATAGCGGTGTAACTAGATCTTCATTCTGTACCGATGGATTCAATGTAGGTTCATTTGTCAGTATCTCTGTTGCTAGTTCAAAGTCTATATACCTTGAAGTTCCTCTAAACTATTCATCAATCTTCACATTTTTTCTCTCAACAATTTTCTGCAATCTCTTGTTAAAACATCTGTATGCCTCGCTCTTAGATGAATTACCAAGAAATATTCCTTTATCACTTCTAGGATCAAATTTTCCAATATACTCATCTCTTCTAATACAACATTTACTTCCAAATATTCTGAAATATTTAAGAGTAGGAGTAATACCAAACCATTGTTCATGAGGGGTCTTACTGATTTCTCCTTTGATGTGAACTTTATTGAATGTGTAGACCGCTAGGCTTAATGCCTCTCTCCAATATACATGTGGTAGATTTGCTTTAGATAACATACTTTTGGCTGCATCCAAGATAGTTCTATTTTTCCTTTCTATAGCTCCATTCTGCTATGGTGTCCAGGGTGCTGATAACTGTCTTCTGATTCCATTCACTTCTTAGAATGTATTAAATTCCTTAGATGTAAATTCCCCTCCTTGATCTGATCTTAGACATTTGATTTTCTTAACGATTTCATTCTTTGCCATTGCTTTGAATAGTTTGAACTTCCCAAGTGCTTATGATTTTTCTCTAAGAAAAGTAACCCAACACATTCTAGAATAGTCATCAATAATAAGCATGAAATATCTATCACCTTGTAAGCTTTTAGTTCTAGCTGGACCACATAAATTAGTATGAATTAAGTCAAGAGCATTATTTGATTTTTCTAGAATACTTTTAAAAGATGCTCTAACTTGTTTTCCAAATTGACATTCCTTACATACTAGATTGTGAGGTTTGACAATCTTAGGTAAATCTCTAACTGCCTTAGTAGTACTATTTTTTACCATGCAATCAAAATTTACATAACAGAGTCTCTTATGCCATAGCCAACTTTCATCAATATGTGCAATCAAGCATGTATTTTCATTGTTATTCAAATGCAAGATGTTGCCTCTAGTTTGATTATCGGTTGCAATTACCAAACCAATTTTGTTTATAATTTTGCATTTACCATTCTTGAATTGTATCTGAAATCCTCTTTCAACTAATTGACAAACACTCAAAAGATTATGGTTTAAACCTTCTATATAGTAAACATTGTTAGTATTATGCTTTCCATCAAGAGATATTGCACCTTTTCCTTTGATTAAACAAGCTTTGTCATCTCCAAATCTTACCAGACCTCCATTATATTACTGAAAGTTGAAGAATTTACCTCTATCTCCAGTCATGTGATGTGAACATCCTGAATCAATGATCCATTCATCTTTAACTTCAACTTTAGCTGCCAGAGCCTGCTCTACCAGTTGAACAGTTGGTGTCAGTTGATCTTCTGTTATAGCAACAAAAACCCATCCATTGTCTGTCAAATATTCATTAGAATCATTAGTGACTCCATCAACAAGATAACAAGATTTATCTTTATTCTTCTTAAATCTGTATCTTTGATATTCAGGGTTAGGCTTGTATGTTCTTCTAGCTTCTTCTCTTAGTCTAGCATGTCTATCAGGGCATCTTGAAGCCATATGACCAATCTTATTACAGCTAAAACATTTAAAGGGTGCTTTACCTTCATACTTACTTCCAACTAGACCTGTAGGCATTTTCCTTGCAAATAGTGCTTCAAGTTCTTCAAGTTCTTCATTTTCTCTCCTACTTTCCTCAAGTTCTCTTGCATAGAAGGCTTTCCAATCAGATTTGTCAAAAGATGGTGCAGATGATGTTGATGCCTTAAAAGATAAATCTGTCTATATAGTAGCAACAAGACCAATTTCCTGAATTTCAAAAGTTGAAAATTTTCCAATCAATGTATCCCTAGTTACTGATGTATTAGGCATTGTTCCCAACTCATTTATAGCAATAAATTTCATTTTATATGTCGGTGGCAATCCTCTTAAAACTTTTGAAACAATTTCATCTTCACTTAAGGTTACTCCACAATATTTAATACCTAAAACAATTTCATTTACTCTTTCCATGAAAGCATAAATCCTTTCATCTTCTTCCATTTTCAGATTTTCATACCTGACCTGGAAGCTTTCAAGTTTTGCAAATTTGACTGTGGAATCTCCTTAATTCAATGTTTCCAAATGATCCCAAATAGCTTTAACAGTAGACCTATTTGATAATCCCATGATTTGCTTATTTGTTAGCGCACTCAAAAGTGCTTCTCTTGCTTTGCAATCATTTTCTTCATCTTTTCCCAATGTAGGTGGATTAGGCTGACCAGATGTAGGAGGTTTATAGCCATTCTTTGTAACAACCTAGATGTCCTTTCCAATGCGATTTAGATGTGTCTCCATTCTGATCTTCCATCTACCATAGTTGGTTCCATCAAGTTTAGGATTGTCCTTCCTAAAATAGTTAGTAGACATTGGATCTCCTCAAGTTGTTAAGCTTCTACAAAAAGAGGACTAAGCTCTGATACCAATTGTTAGGTCCCGGAGACAACTAAGAGGAGGGGGGGGGGGTGAATCAGTTGTCAAATAAATTCAAACCAAAAACAACTTAACCAACCTTAATGTTTAATACCGGTAAACCAAACTTTATGTCGGTAGACAGTTTATCAGTCAATTATAGTACCGGTAAAGATTAATGCATGAAATAGAAAGACAATAACATGCACAACACATAACACCAATATTTGTACATGGAAACCCTGTAAAGGGAAAACCATGGTGGGAAACCTTACCCACAATCAAATGATACTACTGTAGATAGTATGTGTATACAAACAGGGTCTGCATCTACAAAAAGGCCAAGTGCCTAGAGCTCACTACTCAAACAAAAATAGGAGTCACATTGACTACAATTGGATGGTTAAATCCAATAAGAATGTATTACTCAAAATAGCATCTTCATATGCTGGATTCAGTACCAGTGTAGTTCTAATTGTCTTTTCAAATACCTTGCTTCACCTTCAAATGATATCTGCCTGTATAGCTCTACTTATTCTCGCATATCGATTCTTACAAAAAAGATCTTACATATATACCGTAACCTAAGACCAATTTTAGTAGGTCGGCTCTAAAAGATATTACAATAAAACAATTACAAGTAAATCAATAGTCGATGCAATATCCGATTCAACATGTCAACTTAATACATTTACAATAACAACAAAATCATCTCCAAAATGTGTCATGCTAAATGGAATAGATAAGCCTGACAGTGCATAACCTGGACCTATTTGTTGGTAACAACAAATATGCAAATATGAATATGCCAATGAAAAAATCTCCAAGACAAAGTGTCTAAACAATGTCTTCGATATAACTAGGTGTTTTCCATATCATTCCAAGTGTCAGTGAATATTATATCATGTCGGTGTAGCAGATGCCGGTGATTGTGCATAAGTCACTTGCTTGGCAGTGAACATTGCCAATCCTTCAAAGTGCCAGAGTTGATAAGTATTGATAGGTGTTGACATCAATGACAAAACCATAACAAAATACCAACACTCTACCAGTTGAACAGCAGGTGCCAGTTGATCTTCTGTTATAGAAACAAAAACCCATCCATTGTCTGTCGGATCCTCATTAGAATCATCAGTGACTTCTTCATTAGCAAGATAACAAGATTTATCTTTATTCTTCTTAAACTTGTATCTTTGATATTCATGGTCAGGCTTGTATGTTCTTCTAGCCTCTTCTCTTAATCTAGCATGTCTATCAGGGCATCTTGAAGCCATATGACCAGACTTATTACAGTTAAAACATTTAAAGGGTGCTTTACCTTCATACTTACTTCCAACTAGACCTTTAGGCATTTCCCTTGCAAATAGTGCTTCAAGTTCTTCAAGTTCTTCATTTTCTCTCCTTCTTTCCTCAAGTTCTCTTGCATAACAGACTTTCCAATCAGATTTGTCAAATGATGGTGCAGATGATGTTGATGCCTTAAAAGCTAAATCTGTCTTTATAGTAGCAACAGGACCAATTTCCTCAATTTTAAAAGCTAAAAGTTTTCCAATCAATGTATCCGTAGTTACTGATGTATTAGGCATTGTTCTCAACTCATTTATAGCAGTAACTTTCATTTTATATGCCGGTGGTAATCCTCTTAAAATTTTTGAAACAATTTCATCTTCACTTAAGGTTCTTGCACAACATTTAATACCCAAAACAATTTCATTTACTCTTTCCATGAAAGTAGAAATCCTTTCATCTTCTTCCATTTTCTTATTTTCATACCTAATTCGGAAGCTTTCATGTTTTGCAATTTTTACTATGGAATCTTCTTCATTCAATGTTTCCAAATGATCCCAAATAGCTTTAGCAATAGACCTATCTAATAATCCCATGATTTGCTGATCTGATAATGCGCTCAAAAGTGCTTCGCTTGCTTTGCAATCATTTTATTCATTATTTCCTAAGGTAGGTGGATTAGGTTGACTGGGTGTAGGAGTAGCATAGCCATTCTTTGTAACATCCCAGATGTCCTTTCAAATGCAATTCAAATGTTTCTCCATTCTGATCTTCCATATTCCATAGTTGGTTCCATCATGTTTAGGACTGTCGTTCCTGAAATAGCTAGTAGACATTGGATCTCCTCAAGCTGTTAAACTTCTGCAAAAAGAGGACTAAGCTCTGATACCAATTGTTAGGTCCTGGAGATAACTGAGAGGGGGGGGGGGGGTGAATCAGTTGTCAAATAAATTCAAACATAAAACCACTTAACCAACCTTAATGCTTAATATCGATAAACCAAACTTTATGCCTATAGACAGATTATCAGTTAATTATAGTACCGGTAAAGATTAATGCATGAAACAGAAAGAGAATAACATCCACAACACATAACACCAATGTTTGTACATGGAAACCCTATAAGGGGAAAAACAATGGTGGGAAACCTTACCCACAATCAGATGATACTACTACAGATAGTATGTGTATACAAATGGGGTTTGCACATGCAGAAAGGCCAAGCACCTAGAGCTCACTGACTACAATTGGATGGTTAAATCCAATAATGATGTACTGCTTAAAATAGCATCTTTATATGTTGGATTCAGTACTAGTGTAGTTTTTATTTCTCTCACAAAAACCTTGCTTCACCTTCAAATGATGTCTACGTGTATAGCTCTACTCATTCTCACATATATCTTATATATATACCATAACCTAAAACCAATTTTAGTAGGTCCGCTCTAAAAGATATTACAATAAAATGACTACAAGGGAATGAATAACTGATGCAATATCTGATTCAACATGTCGGCATAATGCATTTACAATAACAACAAAATCATCTCCAAAGTGTGTCGTGCTCATCTAGAATAGATAATCCTGCCGGTGCATAACCTGGACCTATTTGCTGGTAACATCAAACATGCAAATACGAATATGTCAATGAACAAATCTCCAAGACAAAGTGTCCAAATGATGTCTTCGACATAACCAGTTGTTTTCCATGTCATTCCAAGTGCCGGTGAACAATATATCCTACTAGTGTACAAGATACCGGTGACTGTGCATAAAGCCACTTGCTTGCCGGTGAACATTGTCAATCCTCCAAAGTGCCAGAGTTGATTAGTGGTAAAGGTGTTGACATCAATGACAAAACCATATCAACATAACTAGAATACCAACAATATGTCTTTCAGGTCTTTTCCAATACCACATGAGACATAACCACCACATTCAATTGTTATCGGGGCTAATGCAATGATCTCCAATTTCATTGTATTACATAACCTGCAAGTACCTATTAGAATCATACTGGTAACATCTTGCACATACCAGTTTCTTGAAATAGTCCATCATCACTACTAGAGCACCTTCTTGTAACTCCTAAATTTTTTTGTCACTTTGCATTTGATACCAATTGTTAACTTGTCATACATTGACATAGCAGTAGTGATCCAACTCTGATTTGTAGATGTGTAGCCAAGGCCACCAATACACATACTTATCATCTCATTTCCATCCTTCATACTGCCAACATCTTGTTCTTACATGTGTCCTTCTTCACTGAGGGGGTGAATGATAAGTTTAGTATACTACTCCCCCTAAGTTCCTACATCTCCTTTAAGCCTTAGGAGATATCACCTATGCATTGAATGCACAATGCCGATCCATGGTCTTTTTCCTCCACACCTACTTGGTCTCATTCTTCTTCCTATTTTCAGTCATGCGAGAAGGTCTTACCTTCTTCTGCTGAAGGGTCCTTTCATTTATGGACCCTGGTGCATAACTGGAAGTAGTTCTATAGTAGCACATAACATCCATCACAACTTCATGATTGAGGAATCTTTTAACATACCGGTTTGACCATCTTCTTCTGGTCATGTTGTTGTGATTGGAAACTTAAACTAGTAGACCTTTTGATCCTACTGGGATATTTATCCTTTGATTCCATACAGGTCTCTGACTTCCATATGCTCTGTATCCATTTCTAAGTTGAGAATAGCTGATATATTGGCTTCCATGTGACTGCAAGTCCTTCTTCCTGCACTCATAAATTCTATGGCCTAATCTATTGCAGTTATAACAAATATAATTTTCATAACCGGGAGAGGAGATATGCATGTATCTACTCCTTGATACATTTTTCTCATTTGCATGATAACTGTGAGATCCTAGATTACTCGTAGATCCCTTTCTACATTCTTCTGCCCTATGGCTATGACCATTACATGTAAAGCAATAACGAGAGAAGGAAGGTTTATAACTTACAAACTTATTTTTCCATGCATGCGGAGATCTCACCGGTCTAGTATCTCCATTTCTCCTTCTCTGAGGATGGATCCTAGGTTGTCCATTCTTTGTATATCCTCCATCTAGTCCTTTCATCTTCCATACTTGTCTTGACATGTGGGTGGTAGCATTTATTTGTCTTCTACCAGTAGGAGGTCCTCT
Source organism: Cryptomeria japonica (assembly GCF_030272615.1). NCBI lineage: Eukaryota > Viridiplantae > Streptophyta > Pinopsida > Cupressales > Cupressaceae > Cryptomeria > Cryptomeria japonica. Next base: position 615,152,488 of record NC_081410.1, on the reverse strand, counting down.
TTGCTATCTTCTCATGTTCCTGCTTCTTGTGAAGCCGTCTAATCCCATCTTCCCTTTTCCTTTGGAATCTGCAGTGTTCCTTCTTCTTGCAGCACCAGTCCTCACCCTTGTCTGCATGTCTACACCTGTTGTGGTTAGATCAACCTTCTTCCGGGGAATATTTCTAACTGTAAAGGTCTGTCCCTTATTTTCTCCATTTGAGGAGACAAACAGAATGTCATTATGGGGGACGTTCTTGCTAATGGAGCATTCACCTGCACCACTTCCTAAACCTTCGATGTCCTTGGCATACTTTTGTTTATTTAGCATCTTATCCAAGGCATCATTGCTACCATGAAACTGGATTCTTACCTTGAGCTCATCCTGACAGTTCTAAAGGTCATTTCAGAGAACCTTCATTTCTCGAAGCAGCTTCTTGTATTCTTTATCTTTTACTTCTAGCTCAGATGCTAGATCACTGCATCGACATTGCTTGGTGTTTTCTTCTTGAGTCTTCAACTCTGACATACATTTATCAGATTCTTCAAGGGATTTGATCAACCGAGTCTGTTCCACAACCGAAAAATTCTTGAATAACTTGTATTCATTTCTTACTCTACTGAGTTCTTCAAGTGCATTTACAAGCTCACCTTCAAGATCAACTTCTGCTATCTTCTTCTTCTCCTTCACTATCACTACCAAAAATGTCTTTCCAGTAGGAGTGAACTGGATGATCATTCTTAGATGTGTGCCTCTCATGTTCAGATTCTTGAGCCATGAAGAGATGGTTTCCTTCTTCATCAATGTTGTGACTGCTAGTAGATTTGTCTTCATCATCTACAGATACATGAGATTCATTTCTCATCCTATCTTCACAAGCCAGTTCTGTAGTAGTAGGCTCATTTCCATAGAGCTTCTTCAATCTATCCCATAATTTTTTTTCTGATCTTCATCTATCCACCTATGAGGAAACATCATCAGATAAACCACATAGTATAGCTTTCATTGCTACATCATTGCATTGGTTTCTTATTTCTGCATCTGAATTAGTGGGAGGACTAACTTTACTAGGGCAGCCATTTACAATAGACATCCACACATCAAACCCTAGAGAGGATAGGTAGACTTCCATTCTACAACTCCAAATGAAATAGTTTGAACCATCAAAAAATGGAGTAGGGATTGACACTAAACAAACCATTGTGTCCTTAAGCCAGAATCTACCCAAGCTGGAGAAAGGTCATCTGACTGGGAACCTATGCTTTGATACCAATTGTTAGACACAACACACCACTGAGAGGGGGTGAATCAGTGGTTCTCAAACTTTTCCCTTTAACTACCCTTTGTGTGTATACTAGTTATCAAATCTAACTCAATGTAGACTTATCGGTTAGAGGGGAGATCAACACAAATGTAATCACACCCAAAGAAGACATCACATAACACCAATATATACGAGTAAAATGCAAGATGGGAAAAACCTCAGTGAGAAATTTTGCTGGAGACTACTGCTCCAATCTAGCCACACAATGAATCTTTGATTACAATTTTTAGGGCACCAACCCAAGGATCACCAACCCCTGATTTAGGGCACCAACCCAAGGAGCATTAACCCCTAATTTTAGGGCACCAACCCAAGGATAAACAACCCCTAATTTAGGGATCCAACCCAAGGAGCATCAACCCCTAATTTTAGGGCACCAACCCAAGGAGAACCAACCCCTGATTTAGGGAACCAACCCAAGGAGCTACAACCCCTGGACCGAGCTACAACTCAATGAATAAAAAATATAATCATTTATAAATTAATAACCTTGTTTTAAATGGATTTTGTAACACTTTTGCAAATCTCTCTGCTAGATCTTCTATCCAGTTTACTGCTAGTTCTACTCTCTACTGGTTCTCTCTTCTCTCAACTGCTCTACTTCTCTCCACTAGTACAATCTTTTGCCGATTCTCTGCTTGCCTACTCTTCACTCTCCTACAACTTTTTACTGTCAGTTTGGTCACCACCGGTTACCTCACTGTTGATGGTTGAACTCTTCAACCCTAGTCTCTCTCACACTCAATCTCTCTTATGATACTCACTTAGTGCTTGATTGATTTCTTCTCACATGCAAAAACATACTCTCATTCAGCAGGACAATCAATATCTTTTGTTCACATACATATATCCATATTTTCCTACCAAGATGTGAGTTTGAACATTGGCATGGTTAGGTATTTTGCCATGCACTGAATCTACATTTGATATGATCTCTGATCATCATGACATATCTAATCCAATCTAATATCATGTCCTTGATCGATGTTCATCACTCAATCAATAAGCATCACCCATCTATCTCTCTTGTGAAACACATCTTCTCTATTTACCTGTTTTTAGCATATTTTTGGCCTTTTGTCAGATTGATCATGTGAGTGATGTTGTTTCCTTCATCCTCTTTGATCTGTAGGATGAGTTCTTTCTGTATCTCTGTTGCTTCTACCATCTCAAGCTGTAATCCTCTTCTTTTCTTCCTCGAGCCTCACAGTCAATTCACCATAATCAATTCCTTTCTTCTGAGAATATCTTTTACAAACCAATCTATCATTATTAATTACAAGTTGTCCATCTATATTTAATTTATTCCTAAAAATACTGATGTAGAGCCCTTGTGACCACTGAGATAATCCCTTCCACTTGGGATACAAACAAGGACTCCAGCACTCATACCAAGACTCTAAGGGGTGGTTTAGACTAGGTTTCTTTGGTTACATACCATTTCTTCTCTTAATCATCTTTGACAATGCTCAAACCCCACACCCTTCTCCAATGATCATACAAGACTCTTTAGAGCCACACCACCCAACAAGGGTTGAGACTCTTCCCAAGGTAAATATGACTTCTAGGGCTTTGTTATACCATCCCCTAAGCCAACAAACCACTATCCAATCATTGGAATTGAGTCACTAACAAATTTTAGTGCTGCTGCTATAAATGGGACTGTCATGCCTAGTAGCCCAACCAGACTAAAAAATTAAGATTTCTTCCTAATTTCCCAAATGACCTCTACAAATAAGAGTTGATTTTGTTTAATTCAAGTGATTTCCAAAGGAATCCAAAAGGGTTTGGGCAGATCCAATGTCTAAGGGTTATAAACCCAATTTCACTCCTAGGCCAAATAGCCCTAATTAGGCCACCCTAACAAAGGAAGTGTGCTATAAAAGTGCTGCCCCAAAAAATTAATACTTGGAACATGTAGAGGGAATGTAAATAACATAAATCACCAAGTTTTAGACCCTAGTTACACTTCTAACTTCATTCATGGAACCGGTTGCACAATGAGACTAGGTGGCCACATAGAGATGTCCACCCTAACACAGAAAACCCTCACCTTTACCTGCTTCTTTCCTGAAAAAGGACATGAAAATATTAATTTACATGGTCTTACCTTGCTTCACCCCAAAGTCCATTCAAAACCAATGAGGTATCAGCAAGAAAACTTCATTTTTCCTTCAAAACCTAGGCAAAACTGTCAAATCCGGGTTACTTCCAGTAAAATGCAGATATCTCCACTTCCAGAATGAATCAAGACCTCAGATTAGACTCATTTGAAATGTAATTCAATTATCTAAAACATCCCACTGGTTTTATGCTTCCAAGAAATCCATACTATATGGAAAATGGAAAATAGCAGCAAATTGCAGGAAAAATCACAGTTTTATTGAGTTTTTGAATACCAACTTTTACCTTCCCCATTCAACAACCCTTCCAAAGGTTGTATTTTTACCTTTTATGACTCTTAAAATAGTTACCAACTGATTTTTGAAACCAACATGGTGGTTTGGAGGAAGTTACAAATTTGGGTTAAAAGTTGTCATAGTTGCTTGACAACTTTTGACATTTTGTCCTCCTAAACACACCAAGACACTAATTGACCCCTAAGACACTTAAAACTCTTCAAATGCACTAAAAATTCCTTCAAGGCATGAATAACCCCAAATTCCATATACCCAAGGTGGTTTATAACACACCTACCTAAGGTATTGGCTTACAAGGTAGGGTATGATTATTACAATAAAGAAAAACATCAAATATGCAAATAAGACATAAATCCTACTAAACTCCGTCACCTATGTTTTCTCCTCAAGATCACTTGGTGGTTGATGTGTATATTCCCCTACATCATACTCCTGGGGATAAGAAATCTCAAGTCCACTTGAGATGAGTTGCTGCAAGGTGGTGCCATGAGTTTGAATCTGTTGTTCATCCATCCATACAGCCTCAGTATCAGGTTTGCCTCTCCACTTGACCAAATATTGTTTGTATTCTTTGTTCCTTGTCTTCTTAACCAGTCTAGTGTCCAACACCTTCTCTAGAGTAGGTGGTTCATGCTTGGGAAAGTTGTCATTAGCCTGCTGCTCCAAAACATCATCACCTACAGCTGCAACATCAGAACTTTTATATGGTGTTAGATCACAAACATTAAATATGGGTGACAACCCCAACCCATTGGGTAATTACACTTCATAAGCATTAGATCCACATTTCTTCAAAATGAAACAAGGGCCAATCTTCTTTTGCATCAATTTTGTGTGTTTCCCCTTTGGCAACCTCTCCTTCCTAAGATAGACCCATACAAGATCTCCAACATCAAAACTCAAATCTCTTCTTTTCTGATCTGCATGTTTTTTATATTGTTCACTAGATTTTTGAAGACTCAACCTAACTTGTTCATGAACTTCCTTGATTGCTTTAGCAAAAGCTTCTCCATCAGCACTGATTGGACTATTAGAAGGCAGATTTCTAAGTTCCAAAACACCTCTTGGATTCAAACCATACACAATCTAAAAAGGGGACTTACCAGTACTCCTATTGATGGTATCATTGTATGAGAACTCAGCCTGTGGTAGGATAATATCCCACTTCTCTCCATGCTCTCTTGTCAAACACCTAAGAAGATTTCCAAGGGTCCTATTGACAACTTCAGTTTGTCCATCTGTTTGGGGATGGTATGCAAATGAAAAAGACAAGTTTGTACCTAGCTTTCTCCATAGAGTATGCCAAAAATGACCTACAAACTTCACATCTCTATCTGAAACAATGTTGAGAGGTAATCCATGGATTCTTACCACCTCTTTGAAGAAGAGTGCTACAATATAGGAAGCATCATTTGTTGACTTGCAAGGGAGGAAGTGTGTCATCTTGCTAAATCTGTCCACAACAACAAAAACACTATCAAATCCTCTTTGAGTTCTAGGTAACCCCATGACAAAATCCATGCTTACACTTTCCCATGGTCTAGATGGAATAGGGAGTGGTTGATACAAGCCTGCATTAGTAGACCTCCCTTTAGCCTTTTGACATACTACACAAGATTCCACATATTTTCTGATTTCAGTTTGCATCCTTGGCCAAAAGTAGTGTCTCCTCACAAGTTCTAGGGTCTTATCTAACCCAAAATGACCTGCCATTGCCCCATTGTGTTTCTCCTTGATAATATTCAACCTCATTGAGCATCTAGGGATTCATAGTTGACCTCCTTTGAACAACAATCCTTCCTGCAGCAAAAAATCAAAAAATTCCACATTATATCTGTCATCCAAATTAGTACAAGAGGCATAGATCTCACCAAAATCTGCATCATGTTCATACATGGTCTTTAAAGCATCAATTCCAACACTTTCCAACTGAATATGAGACAATGTCAATACCCTACGGCTTAAGGCATCAGCAACCTTATTGGTGACTCCTTTCTTATGCTTCAAGGAAAATGTAAAGGCTTGTAGGGTCTCTACCCACTTCATATGCCGGTGATTCAATTTTTCTTGACTATTGATGAAACTTAAGGCCTTGTTATCAGTGAAAACCACAAATTCTTTGGGCAACAAGTAGTGTCTCCATTTCTTTATGGACTAGACCAATGCATACATCTCAAGGTCATATGAGGAATACCTCTTCTTAGCATCATTTAGTTTTTCACTATAGAAAGCAATAGGTCTCCCTTCTTGGCTCAAGACAGCCCCTATAGCTACATGGCTAGAATCACACTCAATCTGAAAAACCTTGTTAAAATCAGGGAGGGCTAGGACTGGTTGTGCTGCTACCTTCTTCTTAAGAAGTTCAAAAGAGTCATCTGCTGCTTGGGTCCACATAAATTTACATTTTTGCCCCCCTTTTATGGTTTCAAGCATAGGTGCACAAATCTGACTGAAACCTTTTATAAACTTTCTATAAAATGTTGCAAGACCATGAAAACTCCTAACATCATTCAAACCTCTAGGAGTAGGCCAAGTGAGTATAGCTTTTACCTTATGCTGATCCATTTTGAGTTCACCTTGTGAGATGACAAAACCAAGGTAAATGATCTCCTCCTGCATGAACAAACACTTGTCCAAATTGATCATTAGTTTCTCATTATGTAACCTCCTCAAAACCAAGTCTAGGTGTTGCATGTGCTCTTCCTTGGTGCTACTAAAAATCAGAATATCATCTAGGTAGACAATCACAAACTTGCTGATAAAATCACTCAACACTTCATTCCTTAGCCTCATAAAAGTGCTAGGAGCATTGGATAAGCCAAATGGCATCACTTTCCATTCATATAAACCCTCATTAGTCTTGAAGGCTATTTTCCATTCATCTCCTGGCCTTATCCTAATTTGATGATATCCACTTTTAAGATCTATTTTAGAAAAATATTTTGCCCCTCCTAGACAATCAAGTAGGTCTTCAATTCTAGGCATAGGGAATCTATACCTTATAGTTATCTTGTTGATGGCTCTTGAGTCCGTGCAAAGCCTCCAAGTACCTTCCTTTTTGGGTGCAAGTACTACTGGTATAGCACAAGGACTAAGACTTTTTCCAATCAGACCTACATCAAGTAAATCAGCAATCTGCCTGGCCATCTCTTCATTTTGTTGAGGGGTTAGTTTGTATGCAGCCTTGTTGGGCAATGTTGCTCCTGGTATAAAGTCAATGCAATGACTGATTTCTCTAATAGGAGGGAGGGTCTTAGGCATACCCTCTGAAAGCACACCCTTATACTTGTCAAGAAGCTCTTGCACTTCATAAGGAACCATCCTAGGTCTTCCTTGTTGATCTACTGCTCCTACATCTGCAACCTCCTTCTTAGGAATAGGTATCAATGCAAAACATACTCCTCCTTCCTCTTTTACCTCCTTCATGAACTCCTTACTTTCCATCAGCATCACCTTAGCCTCTTTCTCTTTATGTTCTTCCTCATTCTCCATCAAAGGTAGCAATTCTATGACCTTCCCATCTTTGGTGATAGAATAGGTGTTCCTAAAACCATCATGATGTGCCTTCAAGTCATATTGCCAAGGCCTACCAAACAATAAATGACAAGCATCCATCTTAGCTATATCAAAAAGAAGTTTGTCCTTGTAGGTGCCAATCTGAAATTCAACCCAAGATTGTTCTTCTACAAGAGCTTTCTACCCTTGAGTGAGCCATGACACCTTGTATGGATAAGGATGTGGTATCCTCTTAAGCTTAAGCTTCTCCACCATCTCCATGGACACAAAGTTTTCAATTGAACCTAAGTCTATTATAACCTTGCAGACTTTACCTCCTGATTTGCAAGTTGTCTTGAATATTGCCTTCCTTTGTGGGGGTTCTTTTGTGATAGGAACCTTTAGTAGTGCTCTCCTCATCATCAAGGCTTCACCTCTTTCCGGATATCCATAAGAATCAGGTGCATTCGCACTTTGAAAAGTGTTGCTGCTGTTCACACTTTGGCAATCAGTTTCTTGGATCAGATTGCTCCTCCTTTCTCCCATGGTGTTGTGGTTTGCCTTCTCAGGACACCTACTAGGAATGTGACCTTCTTGGTTGCAATTGTAACATCTTATGGGGCCTCTCCCTTGTGATCTACCTCTGAAATTTCCTCTACTACTGCCTTCACCTTTGTTGTCCTCTTGATTTGTGTCTCCTTGTGGACCACCATTGTTTCCTCTTCCTCTAAAGGAACCTCTTCCTTTTTGGAATCTACCTCTGCCCCTACTATTTTGATCTTGTTTCTTCTTGAATTTTTCTTCTACCTTCAATGCCATTTGATAGAATTTGTGTACACTTCTAGGGGTGTGAAGATTCAACTCATCTTGTATGGAAAATTTCAGACCATTGATGTATCTTGCCAACTTCTCTTCCTCAATCTCTACGGTCTTGGCCTTTACGCACAACTTCAAGAATTCCTCAGTATATGTGCTTACATCCATGTCTTTTTGTTTAAGATTTTGTTTTCTTCTATGAAGTTGCACTCCATAGTCCTCAGGTACATAGGTTTCCTTAACCAAAGCAATCATCTTATTCCATGAATTGATCATGTTCTTACCATTCCTCACCTTCTCTGTCTGGATAAAGTTCCACCAAGTCAAGGCTGCTCCTTTCAACTTGGACTTTGCTATCTTTACCCTTTGGTGCTCAGGGATCTCATCACATTCAAAGAAGCTAGTTAAAGCCTCTATCCAATCCATGACCAAGTCTGGATCCATCTTGCCACTGAAAATAGGTAGGTCTAGTTTCCCATCCATGGTTCTCCTCTCCATGGATATAAGAGCATTCAAGAGGGGTCTCTGGTCTACAGGAACCTCTTCTTCTTCCTGCCTTGGGGTCTCATCCTCATCCCCATCATCTCCATCTCCAGAGTCTTCCACTTCCCTCCTATCCATTCTGCCCTTCAACATTTCTATCTCCCTTTTCATGGCTCTATTTTCTGCCAATTGTTCTCTCACAACCTTGGCCAATTCCACATTGGTCATCCTTCCTGGAATTTCTTCATCTCCTTCTGCCATCTTCACAATTTGTCTTCACTCTTAGGATACTCCTAAGCTCTGATACCAATTTGATGCAGAGCCCTTGTGACCACTGAGATAATCCCTTCCACTTGGGATACAAACAAGGACTCCAGCAATCATACCAAGACTCTAAGGGGTGGTTTAGACTAGGTTTCTTTGGTTACATACCATTTCTTCTCTTAATGATCTTTGACAATGCTCAAACCCCACACCCTTCTCCAATGATCATCCAAGACTCTTTAGGGCCACACCACCCAACAAGGGTTGAGACTCTTCCCAAGGTAAATATGACTTCTAGGGCTTTGTTATACCATCCCCTAAGCAAACAAACCACTATCCAATCATTGGAATTGAGTCACTAACAAAGTTTAGTGTTGCTGCTATAAATGGGACTGTCATGCCTAGTAGCCCAACTAGACTGAAAAATTAAGATTTCTTCCTAATTTCCCAAATGACCTCTACAAATAAGAGCTTATTTTGTTTAATTCAAGTGAGTTCCAAAGGATTCCAAAAGGGTTTGGGCAGATCCAATGTCTAAGGGTTATAAACCCAATTTCACTCCTAGGCCAAATAGCCCTAATTAGGCCACCCTAACAAAGGAAGTGTGCTATAAAAGTGCTGCCCCAAAAAATTAATACTTGGAACATGTAGAGGGAATGTAAATAACATAAATCACCAAGTTTCAGACCCTGGTTACACTTCTAACTTCATTCATGGAACCGGTTGCACAATGAGACTAGGTGGCCACATAGAGATGTCCACCCTAACACAGAAAACCCTCACCTTTACCTGCTTCTTTTCTGCAAAAGGCAATGAAAATATTAATTTACATGGTCTTACCTTGCTTCACCCCAAAGTTCATTCAAAACCAAAGAGGCATCAGCAAGAAAACTTCATTTTTCCTTCAAAACCTAGGCAAAACTGTCAAATTCGGGTTACTTCCAGTAAAATGCAGATATCTCCACTTCCAGAATGAATCAAGACCTTAGATTAGACTCATTTGAAATTTTATTCAATTATCTAAAACATCCCACTGGTTTTATGCTTCCAAGAAATCTGTACTGTATGTAAAATGGAAAATAGCAGTAAATTGCAGGAAAAATCACAGTTTTATTGAGTTTTTGAATACCAACTTTTACCTTCCCCATTCAACAACCCTGCCAAAGGTTGTATTTCGACCTTTTATGACTCTTACAATAGTTACCAACTGATTTTTGAAACCAACATGGTGGTTTGGAGGAAGTTACAAATTTGGGTTAAAAGTTGTCATAGTTGCTTGACAACTTTTGACAATTTTTGACATTTTGTCCTCCTAAACACACCAAGACACTAATTGACCCCTAAGACACTTAAAACTCTTCAAATGCACTAAAAATTCCTTCAAGTCATGAATAACCCCAAATTCCATATACCCAAGGTGGTTTATAACACACCTACCTAAGGTATTGGCTTACAAGGTAGGGTATGATTATTACAATAAAGAAAAACATCAAATATGCAAATAAGAGATAAATCCTACTAAACTCTGTCACCTATGTTTTCTCCTCAAGATCACTTGGTGGTTGATGTGTAGATGCCCTTGCATCAAACCCATTTAGTTCTAATAACATTCTTATTTTTAGGCGAGGGAAATAAAGTCCATGTGTTATTCTTCTCTATTTGATCTAATTCTTCTTCCATAGCTTTCAAACAACATTCATCTTTACATGCTTAAATTACTGATACCATTTCAACTTGAGAAATTAAACATACCTCATTAGTTGCCAATCTCCTTCTTGTCATCACTCCATTGTTCTTATCCCCAATGATCTCATCTTTTGAATGATTCAACCTTACATACCTAGGGGTCTTGTAACTCTCTGTTCCTCTTCCCGGTTCTTCAGTCACTGTTGAATTTTTTGATACTACTAGAGTAACTGGTTCAACAATTTGTTCTGCTAAAGGTGTCACTGGTTCAATTATGATCATTTCCATTGTCGGTTTTTGCTCATAAACTCTGATTTGACTTCTATTTAGCTTATCCACCTTGACATTAGCATTCTCCACAATTCTCTATAATCTCTTGTTATAACATCTATATGATTTTCTTTCATTAGAATAACCAAGAAATATTCCTTCATCACAACTAGGATCAAATTTTCCAATGATATCATCTCTCCTGATATAACATTTACTACCAAAGATTCTGAAATACTTAACTCTAGGTGTATTGCCAAACCATAATTCATAAGGTGTCTTACCGATTTCTCCTTTGATATGTACTCTGTTGAATGTATAAGCTGCCATTTTCACTGCTTCTCTGCAATAGATATGAGGTAGATTAGCTTCCATCATCATTGTTCTAGCAGCATCCAAGATAGTTTTGTTCTTCCTTTCCACAACTTCATTCTGCTAAGGTGTCAGAGGAGCATAAAATTATCTCCTTATACCATGCTTCTCACAAAAGTTATTAAACTCACTGGATGTGAATTGTCCACTATGATATGAAATTAAACATTTAATCTTCAATCTTGTCTCAGTTTCAACTTTAGCTTTATATATTTGAAAATTTTCAAAAGTCTCAGATTTCTCCCTTAGAAAAGTAACCCACATCATTCTAGAATAATCATAAATAATTAGCATAAAATATCTATCACCTTGAAAATTTTTAATTCTAGCAGGGTCACACAAATCAATATGAATAAGATCAAGAACTTCATTAGATTTTTCTTGTATACTCTTAAAAGAGGTTCTGACTTGTTTTCCCATTTGACATTCTTCACATACCGGATTATAGGGCTTCACAATATTAGGTATATCTTTAACTGCCTTAGTTGAACTGATCTTAACCATGCAATCAAAATTCACATGACATAGCTTTTTATGCCATAGATAACTCTCATCAATTTGTGCAATTAAACATGTCTTCTCACCAAAATTCAAATAAAATATATTACCTTTTGTCTGAGTACTGGTTGCAATCTCAAAACCAGATCTATTAATGATTTTGCATTTTCCATCCTTGAATTGTAATTGAAATCCCTTATCCACCAATTGTCCTACACTCAAAATATTATGCCTCAAACCTTCAACATAATAAACATTATTAGTATTGTGCTTACCATCTAATGATATAGTTCATTTTCATTTTATCATACATGCTTTGTCATCTCCAAATAACAAGACTGCCACCAAATTATTGCAAAGATAGAAAGTTCCTTTTATCTCTAGTCATATGATGTGAACATCCACTATCAATTACCCATTCATCCTTATCTTCAATTTTAGCAGCAAGTGGCTACTCTTCAAGTACATTCTCTTCCAGTGTCAGAAAATCTTCCTTGATAGTCAGGAACACCCATTCCTTTCCATTGTCGAAACCACTAGCAGAGTCTTGTGCCAGCTCATCATCAGAATCAGTCACACCTTCCTCATCCTCTATGTAGCATGATTTATCTACATTTTTCCTATACTTATACTTGTTCTGATATCCAGGGTTAGGCTTAAAATATCTTCTATCTCTTTCTTCAAATCTTGAATTCCTTTCAGGACATCTAGATGCAAAATGACCTATCTTATTACATGCAAAACATTTGAAAGGTGTTTTTCCTTCATACTTACTTCCTACCAGTCCTTTAGGTACTCTTCTAGCAAATAGGCCTTCAAGTTGCTCAAATTATTCATCTTCTCTCTTCATATCATCCAATTCATTTGCATATAAAGATTTCCAATCTTTCTTATTGGTTGATGATGTAGATGCATAAAAAGAAGGTTCAGACTTCACAACTCCAGAAGGTCCAAATTCTTCCAAGTTCAAAAGAAGATAATTTCCCAACCGAGGTACATCTATTGACAAAAGTATTAGCCATTGTACTCAATTAATTAATTGCACTATCCTTCATCTTATAGGTTGATGGTAAAGCTCTCAGGACTTTAGAAACTATTTTATCTTCACTCAGAGTTCCACCACAACATTGAATTCCCATAACAATTTCATTTACCCTTTCCATGAATGCAATAATCCTTTCATCTTCTTCCATCTTAAGGTTTTCATATCTCACCAAGTAACCATCAACTTTAGCAATCTTAACAATAGGGTTGCCTTCATTAAGAGTCTCCAACTTATCCCATATAGCCTTTGTTGATGATTTGTCAGTTAGTCCCATAATTTGTTGATTAGAAAGTACACACAAGAGGGCTTCTCTTTCTCTACAATCATTCTCAAGCTCTTTATCCATTTTTTATGGATGAGGATTGCCAGATACCAGATTATAAGGTGTTACACCATTCTTTGTGATTTCCCAAATTTCTTTACCAAGACATCTCAAATGATTCTCCATCTCAATCTTCCATACTCTGTAATTTGTTCCATCAAGCCTAGGAATATCTCTCTGAAAGATAGCAGCAGATGAACTAGATGAACTTGAACTATTAGTCACCATAGGATCTTCCTCAAGTGGTTAAGCTTCTGCAAAGAAGACCAGAGCTCTGATACCAATTGTTAGACAGTTCAAATAATCAGAAGACAACTAAGGGGGGGGGAGTGAATAAGTTATCACCAAATTCATGGAACCCAAAAGATCAATACCTGAATGCATAAACCAATTACCAAGATAGTAGATATATAAATTAAGTACAATCAATAATTAGAGAATAAATACCATCCACGACACCAATATTTGTATGTGGAAAACCCGGTAAAGGTAAAAACCATGGTGGGAAGCCTACCCACAGTCAGATAATACTTCTACAGTAAGCATGTGATTACAAATAGAGGGGCCTAGACTTGCAAGAAGGCCAACAACCTAGAGTACACTGCTCATCACAAAAGGAGTCTCACTAACTACATAAAAATCTAGACTACAATCCAGAAGAAAGAGTGAACTGCAATGATAGCATCTCCTATGCCCGAGTATAGTTCTGGTTAAGCTCAATACTAGAGGACTAAATCCTCTTACATAAATTGAACTCGATCACCAATGATCAACCAAATCCTCTGCCTGAATAATTATTACATTATTCCCTCCTTACATATCGATATCCCTTACACATCTATTCCCTACCATGATCTACAATGAGATCTTACATCATATATATACAAACCCTTGACCACAAACAATAAGGTCGGCCACCAGAAAATAAAACAATTACATAATTACAAAACATGTTGGCCTGAGACCAAACAAATAATATCCAACCCATAAGCCATTCCAGAAACACATCGAGAGGTCTAATCCACATGTTACATTAAGCCGGTCTATAACCTAGATAAACTGAGACCCAATTTAGGTCCACACATACTAAAGAAAGGATCCCAATCAACCAAGTCTCAAACATGATCACCATCAGCATCCTTAATCTCTACTAGAAGCCACACCAACACCACTTATGCATATCATCAAAGATCTTCAATAAAGCTTTGCCGGTTAAACCCTCACCAGAACAACAAACCAAAATTACTAGCATATAGGATAGCATCTAATCACTAGATTAAAACCAATTGACTGAAAATGAATCTGAGTAGCATGAATAGCAAATCTAAGCCAACTCCATAAGCCAAAACATAATGGAGTATACTGAATCATCATGATCTAATGCAACCAAAAACCAAACATCCTACCGTGACCAGAAGTATACTGGTAAAGCAGCCAAAATAGCTAGTGTTGACATCAATGAAAAAACATCAATGCAACACATAATCAATTCCTCCAAATGGCCAACAATCCCTTCTTTTCCCACACTTTCTTTGCCTTGTGGGTGGTATCATTTCCTTGTCTTCTCTCGGTAGGAGGTCTTCTATGTTTTCTTCTTCTGTTCTTTCTTTCCGCGAATCTGCCTTCTCTCATCTTTCCTTTTCCTTTGGGATCTATATTGTTTCTCCTTCATGCAACACCGGTCTTCATCCTTGACTCCATGTCTTCACCGGTTGTGGTTAGATCAACCTTCTTCCTTGGAGCATTTCTAATTGTGAAGGTCTGACTCTTGCCATTTCCATTTGAGGAGACAAATTGAATATCTTTGTAGGAGGTCTCCTTGCTTATAGAGCATTCACCGGTACTAGATCCTAATCCTTCAGTATGCTTGGAATATTTTTGCTTCTTCAATATTTTATCTAAGGCATCACTGCTGCCATCAAACTGAATTCTCACCTTGAGCTCATCCTGACATTTCTCAAGGTCATTTTGGAGATTATCAATTTCTCCTTCTAGTTGCTGATATTATTTATCCTCAGCCTCTATCTTAGATGCTAGATCATTACACCGACAGTCCTTGGTGTTTTCTTGTTGAGTCTTCAACTCTGAGATACATCTCTCAGATTCTTCAAGGCATTTGATCAACCGGTTTTGTTCCACAACCACATGATTCTTGAGAAACTTGTATCCATTCCTCACTCTAATAAGTTATTCGAGTGCACTTACAAGTTCTCCTTCAAGATCAACTTCTGCTTCATCTTATTCTTCGCCTTCACTATCATTGCTAAACACATCTTGCTGGTAGGAATGATCTACATGATCATTCTCAAATGTGTTCCTTTCATCTTCTAATTCTTGAGCCATGAAGAGGTGATTTTTTGCTTCATCATTGTTGTTGTTTCTAACAGATCTACCATCATCTACAAACCCATGTGTTACATTTTCCTTCTTCCTTCCACAAACCATATCTACAGTGCTAGGCTCATTTCCATAAAGCTTCTTTAATCTATCGCATAAGCTCTTTGTTGATTTGCATATGTCTGCCTATGAGGAGACATCATCTGATAACCCACAAAGTATAACGTTCATTGCTACATCATTACAACAATGTCTTCTTTTTGCATCTGAATTAGTGGGAGGACTAACTTTACTAGGGAAGCCATTAACAACTGACATCCATACATCAAACCCAAGGGAGAAAAGGTAGACTTCCATCCTACAACTCCAAATAGAATAGTTTGAACTATCAAATACAGGAGTAGGGATTGAACTATCAATCCCAAGCTGGAGAAATCTTATTAACCAGGAAGCTAGGCTTTGATACCAATTGTTGAACACAAGATGCCACTGAAAGGGGGGGGTGAATCAATGGTTTCCAAATCTTTTCTCTTTTCTATCCTATGTGTATATACTAGTTATCTGATCTAACATGAAGCATACATACCTATTAGATGGAAAGATAACACAAATGCAACCACACATAAAAGGGACATCTCATAACACCAGATGTATGGGGAAAACCCAAGATGGGAAAAACCTCGATGAGAAATGTTGCTGGAGAGTACTGCTCCAATCCAACCTCACAATAAAAAACTTGGTTACAACTTTAGGGCACCAACCCAAGGAGCACCAAACCCTGATTTTATGGTACCAACCCCAGGAGCACCAACCCCCGCACAAAGCTCCAAATCAGTGATTACAAGATCATATATTAAATAAAAAACTAATCTCCTTGTTACAAAAGAACTTTGTAACTCTCATGCAAGTCTCTCCACCGGTTCTCCTCTATCCAATTCACTCCCGGTTCTTTGCTCACCTTTCTACTACAACCTTATCACCTGCTGCAACCTTACTGGTTCAACCTCTTCTTCTTCTCTCTTTGCTGGTTCTCTTTTATCTCTATCACACTGTTGGTAGCCACCACATGTCTTCTTCACTCAGTCAGTTGCCTTCTATCTAATTAATGTCTTTTCTTACCTTACCGGTTCTCTTCTGATTCTCACTATGCTCTTCTCTTTTCTGCAATTTCCTTTGGCTCTTCTCTGTCAGTTCAATCACCACTGGTGTAATCGTCTATCAGACTTAATGGCAGACTACCGATTACCTCACTCTTTTTGGTTGAACTCTTCTAACCGGTTAACTCTCACATATTGAATCTCCTCTATGATTTTTGATGAGGATTTGACTGATTAAATCCCTTCACTGGCTTTTCTCTCTTATGCAGTAGCCTCATTTACATATTTTGTTTTCATACTTATAACTTGACTTTCTCGCCTAAACATGAGTTTGAACATTGGCATGCTAGGGTTTCTAGTATGCATTGAATTTGCATCCAATCTAATCTCTTATTATTGTGGTAAATCATATTGAATCAAATCTCATGTCCTTGATTGGTGACTTACAACTCATCAATGAACATCATCATACTCTTTACCTTTCAACGCACATCTTCTACCTTTAGCCGTCTGTAGCATGATTTTGGGCCTTGTGTATGGTCAATCAAATGCATGATGCGATTTCCTTCACCCACTTCAATCTACAAGATCAGTTTATACTGGATCTCTGTTGTTTTCTTGATCTTGAGCTACAATCCTTTGCCATCATTCCTCAAGCTTCGTAGTCATCTTTAAATGTTGGACCAATCGCCAACAAGCTCACCGACACACCACACTGACTTGTGCATGCATGCCACTTCACCTTCACATGGAATCTTTATCGGCATCCACCTTGGCTCACTATGTCAGTCTGACTTGGTCACTGACCAGTAGCACACAACTAGGTCCATCTACATGTTCACAAAAACTAGCGGCTATACCCTAACTAGTCTATCTTCAACCTTGCACTTTGTTTCTCTTCTAGTGGAATACCTAAACCAGTCAGTACACTTGCCAACCTACCTCATGCACATTTTCAATAGATAGGAGTCTTTAACTTCTGCACCTTGTCAGCTTTACCAGTGGACATACTTATCGGTAACCACCTTGATGACACCATGTCATCAACCTTCAACAATCTCCATCTGTCTGCATATTTGGCAACACCTTTCTCCATCTCCAATCTGGTTGCACTCTCTTTCTACATCTTCTCATCCTCACCTTCTTCATTATTTAACTAGTTCTCCTATCAACTGGTTTGTCAAAGTGACAAACATATCCTTCCTTCTCTATACCTACAACACATCATGTCTACCCGGCTAATCCGGTGCATATCTCTGATCTCATGCACCTAAGGCAACTTAGTGTTTCACCACTTGATCTGGTGTAAGCCTTCAATCACTTGCCTTCAAATCTTCTATCTTATCTTGGAGGACTATGATGCATTCCATGCATAATAGGAGAGAAGCTCCACTTATCGGTGAGAGTGGATCCTTGTCATCTGCATCTGGTATTTCACCAATATGGCTTCCATGTTTGAGAAGGTATATCTTCAAATAGGCACATGTGATTCAGTTGGGCACACTCACTATCAGTCTTTTCTTCTTCCTATGATATCTTCTTCATCTGGTGAGTGCAACTATATCTGGTGGGAGTCCTGCTATTTCACATCAACACATCATATTGGTTGGCACTTCTACATTAGCTCACCCTGCAAATCTACTTGTCGGTTGACAATAATGCACTGCCAACAAAACACTTATCGGTTGTTATACCATATCGATCTCCAATCCATGTCTTCAACACAAGTCAACACTAACATGTGTACTGGTGACTCCAATGATCATTATGCTAGATGACACAGTCTTAAATACCGGTGACCTTCTATTCTAGTTGCCACCTTATACCGATTGACATCAATGACAACACAATGCCAACATGTTTTCCTTCAAGGAGTTTGCAGTATTAAAAAGGTTGTGGATCAGTTGGGATAGTGGTTTCTTTACCATTGTATGGAAATTTCAGGCATTTATGGTAAGTGGAGGGAATGGCTTGGATGGAGTGGATCCATGGGTGGCTGAGGAGAATTTTATAGGGGAGATCATAGTCCAATAATTGATAGGTAGTTTCCATTGTTGCAGGGCCCACTTGAAGAGGTAATGTGATTGTACCTTTTGAAACCCTTTCTACATCATCATATGCTTTTATTGTGATTTTACCAGATGTATCAACCAAGTCTTTAGAGATACCCATTTTTTTGATCAATTTACATGTACAAAGATTTAGGCCAGATCCATCATCTATAAGGACTCTCTTTATTTTGTTTATCAATAATGGCTTTGATATGGAGAGGTTTATTGGGTGAAGGATCAATATATGGAGTGTCTTTGGAAGTGAAAAGCAAGTGGTGTTGGGAAGCAAGATTTCCTATCAAGGCTTGGAACTGAGCAACATTTATGTTGTCGAGAACATGGAATTCTAGAAGGGCCTATTTGAGGATCTCTTTATGTATGGGTGAGATCTTGAGAAGCTTGAGGATGGATATCTATGCAAGCATCTTGCCGAGATGGTCAAGGATGTTTTAGTGGTTGGTGGATGATGCAGAAGCTAGTGGAGGAGGAGGAGGAGCCCCTTGGATAGTTACTCATCCTCAATGGGTAGTGGTGTTGCAGTCATTCCAATGAAATGAGTTAGAAGGTAAAGCACCCTAGATGACTAACTTGGCTTGATTGGGTCTACTAGATTGTTGAGTAGGGAGGGCTCCTTGAATGGTTACCCTTGGTCTATGAGGTGTTGATGTGGGGTCAAATCCTTGGATAGTTATGGTATTAAGATGAGTATCAGTAGGTTCAATGCAGCCTACCAAAGAGTCAAATCCAGTGTGAGATGATGAGATTTAATCCTTACCATGCATGAGGAAGGTATTAACATGAGCATCAACAGGTTCAATGCATCCTACCAAGGAGTCAAATATAGTGATGTTATTGGTGTAGTCATAGTGGATAGTGTGAGATGATGAGATTTTATCCCTACCATGCTTGGGGAAGGGGTCCTAATAGATCTTAAGCTTATCATTAGAATTTCTTGTCTTATCAATGACAACCTCAATGTCACCCTTGTCAATAAAGTGTTGAATATAATTCTTGTTTCATACACTTTCATGTATCATGGCCCTAGACATGATGGTATTTGTTGGTCCTCACAATTGGAATAACAACTAGGTTCTAAAAACTCAGCTCATGGATAGGACTTCCTTACTGAGCAACTACCTCTCTTGTAGTAAAGGTTCATTTACTTTATTGGCCAGGGACATAAAATTGAAATGGGCCAACATTGTATGTCCATTAAGCTTAAATTACAACCATTCTATCCTACTGCTGGAAAAGGAAATTCTCTAAAACAAATATGCAGAAACATGATGACTTGACACTTTATTAAAACTCACAATTGAAAGTAACTTAAGAAAATTCTACTAATGACAATGTTCTAGTCAGTGGACAAGAACTACTTTGCCTACTTTGGCTGCAGGAACAATCGAATAACTAAACAACAACTATAACAAAACAAAAATTAATTGAAAAACACATAGTAACTACTCACCAAGTGGGCCCCCTTGATTGAGTATATCTAGAACTCAGATAAAAACTAGTAAGCTCAGAATACCATTATTTTATTTACTTTACATTGATTGCACATACATAAGTCTAAAAACTAAATACTACTAACTCTATGGTCATTCTCTCTACTCCCGTGAGGAGATAGATACCTTTATTTATAAGAAAACTTATAACAAACTTCAAACTAATCAGCCCACATCCCAGAGGAATAGGTGAACAAGATTTATTACTCTAGAAGAAGAAGTCAGTGCATGAATGCAGAACAACAACAACTATCCTGCTGCTGAGAAAATATAGCGTAACCTCCTTCCTAGATTTATGTTTCGTTAGGAACAATCATGAATGCTCCACAGATCACTCTATTGAGGAAGCGCTCAATTGGTTATGACCTTCTTCAATGCTGCTCTACTTTGACTAGATCTGCATCCAGTGGCACATTGATGTGTCTTTTAACTGCAAGCTTAGTCATCCTTTCATCTTAGCTGACCCTGCATCATGGTGTTAATGTGCACAAAAATATGTGTATCCAGTGATGTTAACATAACATAAATTAAACCATATTTTAAGATCAATTCAGATAATTTGCATAGATTAACTGTATAAAGATCATTAGATAACAACCTGAGGTATAGGATAAATCAGGTCCAAAAATACTAAAAAGACATCAACTAGGAAAGTTCTATGACCCATACATCACCCAAACATATGACCAAAGCAAGAGTTCTATGACAAAATTTGACAAAACGGAGCCATTATTTTGGCTCATTAGTATTCATAGTACTTGTTCTCATTGTACCATCAAGATTTAGGTTGGTTTGCATCATATAGAAAGGTCATTGGGAAGACAACAATATTAGCCTTAATAAGATTCTAGAAGATGACCTCAATAGGCTTGGCAAGAAGAGTGTATTCACGCTAAGGTTGATTGTTGAGATGGGAAGATTGACCAGGGATGGAGATGTTGTTGCTAGGTTTGGATGGGTTTTGTGAGTCAGATTGGCTGTTGGGTGGATTATTGGTGGTGGTAGGTTTGGTTAGGATAATCATGCTTTGGACACACTTGGTGTCAATGACTCCAGCATTGACAATATTCTTATTCTTGGACCAAAATGTAAGCTTTTCATTTGATGATGAAGACCCCTGGGAGTCTTTTTGGTAGGGATTTAGGATACCTTTCTCAAGGAGGAATCACTCTAATTCTAGGCCTTTCTTGGTGAATTTATCAAAGGTTTCAAGACATTGACAACTGATGGGACAAAACAACTCTAGGACAAGGTTTCTTTGAAACAACTCAATCTAATAGGATTCAGGTATGTCCTATGGAAATTTCCTAATAAGGTGTCACCATGTCTATAAAAAGTTGGTGAAAGTCTCTCCAATCCTTTTCTTTGTGTTGCATAGGTCTATCATAGAGGTGTCATTCTGGATGTTGTATACATAATGAGACACAAACTTTTCTACTAGGTGGGGAAATGACTTGATTGAACCATGAGGCAAGGCTAAGAACCATGCAAGGGAAGGTCCACTAAGACTCTTGGGAAAAAGTCTTCATAAGTAAACATCAGTATCGGAGACTTATTGATAGGCTATGTAAAATTCACACACATACTCCCTAGGGTCACCTTTGCCTTTATATTTTTCAAACTTAGGCATTTCAAAACCAGGCGGTATGGAGCTACCGAAATGGAGGGGTCATAAGGAGATAGACAAATTTAATCAAAGGTGTATGATTTCTTATGAGTTACATCCTTGAAGTTCTTAATAAGATCCTTTGTGTCCTAAATTTCCCTCATGAGGTCAGGCGGTTGATTTTGAAAATTAAGGATATATTGACTTGTGTTAGTCCCTAGGATATGTGTAGACACAACCAATATACCACCACCAATATATTGATAAGAGGAGATGAGGGATTAAGAAGTGATTAGGGGGTGCAAAGAGGCAATGGAACTAATGGGATGTAGGCTAGTATTGAAATAAATGGTAGAATTGTGGAGAGGTGCGGATGATGTAGGGGGTTGAGAGATGGGAGGATTAGAGGTGCTAGTAGGTATGGAAGTTGCAGGAAGTGGATGATAAATGGTACTAAGAAGGGGTTGTTTAGTGAGGTCACCTTCTATAGGAGTGTCAAGAATTAATTGATCAAAGTTAGGTGGCAATCAGGCCCCTTGCCTAATAAGCTCAACTAATAACCCATTAGAATCAACTTTGATAAGCTTTTCTAACATTTCCTAGTTGAATGGATCTTACACAAAGGTTTTCAAAAATGGAGAATGTTCAGGTTGGTCAACATACTCTTCCTCTACCTGGGCATCATGATCAATGTAGTATTTTGGATTGGGTAACTCAGTACTTTGAGCGACCATCTTTTCTTTCTAAGAACAAGTCAAGATCATGTATGGGTAACCTCAAAATGACAAGAGTGAAGGGATGATTTGAAATTGGTTGGATAGGCTTGATCAAGAAAGTGATGAAATGGTGTGAGATGAAGACAAGGGTAAGGACTTAGTAATTTTTTATTGGATTGGGGATTGATTAATTAGATTAGATTGGATGGTCCTTGGATTAGGGCAAGATTGATTTGGATAGGGATGACACCTTAGTCCTTGGATTAGGGCCTAGATGAGGTGTAGGGATTAATGATGCAAGCCACAAAGTGAGGTAACATCTAGGCTAGGCCAAATTCAAATCTTTAGATTATGATTTGATTTGATTTAAGTCTTCTCTCACTTAGGATAGGCTAAGTTCCTAAGAAAAATTAGACAAAGGATTAGGGTTGGGATCAACCCAGATAATTGAGACTAATTGAGAAAATTACTTGGTATAGATTCTTTCTCAAGAACAAGTCTAACTAGGGATTGATAGATGATGGAGATCTAAATCAGACTTAGCAAAGTGTTTACCTTTAAATTAGGGGGATTGATGATTGATTGGTTGATTATGATTGTTTTGATATGATGTGCTAAGTCCTTAGGGATGGGATAAAATGATTGTGGGAGAATATGGTCAAAAAGAGATGAGAAGTGACCAATTATGGATAGGTGATGGGTGGATTGGGGTTGATGAGACAACGAGATACAATGGTTTCTGTTGATGGATTGAGACAAGACCAGTCTTTGGTTACGGGCTAACATTTTGAGAGGCTCTAGTTTGAACTCATTGGTAAAGCCATGGACAACGTCACGATACTTGTGAAGGAATATCCACTGTTCTAGTAGAAGTTCACGATTATTATACAAAAATATTTAGTGCTCAATTATTCCCTTGGGAGTAAGCTTCTTTTTCTTGACTTGATGATGAATAGACCTTTTGGGATGCTTGAGAGACTTTTTTTTATGTTGCATGAATGGAAATTGAGTGAGAATTTAGATTAGGTGAAGATGGTAAAACAGAGTCGAAAATGGCAAAATTCAGGTGAAGATGGTGATCCTTGTCGGCATATGTGCAGAGTATGATGACATCACAGTTTTGTATGTTGTCATTGATGTCAATATGCTGAAGTATGAACCGGTATATTGAAGTAAGCAAACTAGCAAGTGAACCGGTATGATGATGTGAACCGGTATATGTGAAAAGGTGACCTGGTATGATGGAATGAACTGGTATGTGAACCGGTATATGGAAAGTTTGTATCGGGGTTTCTGGTTGATGCATTCTAATTCTATGTGATTCGACTGATGACATCCTGTGATGAGTTAGCATTGAAATGAAAATGAGATTGCATTGCCATGTTATCCTTGTGCACATCAAGAATCTTCTTTAGGATCTTGCATGAAGAAGATTGATTCTATCCACCTCGAGAATGTGCAAAATCTTAGTAAATGGTGGAGAGCACATGATGGGTTATCAGCTTTCAAAAGCGGTGAATAACGGACGATGGAGAATGTCTTAAAAGTTGTTCAAGATTGTTTTACTCTATGCAATGTGATTAAACAGTCAGGATTGGACCAACTGTATTGATAACCTAGATGCTTAGGGTTTTAGGTTTTGGCTACTGGCCTAATTGTTGTCTATAAGGTCAATGATGATTTGCATTGTGAAGTTGTTGGCAAATATTATGTGTGTATCCAAGTGAAGAGATACTTGATTCTTTCCAAACCGGAGCAGTGAGTAGAGATATGCGGAGTGTGATTGCAGAAGTATAAGAACTGAAGTGGATCTGCCTTAGCATTGAGTGTTGTTATTAGATTAGTGTATTACCTGTTGACTTCTAATTATTTCAATAGTTGGGAAATCCCTTTACCGGGTAGCTTTAACAAGCTTTTTGTAAATCCTTTAACAGGGTGACTCAAAATCATTGAGTTCTTCAAATCCTCTTGCGAGGTAACCTTTAACAGGGTTCTAACCTTTAACCGGGTGATCCCTAGCAGGATCAGTTCCTAGCAGAACATGTTGTAAAGTCCTTAACCGGACTAGGTTCCTAATAGAGAGGACTTAAGAAGAGTTCAAGAACAACTTGTGGGTATTCATCCCCACCGTGGTTTTTCCCAGTTGGGTTTCCACGTGAAAAATGACTGTGTTATGTGTGATGCTTTAGTGTTTTCTATTAAGCGGTAATGCATGCTGATCCAGTGGTTATTATATTTTTGATGTATTACCTGTTTAAGCATATGGGTGAAGTGGAAATGGAATATTAGGTTTTAAGCATATGGGTGAAGTGGAAATGAGATATTAGGTTTTGTGAAGATCTAAGTGTTACCGATTTATGACTTTCACAGTCGTTGTGTTTTACCGGTATTGTCTTGATTTAGATTGGTGATGTTGTTTACTAGTTAGTGCAGTCTTTGTTGATTAAAGTTGTTAAAGAAGTTTTTGTCCATACTGATTCATCCCCCCCTCTCAGTATCTGTTGAGTACTTACTATTCATCACTATCTATCAATTGGTATCAAAGCAGTCCTCCAGGTCCTTTGTGTTATAAGCTTAACCGCTTGAGGAAAATATCCTATTCTAATGATGAAGAGGGAAGGTCATAAGTTCAACAAAGATAACTTTAAGATATGGAAATATAGAATGAAGATATACATTAAAAGCATGGGTGCTCAACACTGGAACTATGTTGAGAATACTAATGTTGTTCCTACTGGTACTCTCACCGATGATTAAAGAAGAGAAATTTAGGAGAATGGGAAAGTCATGGAAGCTCTTATTAGTAGTCTATCTGATATTGAGTTTATAGATGTTCATGACAAAGAAAATCCCAAAGATGTATGGGATACTCTGGAATCTATTTATGGCGATGATGAGCATGTGAAGCAAGCTAAGGAAGAAAGCCTTAGAAGAAATTTTGAAGACATGTGGATGGTTGAAGGAGAGACCATTCAACAATATGGGATAAGGATTAAAACTGTTGTTAGAGACATCAAGAGTGTAGGAGGTACAATGGATGATTCCACTATTGTTAGCAAAGTTTTGATAACCTTATCACTAGTCTATGCAATAAGGGTTGCCGCTATTTAGGAGTTGATATCTATTGACAAGACAAAGGTGTCCCTAGATTCTATTATTGCTAAGTTGACCGCATATGAGCTAAACAGTTATGATGGTAGTGTTCAGAAGACTAATTCAGCCTTTAAAGCATCTACTGCACTATCTAGAAAGGGTAAAGAAGCTAGTACCAGCTATGAACCTAGACAAAGAAGAGATATGGATGATGAGGAGATCCTGATGGAATTTGAAGCTCTTATAGCCAAGAGACTTCCTTAGGGAACTGGAAAATACAGAGGTAAGATCCCTTTGAAATGTTTTTCTTGCAATAGGATAGGACACATCATTGTCAACTGTTCAAAGGAGGAAACAAGAGAAACTATCTTGTTGCAAATGATGAAGGTGTCACTGATGATGAATCAGAAGATGAAGAAGGAGAAGACTATGGAGAAACCTTTGCTCCAGTAGCTAGATTGGAAGGAGTTAGAATGCTACTTGCATATGCAGCCTTTAAGGGATTCAAAGTGTATCAGATGGATGTAAAATCTGCATTCCTGAATGGAATACTTGAAGAGGGAGTGTATATAGAGCAACCATATGGGTTTGGCCTATCAGAAGACAGTGATATGATGTGTAGGCTACATAAAGCCTTGTATGGATTGAAACAAGCACCTAGAGCATGGTATGAATGCTTACACTCACATCTTGTGATGATTGGATTTGAAAGAACAAGTGAAGATAGCAATATCTATTTGAAGTCAGAAGGAGATCAGATTCATTTCTGTGAAGTGTTTTTTGATGATGTAATTTTTGGTGGAAATGACAAAATGAGCCATGCGTTTGCAGATGAGATGTAGAAGGAATTTGATATGTCACTAATCAGAGAGATTAAGTTCTTCATTGGACTTCAGATTCAACAAATGAAAGATGGTATCTTTATCACTGAATCCAAGTATGTCAAAAATGTGTTGAAGACCTTTGGCATGGAAAAAAGCAAACTGGTTGGTACACCAATGATGACCGGTTGTAAATTGTCAAAAGAGGATGACTCAACGTTGGTGAATGAGAAAGATTACCGGTCAATGATTGGTAAGTTGCACTATGTAGTACACAACAGACCAAACATAGCACATGAAGTGGGCATTGCTGCACATTTTTAGAAAAGTCCAAGAGAATCCCACTTGGTAACAGTCAAGAGGACTCTTAGATATCTGAAGGGAACTATAGATTATGGATTGTGGTATCCATATAGTAATGATTTCAATCTCAAAGTGTTTACCGATGCTGATTGGGCTGGTAATGTGAATGATCGAAACAGCACAACTAGTGGTACATTCTTTCTTGGTGGTAGACTAGTCTCATGGATGAGTAAGCAGAAGAGTTGTATCTCTTAGTCCACAATAGAAGCAGAATATGTAGCAGCATTTATGAACTACACTAAGACAATTTGGATGAAGCATGTATTAAGTGGTTTCAAAGTCTCTGTATCTGAACTGGTGAATATATTTTGTGATAACACAAGTGCAATTAATATTTCCAAGAACCTGGTATTGCATGCTAGAACCAAGCATTTTAAGCTCAAGTATCATTTATTGAGGGAGAAAGTGCAGAATAAAGAGGTTGTATTGGAACATGTTTCTAGTAAGGAGTAGTTAGCAGACATATTCACTAAGCCTCTACTGAAGGATACATTTACCTATTTAAGAGGTGAATTAAGGGTGCTGCCCCTTCAAGAGGTGAACTAAAGGTATGTGCTCCACATCAGTCAGGTATTGCATTGACAAGTATTTTTTAGGATTGATGTGTTGAAGGATGCTACTCGTTAGGGGGAGCAACATAGTAGATCATGGATGTTTATGCCTCCACTTTGGCATTGTTGTCAAAGGGGGAGAAGATGTGAAGCAAAGAAGATATCTACAGTATTGAAGACAAATAATATGGAAGAGATTGAGAGAAGATGTGAAGATGTAGAGATATCTTTGTGTATTGCCATCAATGCCGAAGGGGGAGATTGTTGGCATATGTGCAGAGTATGATGACATTATAGTTTTGTATGTTGTCATTGATATCAATATGTTGAAGTATGAACTGGTATATTGAAGTAAGCAAACTGGCAAGTGAACTGGTATGATAATGTGAACCGGTATATGTGAAAAGGTGAACCGGTATGATGGAATGAACTGGTACATGTAGAAAGAGAACCGATATGTGAACCGGTATAAAGAAAGTTTGTATTGGGGTTTGTGGTTGATGGGTTCTAAGTTTGTGTGATTTGACTGATGACATCCTATGATGAGTTAGAATTGAAATGAAGATGAGATCGTGTTGCCACGTTACCCTTGTGCACATGAAAAATCTTCTTGAGGATCTTGCATGAAGAAGATGGATTCTGTCCACCTCGGGAATGTGCAAAATCTTAGTACATGGTGGAGAGCTCGTGATGGGTTATCAGCTTCCAGAAGTGGTGAAGAATGAACGATGGAGAACGTCTTGAAATTTGTTCAAGATTGTTTTACTCTATGAAATGTGATTAAATGGTCAGGATTGGACCAACTGTATTGATAACCTAGATGCTTAGGGTTTTAGGTTGTGGCTACCGACCTAATTGTTGTCTATAAGGTCGATGATGATTTGCATTGTGAAGTTGTTGGAAAATTTTATGTGTATCCAAATGAAGAGATACTTGATTCTTGCCAGACCAAAGCAGTGAGTAGAGATCTGTAGAGTGTGATTGCAAAAGTATAAGAACTGAAGTGGATCTGCCTTAGCATTGAGTGTTGTTATCAGATCAGTGTATTACCTGTTGATTTCTAATCATTTCAACAGTTGGAAAATCCCTTTACTGGGTAACTTTAATAGGCTTTTTATAAATCCTTTAACAAGGTGACACAAAATGATTGAGTTCTTCAAATCCTCTTGCAAGGTAACCTTTAATAGGGTTCTAACCTTTAAACGGGTTTTTAGCCATCCCTTAACCGGGTGATCCCTAGTAGGATTGGTTCCTAGCAAAACCTGTTGTAAAGTCCTTAACCAAACTAGGCTCCTAACAGAGTTGACTTCAGAAGAGTTCAAGAACAACTAATGGGTATTCATCCCCACCGTGGTTTTTCCCAGTTGGGTTTCCATGTGAAAAATGACTGTGTTATGTGTGATGCTTTTTCATGTGATGCTTTAGTGTTTTCTGTTAAGCGGTAATGCATGTTGATCCAGTGGTCATTATATTTCTGATGTATTACCTATTTAAGCATATGGGTGAAGTGGAAATGGAATATTAGGTTTTAAGCATATGGGTGAAGTGGATATGAGATATTAGGTTTTGTGAAGATCTAAGTGTTACCAGTTTATGACTTTCACAGTCACTATGTTTTACCAGTATTGTCTTGATTTAGATCAGTGATGTTGTTTACCAGTTAGTGCAGTCTTTGTTGATTAAAGTTGTTAAAGAAGTTTTTGTCCATACTGATTCACCCTCCCCCTCTCAGTATCTATTGAGTATTTACTATTCATCATTATTCATCAATCCTTAGGAAATGCAGATGATGAAATAGAGGCAGAGATGGTGAAACTCAGTTTGACAATGATGAAGTAAATTTTGATGGGTTTTGGTCAATTTTTTTAAAAGTTGAATTTGTTGACTCAGTAAGAGATATCAAGCAATGAATACATGTTGGCCAAGGTGATGGTCAAAATAAGTGTGAAGGTGTGGCTCCAAATTACCTTGATTTGACAAAATTCACTAGTATGTACAATAGAAAACACGTGAAAGAATGCACTACCTAGGTTGGAAAGAGGATTCTACTTGTTGAGTCCCCACTTGGATTTCTCCATATAGTTAAATGAATTGGATAGATATAGATTTGATAGCACTGGATCCCCCTTGCATGCCACTCACTTCTTTGGCATACCAGAATCTCATACTCTGAAGATTCTGAGATCTTATAAACCGGGGGACATCTATCTCTACTTTGAATAGTACAATGTGGGGCAGCTTCGGAGGGCCAACCTCCTGCACCAATAAGAAAATTAGGATTTGGGCCAGTAAAACATGGTGTTTGGTAATTTTCAGAGGGACACCAGTCCATAATGAATCCGTGAAGAAAGCCACTTAAGACTCTAACTAAGCTTATTAGTGCAAAGAGGGCCTTCACATAGCCAAATTCACTTAGCACTCCAACGGTGTAACCAATACATTTGTATAGCAGCTCAAAAAACATTGCTTGATACCTACTAGAAGAGATGATATCTCCAACATGCCTCAATTTCGAAACACTCCCATGGGGTGATGAGGACCTCAAGAGGTGATTCTGTACTAAAATAAAAGGTGGGTGTTGTTAATCACCTTTCTCTTTCACCCAAGGTTCATGAAGGTGAGGGAAGAGGATACTTGGTGTAATGGTGGGTCCACCCTACAAATGTGCAAGCACAACAATTACAAAAAATAACTGTTCGTTTTAAGCACCAAATGGATAAAATGTGACTTAATCTAAGATAAAACGGTTAGATTCAAAAAACCACAATTTCTTTGACATTCGTCCTGTAGTAAATGATTAGTAGAATTATGATTCTGGTCTTTGGAAAGAAAAAGAAAGCTGCAAAATCAAAAGGATTAGCAAAAATATGAAACAAACTAGTCACTGCAGAGATAATAAAATGCAGATGCAGACATTGATTCAACTCCTACGAAAAAAATAGTCAACTCAAAAAGTCAAAATTTTATAGTAATAAGGAAAATAGAAAATGACAAAAAAGTAGCGAAGACATTGAAAGTCTGGCACAGATGTTAGAACATCTGCATAGACATTGAAAAAAAACACCTAAAAAAAATCAGTTAGTTCCAAAAAAACAAAATTTGTAGTAATTTAAAGAAAAGTGGAAAATGCTTGGTTTATAGAAATAAGAACTAAATACAGGAAATATTTTTATGTTTTTATGGCAATATATGATTTTTTTCTCAGTTTTAAGTTATATTTCTGCTAAAACTAAAAACTTTGCACAGAAGGAAAAAAATTAACCCAGAGACATCGATTGGGTCGAGTGCAAGAGACAAAATCAAAGCGCAGATGTTGATGTACATACAAAGATGATGAACTATAGATTCTACAAAAAACACAGTTAGCCTAAGAATTCAATAGAACAGAGACATCATTTTGAGAGTGCAGATGTCGATGGACAGACAGAGACATAGAATCGAGGTGGAGATGTCGATTCGTGACCTGCAAAAACCCCTCACAAAAACTTCACCAAAAATGTTAAATTTAAGGGACTATGGGTCCCACTAGACATGCCAAAATGAAGTGGAGAAAATGGTGAGAAGGTTAGTTGCATAAAAAAATTATGAAACAATAAAATCACTCAAAACATACAAATAACCTTTTATGTCTTTTATTTTCCTCCTTCGATCGAGCTTGAAGTGGTGTGTGCCCAATGCTCCACTTGATTTGCTCCTTGTGATGATGGATGTGGATTTATCTCCACTACACAACAATTGGATTCGGATTTAGATGATTAAGTGTGATGAAATTTGGACATAATAAGGGTAGGATGGACGAATTTTATCTCAAATGAACAACATTAGAATACTCAAAAGATGGATCATTTGTGTAGAGTGGAGACTCCAATTTATATAATAGAGGGGCCCAAAATAGATGGCCATGATCAAAGATGAATGAAAGGATAGGATTGAAAGAAGGTGGGATAAGATTGAGAGGAAAAAGTGTTGGAATCCAAGAACACTAAGAAGGGGGGGTGAATCAGTCTTCTACCAAAATGATCAATTTTAACCTTATTAAAACATGCATTCACCAACTAGTATACCAGTACATATAGAATTGAAAGAAGTAAAGAAAACAATAAGCCAATCACACAAATAAATATCATAACACAAAGAGTTATACGTGGAAAACCTCAAAGAGGAAAAACCACGGTGGGATTTGTGACCCACAATATCAGTCCACTGGCCATATGAAGAGATATTACAAAATGTAGGGGCATGCACTTGTAGGAAGGCTTATAGCCTAGAGCACACTGCTCAATCACAAAAGGAGTCTCACTCACTACATACAAATCTAGACTACAATTTGGAGAAATGATTGAACTGCAATTATAGCATCTTCTATGCCTGAATACAGTTCCGATTAAGCTCTGTCTATTCTGGTTTAAGACCCTAAACCCTTACCAGAATACCCTCTTACATAATCTTCATTCCTCACATTACAAATATCTCTCACATATCTCTCCTCGCTCTTTCATATTACAAAATGATCTAATTAGCTGACCTATATACCCTTACAAACTTTCATGCCTTATGTTGGCTTACAAAGATAATTACAAAATGAATATATAAGTCAGCTCAATAACATAAATATATGAATATCAAAATCAATTGCCAATGTCGGATCTCCCAAATGATGTTGACCTCCAATACCTATGACCTGAATGTAAACCATGTTAGCCTGCAATGTCGATAACCAAAGAATTCCTTCCAATCGGTGAAGAAACCTGCTAGTGTCGGTGCCAGTGAAGTGTCTACCGATACGCAACCAAACCAAAATATGAACCCGAAACATGTTGCCATCAATGACAACATATTAAAACCAATAAATTGAGTGTCAATTGCCAACAATCTCCCACTTTGGCATTGATGGCAACACTCATGTGAAAAATGATCATGGTTTCCATATGTCGGTTTCATCATGAGCCTGCTCCCCCTAAGCTTAATATCCATCTGAGATCATCATCTGAACAAAATATTCCATACATCCATATCTCTTAAATATTTTTCACCTATACCTCCCCCTTTGACATCAATGCCAAAAATACCAATAACTGGGATGAAAAATGAAAGCTTGTACAAATAATATGTCCCAAAATATATAACTAGAGCTAAATATACTTGAAAATTTCCAGATAAGCTTTCTCCAAAATCTCTATATAGGTATCCCAACCAGATTTGAAAGTGTCGGAAATAGATACAAGTCCATTAAGACTCTTTATCATTAACTTCTACTGATGTGGGCCTACCAACCATATCAATACACTCTTTCTGATGTACACTTTATGAATCCAACTAGGGACTCAGCAATCCTCTAAGACCTCCAACTCTCCTTAAAATTTTATCTTTTTCCCCTCTCAAGAGCTAAAACTTGGGCTTCCAAAACCAAAATCTGACCATCAATAGATGTAGTCAAGGAATTTGAACCATTAAAATAATTGACTATACCTACAATCTTCTCTTGAATATCCTTGATCCCTTTATTTGTCTTTGTAGTAAGTAAAGCTATGTTAGAACATACCCTGTAAATATTAGTACACTACCTCAATGCATTATCAATCAACTCCAACTTATCATTTATCTCCTTCTTCTCTGACTCAATCATCTAATCAAATGTAGGTCTTTTATCTTATGTAAACCTCTCTAATTCCTGTCGGTTTGATATCTACTATAGAGATTTAAAGTCCTTAGAAATGTGCTCTGTGACTATCTTAAGCTTGTCGGATGGGCTTGCTCGTTTTTCAAATTTGCACTCTGGGACAAGTCTATGCAAAAAAGGGATAGACTGATCAATAACTCCTTTGTCCATAGATCCTTCCTTCCTCATTTTCTTTGCAGCCATTATCATAAGTTAGTAGAAATCATCTCAATTATGCTTTTCTATTCAACCTACGAGGTGTCAATTGACAACAATGATGGGCTCACTACCGGTTCCCTACCAGATTCCTCTCTCTTCTCCTCTGATAATTTAACTTTTATGACTTCCTCTCTTGCACCGGTAGCTTTGCCACTTGGTGTAGTATCAGTAATTGTAGGTTCCTCCTTAGGAACTGTGTCCTCAACTTGTACATTCTAATCCGGAGGACTATTGTCCTCAACATTAGTAACATGTACATTCTCTAAATTTGCCGGTATATCTAGTTTTGCCTATATATTAGTTTCTACTAGGGGCACAATATCCAATATCTTAATATCCTTGAAAATTGTACCCATTATACCTTTACTTTTCCCTTCAACCGAGATGTCTGTACTGACAGTTTTAGCTTTCGATGAAGTATAAAAACTAGGATTTTCTGCAAAAAATTGAACCCATGCCTTGTGGGTCTCAGTGACTATCTCATTAACCCTACCTAACATAAGACTAACTATCCTATACTTATTGTGAAAAATATTCTTGTCTGCAACCTCAAGAGTCATGTCCAACTCCTCTGGAGTAATAGATGCACAAATAGATAACAACTCTTGAATCTTTGTATGCTTGTCCTCCTCCATAGTTGAAAATCTTCTAGCATCTAATTTTTCATATATCTGTGTCGGTATTTGATTTTCAATTTCTAACAAGGCTTTCTTATAAATATCCAAATACAGTAAAACTACTTCCTCAACTTCTTTCTGTTCATCATTATCTAAATGCTCATAATAAAATTGTACATACTTAAAGACACCATCCTTAGTTATTTCATAAACCAATTTTGTACAAGTCTTGGGTGGAATAATAGTTACATTACTAGATACAAGTGCAAGATCAGTGTCACCCTTCTTCTTTCTTCTCCTAGTACCGGATGGGGTAGAAGGTGTTTCTTTAGGAGCTCTCTTACATGTTGGTACCCTGATTGTAACCTTCCTAACTTTTTGCTTCTTTGCTTCCACCTTAGTCTCTTCACTTTTCTTCTTTAATACCCTCTTGAATGCTAAGGGTATGTCATCATCAGATCTAGATTTTGATGGAATAGGCTCGATAAAAATTTCTAGTTCCTTGCTCTTCCTTCCTTTTTCCAAAACTACATCAATCAATGCTTTGATGTATCAAGATACTTGTTCCACAATCTTGCTTGCCTTGCCCCGCTGCTTCTCCCTCTTCTTTCGATTAAACTTAGTTTCAACCTCTTACTTCTTCTTCTTAGCAATACCAAAGATTTTCTCAACTTCATCAATAGGTGCATCAATTAGCAATTTTAAATAAGCATCTAGAATTTGTGTAGCAACTTTATAACCCATCTCTTCAATCCAAATCTTTCGGGGCCCGACTGCCTCCATCAAAGTTTCATCCTTCTTAACCATGAAGCATATCTCGGTTGATTACTTCTCAATAATGTTCTTTGGAACCCTCTCCCTAGAATTCATAGCCTTCTGGAATGCCTTAAAGTAACCCCAAACTTTATCATTTCGCTGACTACCCAATGTAGCAATAGATTGTTTTAGTTGCCTTCCTACCAGGATGTCAAATGCCCATTGTCTCTTCCCAAAACCGAGAGTTTCATTCATGAAAAATAGCATTAAATAAACAATAAGATTACCATATTGGAATGTTCCCTTCTTCTCTCCTTTGATCTTTCCTAGGTTAATTAACAATTCATCTAACATTCATCCACAGAGATCTAAACTCTCATTTTCTGTCATCATCTTATGTGCTACATAAATGTAGGAGCTAGAAATAGAATTTAGATGATTTGACTAAGTTACCTTGTAACCAATGACCATGCTTCCGAATCTAATATCTTTGAAGGTGATAGTCCTAACCCTCATTGATCTCTTGTCTGATGTTGTCTCAGTGATCTTGTTGACCTGATCATTAGAAATCTTCTTCTTTGGATGTTGCCCAACCTGCGGTAAACCAGTGATTGCCCTGATGGCCTCCTTCAAAATCTTGTATGGTTTGTCCAACTAGATAAATTCTCCGTGCACTCTGCTCAAAACATATCTAACAATCTCATCTTCAAATTCCAGAATATCTAGAATACCGGTAAACCCTAGATCCTCAATATGCTGATACTCGGGCTTGATGTTTCTAGAATATCCCATTAACTCACTCATGTACATGCTCTTAATATCATTGGTTCCCAAATCCTCATTATGGCAGTGAATGTAAGCTCTGACATCTTCAATATATACAACTCCTTCTGGGATATGGGAAAAAGAACCAACAAAATCATCCAAAGTAGAAATATGTGGGCATCATTTGAAAATCGGCCTAGGACGATCCTTGACCTCAACAATAGTAGGAATTACAATAAAAGTAGGTATAGAGGATGATACTTCTTCCATAATGATAGATAAATACCTATGAAATAGTCATCAATGAAAACCCTAAATAACTCTTCCAATCATTGGTTAAATCGCTCAAGATGATATCGATCGCACTGACTTGCCTTAGAATCGCTTTGAATCACTCTAAATTGCTCTGAATCACTCTGGATGCAAAGTTATAAGAAATGAAGTGAATTCAACCTTTTAACCTCCAAGAAACCCCAATATGCCATTGATATGAGTGACTGTTGATGAAAGATACCGGATCTCAATCAAACATCTCCACGCCAGATAAGCATCTCCAATGTCTGGAACATCTGGTGTAGGAGCACCTAGTTTTTCACTAGTTTTGTTGATGCATTTCCAACTTTTGTAGTGACTAATCATATTTAGGACCAATCTTTGAATAATGGACTGTTGATAGGTCCACAAGTGTGTTTGGAAGTCATTTGAAGGGTGATTGTCACCAAGGTGAGTTTGTTTTCTCAGTTTTGGCCAATGTGCCCTTGTAAGCCTAAAATGGCATTATTTTGCAAAATTGGGTAAAAATAATTGTGAGGCATTATTAGGAATTTGGTCATGGTATTTTTATATTAGGGAACCATCCTAGGAGTTTTAGAATGTAGAAAAATGCCTAAGTTGCAAAAATGCAAAATGGAGCAAAAGTTGTCATTGTTGCTCGACAAATTTTTGACAACTTTGCAAAATTGAGCAAATCGGTGGTTAGGAAACTAATGAGGGGTTAGTTATGACCAAGGAGGCATATAAAATGCTCTTTCAATTATTGTACATGGGTTGGAAGATCTAGGAGAAAGTTTGAATAACATTTGAAGACAATTTCCAAATTTTTGCATAAGTTGTCATTTTGGTAGCAATGGTCCATACCAAATGGATTGAACTTATTACTATCCTTCCATGGTGGTTTAGTAACTAATATTGTTTTTCTTAGGAAGTGTTTGTATCCTTTCTTAGTGCAAGTTTGGTGTGTGATTATTATTTGTCTTATATTGCACTGCTCTTGGTCTGAGTAAGGGTTTAATACCCTAGACATGGTTCCAACTTGAAATCCCATTGTGTTTGTTCAATGGCCCTTGGGATTCAACTCATAGAACATTTTTATAGTGTGTATATTATTTGGAATGTCCTGGAGGTTGTTTGGAAGCAACTTGCTATAATATCATAGGCAAGCTCTGCCATAGCTCGGGTAGGAATATGATTGTCATTTTTGTCTTTACTTGCAAGGATGAACAAATGTGAATGTGCCAAGTGATTGGCATGGAATTATGAAGCATAGAAGAGTCTTAGTGAAGAGATGGAGGTGTGACAGGGTGTAGAAACTAATAAACCCTATTGGAGAAGACTGTTAACTCTAAAACCCTCAAAAGTGCCATTTTTGGGATCCGTACCGGTACAGACAAACCAGACAGCCTACCCTAGTGAATCCAAAATTTTATCCAAAAGGGTGCTTGGATCACCAAATATTTTGGTGAGTCCTTTAGCGGTTTTCTGAGTAATTGCACAAAAACTAGTAAGGTAGGGCTAATAGAGGCTCTAGGGCTACTAGGCCTAGAAAATAGAAATAAGAGGAAGCGACGGGAAAATGGATTATAGCCAATCAAAGAACCACATGAGTGGAATTGAAACACCTACCATACACCCCCTGAGACCCTTGCAAGTGTATGTTGGAGGTTTCGATAACTAGATGGTTGGATTTACTCTAGTGAATCCTAGCCAAGCTTGTGAGTAATAGGAGCACTCCGAAGGAGTTCAACTGTTTGACTTGTTAATGGACAAGTGAAGACTGATGGAAGCCCACTAAAAAATCCTTTACCTACCTATTGAGCGAGGTGTAACTCTTTTGTGAGAATCTCCCCATCAAAGTGGTATCAGAGAAAGTTAAGATTTGGGAAGAAACCAGTTGATGTCAGAGACTGAGTCAGTAGGAGAAAATAGCCTTAGGATGATGACCAATGCAGAGCTAGCCAAAAAGGTAGAAGATCAAGAGGAAGAGAATAGACTCCTCAGGGTAAGATTGCAACAATTGGAGAACAAACTAGGTAAAGTTGAAGACACGACTGAGAAGGTCACTGTCAAAATCAATGAAGAAAAGGGTAAAGAAGTGGTAGAAGAGGATGCCACACCTGAACCAGATCCTATTATACCTGAAGAACCTTTCCTTAGAGCCATCAAAGTCTAAGGAGGGAAGTCCCTAGAAGGAGTGCCACTTTTTTGTGGAAAAATGGAACCATAAGTGGTCATGGAATAGATTGAAGGATTGGAGAATCACTTTGAATGTGATGGAATTAGTGAAGCAAAAAAGGTTAAGGTAGCCAAATCTAGATTGAGAGGAGCAGCCTTGACTTGGTGGAAGTTCATCTAAGAGGAGAGGCAAAAGGATGGTAAGAACCCAATTTCCACTTGGAAAGGAATGTTAGCCAAGGTGAGGGAAGCCTATATCCCCGAAGACTATGAAATTCAATTACATAAGAGGAGACAAAACTTGAGACAAAGAGAACTAGATGTGAGCAGCTACACTAAGGAATTTCAGAAGTTGTGTTTGAGATTTAAGGTGGTGGAAGAGGAAAGCATCAAGGTAGCCAGGTACTTGAATGGTTTGAGATGGAATATACAAGAAGAGTTAAGTTTGTTGTGTCCTATTACTGTCCACAAGTGCTATCAATTAGTACTCAAGGTGGAAGAGAAGAATAGAAAGAAGCAAGAGCAAAGCAATAGAGGTAGAGGTAGGGGAAGAGATGGCAGAGGTCATAGAGGTAGCTATGGTGTAAGAAGTGTAGACTAAAGATCCCAAGGGGAATCCAAGTTGGTAGAGCAGAGTGGGGATTCCAATAGCAAGAGAAGCTATAGAGGAAGGGGATCTAGCAACTCTAGTAGAGGAAGATCTAATGGATCGGGAAGAGGGTACTATTTCACCATAAAGAAGTGCTACAATTTCCATCAACTTAGACACCCGACCTATAGATTCCTGAGAAGTCTTCTTCATCCCAAGGAGGTGAGAGGAGAGTAAATAATATTCAAGAAGATGTAGCAAATGTGAAGGAATCAGAAGTGAGTTTAGATTCTGAGGTTGAAGAGAATCTCATGGTGAGAAGAGTCTTGATCAAAGAACCAGTTAAGGAGGAACCTAGCCAAAGAAGATCCTTGTTTAGGATAAAGTGCAAGATTATGGGTAAAGTGTGTAGAGTGGTGGTGGATTCAGGTTCCACTGATAACATAGTGTTAGAAGAAGCAATAAGAAAACTCAATCTGCAAAGGATTCCACATAGTGATCCTTATAGGGTTACTTGGCTCAACAAGGGGCAACATGTTCTAGTGAATGAACAAATTGGGGTGGATTTCACTATAGGAGCTTACAAGGACAAAATATTGTGTGACATCTTTCCAATGGATGCATGCCACCTACTCCTAGGTAGGCCTTGGCAATTTGATATTAATGCAATACACCATGGGGAAAATAATTCCTATACTTTTTAAAAAGATGGGATTACCTATAAAATTCAATCTATAGGAGATCAAGAAGAGGGCAGATCTAAAGGTTCCAATGTGCTGCTAGTTGGTGAGAAGGAGTTCATTAACACTCTCAAGGAAGGAGAAGGAGTGGGGTTTGCACTTGTAGTAAAACAAAAAGAAGTAAGCAAGGATAAGAAAGTATGCATTCCCAATGAAGTGCAACAGATACTTAATCAGTTCAAGGACATCATAAGTGATGGAACACCTACAACCTTGCCTCCTCAACATGCCATAAGTCACCAAATTGACTTCATACCCAGAGCCTCATTGCCTAATAAGGCAGCTTACAAAATGACATCGGAGTAGAATAAAGAGGTAGCTAAACAAATCCAAGAACTCCTGGATAATGGTTTGATAAGGAAGAGCATCAACCCATGTGCAGTTCCATCATTTTGGCCCCAAAGAAGGGAGGTACTTGTACACTTTGCACTAATTCTATTTCCATCAACCGGATTACATTGAGGTATAGGTTTCCCATTCCAATAATTGAAGATTTGATGGATTGTTTACAAGGTGCTAAGTACTTTACCAAGATAGACCTAAAGAGTGGCTACCACCAAATCAAAATCAAGGAGGGAGATGAATGGAAGACAACATTAAAAACCATAGAAGGACTTTATGAATGGCTTGTTATGCCATTTGGACTCACAAATGCCCCTAGAACATTCATGATAATCATGAATGAAGTACTCAAGGATTACATTGCTAAATTTGTTGTTGTTTATTTAGATGACATCTTGATTTTGAGTAAGTTTTCAATTTGGAGAAATGTGAGTTCGTGAAACAAGAGTTTGTATATATTGGGTTTGTAATCTCAAGTGGCGATTTGAAGATGGATACCTCCAAGGTGGAATCCATAATCAGTTGACCTACACCTAAGACAACAAGTGAAGTGAGGAGTTTTCATGGCTTGGCACAATTTTATAGGAAGGTCATCAGAGGGTTCAGTGAGATATGTGCACCTATGCTTGACACAATCAAAGAAGGTGTGAAGACTAAGTTTTAATGGACAAAAGAAGCACAGAGATGATTTGATCTCTTGAAGACAAAGGTGGCTACTCAACCGGTACTAGTTCTTCCAAGCTTTGACAAGCTCTTCATCATAGAATGTGATGCAAGCAATATAGCAGTTGGAGTGGTACTAAGTCAAGACAATAGTCTGGTTGCATTTTTTCAGTGAAAAGCTCAATGATGCCAAGAAAAGGTATTCTTCCTATGATTTGGAGTTATATGCACTTGCACAATTACTTAGGAAATGGAGGCATTATTTGTTGCCTAAATAATTTGTGGTTTATATCGATAACCAAGCTCTTAGTTTTCTCAACTCACGAGAAAAGTTGAATCATAGGCATATCAAATGGGTAGAGTATTTGTAGTCCTATACTTTCACCATTAAACATAAGAAAGGTCAATGCAATAAAGTTGTTGATGCATTAAGTATAAGGTTTCTAATAGTTCAAGAAGTGCAGCTCAAGAGAATTGGAGTGGATAGTTTCAAGGGGTTATACCAAGATGATGAAGACTTTGCTGCCATCTACAAGGTTTGTCAAGAGTTTAGAAATCATTTTCATGGTGAATATGCTGATTTTACCTTAAAAGATGGTCTTTTATTTAAAGGAGGACAACTTTGTGTACCTAGAGGGTCCATGAGAGAAAATTTGATGCAAGAGAAGTACAATGGTTGTTTAAGTGGACATTTTGGGTTGAACAAGACTTTGGAACCTATCCAAAGATTCTACTATTGGTCAAAGATCCAAAGGGATATCAAGAAGTATGTTGAACAATGTGTGGTTTTTCAAAGAGCCAAAGGTACTTCTTCTAATGCTGGACTCTATTAGCCTTTACCTATCCCAAACTAGCCATGGGAATGTGTAAGTATGGACTTTGTTGTTGGTTTGCCCAAGACCAAATCAGGATTTGATAGCATATATGTTGTGGTAGATAGATTTAGAAAAATGGCCCATTTTATTCCATGTAAGGTGAATCATGATGCTAGTCATATTTCCAACTTGTTTTTCAAGGAAGT
The DNA here is from genome assembly GCF_030272615.1 of Cryptomeria japonica. NCBI lineage: Eukaryota > Viridiplantae > Streptophyta > Pinopsida > Cupressales > Cupressaceae > Cryptomeria > Cryptomeria japonica. The sequence continues at coordinate 615,111,549 of NC_081410.1, read as the reverse complement.
CATTATAATTCATGGCTTACCTATCAGTATAGTATCAGATAGAGATGCAAAATTCATTGGTTTTTTTTGGAAGACTTTACGACAAAGATTGGGCACTAACTTGTCTTTCAGCTCAGCCTATCATCCCCAAATGGATGGCCAAATAGAGGTGGTGAATATAACACTTGGGAACCTTCTTAGTTGTTTGACTAAGGAATATGGACAAGCTTGGGATCAGATCATCCATCAAGCTGAATTTGCCTACAATGACGGTGTGAATAGATCAACCAGTAAGAGTCCTTTTGAGGTAGTTTATGACCTTCATCACAAAGGTGTGTTGGAACTTAGGGATATTGGGAAGATGGAATAGAAGAGTCGACATTCTATTGACATGGCTCAATCCATGAAAGAGATTCATGAGAAGGTTAGGAAATACTTACTAGATACCTCTCAAAGGATCAAAGATAAAGTGGATGAAAAGAGGAGGGATATTCAATTTGTTGTTGGGGACTTAGTTATGGTTCATTTGAAAAAATCAAGGCTTCAAAAAGGTGTCTCTAGCAATCTTAAGATGAGGAGGCTTGTACCTTTTAAGGTCTTGGCTAAGTATGGGAAAAATGCCTCCAAACTTGATCTACCTAGAGACATGGCTTTATCTCCTATATTTAATGTTGTAGACTTGGTGCAGTATAAACGAACACTTCCAAAGTAATGTAGTAGAGTCTTAGAGGTCTCTCACTCACTTTCACACCTTCCCTTGCCACCTGCACCCTTGCTGCAAGCCAAGAAGGTATTGGATTCAAGAATCCTCAAGAAGACTAGGCAAATTGCCTATATGGAACATATGGTCAAGTGGCAACATCTTCCAGAATTTGAAGCCACTTGGGTACCTGAATTTTTTTTTCCTAAGCTTGCAATTTCCCTCTCTTTGTTTCTTAAAGAAGTCACTTGACTTCTCTCTCATTGGGGGAGTATGGTGTAGGAGCACCTAGTTTTTCACTAGTTTTGTTGATGCATTTCCAAATTTTGGAGTGACTGATCATATTTAGGATCAATGTTTGAATAATTGAGTGTTGATAGGTCCACAAGTTTGTTTGAAAGTCATTTTTGAATAGTGATTGTCACCAAGGTGTGTTTGTTTTCTCAGTTTTGGCCAATGTGCCCTTGTAAGCCTAAAATGACATTATTTTGCAAAATAGGGTAAAAGTAATTGTAAGGCCTTATTAGGAATTTGGTCATGGTAGTTTTATGTTAGGGAACCATCTTAGGAGGTTTAGAATGTATAGAAATGCCTAAGTTGCAAAAATGCAAAATGAAGCAAAAGTTGTCATTGTTGCTCGACAACTTTTTGCAACTTTTTGAGCAACTTTGCAAAATTGAGCAAATCGGTGGTTAGGAAACCAATGAGGGGTTAGTTATGACTAGGGAGGTATATAAAATTCTTTTTCAATTATTGTAAATGGGTTGGAAGATCCAGGAGCAAGTTTGAATAACATTTGAAGATAATTTCTAGATTTTTGCATAAGTTGTTGTCATTTTGGTAGCAGCAGTCCATACCAAATGGATTGAACTTATTACTGTCCTTCCATGGTGGTTTAGTAAATGATATTTTGTTTCTTAGGAAGTGTTTGTATCCTTTCTTAGTGCAGGTTTGGTGTGTGATTATCATTTTTCTTATACTATAGTGCTCTCGGTTTGAGTAAGGGTTTAATACCCTAGACACGGTTCCAACTGGAAATCCCATTGTGTTTGTTCAATGGACCTTGGGATTCAAGTCATGGAACCTTTTTATATTGTATATATTCTTTGGAATGTTCTGGAGGTTGTTTGGAAGCCAATTTCTATCATATCCTAGGCGAGCTCTGCCATAGCCTAGCTAGGAATATAACTGTCATTTTTGTCTTTACGTACAGGGATGAACAAATGTGAATGTGCCAAGTGATTGTCATGGAAGTATAAAGCATAGAAGAGTCTCAATAAAGAGATGGAGGTGTGATAGGGTGTAGAAACCAATAAATCCTATTGGAGAAGACAGTTAACTCTAAAACCCTCAAAAGTGCCATTTTTGGGATCCGTACGAGTACGGACATACCAGATAGCCTACCCTAGTGAATCCAAAATTTTTTCCAAAAGGGTACTCAGATCACCAAATTTTTTGGTGATTCATTTGGAGGTTTTCTGAGTAATTGCACAAAAACCGGTAAGGTAGGGCTAATAGGGGCTCTAGGGCTACTAGGCCTAGAAAATAGGAATAAGAGGAAGCGATGGGAAAATGGAGTGTAGCCAATCAAAGAAACACATGAGTGGAATTGAAACACTTACTATACACCACTTGAGACCCCTGAATGTGTATGTTGGAGGTTTGGATAATTGGATGGTTGGATTTACTCTAGTGAATCCCAGCCAAGCTTGTGAGTGATAGGAGCAAACAAGTTGATAGGGAGCACTCCAAAGGAGTTTTTTTTTTTTTGACTTGTTAATGGAAAAGTGAATAGTGATGGAAGCCCACTAAAAAATCCCTTACCTACCTCTTCAGTGAGTTGTAACTCTTTTACAAGAATCTCCCCATCAACATCTTCCATAACCTCTTCTTGGGGCATATGCAGTATCATCATGAATTTTTCCTACCCCTAAGGCATCTACCTTAGTTACTGGATGAGCTTCCTGTCGGTGCAGGAGAATCCTCTTCTATCAATTGAGTAACAAGAGCATTCACATCTACAGATTGATCTTCTGTCTTCCTAACCCATTTCTTGATATGATCTTGCTAGATTTCATTGACCTTCTCTTTCCCTTTAACATTTGATCCATCATTGCCAACCGGTGGATTTTTGTTTCTACAAAAATTATCTATGTGTCCAACCTCATTGCATGCATATCATGTAGCATTGTTCTTTTGAATTGCTTTGCTAAAACCGGTATAATTTCTTGACCTGCACTGATTAGCCATATGTCCAAATTTTTCGCATGCATAACATTTAACATTCATTCTGCAATCTTCTATCTTATGACCATACTTATTGCATTTAGAACATTGACCGGGAACAGAATTAGGGTTCTAGTTTGCTCTATTTCTATATTGCCTATCCATGTGACCAAATTTATTAACATCAAAGTGTTTACCACTAAATTTATAAGCATTAAACTGCCTTACCGATGCCTTATGGTTTTGATCTTCATTTGCGGTACCGAAACTCTGACCTTGTTCAAATCCATGTCCACTGGAATCTCCAATTTGTCTTTGACTATTCAATAACTCATCAAGCTGTGCTGAACTAACCTCAAATTTTTCTTTATACTCACTTGCAATAGTTAGATAATCTCTCAGAATTATCATTTGTCTTTCAAGTTCTTCTTCATTACCCTAGGATTGTACTAAATGAGTTCTCAACATATCATTTTCATGAACTAACCTACCACATTCCTCAAATTTATTGTTTAGAGATATAGCAAGATTTTCTTCCTTTTTCTTCCGGTCTTCAATCTCCTTAGACATCCTCATAATTAAGGCTTGTATTTCATTCCTCATGATCATATTATCCTAACTCAGCTTCTGACATATTTCATTAAGGGAATCCTTCTCATCTTTATCTTGATTTTACAAAAGTTCCATCCTCCTAGCTTGAATAGATGATAGCCTTTCCTATATGACAAGAATGAATTCCTGAGCAAAATTTAGTTCATCTTGTAACTTCAAGTTCTTCATCCTTTCAACATCATAATTTTTAAGTGCTGCCTCAAGTTTTTCCTCCAAACTCATATCCATGAATTCTAGATTCAGGATCTCCCTCAAGCTATTAAACTTCCTCTGAGGCACAAGGCTTTGATACCGATTGTTATCCAAGAACACTGAGAGGGTGGGTTGAATCAGTGTTCTATTGGAATGATCAATTTTAACCTTATTAAAACATGCATTCACCAACTGGTATACCGGTACATATAGAATTGAAAGAAGTAAAGAAAACAATAAGCCAATCACACAAATGAATACCATAACACAGAGAGTTATATGTGGAAAACCTCAAAGAGGAAAAACCACGGTGGGATTTATGACCCACAATATCAATCCACTAGCCATAAGAGGAGATATTACAAAATATAGGGCCCTGCACTTGCATGAAGGCTTACAGCATAGGCCACACCACTCAATCACAAAAGTAGTCTCACTGACTACATACAAATGTAGACTACAATCTAGAGAAATGATTGAACTACAATGATAATGTCTTCTATGCCTGAATATAGTTCTGGTTAAGCTCTCTTTGTTCTGGCTTGAAACCCTAAACCCTTACCAGAATACCCTCTTACATAATCTTCATTCCTCACATTAAAAATATCTCTCGCATATCTCTCCTCACTCTTTCATATTACAAAATGATCTAACCAACTGACCTGTATACCCTTACAAAATTTTATGCCTTATGTTGACTTACAAAGATAATTACAAAATGAATATACAAGTCAGCTCAATAACAAAAATACATGAATATAAAAATCAATTACCGATGTTGGATCTCCCAAATGATGTCAACCTCCAATACCTATGACCTGAATGTAAACCATGGTGGCCTGCAATGCCGATAACCAAATAATTCCTTCCAACTGGTGAAGATACATGTTGATGCTGGTGTCGATGTCGGTGAAGTGTCTGCCAATACACAACCAAACCAAAATATAAAGCCAGAACATGTATCCAACAATGACAACATATTGAAACTAATCAATTGAGTGTCAATTGCGAACACAAAGTGGGAGATCCAAGAGATTTTCCATAAAGACATTTCTTGTCTCCACACTTCTCTAGTACATGGGGAAGAGTTCCCCAAGTACCTTGGGAAGAGAGGAAAGGAATATAAAATTATTTGGGAGAGGACAATAGGAATTAAAAATTCAAAAATAAGAGGATGTGTGGGAATAATAAAAGAACAAGGAATTAAAAAAATCATTGGGAAGAAGAGGCATGAAAATATGCAAGGATTTGACAATCCTTCGAAGACCCAAAGTTGCTAGCATTTAAGGTTTAGAAGATGGAATGGGAAAGCAATTTATGGAAAAGAGTTTACCTATTCTTAATCAAGATGATTAGGGATGTGCACATGATTAGAACAAGTGATTAGGTGGTGTAGTCACATAAATTTGTCCACTTAATTAAATGAATATTGAATATTTATTTGATTATTTAACCATCAATCAATAATTAATTAAATTAATATTTAATTAATTCATCTTAACCCTCTTCTCCTATTAATTAAATAAATTATTGAATTTATTTGATTTAATTCACTTAATCAAATTCAGACCATTAATTAAATAAATAAATCATATTTGTTTAATTAAATCTTCTCTCACATTTAAATAAATTAATATTTATTTAAATCCCTCCAAAATCCCATCTATCGCATTTAAATAAATCAACATTTATTTAAATAACCTTTATCCTCCACCCACTTGTATTTTCCTACAAATGCAAGTTGCACAACTATTTTAAATAAATTATTTATTTAAAATTCTATTTATCCTTACCCACTTGAAACCTTTAATGGTTTCCCTTAAAGTCTTCAAACTTAATGGCTTCCTTCTAGAGTCTTCTCAAGCCTTTAATGGTTTCCCTTAAAGTCTTCAAACTTAATGGCTTCCTTCTAGAGTCTTCTTAAGCCTTTAATGGTTTCCCTTAAAGTCTTCAAACTTAATGGCTTCCTTCTAGAGTCTTCTCAAGCCTTTAATGGTTTCCCTCAAAGTCTTCAAGCATTTAAATGCTTTATCTTCCTTTTTCTCATGTAAAAAACTTAATATTATTTAAATAAAATCCAAAATTCAGATTCACACTTAAATAAATTAATATTTATTTAAATATCTATCCAAATGCAAATTACACCATTTAATTGAAATAAATGATTTTATTTCAATTGAAAATCCCAAAATTCCTCCCACTTGCATTCATTTAACCCTTGCACATTCATTTATCCCTTGAATAAAAGGAATATCCATTAACCTAACCCTAACCCAACCCCCTAGGGTAAACATCATGTCCCCTCAAGCATTTAATGCTCCCGATCTCTTCTGTCAAGCCTCCTCGTGGTGACACTTGTCAACATGGGATTGGGTTGAAAGTCTCACATGGATTAAATATCTTTCAATCCTAACCCTTGTTAAGATTACTCAATCTTAACCATTCATTTCCCCATTTCTTCTATAAATTGAACCCTTGTCCTCAAGCAAAGAAAGAAGCATTAGAGTGTTGGCATTTCGATAAGGATATTGAGAAGGTTGTTGATGATTATGGATATAACTGATTAAGGATGTTTACTGTCTTAATATTATTATTTTGTCATTGATGTCAAGAAATTGATTTTCTAATTCAGTATGATGTTGCCATATCTTGAGAAGTATGATTTGATGAGTATAAAGATGTTGTTAAAAGACACAGAAAGAATATGATGAATAAAGGGATGAATAAGGTATTCAATGGTAAACTATTACCGAGTTAGACAATGATGAGATCATGATGTTTAGATTGTTTTAACATCATACATATGTTGTAAATTGTAAGGTTAATACTATACTATGTTACCAAGCAAAGAACCTAGTCGGTAAACCCTAAGGAACCTAGTTGGTAAACCCTAAGGTTATCACTATCGGTTAATGAAGGCAGAATGTCTACCAAGTGAAGTTTAGTTGTTACCGAGTTGTTACCGAATTATAATCACGCTGTAACAGAATACATTAAATGGTTACATGTGTTATTTAATGAAGGAAGCTGATGAGCTGGAACTGATTAAATGATTGGTATGTCATGCATGAAGTTTGTTAATGAATCTATGGCAAAGGAAAATCGGCATGAAGATCTACAACATAGATTGAATCGTATTACCCTAGCACAAGTTCCAAGAAATGTATGCAAGTTCCTAGGTGGGGTAAAATGTTTTCAGATCGAAGGATACATTGAACCTGGACAAGATTGAAGATCTGATGGCTATGATTGATCATGGGAAGTGTGATCAAGGAGATTAAGCGGTTGGCAAATTGTTTATAAATAGGTAGCTGTTGATAAACAATGTATGCGGGCAAATGTATGCATAGGGATGCTACATAGTGATTACCGAGCATAGAAGCTTGAAGACCTGTTTGAATAACAAAGTATAGAAGCCCAACAGATGGACAAGATTAGTTCTATGTCTAGGTTGTATTGAGAAAATAAGAATCTGCTTTATTATTTTAGATCTGAAGTTGCAAATAGATTTTTATTACTATTATTTTGTGAAAGTGACAAAAAATCTCTTAACCGAGTGGACTTAACAGTCTTATTTGTAAAACCCTCTAGCAAGGTGACATTCTGATTGAGTGTTTAAAATCCTTTAACAAGGTCACTTCTAACAAGGTGAAGATCCTAATAGCTCTGAGGGAAATCCCTTAACCAGTTCACATCTAGCAATGTGTTTGTAATCTTTTACAGGATTTTCTTTTAACCAAGCATACTCTAGAAGAGTATCTTTCTTAGTGGGTCCAAAATCCCATAGTGATTTTTCCCTATTTGGGTTTCCATGTTAAATCTGGTATTATGAGGTTTATGATGTTTATATTATTTTTGAGTTTGTATGTTTAGCAGTTTTGGTTATATTACTGAAGTATATGTTACCGAGGTTGAATCTGATGTTTTTTATGGAAGATTAAGTTTTTATGATTCACCCCTCCCTCTCATCTTGTTGTCTATTGGATCTGTACTTACATTAATTATTAGAACTATCAATTGGTATTAGAGCTTTGGACTCCGGAAGAAAAAATATAAAGGTACTTGAGGGAAAGATCCAAAGATGTATAAGAGGGATGCACTGAAGCTAAACAAGTCAAGTTTCTCTACATGGTAGAAAAGGATGAAGTTGCACCTATCAGGAATTGGAGAATATGTTGTATATTATCTAGAGAATGATTTCATCACATTGAGCACCTATCCATTGACTATGGAAGAAATAAAGGCAAAGCAAGAACATATCCAAGCAATGATTGAAATAACATTTGCATTGACTGACTCAGAGTTTAATGATCTAGAAGGCTGCAATGATGCAAAGGCAATGTGGGACAAGCTCATATCTGTATATGGTGGTGATGAACATGATGAATAATAAGAGGGGGGGTGAATTAGTATGCCAAAATCTCTGTACTTGAACACTTACACAGTCTGAAGATAAACCGGTAAAACAGTCTAACAGAGAGACTGATTATCACACATGCAAACCAAAATACAAATAAAGCATTCACCCACAAAAGAAATACAACCATAACACAAGATATTTGACGTGGAAACCCAACTGGGAAAAACCATGGTGAGATGGAACTCACAAGTCACTATCTGTAGAATAGAAACCAGACCAGTTAAGGTCAGACTGGTTAAGGTCTTACAATGTTCTTCACCGGAATAGATCCTGTTAGGAATCTCAATCTCTGTTAGGAGATAAGTCTGATTAAAGACTGCCTTGTTAAAGGATTTTAGATTCACAGAAGTGAACCACCTTGTTAGAGGATTTTACAAAGGCTTTTGGGCCTACCCGGTTAAGGGCTACAAACTTGTCAAAGATGTGAGTAATCAATAAGTGTTTGATCTATCTAATAGCACAAACTGCTTGGTTAGATCCAGTATAGCTCACTGCTAATGCATTTCAGCATTACTTCAGTCTTCTCTATCTCTTTCTATTACAACTTGATCTTCTCAGAGAAGATCGCTCTTATAATAACTCAACAACCACCTTAAACCCTAGCCACAACATAAGCCCTTTCAGTAACAACAACAATAACTCAAAACCCTAGACATGATGTCCTTTTAAAGGAATTTTATTTCATGTCGGTCCAATAGGATTACATTACAATTTCCTAGGTTCAATGAATCTAGACATGCTCAGTAACATGACACAAAAAGCACCGTCACTGTGTCGGCACCATCAATCAATCACTGGGTTGGTAACTCATCACAAAATGTCGGTTGGTAACTCATCACAGAGTATTACCGGTTCATACAACAATGAAGACTGGTAAGAATGTGTTATGCCACTTTGCTCCTTCGTACCAGTTGAGATCTACGAACTGCTTGAGGTTGATATGCCGCTTCAGACCGTGAAACACATTCTGCAAAATCACCAATAGTCCAAAGACTAGAATATAACATATCGGTTGGACCAAATACTGGTTGAGCTCTAGCTCATACATATAAAGGGTATCTCTATAAAAGTGTGTGTCCAACAATGACAATCACAACATAAACATCAAAAATGCCAACAATATCCCCCTTTGGCATTGATGGCAATGCTTAGGAAAATAAAATTTTGACATCTAAGTGTTTTACAACAAAAACATGCCATTAAAAAAATTGCTCCCCCTAAGCATATACACTATCCCTTAATCAACACAATGTATAGCAATTTTGCATACAAAGCATAAACATTGAGATATCAGAGCACATAGCATATATCAAAAACATATATCAAAATTTTAAAATCAGATACTTCTCCCTATTGGTCTCCAAAATAGATAGAGTACTTCTCCCCCTCTGCCAACAATGACAAAGTACTGCTGAACAACCCTGTTTCCATTTGATATATATATAAAGTTTATGACAACAATGAATAATACTTGTCAAAAACTGATTTATAGTCCTGCAAAAATTGTTTCATGGATAGAGACTAGGACTCGAGAAAGGAGGTGGCTACTTCTTTTTCTGTTTACATCTGGTATACCTATTCCTCCATGGCATCAACTGTGCTCAACTCCTGCGTAACTATCAAGGCATCGAGGTTCAGATAACACTTCTGAAGAATTTGCAGACATGGAAGTAAAACTAGTTGTAGCTCCTACAAATCTTTAGATCATGTACTAATCTCTTGCTCCATTTTGGCTGACTAGATCTGGAACCGATGAACGGTTTGCCCATATGTTGCAAATGAACCATAAGGCGGCTTAAATGTGCTCAAGTAGGACTGTAAGTCCATTTGAAGCTTTTGCTTCTTAGCTAGCACATCATCGCAAAATAGATGAGGTTGATAGATTTTGCTTAGTAGCAAGCTTCCCTCATCCAAAGCATTCCTTATGTCCTTTTGGTCTTTCAGTAGTTCAGACCGAAGCTCATTCAACTTTTTCACCAGAGCAATGTTAAGAGCCTTTTGATGCTCTTTCTTGACATTTGCCTCAGCTGCTTCTTCTAGGCTCTACACCTGATCATCCACTACAGTACATAGTAGTTTGAGCTGTGCTAGTGATGATTCAGTGTTAGGAAGATTGGTACCAGGGATTAAAATGGTAAGGGTGTCTACAACCACCTGAATTATGTCCTGCTCCTTTTTCCTACGAATGATCTCAAGGCACTCTTGAGCAACCTTGATGCTTTGCATAAGCTCTGACTCACTTGCAGACTGGAGATCGATAGGACTGGAGATATCAGCCGGTTTGGCTTGATTCCCAGTTGCCTTCGGAGTCTCCATCTATGTGCTCTCCCTTGCTTTACCTGCCTTGTCTGTATCTTCCTTCTTCCTTTTCTCTGCTTCTTTCTTTTGTTCTTGTTCCTTGTCTTCCTTTTCTTTCTTTTTCTTATCTGCTTCTTTCTTCTTCTCCTCTTCTTTCTCTTTCTCTTCCTTCTTCTTCTTTTCTTCCTCTTCCTTCTTTTTCTTCTCTTCCTCTTCCTTCTTCTTTTCTTCCTCTTCCTTCCTCTTTTCTTCCTCTTCCTTCTTCTTCTTTTCTTCCTCTTCTTTCTTCTTCTTTTCTTCTTTGTCCTCTTCTTCTTTCATCTTCCTTTCATCTTCTTGCTTCTTCTTCTCTTCATCTTTTCATTTCTCCTCTTCCTCTTTTCTCTTCTCTTCCTCTTTTCTCTTTTTCTCATCTTCATCCCTCTTCTTCTTCTTTTCCTATTCCTTAGCCGCTTCCTGTGTGTCCTTAGCTTGCTCACCACCCTATTTGGCTTGTTGCCCCTATTCTATTCCCTCAGAAGGTATGTCGTGAGTGACATCTTCTACATCTAGGGAATCGACATCAATAGTGTTGATTGGTTCTTCAACCGGGTTTCCTTCTTCATCAAAAACTTCATCCGATTTGGATATGACCGGTTCTTTTTCTGCTTGCCGGTTAACCATTCGTGCTTTGTGAGCTTGAATAGCATGATTCATATATTGATGAGTGTCTTTTTCAACATCATCAACTCTTCCTTCCAACAGCCAAAGTCTTCTTCTCCTTGTGAAGAAGAGTCCTTTATTTTGGTCCAACACATCAAACAATTCTGAATTTGAGAGGTCGGGAAAGTACTATGCAAAGACTTTCTCCCTAATCTCCTGTTCTTTTTCAATGACAATGCGCCATTTATTATCTAATGCTTTAAATAAAGAATCTGGTGTCTGAGAATTAATCTCTTATGGCGACCGATCATTTTTGCACAAATAAATAATGATTTCCTATAATACTTCTTCCTTCTACTCATCACTAAAATCATCATAATAGTCTACTAAATCATGAAGTAATTTTCTCCTAATATTCTTAACTATCCTTTGAAAATGTGTCAAAGGTTTGTATGAGGAGATATCAATATTTACCGGTGCAGATGCTGCCAGTTCATTCTTCTTCATTTTCTTTATCTGTCTGGCCTTCTTTGGCTTTTCATCAAACTCGGTCTCTTCAGAGTCCGGTTCATTTGTCTTAGTCTTCCTTTTCCTTTCAAAGACTTTTTCTAGTGTCACCTTTAGTTTCTTCTTTGTAGGTGACCGCTTGGTCACTCTTGGAGTTGCAGTGGTAGCCAATGTCGATGCTGCAGGCACTGCCTTGGCTTTCTTTACTGCCGGTTCTTTTCCTTTCTTAATAGATGGTTCCTCAGCTAGTGCAATCCTCTCCAAGTAGGTTCTGGTCCTTTTAGCCTTAGGATCAAGAGGCAAGGCAATAAGGGTTGAGGCATACCCTTCCAACATATCATACATAACCTCATAGCCCATTGGCTCCACTTCCTCCATTCTAGGCTCAACAGCCTCCATTAAGCATTTGTCCACCTAAATGGTGAAACGTATGTCATCTTCATATTTCTTAATGATATCACCTAAGATCCTTACCCTTTGACTCATCTTTCTTCTGAACTCATCAAAATATTTGTTCAGTATTTCAGGGTAACCGGTTCCAATGGCTTGTATGCTTTCCTTGATCTACTTGGTTACCAATTGGTCAAGAGACCACTGGACATCTCCTACTCTAGGAAAGTAGCCTTGGAAATAGAAGAACAACCCTATCATTAGTTGTCCAAACTTAAACCTCAGTGCATTGTCCTATTTGATCGCCTTTAGATTCAACAGGAGTTGCCTTTGCATACCGATGCATAGGTCAAATGATGCATCCTCTTTAATCATCTGGTAAGCAACATTAACCACTGCAGTAGATATAGAATTAATCCTGCTAGCTGAGAATGTTCTATAGCCTATCACCATGCAGACATATTTCACCAGATCATCCTTGATAGGATTAACTATCATACCCCGTGAGTCACTTGTTGAACTGGTGAGCTTGGCCATTTCAGTTTGCTTACCGTTCTTAGGGCTAGCACTTCCCCTATGTTACAGAAACTGGTGACTGCATGAATGGCCTGAGGTGTGATATCATGCGTCCTCTCTAGGTACATCTTGTCACCATGGACTCTTCTCAAAATGATCCTAATATGATCCTCCATAAAATCTTCCAGAAAGTATACTGCATTATGGAGTTTCTTCTTCTCTAAGATACTAAACTCCGGTTTGATCTTCTAGTCCTTGCTGCAAAATAAACCTAACTAGGTGTGAATAGCTAAAGACCCTAGGTCTTCTATTTTGCAATCAATATAATCCGAAATTCCTTCTTCAACTATGACTCCAGCCGAAACTTGCGATAAGGCATTATATTTGGACTTCCTATGAATAAAACTTTCTGACTCAATGGATGTACTATAACTGGTATGAGATGCAGAAGCCATTGTTGAGTATTTCAAGAACATGAAAAATACCTTTACAACACAAATTTAGGGCTTCCTGATTCTACTTCACTCCACTCTCCATCGGTTGCCAAATCACCGCTTTGTGTTCTCCACGACTGCTTGCAAACTAGATTTGAATCTCCTTCAAGATTTATCAATTTCTTGAAATCTTAGTTCAAATCGCCTTTTCTTCGCCCTGCACTTGAAAAATTTTCTTTGCTCGAAAACAGATAGTGAGAAATGATTTGAAATATGCTTTTATACATGTCTCTCACTTACCGCCATTAATGCTCCTCTATTAGAGCATAAACCCTAATTTTCCTCCTTTACCATTTTCGGTCTTCTTCCAAGTGACAGGTATCACATACTGGTTAAGGTCTTTTACCAGTGTAACAGGGGGTTCACAATCATTTCACCGTTTGCTCCCCCTAAGCCTCTTTGGAGCTTAGTTTGTCAGTTCTGATAATTCTACACTAGGTGCAGAAACCGGTTCCTCTTCCAACATTGTTGGTTTCTTCCTCCAGGTTTTTTTCATGTCCGCTTGAACTTTTTCAACATCAACTTCTCCTTTCTGAGTGACCGGTATATCATTAGATATATTCTTTCTACTTCTGCAAAATCTTGCAAGGTGACCCGGTTTGTTGCAGTGATAGCAAGCCAATCCAGGTGCTCTCCAAGGTCCATTGTTCATATTTCCATTCTTCCTTCTGCATATAGCAGTAGTGTGACCATGTCCATGACAAGTCCAACAGTTTTCTCTCCACCCGGTTGCCTGACTAATAATTGTAGGTATTAAACCGGTTAGGGTTCCTGTTTACAAAAGATTCTAGACCAGCTCCTTGGGTCCTCTGAGGATATCTTCCGGTATTGTTCATGATAGACCTGCATTCAGATGCTCTATGCCCAAACTTGTTGCATGCATAACAATGACCATTGAACTTATTGGATCTAGGGATATTGTTGATAAAATATGGAAAATTATTGTAGGCTTTGCTCCTACATACATTGGTAGTGTGTCCTTCTTTAAGATAGTTAAAGCAAACAGGTTTGAATTTTTGCTTACCTTTTCCTTTGAGTGTCGGTTGCTTCTTTGATGCTTCAGCATTTGTTCCTGAGGATTCTCCTTCCTCATGTCCAAAGAAACCAAGACCATTGGTATTCTTTACCGTTCTAGATGACTCAAGCTTTTGCTCTAGCTTGATGGTACTTTTGCTAAACTTAGCAAGTATTTCCTTTGACTCAAAGAGATCTTTGGAAATAGCAGTATTGGTCTCCATTAGGCTTGCATTTTCAGAGATGGTTATGTTTAGTTCTCCTTGCATGTCTTCCTTTTCCATCTTTCTCTCATGAATGCGAGCAGTCAGTGCACTAATCTCTTGTTTCAACTTGGAGATCTCATGATCTCTGTCCTTTACCCGATCTTCAGCTTTCCTTTAGTTCTCAAGCTCTTGACTAAACTTGATGGTTAGTCCTTCCAACTCCTTTCTCAGATTGGAGTTTGAATCATTCAGCTTATTTACTTCTACAATCATGGCTTCCATATTAGCTTCATCTTCAGAACTACTTTCAGATAGCTCCATCAGCTTCTCTGCATGTTCTCTCCTTTTTGCTTGGCATTCCTTGTATTTGACCATAAGATCATCATAGGCTTGCTCAGACTGAGTGAGCTATTGAGTAAGTTCTCTCAAGGTGTATTCCCCCATATCTCTTTCCAAGTGGTTAAACTTATAGAAAGGTAGGCTCTGATACCAATTGATGAATACTAAGAGGGGGGGTGAATTAGTATGCCAAAAATCTCTGTACTTAAACACTTACACAGTCTGAAGATAAACCGATAAAACAGTCTAACAAACAGACCGGCTATCACACATGCAAACCAAAATGCAAATAAAGCATTCACCCACAAAAGCAATCCAACCATAAGACAAGATATTTGACGTGGAAACTCAACTAGGAAAAACCACGGTGAGATGGAACTCACAAGTCACTATCTGCAGAATAGAAACCAGACCGGTTAAGGTCTTACAATGTTCTTCACCAGAACAGATCTTGTTAGGAATCTCAATCTCTGTTAGGAGATAAGTCCGATTAAAGACTACCTTGTTAGAGGATTTAGATTCACAGAAGTGAACCACCTTGTTAGAGGATTTTACAAAGGCTTTTGGGCCTACCCAGTTAAGGGCTACACACTTGTCAATGATGTGAGTAATCAACAAGTGTTTGATCTATCTAATAGCACAAATTGCTTGGTTAGATCTAGTATAGCTCACTGCTAATGCATTTCAGCACTACTTCAGTCTTCTCTATCTCTTTCTGTTACAACTTGATCTTCTCAGATAAGATTGCTCTTATAATAACTCAACAACCACCTTAAACCCTAGCCACAACATAAACCCTTTCAGTAACAGCAACAACAACTCAAAACCCTAGACATGATGTCCTTTTAAAGGAATCTGATTTCATGTCGGTCCAATAGGATTATATTACAATTTCCTAGGTTCAATGAATCTAGACATACTCAGTAACATGACACAAAAAGCACCATCAGTGTGTCGGCACCGTCAATCGATCGGTGGGTTGGTAACTCATCATAGAGTATTACCGGTTCATACAACAATGAAGACTGGTAGGAATGTATTATGCCGCTTTGCTCCTTCGTACCGGTTGAGATCTATGAACCGCTTGAGGTCGATATGCCACTTCAGACCGGGAAACACATTCTACAAAATCACCAATAGTCCAAAGACTAGAATACAACATACAGGTTGGAACAAATACCGGTTGAGCTCTAGCTCATACATATAAAGGGGATCTCTATACAAGTGTGTCTCCATCAATGACAATCACAACATAAACATCAAAAATGCCAACAGAACATGTTCAAAGATCATAAGTAGACAGTCTAAGAGGACAAATTGAATCTATAAGGATGAATGAAGGTGAGAACATAACCCAATACAGTACAAGACTAAATGAGATTGTCAATCAAATCAAAGGAGCAGGTGGAACTATTGAAGAAAAGGATGTAACAAGTAAGTTGTTAAGAACCCTTCTACTAGCTAATGCAATCTGAGTCTCTGCAATCAATGAATTGAGGTCTATACCTAATATGCCAGTTTATTTAGATGCTACTATTGGTAAGCTACATGCATTTGAGTTAAGTAACTTTGATGATAGTGGATCTTTGGTAAATAAAGTTGAATCTGCATTTAGTTCTTTTCATCTTGATGAATCTAATGATTACAATGAAAGAAAGTACAAGTACTCTGAAGGAGATCGCAATGGAGCAAGTGAAAGATTTCATAAGAAAATGGAAGAAGTACACAAACTGTATGAGGAAATCAGAAAGCAGGAAGAGTTTGAAGCACTATTAGCCAGAAGGTTATCGAGAGGCAAAGGTAAGTATAAAGGAAAACTACCTTTGAAATGTTTCAATTGTGATAGAATAGGACATATGGCTTCTAACTGTCCTGACAAAGATTCTACTGAAAAGAGAGATTACCGAGATGACAGATAGAAAGATAATCATTACAAAGGACACCAAGACTTCAGAAGAAGAGATAGAAAGACATGCTTAATAGCCGATGAGGAATCCAACGATGATAAATCAGATGAAACTGATACAGAGGAAGTAGTTTATGTGGCTATCAAAGATGGATCAGATGAAGAAAGGTATGAAGAAAAAGCCCTAATATCTCACATAAATACTAATGATTCTTGGACCATAGATAGTGGATGCTCACATCATATGACAGGTGATAAACACAAGTTTGTTATGTTAGAAGATTATGATGGAAGCTATGTAAGATTTGGTAATGATGCACCATGTCCAGTAAGAGGTAAAGGATCTATAACACTTCTTGACAATGCAAGATGCAATGACATTTATTGGGTTGAAGATTTGAAATACAATTTGTTGAGTGTAGCACAGATAAACAATACAGGTTATCGAATAGAATTTCAGAAAGGAATTGTCAAAGTTCATGACAAGCATGGAAAGTTATCTGCTACCAGGACACAAATAAAAGGTAATACATTTCACCTTGACTCAACTCAGAACAAGTGTCTGTATGCAAAGATAGATGATACCTGGTTATGGCATAAAAGGTTTTGTCATGCAAATTTTGATAATCTAATCAAAATAAGTAAGAATCACCGAGTAAGAGGTCTACCGAGTCTTGAAAAACCTAAGAATGCTATGTGCTGAGGATTCCAGATAGGTAAAATGACAAGATCAAGCTTTACAAGTAAGTCTTACACCTCTAATGGAATTTTAGATCTTGTGCACACTGATCTTTATGGTCCTATGAAAGTTCAAAGTTATTATGGTGACAAATATTTCATATTATTTGTGGATGATTACTCAAGGATGATGTCAGTAATGTTTTTAAAGGAAAAATCAGAACCTTTTCAAATGTTTAAATGGTACAAGGCAAGAGTTGTAAATGAAACAGGAAGACAACTAAAATGTCTTAGATCAAATAGAGGAGGAGAGTTCACATCTGATGAGTTCAACTTATTCTGCAATGATCATGGTATTAAAAGACAAGTCTCTACACCGAGAACTCCACAACAAAATGGAATTCCTGAGAGAAGAAACAGATCTATTGTGGATTGTGCCAGAACCCTGATGATTGAAAAGAAAGTGCCACAAACATTTTGGAGGGAAGCAATAAGCACAGTAGTTTACACCCTGTACCGAGTACAACTGAAGAAAGGTACTTTGAAGACACCATATGAAATTTGGTATGACAAGAAACCTAATGTAAGTTATTTTAAAATCTTTGGAAGTAGATGCTACGTACACAAAGATGATAGAAATGGCAAGTTTGATCAGAAAAGTGAAGAAGGAACATTTCTAGGTCATTCTTCTAGAAGCAAAGCATTTAAATGTCTGATCAAATCATCTAACATAATAGTAGAAAGTGCAAATGTGAAATTGATGAATTTGCAGAAATAAATGATGAAGAAAATTCCAAAGAACCAGAAGATTATGATGAATTTGTCTATGTTCAACCAGCAAGTCCTACCGAGAAAACTATTGAAGAAAATGAAGAGAATATCCAGTTACCGAGTGATGAAGAAGATCATACGGAGCCTACCAAGCCTGTATTAGCCAAGTATGTTAGAAGACATCATGCACCAAGTCAGATTATAGGAGATAAGGATGATCCAATGATAACAACGAACAAACTGAGACAGAACACATGTCTGATATTTGAATTTGAACTGAGAATAGTGAAAGAGGCATTTAACAGTGAAGATTGGATAAATGATATGACAAAAGAGATTGATCAAATCAAGAAGAATGACACATGGACACTAATCCCAAGACCAAAGGACAAAAATGTAATCAGTACAAAGTAGATTTTCAGAAACAAGCTAAATGAAAAAGGTGAGGTCATTCAAAATAAAGCAAGACTAGTATGCAAAGGTTATGCTCAAGAAGAAGGAATTGATTATGGTGAAACTTTTGCACCTGTGGCTAGACTAGAAGGAGTAAGAACATTATTGGCATATGCTTCTTTCGAAAACTTCAAGGTATATCAAATGGATGTCAAATCTACATTTCTGAATGGAATATTAGAAGAAGAAGTTTTTATTGAACAACCTGAAGGATTTGTTGAAGACAAGAGTAAAGATCAGGTATGTAAATTGAACAAAGCATTATATGGTCTGAAACAAGCACCTAGAGCATGGTATGAAAGATTGCACTCTTATTTGATTAAGATTGGTTTTATAAGGACAAGTGAGAACAACAATATGTACATGAAGAATGATGAAAATGGAATACTGATCTCAGCCATATTTGTTGATGATATTATATTTTGTGGAAATGACTCTTTATGAAAGAATTTTGGAAATCAAATAAGCAAATAATTTGAGATGTCATTAATTAGTGAGATAAAGTATTTTATAGGTTTACAGATACTGCAAATGAAAAATGAGATTTTCATTACTCAATCCAAGTACATAAAGGAAATCTTGAAGAAATTTAGAATGGAGTATTCAAAACCAGTAAGTACTCCTATGACTACCAACTATAAACTATCAAAGAATGATGAATCTACATCTGTCGATGAGATACTTTACCAATCCATTATTGGAAAGTTGCAATATGTTGTTCACAGTAGACCAAACATAGCACATGCAATAGGTATAGTTGCAAGATTCTCTGCAAATCCTAAGGAAACATACATGACAACAATCAAAAGAATTTTTAGATACTTGAAAGGCACTGAGGATTATGGCTTAGTATATCAGAAAGGAAATGATATTGATTTAAAAGTGTATACTAATGTTGATTGGGCAGGCAACATTGATGATAGGAAAAGCACAAGTGGAGGAGCTTTCTTTTTAGGAGAAAGACTAGTGAGTTGGCTTAGCAAGAAACAAGGATGTGTTTCACAGTCAACAACATAAGCTAAATACGTTGCTGCAGCATTGAATTGTACCAACATAGCATGGATCAAACAACTATTGGAAGGTATAAATGAGAAAGTTACCAAGCCAGTAAATATATTCTGTGACAATACTAGTGCCATTAACATTTCGAAAAATCTTGTTATGCACTCTAAGACAAAGCACATCTCTATCAAATATCATTATCTTAGAGAAGAAGCTCAAGAGAAGAAAATGTTGGAGTATGTTAGCACAAAGGAACAAATAGCAGATATCTTCACCAAGCCTCTACCAAGGGACACTTTTGAGTATCTCAGAAGTAAGTTAGGGGTCCTACCCCTATCTTCTACTCACTGATCGAGTTCAGTGAAAGCATCAATTCGATGACTCTATTGAATATATTTTAAGAGTTGATGCTGATTTACACACTTTAGGATGTTTTCTAAAGGTGTGCAGGAAAAAGTGCAGGATACAATATAGGAAACAGGAATTGAAGAGAAAATGCTCTGACCAAGACTAAGTTGACACATTACAATAGGAATTCACTTCATATAGGAAGAAATTATGTTTTAGTTCTTTACTTTTTCACATTGTTGTTAAAGGGGGAGAAGACTGAAGAAGATTGAAGAAAAAGGGGGAGAAGACTTGAGAAAAGAGGAGAAGTCTAATGTATGGGGGAGAATTTTGATGATAGGAAGAGAGCATTTCAGAATCTCACAAACAACTCACAGCAATCCGAATCAATTAGGTCAAATCAATTGGTTTTTCCATCAATGCCAAAGGGGGAGATTGTTGGCATTTGGCATTATAACAGACAATGGGAGATTGTTGGCATTTCAATAAGGACATTAAGAAGGTTGTTGATGATTATGGATATAACTGATTAAGGATGTTTAGTGTCTTAATATTATTATTTTATCATTGATGTCAAGAAATTGATTTTCTAATTCAGTATGATGTTGCCATATCTTGAGAAGTATGATTTGATGAGTATAAAGATGTCGGTAAAAGACACAGAAAGAATATGATGAATAAGGGGATGAATAAGGTATTCAATGGGAAACTATTACCGAGTTAGACAATGATGAGATCATGATGTTTAGATTGTTTTAACATCATACATATGTTGTAAATTGTAAGGTTAATACTATACTATGTTACCGAGCAAAGAACCTAGTCGGTAAACCCTGAGGTTATCGCTATCGGTTAATGAAGGTGGAATGTCTACCAAGTGAATTTTAGTTGTTACCAAGTTGTTACCGAGTTATAACCGAGCTGTAACTGAATACATTAAATGGTTACATGCGTTATTTAATGAAGGAAGCTGATGAGCTGGAACTGATTAAATGATTGGTATGCCATGCATGAAGTTTGTAAATGAATCTATGGCAAAGAAAAATTGGCATGAAGATCAACAATGCAGATTGACCTACATTACCCTAGCACAAGTTACAAGAAATGTATGTAAGTTCCTAGGCAGAGTAAAACATTTTCAGATCGAAGGATACATTGAACCTAGACAAGATTGAAGATCTGATGGCTATGATTGATCATGGGAAGTGTGATCAAGGAGATTAAGCGGTTGACAAATTATTTATAAATAGGGAGCTGTTGATAAACAATGTATGCGGGCAAATGTATGCACAGGGATGCTACATAGTGATTACTGAGCACAGAAGCTTGAAGACTGGTTTGAATAACAGAGTATAGAAGCCTAGTAGATGGACAAGATTAGTTCTATGTCTAGATTGTATTGAGCAAATAAGAATCTGCTTTAGCATTTTAGATGTGAATTTGTAGATAGATTTTTATTACTGTTATTTTGTGAAAGTGATAGAAAATCTCTTAACCAAGTGGACTTAACAGTCTTATTTGTTAAACTCTCTAGCAAGGTGACATTCTGATTGAGTGTTTAAAATCCTCTAACAAGGTCACTTCTAACAAGGTGAAGATCCTAACAGATTTGAGGGAAATCCCTTAACCGGGTCACATCTAGAAATGTGTTTGTAATCTTTAACAGGATTTGTTTTTAACCAAGCATACTCTAGAAGAGTATCTTTTTTAGTTAGTTGTTTAGAATGTTTTTTTTATTGAATGGTTTCTTTTTTAGAATAGACTTTTAAATTAGTTGTTTAAATTTTATTTTTTTTATTAGTCTTTTAGAATAGATTTTTTTTAAGTTTCTTAAAATAGTTTTTATTTAAAATTAGATTTTTTTTATTGTTATTTTTTAAGTAGTCTTTAAATTAAGATTTTTCTAAATTAGTCTTTCATTTAGTTCTAATTTAGATTTTAAATTAGTTTTCGATTAGATCTAAATTAGTTTTATTAATTTAGATCTAAATTGTTTGTTAGTGTGATTTGTGTTAGTATGATTAATTTAATTTTGGGTTTACATCTTGTGTAGGACATAAGGAGCGTCTTTCTAACATATTGTTGCAAGTGTTGAAAGTGTCAAATTTGCAAAAAAAAAATTCCTTAAACATGTTCTAATTGGAAAAATTGATCAATCCTAGGATAGTCATTCACATTGTCTTCATTTTTCTATCTTGGTCTAAAAATGAACAATCACATTGCTATCTTGGATTAAAATGAACTATCATTTTTGCAATCTTGGCTAAAACAAACATTCACATCTTGTAATATGGGCTAATAAGAACAATCAACTTGTTATTTTTCGAGTTTAAAAAAGAACAATCATTTTGCAATCTTAAATAAAATGAACACTTCATTTTGCTATCTTGGCTAAAAAGAAAACCATGGTTATTGGAGCAACATCTCCAAGTAGCAAATAGATCACATTGCAATGATGGGTTAAAAATAATAAGTGTCTTTTGTGTTTGGCATGCTTGTGCAAAATTTGTAGAGTGGTCCTACTTCTAACACACATTATCCTCTCCCTTGGCTTTCATGGTCCTAGGTGCAAGAGAAAAGTGTTAGTAACACTCAAAAGGTTATCTTTTTAAGAGAGGTCTACCAAGAGACACATCACTCTTGGGAACGACCTCGCGCGGTAAATCCTTCGTGCTGCTATAGAAATCAGGTGAGAGCGAAAGCTGTAGCCTTGGGTATAGTTGTTGCTACAATGTAACTTGCCGAAAGGACAAATGGGCCCCACCACAAGTTACAAGGCTCTTAAGAGATTCACTGCATAATGAACTTATGTCCCAAACAAAAAAAATTACTAAACACTTTTAAGTAGTAGCCCACCCATTCTATTGATTGAGGATATTTGTGATAAATTCAGTGCAAGAGCATAGAAGGTTTTGCTCCCAAGATACTCACCATACATATTTCCTTGAGTAGAAACATAGCTTTTTTGAAAGGTTACTTGTAGCCCGATAAAAGTGGTGACTCCCCCATCATAGGGATCATCTATTTGTTATGCTCGCACAAGACTTAGTCTATCACATCCTTACCTGCCACGACGGGATTCATAAGTTATGTAGTACCAAAGTTGAAGAAATATCAAGATGTGGGCTGAAATTATCGCAGTTGGCCATTTGACCTTAGGGATAAAGAGTGTTTAAAGTGTTTTTGTTTTTGAGTCAAGACCAGTACAAATTGAGCCGACTTTAGGCTTTGGGAAACACCTTAAAAAAACATTTGAAGGAAAGGGTCATAAAAAGTTCAAAAGATTGGGTTGATCTAGACCCATACTTACTTGTGCCTTTTGAGGCAACATTCTTGTGTTTGTGTGCTTGATTTGTTTTCTTGTCAAAGAAACATCATAAAACCAAAATCCAAAACAAGTATTCATCCAACACAAAAATTTTCAAAAAAAAAAGATTGAAAAACCAAGAGCAACAATGAAAAGTATCAAACTATATGACCATTCTTCACATCTTAAGAAAGCAGAATCTTCATCAACACATCAACTTGAAGAAAAGACCCTTAAGCTCAAAGGCTCTTATCAAAAGGAGGAAATTCTTCTATCTTAATAGACAAATCTTTGTCTCTCATAGAACCTTCCTACGTTCCATGCATTTATATCTTCAAGGGAAATCAAATGAACTTGACCAAGAGTCATTAAACCGCAGAGCTTTTATGCAATATCGAGCTTTAAGTTATCACAAGAACAAAGGAGGCAAAATCAATCTTGACTTCTTTCCCGACATTTGCATCACATATAACGTAGCTCGGGAAGAACCACCAACCCCTGAACAAGAAGAGGAAGAATTTGTTCCTTTTGTAACACATAGTTTGTATTGAAGTTAAACATCTCATCCATTATCATATTCATATCTCATCAAATCCATTCCAACTCTCAAAACATCAAAAGGTTTTTGTCCTAAGTTCTATTTCAATATTGCTTGAATCAAAAACAAACACATCACTTTTTAGAGTGTCTTTACATCTAGGATAAACTCATCCTAAGAGGCATTTCTACACAGGTTAAAACTAGTCTATGAGTGGATCCTCTCATTACTAGGTAGTTGAGTCTGTAACACATCTCAGATCTCTCTAAACCTTATCACATCAAACTTTGTCAATCAAACACAACAAGCAATTCAAGAAGGAACTTTGGTACCATCTACCTTTAGTGCTAGAGATTCATATGCAAAACGCTTCACCAAACATCAATCTTTCATTTCATCACCAACTTATCATCATTTTCATCAAGCTTCAACAAAAACTTGTAAATAAAATGGCTCATACCAGGTCCAGGTCTAGACAAAAAGAAATTAAAGAGGAAGAGGAGGAAAATATGAATGAATTCCAAGAAGCCCTTGGAGGAAACGTAAATGATGACAACCCAAGTACTCCTACTCCTGCAGCAATATAAAGGGCACAACACAACCCTCTCTTTAATAGAATTTTTGGCAAAATTATCAGGAGCAATTTTGATGCTGGTTGTATTTTGGTATGGTTTTGTCATTGATGTCAACACCTACTAAAACACTAGCACTTTGGAGATCCAACAACATTCACCAGCAAGCAAGTAACTATTGCACAGTTACTAGTATTTGGTACACCGACAAGATATAATGATCACCAGCACTTGGAATGGCATGGAAAACACATGGTTATGTCCAAGACATCGTTTGGACATCTTGTCCTAGAGTTTTGTTCATTGGTATATTCATAGTTTCATATTTGTTGTTACCAGCAAATAGGTCTAGGGTTACACCGGCAGGTTTATCTTTTCTAGATCAACATGGCATGCTATGGAGATGATTAATTATTGTTGTAAATGCATTAAGCTGACATGTTCAATTGGTTATTGCATCGGATATTATATTGTTTGTAAAATGTTTTTATTGTAATATCTTGTAGAGATGACCTACTAAAAATGGTCTTAGGTTATGGTATAAATGTAAGATCTTATTTGTAAGATCAAATGTGGAATGCGAAAAAGGATTGTGTGAAGGTATATGTGAGATTAAGCAGAGCTATACATGCAGACATCATTTGAAGATTGAAGGAGGGTTTTTGTGGAAGCATATCAGCATTACACCGATACTGAATCAAACATATGTGGATACTATTTTATGTAGTATATTCTTATTAGATTTAACCATCCAACTGTAGTCAGTGTGACTCCCATTTTGTGATTGAGTAGTGAGCTCTAGGCTGTTGGCCTTTCTGCATGTGAAGACCCCATTTATGTACACTTACTATCTGCAGTAGTATCATCTGATTGTGGGTAAGGTTTCCCACTGTGGTTTTTCCCCTTACAAGGTTTCCACATATAAATATTGGTGTTATGTGTTGTGGATGACTTTGTGTTTATGTTTCATACACTAATCCTTACTGGTATAGCAATTAACTATTATAACTGTCTACCGACATACTTAACTAGTTTACCAGTATTAAGCATTAAGTTGGTTAAATTGTTTCTGGTTTAAATTTATTTGATAACTGATTCACCCCCCCCCCCCCTCAGTTGTCTCCAGGACCTAACAATTGGTATCAGAGCTTAGTCCTCTTTTGCAGAAGTTTAAAAGCTTGAGGAGATCCAATGTCTACTAATTATTTCAGGAAGGACAGTCCTAAACTTGATGGAACCAACTATGGCATATGGAAGATCAAAATGGAGACACATCTAAATTACATTGGAAAAGACATCTGGGAAGTTACAAAGAATGGTTATACTGCTGCTGTACAAGGTCAGCCCAGTCTAGCTAACTTGACAAAAGATGAGGAAAATGATTGCAAAGCAAGAGAAGCACTTTTGAGTGCATTATCAGATCAACAAATCATGGGACTATCATATAGGTTTACTGCTAAAACTATTTGAGATCATTTGGAAACACTGAATGAAGGAGATTCCACAGTCAAAATTGCAAAACTTGAAAGCTTCTGAGTTAGGTATGAACATCTGAAAATGGAAGAAGATGAAAGGATTTCTGTTTTTATGGAAAGAGTAAATGAAATTGTTTTGGGTATTAAATGTTGTGGAGTAACCTTAAGTGAGGATGAAATTGTTTCAAAAGTTTTAAGAGGATTGCCACCAACATATAAAATGAAAGTCACTGCTATAAATGAGTTAAGAACAATGCCTAATACATCAGTTACTAGGGATAAATTGATTGGGAAACTTTCAGCTTTTGAAATTGAAGAATTTGGTCATGTTGCTACTATAAAGATAGATTTGGCCTTTAAAGCATCAACATCATCTGCTCTATCATTTGAAAAATCTAATTGGAAAGCCTTTTATGTAAGAGAACTTGAAGAAAGTAGGAAAGAAAATGAAGAACTTGAAGAACTTGAAGCACTATTTGCAAGGAAAATGCCTAAGGTCCAGTTGGAAGTAAGTATGAAGGTAAAGCACCCTTTAAATGTTTTAACTGCAATAAGATTGGTCATATGGCTTCAAGATGCCCTGATAGATATGCTAGACTAAGAGAAGAAGCTAGAAGAACATACAAGCCTAACCCTGAATATCAAAGATACAGATTTAAGAAGAATAAAGACAAATCTTGTTACATTGCTGATGAAGGTGTGACTGATGATTCTGATGAAGATCCAATAGACAATGGATGGGTTTTTGTTTCTATAAAAGAAGATCAACCAACACCTATTGCTCAACCGGTAGTACAGGCCCCGGTAGCTAAAGTTGAAGTAAAGGATGAATGGATCATTGATTCGGGATGCTCACATCATATGATAGGAGACAAAGGTAAATTCTTGAACTTTCAAGAATACAATGGAGGCTTAGTGAGATTTGGAGATGACAAAGCTTGTTCAATCAAAGGAAAAGGTTCAATATCTCTTGATGGTAAGCATAACATTGACAATGTCTACTATGTTGAGGGATTAAAGCATAATCTTTTAAGTGTTGGTCAATTAGTTGAGAAAGGATTTCAATTACAATTTAAAAATGGAAAATGCAAAATCATGAATAGAGTTGGTTTGGAAATTGCAACCGGTAATCAGACTAGAGGTAATATCTTTCATTTGAATAACAATGAAAAGACATGCTTAATTGCACATATAGATGAAATTTGGTTATGGCATAAGAGACTCTGTCATGTAAACTTTGATTGCATGGTAAAGACCAGCACTACTAAGGCAGTTAGAGATTTACCTAAAGTTGTCAAACCTCAGAATACAGTATGTAAGGAATGTCAATTTGGAAAACAAGTTAGAGCTAGTTTCAAAAGTATTCTAGAAAAATCAAATAATGCTCTTGATTTGATTCACACTGATTTATGTGGTCCAGCTAGAACTAAAAGCTTACAAGGTGATAGATATTTCATGCTAATTATTGATGATTATTCTAGAATGTGTTGGGTTACTTTTGTCATAGAAAAATTAGAAGCACTTGGAAAGTTCAAACTATTCAAAGCAATGGTAGAAAATGAAACCTGTAAGAAAATCAAATGTTTAAGATTAGATCAAGGAGGTGAATTTACATCTAAGGAATTTAATACATTTTGTGAAGTGAATGAAATTAGAAGAAAGCTATCAGCACCTCGGACACCATAGCAGAATGGAGTTGTTGAAAGGAAAAACATAACTATCTTGGATGCAGCAAGAAGTATGTTATCAGAAGCAAACCTACCACATGTGTATTGGAGAGAAGCAGTCAGCACAGTGGTCTATACATTTAACAAAGTTCACATCAAAGGTGAAACCGGTAAGACCCCTCATGAACTATGGTTTGGTAATACTCCTACTCTTAAGTATTTTAGAATTCTTGGAAGTAAATGTTATATCAGAAGAGATGAGTATATTGGAAAATTTGATCCTAGAAGTGATGAAGGAATATTTATTGGTTATTCATCTAAGAGCAAAGCATATAGATGTTTTAACAAGAGATTGCAGAAAATTGTTGAGAGTACAAATGTAAAGATTAATGAACAATTCAGAGGAACTTCAAGGTATATAGACTCTGAACTGGCAACAGAAATTTTGACAAATGAACCTACTCTAAATCCACTGGTACAGAATGAAGATCCAGTTACACCGGTATCATCTGAGGATTCCACAGTAATTGAGGAACAACATCAAACAAAGACACCCCAGTATGTAAGACTGAATCATTCTGAAGATCGAATAATTGGAAACAAGTTTAAAGGAGTTATGACAAGAGGAAGATTGGAAAATGAAGAGGTATGTCTTATTTCTCAAATTGAACCATCATCTGTTAGTGAGGCATGTGAAGATAAATTTTGGATTAAAGATATGGAAGAAGAATTAGAACAAATTCAGAAAAATAACACTTGGACATTAGTTCCCTGACCTAAAAATAAAAATGTAATTGGAACCAAATGGATATTTAGAAACAAACTTAATGAAGATGGTAAGGTTGTCAGAAATAAAGCAAGACTAGTGTGTAAGGGATATTCTCAGAAAGAAGGAGTTGATTACAATGAAACCTTTGCACCAGTATCTAGAATTGAGGCAGTCAGATTATTTTTGGCTTTTGCAGCACACAAGAACTACAAATTTTATCAAATGGATATTAAATGTGCATTTTTGAATGGAGATCTTGAAGAGGAAGTATACATTGAACAACCTGGTGGATTTTCTTTGACAGATGACAATAATATGGTTTGCAGGTTAAGAAAAGCTTTGTATGGACTAAAACAAGCTCCAAGAGCTTGGTATTCAAGATTGGATAAGTATCTTTTAAAGATTGGTTTTACTAAAGGAAATGCAGACAACAATTTATATTATAAAGTAACTAATGATGACATCTTGATTATAGAAGTATTTGTTGATGATATAATCTTTGGAGGAGAAGATGGATTATGTAAGGAATTTTGTATTAAAACACAACAAGAATTTGAAATGTCTATGATTGGAGAAATAATTTTTTTTTTAGGATTACAGATTTCACAGACTAATAAAGGTATATTCTTGAGTCAATCCAAATACTTAAAAGAGTTACAAAAGAAATTTGGGATGGAGAACTCTAAACCGGTAAGCACATCTATGATAACAAATGAAAAATTATCACAAAGGG
The DNA here is from genome assembly GCF_030272615.1 of Cryptomeria japonica. Lineage (NCBI taxonomy): Eukaryota > Viridiplantae > Streptophyta > Pinopsida > Cupressales > Cupressaceae > Cryptomeria > Cryptomeria japonica. The sequence goes on along the minus strand of NC_081410.1, from coordinate 615,082,795 downwards.
ATGAATCTACACCTATTAATCCAACTAGATACAAATCTATGATAGGAGGTTTACTGTATTTGACACAAACCAGACCTGATATTATGAATGCAGTATGTATTGTTTCAGGATTCCAGAGTAATCCTAGAGAAAATCACAAATTAGCAATAAAAAGGATTTTTTGATACTTACAAGGCACTATAAATCTTGGATTATGGTATCGTAGAGATGAAAAATTTGAATTATGTGCATACACAGATGCAAATTGGGTAGGAGATGTGGATGATAGAAAAAGAACCACTGGCGGAGCATTCTTTCTTGGAAATAGACTAGTTTCTTGGTTGAGTAAGAAACAAAGTTCTGCATCTTTATCAACAACAAAATTAGAATATGTTGTACCAGCAACTAACTATACATAGGTACTATGGCTTAAGCAAATGTTGAAAGACATAAAGGTAAAATGCAAGGAACCTATTACTATCTATTGTGATAACACTGCATCAATTGATATATCTAAGAATCCGGTATTACATTCTAAAACCAAACATGTTTCTATCAAACTGAACTTTCTAAGGGAAAAAGTTGAAGCAAAGGAGATAAAACTGGTTTATGTGAATACTAAAGAGCAGATAGCAAATATTTTCACAAAACCTTTGCCTAAGGAGACCTTCGAATATCTCAGAGATCAGCTTGGAGTCATACCACCACTGGTAGAGACTTAGACAGTTGATGATTGTCATCAACCGACAAAATTAATAGAGAAATCTTTTATTCTGGTCTTTTATGAGGAAGCTACTTCTCAGGGGGAGTAGTTGCTATACTGAATTGATTGGTATTTTGTATATGAACTTGGTTTTATTGTAACTTTGGCATTTGATGTCAAAGGGGAGAGATATCTATGGAAAAACACATTATCCTTATTATCTTTTGGGGAGAGATTGGTATGGAAAAACTTTGAGAAACACAAGGAAAACACATGTTGCTCCCAGGGGGAGAAATTGTTGTTTAGAGAGATTGTTTTACTCTCTGTATCTGTATTTTGATTTTTGGTTATAATCTTTTGGGAGATTATTGGTTTTTGGTACTTGGCATTTCTATTTTGGCACTTTGATGGTTTTTCCATCTTGTGTTGCCATCAATGCCAAAGGGGGAGATTGTTGGTATTTTGGTATGGTTTTGTCATTGATGTCAACACCTACTAAAACACTAGCACTTTGGAGATCGAGCAACATTCATTGGCAAGCAAGTAACTATTGCATAGTTACTAGTATCTAGTACACTGGCAAGATATAATGATCACCGACACTTGGAATGGAATGGAGAACACATGGTTATGTCGAAGAAATTGTTTGGACATCTTGTCTTGGAGTTTTGTTCATTGGTATATTCATAGTTGCATATTTGTTGTTACCGAAAAATAGGTCTAGGGTTACACTGGTAGGTTTATCTTATCCAGATCAACATGGCACACTACGGAGATGATTAATTATTGTTGTAAATGCATTAAGCTGACATGTTCAATCGGTTATTGCATCAGATATTATCTTGCTTGTAAAATGTTTTTATTGTAATATCTTGTAGAGCCGACCTACTAAAAATGGTCTTAGGTTATGGTATAAATGTAAGATCTTATTTGTAAGATCAAATGTGGAATGCGAAAAAAGGATTGTGTGAAGGTATATGTGAGATTAAGGAGAGCTATACACGTAGACATCATTTGAAGATTGAAGGAGAGTTTTTGTGGAAGCATATCAGCATTACACCGGTACTAAATCCAGCACATGAAGATGTTATTTCGTGCAGCACATTCTTATTGGATTTAACCATCCAGCTATAGTCAGTGTGACTCCCATTTTGTGATTGAGCAGTAAGCTCTAGGCTATTAGCCTTTCTGCATGTGTAGACCCCATTTATGTACACTTACTATCTGCAGTAGTATCATCTAATTGTGGGTAAGGTTTCCTACCGTGGTTTTTCCCCTTATAGGGTTTCCACGTATAAATATTGGTGTTATGTGTTGTGGATGACTTTGTGTTTATTTTTCATGCACTAATCCTTACCGGTATATCAATTAACTGTTATAACTATCTACTAGCATACTTAATTGGTTTACTGATATTAAGTATTAAGTTGGTTAATCTATTTTTGGTTTAAATTTATTTGACAACTAATTCACCTCCCCCTCTCAGTTGTCTTCGAGACCTAACAGATGCTCACTTTTTAAGACTTGCTCAAGAGGGGGCTAAAGTACCCTCTAATTTTGATGTTGCACATCTAAGACAAGCATTAGAACACCAAAGTCGTAATGAGGATGAATGAGGTCATGATCACATCAGATATAACCTTCCTCAAGGTAATCCCCCACCACCTCCTCCAAATGAAATAGACATGTTGCGGCAACAAGTCAAAAATCTCGCCCAACAACTCCATAGTGGTGTAAAAACTAATCAATTTTCACTCAATGACATTTATCCCTATCCCTTTGAAAGGAATCTTCATATGCCACCTTTTCCACAAGGGTTTGAAACACCCAAGTTTGAAAAGTACCGAGGAAAAGGAAATCCTTGTGATCATGTTAGAGAATTCCATTTAGTTTGCCTCAAAGTGGCATATGAGGATACATACCTAATGCGACTTTTACCCCAAAGCTTGGGAGGAACAACCACATCATGGTTTTCCCAATTACCAGGTGGCATTAGGACCTTCGAAGAGCTAGTCCAAAAGTTCCTGCCACATTACTCACACAACATTGAATGTGATATCACCATGGCTGATCTATGTAACACTAAACAAAAACCGGGTGAGCTATTTTCAGTCTTTTTGCAATGATGGCGTCAAATGTTTAACACATGTTCTCTTCAGTTACCTGAACAAGAACTGGTGGAAATATTTATTTCCAACTTAAATGATGAAATGGAATTTCACCTAGACGTAAAAGACAAAGATTCTTTCAATGACATGATCACCAAAGGCTTAAAATGTGAGCAAGCTCTCATCAAGAAAGGACTTATCAAAATCTACAATGAGCCAAAGGATAGCTCTCGTCCATGCTTCAATAGTGACAAGCCTAACTTTTGGAACAAAAATAAAAACGTCGTCAATGACGGGGTTGTGGATGCACGAGCTATCAAAAGTGTACAACCTGTGGTTCGATTTGCAAGACAAAACCCCCCACCCAAGAATAACACAGTTTCTCCTCCAAATCAAGGCTGCAACGCATCTCAAGAAGAACCCAGACAACATCAACAAAATTTTAAACTGAAGCGAACATACACTCCCTTAGGGGAACCCATCGAAACATTGTTACGTCAGTTGGTTTCTCAAAATTTGGTGACCTTACCCAAAACATCAAATTATGAACCTCAAGTCAAACCTTCATGGTGGAGGGATACTGAGCATTGCAACTTCCATCAAGGGAAAGGACATAAGACAAGAAATTGTCATAGATTGAAAGATCTTATTCAGGATCTTATTGACCGAGGTGAAATCAAAATCGAAGGACATGACCCAAAGACAACAAACAATGATCATTTCATGTTTAAAAATCCACTTCCATCACAAGATCAAAGGGGTCCTTCCACTTCAGGGAGAAACACAGATACCACCAATTATATGCAAGCCACATATAATTACACTGTGAATCACCTATATGATGCCAGTGAATAGATTGCAACTATTACCATCAAAAATCCCAGCTCCACTTGCAATGTTGTTACACGTCGCAGCAAGATTACCATAAAAGCAACTCCACAAGGTACCCCATCTATCCCAAATCAGTATAACCTTTTTGACCAATTAGATAAAATGCCCGCACTAATATCTATCTTAGAGATATTGCACCTATCTCCATCTCATAAAACAATCTTGGATCAAGCTCTCCAAGAGGTGTTAGTTCCTGCAAACCTAAATACAGATCAGTTCCAAGCCATGGTCGAAAATCTAAGGTCATCACCTTGTCTCACTTTCTCTGAAAGTGACAACACATCCTTCCAACAACCTTATAACGCCTCACTCCACATTGAAGGGTTTATCAACTAGTATAGGATCAAGCGAGTCTTGATCGATAATGGAGCAGGCCTAAATATTTGTACACTACAATTAGTCACTACATTGGGATATGCAATTGAATCAATGGATCCCCGCAAGAAGATCACAATCAAAGATTATGATGATGTAGAGCGTTCATCCAAAGGAGTTGTTGTACTACCAATCCGAGTGGGCCCCATGGTTAAACACATTATATGTTAGGTTCTGGACCTTCCTCTGCCATACAATTTGTTGTTGGGAAGACCTTGGATACACGCCATGCAAGCCGTCCAGTCCACTTACCATCAGTGTATCAAGTTCCCACATAATGGTGTAGAAATCACGATCCTGGGCGATGCAAACCCCTTTGCATATTGTCATAACATAAGTCATCAACCAGAGATTACCATTCCCAGCAATAGAGAAGCCATCTCCTCTACATCATATGTAAGTCCAGCTTCTCTTTCTAGTTCAAACACAACTATACCCAAGCAAGAGAAGCTCAAGATGAAAATAGCAGAGCAAGGTCCTGGAGAATACAATCTAAGCCAACTCTTTTGTGTTGGGAAAATGCCTACTTCTCCTAAAACACATGGAAAACCTCAACAGGTACTACAAACATCACTGGTCCAACCAGCATGTACTTTGACACCTTTCATCCTTGAAAAGAGTCAAGAAGGGGAAACCAGAGATGAAGACTTAGTAGAATGGATCTATAAAGATCTTATCACCACCGACATTCTGCAAGCTAAGATTCCCATAGATCAATAAGGAAAAGGTCTTCTCAATATGCAAAGAATGGGATATGATGGTCAAAGTGCTTTGGTGAATTGTAAGCAAGGGCGACATGAGCCACTACAGCCATAATTAAAACCCAAAGATAACAGAGGCTTAGGCTTTCAAAAGGAGATCCTTCCTAAGCTCAGATTTAAAAGGAAACCCAACAAAACACTATATCAACCTACTACAAAGAGGCCACCTTTGATTATAAAAGCAACACCCAAAACCATAGCAATTTCCCCATTAAGGCTAAAAATCCTAGCAAAACCATCTGCAATGCCAGTCATCGCATCAATCGAACCAACAACACTATCAGCAGTGGAAATAACATCAGGAGTCCCATTAGCAGCAGAAACTATATCAGAATTCCCAGTAGTATTGACAACACTGGCAGTTCCAGCAGAAGCAACAGATTCATCACTACCAATACTTCCTATATCAGATTCATTGATCCCCATAACTCTTCCTACAGTGCCGATCATTTCGTCTACAAAAGTACATCAGCCGATCACACCTGCAATATTTAACTCAAAAGATATCCGAGTTGTAGCGTCCTAAAATTGCGACACTTGCAATTTCGACCGCATTTGGGTCTTCACGATGGCGACGCAACACGCAACCTGAATGGAGACCCCGAAACCTGATTATGACATTGAAAACTGCATTTTCTTGCACCCTGGCCTGAACCTCCTTTGTACCCTGCTGTCCCGGGAGGTAGGACCAGAGCGCCCAGCGCCCTGGTCCTTCAGGACCAGGGCGCCCAGCACCCTGGTCCCCCAAGACCATGGCGCCCAGTGCCCTGGTCCCCCCAGGATCATGGCGCCTAGCGCCCTGTTCCTGGGTCCTATTTTGGGCCCGGTCTCTTTTGGACTTCGGGTCTTTATGTTTGCAAATTGGAAAATTATCTTTCCTGGTCGGCCTAAGGTCGGGAAAATCAGTCTATAAACCCTAATTGACAAGTATATAAACTACATTTTCCTCTTTCATTCGATATGATGGAAAAAGCGTGGAAACTATACTCAAGCATTCAAGCATTCAAGCATTCCTTCAAGCAATTGATCATTCTAAGTCTCCATTCAAGGCTAAGTGTTGCATTCAAGACAAGGATTCAACCATTGAAGAGGAGATCACATACTACATGCTACATACAACATACAACATACAACAAACAACAACATCTATACCTTCGCACATAAGGATACAAACATCCTTACAACAAGGTACTAGTACTTGTTTTACATTACATTTACAACATTTCTCATTTCTTGGTTAATTCCAAAACTGGGGTTTGACCTAAGGGCAAACCCCTAATCCCTAACCCCCCAATCGTCTTCGCTTTTCTATGTGTAGGTTGCAGGTACGCGGCTGAAATTGAAGATCTGGAATCCTTGTGCAGAGACGAACAGATCCCCCTTCGTTTCGCGGATTTTTCGGAGGACCGTGTGCACGCCGAGCGCCATCGTCCTGTCAACTTTTGCTCAAATTTGTAGGACAGCGCCGTCTCGACATTTTACTGCTAATTCTAGGTCCGCAGCTTCATCCTATATCCCTATCTCAGTTTATAAGCGAATCTTTGTCACTTTCTATGCATTCCTAGCTTAATTCTTCTATCAACATTCTTTACAAAAGAGGGTAGCCTTGCTTTCTTAACCCTTGAAACATATTTAGCATCCAATCTTGCATTGTGTGGGATTGGATCTTGTGGGTTTCAACCCCTCTTTTGAATGTAAAGTCCCTCCTAAGTGAAAACCATCAACCCTAGAGTGACTCTCCCTTCTCTCTCCTCGGAGTTGGAAGAGGGGAGAGCAACTAGGGTTCGATCGTGATTTTCTGCTTTACATTTTGGTGAACCCAACATGAACATCCTTTCTGATTATTCATAATTAGATCTGAAAATTGGATTCCTTGATTACATTTCCATGTTTGATCTTTTGCAAAATTTTAGAGGTTAATTGCATAAAAACCCTAAATTTTCTTTTTAAGTAATTAAACTTGTGAAATTTTTAATTGTTAATGCTTGTTTCAGATCTGCCCTTCTATTACAAATTATCAATTCATATTTGTGCTTTAATTTTGAAAATTAAGTGGTTAAGTGTCAAAACCCTAATTTTTGAAACCCTCTTGATTCAACCTTTGTCCGACAATTTCACTGATCAAAACATCCCCAAATCAGCTGTAACTTTGGATTCCGCAATAAAATCACAATATCTTTCATCCCTGAAAATTTGGAAAAAAGTTGCGAGGACCGTGTGCACTCCGAGCGCCATCGTCCCCGACATTTTTTCCGAAATTTCGGGAGCAAGATCTTACTGTATTTTTCTGCTAAAATCCAGAATTTTGGATGATTTTATCAATTACAACACTTTCAAAATTACAGTCAAAGTTGGTCTTGTGATTGCTTGGATTAAGGCCTCTAAACATTCAAAAATTGTTGAAATTGAAATTTGTGTCAAAATTGTGTTTCTTACAGTCCTAAATCTGAAAAGTGTGTTATCATTCATTCGAAATTTCAGTGATTCATTCAAATTTTTGCAATTTGTGACTTTTGAAATTAAGTGCTTAATTACAACAACTTTGATTTCCGCTTTCAGAAGTGAATTTTGCGTGAAATTGAGTCAATTTTCAAATTTCAAAACTTGCATCGCTGTTGGTATTCCCTCTAAAATCATAAAATTCAAAATTTCAGTTTCCCTCTCTTTTTCAAAATTCAAATTTTGTATTTTTCGACAATCTTGGTAGGGTTCAATTTTGAGATTGCAACTTTAATTTGGCCTATCTACAAATCGTAAAATCACTCAATTTTTTCAGGCTAGCTGTAAAATCATCATAACTTTCATCCCTGCAAATTTCGAAAAAAGTTGCGAGGACCGTGTGCACTCCGAGCGCCACGGTCCCGGACATTTTTTCCGAAATTTCGGGAGATTGTCCTGATTGTATTTAACAGCTTAAATCTGGAAGATTGGCTGGTTTTACTAAAATTTGCTACCTCTAAAATTCAAAATCTTCTCTCTTTCTCTAGTGCATGAGTTTTACAACAATAAGCCCTACTTACACTATTCCCGTTAGACGAAGCCTTAGAATTAAGTCCTTCCAAGGTTTAATTACTGAGGAGATGGAACCTAATTTGAATGGTCTTTTTAACGAGGACATGGGTACTTCCTCTAATCCTCTTAATGATGAAGAAGCTCTCCATGAGGTTTCTGTAGAACAACTTTCAAAATTGGATAACCAATTTGACGATTTTCGCCAATGGATGTCTCAAGAATACCCTGATAGTCAAGCTCTTCCTTTAATTGAGGGTCTAAAATGTATGCTTCAAAGTGATAAGAATGGAATTGATATTTTGCGTGGTATCGCACACATTGTGGATTCAAATGTGATGCCTATGAAAAGTTGTGCCGAAACCTTAGGTTATACACAACCTCCTACTCAAGACAATCATTCTATTCCTTTGACGACTTCTATTGCTAGCATACCTACCTTTACATCAAACATAATGACTACTTCTATACAAGACATTCCTCCTGTGATCATCAGTCATGGGGGCAATCCTTCTTCTTCAATTAACCCTCTTCCTTCATTCAATCCGATTTCTTCATTCATTCCTTCAATGAGTGTTCCTATTACATCTTCACAAATGAACATGACGCAAGGGGGCAATTCATTCAATCATTCTATTCCTCCTTGTAGTGTTCCTCCTGTCCAATCATCTCCTATGACTAACTATCATAGTGTCCCACCACCTTACTCTCTACCTTCTTTCAATAACATAACACCTCCATCACAATCTAACATGTCTAATATGAACTCTTCGACTGAAGCGACCATTAATAATCTTGCACAAACTATCTCTTCTTTATAGCAACAAATTGCCTCTATGAATCAATCTAAGTTTAGTGTGCCCACATTTGATGTTGCAAGCCCACTTTCTCTTGATATTGTTCGAGCTATTCCCCCTAAACATGTTGAAATTCCACATTTGGAGCTTTATAATGGTAAGGGTGATCCTCTAACACATGTTAAGACCTTTCAAACAATATGTACTGATTTTGCTTATGACCAAAGGTTGCTTGCAAAATTGTTTACTAGAACATTAAGAGACAAAGCCCTACAATGGTATTGCTCATTGCCTTCTTATTCTATTACTTCTTTTGAACAACTTGCAAATGCTTTCATTCAACAATTTCAAAACAATATAAGTCCTAAAGTTACTTTGATTGATTTAATGCATTGTAAACAAGGTGTTAAAGAAAAAGTGACTGATTTCATTGGTAGATATAAGCATTTGTATGCTCAAATTTCTTTTCCAGTGCCTGACAATGATATTCAAAGAATATTTATTTCTAATTTACAAAAAGACATTAGAGAAAAACTCCTGTTTTCTGAGTTTACTTCTTTCCAACAGTTGTGCGCAACTCTTCACAATTATCAACTGACTGTGAGTCAAACGGAACAATCACATCCTATGGCTCCGAGTGATAAGGGTGATAGTAGTCAACAACCATTTGGGAAGTTTAAACCGAACAGAGAGTCCATTAAATTCAATGAAAACATCATCAACAACAATGTGAATGCAGCATCAGGTGTGTCTCTTATTTCTAAGTTTTTCAAGAAAGAAAGAAAGTTTACTCCCTTGAATGAATCATTGCATAGTATTATGAATAAGTTATTGGAACAAAATGTGCTTACTCTTCCTCCTGTATGACAAATTGATCCTGCAAAGATTACTTCACCTTATTTTGATAACAAATCTTTTTGTCACTTTCATCGTCAGCCTGGGCATGATACTGAAAAATGTTTTGCTTTAAAGGGTAAAATTCAAGATTTGATTGATAATAATACTATCTCTGTTTCTGGTGTGAATGATAAAGGCAACAAATCTGTAGCTCTTCCTGACCAAAATCTTCAGATTTTTTCTGATCCATTGCCTTCTCATACCTCTAATGCGATTGATACTACTGATTCCTCTGTCTCACCTGATGATCTTGTGTCTATGACTCCGAATGTGATTAAATTTGTAGAGCAGCAAGAAAAAACTAAAGAACCTTCCATCACATTTGATTCTAGTGAAACTATCAGGGCACCTGATGGTCCTTTATACATAGTTGCAAAAGTCAAAAATACACCTTGTCGTGGAGTGCTTATTGACCCTTCTTGTATGGTTAATGTCATTACTGAAGAATTTCTTTTTACTTTGCAATTGAATCAAGTGATCTATGACAAAACAGATGTGATTGTGAAACTATTTGATGCATTTTCTTCTCCTGCAATTGGTTCTATTACATTACCTATTGAGGTCCATAACAAATCCCTTGATGTGAACTTTGCTATTATTCCTTCATCTGAACAATTTCGTGTGAAGCTAGGCTATCCTTGGCTATCTTCCATGAAAGCTATTGCTTCTCCTATTCACAAGTGTTTGAAATTTCCCCATAATGGTGAAGTTGTTACTGTCAATCATAGTCTCTTTAAACCAGCTGAAAGAACCTCTAGTGTTCCTATTGATTATTTTTGGCCTAAACAATTCCAATCTCTTCCTCCGCGAAGTGATCAACTTTTCAAATCTTATCAAAAGTGGAAAACAGATATGATCCTATCTCTAAGTGAACCTAGAACACCCAAACTTGACATTCCTATCATTCTTGAGAAGGAAGTTCTTCCTTTGAAAGATAAAACTAATGTCTTTCCTCAAGAAGATTCCCAACCCATTCCTATGGATGTGACTATGCCTATGATTAATAAACTTCCTAAAAGTAGACCTATCCCTCCTCGTCATGATGGACTTGGTCTCCTTCCTAAACCAAAAATTCCTCCTTTATATGGAGCAGTTCCTCCTCCTTCCTTTTATAGAGAGAAGAGACCTTCTTCTTCTCCTATTATCCAGCCTAAGAGACCACAACCTAAACACCTAAGTGATAAGGATGAGAACATTCCTCCTCCTCAATCTTCTCCACCTCCTACTAAGACTAGACAAAATCGTTCTGCACGTGAACGCCGATGAAAGCGTCGTCTTAGAGCTCAAGCAGCTGCTTCTCAAACTTCGCAATCCCCAAAAACACCTTCAACAAGCATTATTCCATTTTCTCCTCAGCCGACGATTGAGCCGAAATCTCCTAAACATAAGATGCATGATGGTCTTGATCCTGTGCGAGTCAAAGATCCTATTTTTATAATTCTTGATGATGATATAGATGAAAATGTTATTCATGATACAAATGTTACTCCTGTTCATTCTGATAGTGAATATGAACTTGTTGATATTGATAACCATTTATCTAATGAATTTTCTAAAGCACTTATCCTAGCTCCTAGACAAGAACAACGTGGCTTGGAACATGAACATAGCCCTTGTTTGGATCTTGTGATAGCTCCATCTGCTGTGTTGGATGTTCCTCCTCTAGCGTGTTTCCTACCTTCCCGAAACATTGACCAGCAAGATCGGGGGGTAGATGATGTGCTAGACTAGTTTCATTAGCATAGCAGATTCTCTCCCCCTCTCTTTTGTTACTTCCTCTATACGTTACTCTCATTCTTCTATTTGTTGTCCTTAGTGTTGTCTACTTGAGGACGATGCAAAGCATTGAGATCTCTTGATCTCTCTCATGTTGACTCAAAAGACACATGTGTTCCCTTCTTCTAGGTGACCTTCCTTGATTGGGGAATGAAGAAAAATTATGCATACATACATATGATATACATGAATAATCATACAGCATACTGACCCCGAGGAAAGCGAAGTCACCTTGTGCTTTGTGTTTTGTGTCTATTATCCTTGGGCTTATCTCACACTTGGGGGCTAAATCCTTGTGATAACGTGCTCCTTTCTCATTTCTTATATGTATCACTACCTTAAAGAAATCACCCCCGGTGAGGCGTGTGCGATCGCTTTAACGTAGGGGGGCATACATCCCGTTCATATCTTTTCAAGATACTTGAAAATTTCTTGGCAAATTTAACCTTGCCTTGAAAATTTTTGATATCTTTCTTGCATGACTCATAGTGAGGGAACCTTACTACTGACAGTCATGGTTCTCCCTCGTGATCTTCCCTTTTACTGTGTCAATCAAAGTCGTAAGATCCTTAGTCCACTGGGGGCTTGGTGTATCTTGCCTCCTTGACGTGGTGAAAGTCTTTCAATGTTGTTTCCTTGTACTTTACCAGAAGTATGAGCATACGCCTATACTCCCGCTAAAGTGGGGGCTAAATGTAGCATCCTAAAATTGCGACACTTGCAATTTCGACCGCATTTGGGTCTTCACGATGGCGACGCAACACACAACCTGAATGGAGACCCCGAAACCTGATTATGACACTGAAAACTGCATTTTCTTGCACCCTGGCCTGAACCTCCTTTGTACCCTGTTGTCCCGGGAGGTGGGACCAGAGTGCTGGGCGCCCTGGTCCCCCAGGACCATGGCGCCCAGCGCCCTGGTCCCTGGGTCCTATTTTGGGCCCGGTCTCTTTTGGACTTCGGGTCTTTATGTTTGCAAATTGGAAAATTATCTTTCCTGGTCGGCCTAAGGTCGGGAAAATCATTCTATCAACCCTAATTGACAAGTATATAAACTACATTTTCCTCTTTCATTTGATATGATGGAAAAAGCATGGAAACTATACTCAAGCATTCAAGCATTCAAGCATTCCTTCAAGCAATTGATCATTCTAAGTCTCCATTCAAGGCTAAGTGTTGCATTCAAGACAAGGATTCAACCATTGAAGAGGAGATCACATACTACATGCTACATACAACATACAACATACAACAAACAACAACATCTATACCTTCGCACATAAGGATACAAACATCCTTACAACAAGGTACTTGTACTTGTTTTACATTACATTTACAGCATTTCTCATTTCTTGGTTAATTTCAAAACCGGGGTTTGACCTAAGGGCAAACCCCTAATCCCTAACCCCCCAATCATCTTCGCTTTTCTGTGTGTAGGTTGCAGGTACGTGGCTGAAATTGAAGATCTGGAATCCTTGTGCAGAGACGAACAGATCCCCCTTCGTTTCGCGGATTTTTCGGAGGACCGTGTGCACGCCGGTCGCCATCGTCCCGTCAACTTTTGCTCAAATTTGCAAGACAGTGCCGTCTTGACATTTTACTGCTAATTCCAGGTCCGCAGCTTCATCCTATATCCCTATCTCAGTTTATAAGCGAATCTTTGTCACTTTCTATGCATTCCTAGCTTAATTCTTCTATCAACATTCTTTACAAAAGAGGGTAGCCTTGCTTTCTTAACCCTTGAAACACATTTAGCATCCAATCTTGCATTGTGTGGGATTGGATCTTGTGGGTTTCAACCCCTCTTTTGAATGTAAAGTCCCTCCTAAGTGAAAACCATCAACCCTAGAGTGACTCTCCCTTCTCTCTCCTCAGAGTTGGAAGAGGGGAGAGCAACTAGGGTTCGATCGCGATTTTCTGCTTTACACTAGTATGGTACAATAATTGACTCCTAGAAAGTGACTCAGGAACTGACTCGCATGAGTGGGAATTTGATTCAGTGCAGCTTAACACTTCAAATGAGGAAGACACATCACCACCTCCACTGCACAAAGACATCCCTATTTACGAAGAAGCACAGATAAAGACCTCTAAGGTTCTTGAACTAGAAACTTCTTCCACAGACCCTATGTCACATCCTACACTTGATTCTGATAGGGAGAGTACCATCAACGACCTTCACCACAATGTCTTAACCCTCATTGACACATTTAATGAACTCAACCTAGTCGATGAGGTAATGCCCATTATCCATCCTAAACTCATCGAATGGAACCAACCTAATCCCCCATGTCTTGACCATTTCTGAAATGATGAGGCACTCATTGACTTCTTAGAACTAAGGGATAATATACCAAGTAGGGATCACAAAGTTGGATTCGCCATTGACCTTAATAGCACATCATACTTTGGGGCAGATGCCAAACCTTTTAGCTACAAAAATATAACAATAAAACATGGATCTTCCAGTGAAAACCACACTGTGGCACTGTTTGATCCCACAAAAGTAAAAAGAAAGAGCGTATCTAATGGTGAAAACCTCTCTAAGGCACCTTAGGATGAAAGGTTTGACATCCTCCCCTCTCATACACAGCAGGAATGATCAACGATTCTCATCGAAGAAACCAAAGAATACAATGTGGGGACTCTTGAAACTCCTCACCACATACATCTGACATCTCTTTTAACTTTAGAGGAACAACCTAAGTTTGTAGAGTTCTTCCAGAAGTGTCAGATCAACTTTGCATGGTCATATGTAGACATGCCTAGGCTTGATCCTGATTTAGTCATGCATAACCTCACCGTTGTAGAAAGAGCCAAACCTGTCAAGTAGAAACTTCGCAAGATGCATCCTCAGATTGCGGTATTAGTCAAATTAGAACTTAAGAAACTCCTGGATGTTGGTTTCATTCGACCAATTCATTATGCAGATTGGATATCCAATATTGTGCCTGTCGGCAAACCAAATGGGGGCATCCGTATTTGTACCGACTTTAGAGATCTGAACAAGGCATGTTTTAAAGATGACTTCCCCCTACCCAACATTGACATAATCGTAGACCTAACAGCAGGACATGCCATGCTTTCTCTCATGGATGGCTTTTAAGGGTACAACCAGATATAGATTGCACCTGAGGATCAACATAAGATGGCCTTCATATGTCCATGGGGCACATACTACTGGAATGTCATGCCTTTTTATCTAAAGAATGCAGGGGCGACCTATCAAAGAGAAATGATCAGCATCAATCATGACATGATGCATACCATAATGGAAGATTATATTGATGACTTACTCGAAAAATCACTAACAAGAGAAGGTCATCTGGAAATATTAGAGAAAATCTTTAACAGACTGGAACAATATCATGTTCGACTCAACCCAAAGAAATGTGTCTTTGGAGTAACCTTAGGGAAGCTGCTAGGATACATTGTCTCAAGCAAAGACATTAAGGTCAATCCATCAAAGGTCAAAGCAATCATGGACATGCCACCTCCAAAGAACATCAACTAGCTAAGGATACTACAAGGGTGGCTTCAATCTATCCAAAGATTCATTGCACAACTGGCAAATAAATGTCACCCATTTACACACCTGTTACACAAGAACATCCACTTTCAATGGGATACTAGATGCCAACAAGCATTCCAGATGCTTAAAGACTATCTCATGAATAAACCATTGTTGATCCCACCAGATCCCAGTAAGCCTCTATTGCTCTATATTTCAGCAACAAGTACAACATTGGGTGTACTATTGGCACAACACAATACAAAAGGGAAAGAGTGTGTTGTTTACTACATCTCTCGCACACTGGTTGGCTATTAGCTCAATTACACACCTATTGAGCGAGCTTTCCTAGCAGTAATCTTGGTAGCCACTAAAATGAGGCACTATCTATTGACACATAAAGTACAACTCATTGCAAAGATTGATCCACTCAAGTACTTACTCAGCAAAGTAGCATTGACAGGTCGCTTAGCCAAATGGGTAATGATTCTCAGTGAATTTGATATCAAGTATGTGGACCGTAAGGATATCAAAGGACAAGTTATTGCAGATCAGTTGGCTGATGCACCACTCATAGGTGATCATCCCCTCATTTCCAATTTTCCAAATGAAGAGATATTCATGATCACAACAACACAACCATGAAAACTATACTTTGATGGTTCATACACTAGGCATGGCTCGGGGGTAGGCATTATGTTTATCACACCTCAAGGTGATAGTATCCTGAAGTCTTATAGGCTTACATTTGCATGCACAAACAACATAGCTGAATATGAGGCCTTGATCACAGGACTCAAGCTAGTCATACAATGGAAGTTACAAGAACTACAAGTATATGGCGACTCCCAACTGGTCATTCGATAAGAAACATATGAATATCAGACAAAGGATGAAAAACTCATGATGTACAAACAAATGGTGGACAAATTAAATGCATCATTTAGTACTATCACCTTTGAGAAGATACCCAGAGATTAGAATTGAGTTGTTGACGCTATGGCTACCATTGCATCTCTCCTAGATCTTCCACATAATTCAACAAGCTATGAGTTCTTGGTTGAATAGCTTTGGATTCCTGCTTATGATATCCCTAAATCTGAGATGATATGTCACCTTATCGGTTCCGAATCCCCATGGTACAGTGAGTTCTACACATACCTCAACGATCACACACTTCCTCCTAACCAATCAAATAACCAACATAAAACCTTCATTCACCAAACCGCTTGATATACCATTATTGCTGAAACCCTATACCGACGTAGTCTTGATGGTACTCTCCTTTGATGTCTAGAGCAGGATGAGATAACAAAGGCCTTGGAAGAGGTACATGAAGGAATTTGTGGAACTCACGCAAGAGGTCCTTCCCTAGCAAAGAAGATCATATGCGCTGGATACTATTGGCTGTCTATGGAAAAAGACTCCTATTACTTTGTCAAAAAATGCAAAAAATGCCAAGTTCATGGAGACCTGATACATGCACCAGCACAAGAATTGCAACCAATCACTACACCATGGCCTTTTTGTCAATGGGGACCTGACCTTGTGGGTAAAATTCATCCATCTTCATCCAACAACCACATGTTCATCATTATCGCCACTGAATACTTCACAAAGTGGATTGAAGTTGTTCCACTTACTCAAGTTACCAGCAAGCAGATCACCTCATTCATCCTTAATTACATCATCTACTAGTATGGTGTACCAATGTCTATCATCATAGATAAGGGCTTCCTTTCAAAAATCAAGATGTTTGTAAGCTCTATGAGAAGTTTCACATCCAACACTGCTTTTCCACTTCCTATTACCCACAAGGCAATGGTTAGGCCAAAGCATCAAACAAGAACATATTAAGAATACTCAAGAAGACATTCAATGATGTTAGTCATGATTGGCACGTTCAATTGAATCTAGCACTATGGGCATATCGAACTAGCATTCGAACCCCTACAGGCGCAACTCCCTACTCACTAGTCTATGGCGCAAAAGCTATCTTACCTATCGAGGTCGAGATACCATCTCTATGGGTTTCCTTGCACAATCTCATCGATGATGAAGCACACAGAGTATCGTGTCTCCAAGACTTAGAGCTACTTGATGAGAAACGACAAGCTGCATACAATCACCTCAAGGTCTATCAACAGCGTATGAGCAGAATCTATAATGATCGAGTTAGACCTTGCACATTCAAGGTAGGTGATATTTTTCTTTGAGAGAATACTTGTAACCAACCAAACTAAGAACATCAAGGGAAGTTTGAATCAAACTAGCTAGGTCCATATGTTATCACTGTTGGCATATGCACACTCTAATGAGACATTGTATGTGATCGAAGGTTTTGTCATTGATGGCAACCTTGCAATCCTATGGCACCAGCAAAGGTATTATACTAGCATCAGTAGATCACACTCCACACTAGCACTCAGGACACTGGCACCAGCATAGAAGAAAGGAAGTATACCGACACAGAGCCCGACAGGATTTTGTTATATTATATTTTGTTTATTATTGAAAAACTTTGTAAGTCGACTTGGCAAATTGTAAAATGACTCTTATATATAAAAGAGATCATTTTAGACATTTGAGAGATGAGATGTAAGCATTAAGGGAAAATATTAGGCAGACCTCTTATGCGAAATATAGGTTAAGGGGTTTATGTAAGCAACAGTGCAGCAACCGGTACTAGATCAGGCATTGAAGATGCTATTGTCACTAGTACATTCAGGTCAAAATTTTGACGGCAAATCATCAGAATTCCAACACAATTTCATCGCACTACCGACAAAAAAAGTCATCGAAAACATTATGTCAAAAGTTCCAACTATCCTTGTGGTTGTCGCAATTTTGACATCACCTCCAACCTTTCCGACGGCCGCCATGGATGCTCATACCCTGAAAGAATACCGTCGCGATCTCGGTCTATCGTCAGAATTCCGAATCCAAAGGGTAAAATTCTGACAGAGGAGTGTTGTCGGATGCACAACATCCTCATCGGAACTCTCCTAGAGGCCATCGTCGATAGCCTCTAGGAGATTTTTGATGAGGATGTTGTGTATCCGATGGTACTCCTCTGTCGGAATTTTACCCTTTGGAGTCAGAATTCTGACGATAGGCCGATTTTTTGCGAAATTTTTTTTTATAGAAAAAGATTGACATTGGTATCTCTCTTCTATCTCTCTTCTCTATCCCTCTCTACTATCTCTCTTCTCTCTCCCCTCTCTAGGTCTCTTTCTCCATCCCTCTCTTCTTCTCTCCCTCTCTACTTCTCTTTCTCTACCCTCTCCAGGTCATTATCTCTTCCTCTCACCCTCTCTCTCTCTCACCTCTATAGGTCTCACCTTCCATTCCTCCATCATTACCCATGTTGTCAAGTTGCAAGATATTTCCCAAAGTACTTGGTTGCTAGGGTTGATTTGCTTAAGTGTTGGAGTCAGAGTTAGATGAGACCTGTATGATTAAGCTATATTAAGTGATCAAGTCATCAAGATCTCAATTGTAAACATGACTAGGTTCTAGGGTTTTAGGGTATAGCATAGGTCAAGATTGAGGTATGGTGGTCAAGAATTACCTTCCAATGACAAAAGACGTCCAAATGATGAAGAATGAAGGTGATGAACTCATAGAAGTTTGGAGGAGATAATTTGACTAAGTTAAAATTTTGTTTAAGTCATGGTCATGATACTAGCTTGCTCATCAAGAGCAATTTGTACGAATGAACCCTAAAAATGTGCCCATGCTAGAGAAGCAAGAATTCCAATAAAACCTAAGGCAATGCTAGTAAGGGGTCAAAATTAAAGAATTAGGGAACAAAAAACAAAATTTGGCTAAGTCAAGATGTTGCTCAAGGATGACCTAAATCATGGAGTGTAAATCAATCATGAAACATGAGAATGGATAGGTCTTGATCCAAGCAACGTAAGTCCCCCTTGTGATTCCAACAGATATCACATCACAATCATTGAGTCTATCAGCAATATAAAGTCAAGACCTGACTATTGGAATCTTGGAGTCATCCCATTTGATCACGTAGTTTAGCACTTGGGAGGATTTTGTTCAAGAGAGGATAGAATACTTAGTATTTTATTTTATGTTGCGTAGTGCATAAAAAACACATCAACAAAAACCATTGAAATGTTTGGTTAAAGCCTTAAAATCACAATCTCTATGAGAAGCTATCAAGAGTGCCTAGAATTTGGAAACTTTAGTATCCAAGAACATAATTCATAAGGCACCACTTTTAGAGCAACCAAAGAAGCCTATCAATGTAATATTTTATTTACCTTGGATATGTTTTATCCTAAGTGTGACATTCCACTATTAAAAAGCTTAATTAGGTAATATTTTTACTTAGGTAGAATAAGATAATGAGTTGCACATTCTCCTTCTTTGATTGAGATTCTACTTTTTCCTTGTCACAAATTTGGAAACTTGGATAAGCAATTTCTTTTTTTGGTTTTCTACCTCTTCATGATCCTCATGGATTTGGAATCTTGGAAGCTATATATTGTAGGTTTTTCCTCAATTAACATATCAAATGAAACTATTGTGAGCTTTCATATCTTAACATACCAAGGGCTTAAGTTTGGGGATGACAGGGGGATGATGAAGGGGGCGGGGTGGGATGCAAATATATATACAACTTAAAAAATTAATTATAAAAGGATGTGTATAGAATAAGTATAACAAGTGTACATAAAACTTTGCCACACTATGTAAATTTTACAATAAACATTAAAAATATGTCAATGATTGCATTGAAATTTGAGCATTAACAATGGTGGTAGAGTTTTGGAACTTTGGGAACAAACTAAGAATAAGTATAAGAATTGCAGATGAAACTTTGGCATACTAAGTGTTTAAACTAGTCAACATAAAAAAATTGGAAACGATTGCATTAACAAAAAGAATGGTGGGTAGAGGTTTGGGGTCAATGGGTAGTGCCCCTTGTGGGAGGTTTGGGGTAGAGCCCCCATCAAGGTTAGGGGGGATTGCCAAACCTTTAATACAGAGGACATTTTCACAATAATTTCACCATTTTTTTTAGAATTGGAGTTTCTAATTGGGGGCCATGGGAGACTCATAGGCATCCTCAAGATGGTCAAGAGACTCCTTGGAGTCCCTAGGATGTCCCTAAGTGGTGCGGCAAGGGGATGTTTCCCCTAAGTATTGCATCCTAAAAAAATAGGGATTTTGGAGGGGGGGAAGGGGTCCCCATGTTTCAATGGTTTCAAAAGATTCTAAGTTTTTTTTTTATCTTGTCATAAAAAAAAATACTCCTCTTGCATCCTTGGATGATTTGAAAATTGAAAACAATTTGACAAGAAAAAACTAACTTCTAAAGTTTAGACTTAGCTTTCTTTTTTTATCCAAGTCACTACAACATTTCAATGATCAAGGTAGCTTTTTTTTGGTGGTTTCAAAGCATCCAAAAGGCTTGAGAAATTCAATATTATCTTTCATTCCACCAAAATTGGAGATCAAGAAGCATGCTCACAAACAAGGATTTGTTTGTAACTTAAGGCAATCGACTAATTTTTGGGGTATTTTCAGGTCTAAAGAACCTACCATTGTGTCAAAAAGGCCCATAAGACCCCATTTTCATCTAAAACTTGTCTCTTTTGGTCATAGAATCATTTAAGGAAAAAAAAATGACACAACCAATGATATGCCTATACCATACATATTTGAGTTAAAATAAAAATAAAAAAATGACAAGGTTTGGAGACCATTGAACAATTTGGGAGATTGCTAATACATACACTCAATTTATAAAGTCTCAATTTGATGTACTTAATCTTCAAGAGGCCTATACAAAAGCATTTTGTAATTGTGAACTAATTTTTGGCAGTTTTCATCATGGATTATGGTATTAAATTCTGACATTCTATTATCAAGATAAATTCAGAGAACCATTTGTACTCGAAACAAGGGATAGTGAAAAATTACTCTATCTCATTGAATTCATTCCTACACCAAGTGACTATGAACAAAAGCATAGGTATTTAACAACAATGACATGGTCCATGGACTAGTGATCCTCCTCTTGATACTCCATCTACAAATGAGAACATCTCTTATACACGTTGCTACTTCAGAATTAAAAGTTGCTTCTTCTAGAACTTTCCATGATTCTTTGCAATAGGATTATATGTCTTCTAGATTCACCCCACTAGGACACATTCCTATCAAGCATCTTTACTTTTTTGAAAAGTAGACCACATTTTAGATCTAGATGACACCATAATGACTTTGATTTCCTCTTGCAAGATATTCCTCCATCATGTATTGCTTCATCGAAGTTCAAATTTGCTTCTTCAAGGGCTCTCAATGATTCTCTATATAGAATTATTCGTGTCTATGAGATCCACTTCATTGGGAGGCCTACTTAAATATTTCACATCTATTTGTGGACTCTCACCTTTCAAATATTGATGAAACAATTGAGAATATTTGTCTTCTCATTGATGACAATGCCCATCAAGTTACATCGTCTCCCATTGTAAATTCACTTGTTCTGTCCCCACCATATCATGCAACATGACACATTCTATTTCACATTAATTAAGGTCTCACATTTCAATGATTGTAGTCCCTGAATCTTCTATGGAACAATCACAACTTAACATCAACATCAAGACACATGAGTCACTTCAAAAACCATACATCTAAATTCCTTTCTACATTCTACTTGAATGGGAATTCAACAATTTGACAACTCAAGATTTCCATATTGTGAAAGGAAGGTGCATCATTTGTTGCAAATGAACCTACTACAACATTCACCATTCAACATTTTGCATTGCTTTTCTCTCTTCTTTGTGGAGGCACCAACTTTAGGGGATGAGGTGGGTCTATATTATCCTTCACATATGTCACTTGGGATGGAGTTTTGTCCTATGGATTTTCTAGTCTCTACTTCGAGAGGGTACACTCTCTTTATAATTTGGGGTTATTTCATATTTTACATGGATACCTAACCTTGTGACCCATTTCTTCTTACCTCAATTGCACTTAAGGGGGTGTGCCAATGTACCATTTTATTCACCAAGTGGATATGTTTTATCGTAAGTATGATATTGCATTTGTTTGTTTAGTTTACTTAAGTAATTTCTTTTAACTTGAGATAATGACTTGCACATTCTCCTTCTTTCATAGGATTATGTTTTTTTCCTTATCCTCAAAAATTTGGAAACTTGGATAAAAAATTCCTTGTCTTTTGGTTTTCTATCTCATCCTCATCTTCATCCTCATGGATTAAAAATCTTGGATATTGAGTGAAGATATTGTGAACTTTTTCATTTTCTCTCTTATGAAATCAACTATGTTATGCTATTTTGATTTTATTATCATTTATATTTAACAATTTTAAAAATGTTATCACTTACATTAATTTCTAGGTTAATATTTATTTTGTAGATTCTAATAGAATTGAATACCATACCCAAATAATATCTAGTATGAACTAGTTAGTTATAGGCTAGGTTCGAAGCATACTTGGTAACACAATTTTTGAGCTTGTGTTTGTTTATGATTTAACGATTGATGCATCTAACTTTGCTACACATCTACTTTGAATACAATGAGAGGGTGATTTTGTCTAAGCCAAGAGACCCTGCTATCTAATATCACCCAAGAAAGATACTGATATTTTACCTTGGAAATATAAGCCTTTTGTAAGTATAATTCAATGAATTGTGATAATAACTTAAAACGAAGTGAATTAAAATTTGATTGAGTTCCCCATTGTATTTTAACAAATCACCTAGGAATATGTTTGTTCCTAACAATTTCCAATTCTCTTTCCAAAAGGATGAAAAAGAAGAGAAAGGAACTAATTAATGTTGGGACAGAATTTAGAAGACCTATGTTTTGTGTCTGAAAGCTACTAGCCTAGAGAGCATGGAAACAATCTGAAGTCATGGGAGAGAGTTTCAGTTCTATCTCCAGAAATTATGTCTAGTACTCTTGTATTGAATTTTTAAATCCTTCTAAGTTTAAATGTTCACGAGGAAACTCTAAAATTTTAATAACATACATAAATGAAAACCAATTTTGTTTTTGTCGGAATACTTTTGAAAATCACATCACCTCAGTAATTGAACTATAACAATAAGATTGCATACAAAGTGCAGGTTTGCTATGAAACATGTTAAAAGGGTTAAACTGTTTCAATTAATACATACACTGGAACTATTAAACAACAATAGCTTATTGGTAATCAAGATTTTGTACTATACCCACATTTTACACCTTTTCATACAGTTACAAAGAACGTAGAAAACATGTGCGTGGAACTACAAATTCCAACATATGTAAAAATACAACAATCTAAATAAGAATGGGAAGCATGTGGAGAATGGTTAAGACATGCATAAATAAAAGGAAAACAAAAATCTCTCAATGTGTATCACAAATAAATCAAGGAAAAAAGCTTTTAGGTAGGGGACCGATATGATCATAAAAATTTCAAAACTTCCAAAGTATAGAGCATTTGAGATTTTACAGAGAATGCACTAATTCGGCTTTATTCATGATGAGGCATATTCACAACTTTTGCAGTTGTACCATGGTGTTGTTCGTGTTGGCTCTATTGGACCCTGCAATTAAGATTCAATATACGTACATTATTCAATAAGATTAACTGTGCAACATAATGAAATATTGAAAAGTGTGTTATCTTATTGAGCTTCACTTTGTTTCAAGAATAGTTTAATATTCTCTACTTAACAGGGCCAACCACGTGAAGGTGGAAGCTCATTTGGCCCCTCCCCCCCCCCCCCTGTCTAACATCACTCTAAATTCCCCATTAACATCTAACATTCATTCATTCTTTCATTCATTCTTTCATCCATTATTAAAATATAACATTCATTCATTATCACATAACGTTCATTAACACATAAAATTCATTAACTTTCATTAACACGCAACATTCATCAATAATCATCAACATATATCATTCATGAACATTCATTAGCACATAATTACATTCATTAACACATAAAAATCAGTCATTATCAAATAAGGTAGATTACAATCATTTCTTTCTTTGTGTTTTTTTTGAAGCTATGTAAAGTCTAAGTGGAGCATCATCTTCTTCATCATTTCCCCCATCTTTGGATGTTCTGCCCTCTTCTCATGCTCTTGATGTATGCCTAGTCCTATACAAAGGATGAGGATGCTGAACCAAAGGGGGGTCCTCTACAATAACAAAGAATTGGGTTAAATTCAAAACATTTTTTAATTATTGTTACAAGTATTTCATTAATTTAAAGAACACAACCGTTACACTCTTTACCTGATGGGGCCACATCATCTTCCACATCATTTTGTCTAGCCTCAACCTCGACATGTTGAACACCCTCTAGATCCTGTGGAGTTGAAATACGAAACGTTACATTAATCAATACACCAATTGCAATTAAATTTGTTTAAAGGAATAACAGTGGTCCTCTTTACCTGATTGGGGAACATCACATTCCTAATGTTGTCTACCCAGATCATGCTTCACTTGGTCAGCACCGACTACATGCTCTAAAATATTAACAATAAAGGTTACATTAATTACTACACTAATTTTCAATTTAAGATGTTTAATTGTATTAATAATTACATAAAAAAATTTGAATAGCAAATGAATACCTCCACTACTAGGATGCACATCCGGACCTTCATGTACATGTTCTATTCCATGATTATCATGCTGCATTCCAATGTCACGCGCAGTGTTATCATTGCTTGCTTATTTAAAAAAAATATAGTGACTTTATGTTGAAACTTAACATCAAATAGATTATTGGTTAAGTATTCAATTTGAAATAATTTTAATTTAGCTTATTTACCATTGTGACAGATGCATCAGAATCTCGTGTTTGCCCACTCAATTCTCGTAGCCATTCAGCCATGGCTATATAGCCTTGCTGGTAGCCAATTCTCTTGTCATCTTCTATGGGCACTCTATTGAATTCAGAGCCTTGCATTTTTGCTTAGTATTGTGAATTTTGCTTGTATTGTTTGATAAAAAAAAATTGTTTACAATTTATAAATATTTTGATGTGATACTTAATTTACTGATTCTTACAATTCATGCGGCAAGTTTCATATAACCACCAGAGTCAAGTTTGTGTTGCCCATGCTTTTCTTGTCTTGCCTTGGTTTCCTTTGACATGTCACTCAATCTATGAAAAGTTTGAAATATGTTAGATTATATAAATATAATGAATAATTAGTACATATTCATTTTCTTAATAGTATCACATACCTTCTTCTGGCATCTAGTAGTGTATTTCCTTTTTTCCTTTCAATTCTCTCCTTTGCATCCAAAATCAGGTCCTTCTACTCCCTCTCTGGAATCATGGGGGGATGCTCATACTTTATGTTCTTCTCTAAATGTATCTTGTATTGGTCCCTCACATACTTTAGATATGTGCCAGCTTTTTCCAGGAGCTTAGTCTTGTCGAATGTGTCATTTCCAAACAACCCTATCATATAGTTTGTGAGTTCATCTTTTAACTTTTTTTCTTGGTCATTCCACCTTTAAAGCAAAAACAAACCTATTAGATTTAGAAAGAAACTGAAGCTACCTTTGATATAGTTCAAGAAATGGATAAAAGGAAAACTATTCTAGCAATGATATGAAATCAAAATAGTGGATAAGGGTTAGTTCATGTATGATGTTCCACCTTTTACGTATGGTGGGCCCAAATATTTGCAATGTAATGTCATTAAGATTTTTATAAAAAATATCATTTCCTGCAAAAAAAACATGGGATCATTAGTCCAAAATGAGTGATCAATAAGTAAATTACAATTAGACTATATATAATAATAATTTTAAAGTACCTAGAACCTTATGTATCTTCAAGGGAATCAATTCTTCATCGCTCACCACCAATGTGGCCTACAACGTTCCCGTACTAGCAATACGGGAAGATCCAGGAAATGATGGTATGTTATCACCAATAGTCACCTCTGGCACATCCTCATGTGCATCTCCTGCCACAGTAAATGAATCCACTATGAAATGCCTCCAAGAAAGAATACTTCAAGGGTAATAAACACATAATGAAAGAGAGAGAAAAAGAGGGATCTACCACCAATGGGCGGGTCAACACGAGCTGGTGCAACAGATGATGTCTGCATGCTACGTGTTGCCAACATTGCAGTCAGCAATACAGTTGGGGTCGACCTCGGACCCATGTCAGCACCTGAAGAGTAATACATTAAATATATAAAACATTAAAAAAGCAAGTTCACAAGTCCAAAGGAGTGGTTTTAATATATAGAACATGGTCATCACCTGAACTACCCGCAATACCCTGATCATCACCACCAGGATGATGAGCCCTTATAAATTTCTGTAAAAACAACACATACATATTTTAGTTAATGACATAAAAGAGAAAAAAATATAAACCATTATTGAACTTTTGTTATGATTAAAGCTTTCATTACTGCTTACTTGCAAGTTTTCCACTGTTTGCAACAATAGTTGCACCCTCTCTATTATCTCATCAATCTGAGGGCTTATGGTTGCCAAATCAACAATCTCTTGGCTAATTTTTCTAATATTCATTTGTACCAATTGTATAGGGTTTGCGCTAAGTGCGATGTCATCAGCGCATAACATTGTCAAGCACCCCACATCCCTATGGAGGTGCTGAGGTACTGCAGGTTCCTTTCCCTTATCCCGAACATTCATCTGTGACAAGAATATAATTAACACTATCAAAATTACTTCAAAACACTCAAGAAAAGATCATAATGTAACAGTTTGCTTCTATCTAATTTGTACAATTACAATGAGGTTTACCTGCTCCGTAGAAGTGTTGGGACCTACACCCCTATCTTTGCTATGTGGTGGATCCTTGTGGCCCTGTGACAAAGAAAAAATATAAAAATGTTAGCAAAATGAAACCAATAGACTTAGCAAAAAAACTTAATAATACAATGGTTTATTGGATTCATTAATTGGAAGTTGGCTTAAATGGTATATATATAGTATGTACCACCCCCATGATAGTAACTTTGTTTGTATCTATACGATTCAAATTGTAATCGATTAGCAGCTCTTTCCCTGCACTTATTGATTTTATCACACATACAAACACACAATTTCCCTCGCGTGCCTCAAATATGCAATTGGGTTGCTTATTAGTTGACCCAGGTCGTGTACTATTTATAAAACCTGCAATATTCCCTATCACTTTTGGCCTTCCATCAATGTATACAACCACTCATTTACTTTGATCATTATCTTTTTGTTGTATATAATTGGCTGACAGTGCATACCTACACATACTTTTTTTATATCGAACAATCTGCATCCAATCATTATAATTGTAACAAGGTCCAACAAACTCCATCAATTCAGCAACTTTGTTGTAATAGACCTTTATGTTGTCCATGGAAAATAGACCCAAACCATGTAATGACGAAGGTGCTATGCGATATATCCTCTCATTAACACAAAAATCAGTGTTTATTGTGAGGCCTCACCTCGACTCAGTTTGACATTCAGTGGATTTTATATTTTAGACTACTATGGATACTCTGTTTTGATGCATTTTGAAATTTAGAACTTTTATGACTTCAGGATATTGGATAACATTGCTATGAATTGATGTTTTACTTACATGCTTTATGTGATAGAACACTACATGATTATTAGATAGAATGATATTGCAATGATAGATGTCGTTAATGAATTTGCAGGACTTTACTTTGAATATAGAACTATGATGTATGTTTAGTTTATGTGAATTGGGATGAAAATTGCTTATGTGAATTTGCTTGACAAAAGATGTATTCAATCTGTGCAGATGAAAACTGTATGCAAGTAATGATGTGCATTGTTGTATTATTGAATTATATTTTATATGAATATTTGGGAGTACTAATGTGTAAATTGAGATGCGCAGGAAATTTACCATGTGACCATGGAAAATTATGGAGAATCAAACCTAGACTTATGTATGTTCGTAAAGCCAGGGTTTGTCTATTTGGAGAGACAACACCCCGTTTGTGTTGTATTTTATTCGTATCAGTATATGCTGCATGTGTGTTATGTGTTATTTAAATTTATTGTGTAAAAACCTCAAGAGACAATTTCATGTTTATTTTGTAAAAGTATTTTATTAGTGTCACTTGACACATGTGTGGATGTAAATTTAAATATTTTATCTTGTCTCTTGATGGGAAAGTGTTAATTATTATTAATTTTAAATAAAATAATGTGTTGTCAAAAAGATATTTTGAGAATATAATATTTGGAGTGGTCAACTTATGTTTGACCCGAAAATAAACTTCAGAGGGGTTTAAAATGGGTTAAATGAACACCTAGGGGTAGTTTATTAGGGTTTCCTGAAGCCCATAAGGTATACCTAGGGGTTAGGGGTAATTTTAGGCAAGTTTCTACTTTATTATGATCTTTTTAACGCTTTAAAAATTGGCTTTTTTGAGTTGAGCGAAAATTGAAAATGGAAGTGAAATCAAATCCAGATTTTCCCTCTTGGAAGGAAAGTCTTTTTGCATTTTTGCTTTCTTCCTTTTTTTTTTGATTTTTTTTTTAGAATCCTGTGAGAACTCAGAGAGTGAGCTTCTTAAGGAAGATTTTTGGGAATAGCTGGTTAATCACCCACTCTCCATTTTTGGAGACAGAAGAAAACTTGGAAGAAAAATAATGTTATGGGTTAAAGAAATTGATTAAGGAATATAAAGAAATTGTGGATTGGGCAGCTCTTCTTCAGATATCATTATAACCTTTGGGCAGATTAAGGTTGGTTTCATTTTTACTTTTAATGACTTGATTTTGTTATTTTCTGGAAGTTGTTGAATAAGAAAGTCTGTATTCTTGAAAACGAATTTTTGAAAATCTTTTGGTTTTGTTTTATGAATGAATGTGTTTTGGGAGTTTTCTCAAGATCTCTCTTTCTCTTGGGAGAGAAGAGGATCTTGAGGGTGGTAGCAGTGACAGGCCTCGAGTGAGAGACTCTCTTTAGAGAGCGATCACAAGGGATCTTTGTGTGACCCTTGCTGCATGGCCTGTTTGTGCAATGGGGGTCATAAGGAGGGTTATAAGGCTAGAATGCCTTTGGGGGGCATAAGGAATTATGGGGTTGAGATTTTGATTTGTTATTGTGCCATGAGGTGGCTTCTTGTTATTACATACTTGCAGATTCTCCTCAGGGTATTTGGTCCACTACCACCCTTTGATAATGTTCACCACCAGAGTGTGGTGCTGTGAAAGCCAGGTTGGGAATGTGTCTGGAATATTTGTAGGCTTTGTGTTTCTTTGTGTTTGCCTATTTGTTACCCGTCTAGGAATTGGTTCTCCGAGCTCGGGGGTGGCTACCAGTTAGCCTAGGCTGGGAGGTGAGCACTCCGTGGTCAGTTTTGTGTTTTCTATTACGCAGGAAATTCAGAAGAAAGAGGATAGGATTCATGAAAGATATTCAGAAAATTGTATTTGAAGATATTTGAATTCAGTTGCAGATGTATGTTTAAAGTTGTTGTAAATAAATGCCTCAAGAGAAAGGAGAAGCAAGTTGTAATTTTGTAATAATAGATTTGAAGTCTTATTGTTGTGACTGTTCAGAGAAAACCTTGCTGTAAATTTGGTAGTATATAATAGAGATGTTTTTAAGAAAGAGAAAAGGCTTGATTTTACTCCTTGAATAATTGAAAAAAGAAAAGCAAATTAGTAATGCATGCAAGCTTCTTGTTTTATGAAAGAAATGAAAAGTCTGATTTCATTTAGATTTTTACCTATATTTTTTAATTAAGTCAAAATAGAAGTTTATTTAAGCTGAAAGCTTTATAAGTATTTTAGATGGAAAGAGAAGTTGTTTTATGTGAATAATCTATTTAGAAAAAAAAAATAAAGCATGTTAATGGATTTCTTATTACAAAAAAAGACGTATAATGTATCCTTGTGAAATACTTTAAATTGTAATTGTTTTTGTTAAACATTGATTTAAAAGCTTGTCTTATAGGTGCATTTAAATTAATAAGTATATATATATATATATATATATATATATATATATATATATATATATATATATAATAATTAAATTCTTGATTTAACTTAAGGTAATCTTTTCCTTTATTTTATTAGCTTAGAATTTTGCATGTAATAATTCTCTTTTAAAATATATATAGATTTTATTTAGAATTTAAATCTATCTTTTATCTATGCTTTTAATTTATGAATATACCACATATATATATACTTATATATAAATATGTATATATATATATTTATATATATATATATATATATATATATATATATATATATATAAATATATATATATACATTTATTATTAAATGTTAATTTAAATTTTTAAAAAAAAAAATATTTAAAAAAAAATTAAGATGGGAACCCCGCGGGCTCCACTGTGTGTACGCACAGTGGACGACCGCGCGGCGCCCACTGTGTGCACACACAGTGGAGCCGCTTGCGGCTCCCACTGTGTGGGCACACAGTGGACGGCCACGGCCGCCACTGTGTGGCCACACAGTGGTGCCGCCAGCGGCGCCCACTGTGTGGGCACACAGTGGTGCCGCGGCGCCCACTGTGCGCTCACACAGTGGCGCGCGCGCGGCCCAGCATGCCATTAAACCCCCGCGACCTGCTAAAAAAAAAGGGATGGATTCTTGGCCGCCTAGGGCTTCGGCCCAGCTAAGATGTGTAACAGTTTAAAGAAAAATATAATAATTTATAGGGTTTAAAACCCTAACCGAGTGGAGGTTAGGGCAGTTAATTAAAATCATTATTAAAATAATTACCAGTTTAGTAATATACATATATTTATGTTTCCATAAATACATATGGAAATTATATATATATGTATGTAAATGTATGAATTTGAGCATTTTTGTATAAGTAATTAAATTTCAAATATATAAATATATGCATAATCAATTATGTATATATGTATATATTTAATTAATCCCGATTTTAATTTTGGTTAAATTATAAAGAGAAATATAAAAGAATTAAAAAGACTATAAAGTCATATTGGAGGATAAAATTAAAATATCTCTCCTAATACTTTTAGTATGAATAATTTAATAAAACTATTAATTAAATATCTTTTGGAGATAGAATTTAAACCAGTAGGTTTTTCCGCAATTAAATTATAACAGATTGTCGATGCTTCATTCGTTCTAGAATGAGCTCGAATTTATTAATGAAATTTTCGTTAACGCTTGTCGCAAGAGTGTGCTTGTTAATTAAATTAGTATCTTTTCAAAAAAAAAATTTGTTCCGTTTTTGCCCTAAATTTTGGGCATGACATTTTGGTATCAGAGCAGGGTTTCCACACTAGGAGCCTTACTCACTTACGTTTCGCCTTAGAATATTTAAAAATTATTTTGTTAATGGAATTTTGAATTTAAATAAATTTAATTCTAAAAGAAATAAATTAATTATTTTGTATTATTTTCCTCTTAGGATGCCTCCGTTGACGCGACAAGCTCGCAAGCGCGGACGGGGTCCTAGACGTGAGCGCCTAGCTCGCGATGAGGAAGAGAGGGAGGCATCGGTTCCAGAGGAGAACCCAGGAGCACCTCCCGAACAGCCAAATGAACCTAACCATGACCTTCTAGCAGCCATTCAGAATCTTATTGGCATTGTTCAGGAAAGGATTCCAGCAGAGAACCCTCCGGTTAGGAGTCATGACTCTGGGAGTCATAGATCTGTTGATAGAGAACGGAGCAGGAGCCCAGCTCCGATTCCTGTAGAGAGCCAGGGTGGTAATGAGCCAGAGTCAGTGCATATGCCAGGACCACCTCCTGCGGTGGAACCAGTCTATTTTGAGAGAGGTCGTCGAGATCCAGGGGATCTCATCAGGGAGGTCATGCGCCTCCAACCACCATCCTTCGGAGGTTCTACAGATGGAGTAGAGGCCGAGGCATGGCTTCTGAGTCTTGAGAGGTGCTTTGCGTTGCGTTCTTATGAGAGCAACTTGAAAGCACGTGTTGCAGTTCATCTTCTGAGAGGAACAGCCTCCACCTGGTGGAGACAGGAAGAGTACAAATGCGGATTAGTTCCTGATACACTCACTTGGGAGATATTCACCGAGAGGTTCCGTGAGAGGTACCTATCAGAGCACTTCAGGCAGCGTCGTATAGACGAATTTCATGATCTCCAACAAAAAAGCTTGTCAGTAACCCAGTATGAGAGTAAATTCTTTGAGTTGTTGCCATATGTAGAGTATCTTAAGGATGAGAAACTTCTTGTAAACCGCTTCATCAGGGGATTGAACGCCGGGATAGCCGGGCTTGTTAGGATGTCCGCTCCAGAGAGCCTTCGGGTTGCTGTAGAGAAGGCACTGATTGCCGAGGAAATTCAGGTTAGACCACAGGACAATAGGGATCGGTATCAGAACCGAAATCCCGCACCGCAGACTTATGGATTCCAGAAACCACATTGGAAGGGGAACAACCGAAATTCTCAGGGGTTCTCCAAACCCCCTCCTCCACAACAGACACCACAGAACCAGAGGCAGAAGCCTCCACAGTATCCGCAGGGCTCCAAGCCCAAGCAGTGGCAGACTCAGGGACAGAAACGTGATCAGAGAGCACAGGGGCAGTACACACAGCCGGCGGGGACTCAGCAGTCCTCCAGGGGTGGGTACAGCGGATCCAGTAGGACAGGAGGACAGGGTTTTTCTAGGCCTCAGGGTGCCCAGTTCCAGGCACGGGGTGCTTGCTTTACTTGTGGAGCCATGGGGCACTTGGCGAGGGATTGCCCTCAGGGACAGGTAGCAGGGAGTCAGCGGATGGCCGCTTCAGAGCCGACAGTTGGTGATATGGGCAGGTCCCATAGAGTATTTGCAGCGGTTGACAACCGCCAGGCCGATCATCAAGCCACGGTTATCGAATCTTCAGGTATAATCAGAGGTAACAATGTATCTATTTTGTTTGATTCAGGAGCTACTGACTCCTTTATATCTCCATTGGTTGTGGAGCGTTGCGGGCTAGTGGCAACTAGGCAGGGTGTCAGTTGGGAAGTGGAATTAGCTTCAGGGGCTAGAGTGTCAGTGGAATCAGAAGTTAGGGCATGTCAGTTGCAGATTGGCAAGACCACCACTGTAGTAGACCTTAGAGTGACTCCACTTGGATCTTATGGAATCGTACTTGGCATGGATTGGCTTTATGCCCACAGAGCCAAGATGGATTGCCGCCTGAAAAAGATCGAGTGTGAGGATGATCATGGTTCGCCCATAGTTATCACCGGGATTCAGAGGCCCGTGTCTCTTCGGATGATCTCCGCAATGCAGCTCAAGCGGAGCATGCGGAAGGGATGTCAGCTTTTTGCTATCACTATCAGTGACAGAGGAGAAGAGGAGGAAAAGGAAACATCGCTCGATGACCATCCTATCCTTCAGGGATACTCAGATGTATTTCCTTCAGAGTTACCAGGAATGCCTCCCCGCAGAGAGATTGATTTTCATATAGACCTAGTACCAGGATCCGAGCCAGTTTCCAGAGCACCTTATAGAATGACCACAAATGAGCTTAATGAACTTAAAATTCAGCTTGAGGAACTTCTTGAGAAGGGTTATATCCGTCCTAGCGTATCCCCGTGGGGTGCACCAGTTATCTTCGTTAAGAAGAAGGATGGATCTCTCCGATTGTGTATGGATTATCGACAGCTAAATAAAGTAACCATCAAGAACCGATATCCTTTGCCTAGAATTGATGATTTATTTGACCAGCTTCAGGGTGCCAAAGTCTTTTCCAAAATAGATCTGAAGTCAGGATACCATCAGTTGAGAATAGTGGAAAGTGATATCCACAAGACCGCTTTTCGCACTAGATATGGTCACTATGAGTTTACCGTAGTCCCCTTTGGACTTACGAATGCCCCAGCAGTTTTTATGAGTCTCATGAATGGGGTGTTCCGTACCTTTCTGGACCATTTTGTTATTGTGTTCCTCGATGATATATTGATATATTCTCGGAATGAGAAGGAGCATGAGGAGCACCTGAAACAGGTATTGCAGTGTTTGCGAGATAACCAGTTGTTTGGCAGCCTATCGAAGTGTGCTTTCTTTCGATCTGAGGTCAAGTACCTTGGACATGTTATTTCCGGTGATGGGATCTCAGTGGACCCATCAAAGATTAGGGCTATTATGGATTGGCCAGCGCCTACCAGTGTGACAGAGGTCAGGAGTTTTATGGGTTTAGCAGGATATTACCGACGTTTTGTCGAAGGGTTCTCCAGAGTCGCACACCCTATTACCTCTCTTCAGCGTAAAGGGAAGAAATTCGAGTGGACAGAGAAGTGCGAGAAGGCCTTTCAGGAACTCAAGAAGGCACTTACTAGCGCTCCTATCCTTGTTGTACCAGATCCTTCAACTGATTTCATGGTTTGTACCGATGCTTCCTTAGAGGGTTTAGGGGCAGTTCTTATGCAAGGTGGTAGGGCCATAGCTTTCGAGTCTAGGAAACTTAAGACTCATGAACTTAATTATCCCACTCACGACCTTGAGCTCGCAGCAGTAGTGCATGCACTTGTGAGGTGGAGACACTTCCTTTTAGGACATCACTTTGAGTTGCATTCAGATCACCAGAGTCTTCAGTATATCTTCACTCAGCCGAACCTTAATGCACATCAGAGGAGATGGATGGAGTTTTTGTGCGAATATGATTTTGACGTTCACTACATCAAGGGTAAGGAAAATGTAGTTGCAGATGCCCTGAGTAGGAGACGTCATGAGGTTTGCACCATATCCATGGGCATAGACTTGAGGGACCGCATACTTCAGCATTTGTCAGAGGATGGATGGTATGCAGAGGTTTGTCAGGTGTTACGTTCTCCGGTCACTCTAGAAGGGAAATATGTGGATTATTCCTTGGAGTCCGATGGACTATTACGCCATAGAGGGTGCATTTATGTACCTTCCTCCGGAGGGTTGCGAGAGTTCATTGTCTCGGAAGCTCATAGAGCTCCTTATGCAGCGCATCCCGGGGTTAAGAAGTTGCATGCAGACTTGAGGCAGTTGTATCATTGGCCGGGAATGCGGCAGCTCATTGCTGAGATAGTAGCTCGGTGTCTCGAGTGTCAGAGGGTAAAGGCGGAGCACCGCCATCCAGGTGGGTTGCTTCAGTCTCATGCTATACCAGAGTGGAAGTGGGATACTATATCCATGGATTTCATCGTTGGTCTCCCTATGTCTTCTCGTCGCCATGATGCTATCTTGGTGACAGTTGACAAGTTGACCAAAGTAGCTCACTTTTCACCAGTCCGTACTACATTCACAGCTCCTGCAGTAGCACAGGTGTTCTTGCGAGATATTGTTAGACTACATGGCGTACCCCGCAAGATTATCTCTGACAGGGATTCTCTTTTCACTTCTACTTTTTGGAAGTCATTACAGGCAGCTATGGGCACAAAGCTCAATTTCAGTACAGCTTATCACCCGGAGACAGATGGTCAGACAGAGAGAGTCAATCAGGTGTTAGAGGATATGCTTCGTATGTACGTCATGGATCATCAGACCCGGTGGGAGGAGTATCTTCCCTTAGTGGAGTTTGCCTATAACAATGGGCATCACACTTCTTTGGGAATGCCACCCTACCAGACATTATACGGCAGACCTTGCAGGATGCCCTTGAGCTGGGATCGCATAGAGGATAGAGTTGCTATTGGTCCTGAGTTAGTTCGAGATATGGAACAACAGGTGGATTTGATTAGGCAACGTCTCAGAGAGGCTCAGGATAGACAGAAGAAGTATGCCGATGCAAAGAGGATCGATCGTAGTTACTTGGTTGGAGACAGAGTTTTCTTGAGAGTGCGACCGCATAAGAGTCCGATCCATTACGGAAAGGGTTCTAAGCTCGCACCTCGCTTTGTTGGACCTTTTGAGATTCTGGAGAGGATAGGCCCAGTTGCCTACCGTTTAGCTTTGCCACCTAGCCTGTCACGCATCCACGATGTGTTTCATGTTTCAGCTTTGAGAAAATATATCTATGATGAGTCTCACCTTTTAGATTGGGATGCCTTGCAGGTGGAGTCGGACGGGCAGCTAGCTTTGGAGCCCATTCGCATTTTGGCACGCCGGACATTGGCCCTTCGAGGTCGAGAGCTGGACCAGGTTAGGGTCCAGTGGGATTGTTATGATGAGGTTACGGCTTCATGGGAGGACGCAGCACGTATGAGATCAGAGTACCCTCACCTCTTTGATGAACTCCAGGAGGAAGTTCATGCCTAGAGGGGGAGGATGTGAGGCCTCACCTCGACTCAGTTTGACATTCAGTGGATTTTATATTTTAGACTACTATGGATACTCTGTTTTGATGCATTTTGAAATTTAGAACTTTTATGACTTCAGGATATTGGATAACATTGCTATGAATTGATGTTTTACTTACATGCTTTATGTGATAGAACACTACATGATTATTAGATAGAATGATATTGCAATGATAGATGTCGTTAATGAATTTGCAGGACTTTACTTTGAATATAGAACTATGATGTATGTTTAGTTTATGTGAATTGGGATGAAAATTGCTTATGTGAATTTGCTTGACAAAAGATGTATTCAATCTGTGCAAATGAAAACTGTATGCAAGTAATGATGTGCATTGTTGTATTATTGAATTATATTTTATATGAATATTTGGGAGTACTAATGTGTAAATTGAGATGCGCAGGAAATTTACCATGTGACCATGGAAAATTATGGAGAATCAAACCTAGACTTATGTATGTTCGTAAAGCCAGGGTTTGTCTATTTGGAGAGACAACACCCCGTTTGTGTTGTATTTTATTCGTATCAGTATATGCTGCATGTGTGTTATGTGTTATTTAAATTTATTGTGTAAAAACCTCAAGAGACAATTTCATGTTTATTTTGTAAAAGTATTTTATTAGTGTCACTTGACACATGTGTGGATGTAAATT
The DNA here is from genome assembly GCF_030272615.1 of Cryptomeria japonica. Taxonomy (NCBI): domain Eukaryota; kingdom Viridiplantae; phylum Streptophyta; class Pinopsida; order Cupressales; family Cupressaceae; genus Cryptomeria; species Cryptomeria japonica. The sequence goes on along the minus strand of NC_081410.1, from coordinate 615,046,062 downwards.
TAAATATTTTATCTTGTCTCTTGATGGGAAAGTGTTAATTATTATTAATTTTAAATAAAATAATGTGTTGTCAAAAAGATATTTTGAGAATATAATATTTGGAGTGGTCAACTTATGTTTGACCCGAAAATAAACTTCAGAGGGGTTTAAAATGGGTTAAATGAACACCTAGGGGTAGTTTATTAGGGTTTCCTGAAGCCCATAAGGTATACCTAGGGGTTAGGGGTAATTTTAGGCAAGTTTCTACTTTATTATGATCTTTTTAATGCTTTAAAAATTGGCTTTTTTGAGTTGAGCGAAAATTGAAAATGGAAGTGAAATCAAATCCAGATTTTCCCTCTTGGAAGGAAAGTCTTTTTGCATTTTTGCTTTCTTCCTTTTTTTTTTGATTTTTTTTTTAGAATCCTGTGAGAACTCAGAGAGTGAGCTTCTTAAGGAAGATTTTTGGGAATAGCTGGTTAATCACCCACTCTCCATTTTTGGAGACAGAAGAAAACTTGGAAGAAAAATAATGTTATGGGTTAAAGAAATTGATTAAGGAATATAAAGAAATTGTGGATTGGGCAGCTCTTCTTCAGATATCATTATAACCTTTGGGCAGATTAAGGTTGGTTTCATTTTTACTTTTAATGACTTGATTTTGTTATTTTCTGGAAGTTGTTGAATAAGAAAGTCTGTATTCTTGAAAACGAATTTTTGAAAATCTTTTGGTTTTGTTTTATGAATGAATGTGTTTTGGGAGTTTTCTCAAGATCTCTCTTTCTCTTGGGAGAGAAGAGGATCTTGAGGGTGGTAGCAGTGACAGGCCTCGAGTGAGAGACTCTCTTTAGAGAGCGATCACAAGGGATCTTTGTGTGACCCTTGCTGCATGGCCTGTTTGTGCAATGGGGGTCATAAGGAGGGTTATAAGGCTAGAATGCCTTTGGGGGGCATAAGGAATTATGGGGTTGAGATTTTGATTTGTTATTGTGCCATGAGGTGGCTTCTTGTTATTACATACTTGCAGATTCTCCTCAGGGTATTTGGTCCACTACCACCCTTTGATAATGTTCACCACCAGAGTGTGGTGCTGTGAAAGCCAGGTTGGGAATGTGTCTGGAATATTTGTAGGCTTTGTGTTTCTTTGTGTTTGCCTGTTTGTTACCCGTCTAGGAATTGGTTCTCCGAGCTCGGGGGTGGCTACCAGTTAGCCTAGGCTGGGAGGTGAGCACTCCGTGGTCAGTTTTGTGTTTTCTATTACGCAGGAAATTCAGAAGAAAGAGGATAGGATTCATGAAAGATATTCAGAAAATTGTATTTGAAGATATTTGAATTCAGTTGCAGATGTATGTTTAAAGTTGTTGTAAATAAATGCCTCAAGAGAAAGGAGAAGCAAGTTGTAATTTTGTAATAATAGATTTGAAGTCTTATTGTTGTGACTGTTCAGAGAAAACCTTGCTGTAAATTTGGTAGTATATAATAGAGATGTTTTTAAGAAAGAGAAAAGGCTTGATTTTACTCCTTGAATAATTGAAAAAAGAAAAGCAAATTAGTAATGCATGCAAGCTTCTTGTTTTATGAAAGAAATGAAAAGTCTGATTTCATTTAGATTTTTACCTATATTTTTTAATTAAGTCAAAATAGAAGTTTATTTAAGCTGAAAGCTTTATAAGTATTTTAGATGGAAAGAGAAGTTGTTTTATGTGAATAATCTATTTAGAAAAAAAAAATAAAGCATGTTAATGGATTTCTTATTACAAAAAAAGACGTATAATGTATCCTTGTGAAATACTTTAAATTGTAATTGTTTTTGTTAAACATTGATTTAAAAGCTTGTCTTATAGGTGCATTTAAATTAATAAATATATATATATATATATATATATAATAATTAAATTCTTGATTTAACTTAAGGTAATCTTTTCCTTTATTTTATTAGCTTAGAATTTTGCATGTAATAATTCTCTTTTAAAATATATATAGATTTTATTTAGAATTTAAATCTATCTTTTATCTATGCTTTTAATTTATGAATATACCACATATATATATATACTTATATATAAATATGTATATATATATATTTATATATATATCTATATATATATAAATATATATATATATACATTTATTATTAAATGTTAATTTAAATTTAAAAAAAAAAAAATATTTAAAAAAAAATTAAGATGGGAACCCCGCGGGCTCCACTGTGTGTACGCACAGTGGACAACCGCGCGGCGCCCACTGTGTGCACACACAGTGGAGCCGCTTGCGGCTCCCACTGTGTGCACACACAGTGGAGCCGCTTGCGGCTCCCACTGTGTGGGCACACAGTGGACGGCCACGGCCGCCACTGTGTGGCCACACAGTGGTGCCGCCAGCGGCGCCCACTGTGTGGGCACACAGTGGTGCCGCGGCGCCCACTGTGCGCTCACACAGTGGCGCGCGCGCGGCCCAGCATGCCATTAAACCCCCGCGACCTGCTAAAAAAAAAGGGATGGATTCTTGGCCGCCTAGGGCTTCGGCCCAGCTAAGATGTGTAACAGTTTAAAGAAAAATATAATAATTTATAGGGTTTAAAACCCTAACCGAGTGGAGGTTAGGGCAGTTAATTAAAATCATTATTAAAATAATTACCAGTTTAGTAATATACATATATTTATGTTTCCATAAATACATATGGAAATTATATATATATGTATGTAAATGTATGAATTTGAGCATTTTTGTATAAGTAATTAAATTTCAAATATATAAATATATGCATAATCAATTATGTATATATGTATATATTTAATTAATCCCGATTTTAATTTTGGTTAAATTATAAAGAGAAATATAAAAGAATTAAAAAGACTATAAAGTCATATTGGAGGATAAAATTAAAATATCTCTCCTAATACTTTTAGTATGAATAATTTAATAAAACTATTAATTAAATATCTTTTGGAGATAGAATTTAAACCAGTAGGTTTTTCCGCAATTAAATTATAACAGATTGTCGATGCTTCGTTCGTTCTAGAATGAGCTCGAATTTATTAATGAAATTTTCGTTAACGCTTGTCGCAAGAGTGTGCTTGTTAATTAAATTAGTATCTTTTTAAAAAAAAAATTTGTTCCGTTTTTGCCCTAAATTTTGGGCATGACATTTATTGGAGGAAGTTCCTTGGGTACACATTGTTTCAGTAGATGTTTGTACCTCAAGGGCACCTCAATGTCACCTTTGGTCTCATCATCATAAGAACATGACCCGCCTTGAGCAAGAAAAAATTCCATGCGTTTATTAAATTTTCTTCTAATCTTTTGACCTCTAGTTGATCTCCCTATTTGAGATCTACTACATGTCTCACTTTCCTCTTCTATTCCTGCATTTCCCTCACTCGAGGAAGACACATCTGACAAATACCTATTTGGTGATACCTGTGCACCATCAAATGAGAGAGTTAGTTGATAATGAGAGAGATATTTTGCAAATGAGGGTAATATTGATGAAGAAGTCAGCCATAAAGTTGATGTTGAGATTAAAATTTGAGTAAGTCCAACTGGGGCCTCAAGTGTTGATAATTGTATTAGATTTGCTGCTAATGTTGAGGTTTGAAAAACTAAGGAAGTTTATTTTTCTTGTAATTTTAAAAATATATATTATTTCTATAAGGTGTATTGACTTATACCTGTCGATCCATGAGACTGTGTAGGATCCTTGTCAAAGGGGTTCAGGTTCTTGCACCAACAATTGAGCATCATAAGCATTACATTTGTAATTTGATAAACAATAAATACTGTTGTATCATAAGCATCATAAGCATCACATATGTATCATCATATATGTAATTGAGCATCATAAGAATCACATATGTATCATCATAAACATGTAATCCATCACATACATATCATAAATCACCATCCATCACATAGCTAATAAGTAGTCCACATTCCATAAATAAACACAAAGTTCAAAAAATGTCACATGTATCATCATAAGCATGTAATCCATCAAATATGTATTTTAAGTCACCATCTATCAGATAGCTAGAGGTGCATCATGAATTAATTAAGTAATGGCATTAGAACTCAAAACATATGAATTATTTATGTAACCATATAAGTCAAATCAATTTCTATCAAGATATCAATATTAAATAGATAATATAATAATCGAATCTCATACATTTCATTCATGTCATTGATCTTCTTCTTCATCCAACTCATCATCATGACCATCATCATCATCATCATCATCATCATCATCATCATCATCATCATCATCATCATCATCATCATCGTCGTCGTCGTCGTCATCGTCGTCGTCATCGTCATCGTCGTCATTGTGTTCGTCATTGTAATCGTCATCAACATCACCGTCACCATCACCATCACCATCACCATCACCATCACCATCACCATCACCATCACCATCACCATCACCATCATCATCAGCAGCAACAACATCATCATCATCAGCTTCTTCTTTGTGTACATTTCCGTCAGGAACATCATCGACTATTTGTCGATCACGATCATCATCTATATCATCTTCTACTTCTTCGGTATCTTCTTCTTCCATCACATTATACATTATCGGCCTTCCTCTTGGATCATGTCTAACAACAAATGACCAACCCGGTTTATGTGGAACCTCCAAGTAAAATACCTACTCACATTGACTTGGAAGAACATAGGGCTCATCCCCAACTCGTTCAAATGACCTTGTATTAACCATTGTAAATCCATTATCATGTTCGATAACAGTTCTATCAGGATCATTTTTATTCAGTCGTAGCCTATACCATTTGACAACAAACAGAACTAATTTGAAGGAATTAAAGTCACGCTCAAGTATATCATCCAAAATGCCATAGTACCTATTTTGAGACTCTTGAGGATGTATGTCGTTTCTAGATGAAATATTGGTCACCTCAAAGACTGTAGTTATCCCATAATCACAAGTTTTCTTCATGTCATCCAACTATTTGATGCGAAATTTATGACCATTGCAGCACATAGCCTTGTGGTGTTTGACCTACAATATGTCTAACATATTAAAATTATTGCATCATGAGTTGATAAACATACGGGTGATTAATAAAATTATATGTACCTATTGATCTCTTAAACCATATGCTAAATCAATTTCCCTTTGTGTAACATTGGAATCTCCATTACGATGAGCTTCTTTAACCAATGAAGTGACACCATCCCATGTTAATGTGCGACCAGAATGTTGACATCATTCAATCCACACCGTCATCCAATCAAGATTGTTTGCAATATACAAATGTAGCGCATCCCACTCCCGACCAACTGTACAAATAATTAATAGACCACTTACAACTGATTTATTTAGAAGATGAAGAATTAATTTACTACAATAACATCTTATAATTACCTCTCACTTTCTTCAATCTACCTTTCCCCATCAAGTGCTCCCCTTCGAATTTATTAATGGGGTTGGGATCCCAAATGCGATCTACATGGATTTTTGCTGCAAACTTAGGAAGATATTCAGTAATGTACACCATAGTTTGGTATACCATATATCCCTCCACCATAGAACCCTCAGGATGTGCTCTTTGTCGAATCAAAGCCTTCAAAAATTTCAAGTGCCTCTCAACCATCTACATTGACCTAGTGTGTACAGGTCCACACAATCGATATCCTCAACTTGGTGTATGAGGTAGTGTTCGTGTACATTGAAAAAAGTTGAAGGTAGACACTTTTGCATTTCACACATTAGATGAGGGATTTTTCTCTTCCAATATTTTATATCTCCCTTGTGGATTTCTTTAGATGACAACCACCTCAAAGAGATTGAAGATGCAAAAATATATAAATGAGACTTTACAAAATAATATAAAATATATTGCATAACAAGTAAAACAAATGGAAAATATAATATCTATACAACAAATTGAATAACATCACTACTTACCTCATGTATTTTCCAAGATCATATATGACTTGCTTGATATTATTGTCGAAGTGGTCTAGGAGAGATAGAGGTAGAACATACTGCAACAATTATAAAATGATCTTTTCATTGTTTTCTAACATAATACAATGAAAAGTACATGCTTAGTATACAAATATATAGTAAATACACAAGAATGTGAATTACCTTAATGAAGGTATGCCAATCATGCGTTTTCATCCCTAGTCCAAATTCACTCTTCTTTGATATGAGATTGTTTATGTTTGCAGCAAATCCTGTGGGAAATCAAATTTTTCGTATGACTTCTTTTATAGAATTGCTTTGCTACTCCGTTAATAACCAAGGAAGGGCACTTATATTAATTTGATCTCCATTGCTATTTGATTGAATGACATTTTTTATTGCATGACTGGATTCCACAATGTCACTACAAATTTTGACAATTTTTTCTTTGTCACGCCTTCGATCCAATATTTTCCATAATGTCTCTATTATATTCTTTCCAATATGCATTGTATCAAACAAATGCACAATTTGTAACTGCTTGTAGTAAGGCAACCTACTGAATTTTCTGGGATAACTTTTTAGTCCCTTTGGAAGGTGATCATCCATGCGTTGACAACCTTCAGTATCATCAATTACATCATTAGTAAACAAAACACGATAGAAAAATTCAAATTCCAAACATAAACCATTAGATGGAATGACATTACCTTGACGATTAATTCTATTATATTCCAACTTCCATAAGTGAGGAGTCATTCTTCATGGCTTTGATGTAGTCTCTTCTTTCCCATTGAAAAGATGTTTTTCAGTATTCCGGTACTTATGATTTTTGTGAAGGAAGTGTGTATACTCATCAAACACCTGCTTTCCTAAACTTTTTGAATGATGGGATTTCATCTTTGGACCACAAACTGGACATGCAAATTTTCCCTTTATTTGAAGACCTACAAGATAATGTATAATTTTATTAAATCTGTTAATTTTTATAATTATAATTATCATGCACAACTTGAACACTATAACGTACCACAAAAATGTGTTAGCCCTGGGGCATCATGTATTGTCCATACAAGCATTGCATGGAATTGAAATTGTCTTTGTCCTATTGGTCTAGAGATGTCATACATGGTCACACCATTCCATAACTCCAGCAACTCATCGATAAGAGGCTCAATATATACATTCATATCTTTAACTTGGTACTTGCCTAGTGGAATGAACAAAAACATTACATAATTATTATGACCATTTTACTGCAATATTTATAATTAAATGTAGATGACTATTAAATGATAAAATACCTGGAACAATCATTGCCAACATTATGTGCTCCCTCTTTATTGACATCCATGGAGGAATATTATTGTTGATAACAAAAATAGGCCACACCGAGTAAACAGATCTCAACTCTCCAAATGGATTGACACCGTCCGCTGCCAATGAAAGCCTGAGATTACGAGGTTCTTCTTTATATTGTGGCCACTTTTCCTCTATGTCCATGAATGCTGAACCATCCGGAGGTGTCATCTCAACTTCTATTGCGTGCATGGTAATCCATAAATTGTGCCAAGCTAGTGCACCTGAATAATCGTTGCATACGTGGAATAATGGGAATATAATGAAGAACCTTGTGAGGCACCTTTTTTGTTATTTGATCTGTTTGATATCTACTAATATGACATTCAGGACATTCTATTCCAAATTCATGTTGTTTATGATATATAATATGATCATTGGGACAAGAATCTATTGTTTGATACTCCATTCCAATATCTTTCATAATGGCAGATAATTCTCAGTGTGAGCGAGGTAGAATATTTGATGGTGGTAAGAAAAACTCACCTATCAATCTACAGCAAAAAATAATAATTTTGAGGTGTTAATATAAAGAATATTAATGGTACATGATTCACCATTTATTAACTATAATGGCATGTATGACACACCTTAACATACGTGAGATTGTTATGTTGGATAAACCATTCATAACCTTCAAGCTCACCAACAACAATACAACAAAGAGAAGAGTTGTTTGGGAGCCTTTGTAAAGGGGCTCATATGCCTTCTCAAGAAGAGGTAAATCAGGAACATCAAGCTCATCCTGATCATCATGATCAGTTGTACCAGTACTAAATGTGTCATGGATCAATGTATTTGTACCATCATCTTCAATTGTGTTTTCTGGTGCATGATCGTCATCTTCCATGGGATAATTATCTTCAGCTTCAATATTCACACCTCCATGTTCCTCCACTTCGAAAACCATATTCTTTGGGTTGTGTTGGTCCATATCATGTGCCCTGGGGTGCTTGACCTATATAAAAATGATCAACATAAATAAACCATGATCATGATCTCATTATCAAGTGATTTCTTATGTATATAAATTGTTAAAATGATATAATGAACAACTTACCAGTGGATGATAATCATGTCCCCCTTCAATGTGACCATGCTGCCTACAATGTTTCTTAGTTGTTTTGATTAGAAGTCTTCTAGTCTTTAAGCCCTTACAAATTTTGCAGGGACAATAACATTTCCCATCACCTTTTCTTTTCAAGTTAGACCATAATCTAGAAATTGTCTCCTTATTTTGTTCTTCACTGATATTATCTGACATGGTCTTTCTTCACAGGCAAAAAAATCAGGCTATGGAAACTTTAGTGCAAAAGCTTCATAAAAATTGAAAATCAAACCAAAACCATTTAACTCTTCTTTTTCATCTTAAAACATTGAACTTAATAGAGAACGCATTTAATGTAGCTGATTGTGTGAATTTATGAGCATTGTGTCTGCAAATTCTTACTAAAAGTTTGCCTATTGTAGACTTTCTGAGAGACATTTTTGAGTATTCTAAGCCTTGGTTCTTGTATTTTCACTGGTGATAAGTTGGAAACTTTATGGCAGAGCTGTAGCCAATCGATCTAATTTTGACAAGTTATACACCAAGCAAATAGGCATCTAGAACTAGCATTGTTTGTAGGTCACCCCTACCCTATGCCATGGGTATATGACTACCCAAAACTCCAGTTTAAGCATCAATCCTAGAAATGATCGGTATATGACTACCCAGAACTCTAGTTTAAGCATTAAGTTACATCATTATTGACCTTACTTTGGGATGCTATATATGAGATTGGAAACCTTTGTAAGGCGTGATCAATGTGCTATCATAAATGCAAAGCCAAAACCATTTTGATGAGATCATGATCCCACTAATACTATTTTGCCTTGTTAATTTTGCACCCACAAAAATGATAGAACCAGATATAATATGCCATCAATGCCCATATACCAACAATGCTCAAGATGAGCCACTTAGAGGTAGAGTTTAACCACTTTCCATATAGGTAGATTATCTCTAACCTCATTTTCCCTATAGGTAACTGATTAGGTTCATTTTAGAGTCTTATTTCCAAATATGTACCTCTATGTTAGCTTTTTGCTTTATTATTTGCCTGTTTATGCTTAATCTTGTCAATTTTGCATAATTTTACTTAGTTCTTGCATCTTCAATGAAATTATATCTAATCATATCCAATCACATCAAAATGGAACAATTAATCATATTGCTAGTCTCTCCTAGAGGAATTAAATTGAACCAAATTGACTATTCCCCAATTAAATGTTTTGAAATGGTGAATGTATAAGTTTGTAGTTTACTTTCCTAGACTAGGACCCCATTTCGTCAACATTTCACTATGAAAGCATAAATATTTTTTCTTGAAGAGAACATCTTACAGATTATGCTTCGATGTATAACACATTTTCATAATCAATCATTCAACTTCACATGGATAAAAGAATTCACATATTCTAAATCATGATCTGATGATGTGAACAACTCATATGCAACTATATGGCATGCAAAGCATTTATTTTAACATACACTTATTCATCCACATTGCAGGGATAACAATACAAGGCTCACATATTGGTCTAAGAGGATGCCATGGTCTCACAAAGTAACCAAGAACCATATGAAATGATGGTCTTGAATCCACACACAACTAGGGAGGATCCATACAATTATGTATGACTTCCCCCTTGTTTGTTTAATGGGATTAGCCTCCAAGACATAGCCGTCAATAATCACTAAGAATGTACAAGTGGATCGTAGCTACCCATACAACAAACACTTACCCCTATCCTCAAATTTTCCCAATGTTTGATTCCTTATATACACTCATCCAAGGTTATCTATGTCAATCTTGGTGAGGAATCACATCACAACAAAGAAGGCAACATTTAAAAATAGCAAGAGTTTCACTAAACTACGAAAGATCATAAATATTGAAAGAAAGAAAAATTAGTACCAATAATAAGTCAAATAAATGTGTTCAATTCCAATAGAAAATCAAACATAGCCACAATAACTACACAATAGAGAAAAATCACAATAGTGATTAAACTAATTCAAACAAGATAAAATAAAATTGTTGTCCCATGCAACAAATATGAGAGATCATCAATAATTGAAGGAAACTTCACAATCCTTAAAAGTGCACATTACATAACTATATGACTAGAAATTGTGGCTAAATAGAGTGAAGATTCATCATGACTCCAATAATAGTCCCTCATGTGTGCATTTGTGGCATGAACACAAAAACTCCCACATGGCATGGCCATGTACCTAATGGAGAAGACATGCCTAGGCTATATGCCCAAAAAACATGACTATAATAATAGTCCCTCATGCATGCATTTGTGGCCTGTAAACTACAAATCCTAACATATCATGGCAATACACCTCATAGAGAAGACACACCTAGGGCCACATTGCACATAGCAACGTGCCTCACAAAGAAGACATGCATAGGGCACATGCCACATAGCAATGTGTCTTATGGAAAAATGTGCATGCATGTCACACACCAAAGCTATATGTATACATCATGAGGCACATTCATATGTTATCAAACACAACCTATTGTATCTAACATGAGTTCCTCTCTACATGTGTTCAAATCTTCCAACACTAATCGCCACTAAGAAGGAATAATATAAAATGCATATTCAAATATTTGTGTGTGTGTGTGTGGAATTGTGTCTTTGAACCCAAGTCGCTACCATCAACAACATGTAACCATCACCTACACTATATCAAAACATAAGTATGGTGTGACATCATATCTATTTGCATAATGTCAAAACACATGCAAACATGAAAATCATCATAGCATGACAAAAATCAATCTCCACATGTTGGAACAAAGATATAAATAAGATAATAGGGTAGGAGGAAACCCTTACCAAGAACCACATACCAACTATCAGCAATGCCATCAAGATAAATGTAGGATAGGATACCACTATGAGCCATCCAATGGTCCATTCTATGAGGAGAACTAGGGGATACTATCTTTGAAAGGTGTGGTCAATAGAGATAATCCCTACTAATGCCACAATATGTCACCATAGCTTCTTGAATTTTCCATTCTTCTACTTAACACAACATTTATTGAGTTCCTCAATAGCGAGGTTGGTTCTCAATAGGATGCACAAACATGTAAACACACAAGCATGGTTTCATCATACTTGTACAACAATACAAATTCATTTTTCTAGTTAATTATTTAGTGTAAAAATAACTCCATTACATAACATAGGGCAATAATCACCATAAGTTTTCAAATAAATTGCCCAAACATCAATTGGAGTTACCCTTTCTAAGGTACAAACATAATTTATTTATAACTTCAAAATTAAAATAATCACAATACATCAAAATAAGTTCAATAGTGCATGGAAATAGACAACATGATCCATAATTAAACCCATAAATTACCCTAATTGGATATACTAATAAAATGGTGTCTCAAATAATAGAGATTATGTTGGACCTATAATAGAGATCTGGACTTTGTTTCATCATACACAAGCATGGTTTCATCATACTTGTATCCAAATACACCATCCATAGATAGGTACTCAGTACCACAATCTCGTGGGTACCCTTTTAGCTAAATTTACCCTATATTTAGGTGAATCTACCTTTGTATCATTCCTTGATCTAGTATGTCATTCCACCAATCAATAATTTTTCCATATTCTTGGTAGAATACACTATCCCTTAGGTGAATATGCCGTATCCTTAAATGAATCCTCCTTGTCATCATCCTAAGTCCTCTTTTTGTTAAGTCTTATCCCTTCATCTTTAGGAAAATCCACCTATCCTTATGTGAATCTACTTTCTCTTAGGTGAATCTATTTCACATAAATCATTTATCTTATCCATCTTTCTTATGCAAATGGTGAATTTTTCCTATCCTTAGATGACTACACTCCCATTTAGGTGAATCTATCTAGTTTTAGTCTCCTTCCATTATTTTGTTCAAATTTGTATCCTCTAGTTTACATGAATCTACTTGTTCTTAGGAAAATCAACCCTATCATTCTAAGGAAAATTCACCTTGTCATCATCCTTAATCATCTACCTTTCAAGTGTATAGTCCATCCATCCTTGGGAGAATCTAACATGTTATTGGGAATGTGTAGGGGAAAAAGCGAGACTAGGCTAACATGTCCTAATCCTACCTTTTGACACACATTGCGGAATACGAAAGAGCCTAGAGGTATCACACAATTGGCTACTTCTTTTTGTGAAAGAGAGAGCCACGGGCTACCTATTAAGGTTTCTATTCCTTTTTTGTAATTGAAAGATAAAATGATGCAAGTTCAATCCCTAACCCCAAAGTGCAAGTATGAACTAATAACAAGATTGCAAAATTGAACTTAAACTATGGAAAGCTGTAAATACAAAGATAAGACAAGAATGAAAATGCATACCCAGAGTCAAAATCTAAGTGGAAATGTTCGGGACGGGGGCACGGGCGCCACTGTCCTGATTCTGCCTCTGAAATTGCCCCCGAAACTGCTGTTTTGCAACATGGAAAACTGTCGGAAATGTCAAAAATTGCTGTCTGTCAGGAGGACCAGGGCGCCCAGCGCCCCTGTCCCAGGGACCAGGGTGCCTAGCGCCCCTGTCCTGGCAGGACCAGGGCACCCCACGCCCCTGTCCTGGTCTTCTGCTCTGAAACTTGGTGTGAAGTTCTGTCCCCGTCCGCTTCTTCCGGATCTGCAACTTGCGGCATTGTCTGAATCCCGAAATCTGCAATTATATCTGAAAAGGTGTTTTGGGCGGCTATATAGGGTTTTGCCTTAGTCAAACCCCCTCTTTGGTGATTTCCACCTCCACAAATAGCCAAGTTGTATTGTAAAAGTAATGTGTGTGCAGACCTTGTGTATGTGCAAGATCCTAAAATGCAAGTAAGCAAACTAGAGCAACCTAGAAAGTAAACCCTAATTGCTTGTAAATGATAATGTAAATGCTCTAAATCAATATGCAAAGTGATCTAAAGCATGAATACAAGTGATATAATGAGGCTTATGCAAAGACATGAAAACAACATGAAATCATACCCAACCCCAAGGGAGGGGTACAAGCCAATCTTCAGTCGGTAATCCCCTATTGTTCTTCAATGTCTTCAAAGCCCTAAATGGATGAATGAAATTGATAGATGCTTGATGGATGGATGTTGAATGTTGTTGAAGTCTTCAAAGATCTTCTCTTTCGCTGCATAGAAGGTCCTTGAAACCAAAAATTCGGATCCCTTCAAATGAAGAAAGAGAGCTCTTATATATGAAACCCTAGGTCTTAATTTCAACTTTTGGCCAACCTAGAGATTGAATTTCCCGCCAATTTCTTGGGGTTAAGCTTTATTTTATGATTGGATCTCGCTCCTAAAATTTCGGGAAAAATGTCCGGGACCATGTGCACGCCGGGCGCCATGGTCCCGACAACTTTTCACCAAATTTTCAGGGCCATCAGATATGATGATTTTAGAGAGAATCCTGAAGTTACAGCTGATTTCGAGATGTTTTGACCCCCAAAATCAAGCCCCCAAGTTCAAAATAGGATCTAATTAGGGTTTTTGATTAAATGATGTATTGGAAGAATAAAATGAAAGGGGCACACTTTAATGAAAAGGGCCCAACTTTATGATATGGGAGATGATGAAATAGAACCTTAGACCTAATTAATTTAATTAATTAAGTGCTAAAGGGGAAATGCAATGCAAAATGCAAAATGCGCCAAGGCGGGAGCTAAACCAAGTGTGAAATTGTACCACTTTAGCAAGTGCGTACAATTTACGACGCTACAGGGAAAATCCACTCCCTCTTAGGTGAATCCACCTTTTCCACCTTCTCATTAATCTATTATTTGTTCTAAGAAGGACACAAAAGTGGATAGAAACAATAGAGGAGATAGTACTCAAACAAGTACTAAGAAATTGCATTAGTGACATGTCACAAATGTGAGTTATACATGTTCCAAATTGATTGATTCTCATGAAGGAACTAAGTTATCTACAATAAATAGCCACCCAAGAAACCCATTTGCTTTAGGCAAACTATGTTCTTAGTAGTAGCTTAATTCTTGAGACACTTGATTTAGATATGATCTTGTAAATGGTATTAAAAAGAGTAATTAGTCACCAACCAACTACACTCTTCATTTGTATATTTAAGAATTAGTTTGGTCAAACCTTGATTGTAACAAGCATAACCAAATCCTCCATGATAAAGTTAACAACAAATATATTATTGCATAACCAAATCTTTGTGGTGGGTGTGTTCAACAAATATATTATTGTGTGAATTGCTTTTGTCCAAAATGTAGGAACTTGATCTACATATCCATGAAGGCATGATTAGGTCTCTATACAACACTGTTTTGTTGATGCATATATGTAGTGGTTAGTTGTTTTCTTTTAGTTGTGGATAAACCATTTTGAGTGAGTTTCTCATTTACTTGAGCATTTTGGATTTAGAGAACAACTGGATGACCATTCAACAAGGGGTTTAAACTCTTTGAACTTCACAAATGCTTGAACTTTTCTTGTCAAGCAATGTACCCACATCTTAAAGACATCAAATTATGAAAGATGATAGTCCCAAATCTGCAAATGACTGTCACAACATAGTGAATAAGGGAAATCCATAGATACATTAATGAGTAGCCCTAGATCAATACAAAGGGAAATACAATCATTTTTATCTCAATGAAATACAGTCATGTTTATCTCAATGCAACGTTTGCCAGCATCCTCCCTGTGTGTGCCAAAATAGGAGCTTTGGAACAAGGTATGGACATCCATCAAAGCATAATCGAGAGAGCATTGGAATACAGGTCGGTTCTTGTCCAACAAGATTCAGGACATAGGGCCCCCACTAATAAGAGAACCCATAGTGGGTATGGGAGGAAGTCGGGTCTTATGTGGTTCAATGCAATCCCCATTCCATTCATTTGAGTTACTTCATTAATGTCTTCCAAATTCTCGGAGCAGTTTTTTTTATCCAATAACAAAAATCGCAAAATGAGGTAGCATACAATCGGCATGTGAACTGTATGATGGAATACCTGAAAGAGATGTCATTTCATGGAATTTTAAGATCACAGGATATGCACAAAATGGATTAATTCGCAAACAAAAACTAGTTGCCCTTGATTGCAAAAAAAATTTAGTTGCCCTTCATTGAAAAACAAAGAGTTCCTTTGATTGCAAAAAAAACCTTACCTTGCTTGTGCAGAGATCGCTCCGGCGGGGGGGGGGGGGGGGGGTTGGGAGGCAAGACGGTTGCTGCTTGTGCTTTCAAAATGAAAATATGTTGTGCTTTTTTTTTAAAATAAAATGCCCGAGGTCATCGGAATTCTGATGGACACGGGCATAGGTCGTCGGAATTCCGACGAACACGGGCATTTTAAAAAAAAAAAAAAAAAAATTCAGACAATGCTCCTTGTCCTTCAAAAACCTCTGTCAGAATTTGACCCCAAATGTATTAGTGTGTAAAGAAGGACAAGATATTGGATTTGTATAATCCTCATTGTAAGTCAGTGAGACTTCCCATTGAGCAGTGAGCTCTAGGCAGTTGGCCTTCCTGCATGTGCAGGCCCCTATTGTAAGTAATATTCTCTTATTGGCTAGTGAGTGAATATTGTGGGTCACAAATCCCACCGAGGTTTTTCCAAACCGGGTTTCCTCATTAAAACCTTGTGTTATGGTGTGCTTTTCATGTGGATGTTCTTGATTCCATTTATTGCATTATTTCTTGCATACTGGTACACTGTTATATTATGTTCTGCATGATTTAAGTCAAGAAATTCTATATTCCGGTTAGATACTGATTCACCCCCCCCCTCTCAGTATCTGTGGGATTCCTAACAATTGGTATCAGAGCTTGGTCCTCTATTTTCAGAAGCCTAATAGCTTGAGGAAGATCTTGACATCGGTAAAGATAGAAAATCTGATGAAGCAACTAGAAGGAGCTCTTTCAGACTATGATGTAGAGAAATTGAAAAATATCAAACTAGAAGATGATTTAAGAGCAGCTCAGGATATCATTCAGGCACTTCAAGAAAATTTTACTATTGCAAGAAATAAGAGAAGAGAACTTTGTGAAAAATTGCAAAATGAGAATGATGAAAAGGAATCAGTCAATGATATTGTAGACATCTAAAAATGGTCAACGCTTGCAGAGTCATACTTTAACATTTGTGCATTGTCTTATTTTAGGGTTTTTGCGTCGCATTAACGTTTCTCCTATGTTGCACACTTGGTCTTTATCATTTGTGAGAATCGAGTCCTTCTTCTGCATTCTTTATTTGTCTCGCTTTCGAATTTGGTCTTGTTGATAACAATCTTCAGTCATGATTTTGGTCGATCTTATCCTGGCGCATCAATGTGCGTGCTCATTTGGCATATTTTGACATCGTCAATTCGATTTCATTTTGGACATCATCAATCTTAATCAATGATAGAATTAGGGTTTTTTCCTCTTTTCAATCTCGTCAATTTTGTGATCGATTTGTCATTGATCATTGTCCTTGTCAATCTTGTCATCTTGCGATCGATTCGTCATCAATCCTTGTCCTTGTCAATCTTGTCATTTTGCGATCGGTTTGTCATCGATCGTCATCCTTCTCAATCATGTCAATTTGGATCAATTAGTCATTGTTCCTCATCAATTGATGCATTTATCAATCAAATCATTTGTCAACATTGGTCCTTTGTCAATCAGAATCATGATCGAACCTACATCAATTATCTTTTGTCAAGACCTAATTGTCGTCCTTGCATTTTTAATTCATCTTCTAGGGTTTTATGATTTATTCATTTAATCTTGATTGTCATTTTCCCTCTAGGTTAAATAATTTATTTATTTATCCTAAGTCTTCTTGTCACAATTAAATATTTATTTAATTGGCTAAATAATTCCCTCTCTTTTTGTGAATTAATTAATGAATGAAAAATTATTAATTAATTTACCTAATTTTCATCAATTTCTAATTTCCTAATTTCCAATTCATCTAATTTTCTATTTTCTCATTTTTTTTAATATTTCCCCTAATTTCATGGGAATGACATAGAAAATTTGTCATAATTTGTCATAATTTGTCAATCAATCAATTTTGCATAGCAACCTTGTCAATTTGTCATAATTTGTCAATCAATCAACCTTGCATAGAAAGTGTCAATTTGTCATAATTTGTCATATTTGTCATTCTTGATTTGAAATTTCCTTTCAAATCTCTTCATGCTAATCTTGTCATCTCTCCAATTTGTCTATAAATTGGATGAATTTCTTCAATCAAGGATCCGAATTAATTACATTTTCAAATCGAGCAAATCAATCCCCGAATCAATCACACTTCTAGTATTCTTGTGCTACCATCTTGTCAATCTTGCTTTCACATTATTCTTATGCACTTGAAGGTGAGATCCACAAAACAAAGCAATTTGAAGGAGAAAGAAGGACAATGGAGAATCATGGAGGAGACATTCGCATTTGTGATGGTTTGCATTTGAATTGAATGTTTTATTTCCATATCTCTATTGAATGTTTTTAGGTTTCTTGTCATTGCATTCTGGTTTTGTGATTGAGCTAGGCTAATATCCACTTGCTTTGATGATTTCCAGATTCCTATCTACATATATGATAAGAAAGTTGAAACAAGAGAACATGACAACAAAGAATGAGATGCAGGATATGACTATGAGATTTTGCAAAGAGATTGAGGATAGGAAGAAGAATGAAGAAGAATTGACCAGAAGACTAAGTGATGCAGCAAATGAGAACACAAGAATTAGCTATGAAAATGACATGTTGAAGATAGATTTGATGCATACTCAGAATGACTCAAATGAACTGATGAGACAAAAAGAAGTCTTAGAAAGAGAACTAGAAACTGCAAATCAACATAAAGAAAAATTCAAGAAAAGCTCAGAGGAACTTGGCACCTTGCTAAAGAATCAAAAACCTAAAGGTGACACTTCTGGAATTGGGTTTGAAGTTGGTGAAAGCTTCGGTACTGCAAATACTCAAGATCACAGTAAACCGGTAAGACAACCTAATGCTTATAAATTCAATGGAAAATGCTTTAACTATAATAAGTATGGTCATAGAGAAAATGAATGTAGATCTAGAAATTATCAGAATATCAACACACCCACCGGTCAATGTTCTAAATGCCACAAAGTAGGTCACAACTCTGAAAATTGCAGGATGAATGTGAGATGTTATGTTTGCGGAAGATTTGGACATTTATCTAATCAATGCAGAACACAAACTGGCATAGGTAATGGGAAAGCTATTCAGAAGAATAATGTAACTTGTTATGCATGTAACAAGATTGGGCATATTGCTAAATTCTGTAGAAGTAAAGGAACACTGGTAGACAACAAAAGTTCTAGCTTGAAAGGTAAAGAAAAAGTTGAAGAGGTTAAGCAAGAATTCTCAAAACAATGGATTAGAAAAGCTGATCTAAATATTAGGAATACTCCTCCACTGGTAGAACAAACCAATGCTTCACCAGTAGAACAGAGTGATGCTTCACCGGAGGGACAGAGCAGTGCTCCACCGGTAGGAAGATCTTCATCTAATAGAAGAAAATTTCTTTGAGGGTTTGGCAATCTATTGACACATGTGCTATTATTCCCTCGGTTAGAGATAAGAAGTTGGAAATTACTTATTACCAGCAAACAATGTTAAGTGAATACTTAACCGGCATGCAATTAATGTGGTAGATGGTGAAAAGACACTATAAAATCAAGGTTTTGGCTCCATTTCATTTCACTAAGATTTCAAACCTACGAAGAGCGCGAAGTTTCTGAGCTAAGGCATTTCGAGCAAGATGCAAGATCACTCCAAGAAATCATCGATCCTAAAGGCAGTAAAAGGTATTTAATCATGGCATCCACCTTTGCAATTGAATATATAGAAAACCCTATTGTTGTTGAAGTGATAAACATTCCTAGGCCCATATTTCAGTTAGTTCCCGAGGTAGCAAAGAAAGATGATACCTTAGGTGCTTTTTCTCAAATTCCTAAGGGAGTTGTTTATGTTGAAGGCCCCAGAATGTACATCCACTACAACATTGAGGAACTAGGAGATGAAGAGATTAAAACCATGTTTAAAACTGTGATATGTGATAAAATCGGAAATGTAAAAGATGAACACAAGATCATTGAGACCCTAGGATTTATAGAGATCCTTAGCATTCCTTAATTCCCCAAGGATGTGATTAGGATAGTCTTAAGCAAGGTACATGGTGAATTTTTTTGGTTAGATACAGTCCACAAAATCACTAAGGAAGCTGTGAAAGCTGTCACAGGGTTACCAATCAGCGGCAAAAGGCCAAATAAAACCAAGAAGGTATCTAATGACCTAGTTACAAACCTAACTAGTGCAACATTCGACAAGAGGTCCATAAGAGTTAATGATGTAACAGACATTAATGTGAGATTTATCAGCATGATATTAGGGTATAAAACTACTCATGCAAATAGACTCAATTCAGTTTCAAGTTTATGCATTAAGAGTGCTTATGATATGGTCATAGATAATGCAAAGATTGATATATGTGAGTGGTTAAAGGATGAATTAATTGACAACCTTGGAAAGATTAAGAAGGACAAGAAAGGAACTTTCAGGTTTGGAAATCTGTTAGTATGTCTGATGCTACATATAACAAAATAGGTTCCCGGTATAGGCTACAAAGAACTTGGATATGATATACCGGTAGGCAAATAGTTAACATAACTATTCAATAACATGGGAGAAGACAAGGAAAACAATATTCATGACTTCTTTCAAGCATTAAAGGACAAAATGAAGAAAAGAATCAGGTTATCACAAAAGATTGTTGACAAATACAAGATGAAATATGCTTTGTAATCAAGAAAGATGAAATCTGGATGGAAGCAGTCATCCCTAGGATAGTTTGGGTAACCAAGATGGGCTATGAAACAGATGATCATATAATTGAAACATATGCTAAAGCACTTCTGGAAGCCCCTAGAGAATCTAAGGAAGAAGTATTTGGTAGTGCAAAAACTATTGAAAGCCAAATACAATCAAAGAAAAGAGTGAAAAAGTTTGAGGTAGTTGTAAGGAAAGGTTCTAGACAAGCAAAAGCCATCAAAGAAGATGTGTTGAAGAAAACCAGTATAACAAAGGATGATTTAGCAACTCCACAACCTGAAACTCACCTATCACCGGTAGGTACTTCTTCAGAGGGTGACATGCTTGCAACTTTCAAAAGAGTTGTAAGAAAAAGAGATCCCTCACTGGCAACCACACCCTCACCCAGGAGGAAAAGACAAAAACAACAAGCAGTGAGATCTCTGGTAAGAAAGGCTACACCAAAGAAGAAGAAACTGACACCCAAAAAGAAGAAGAGGACAAATAAAGACTTGGCCCCTCTTGATATACTGCTGAATGAAATTACAGAGGAAGGTAAATTGAAGAACATAGAGAAAATATATGACACCTTAATAGCTGATGAAAAAGAACAAGTTGAAAATAGTGTTCTATTGCATATGGATATGTATAAGAAGTTTTTGATGGAATTAGTCAATGAAATTCCACATGAACTATTTAAAAGACTAAAAGCAAGAAGACAAGCAATAATAGAACTGGACAAGAAAATAAAGATTGAAAAGCTACTTGCTGTATATCCGGTAAACTCACCCAAAGAAATTGATGACCTAATTGCTCAAGCCAACTAGACAGTATTTTCTACTGCACATCAGCATGTTGCTTTAATGGTTGGAAGAATTAATGAGGTGACTGAGGAGACAGAAAATGGATGGGATATATTCCTAGTTGAGAAAGAAAAACAAGAAGAGTACAGGAACCCCAACCCCATAAAAGTTTATCAGAAAGATAGAGACAAGGGTAAAGGTAAAGTTGGTGGACCACCTAGTATCAGGGTTAGATACAACTTACCCCCACCTCCTCTAATTACTCCACCGGTAAAAACAACAGCTATAGAAGATCAACCAACAGCTGAGAGTATGGATGTAGAGGATGATAATCCTAATCCTGAAGTCTTATATACTGTGGATGTTGATACTCAAAAGATCAACATTGTGGTAGACAAAGATACAACTGATAAGACTGATATGGCTAGTGAGCCTCCGATAGCTAAGGAAACTGATAACACACAGGAGAAACTAGCAGAATACAAAGAGCAAAAGGTAGAGAATCAGACTCAGACTGAGGCAATACAACAAAAAGAAAAAAAAAATAGAGCAAAAGGCTCCGGAATTGGAACAACAACAACTGAAATAGGCACTGGCAACTAGTGAAGTAGAAAAACCATTGCTTAAAGAAATGCAGACACAAACAGGCCTACTAGAGGTCAATACAAGCTTGGTTACTTCCACCAGTACTTAGATTATTGATTCATCATCAGGCTACAAATCAACTAATCTGACTGAGGTACTATTAGATTCAATCAAAAAGATAACAGATTGCAACTCACAAGCTTACAAGGCAATTGATGATACCATACCAATTTTGAAGGTAATTGCTCCTAACTATAATATAGACAATAAAGATTCTTTAGGACAACTTGATACACTGTGTAAATATATCACAAAAAACATTGAGAAAATAAAGGAAGAGTCATTGAAGGATAAAGTAGAAGTTGAAAAAAAAAAATTCTTTGATGAGCAAATAAAGTAAGTGTAACAGAGATTTTGACACACTTCTATCGGAATTATGTAATTTATTGGAAGAGTACAAAAATCTGTACAAAGATACCTGTAAAACAAACTTTTTGACTGTAGATATAGACAAGAAGATGAGCAAGGTACAGGATGAGATCATTAAACTTGTAGATAGTTTTGTCAACTCACCTAATACACTATCAGTTTTTGAGGAAAAGATAACAAATTTTGAAGAAGAATTACTTAAATTGGAAAGAGAGAAAGAAAGAATAGTGAATAAGGCAAAGCATTTGAGATCAAAACTAAGTCCAAGATTGGACTATCTAGCATCACTATGGAAGGAAGTATCTGAGGCACTAATACAGGGAAAGAAAACATCGGCAGAGCATTTGCAGCATCTCATCGGTACAGTGAAGAGAACAGAGACAACAATAAAGGATAGCAAAAAGTTTATCGATAGTATAAACTTGATTTTGGGAGATCTTTTCAAATTGTAACCACCCAATTACAAGGTTGAAACTACAAACTGACATCTTGACAACCTTTGTCATTGATGCCAAAGGGGGAGTAGTGGGATGAGAAAATTCAAATCACAGGAATCATATGCTCAGGGGGAGCTCACACATTTTTGGTAACATTTTTGGACTTCACATTTTTTGGATACATCTTTTGAAATTTCTCATGAGTGTGGCCATCAATGCCAAAGGGGGAGATTGTTGGAATATGCACACTCCAATGAGACATTGTATGTGATTGAAGGTTTTGTCATTGATGGAAACCTTGCAATCCTATGGCACCGACAAAGGTATTATACCAGCATCAACAGATTGCACTCCACACCGGCACTCAGGACATTGACACCGACACAAAAGAAAGGAAGTATATCGGCACAGAGGCCGACATGATTTTGTTATATTATATTTTGTTTATTATTGAAAAACTTTGTAAGCCGACTTGGTAAATTGTAAAATGACTCTTATATATAAAAGAGATCATTTTAGACATTTGAGAGATGAGATGTAAGCACTAAGAAAAAATATTAGGCAGACCTATTATGCGAAATATAGGTTAAGGGGTTTATGTAAGCAATAGAGTAACAATTGGTACTAGATCAGGCATTGAAGATGCTATTGTAAAGAAGTACAAGATATTGGATTTGTATAATCCTCATTGTAAGTCAGTGAGACTTCCCATTGAGCAGTGAGCTCTAGGTAGTTGGCCTTCCTGCATGTGCAGGCCCCTATTGTAAGTAATATTCTCTTATTGGCCAGTGAGTGAATATTGTAGGTCACAAATCCCACTGAGGTTTTTCCCACAACGAGTTTCCTCATTTAAACCTTCTGTTATGGTGTGCTTTTCATATGGATGTTCTTGATTCTATTTATTGCATTATTTCTTGCATACCGGTACATTGTTATATTATGTTCTGCATGTTTTAAGTCAATAAATTCTATATACCAGTTAGATACTCATTCACGCCCCCCTCTTAGTATCTATGGGATTCCTAACAATCACTACTATATTTGGGTTTGGGGCATATCAGTTGGCTACTTCAGAAGGAGAACCACTAGCAAATCCAATCAACAACATGTAGCTTAAAAAGTTTTATACATAAGTTGTACAGATCATCAGGCTCCCATGCATATTGGAAAAAACACCAAAAACATTCAGATAAATGTCCTGAAGAAAATACAAAAAAATCAAAATAGTAAAGAAAAATCATGCATCCAAATGGTGAACAACCACTCCGGTGGCACCTTGGGTAAGTACGATGGTGAAAACCTGGCAAACAGGCACCACTCATAGCAGCTATGGCTCCACTATCTTTCAAACTTGTTGCAATCACATTCACATTCATCCACTCATCCATCCATCCAAACCATGGCTTGTTATTGATTTGCAATCAAGGATAGTACTTCATGCATCTTGCATCCCGCTTTTTCATAGTCATGTCTAAACTGGGGGCAGTGCCCTTAATCTGTTTGATGGAAGTGGATTATACATTGTTTTTCTGATTCATTGAGTTCTTCATTCAAAACTATCTCACAAAATCCAAAAACATTGGAAAACTATCTCACAAAATACCAAAAACATTGGAAAACAATCATCAAAATCCAAAAACATTCAAAAACTATCTCACAAAATCCCAAAACATTTCAAAAACATCAAAACCAATCAAAAACATGGAAACACCTTGTACATACGTACCCAAGAAAATACCAAAAAAATATTTTGAGATACTCAAATGATGATCACTTATCATATCAACCCACCAATCAACATCGACACACCAACTGTCTTAACAAGGATGCATCCTTCCTTACCAAAACAAAGACAAGATGACATTTTCTTTAACAAGAAAATTTTGTTTAAGCTATCAAAATACTTGATTGATTTGTAGGTTATTCATTCATTTATATATATCAGGTTCCTACGCTACTCCAGGATATCCGCAAGTGATTAAGAGTAGCCAAGATGGTTCCTATGGCATTGTTTGTATGTCTTCTGCAAATTATTCTGATGAAGTTCTGGGGCATGTACTAATGGTGTCTACATGGGAAGTTCACTAAGTTACATGATCTTATGCAAAAATACAGTCATAGATCACTACGGCTTGCTGACTACAACATATACCTCAACCATATGAGCATGAACCATTATCGAGGATCCATATTCTTTATTCTTTATATATGTTGTTTTCTTATAGGTACAATGCTCCATCTTTGGTTCCTAGTGCCTCATCCACGCTCGATAATGATAACCCAATGAAGAACGGATAGTACCAAACCGGTATTGAGAGGGGGGTAGTGAATTAGTACAGACAAAAACACATTCCTAAAACATGTTTATTAGCAGACATTGTGCTTTGGCAGACAAACAGTAACACCGGTTTTAAATAGAGTACAACTGACAAAACCTAGAATAACTAAGACAAGCATAAACCGGGTGACACTTATCTTTTCATACAATCTAATACTTCATTTCCATTTCACCCTAGTGCATGAATAGGTAATCTATCATCAAAAATATATAAACAGCTAGATCAACATGATTTACCTTTAGACACAAATCACTTAAACCATCACATGAATAACACCACACATGGCACACAGATTTTTCATGTGGAAACCCAACTGGGAAAAACCATGGTGGGGATGAATACCCACAAGCTAATTTTGAACTCTTTAGAAGTATGCTCTGTTAGGAGCCTTGTCCGGTTAAAGAGTGATACAATAGGTTTTGTTAGGAACCGATCGTGTTAGGGATCACCCGGTTAAGGGATGGCTAGAATACTCGGTTAAGGGTTAAACCCTATTAAAGGTTACATTGTTAGAGTATTTCAAGAACTCAATGGTTTTGAGTCACCTTGTCAAAGGATTTATAGTAAGTCGGTTAAAGCTACCCTATTAAGGGATTTCCCAGCTGTTGAAGTGGTTAGAGATCAACAAGTATTACAATGATCTGGTAACAACACTCAATGCTAATGCAGATCCGCTTTAGCTCCTCTTCACCTTCTGCACTTACACTCTATAGGTATCACTTCTCTCCTCTGGTCTGGCAAGAATCATTATCTCTTCACTTGGATACACACACACAACTTTTGCCAACAACCTCAGAAAAAAATACAACATCGACCTTATAGGAAATAGATAGGTCGGTAGCATAAACCCTAAAAAACCTCTTAGGTTAAGAAATTCAAATTGTCCAATCCTGACCGTTGAGTACATTGCATTAAATGCAACAGTCTTGAACAGATCTCAAGACATTCTCCATCATTCATTTTCCACCACTTTCATGGCGGCTGATAACCCATCACATGTTTTCACTGTTTACAGACTTCGCACATTCCTGAGGTAGATAGGAATAATCTCCTTCATGCAAGATCCGTCATGTGCACAAGGCTGACGTGGCAACATGATTTTTTCTTCGTTACAATGCTAACTCATCACACAAAGTCACCGGTTGAGTCACACAGGCTTGAAGCGCTTCAACCAAAAACCCTGAAGTTGAGACTACCAACCGGTAGTCATACAAAGTTTCCATGTACTAGTTCCCATATCAACATGCAAGTTCACCTTGAACAAACACACCACTTCACTTTGGCACATATACCAGTTCACAATGTTATACCAGTTCTCACATTTACCGGTTCTTGGTAACATATCGGTTCTCACATATATCGGTTCTCTCTTCTTTAGCATATTGACATCAATGACAACATACAATGTCATCATGTCCTCATATTGGTTCACATAATGCCAACAATCTCCCCCTTTGGCATTGATGGAAATATATAAAGATATCTCTCCGCTTCACATCTTCTCCCCCAATTTCTACAGATATCTTCTCTACTTCACTTCTTCTGCCCCTTTGACAACAATTCCAAAGTGGAGGCACAAGCTTCCCTGTTCCATAATGCTGCTCCCCCTGAGGAGTAGCATCCTTCAACACATCAATCCTAAATTTTTTTTTGACTATGCAATACCTAATTGATGTGGAGCATATACCTTTAGTTCACCTCCTGAAGGGGCAACACCCCTAATTCACCTCTTAAGTACATAAATGTAGCCTTCGGGAGAGGCTTGGTGAATATGTCTGCTAACTGCTCCTTAATGGAAATATGTTCTAGTGCAATCTCTTTGTTCTAAACCTTTTCCCTCAAGAAATGATACTTAAGCTCAAAGTGCTTGGTTCTAGAATGTAAAACCAGATTCTTGGAGATGTTAATTGCACTAGTATTGTCACAAAATATACTTACCGGTTTAGATGCAGGAACTTTGAAGCCATTTAATACATGCTTCATCCAAATTGTCTGAGTGTAGTTCATGAAAGCTACAACATACTCTGCTTCCATTGTAGACTGAGAGATACAACTCTACTTCTTACTCATCCATGAGACCAGTCTACCACTGAGAAAGAATGCACCACCGATTGTGCTCTTTCGGTCATCCACATTACCTGTCCAATCAGCATCTATGAATACTTTCAAGTTGAAGTCCTTGCTATATGAATACCAAAATCCATAATCAATAGTTCCCTTTAGATACCTAAGAATCTGCTTGACTGCAACCAAGTGGGATTCTCTTGGACTTTTCTGGAACCTTGCAGTAATGCCAACTGCATGTGCAATATCTGGTCTTCTATGCACTACATAATGCAACTTACCAATCATTGATTAGTATTCCTTGTCATTAACCAATGCTGAGTCATCCTCTTTGGATAGTTTACAACCGGTCACCATCGGTGTACCAACCGGTTTTCTATCTTCCATGCCAAAGGTCTTCAACACCTCTTTGACATACTTGGACTGAGTGATAAAGATTCCATCTTTCATCTGTTGAATCTGTAGTCCAATGAAGAACTTAATCTCCCCTATGAGTGACATCTCAAACTCTTTCTTCATCTCATTTGCAAACTCATGACTCATCTTGTTATCTCCACCAAAGATAATTTCATCAATAAATACCTCACAGATTAGGATCCGATCTCCTTCAGATTTCAAGTAGATATTGCTATCTTCGCTTGTTCTCTCAAATCCAATCTTCACAAGATGGGAGTATAGGAATTCATACCATGCTCTAGGTGCCTGCTTTAGACTATATAAGGCTTTATGTAGCCTACACACCATGTCATTGTCTTCAGATAGGGCAAACCCATTTGGTTGCTCTATATACACCTCCTCTTCAAGTACACCATTTAGGAATATAGATTTTACATCCATTTGATATACTTTGAATTCTTTAAAAGCTGCATATGCAAGAAGCATACGAACTCTTTCCAATCTGGCTACAGGAGCAAAGGTTTCTCCATAGTCTTCTCCTTCTTCTTGGGCATATCCTTTACACACTAGTCTAGCTTTGTTTTTAATCACTGTTCCATCCTCATTCAACTTATTTCTGAAAACCCATTTGGTACCGATGACATTTTTGTGCTCCGGTCTGGGTACCAAAGACCATGTACCATTTCTCTCTATCTGGTAAAGTTCCTCTTCCATTGCCTTGATCCAGTCTTCATCTTTATGTGCCTCTTTGAATGATTTAGGTTTAAATTCAGAGATCATACATGAGTTTTCTCTGACCTTTCTTCTTCTAAGGATTCCTGCATCCTTATCTGCTATGATCTACTTAGGATCATGATTCAACTTGACATACCAAGGAATGGTCTTAACAGATTCACCTTGCTTTTCTTCTTCATCCTCATCTCCATCAATATCAGCATCTACATCT
Source organism: Cryptomeria japonica (assembly GCF_030272615.1). Taxonomy (NCBI): domain Eukaryota; kingdom Viridiplantae; phylum Streptophyta; class Pinopsida; order Cupressales; family Cupressaceae; genus Cryptomeria; species Cryptomeria japonica. The sequence continues at coordinate 615,017,902 of NC_081410.1, read as the reverse complement.
ACCGGTGTAGGAACACTTTTACTGGTACTTGGTTGACTAGCAATCGGTTCCCACAAGGTTACAACCGGTTCATTTACCGCTTTCTCATTGCCAGTTTCCTCAGTTTTCTTAGAGGTTTCATCAACTCTCACATTGATGCTTTCCATAATTCTTTGAGTCCTATTATTGAAACACTTGAGAGCTTTTCTCTTGGTGGAATACCCTAGGAATATTCCCTCATCACATTTTGCATCAAATTTTCTCTGGTGTTCACTCCTCTTGATGTAACATTTTCTACCAAACACTCTAAAGTAGCTAACCACAAGTGTCTTACCGGTCCAATAATCATAAGGAGTTTTATCCTTACCTTTCTTGATGAGTACCCAGTTCATTGTGTAGACTGCAGTGCTCACTGCTTCTCTCTGAAAGGTGTGAGAAACCTTTCCTTGAATCAGCATTGTTCTTGCTACTTCAACCACAGTCTAGTTATTCCTCTCTGCTAGGCCATTCTGCTGTGGAGTCTGGGGGGTAGACAGTTGCCTCTTGATGCCATGTTCTTCACAGTACTTGTTGAATTCACCGGGAGTGAATTCCCCTCCTTGATCAGTTCTAAGGCACTTGATCCTTGTACTGCTTTCCTTCTCCACTAATGCTCTGAAAGATTTGAACTTTCCAAAATCTTTAGACTTATCTTTCAATAATGTGACCCACATCATTCTTGAGCAATCATCAGTGAGAATCATGAAGTACCTATCACCCTGCACACTCCTAGTTTTCATAGGACCACACAAATCAGTATGCACAAGATCAAGTAAATTGTCAGTAGTGAAAGGTTTACCTTTAAAGGTTGAGGGAGACATTTTCCCCAGTTGACACTCTCTTCACAAGGTATTTTCCGGTTTGCTCAGCACCCACAACCCTCTAACTGATTTGATCTTACTGGCCTTCATAATGTTATCAAAGTTTACATGGAAGAGTCTCCTATGCCATATCCAACTGTCATCGAACTTGGCCATAAGACATGTACTGATATTTGCATTCAGCTGAAATAGGTTACCTTTGGTCTGCATGCCGGTGGCCACCAATTCACCATTCTTTCCTTTGATTCTGCACACTCCATTCTTGAATTCCAGAGTGAGACCACTATCATTTAGTTGGGAAACACTCAGAAGGTTGTGTCTGAGACCATCAACCCAATACACATTGTCAACACTATTCTTTCCATTCAGAGAGATGGACCCTTTGCCTTTGAGCATACATGGTGCATCATTACCAAAGAAAACCACACCACCATCATACTCTTCCAAGGATAGAAACTTGCTTCGGTCACCAGTCATATGGTGAGAACAACCATTGTCAATAATCCACTCATTGGAATTATCAAAGCGGGAGACAAGAGCCTTCTTGTCTGACACATCTTCCTTGACAGCAAGAAACACAATATCTTAATTTTCTTCATCTTCTAATTCCTCATATGTGACACCTTCATCAACTACCACAAAATAGTTTCTTCGGTTTCCTCCTTTGAATTTCTTGAACCTTTCTAGTTTGTCCTTGTTGTTACCATTAGGATAGTTTATAGCAATATGTCCTATCCGGTTACAAGAAAAGCATTTCAAATGGAGCTTACCTCTGTATTTACCAGTTCCTTTAGGAAGTTTCCTGGCAAGAAGAGCTTCAAATTGCATCATAATCTCCTCATCATCCATTTCTCTGCTCTGTCTTGGTTCACCACTGGTGCTTGCTTCTTTTCCTTTTCTGGATGGTACAATAGAAGCTTTAAAACTTGATTCAGTCTTTTGAACACTGCCATCAAAACTATTTAGCTCATAGGCTGTCAACTTTGCGATGATGGAGTGTAGGGATACCTTTGTCTTGTCTATTGATCTCAACTCCTGAATAGAAGCAACCCTTATTGCATAGACCGGTAATAAGGATCTCAGAACTTTGCTTACCACAGTGGAATCTTCCATTTTACCACCTGCACTCTTGATATCTCTGACAACAGTTTTGATTCTTATTCCATACTGTTGAATGGTATCACCTTCAACCATCTGCATGTCTTCAAACTTCCCTCTAAGGCTTTCTCCCTTAGCTTGTTTTACATGCTCATCACCACCATAGATATTTTCAAGAGTATCCCATACTTCTTTGGGATTTACTTTATCTTGGACATCAATAAACTCAATGTCAGATAAACTACTAATTAGGGCTTCCATGGCTTGCCCATTCTCCTGCATCTCTCTCTTTTGGTCATCGGTGAGAGTCTCGGTAGGGGCAACATAAGCATTGTCAACATAGTTCTAGTGTTGAGCACCCATGCTTTTGATGTATATCTTCATTCTATCTTTCCATATTTTGAACTTATCTCTGTTGAACTTTGGACCTTCCCTCTTCATCATTAGACTGGGATATTTTCCTCAAGCAGTTAAGCTTATAACACAGAGGACTTGGAGGACGCTCTGATACCAATTGATAACTCAATGTTGAATGGATAGTACCAAACTGGTACTGAGAGGGGGGGGGTGAATCAGTACAAACAAAAACACATTCCTAAAACAGGTTTGTCAGCAGACACTATGCTTTGGCAGACAAACAGTAACATCGGTCTTAAAAAAAGTACAACCGACAAAACCCAGAATAACTGAGACAAGCATAAACCGGTTGACACTTATCTTTTCATACAATCTAATACTTCATTTCTATTTCACCCTAGTGCATGAACATGTAATCTATCATCAAAAATATATAAACAACTAGATCAACATGATTTACCTTCAGACACAAATCACTTAAACCATCACATGAATAACACCACACATGACACACATATTATTCACGTGGAAACCCAACTGGGAAAAAACACGGTGGAGATGAATGACCACAAGCTATTTTTGAACTCTTTAGAAGTCCGCTCTATTAGGAGCCTTGTCTGGTTAAAGACTGATACAATAGGTTATGTTAGGAACCAATCTTGTTAGGGATCACCCAGTTAAGGGATGGCTAGAATACCCGGTTAAGGGTTAAACCCTATTAAAGGTTACCTTTTTAGAGGATTTCAAGAACTCAATGGTTTTGAGTCACCCTATCAAAGGATTTACAGTAAGCCGGTTAAAGCTACCATGTTAAGGGATTTCCCAACTGTTGAAGTGGTTAGAAATCAAAGGGTATTACAATGATCTGGTAACAACACTCAATGCCAATGTACATCCGCTTTAGCTCCTCTTCACCTTCTGCACTTACACTCTGCAGGTATCACTTCTCTCCTCTGGTCTGGAAAGAATCATGTATCTCTTCACTTGGATACACACACACAACTTTTGCCAACAACCTCAGAAAGAAACACAACATCGACCTTATAGGAAACAGATAGGTTGGTATCATAAACCCTAAACCCTAAACCTATTAGGTTAAGAAATTCAAATGGTTCAATCCTGACCATTCAGCACATTACATTAAATGCAACAGTCTTGAACCAATCTCAAGACATTCTCCATCATTTTTTTTCCACCGCTTTCATGACAGTTGATAACCCATCATGCGTTTTCACCATTTACAGACTTCGCACATTCTCGAGGTAGATAGGAACAATCTCCTTCATGCAAGATCCTTCACACGCACAAGGCTGACATGGCAACACAATCTATTCTTCGTTACAATGCTAATTCATCACATAAAGTCACCGGTTGAGGCACACAGGCTTGAAGCACTTAAACCGGAAACCTTGAAGTTGAGACTACCAACCGGTAGTCATACAAAGCTTCCATGTACTGGTTCCCATATCAACATGTCGGTTCACCTTGAACAAACACACCACTTCACTTTGGCACATATACCAGTTCACAATGTTATATCGGTTCTCACATATACCGGTTCTCACATATACTAGTTCTCTCTTCTTCAGCATATTGACATCAATGAGAACATAAAATGTCATCATGTCCTCATACCGGTTCACATAATTCCAACAAATAATGATTTATCTCTTACTACGGTATGAACTTGTCTCAGGATATGATCGGCAAAAGATCAAGGAGGACATTCCAAGTCATGCATGAAAGGAGATAATCCTTGTCTGTTCTGCAAGCAATACTCAGGTCAACTTGATCCATTATATCAAGTTGCTTGTATTAACTTGCTATATCAAAATCCATGAAAGGAATACTCAGGTCATCTTGAATCATTATGTCAAGTTGCTTGTATTTTCTTACAACATTTTAAAGCTCAATGATGAAAATAAAGCACTATGGATCATCATTCCATCTCATTTGTATATATTGCATTCTGTTGCATTCCATCCATCCATACATTCATAAATAACTGCATATCATTCATACATAGTAATGACAATGGATACTCTATTTTCCTCTTCTTCCATAGGAATGCATCATAGGTCCTCCATTTCTTCTATCTAACATCAAACCCCCCCTCACCCTCCCCATCTTGGTAATTAGCATCACATACCCTACATCATCTCCCATCAACCCAATCAAGCCAATTACTCTATCTACATAAGCACATCGACTCACACACACCTAGACTATCAACAGATACTCTGATCAAGTATCTTCAGGTTTCAACAAGTAATCGATTATGGCAAACCTAGACTACAATAGGCATTTATCATAATGACCCAGTCTCAACGGGGCTACTATGATTCACCACAACCATCCATCACATGCACACACTATCAATTGATCAACCAATCAAACACAATCATAACAGACAATTACATCAATTGTCTAAGTCTCAATGAGTATTTTGCTTCAAATACCTTGACTTCATCAACCAATTACATCAATTGTCTAAGTCACTAATAGGTCACTTTGATTCACTTACTCAGACTTTATCTTGTCTAAGCAAACAACTGACATCAACTGTCATGCTCTAACTCGACTGGGGCAATTCAACCGATTGCACCAGATTGTCCAACCAATTTTGATCAATTGTATAGCATCAATCAAAAGCACAACACCACATTTGCACAGTATCTCATGCATAACCTACGGGTACCCATTGGCTTGCCATTTCTCCGTATTCACTCTATTTTCTTCCATTCTTTCACCATTATTGCTAATTTCTTCTATTCTACCTCCCCTCCACTTCTTGTTCTTTTTCGAGAGATTGCCCGATTTTTCAAAAAAATTTGGCCCATCTCTCGAGAGGGCATACCACCCACTAAATTAACATTTCTAGGGCGTATTTCTTCACACCTATTTTTCTTTCTTTGAAATGACGCGATAAAACCGCATCGTCTCAAAGAGAGGCAAATGTAGTCACATAAATTTGTCCACTTAATTAAATGAATATTTAGTATTTATTTGATTATTTAACCATCAATCAATAATTAATTAATTCATCTTAACCCTCTTCTCCTATTAATTAAATAAATAAATCATATTTGTTTAATTAAATCTTCTCTCACATTTAAATAAATTAATATTTATTTAAATCCCCCCAAAATCCCATCTCTCACATTTAAATAAATTAATATTTATTTAAATCGCCTTTATCCTCCACCCACTTGTATTTTCCTACAAATGTAAGTTGGACAACTATTTTAAATAAATTATTTATTTAAAATCCTATTTATCCTCACCCACTTGAAACCTTTAATGGTTTCCCTTAAAGTCTTCAAACTTAATGGCTTCCTTCTAGAGTCTTCTCAAGCCTTTAATGGTTTCCCTTAAAGTCTTCAAACTTAATGGCTTCCTTCTAGAGTCTTCTTAAGCCTTTAATGGTTTCCCTTAAAGTCTTCAAACTTAATGGCTTCCTTCTAGAGTCTTCTCAAGCCTTTAATGGTTTCCCTCAAAGTCTTCAAGCATTTAAATGCTTTATCTTCTTTTTTCTCATGTAAATAAATTAAGATTTATTAAATAAAATCCAAAATTCACATTCACATTTAAATAAATTAATATTTATTTAAATATCTATCCAAATGCAAATTACACCAATTAATTGAAATAAATGATTTTATTTCAATTGAAAATCCCAAAATTCCTCCCACTTGCATTCTCCTACAAAATCCACTTGCATGCCTAAATCCCTTCTAGATTCTTCTAACTCCTTCTAATTAGCCTAATCCTATCATAATCATTGTCACATTCCTAAATAAAAGGAAGTCACTTCTCAAAAATCTCCAAAGTCTTCAATAACCATTAAAGGCTTTATGTCTTCAAATGGTTAACCTCTAAAGTCTTCCAAACCATTAAAGGCTCTTACATAACCATTTATGGTTAATTTACCTTTTACCTTTGGTTAGAGACTTTCCTCTAACTTAACCATCCTTTTGACTCATGGGTCTCTTCAAATCATTTATTTCTTTGACTAAGGTAACCATTTAACCCTTGCACATTCATTTATCCCTTGAACAAAAGGAATATCCATTAACCTAACCCTAACCCAACCCCCTAGGGTAACCATCATGTCCCCTCAAGAATTTAATGCTCCTTATCTCTCCTCTCAAGCCTCCTCATGGTGACACTTTTCAACATGGGATTGGGTCGAAAGTCTCACATGGATTGAATATCTTTCAATCCTAACCCTTGTTTTGATTAAGTAAAAGTAGGTATTTGAAAGGTACCCGAACCTTTTACAAGCCAAGAAAACAAAACTGCTAAAAAAAGTGCTTGGTCACTTAAAAAAGAAAAAATGAACCCACCGAAAGGGAACAACTTAACACATCATTGCATTAAAAAATCAAAACAGACAGCAAAAGGAAAGCACAAACTGAACAATCCTAACCCTTGTTAAGATTGCTCAATCTTAACCATTCATTTCCCCATTTCTTCTATAAATTGAACCCTTCTCCTCAAGAAAAGAAGGAAGCTTTAGAGTATTGTTGCTATACTGGTATTAGTATAGAGATTTTTCATAGCATCACTATCTACACTTGCATAGCATTTGTTTATCACATCCAACCATCTTGAATCTCCATATGGCATCCATGGCTAGTGTTAAAAGCTGAGAGCTACACTCATTTGGGACTTATCTACACTTGCATAGCATTTGTTTATCACATCCAACCATCTTGAATCTCCATCTGGCATCCATGGCTAGTGTTAAAAGCTGAGAGCTACACTCATTTGGGACTTGGAGATGGGAGAAACAAGGGAGAAGCATCAAAAGGCATCATGGAAGCATCTTAGGGAGGCTCTTCTCCTTTCTTTTGTTTTATTAAACTTTTTTCATGCTTTTTTGAAATCTCTTTTGATATGTTTGGAATGGTTTTTAGTTCTTTGTTTTGGTTTTATGGTTGAAACTAACTTATTAACATTGAACTTTATTGTTGCCTTGTCCCCATTTCCATGACATCAGGTGGGTTAATGGGAGATTATGAGTGCAAGTGGGCAAGTTAGGGGGATGGAACATGAGGAGAGAGAATGAGTGGAGGAATATAAAATTGGAGGAAATAATAATCATGATTAGAGTAGAATTAATTAGGCTAGGTGATAGGATTAAGGGAGGTGATTTGTAGGAATCAGGGGATTAGCTAATCAATCAGAATTAATTAGCTAATTAGGATTTAGAGGGAATATTGGAATAAACAATTTTTAGAAGAATAAGGAATATTAAATTAATTAAAATATAATTTAATTAATTTTAAGAAGAAAAAGGACTAACATAATTAATTTAATTAATTATGCAGAAAGACTAAGTTAATTAAATATTAATTTAATTAATTTTAGGCGTCTACATCTATTACATAATATCAAATACATCCCAAATCAGCTATATAGATTAATTACTAATTGATTACTTTAATGATTCAATTTACCTTAATATTTATATAGATGATAGTATATTTTCCCTTACAAATCTTAAATATTTAAAATATAAATAATAGTTCAACTTTATCATGTTTATTATTAGTGTGATTATTTATTGTTGTGAGAAGACCACCCTCTTCATCAATCTTCAATATTATATTATAGATTTTGTTTTAAAAAAAATGAGTCATTTGATTTAGCTGCATTGAATTCCTCCTAGCTAAAACATAACCATACATATAGTTATTTGTGTCACAAGCCTATCTACATATTTGATATATATATATTTGAATTTATATTCATATATTATATTTTTCTTCTCTAAAGTTGACAAGTGTCCAATGACTTGAGCTGAAAAAATTGATGGATTAGGATTAGCTGACACGTGGAAAAAACATATATTAGCTTTATATAATTTAAAATATCTAATGTCAACCATTGCAAACACATATATTTTTGTATATGGTATGTGAAGGAAAACAAATCCTACAACTTTTCTTTTTTCGTTTATAATTGGCTTTGGTAATGGTTAGAGTCTTAATCTTTGTTAAGGTTGACTTAAATTTTTATTTGTTATTACGTCGAAGGAGTTCCCTTATATGAGATGGACAACTTGATTTTACCCATCGACGATGCAAAATACATTTCATCTTGTGCAAGACCATTGTATCAATCGCCTCCATCCATTCTTCTCGCCGTAATCTACTTTTGAATACAGTTCTTTTTGTTGCCAGTCTAAAACTTAAAGAAGAAGCTACGTACTAATAGTTGTATGTTTCCCTCGAATTAAATTAACCCTCAGGTCATTGCAAGTACAATGACTAGCGTAACATTCATTCAATTGAAATGCAATTTGTATTTTACAACAAGTTGTATTTATTATCATTTTGCACATTGCTCGTTAATTACTAAATTCTTCTCAAATGCAGAAAGAGAAAGCTTGGTAGAAAATGGTGAATATGGGAGCAATCCATTGGCATAATCATCACTAGCACTAGATCGGTATTGTCGTATATAGGGATATCCTGTTCATGGTAGAGATAAAGAACAAGATGTCCGTGATAGATATCTTGATAGCTATGGATTTGACAACAGCTCCTTATAGCTATCTCGAGCTTGTCAACTGGGTTTCCTTGCTCTGCCATTGCCACTCCCATAAAATAAAACCCCATCACTATGATACTAGTTCCACATGTACACCTTAAATTCATTACACAAGAAAATATGTCATGTTGTTTCATCTACAAAAACTTTAACAATAGATTTTAGTTTCTCTCTAAATTTTTGTGTCTTCACTGGCATAGATAACAGATGATCCATCAATAGCTGCTCCTTGTGGAAATATTAAGTTTGAATAATGAGGTTGGGGAAAAATGATGTTGTTAAGTTCAAAAAGGTCAATAACAATATATTTGAATGCTCCATTCACAACAGTGTTTGGTGTGTTTATAAGAAACATTTGGTTTTGAGTAATAATTTAAAGCGCTCATGAAGAAATTGTTTACATTTTTATGATGAGGTGACACTTCTAACTATTTAATTTCCTGTGGAATTCTTGAAGGATGGTCAGGTCGATGGACTATAAAAATAGAGGATTCAAATCTCCTTTAGTCATCATGACATCTAAAATAGTCATCCCTTCTTAGTGTCAACACAATACAAGCAGTTCGATGTTAGCATAACACCTCTTTTACCCACCATTCAACACACCACAAAATTAGGGAATGTCTTAAATCACACACACTAAGCTTACACTTTTAGGCTTAAAAGTGTTTAACACTCAAAGTTGACTAACATTTTCTAGGCTTAATATGTTGCTTAAGGTGTGTGGTCACAATAAAAATACATTTCTAGGCTTAAAAGTGTTAAACATTCAGAGTTGATTAACATTCACTAGACTTAATATGTTGCTTAGTGTGTGTGGTTTAAGGATGACCCAAAATTAGATCCTTTATTCATTTTTATATGTATTTTTAAGGATTGGGAATGAAAAATTCAAAAACGAGTGTAAGACTACACAAATATAAGATCTATCTACAACAACACATCTTGTGGTCAGCTGAAATGTCATTCATTATAAGCTAAGAAACTAGTGATTTTATTTCATGTGAATTCCTTTAATAAAATTAAGTATAAAAATCTCGCTTTATCTTTTTTTAAAAATATTTTATGTCATTAACAAGATTGTTTTAGTATCTAAAAAGGAATCATGGGTTTAAACTAAAACATCTTTGGCTAAGAGCCAAACATTGAAGATTATCCATTCTACCAAAGTTACTCTAGACAAAATACCAACCTTATCCCTTATGATGCTCACTTTTCCATTGAGATCTTTGTTGCATGAAAAACATCATTTTATAAAAGGCCTACCAATCGACCTCATGTACTACACAAATATTTGGAACTAATAGACCAAAAATTTTCCTAAATGACCTTCCATATCTTTTCAGCATACCCATTGCACACCAAGGTGCAATTGCTAGTTTAATTTAATTATGGATATATAGATTCACAACAAGAATTTAATCATATCAAATTTATTTGGAATGATTATAAAATATATCTAAAGTATAATATAAAAATATATTAAATTTTTTATTATAATTGTATTTTATATTTAAATTAATTTATTTCTTAAAGATGAATGCTAATGTAATAAAAATATTTTATATCAATATCAAATACAAATATTATTCTATAATATTTATATTTACAATATAAATTCATGAAATTGAAAATAATGAAATTATAATTAATAATTTTACAAAATATATAGATTTAGAACTTAATTTTAAATAAGAAAAAATATTATAGCAGATGTATAATTTGTATATATATATATATAAACATCCAACATCTAAAGCATACTTTGGCCTACACCGTTTATCTTACAAAACTCATTGTTTTTTGTTAGGCAAAGTGTGACCAGAAATGCAAGGGTTCCATGTATGTTTATCTTCCTTTTAATTTTATGACGAAGAAGACTATTTCTAATTTTCTTTATGTTATTTTAATGGAATATATTGCACTTTGAATTTATGAACACTAAACAAAGAACCTTAGAATATTGAGCTTAAATATGAATGTAAATAAATGTTAATCAAATTTAATGAATAAATGTATTTAGTTTTACATTTGATGTAGAATACAATATGTGTATACCTGAAATGAGGGTTAGCCAATAAACAACATAGACAAGCAAGTATACCAATGAAACATAACAAAACAAAGATCTAAATGACAAAACAAGTTAATCATCCATCTCCTAAGATTGTTCCATTATTCTCTATCTCCAAGGATCCTTCAAATCAAGGTGGGTCTCAGCTTGGATGGGTACTTGATCTCTAGGATGACTACTTAGAGAATAAGAGGGATATATGATAAAAATTCTAAATGAACAACAACTAAGATCTTAGCATGATATTGATATTGAATTAGCTACGATATGGTGCAAGATGATGAGATTGGTATGATTTTTAAACTATCATGAAGAGGATATTAAGATGATATGCTACTAACATGATATGCTTATGATATGCTAAACATGATTATTCTAAGATTATAATGCTACTAAATGATCTAATTGCTATTATCAAAGAGAGGCTAAAATGCGTGATGAAATGAGACTATAACTTGGATGCATGAAGACTTTGATCTGAATGATGAGAGAAATGAGGCCTATTTATAGAATAAATGGGCAATTGGATGGTTAATCTTGAGTAATCTTAACAAGGGTTAGGATTGAATGATCTTCAATCCTTGTGAGATTTTCAATCCAATCCCATGTTGACAAATGTCATCATGAGGAGGCTTGAGAGGAGATGGTGGCTACCTTAGGAGGTAAGGTTAGGGTGAGGTTAGTGGATAAAGATTTTACCCAAAGAATAAAATCTTGTGCAAGGGTTAATAGGATAACTAGGGTCAAAGCAATGAGTGCTTGAAGAGACCTTTGGGTTAGATGAGGGTTAAGTCAGAGAGAGTCTCTAACCAAGGATTGAGGTTGAATTAACCATTAATGGTTAGGAAGACTTTAAGTGTTAACTTGTTGGCAACACAAAGCCTTTAATGCATTTTGAAGACTTTTGGGGATTTTTGAGAAGTGACTTCTCTTAAGGAATGTGCAAATGTTTAAAAGGGGGATTATGCTAATTAGGATGATTAGAAGAATCTAGAAGATCATTAGTCATGCAAATGGATTTGTTAGGAGAATGCAAGTGGGAGATATTTTTGGATTTAATTTTGAAATAAATTGATTTATTTCAAAAAGGTGGATGACAACTTGCATTTAGAGAGATATTTAAATAAATTTGAGTTATTTAAATGGAAGAGGGTTTTTTAATTAAATGTAAATTTAATTAAAGGGGAAAAGGTGGATTTAATTGAATAAAGGTGATTTATTTAATTACACGCTAGAATGTGGCTAGATGAATTAAAAGAAATAAATTGAATAATTTGTTTAATCAAATAGAGGAATGTGGGTGAATTAATTAAATATGATTTAATTAATAAAAAAAGTGATTTTAATGAATTAAATAAATACTAAATATTTATATAATCATATGGTCAGATTTATACATCTACAATATGTATATGATATTTTAGAGTTTGTTTTTATATTTAGTTTTAGCATTTTATTAAATAATACTAGTCAAGTTGAAGATTTTATTAGATGATATTTGGGGTGATTTATAGATAACGAAAATGAAATATATGGGTATAGATTTGAACTTTGTCTACATAATCAATCTATGGCTATAGATACAACTATGCTAATTGTAGACTTTATATAATTATAAATAAAAATTCACCTTATGTCCAGAACTTATCATTGTTGATAAAAACCTTTGGTAGAATAATGCTATTCTATCATGCAAATGATATAATGATAAAACATAATGAGAAATTACAAAGGATACCTCTTGGTTATATAGGCCAAGATGAACATAGTATTGCATAAGATTATGGAATGTGTCTTAATCTTATGGCTTGAAGCATTAAGTGATAACTATCCACTTAATGTAATACCTATCCTATGTGTCCTCTAAGTAAACTTAAGTAACATGTATGAAGATGGCCTAGGTGATGAAATAGCTAGGTAGAACACCCCTTTCGCACACAAACCACCACTTAAGTGTAACATAAGAAGAATGTACACAAAATTTTAAACAATCTAGAGATGAATCCCAACTACCGGGCCATATTAGGTACACATGCACAAATACAGGGCAATCTATCAAAAATGGATAAAAGGAGGAAACTCATTAGAACAAAATCCCTTCCCAAAATAGAGAAAATACAAAATTCTCTAAATGAAGAATGAGGAAAAACCCCATGCAAGGAAAAATTCCTCCATTAGGAGAGAATAAGAAGATAGACCATACATGCCCCCCTGAATGTAGAGTGTCATATTGAAATGGTGAATGCTTGAAGACTAAATATTATCCAATGGCTATAAACAAGATTGTTGGCATTAGGTTATCACTGATGTCAACCGGTATGGCATGGTCACTGGTGAGTAAGCAGTGATGACTGGTATGGGTGACTTAAGACATGTCAACCAATATGAAGGATGAAGTGTGTAAGCAAACAAAAAGGTATGTTATCGATACACATGAAATGCATCATCTATCGATAGAGCAGGACCACCGACAAGGCAAAGCAAGCAAGAAAGCTAGCAAAGAAGAACAAAGGGATGTGAACCAGTACACAAACAGAAGTTTAATGCTACCGGTAAATGGACTTAGTAGATGGACCAACATGTTTGATAAAAGGCCAAGTTGATCCACCGATAGAGAACTAGTCAGCAGTTATGAAGGTCCAACTGGTGAAGTTAGGTTATACTGATAAGGTGTGTTGAACCGGTAGTGAGTCTTGGACAGTGAAGGATGTCAAATTGAATTTGCAGTCTGAAAAGAGGTGGATGTCAACAAGGATGACATGTGGACACCAGGTGGCAAGCACATAGAGGTCAGTGAAGTATTCATCGACGCAATAGTCTGACGAGTAAGTCGACATTAATGAAGAACCTGCAAATCATTAGATGATGGTAGGATGTTGTGGGTCAAGGAAGATAGAGTGGCAAGGTGATTGAAGTAACCTTGAAGGATGATATAATCCTTGTACTCATTGGCTAAAGGAAACAACCAAGCCATTAATGGTGATTGATAGAGCAACATAGAAAAGCATGTCGTAGACATCCAAAACTAGAAAACACACATTGAAAAGAGAGGAGATGGTGGTGCTATTTGATGTGATGCAAATCACCATTCCTAAAAAGTAGATCAGATTAGATCTGATGCGGATTGAGTTGGTGAAGGAAAACCCTAACATGCCCCCATTTGAATGTTGCTTTTGGTGGGAACCCTCACAGATAAATATATGAACTCGAGACTAAGATTGATGGATGTCTGATGTTGTATGCAAATTGAGAGGAAGAAGAGAGCCTGAGAAAGAAAAGAAACTATCTGCCTAAGAGTTCTTTTATGAAGAGTTAAAGTGTGTGTTAGCAGGCTGAACTGGTGTGAGGTTATAATGGGTAGAGAAAGAGTAACTAGTAAACTTAATAGTCTTAACAGTCAAGCATACGCTCTAGCTGTGACGGGCCTTGAGCTAACTAGTATGAGGTGCTAGAGACACCTTGATTCTCTTTCTAGCAGACATAAGTCCCTAATTGGGAGAGACCAAAATTTATCAACTTGCTAGTGATGTGCTATGTCCTTTTTTACGGGGGGGTCATTTTCGCTCATCTGCGTTACCAAGATTCAGGAGGGAAATTTAAATTCAATTTGGGCAGGCTATGCCAAGGTGGCCCCCACCTTCTCCAACACATTGGTCTGGTGATGAAGTGGTTGGCCACTGATAATTATATTACGGAAGGATTGAAGCACCAACTTGTAATCATTAACTTGATTAACCACAACAAGTACATCATTTATTACTATAACCAGAACTCAAGATTACTTAATAATGAAGATCTTTGCAAGTTGGTAGATGAATTAAGAGGTGTCCCTTTGCATGCTTACTAGAGCTGGTGGATGCATGCCTCAGGAAACACCACTAAAGATAATGATTGCAGCTCTCACCTCAACTTAGCTAATTCTCGGCTGAGTTTTCTTATCTCCTGCTCTGGTTTTTTTTGCTACATAACCATTTTCTGGTCCATGCTGCATCCCAATATCACTCTGGAGGAAGATATTATGGGGGGAGATTTAGTTTGGGTTGAGCCGAACACTATTGATAACTATTTTTGCAATGACCCTTACATTTGGATGTACATCAAGGAAAGGGGCATCATCCCATTCATGGAAGCCATGAATGGGTTTGAAGAGAACCTCTCCATGCAGTTTGTTAGTAGCTAGAATGACATGAGAGTTGTTATGGGAGATATATCATCTGAAATCAATTAGGATGTCATTGCCCAGGCCATGGGTCTTTCAACCAAGTGAAGGAGGTGGAAGAAAACCAGTAGGGTCACGGATGAGACCAATATGAACTGCTTCTATAGAAAAGATGAGGAACCTTATCAAGATGCGTGGGGGTTTCAACAGGGAATTCCTTCCATACCCGTGGGACCGGGTGTGCAAAATCATTATGAAATACTTTATTCTAGAGGGAAGGTATGGTGTTTTCCATTATAACCATTTCCCATTGCTCAATCACTTTTGCAACCATGATTCTATTTCTTTCCCATTCTTTTTACTGCACACCTTAGAGTCTACTGTTAAAGATGTCTACCATTGGATGACTCAAGATAGCAATTACACCATCCTCCACCAGGGTCTGATGTTTCAACTTTACAACTTCCACAGGGCCCTGTGTCCCCCTAAACCCATCTCTGTTCAACCTACTCCCTCCATCCATGGCCCCCCTGCTAGTTCTAAAAATGGTCTCAAAAAGACCTCAAAAAAACCTATTATGCCTTGTCAATCCCCTGACCACGCCCCTCTCATTTCCCCCAAAATTGGGGAGAAGAATAAACACAATCCATTCACTGCTAAACCCTCCTCCAAGAAACTGAGGAAAGATCCTTAAATTCTGTTAGTCGATTCTGATGTGGAGGATGGCATAACCCTGAGAAAATCCCATAGGTTTGCTAGCAAACCCCGAATGAAACAAATTATTGTTAGAAAGAACTATGTTAATGAGGAGGAAGAATTTGAGAAGGTTGAAAGTGATAAGGTGGAGGATGAGATGGAGGCTACGGAAGCCTCAGATTCCTCTAAGATGGGTACTACAGCCCCTGACTTTGAGATAAACAAAGATGACAATAAAACCACCTCCCCTTGTTCTAACTCTTGCCCCCCCACACATCTCTGAGGAGGATGGAAGAAAGTCTGAGGGCGGGCAGACTGTTGCTAAAGATGGGGATAAGGAGGAGGTGGTGCAGTGTGCGGGTTGTAATGCCATCTCTGAGGACCTGAATGGAGTGAAGAAGAAGCTGGATAATCTTGAGTCCCATGTCAAAAAAATTGGAAAATTTGCCATAAAGGTCATGCACTCCTCGGCTACTTCAATGTGCCTATTGCATCATGAGAAATTGGATCAGGGCAGGCTGGAAGGTGATACCATGAAGGAACTGTTTGAGTTCCTTGCTGAAGATTGGATTGGGCTCATTCTCTCACAGTACTTGGGAGTTGGAAAACATGCTTAATGGTGAAATTTGTTCCTTTTTGTTATAGTTTTGTTTCTAGATCAGCTGGATCCCTTTTAATTTAAGACTCTTCGTACTTTCCTCAATTATTATACTATGAACAATATGTTGTGTATCTACTATTTAAGGGGCTATTTGGATGAGATTGGTTTCAATCTTGGGTTATCGAATAGCTATAGGTGGTTTTTGTTTTTGATGTTTAAGGTAGGGATTGGCTAACTATTGCTTGTCTATTGTGTGTCTTCTTGTTTAGCTCTCTTTTGAGGCTTGTTGTTCTTCTAGGTCAGCCCCCCTATTTTGGTTGCTTTATTATCAAAAACAGTTAAGCATACTGGTTGGCACTGAAAGGTTAGGAAGGCATCCAAGTGTGATACTATGTAGGGTGAGTCTATTAGAAGGAGAAGACAAGCAGAGAGCAACCGATAAGAGATTAGAGAGAGAAATCTTATAACCAATAGAAGAAGGACTAGTGAAACAGAGGAAGTTGATAACTGGTAGACATCCATTGATCAGTTGTTGCAAAAGTCATTTGCAACTAGGTGCTATCATTACATTAAAATTTTATTTCATTAAATTACACCGATTTGGTGCTTGGTGTAGGGGTTGGTGCTCCTTGGGTTGGTTCTCTAAATCATTGTAATTTGTTGTTTCATTGTGAGGCTGGATTGGAGCAGTAGACTCCATCAACATTTCTCACTGAGGTCTTTCCCATATTGTGTTTTCCTCATACATCTAGTGTTGTGGGTTATGCATTTTTTATGTTTTCCTCTAATGATATCCATTCTTAACTTATCAGTTTGATAGTTTAGTGTTTAGATTGATAACTGATACTCTAAGCTTGATTTTAAAAGAAAAAAATTTAAGAACCATTGATTCACTCCCTCTCACTAGTACATTGTGCTCAACAATTGGTATTAGAGCCTAGTTTCCTGATTGATTAAAGATTTCTCTAGCTTGGGTAGATTTCGGTCAAAGAACACAATGGCAAGAAATGACTCTGCCTCCTCAAAAGCCCTAATGTTTGATGGATCTAACTATGCATTCTAGAGCAGAAGAATGGAGACCTATATTTCCTCCCTTGGTTTTGATGTGTGGATGTTTTTCAAGAATGGGTATATTTTCCCTAGTGTTCCTCCCAGTGATTTGGATGCTAATAAGGAGTATGAGAACAATGCAAAGGATAAAAATGTTATTCTAAGTGGGTTGTCAGATAATGAGTTTGTTAAAGTCATGCACTGTGCATCCACCAAGGAGATGAAATAAATTGTAGAGATTATTTGAAGGAGATGTCAAAGTCAAAGAGGCCAAGCTGCAATCACTAAGAGGCCAGATTGAAAGCATCAAGATGAAAGATGAAGAAAAGATTGCAGAATACCTTCACAAAGTAGATGAGGACTTGGAGAGGAAATTGTTGATGAGATTATTGTCAAGAAGGTACTTAGATCTCTCACACCTAAGTATGATACTAAGGTTTCTGCCATAGAGGAAGCCAAGGATCTGAAAACCTTCACAATGGATGAGCTATTTGGCTCTCTAATTGCCTATGAAGTGAGGACAACCGATGAAGAATCTTCAAGGAAAGAGGCAGATTTCAACTCCATCAAAAAGGGAAAGGAAGAGGTTGCTCACAAAGGATCCAGTGAAGACTCGGATGCATAGGTAGAAAATATTGTCATAAATCTCAAGAGAGGATCGAGTAAGTATAAAGGAAAGTTACCACTCAAATGCTTCAACTTTGGTAAAGTTGGTCACTTTACTACAAAATGTCCTTATAATGAAACTGGTGGAGATGATGAAAGAAGTTTTGGCAGATCTGCTGGTAAAGACAAAGAAAGAAAAGTCTATTGGAAAGGAAGAAGAAGCTACCAAAAGCAAAATAGCTTATATACCATTGAGGATGATGCCACAGATGAAGAAAGTGCATTAGAAGATGACTACCATGAAGATGAAAGAGAAGTTAACCTCTCTATGGTACTAGATGAACTGGTTGTGGAAGATGAGGAAGATGAAGACATTGAAGTTGAAGTGGATCTAGAAGGCAAACTCATAAGTGATCTTGAGGAATTAGGTAAGACTAGAAGAGAACTCAAGAAATTCAAACTCGCTACAATAGAAGAACAAGATCACTTGAAGCAATCCCTGGATGAGTCCAATCAAGTTATCTCTGACTTGAATCTCCAGTTGGAAGAAGCCAAGAGGATATGCAAAGTTACATCCTTTGATCTGATAAAGAAGGAAAAGGAGCATCAAGATCTGGAAGCAGAAATAGTGAAGCTCAGAAAGGAGATTGAAAAGACTAAGGATGAACTAAAAGTGAGAAGCAAATATTAGGGTAGCACAGAAGCCTTGGACAATATGTTGAGCAAATAGAAGCAATCTAAAGATACCAGTGGCTTAGGATTTGAAGAAGGACAATGTTCAAACAAAAAAGATACATCTGGTAAGGAGATACAATTTACTTCTTCAAGTGAAGGTGAAGAGAAGAAAACATTCACAATAAGCAAGGATACTGGTAAGAAGACTTATGCAGAAGTTGTTAGAAACCGCCACACAAACTGGTATACACAATCAATGAACTGGAGGCCACACTCAATGTATCAGAATTTAGATCTTAGGAGAAATGTAAGGGTTGGTCATGAAGGATTCACTAGAGTTAGCAGCATGAAAGGCAGACCCCCGATGAGACAGATGTTTGCTGGACCAAGGCAACACAACCAGTATGTTCCAAACTTTCATGGTTATTGTTATTGGTGTAATAAATTTGAACATAGGTTAGCTGACTGTAGATTAACAAATAATCCCACTATGATTTATGAAAGTAGAAATCTATTTAATGCACTCTGGGATATGAATGTTGTTTTCTATCAGTGCAATGGATTTGGCCATAAGAGATTTGAATGTAGGAAGACTAAACCAGTGTCCTACAATAGTTTCAAAGATTCATCTTTCAATGTAAATGTGAAATGCTATAACAATCAAGAGTTTGGACATATAGCAAAGCTTTGTAAGAATAGGAAAATCAAATAGAAGAGGACAACTCCTAATCAAGAACCGGTAGTCAAACTAGAGCACAAAATTGTAGGTGATAGGAAGAAGGAAACTCAATCGGTTTAGGTTTAGAAGGATAGGACAAAGTAGAATCAAGTCTGATAGTGCAGACTTCTCTACATGTAGCAAGAAGAAACTTGTGGGTTGTAGATAGCGGTTGTTCCAACCACATGACTGGTGATAAAAAGAAATTTATCAAACTTGAAGATTGGAATGGTGGCTCAATGAGATTTGGAGACAACTCAATCATCAAAATAAAGGGAAAAGGTACTCTAAATATTGATTGAAATTTGAAAGCAAGTGATGTATATTATGTGGAAGGCCTAAAGCACAATTTGTTGTGTGAGTTAGATGTGTGACAAAGGTTATAAATTCACATTTGATTCTACCACTTTCCAGATAAAGAAGGAGAGTATCGGTTAGATTTTAGCTAAAGGTAAGAGGACATATGGTAATGTATACAATCTGAAAGAATGTTTTGAATCCCAATGCATGTTGGGACAAGTGGATGAAAGTTGGTTGTGGCACATAAGTTTTGATAATCTAGTTGCAGTAAGCAAAAAGAGATATGTAAGAAATATACCACCAATTGTCAAACCGGTAAGCACATTTTGTGATGAATGTGTGAAAGGGAAGCAGACTAAAGTGAGCTTCAAGACAAAAGAACACAACTCAAGACCACTTGAACTTGTACATACACATCTGTGTGGTCTGAATAGAACAAGAGCTCTTGCCAGTGAAAGATATTTTATGCTCTTCATTAATGACTATTCAAGAATGACATGGGTCACTTTTGTACAAGATAAATCACAAGCATTTGACAGATTCAAGATCTTTCAGAATATGGTAGAGAAGTAAAGTGGGTGCAAGCTAAAATGCCTAAGATCAGACCAGGGTGGAGAGTTCACATCAAATGAGTTTGAATATTATTGTGAAAGACTCAGCCCCTAGGACACCACAACAAAATGGTGTAGTGGAAAGGAAGAACAGGATAGTCAAGGAGATGGCCAAAACCATGTTAAATGAGGCAAGTTTGTTACACATGTACTAGAAGGAAGTAGTTCATACTGCTACATATATCTTGAACCAAGTTCAACTAAGAAAAAACATCAAAATGACACCTTATGAGTTGTGGTATGACCAGGAACCATCACTCAATTACTTCAAAGTATTTGGAAGCAAATAGTTTATCAAGAGAGACATGGATGGTTTAGATAATTTTGACTCCAGGAGTGATGAAGGGATCTTCCTTGGTTACTTAACCAACAGTGAGGCCTAAAAATGATACAACAAAATACTTAGAAGAGTCATTGAAAGTGTGCATGTAAGAGTTGATGAGGATATGCATAAAGGAAGACAAGAAAAAATGAACCAGTGTGATGATTTCAATGATGAAGGTGAAGAAGTTCAGTTAGATAATGAACCGAAAGAAGAATCCAATAAGGTCCCTAATTGGTATGCCTACAAAAACCACTGGGAAGAGTAGATTTTAGGTAATAAGAGTGATGGTGTGCAGACTAGAAGAAGACTTGCCAGGCATGATGTCATGCCAAAAATTTAGGGCAAAAACGGAACGATTTTTTTTTTTTTAAATACTAATTTAATTAACATGTTTGCTCACACGACAAGCGTTAATGAAATCCCCATAATTATATTCGAGCTAATTCTGAAACGAACCAAGCATCGATAATTTGTTTAATTCTATTTGCGGAAAACTAACTGGTTTAATTTTATCTCCACGAGATACCTAGTCATTAGGTTTATTAAATCAATCACGTTAAAGAAAAATAGGAGAGAAAAATTAATTTAATCTCCAATATGACTATAGCCTAACCAACCATTTTTAAATTTCTCTTTATTACTTGCTTCAAATTATAACCAGAATTATATAAATATATATATATATATATATATATTTATATATACATATATATATATATATATATATTTATAATTAAATACTTAATCCAAATTATGACCAGAACTTATATATATACATATATATATATATTACATAAATTTTAAATATTTTAATTCTAATTCAAAAGCACAATAACTTTCTAAATATTAATTCATATTTCCCCAACCCTAATTAGGGTTCTATTTTCTCATTTATATATTATCAAATCTAATTATCATATTATTTTTTTAAATACCCTTGCCCTAGCCCCACCCGGGCTAGGGTTTAACCCATATTTTTTTAACAGAAAATCTTTTGCTGGGCCGAAGACCCCAAGGCGGCCATGTTTTTTTTTTCTTGTGCAGGTTACGGAAGATGGAGGCGGGGAGAGCCGTGGCTCCACTGTGTGGGTGCACAATGGGCGCCACGGCACCACTGTGTGTCCACACAGTGGGCGCCGTTAGCGGCTCCCCACTGTGTGGCCACACAGTGGCGGCCGCAGCCATCCACTGTGCGTCCACATAGTGGGAGCCGAAGCGGCTCCACTGTGTGTGCACACAGTGGACGCCATGCAGCCCTCACTGCGTGTACACACAGTGGGGTCCGCTTGGACCCAAAAACAATTCCTTTTTTTTTTTTAAATTTTGTTTTTTTAAAAATATAATATATATAAATATATATATATATAAATATATATTTATATATATATATATATATATTTATATTTATATAAATTTATAACCATAGTTAAAAAAGGGGAAAATATTTCAATATATATATATATATATATATATATATTTAAAAAAAAAAAAAAAGAGATTTACATGCAAAAATTTTAAACTAATATGACAAAGGGAAAATCATTAAGTTTATTCAGAAATATATATAAATTTATATATATATATATATATATATATATATATATATATATATATATATATATATATATATATATATGAGAAGCTCTTTAATCAACACTAACTAAAGATACAATTTAGAAATACATTTCAAGAAATACAATATACTTCTCTAGAATAAAAAGATTCATTGATTTTTTTTTTCCTAATAAAATATTTACATAAAACATCTTTTTTCTTTAAAATACTTAAGATTTTTCAGCATAAATAACTCCTACTTTGCCACAAGTAAAATATAGATAAAATTTAAATGAAATATATTCTTTTTTTTTTTTTTTTCCATAATACAAAGAAGCTTTTGCATGCAACTCAAAATAACTTTTCTTTTACTAAAAACCAGAAGTAGAAATAAAACAAGCTTTTCTTTTTCTTTCTTTAACAGCTCTAAGAAATTCTACCAATTTACAGGATGTTTTATGAATAGCCACAACAATAAAACTTCAAGTCTATTTTCAATAATTACAACTTGCTTCTCCTTTCTATGAATGAGGCATACTTCTATAACAAATTTAAACAAATATCTGCAACTGGATTTAAGTATCTTCAATAATAATCTTCTGTATCTTTTTCATGGATCCTATTCTCTTTCTCCTGACATTCCTACATAATAGATAAAACACAAATATGACCACAAAGTGCTCACCTCCTAGCCTAGGCTAACTGGTAGCCACCCCCGAGCTCGGAGAACCAATTCCTAGACGGGTAACAAACAGGCAAACACATAGAAATCAATGCATACAAATATTCCCGACACATTCCCAACTTGGCTTTCACAGCACCACACTTTGGTGATGAACATTTTCAAAGGGTGGTAGTGGACCAATACCCTGAGGAGAACTACAAGTATGAAATAAACAAGAAGCCACCTCATGGCACAATAATAATATCAAGAATCTCAACCCCTTATTCCTTATGCCCCCCAAAGGCATTCTAGCCTTATATCCCTCCTTATGACCCCCATTGCACAAACAGGCCATGCAGCAAGGGTCACACAAAGATCCCTTGTGATCGCTCTCAAAGAGAGTCTCTCACTCGAGGGTTGTCACTACTACCACCCTCAAGATCCTCTTCTCTCCCAAGAGTAATAGGTCTTGAGAAAACTCCCAAAACACAAACAAATCATAATGCAAAAATACCAAAAGATTTTCTAACATCAACTTTCAAGAACACAGATTTCTTACACCAACAAACTTCCAGACATAAACAAGAAGAAGACATTAAAAAGAATAACTGAAACAAACCTTAACCTGCCCAAAGGTATTATGATATTTGATGAAGAGCTGCCCAATCCACAAATCTTTTTCCTTCTACCCTTAATCAATTTTTCTATTCCATAATATTATTTTCTTTCAAATTTTCTTCTGTCTCCAAAAATGGAGAGTGGGTGATTAGCCTCCAATTCTCAAAAATCTTCCTTAAGAAGCTCTCTCTCTGAGTTCTCACAAGTTTCTAAAAACCAAAAAGGAAAGAAAGCAAAAATGCAAAAAGACTCTCATTCCAAAAGGAAAAATCTTGATTAGATTTAACTTCTAATTTTCAATTTTCACTCAACTCAAAAAAGCCAATTTTTAAAGCGTTAAAAAGATCATTATAAAGTAGAAACTTGCCTAAAATTACCCCTAACCCCTAGGTATACCTTATGGGCTTTAGGAAACCCTATTAAACTACCCCTAGGTGTTCATTTAACCCATTTTAAACCCCTCTGAAGTTTATTTTCAGGTCAAACATAAGTTGACCACCCCAAATATTATATTCCCAAACTATTTATGACAACACATTATTTTATTTAAGAAAAACTATAATTAAACACTTTCCCACCAAGAGACAAAATAAAACATTTAAATTTAAATCCACACATGTCAAGCGACACAAATAAAACATTTTTACAAAAATAAAACATGAAATTGTCTCTTGTGGTTTTTTACACAATAAATTTAAATAACACTTAACACTCATGCAGCATATACTGTTACGAATAAAATACAACACAAACGGGGTGTTGTCTCTCCAAATAGACAAACCCTGGCTTACGAACATACATAAGTCTAGGTTTGATTCTCCGTAATTTTCCATGGTCACATGGTAAATTTCCTGCGCATCTCAATTTACACATTAGTGCCTCCAAATATCCATATATAATATAATTCAATAATATAACAATACACATCATTACTTGCATACAATTTTCATCTGCACAGATTGAATACATTTTTAATCAAGTAAATTCACATAAGCAATTTCATCCCAATTCACATAAACTAAACATACATCATAGTTCTATATTCAGAGTAAAGTCCTGCAAATTCAATAACGACATCTATCATTGCAATATCATCCTATCTAACAATCATGTAGTGTTTTATCTCATAAAGCATATAAGTAAATCATCAAATCATAGCAATGTTATCCAAATCCTGAAATCATATAAGTTCTAAGTCTCAAAATGCATCAAAATAAACTATCCATAATAGTCTAAATGCAAAATCCACTGAATGTCAGACTGAGTCGAGGTGAGGCCTCACATCCTCCCCCTCTAGGCATGAACTTCCTCCTGGAGTTCATCAAAGAGGTGGGGGTACTCTGATCTCATACATGTTGCGTCCTCCCATGAAGCCATAACCTCATCATAACAATCCCACTGGACCCTAACCTGGTCCAGCTCTCAACCTCGAAGGGACAAAGTCTGGCGTGCCAAAATGCAAATGGGCTCCAAAGCTAGCTGCCCATCCGACTCCACCTGTAAGGCATCCTAATCTAAAATGTGAGACTCATCATAGATGTATTTTCTCAAAACTGAAACATGAAACACATCGTGGATGCGTGACAGGCTAGGTGGCAAAGCTAAACGGTAGACAACTGGGCCTATCCTCTCAAGAATCTCAAAAGGTCCTACAAAGCAAGGTGCGAGCTTAGAACCCTTTCCGTAATGGATTGGACTCTTATGCGGTCGAACTCTCAAGAAAACTCTGTCTCCAACCAGATAGCTACGATCTATCCTCTTTGCATCGGCATATTTCTTCTGTCTATCTTGAGCCTCTCTGAGATGCTGCCTAATCAAATCCACCTGCTGTTCCATATCCCGAACTAACTCAGGACCAATAGCAACTCTATCCTCTATGCAATCCCAACTCAAGGGCGTCCTGCAAGGCCTGCCATATAATGCCTGGTAGGGTGGCATCCCCAAAGAAGTGTGATGCCCATTGTTATAGGCAAACTCCACTAAGGGAAGGTACTCCTCCCACCGGGTCTGATGATCCATGACGTACATACGAAGCATATCCTCTAACACCTGATTGACCCTCTCCGTCTGACCATCTGTCTCCGGGTGATAGGCTGTACTAAAATTGAGCTTAGTGCCCATAGCTGCCTGTAATGACTTCCAAAAGGAAGAAGTGAAAAGAGAATCCCTATCAGAAATAATCTTGCGGGGTACGCCATGTAGTCTAACAATGTCTCGCAAGAACACCTATGCTACTGCTGGAGCTGTGAATGTAGTACGAACTGGTGAAAAGTGAGCTACTTTGGTCAACTTGTCAACTGTCACCAAGATAGCATCATGGCGACGAGAAGACATAGGGAGACCAATGATGAAATCCATGGATATAGTATCCCATTTCCACTCTGGTATAGCATGAGACTGAAGCAACCCACCTGGATGGTGGTGCTCCGCCTTTACCCTCTGACACTCGAGGCATCGAGCTACTATCTCAGCATTGAGCTGCCGCATTCTCAGCCAATGATACAACTGCCTCAAGTTAGCATGCAACTTCTTAAACCTGGGATGCACTGCATAAGGAGCTCTATGATCTTCTGTGACAATGAAATCTCGCAACCCTCCGGAGGAAGGTACATAAATGCGCCCTCTATGGCGTAACAGTCCATTGGACTCCAAAGAATAATCCACATATTTCCCTTCTAGAGTAACCTAAGATTGTATTACCTGACCAACCTCTGCATACCATCCATCCTCTGACAAGTGTCGAAGTATACGGTCTCTCAAGTCTGTGCCCATGGATATGGTGTAAGCCTCGTGACATCTCCTACTCAAGGCATCTGCAACTACATTTTCCTTTCCCTTGATGTAGTGAACGTCAAAATCATATTCGCACAAGAACTCCATCCATCTCCTCTGACGTGCATTAAGGTTCGGCTGAGTAAAGATGTACTGAAGACTCTGATGGTCTGAATGCAACTCGAAGTGATGTCCTAAAAGGAAGTGTCTCCACCTCACAAGTGCATGCACTACTGCTGCGAGCTCAAGGTCGTGAGTGGGATAATTAAGTTCATGAGTCTTAAGTTTCCTAGACTCGAAAGCTATGGCCCTACCATCCTGCATAAGAACTACCCCTAAACCCTCTAGGGAAGCATCTGTACAAACCATGAAGTCAGCTGAAGGATCTGGTACAACAAGGATAGGAGCGCTAGTAAGTGCCTTCTTGAGTTCCTGAAAGGCCTTCTCGCACTTCTCTGTCCACTCAAATTTCTTCCCTTTACACTGAAGAGAAGTAATAGGGTGTGCGACTCTGGAGAATCCCTTGACAAAACGTCGGTAATACCCTGCTAAACCCATGAAACTCCTGACCTCTGTCACACTGGTAGGCGCTGGCCAATCCATAATAGCCCTAATCTTTGATGGGTCAACTGAGATCCCATCACCGGAAATAACGTGCCCAAGGTAATTAACCTCAGATCGAAAGAAAGCACACTTCGATAGGCTGCCAAACAACTGGTTATCCCGCAAACACTGCAATACATGTTTCAGGTGCTCCTCATGCTCCTTCTCATTCTGAGAATATATCAGTATATCATCAAGGAACACAATAACAAAATGGTCCAGAAAGGTACGGAACACCCCATTCATGAGGCTCATAAAGACTGTTGGGGCATTCGTAAGTCCGAACGGGACTACGGTAAACTCATAGTGACCATATCTAGTGCGAAATGTGGTCTTGTGGATATCACTTTCCACTATTCTCAACTGATGGTATCCTAACTTCAGATCTATTTTGGAAAAGACTTTGGCACCCTGAAGCTGGTCAAATAAATCATCAATTCTGGGCAAGGGATATCGGTTCTTGATGGTTACTTTATTTAGCTATCGATAATCCATACACAACCGGCAAGATCCATCCTTCTTCTTAACAAAGATTACTGGTGCACTCCAAGGGGATACGCTAGGACGGATATGACCCTTCTCAAGAAGTTCCTCGAGCTGAATTTTAAGTTCATTAAGCTCATTTGTGGTCTTTCTATAAGGTGCTCTGGAAACTGGCTCGGATCCTGGTACTAGGTCTATATGAAAATCAATCTCTCTGCGGGGAGGCATTCCCGGTAACTCTGAAGGAAATACATCTGAATATCCCTTAAGGATAGGATGGTCATCAAGCGATGTTTCTTTTTCCTCCTATTCCCCTCTGTCACTGATAGTGATAGCAAAAAGCTAACATCCCTTCTACATGCTCTACTTAAGCTGCATTACGGAGATCATACGAAGAGACACGGGCCTCTGAATCCCGGTGATAACTATGGGCGAACCATGATCATCCTCACACTCGATCTTTTTCAGGCGGCAATCCATCTTGGCTCTGTGGGCATAAAGCCAATCCATGCCAAGTACGATTCTGTAAGATCCAAGTGGAGTCACTCTAAGGTCAACTAAAGTGGTGGTCTTGCCAATCTGTAGCTGACATGCCCTAACCTCTGATTCCACTGACACTCTAGCCCCTGAAGCTAATTCCACTTCCCAACTGACACCCTGCCTAGTTGCCACTAGCCCACAACGCTCCACAAATAGTGGAGATATAAAGGAGTCAGTAGCTCCTGAATCAAACAAAATAGATACATTGTTACCTTTGATTATACCTGTAGATTTGATAACCGTGGCCCGATGCTCAGCCTGGCAGTTGTCAACCGCTGCGAAAACTCTATGGGACCTGCCCATATCACCAACTGTCGTCTCTGAAGCAGCCATCCGCTGACTCCCTGCTACCTGTCCCTGAGGGCAATCCCTTGCCATATGCCCCATGGCTCCACACGTAAAGCAAGCACCCCATGCCTGGAACTGGGCACCCTGAGGCCTAGAGAATGACTGACCTCCTGTCCTACTGGATCCGCTGTACCCACCCCTGGAGGACTGCTGAGTCCCCGCCGGCTGTGTGTACTGCCCCTGTGCTCTCTGATCACTTTTCTGTCCCTGAGTCTACCACTGCTTGGGCTTGGAGCCCTACTGATATTGTGGAGGCTTCTGCCTCTGGTTCTGTGGTATCTGTTGTGGAGGAGGGGGTTTGGAGAACCCTTGAGAATTTTGGTTGTTCCCTTTCCAATGTGGTTTCTGGAATCCATAAGTCTGAGGTGTGGGATTTCAGTTCTGAAACCGATCCCTATTGTCTTGTGGTCTAACCTGAATTTCCTCGGCAATCAGTGCCTTCTCTATAGCAACTCGAAGGCTCTCTGGAGTGGACATCCTAACCGGCCCGGCTATACCAGCATTTAATCCCCTGATGAAGCGGTTTACAAGAAGTTTCTCATCCTTTAGATAATCTACATAAGGAAACAACTCAAAGAATTTACTCTCATACTGGGTTACTGACAAGCCTTTTTGTTGGAGATCATGAAATTCGTCTATACGACGCTGCCTGAAGTGTTTTGATAGGTACCTCTCACAGAACCTCTCTGTGAATATCTCCCAAGTGACTTTATCAGGAACTAATCCGCATTTGTACTCTTCCTGTCTCCACCAAGTGGAGGCTGTCCCTCTCAGAAGATGAACTGCAACACATGCTTTCAAGTTGCTCTCATAAGAACGCAATGCAAAACACCTCTCAAGACTCAAAATCCATGCCTCGTCCTCTACTCCATCTGTAGAACCTCCGAAGGATGGTGGTTGGAGGCGCATGACCTCCCTGATGAGATCCCCTAGATCTCGACGACCTCTCTCAAAATAAACTGGTTCCACCGCTGGAGGTGGTCCTGGCATATGCACTGACTCTGGCTCATTTCCACCCTGACTCTCTACAGGAATCGGAGCTGGGCTCCTGCTTCGTTCTCTATCAACAGATCTATGACTCCCAGAGTCATGACTCCTAACCTGAGGGTTCTCTGCTGGGATCCTTTCCTGAACAATGCCAATAAGATTCTGAATGGCTGCTAAGAGGTCTCGGTTAGGTTCATTTGGCTGTTTGGGAGGTGCTTCTGGGTTCTCCTCTGGAACCGATGCCTCCCTCTCTACCTCATCGCGTGCTATGCGCACACGTCTAGGACCTCGTCCGCGCTTGCGAGCTTGTCGCGTCATTGGAGGCATCCTAAGAGGAAAATAAGGCAAAACAATTAATTTATTTCTTTTAGAATTAAATTCAATTAAATTCAAAATTCCATTTAACAAAATAATTTTAAATATTTTAAGGCGAAACGTGAGTGAGTAAGGATCCTAGTGTGGAAACCTTGCTCTGATACCAAAATGTCATGCCCAAAATTTAGGGCAAAAACGGAACGATTTTTTTTTTTTTAAATACTAATTTAATTAACATGTTTGCTCACACGACAAGCGTTAATGAAATCCCCATAATTATATTCGAGCTAATTCTGAAACGAACCAAGAATCGATAATTTGTTTAATTCTATTTGTGGAAAACTAACTAGTTTAATTTTATCTCCACGAGATACCTAGTCATTAGGTTTATTAAATCTATCACGTTAAAGAAAAATAAGAGAGAAAAATTAATTTAATCTCCAATATGACTATAGCCTAACCAACCATTTTTAAATTTCTCTTTATTACTTGCTTCAAATTATAACCAGAATTATATATATATATATATATATACATATACATATACATATACATATACATATACATACATATATATATATATATATATATATTTATAATTAAATACTTAATCCAAATTATGACCAAAACTTATATATATACATATATATATATATATATATATATATATATATATATATATATATATATATATCCACATATATATATATATATATTGATACATATATATATATATATATATATATCCATATATATATATATATATATATATATATATATATTGATACATATATATATATATATATATATATATTACATATATTTTAAATATTTTAATTCTAATTCAAAAGCACAATAACTTTCTAAATATTAATTCATATTTCCCCAACCCTAATTAGGGTTCTATTTTCTCATTTATATATTATCAAATCTAATTATCATATTTTTTTTTAAATACCCTTGCCCTAGCCCCACCCGGGCTAGGGTTTAACCCATATTTTTTTAACAGAAAATCTTTTGCTGGGCCGAAGACCCCAAGGCGGCCATTTTTTTTTTTCTTGTGCAGGTTACGGAAGATGGAGGCGGGGAGAGCCGTGGCTCCACTGTGTGGGCGCACAGTGGGCGCCACGACACCACTGTGTGTCCACCCAGTGGGCGCCGTTAGCAGCTCCCCACTGTGTGGCCACACAGTGGCGGCCGTAGCCGTCCACTGTGCGTCCACACAGTGGGAGCCGAAGCGGCTCCACTGTGTGTGCACACAGTGGGCGCCGCGCGGCCCTCACTGCATGTACACACAATGGGGTCCGCTTGGACCCAAAAACAATTCCTTTTTTTTTTTTTAAATTTTGTTTTTTTTAAAATATAATATATATAAATATATATATATATATATATATATATATATATTTATACTTATCTAAATTTATAACCATAGTTAAAAAAGGGGAAAATATTTCAATATATATATATATATTTAAAAAAAAAAAAAAAGAGATTTACATGCAAAAATTTTAAACTAATATGACAAAGGGAAAAGCATTAAGTTTATTCAGAAATATATATATATATATATATATATATATATATATATATATATATATATATATATATATATATATATATATATATATATATATATATATATATATATATATATATATATATATATATATGAGAAGCTCTTTAATCAACACTAACTAAAGATACAATTTAGAAATACATTTCAAGAAATACAATATACTTCTCTAGAATAAAAAGTTTCATTGATTTTTTTTTTCCTAATAAAATATTTACATAAAACATCTTTTTTCTTTAAAATACTTAAGATTTTTCAGCATAAATAACTCCTACTTTGCCACAAGTAAAATATAGATAAAATTTAAATGAAATCTATTCTTTTTTTTTTTTTTTCCATAATACAAAGAAGCTTTTGCATGCAACTCAAAATAACTTTTCTTTTACTAAAAACCAGAAGTAGAAATAAAAC
Organism: Cryptomeria japonica; assembly: GCF_030272615.1. NCBI lineage: Eukaryota > Viridiplantae > Streptophyta > Pinopsida > Cupressales > Cupressaceae > Cryptomeria > Cryptomeria japonica. The sequence continues at coordinate 614,986,364 of NC_081410.1, read as the reverse complement.
AAGCTTTTCTTTTTCTTTCTTTAATAGCTCTAAGATATTCTACCAATTTACAGGATGTTTCATGAATAACCACCACAATAAAACTTCAAGTCTATTTTCAATAATTACAACTTGCTTCTCCTTTCTATGAATGAGGCATACTTCTATAACAAATTTAAACAAATATCTGCAACTGGATTTAAGTATCTTCAATAATAATCTTCTGTATCTTTTTCATGGATCCTATTCTCTTTCTCCTGACTTTCCTGCATAATAGATAAAACACAAATATGACCACGGAGTGCTCACCTCCTAGCCTAGGCTAACTGGTAGCCACCCCCGAGCTCGAAGAACCAATTCCTAGATGGGTAACAAACAGGCAAACACATAGAAAGCAATGCATACAGATATTCCAAACACATTCCCAACTTGGCTTTCACAGCACCACACTTTGGTGATGAACATTTTCAAAGGGTGGTAGTGGACCAATACCCTGAGGAGAACTGCAAGTATGAAATAAACAAGAAGCCACCTCATGGCACAATAATAATATCAAGAATCTCAACCCCTTATTCCTTATGCCCCCCAAAGGCATTCTAGCCTTATATCCCTCCTTATGACCCCCATTGCACAAACAGGCCATGCAGCAAGGGTCACACAAAGATCCCTTGTGATCGCTCTCAAAGAGAGTCTCTCACTCGAGGGTTGTCACTGCTACCACCCTCAAGATCCTCTTCTCTCCCAAGAGTAAGAGGTCTTGGGAAAACTCCCAAAACACAGACAAATCATAATGCAAAAATACCAAAAGATTTTCTAACATCAACTTTCAAGAACACAGATTTCTTACACCAACAAACTTCCAGACATAAACAAGAAGAAGACATTAAAAAGAATAACTGAAACCAACCTTAATCTGCCCAAAGGTATTATGATATTTGATGAAGAGCTGCCCAATCCACAAATCTTTTTCCTTCTACCCTTAATCAATTTTTCTATTCCATAACATTATTTTCTTTCAAATTTTCTTCTGTCTCCAAAAATGGAGAGTGGGTGATTACCCTCCAATTCTCAAAAATCTTCCTTAAGAAGCTCTCTCTCTGAGTTCTCACAGATTTCTAAAAACCAAAAAGGAAAGAAAGCAAAAATGCAAAAAGACTCTCATTCCAAAAGGAAAAATCTTGATTAGATTTAACTTCTAATTTTCAATTTTCGCTCAACTCAAAAAAGCCAATTTTTAAAGCATTAAAAAGATCATTATAAAGTAGAAACTTGCCTAAAATTACCCCTAACCCCTAGGTATACCTTATGGGCTTTAGGAAACCCTATTAAACTACCCCTAGGTGTTCATTTAACCCATTTTAAACCCCTCTGAAGTTTATTTTCGGGTCAAACATAAGTTGACCACCCCAAATATTATATTCCCAAATTATTTATGACAACACATTATTTTATTTAAGAAAAACTATAATTAAACACTTTCCCACCAAGAGACAAAATAAAACATTTAAATTTAAATCCACACATGTCAAGGGACACAAATAAAACATTTTTACAAAAATAAAACATGAAATTGTCTCTTGTGGTTTTTTACACAATAAATTTAAATAACACTTAACACTCATGCAGCATATACTGTTACGAATAAAATACAACACAAACGGGGCGTGGTCTCTCCAAATAGACAACCCCTGGCTTACGAACATACATAAGTCTAGGTTTGATTCTCCGTAATTTTCCATGGTCACATGGTAAATTTCCTGCGCATCTCAATTTACACATTAGTGCCTCCAAATATCCATATATAATATAATTCAATAATATAACAATACACATCATTACTTGCATACAATTTTCATCTGCACAGATTGAATACATTTTTAATCAAGCAAATTCACATAAGCAATTTCATCCCAATTCACATAAACTAAACATACATCATAGTTCTATATTCAAAGTAAAGTCCTGCAAATTCAATAACGACATCTATCATTGCAATATCATCCTATCTAACAATCATGTAGTGTTTTATCTCATAAAGCATATAAGTAAATCATCAAATCATAGCAATGTTATCCAAATCCTGAAATCATATAAGTTCTAAGTCTCAAAATGCATCAAAATAAACTATCCATAATAGTCTAAATGCAAAATCCACTGAATGTCAGACTGAGTCGAGGTGAGGCCTCACAAATGATGAACAGGTCAATTTTTGCCTCATGACTAAAGTGGAACTTAAGACATTCAATGAGGCCAAAAAAAGTTAGAAATGGATGGATGCCATGGAAGAAGAGTTGCAGTAGATTGAAAAGAACAAGACTTGGGAATTAGTCCCTAGAGCGGAAGACAAGAACATCATTGGCACCGAATGGGTCTACTGGAACAAAATAAATAAAGAAGGTAAAATTGTTAGGCATAAAGCTATACTTGTATGCAAGGGTTACTCTCAAGTAGAGGTCATTGATTTTGAAGAAACATTTGCACTAGTGGCTAGACTAGAAGCAATTAGGATGTTTCTATCTTTTTAAGCCTACAAGGGTTATAAGGTATATTATATGGATGTAAAATTTTCCTTCCTAAATAGAAATTTAGAAGAAGTGTACATGGAACAACCAGAAGAATTTATGTTACATGATGATGAAACCTTTGTGTGTCAGTTGAAGAAAGCCATATATGGTTTAAAGCAGGCTCCTAGAGAATGGTATTCAAGGATAGATAAGTACTTGAAGGAGAAAGGATTCAAAAAGGGGAGTGTTGACAATAATCTATACATCAAGGTATATGGAAATCACATGATCATTGTGGTTGTGTATGTAGATGACATCATTTTTGGAGGCAACAAGGACACTTTTTGCAAAGATTTTTCTGATCAGATGTAGTCAGAGTTTAAGATGTCAATGCTTGGTGAGTTGACATATTTTCTTGGTTTGTAGATATCTCAACTAGATAAGGGAATCTTCATCTCAAAAAACAAGTATGCAAAGGACATGCTAAAGAAGTTTCAAATGGAGGACTACAAACCAGTGAGTACCCCCATGGTGACCAGAAGAAAACTGAGAAAGAATGATGAGTCACCGGTAGTGGATCAGACCTTGTATAGATCCATGATAGGTAGTTTATTGTATCTTACTACTGCTAGACTGGATATAGTGTAAGCAGTATGTATGGTGGCTAGATTTCAAGCATCACCTAAGTAGTCACATATGAATGCAGTTAGAAATAATTTTAGATACCTAGAAGGGACACTAAATTATGGATTATGGTACTCTAAACAAGGGGAATTATTCTTGGAAGCATATACTGATGTTGATTGGGTAGGTTGCATTGATGACCGGAAGAGCACAATTGGTGGTTCCTTCTTCCTAGCTGATTGGTTGGTCTCATGGCATAGCAAGAAGAAAGATTCAGTCTACCTATCAACTGCTCAATCAGAATACATTGTTGATGCCACATGTTGCTCTCAGGTGCTTTGGATGAAGCAGATGCTCAAAGACATACAGGTGGCTATATCTAATCCTATTTCCATCTGGTGTGACAATTCAAGTGCCATCAACATATCAAAGAACCCGGTGATGCATTCAAGGACAAAGCATATAGCCATCAAGTATCATTTCCTCAGAGAGAAGGTTGAAAGACAAGAAGCAGTGATGAAATATGTCCCAAGAGGAGAACAAGTAGCATACATCTTCACCAAACCATTACTGGTAAGCACTTTTGAGTACTTAAGAAACAAGTTGGGAGTTGTGTCACCTTCTTCATCCACTTAAGTCTGTAAGGAGATATATGGTTCAGGAGGAGTTCATAGAAGTATCTTTGTCTCTTGAACCACATGCTAATCAAAGTGATAGTTCATGATTTAATATCTCTATATTGACTATAATAACTAAGAGAAGATTTGACAAAGGGGGAGATACGTTTGAATCAAAGGGGGTGAATGAAGTACCCTGACCCTTTGTAATTGTGTCAAAGGTGGAGAAATGAGAAATCAACTAGTGTGAAGAGTTGTAGTGAGTTGACATCAATGCCAAAGGGGGAGATTGTTGGCATTAGGTAATCATTGTTGGCATTAGGTTGTCATTGATGTCAGCCGGTATGGCATGGTTACTGGTGAGTAAGCAGTGATGACTGGTATGGGTGAGGTAAGACATGCTATCAACCAATATGAAGGATGAAGTGTGTAAGAAAACATAAATGTATGTTACTGGTACACATGAAATGCATCATCTATCGGTAGAGTAGGACCACCGACAAGGAAAAGAAAGCAAGCTAGCAAAGAAGAACAAAGGGATGTGAACTAGTATACAAAGAGAAGTTTAATGCTATCAGTAAATGGACTTAGTAGATGGACCAGCATGTTTGATGGAAGGCCAAGTTGATCCACTGATAGAGAAGTAGTCAAAAGGTATGAAGGTCCAACTGGTGAAGTTAGGTTATACCGGTAAGGTGTGTTGAATTGGTAGTGAGTCTTGGTTGGTGAAGGATGTCAAACCGACTTTGTAGTTTGAGTAGAGGTGGATGTCGATGAGGACGACAGGTGGACACTAGGTGGTGAGCACGCAGAGGTCGGTGAAGTATTCATCAACATAGTAGTCTGATGAGTAAATCGACATTAATGAAGAATCCACAAATCATGGGATGATGGTAAGATGTTGTGGCTCAAGGAAGATAGAGTGGTAAGGTGATTGTACTAACCTTGCAGGATGATCTGATCCTTGTACTCATTGGCTGAAGGAAACAGTCGAGCCATTAATAGCGATTGACAAAGCGACGTAGAAAAGCATGTCATAGACATCCAAAAATAAAAACTTTCACATTGAAAAGTGAGGAGATGGTGGTGCTATTTGATGTGATGCAAGTCACCATTCCTGAAAACCAGATCAGATCAGATTTGATGTAGATTGTGATGGTGAAGGAAAACCCTAACACACCATTGTTTGAATGTTTCTTTTGGTGGGAACCCTCATAGATAAATATATTAACTCGAGACTAAGATTGATGGATTTCTGATGATGTATGCAAATTGAGAGGAATAAGAGAGTCTGAGAAAGAAGAGAAACTATTTGCCTAAGAGTTATATTATGAAGAGTTAAAGTGTGTGTTAGCAGGTTGAACTAGTGTGAGGTTGTAATTGGTAGTGATAGAGTAACTGGTAAACTTATATAGTCTTAACAGTCAAGCATATTGGTATGAATTGAAAGGTTAGGAAGGCATCTGAGTGTGATACTATATAGGGTGAGGTTCTGAGAAGGAGAAGAGAAGCATAGAGCAATCGATAAGAGTTCAGAGAGAGCAATTTGATAACCGACAAAAGAAGGACAGGTGAAACAGAGTAAGTTGATAATCGATAGACGTCCATTGATCAGGTGTTGCAGAACTCAGTTGCAACTAGGTACTATCATTGCATTAAAATTGTATTTTATTATATTACACCAAGTTGGTGCTTGGTACAGGGGTTGGTGCTCCTTGGGTTGGTACCCTAAATCAGTAAGGGTTGGTACTACTTGGGTTGGTGCCCTAAATCATTGTAATTCATTGTTTTATTGTGAGGCTGGATTGGAGTAGTAGACTCCAGCAACATTTCTCACCAAGCTTTTTCCCATATTGGGTTTTCCTTGTATATCTAGTGTTGTGGGTTATGCATGTTAGATTCAATGACAATCTCAAAGACACCTGAGAGTGGGGGCGGTGAATCAGTGTCTAACCGGTTAAATGAATATTTAAACTCATTTATAACTTTGCAACCCAAAACAGTGTAGCGGTAAACAAGAATTAATGCAGTAAACACAAATAACAGAGACAACATAGAAACACACCATAACACAATATATTTTAATGAGGAAACCCGGTGTAGGAAAAACCTTGGTGGGATTTGTGACCCACAATATTTACTCACTGGCCAATGAATAAATACTACTTACAATAAGGGCATGCACATGCAGGAAGGCCAACTTCCTGGAGCGCACTACTCAAAAGACTCTCACTAACTATGATATGGATAATTAAATCCAATACAATGTACTTCTCAAAATAGCATCTCAAATGCCTAGTTCAGTTGGTTTAAGCTTAGCTAAATACCTTAACCAAAACCCTCGATGTCCACTATATCACCTCATACAATAATTACATTCTACCATTACTACCTCTACATCATCAAAATGACCTATGAGATCTCATACAAATATGAGTCTACACAATATACCAAGTCAGCTTACAAATATTTAATTACATTTAAAAAACAATTTACATTTACAAAACGTTATCCCATGTCGGCCTGAGTGCCGGTATACTTCATTTCTGTTGTAAACTGGATGTTGGTGAAAGTGCTTGCCAGTGTTGGTGTCTGCCGGTGTATGATATCTATGATGCCGGTGCATGTGTAGAAACCTGTCGCCGGTTGATTGCCAGTTGGTTGCCATCAATGAAAACATAAACTCTTCTCATAAGAGTGTAGAATACCAACAATCTCCTCCTTTGGCATTGATGGTAACACTCATGAGAAAAATCAACATGGTTATCCCAAAACTAAAATCCAAAAAGATGTGCTCCCCCTAAGCAAGTGATCTCCTCTATACATGCATTTTTCTCTCCACTACTCCCACTTTGACATCAATGACAAAGGATGTCGTAAATAATCAAAGAGTACAAAAAATGCTACCTCATCGCCTATAACCAGTTGGTTACAATCTGAAAAATGTCCGCCAAAACTAGGTTCAAACTCTGCATAAACTTGTTGCTATCAGTTAGAATTGCCCCAGTTTGCTCGATCATACCAGTTAGATAGTGCATTTGCTACTCCAGTGATCATTCTCCTTGAACTGTTTCCTTAGATAACTCAACCCATTGAGTAATGAGACTGCCCAATTCTAGACCAAGTTTACTTTTGAGTTACCAAACTTTGGACCTTATTCTTGCTTTCTCTTTCTTAAGTTTCTCTAACTTCTCAAAAATTGCCATTTCCTGCTCAAAAACTGAGATAAGTTCAGATAAACCTAGCATGTTGTTTTCTATGTCATCAATCTCTTTTTGTGTCTTCTTGATCTCCTCATCAATGTCCTCTATCAAATAGTGCAGTTTAAATGCTTCTCTATATAGCTCCTTATACTCCAAAATTGTATAATTAAGTACCGGTAAAAGTGTGTCCAAGTGATCGGTACATTTCTTTATAGTGTTTTCAAAGAATGTATTTTTCTCTTTGTCAAATATCTCCTTAATGGTATTCTCTTTCACCTTTTCCAGAGTTAGAGCATTTTCATAAATAAATTTGGACAATGTATCCAATTTACCTAAAGAATCATTAATGTGATCTATCTTACAAGTAGGTGCAATCATCTTCAAGATAGGTAATGTGTTATCAATAGCCTTAAATGCTAAGGCATCGCAATCTGTTATCCTCTTGATAGAGTCCAAAAGAACATCTGTGATGTTAGTCCATCTGAATTCTCCTACTAATGTGCTAGATTCTCCAATTACCTTTATTATTTGTTCCTTATTGCCAAAAAATTATTGCTCTTTACTTACATTTTCTTCTAGTGGATCTGTCTATGTTTGTACCTCTTCCTTTGATGGTTTGTTAGTTGTCTTATCCTCTATAGGTTTCTCAGTTTCTGGTTGCTCTGCTTGAGCCAGTATCTCAGTGTTCTGAGAGTCAACAATTTGTGTCGATTTCTCAATCTTCTGAGAGTCTACAGTGTGTGCCAGTTTCTTAGAGACCTTTATATTTTCATTATCAGTTGCCTTTTCCTTATCTACAATAATGTTTATATCTTATGTATCTATATTCATTGTGAAAAGTATCTCAAACTCTGGGTTAGTATCATCATGAGTGATACCTTCAGCAGCCATATCTGTGGATTAGCTGTGTGTACCGAAGGGGTATCCTGAGGTGGCAATGGAAGATTATCTATAATATTTATAGTAGGAAGACCACCAACTTTACCTTTTCCCTTGTCTTTCTGATATACCTTGAATGTCTTGTCCATTTTTGGTCTATTTCTTTCCTCTTTCTTTTCCTTCTCAACAAAAAATATGTCCCAGCTGTCTGCAGTCTCATCTACAATTTCCTTAACCCTTCCAACCATTAGGATTACTTGCCGATGTCACTAACAAATACTAATCGATTAGCTTCAGATATAAGCTCATCTATCTCTTCCATAGAGTTTACCGGATGTACAGCCAAAAGTGCTTCAAGTTTCAATTTCTTGTCAAGTTCCATCACTTATAGTCATTTAGCCTCAAGTATTAGATAGAGATCATTAGGTAAAACATCCACAACCTCAATCAAAACTTTCTTGTAAATATCCAAATGTAGAATAATTCTTTCTTCAATAGTTACTTTGTTAGAATATTTAAAAGAATGATACCATTTATTTACATTTACTAGATTTCCTTCTTGAGTTATTTCATTCAGTAGATCATCCAGTGTAGGGGTAATCAATGTTTGTTTCTTCTTTGGTGTAAGCTTCTTCTGCAGTTCCCTAATTGCCTATTGTTTCTTCCTTACTGTCCTAGTTTTCTTAGGAGGAGGAGAAGGTACCTATGGAGTTTTCCTTTTCCTTTCCACTCTCTTAAACTCAGCAGCCTTGCCACTGTCAGTATCAAAAGATGTCACAACCGGTGAAACATGTGCTTCCGGTTGTAGTCCTTTAAGCTCACTAGCTGATATACCACTGATATTCATGACATTTTCCTTAATTTAACTAGTCTTCTTAGAGGCATCTCTAATAAACTTGTCTCTTTTCTTCCTTTCTTTCTGCATAGATACATTACTTGCAATAGTTTCTGCATTACCATATATTCCTTGAGATGGCTCCCTAGGTGTATCAAGTAGGGAATTTGCATATGTTTCCAGAATGGGTAGGTCTACCTCATAACCCATCTCAGTAACCCAAATAGTTCTAGGGCTTAGTGTTTCCATCCAAGGCTCATCTCTTTTAATAACAAAATAGATTTGCTTGTCATATTTATCAACTATGCTCTATGGTAATCTCTCTCTTGCTCTCATCTTAGTTTGAAAAGATTTGAAGTAATACGTTATGATCTTATCACAGTCAATGCCCATACCAATGAAAGCTTCCTCTATTTGTTTTCCCACTGGGATGTCATAACCAAAATCTTTGTGACCTATGTCAGGTATCTCTTTGGTAAACTATAGCATTAAGCATACTAGTAGGTTCCCAAAATAGAAAGTACCTTTCTTATCTCCCTTAATCTTCTTCAATTTGTCAATTAGTTCATCTTTAAGCCATTCACAAACATCTATCTTAGCATTATTGTTCACCATCTCATATGCACTGTGAATACAAAGGCTAGAAACCAAATTCAGTCTATTAGCATGTGTTGCTTTATATCCAAGTATCATACTAACATAGCTCACATTTATATCCCTAACATCATTGAATCTAAGTGATCTTCTATTAGATGTGGCTCCAGTTAAGCTTGTCACACTCTTGTTAGGTATTTTCTTGGTTTTATCAGGTCTACTACCGGTTGAAGGTAAGCCAATGATTGCCTTAATTACTTCCTTGGTTATCTTGCAAACAGATTCTAACCACATGAACTCTCCATGGACTCTGCTCAATACAAGTCTTACAACTTCCTTTGGAAATTTGGAAATGTTCAGTATTTCTACAAAACCTAAGTCTTCCACAATCTTATGTTCAAGTTTAATCACACCTTTTTCATTGGTAATAACCTCATTAAACATTTTCTTCAAATCCTCAATCCCTAGGTCTTCTATGTTGCAATGGATGTAGATTCTAGGGTCTTTTGCAAATGCGACACCCTTTAGAATTTTCAAAAAAGCTCCAACAGAATCATCTTGCTTTGTGATCTCGGGGATAATCTTAAACACGGGTCTAGGGCATTTGATGTTTTCAATAATGATAGGTTTTGCAATAAACTCAGGAACAAAAGATGAAGTTGTCATTTTGATAAATACCTCTTAACTTGAAATTCTCTGAATGTCTGAAAATCACTTCGTTGCTTTGCCTTAGAATGCCCTTGCTTAATTTCGCGCTCTTTGAATGCTTGGTGAGTCGAAATGACAATTTTCTGGTGCTTTATAGCAAAAAAGGGTTCTTTAAAACTGCATTAAATGCTCGCCAATTAAGTGAAAACTTAACATATCCATTGGTAATGAAGAAATGTGTCTTCTTCCCATCAACCGAGGGTAAAATGCATGATTTTCAATTTGCTGCAATACCCCCTCAGAATTATTCCTTAGTTAGATGAAGAATCTCCTACCAATGGAGGGTTACTCTGTTCTATCGGTGCAAAGATAGATTCATCAACTTTATGATACACCTTCTTAATCCATTGTTTTGAAAATTCTTGCTTTATTTCATTTACCTTTTCTTTTCCCTTCACACTAGATCCTTTATTGTTCACCAGTATAGTCTTGCTTCTACAAAATTTTGCAATATGCTTAATCTTGTTGCATGCATAACAAGTTACAGTATTCCTCTGAATAGCTTTTCCATATCCTTGACCATTTTGTGTTCTGCATTGATTAGATAAATGTCCAAATCTACGACAAACTTAGCATTTCACATTCATTCTGCAATTTTTTGATTTCTGACCAACTTTATTGCATTTGGGACATTGACCGGTGGGTAAGTTTGTATTTTTATTATTTCTAAATCTGCATTGATTTTCTCTATGACCATATTTGTTGCAATTGAAACATTTCCCATTGAATTTATAAGCATTAGGTTGTCTTACCGATTTACTGTGATCTTGATTGTTTGCAGTCCTAGAACTTTCTCTATGTTCAAATCCAAGTCCAATTGTGTCTCCATCAGGTTTTTGTTTTTTCAGCATGTCATCAAGTCTTTCTGAACTTTTCTTGAATTTTTCTTTGTGTTCATTTGCAGTGATCAACTCATTTTCAAGAATTCCATCTTGTCTCACAAACTCATCTTTATCATGTTGCATGTGAATTAGATTTGTCTTTAGCATATCAATTTCATGACTGAGTCTTAGATTTTCATTACCTCCATTATTAAGTCTCCTCGTCAAGTCTTCTTCATTCTTCTTCCTATCTTCAATATCCTTACATAACCTCATAATCATATCTTGCATTTCATTCCTCATATTAGTGTTTTCTTATCTCAATTTGTTTGCAATATCACTAAGAGTTTTCTTTTCATCATCATGTTTCTGCATTTGCTCATGAAGTTATTTTCTCTTATTTTGTGCTATAACCAAGTTCTCCTGAAGTCCTTTAATGAATTCCTTAGCAGTCCTCAAATCATCTTCAAGTTTGATATTCTTTAATTTTTCTGCATTGAAATCTTCAAGAGCTCCTTCCAACTATTTTCTTAAGTTCTCCATCTATACCAGTTTCAGAATCTTCCTCAAGTTGTTAGGCTTTTGCAAATAGAGGACCATGCTAGGTCCCGGAGACAACTGAGAGGGGGGGTGAATCTGTTGTCCAATAAATTCAACCAAAATTAACTTAACCAAAACTTAATGCTTAATGCTAATAAACCAAACTTTATGCCGGTAGACAGTTTTATCAGTTAATTGCAGTACCGATAAAGATTAATGCATGAAACAGAAAGACAATAACATCCACAACACAAATATTTGTACGTGGAAACCCTATAAGGGGAAAAACCATGGTGGGAAGCCTTACCCACAATCAAATGATACTACTACGAATAGTATGTGTGTACAATATGGAGTCTACACATGCAGAAAGGCTAGCTGCCTAGAGCTCACTGGTCAATCACAAAATGGGAGTCACACTGACTACAATTGGATGGTTAAATCCAATGATAATGTACTGCATAAAATAGCATCTTCATATGTTGGATTTAGTATCGGTTAAGTTCTGATATGCCTTCTTCAAATACCTTCCTTCAACCTTCAAATGATGTATGCATGTATAGCTCTGCTTATTTTCGCATATACCTTATTACAATCCTTTTTCCAATCGTATTTTTAATCTCACAAATGAGATCTTACATTTATACCATAACCTAAGACCAATTGAATAGGTCGGCTCACTAAAAGATATTACAATAAAATCAATTACAAATAGATCAATAAGTGATGCATCATGTTGGCTCAATGCATTTACAATAATAACAAATCATCTCCATAACGTGTCGTGTTGATCTGGAATAGATATGCTTGCCGATGCATAACCTGGACCTTTTTTTTGGTAACAACAAATATGCAAACCCGAATAGACCAATAACTAGATCACCAAAACCAAGTGATCAAATAATGTCTTTGACATAACCAAGTAGTCTCCAAGTCATTCCAAGTGTCAGTGAACAATATAACTTGTGGGTGAACCAAATACTAGTGACTGTGCATAAGTCTCTGACTTGCCGGTGAACAAAACCAAAGATCCCCAAGTGCCGATAAGGTTGACAAGTGTTGACATCAATGACAAAACCATATCAACATATCCAAAATACCAACAAACCAGGCTCTGATACCAATTGTTAGATTCAATGACAGTCCCAAAGACACTAAGAGGGAGGGGTGAATCAGTGTCTAGCTGGTTGAATGAATATTTAAACTTATTTACAGCTTTGCAACCTAAAACAATGTACTGGTAAACAAGAATTAATGCAATAAAAAAAAATAATAGAGACAACATAGAAACACTCCATAACACAAGATATTTTAACAAGGAAACCCGGTGTGGGAAAAACCTCGGTGGGATTTGTGACCCACAATATTTACTCACTAGCCAATGAATAAATACTACTTACAATAAGGGCCTACACATGCAAGAATGCCAACTGCCTGGAGCGCACTACTCAAAAGAGTCTCACTGACTACAATATGGATTATTAAATCCAATACAATGTACTACTCAAAATAGAATCTCAAATGCCTGGTTTAGTACCGGTTTAAGCTCAGTTAGATACCTTAACCAAAACCTTTGTTGTCCATTATATCACCTCATACAGTAATTACATTCTACCATTACTACCTCTACATTATCAAAATGACCTATGTGATCTCATACATATATGAGTCTATACAATATACCAAGTTAGATTATAAATAGTTAATTACATTTAAAAAACAATTCACATAAACAAAACTTTATCCCATGTCGGCCTGAGTGCTGGTATACTTCATTTTCGGCGTAAACTGGATGCTGGTGAAAGTGCCTGCTGGTGTATGATATCTGTGATGCTAGTGCATGTGTAGAAACTTGTTGCCAGTTGATTTCTAGTTGATTGCCATCAATGACAACATCAACTATTCTCATAAGAGTGTAGAATGCCAACAAAGCATTTGTGTGTTTTCCTCTTTTGATGTCCACTCTTAACTTACCAGTTTGATTATTTAGTGTCAAGTGCTAACTAATATTGAACAAGATCCAAATACAATGATCATTAGATAATAGCTATGAAATTATTGTCATCGAATAGGAGAGATAACCCCTCAAATTTATCCTCCACAAACAAGTCTAAAATACCTATCAATTAATCAACAAACAAAGATATATAGAAAAGACTCTAACTTTCCTCCTACAAAGAGTCACTAGAATTTTTTATTAAAGCATCTCTAGAGTCTAATATAGAAATAAGAGAAGGATTTGTGATCCGAATTGGAGAACTGGGAGTTGCAAGAGAGTTCTTATGATAAAAAATGCATTCATGTTGCATCGTATTAAATCTCTTCTAGGGTATCGTCATCAAAGGGTGGATTATCAACATCATCAACATCATCAACTATAATGAGGCAATATGATGTAGATCATCTAGGAATATATTATTATGTTGATCTCCATAGATATCCCAAATATTGGTCCAAACTGTATGTGGGTACTTGATTCCAAATTTATGATGATATGTCTCCCTAAAGATGCTTGCACTAATGGTTGTACCAATAAATCCTACGATATGATGATTTGTATTACTCCAAAATGATTTCTTCCATTGTGTCTCTGGCTCAAGGATCGGTCCATAAAGATGAGGCAAAAGATTGATCCACCTACAATATGTTGAGATATTTTTTTTGTCAAGACTCATAATTATCCTTATTTAGAATGAATACAAAAGGATGATTTGCATAACGCATTATTAAAACAATGATACATTCTTTAAATGATAAAATCATACACCAATACATAAACTAAGGCTGAAATAAAGTGTTGATTAAAATAAAACCTGCCCAAGTGCCAACATCACCAAGCGATCATCCAAAATGTAAATATGGATAAAATTCAATAAAACGTACCTAGAGTTGAATTTGGAAAAGGTGCGTGGATGGCTTGAAAGAGATCCTTAATATCTTTCCAATATTGCAAAAATCATGAAAATCAAAGATCATGGCAAAAAGCTGTGAGCTCGAGAGCCAAAATGCAATATCTAACTTCAATTAGAAAATAATTGTGCTTGCACCATCAATAATCAAAGTGTCCTATACTACTATGAAGTTCTCAAAACTAGCATTCCGTTGATATCTTGTTTGAAATTTTTTGACACCTCAGCAAAAATTATGGAAAACAAGAAATAGGCCTAGTTTGGATACTCAAAGGGGCCAAAAATATAGCTCCTAGGAGCTATTGATCAATATTCAATAGGACCAGGGTCTTAAATTAATAAAGATTCAATTCATACTAGTGATTATGTAGTACTAGAACAATATAGCATAGATTACAACCATAGGAAATATTCCTTTAGAATATGCTATTTTTCTACTAACTTGCGACTAGATTGCACTTACTTATGGTACAATGGTGTATGGAATGTACACATCCATACCATGCAGATTTTGTATAGCCATATAACTAAGTTTTTGTGAGATTCTTGAAACCCAAAAAGAAATGGCCAAAAAAATTGTCTACAATTTTGATAATTTGGTAGTTTATTTTAGGGGGTTTGAGCCTCCTAAAGATGATGGAAGGGATTTTTTGGCTAAAAACACTCTAGAATATTAGTCTAGCATCATAAATTATACATCTCTGATTAAATTGTCCAATTTGACACTCTCGTAGCACCCATATTAGTATTTCTCATTCCTCTATACATTATAGGACATTTATTGTAATTAATTTAATCAATGTACCAATTCAAGCATGGAATAGGTCCTAACCAAGGGACATACATGTACTTGCATGAAGGATACTTATTTTCTAGAAAGGATATCAATGTATGAAAAATGCAACTCAACAAAAGTAAAAGTGGATCCTTAGAAAGAAGGAATGATTGAAGACTATTCTTGTTTCCCCAAGAGTGGAGACAAGGATAAATGGTCTATTTATGTTGTACCTGAAATGTACCACCATGAATGAAAATGAGCCCCCAAAAGGTAAGCCATCAATGTCACATAGAGAGGAGAAACATAATAGGATCTTAGATTTTATTTAGAATGACGATGACAAAGATGCCACTCATTGTTAGCTTTTACTTGAATGATACCAGAATCAATGAATTGTTGAATTTTATTATACAAACCTTTATATTCATTAGTGGAATGGCCAAGGAGTTGATGATACACACAAAAATTAAAATTTTCAAGGTCTTGCCTACATTTTCTTCTTTGTTTGGGCCAAAGAAGGGTAATCAAATTGGCTTGAAGAAGACTTGACAAAACATTATCTTGTTGTAATGAAATATGAGAATACATGGATGCACTTTACAATGGGGGAGGGTATGTCGACAAAAGAAGAGGTTGGAAACCTAAATCTTCATTGGAAAAGTGTGATTTCTCATTATATTAAAAAAATTTCTTGCACGCATCCTAAAATATGTCCATTGTATCCATGCGTAGAATTAGATCTAGTTGTTCAAATGTCTAGAGAAGAGTGTCCATTCTTAGTTAACGAGTTTAAAGAGACCCAATCATCATAAAGACATGTGTTGGAAGAAGATGTTTGAATAGAGGAATCTTGGATAAATGACACACGAGGCTACTTTAAGGTGTCATATTTAATTTGAGGGACCTGCTATCCCCAATTTTTTTTTAATGAAGCATCATTGATAGGAGATTGTTTCATTGAAGGAATCATAGTATTCAAGGGAGATATGCATCCTACTTCATCTTGAACCATATTGTAAGGAGTCGGATTACCATGAATTATGTGGATTTCATTGTTATAGTTTAATTTGATTGTGTAGTGAAGTGTATAAGTGAATTCTTTCATAGAATGAATCCACGGTCTACCTAGAAGAAGGTTATGTTGGCATTTTTGATGTTTATGTTGTGATTGTCATTGATGGACACAAACTTGCATTGAGATCTCCTTTATATGTATGAGTTAGAGCACAACCAACATTTGTTCCAACCGGTATGTTGTATAATAGTCTTTAGACTATTGGTATTTTGCAGAATGTGTTTCCCGGTTTGAAGCGGCATGTTGACCCCAAGCAGTTCGTGGATCCCAAGCAGTACGAAGGATTAAAGCGGCATAACACATTTTTACCAGTCTTCATTTTTGTCAAACCGGCAATCAGAATTTTATATGAACCAGTAATACTCTATGATGAGTTACCAACCGACATTTTGTGATGAGTTACCATCCACCGATTGTTTGACGGTGCTGACACCTAAATGGTGCTTTTTGTGTCATGGTACCAAGTATGTCCAGGTTCATTGAACCTAGGAAATTGTTATGTAATCCTATTGGACCGACATGAAATCGGATTCCTTTATAAGGACATCATGTCTAGGGTTTTAGGTTGTTGATGTGGTTGTAGCAAAAGTTTATGTTGTTGCTAGGGTTTAAGGTGGTTGAGGAGTTGGAGAGAATATGAATGTGTATGACTGAAGTAATGCTAGAGTACATTAGGAACAAGCTATCAAGGATCTAACCGAGTAGTCTATGCTACTAGCTAGATCAAACACTTATTGATTACTCACATCTTTGACAAGTCTGTAGCCCTTAACCGGGTACGCCCAAAAACCTTTTGTAAATCCTCTAACAAGGTCATTCACATCTGTGGATCTAAAATCCTCTAGCAAAGTAGTCTTTAATCAGACTTATCTCCTAACAAAGATTGAGATTCCTAACAGGATTTGTTTTGGTAAAGAACATTGTAAGACCTTAACCGGTCTGGTTCCTATTCTGTAGATATTTACTTGTGAGTTCCATCACACCGTGTTTTTGCCATTTGGGTTTCCATGTCAAAATCTCTTGTGTTATGGTGTTTTTGCTTCTGTGGGTGAATGCATTATTAGCTATTTGGTTTGCATGTGTGTTAACCTGTTTGTTTGCTAAACTATTTTACCGGTTTACTATTAATCTTGCAAAGTGTTTAAGTGCAGAGATTTTTGGCATACTAATTCACCCCCCCCCTCTTAGTATTCATCAATTGGTATCAGAGCCTACCTTTCTATAAGTTTAACCACTTGGAAAGAGATATGGGGGAATACTCTATAAGGGAACTTACACATCGGCTCACTCAGTCTGAGCAAGCCTATGATGATATTATGGTCAAATACAAGGCATCTCAAGCAAAAAGGAGAGAACATGCTGAAAAGCTGATGGAGCTATCTAAAAATAGTTCTTCAGATGAAGCAGACATGGAAGTCCTAATTGCAGAAGTAAATAAGTTGAATGAATCAAACTCCAACATGAGAAAGGAGTTGGAACGACTGACTATCCGGATGTGTCAAGAGCTTGAGAACCGGAGGAAAGTTGAAGATCTGGTGAAAGAAAGAGATCATGAGATCTCCAAGCTGAAACAAGAGATCAGTGCCCTAACTGCTCAACTCCATGGAAGCAAAGTGGAAAAGGAAGACATGCAAGGAGAACTGAACATTTCCATCTCTAAGAATGAAAACCTGTTGGAAACAAATGCTACTATTTCCAAAGAATTCTCTGAGTCAAAGGAAATAATTGCTAAGTTTAATAAGAGTACTGTCAAGCTAGAGCAAAAGCTTGAATCTGCCAAACCCGTCAAGAATACCAATGGACTTGGTTATTTCGGTCATGAGGAAGGTGAGACCTCTGGTACAAATGCTGGAACATCAAAGAAACAACCAACATCAAAGGATAAAGGTAAGCAAAAGTTTAAACATGTTTGCTTCAACTATCTTAAAGAAGGACATACTGCAAATGTGTGTAGGAGTAAGGCTTACAACAATTTTCCTTATTTTCTAAATGATAAGCCTAGATCCTATAGAATAAATGGTAACTATTATGCATGCAACAAGTATGGGCATAGAGCATCTGAATGTAGGTTAGTTATGAACAACATTGATAGATATCCTCAGAGGACCCAAGGAGCTAGTCTTGAACCTTTTGTGAACCAGAATCACAACCATTTAATGCCTTCAATCATCAACAAAGAAGCAGTGGCTATCAAGCGGCAATCGGATGGAGAGAAAACTGTATGGTCTATCTTGGTCATGGTCACATTGCTACAACATGGAGAAGGAAGAATAGAAATATGAACAATGGACCTTGGAGAGCACCTGGATTGGTCTGTTATCATTGCAACAAACCGAGTCACATTGCCAGATTTTGTAGATCAAGAAAGAACATATCTGATGATATACCGGTCACTCCAGAAGGAAACATTGATGTTGACACTGTTCAAGCGGACATGAACAAAACCTAGAAGAAGAAACCAGTGGTGTTACAAGAGGAACCAGTTTCTGCACCTAGTGTGGAAATCACGGAACTGACAAACTAAGCTTCAGAAAAGCTTAGGGGGAGAAAACGGCGAACTTTTTCGAACCCTTGGTTTACACCGGTAAAAGACCTTAACCGGTATGTGATACCTGTCATTTGGTAGAAGACTGGAAATGGTAAAAAAGGCAAATTAGGGTTTACGCCCTAATGGAGGAGCATTAATGACGGTAGGTGAGGAATATGCTTAAAAGCATTTTTCAAATAATTTCTCACTATCAATTTTTGAGCAAAGAAAAGTTTTTCAAAGAGCAGAGCAACAAAAAGGCGATTTGAGCTGAGATTTTGAGAAATTGAGAAACCGTGAAGGAGATTCAAATTCAAACTACAAACGATCAAGTGGAGAACACAAAGCGGTGATTCAGCAACCGACAGAGTGTGAAGTGAAGGAGAATATACAAGCCCTAAATTCATGTGTTTCAAAAGGTATTTCTCGAGTTCTTAAAATTTCTATCATGGCTTTTTCATCTCATACCAGTTCTAGTGCATCTGTCGAGTCTGCAAGTTTTATTAAATGAAAGTCTAAGTATAATGCCCTATCACAAGTTTCGGCTGGTGTGATAGTAGAAGAGGGAATTTTTGACTACATAGATTGCAAGATTGAAGACCTAGGGTCTTTAGCTATCCACTTCCAGTTAGGTTTATTTTGTGGAAAGGATAAGAAGATCAAACCAGAGTATAATATTTTGGAGAAGAAGAAGCTCCACAATGCTATTTACTTCCTAGAGGATTTCACAGAGGATCATATAAGGATCATTCTAAGTAGAGTCCATGGTGACAAGATGTACCTGGAGAGAACACATGATATCAAGTCACAGGAAATTCATGCAGTCACCGGTTTCTAAAACATAGGGAAAGTGCCAGCCCTAAGGACGGTACGCAAAACTAAAATGTCCAAGCTCACCAGTTTAGTGAGCGACTCACAAGGCATGACAATCAATTCTATCAAGGATGATCTAGTTAAGTATGCCTGCATGGTGATATGCTATCGGACATTCTCTACCAGCAGAATTAACTCTGTATCTACTGCAGTAGTAAATGCCGCTTACCGGATGATAAAGGAAGATGCATCATTTGACTTGTGCACCAGTATGCAGGGACAACTCGTGTTGAATCTGAAGTCAATCAAATAGGATAATGCACTAAGGTTCAATTTTGGACAACTACTGGTTGGGTTGTTCTTCTATTTCCAAGGCTACTTTCCAGGAGTAGGAGATGTCTAGTGGTCTGCTGACCAACCGGTGACCAAGCAAATCAAGGAAAGCATTCAAGCAATTGGAACCGGTTACCCTGATGTTCTGAACAAGTATTTTGATGAGTTCAGATGGAAAATGAGCCAAAGAATGAGGATATCAGGTGACATCATCAAGAAATATGAAGATGATAAATGTTTCACCATCTAAGTGGATAAATGCATAATAGAGGCTGTTGAGCCCAGACAGGAAGAAGTGGAGCCAATGGGCTATGAGGTGATGTACGATATGTTGGAAGGGTATACCTCTACCCTTATTGCCTCACCTCCTGACCCTAAGGCAAAGAGGACCGGAACCTATCTGGAAAGGGTTACACCAGTCGAGGAACCCTCTACAAAGAAAGGAAAAGAACCTGTAGTGAAGAAGGCAAAGGCAGTGCCTGCAGCATCAGCACCAGTTACAACAGCAAGTCCAAAAGTGACCAAATGGTCACCGGCCAAGAAGAAACCAGAAGTAGCACCGGCTAAAGTATTCAAGAGGAAAAGGAAGAAAAATAGCAATACACCGGACTCAGAGGAAATTGTGTCTGAGGAGCAGCCCAAGAAGGCAAGACAGACAAGAAAGAAGACAAAGAATGAACCAACATCATCTGCACCGGTAAATATTGATATCTCCTCCTATAAACCTTTGACACATTGTCAAAGAACAATAAATAATATTAGGAGAAAATTGCGACATGATTTAATTGAGTATTTTGATGACTTTAATGATGATGAAAAGGAAGCGATTGAAAAGGAAATAATTTAGTATTTATGTGTTAATGACCGATCGCCTTTAGAAATTAGATTTGAAACACTGGATTCTTTGTATAAGTCCTTCGATAATAAATGGTGCATTGCCATAGAGCAGGAATAGGAAATGAGAGAAAAAGTTTTTGCTGAACATTTTCTTGATGTATCAAATTCAGAATTGTTTGATGTAATGAACAAATACAAAGGTATTTTCTTCATGAGAAGAAGAAGACTCCTGTTACTCGAAGGGAAGGGTAAAGAAGTGCTCAAGGATACACACACTCATGCTCTAGAAGCTTGGAAGATGCATCGAGTGGCTGAAGCCAACTGACAAGCTGAGAAACAACTGGTTATATCCAAATTGGACGAAGTACTTGATGATGAAGGAAATCCGGTTGATGAATCGGTCGACACTATTGATGTCGATGCCTTGGACATAGAAGATGGTACTCAAGAAACACCATTTGAGGCAACAGGACATGAGCAACAGGCTGAATAGGTTGATAAGTAAGCTGAGGACAGACAGGAAGTAGCAAAGGAACAGGCCAAGCAGAGGAAAAAGGATGAAGAAGAGAAGAAGAAAAAGGATGAAGAAGAGAAGAAAAAAAAGGATGAAGAAGAGAAGAAGAAAAAGGATGAAGAAGAGAAGAAGAAAGATGAAGAGGAGAAGAAGAAGAAGGATGAAAAAGAGAAAAATAAGCAAGAAGAGGAAAAGAAAAAGAAAGAAGAGGAAGACAAGGGAGAGGAGAAGAGGAAGGAAGCAGAGAAGAAGAAGGAAGAGGAAGAAAAAGAAGAGGAGAAGAGGAGAGAAGCAAAGAAAAGGAAGAAGGAAGAGGAGGACAAAGAAGAGGAGAAAAGGAAAGAAGTAGAGAAGAAAGAAGTAGAGGAGGATAAGGAAGCAGAGAAGAGGAGAGAAGTAGAGAAGAAGAAGGTGGAAGAGGACAAGGCAGGAAAAGTGGAGAAGAGCACCCAGATGGAGACTCGAAAGGCAACTGGGAGTCAAGCCAAACCAGCTGATCTCACCAATCCTATCAATCTCCAGTCTGCAAGTGAAATGGAGCTAATGTAGAGCATCAAGGTTGCTCAAGAGCACCTTAAAATTATTCGAAGGAAGAAGGAGCAGGCTGTAATTCAAGCGGCTGTGGACACTCTTACCAGTTTGATACTTGGTACAAATCTTCCCAACACCGATTCATCACTAGCTAAACTTAAGCTC
Organism: Cryptomeria japonica; assembly: GCF_030272615.1. Taxonomy (NCBI): domain Eukaryota; kingdom Viridiplantae; phylum Streptophyta; class Pinopsida; order Cupressales; family Cupressaceae; genus Cryptomeria; species Cryptomeria japonica. Next base: position 614,964,578 of record NC_081410.1, on the reverse strand, counting down.
CTATGCATAGTAGTGGATGATCAGGTGTAGAGCCTAGAAGAGGCAGCAGAGGCAAATGTCAAGAAGGAGCATCAAAAAGCTCTTAATATAGCTCTAGTGAAGAAGTTGAATGAGCTCTGGTGAAGAAGTTGAATGAGCTCTGGTCTGAACTACAAAAAGACCAAAAGGATATAAGGGATGCTCTAGATGAGGGGAATCTGCTACTCAGCAAGATCTGCCAACCCCATCTGTTCTATGATGATGTGCTAGCTCAGAAGAAAAAGCTTCAAATAGACTTGTAGTCCTGCATGAGCACATTCAAGCCACCTTATGATTCCTTTACAACTTATGGGCAAACCGTTCACCAGTTTCACATCTAGTCAGCAAAAATGGAGCAAGAGATCAACACCTGGTCTAGAGATTTGTAGGAGCTACAACTAGTTCTACTCCCACGATTGCAAATTCTTCAGAAGTGCTATCTAAGCCTAGATGCCTTAACGGTTACATAGGAGATGAGCACAATTGATGCCATGGAAGAATAGGTCTCCCAGATGCAGACAGAGAAAGAAGTAGCCATCTCCCTACTTGAGTCCTGGTCTTTGTTGATGAAACAATTCTTGCAGGACTTTTAAATCTGTTTTCAACAAGTATTATTCCTTATTGTCATAAACTTTTATTATTTTAATATCAAATGAAAACAGGGTTGTTCAGCTGTACTTTGTCATTGTTGGCAAAGGGGGAGAAGAATTCTATTTGGGAGAAGTATCTGGTAATCAAAATTTTGATATATGTTCTGAATATCTCAATGTTTATGCTCTGTATGCAAAAGTGTTATACATTGTATTGTTAAAGGGATAGTGTATATGCTTAGGGGGAGAAATTTTGCTAATGGCATGATTTTGTTGTAAAACACTTAGATGCCAAAATTTTATTTTCATAAGTGTTGCCATCAATGCCAAAGTGGGAGATTGTTGGCATTTTTTATGTTTATGTTGTGATTGTCATTGATGGAAACACACTTGCATTGAGATCTCCTTTATATGTATGAGTTAGAGCACAACCAGCATTTGTTCCAACTGGTATGTTGTATAATAGTCTTTAGACTATTAGTGTTTTGCATAATGTGTTTCCTGGTCTGAAGCGGCATGTTGACCCCAAGCGATTCGTGGATCCCAAGTGGTACGAAGGATTAAAGCGACATAACACATTTTTAGCAGTCTTCATTTTTGTCAAACCAGCAATCGACATTTTATATGAACCGGTAATACTCTGTGATGAGTTACCAATCGGCATTTTGTGATGGGTTACCATCCACCAATTGTTTGATGGTGCCAACACCTAAATGGTGCTTTTTGTGTCATGGTACCAAGTATGTCCAGGTTCATTGAACCTAGGAAATTGTTATCTAATCCTATTGGACCGACATGAAATCAGATTCCTTTATAAGGACATCATGTCTAGGGTTTTAGGTTGTTGATGTGGTTGTAGCAAAATTTTATGTTGTTGCTAGGGTTTAAGGTGGTTGAGGAGTTAGAGAGAATATGAATGTGTATAAGACTGAAGTAATGTCGGAGTGCATTAGGAACGAGCTATCAAGGATCTAACTGAGCAGTCTATGCTACTAGCTAGATCAAACACTTATTGATTACTCACATCTTTGGCAAGTTTGTAGCCCTTAACCGAGTAGGCCCAAAAGCCTTTTGTAAATCCTCTAACAAGGTGGTTCACATCTATGGATCTAAAATCCTCTAGCAAGGTAGTCTTTAATCAGACTTATCTCCTAACAGAGATTGAGATTCCTAACAGGATCTGTTCTGGTAAAGAACATTGTAAGACCTTAACCGGTGTGACCTTAATCAGTCTAGTTCCTATTCTGTAGATAGTTACTTGTGAGTTCCATCTCATCGTGGTTTTTCCCATTTGGGTTTCCATGTCAAAATCTCGTGTTATGGTGTTTTTGCTTCTGTGGGTGAATGCATTATTAGCTATTTAGTTTGCATGTGTGTTAACCGGTTTGTCTGCTAAATTGTTTTACCGGTTTACTATTAATCATGCAAAGTGTTTAAGTGTAGAGATTTTTGGCATACTAATTCACGGCCCCCCCCTCTTAGTATTCATCGGGTTATAACTTAAGATCGTTGGGAATGACATGAATAGGAGTGGGTAAAGTCATAGGTCCTACTTTGATAGGTAATATGACTATACCAAATGACTCTCTAGGAAAATTATCAAAGCCATGAATACAGAGGATGGGGTTGAATAGAAGAATAGTCCTAATTTATCTTGTTTAATAAGTCAAAACAACAAATGTTAAGTGTTGACTCATTTATCAATTAAGGTACCTCTTATTATTTTCCTATAAATGAAAGGAATTATCATAAGGGGATCATTTCTACTTTTAACCTCTATAAAAGGTAATTCATCTTGTGAGCAACTACCTTTTGTAAGGTTGCTTGGATCAACCCATGGTATGAAGGTGAAGTTTGAGTCAGGTTCCAAAGGGAGACCTTATCTAAGGTTGCATGAAGCTACTCAACAAGATCAAGTTCCCTATGATCATTTTGCTCAAGATGAGTGGGGAAGGAAAGAAAGTAAGAAGAATGTTGGGATCTTGCTTTTTGTTTATATTGTTATATATGTGAGGGACTTCAATACTATATTTTTGTGCTAGTCTCCTTTCCATATTACATATTTCACATATGTTTTTTTTAACTCTTAAGATAGAGCCCAAAGGTCTCTTTGGTTTGTTAACATTAATCGCAGGTTGGTTTTGAAATTAGGTGGCATGTTGAACAAATTTAGGCTTCACATAACTAGCAACATGAATGTCCATGACTTGATTGGGTTCTTTATCCACTAAAGCTTCATATTTAGGAGAGATTGTTAGATTTGTGTGAATGTTGTCATTGATGTTAAACCTGGTGATCCAGATCGGACTAGATGTGGTGTTTTAAGCAAAAATGGAAGATAGGCATGTATGTGATATTAAGAAGTAATGCATATATGGTTTATAGGAAGTATTTTCTAGAATATCCTCTACTCTAGAATCTTGTGTTTTTCTTATCATGGTTTGTATCGAGTTCCAGTATAAGTTGTGATAGTTGAATTGCTATCTGAGTGTTTCTGTTGCATTATAATTTTGAATCCTATGATCTAAAATTTGTGGTGTTTATATCTTGAAGATGGAAGTTGTTATGCTTGGAATTTGCGTCTATGGGTCTGGTAGACCTATATTTTGTTCTAGTAAATGTGGTGTCTGTTATGGTAGTTTAAGCATTTGAAGGAAGCATGTATAATATCTGTGAAGGCGGACTTGGTTACCATGTTTTTGGTCAAGGCGTATTTTGGTAGCATGTTGTTTTGAGCAATGCTTTATTGTATATATTTTGTGTTTGGTAGATATATTATATTAGTGTATGTACTTACTGATATGTATATATGTATGTGGATGTGTGAATTACGATAGTAGTAGTGAGTGTGGTATTCAAGCGAAGAGAGAAGCCAGAGGAACAAAGTGTATGTGAGCAGTGTGCGGTGTGGATAGTGGATTATGATATATCTGTAAGAGAAAAAGTGTATGTGGAAAGTGTGAGTGCAGTTACAGTGTTGCAGTAATCCCTTGCTAGATCTATTGCAAGTAGTTGGAGTGATATATTAAAGTTAGTATTGTAGAATCCCTTACTAGACTTGCTGCAAGCAGTTGTGGACACATCAAAGAGATCCCTTACCAAATCTAGTGTGAGTTGTTGTTTTGATGTTTGAGCTTATCTTGGAATTGACCTCATGTATTTGGAGATTCAATTTTTCTGAGCTCACATATTTCTATTGTAGTGAGGATTCCAATAGTGAGCCAAATTGTAATCATGAAGTGAGCCATCCAGCAGTGAACCACCCTTTTGTAAACACCATATAATTAGTTATATTATCTTGAGAGTTAACCCTATCCATGGTTTTTTAGATTTGGGTTTTCCATGTATAAAAATCTAGTGTCTACCTTGTGATTATGTCTTTCATTTATTCTACATTTGCTGATTCATATTGATGATTTTTATTGCTAAGGTTAAAATATCAATAAAGTTTTATGTGTGGGAATATTTATTCCCCCCCCCACCCCCCTCTCAATATTTTGGTCCATTCAACCATTCAACAAAGATAGAATCAAGGAAAGTGTTAATAACATCCTCCTCTTGGTCTAAGGTATCTTCATTAGTAGGACAAACTTTGGGAAAAGGATTAGCAACATCCATCAATGCTTCATCTCTATGAGAGATACCATGTATAGAAGGGAACGTGACATTAATGAAGGTTTTTGTTATATTATCCTCTTGTTCTAAGGTATTCTTATGAGAAAGACAATATTTAGGAGAGGGACAAACATCATTCATTAATGCTTCATCTCTAGGAGGAATGTTATTCAAATAAGAATAAGGTATGTTATCATTAGGAAGGATAGCCAAGATATCATACTTTTGCACCAAATGATCCTCATGGGGGAAATACATTCTTTAGGAAGGATGAACATCATTCTTCAAAGCTTCATCCTTGGGAGGGGGAGAATTGAAATAAGTGTCCTCATGAGTGGGATCAAAATTGGGAGAGGGTAAATCATAGATATGGATGAAAGGAATAAATAATCTATCATCATATGCATGAAAGGGATGTTGGAATCCAAGAACACTGAGAGGGGGGGTGAATCAATGTTCTGCCAGATAGAGTAATTTTAACCTTATTAAAAAATCCACTTATTAAATGGTATGCATAAAAGAAAGTAACAACAAGTAATATCAATGCAACCACATGAGTCAACACCATAACACATATATTTATACGTGGAAAACCTCAAAGAGGAAAAACCATGGTGGGATTGGTGACCCACAATATCTATCCACTGGCCAAATGGATAAATATTACAAGAGGGGCCTACACATGTAAGAAGACACACTTCTTAGAGCACACTGCTCATCACAAAAGGAGCCTCATTGATTACATATCCAAATACTGGATTACAAACAAAAAACTGAACTCAGAATGTGCATCTGCTATGCTAGATGAGTTCAGGTTAAAGAATTATTTGCACCAGTTAAACTGTAACCTCCCTTACCAGTGTCTTAGATCACTTCCCAATCCTCTAGACCAATAATCAAGACTGATTGCAGACCTTTACATTCACATTCTATCGATCCATATAACATCATAAAACCTTTTGTATCACTTATCTATTTCATACCATCATATCCACTTATCTCAAATGACCTAACCTGGACTAACTTATATACCCATTTACATGAATAAACACAAATGGTTTATGTCAACTTACAAACATATCACAAAAGATAAGACACATGTCAGCCCAGAAAAAATATAAACATAAAAAAATATGACCGTTGCCGCTTCCACACTTGTCAAATCAATCTCCTATGTTGGCCTTAGAATATCGGTTCCATGTTTGTCCATTAAATGCTCGTCAGTTCCTTGAATGTCGGTGTAGTGAATGCTGGTTATCTTGATTGTCGGATCTCCCATGAAGTGTGTTTCCAGCAATGACAATACCTATAACCTAGATGAGTGTCAATTGCCAATAATCTCCCCTTTTGGCATTGATGGTAACACTCATGTGAAAAATGAATTGCTGAAGTATTGTATCGGTTCCCATCCAAAAACTGATCTCCCAAAACTGATTTTAGAAGACTACTCCCCCTAAGCTATACATTACTTCTTATGTCCCTAGACATTTTTCACATCCACCTATCCTTCTTTGATAGAAATGCCAAAGACCAAGGAAAAAAGAATAATAAATGAAATTCTATACAAACCAAAATATGATTACTGGATCTAGATATACTTGAAAATATCTGGATAAGAACCCTTCAAAAATGCTAAATAAGTATCCCAGCTGGATTTAAAAGTTCCCAAAATAGATACAAACCCATTCAAAATGTAAGTGTGCCATTATTCCTCTATTAGGGTTGTTAGTGTGGGAAAACTCATCTATTCCATACATTCCCGCTTATGAAGTAACAAAGTATTAAGCCGTGGACTTACCAAACCTCTCAACTCTCTAGCCCGCCAGATTAACTTGTCTTTTTCCTTCTCCAGGGCTGAAATTTTAGACTCTAGAAGCAAAATCTAACCATCAATCATGTTGGTCAATGATTCAGTACCATCAAAACTTACCACAAGTTGTTCCAACTTGTCCTTATCCTCCTTAACCTTTTTATCTAGGTCTATTGTTAGTTTTGTTGTGTTAGTGCAAGACCGACATATCCAACTGCATTGATGAAGAGCCTCATCAATCCTTGTCATCTCATCTATCAGCTTAGCCTTGTTCGATGTGATCATGTTATCATAGGTGACCTTCTTAGCTACATTATACCTTTCCACCAACTATCAGTTTGACACTTGTTAAAGAGTTTTATACTCTTCGGCAATGTGCTCAGTCAAACCTTTCAACTTAACGGATGGAATAGCTACCTGATCAATCTTGCATTCTAGTGCAAGCTAATGCAAAATAGGAATAGCTTTCTCAATAACCTGTTTGTCTTCTAACCCTTCCTTCCTTAATTTATGATCTGCAAAAAACATCAATTCAAAACTTCTCAACTGCTCAAAGTTCTTATTTCCAAGATGACCAAAATCTTCTTGGCTGGATGAGTCAAGTGCCAACAATGAGGGACCAACAACCAGTGAAATTTCCAGTACTTGGACCTCAGTCTAATCAACCTAACCTTCAACCTTCTGATCTACTTTATTCTTTACCTCCTTAGCATCAGTGGCTTCACCACTTGGTGCAGTTATTTCCACTGCCTCAACCTCATGAACTTCAAGTGTATCAACATCAATTACTAGAGGATTATCTATCGATTTATTGATCTCAACATCCTGTACAAGTGTAACTGCCCGAGGAATGTCCTCAGATGTTTTACGCTCCAAAACCGATAGATGTCCACCTAGTATACCTTTACCTTTAGCATCAACTGGGATGTCTGGAATGCCAGACTTAGGTGTAATATTTGGTGATGTAAATAAACCCGGTTTATCCACAAAGAATTTAACCCAAGCATCATGAGTTTCTTTAACAATTTCATTTACTCTTCCCACCATAAGACTTATATGTCGGTGTCTACTCTAGAAAACTATTTTATTAAAGAATTCTAGACACTCCTGCATCTCTTCATCAGTCATAGCACCACAAACAATTAGCAATTTCTGAATCTTAATATTCTTATCCTCCTCAATAACCAATAACCTCCTAGCATCTAACTTATTATACAAATCTGCCGGTATTTGAGTCTCAATTTCAAGTAAAGCTTTCTTATATATGTCTAAATATAACAAAACTAATTCCTCAATCTCCTTTTGTTCCTTATCATCCATATCACCATAATAGTGATGTATGTTACTCAAAATACCATCCTTTGTGATCTGATCAATCAATTCAGCAACAAAAAGAGGAGCAATAACATTTACATTTTTACCAGATTCAAGAGCAATATCTAAATCTGACTTCTTCTTCTTATCAGGGGTGGGAGCAGACTCCTTGGTCGGTTTCCTTTTCTCAGTAGGCTTCCTCTCGTTCAAAATTCTCTCTTGAGCTGCCAGAGGAGTGACTATGGATTTTTGCAGCTTCCCTTTCTCGGGCTTCTTCCTCTGAATCTTCATGTAGATCTTACGAATCTTCAAGATTTATTCCCTAGTCTCAGAACTAGATTTCATAGGGGCAATAAATGTTTCCACTTTCTTCCTCTTAGATAAACCCTTATCGGTTCCTACTACCGAAGAAGCCTGAACAACTATCAAAGCACATGTCTCTGTCAAACCAATGATTTTTTTGATTTTAGAAGACATCTTCTAGACAGCCTATCGAACCTTCTTGATTTGTCCTTCCCTTTTCTTCTTGTTGTAACCAATCTTTACCTCAGATTCCTTTTTCTTAGTTGTACCAAAAATTTTCTCCTTCTCATAAAATGAGGCATCTATAAGCATCTTGTCACAAAGATCCAAGATCTATGCATCAATGTCATATCCCATCTTAGTAACTCAAATAGTCCTAGGTTGCACTACCTCCATCAAAGTTTCATCCTTTTTCACCATGAAGCAATATCGGTAGAGTATTTATCAACAATATGCTTAGGGATCCTTTCCCTCTTCTTCATAGCTTTTTGAAATGCCTTGAAATAACCCCACAAAATGGAGTCTCTGTCTTGTTCCAAGTTTCTCAATGCATCCTTGATCTGTTTACCTACCGGTATATCAAAGACCCATTGCCTCTTACCATATCTCAATATCTCATTCAAAGAAAAGCATCAAATAGACATTGAGATTTCCATACCGGAATGTACCTTTCTTATCTCCCTTAATCTTTACCAAATTAGAAATCAACTCATCACACATCCACTGACAAAGATCATATTTCTCATTTTTTTTCACCCTCTTGTGTGCACAAAAAATAGAGGAACTAGAAATAGAGTTCAACCGATTTGATTGAGTTACCTTGTATCCAATTACCATTCTTGCAAATTGAAAAACTTTATCTCTGATAGTGCTAGTCCACATCGACCAGTTGTCAAAGGTGGCATCGATTAGCTTGTTCACCTCATTGTTTAGAATCTTCCTCCTACCCAGTGTCTTTCTAACTTGGGGCAAGTCAGTGATAGCACCAATCGCCTCCTTGGTGATTTTCTAGGATCGTTCAAGCCACATTAACTTTCTATGGACTCCGCTCAGCACATACCAAATCATCTCATCCTTGAACTTGGACATCTCTAGAATTTTGGTGAAACCCTGATCCTTCATAATTTGAAATTTTAGTTTAAGAAATCCATGCTTTTTCAACAAAGTAGATAGATACATTGATTTAATCTTAGATGAACCCAAATCCTATAGAGTGCAATTAATATATGCTCTCACATCTTCAACATAAAGAACTCCATCAAGAACCCTAAAAAATGCATCGATAGATTCATCAACCTTTACAATTTGAGGGCATTGTTTGAATTCCGGATGTGGATGATCCTTAATATCCACCATAATAGGGACAACCACATCTATAGGAGTGGGAGAAGATCCATAAGCCATTCAGATTTTAGAAAAATAGCGTGAAAACAAGGAAAATACCTCACAACTAAAGCCAGTGAAAATCTTTGATAAATTCACATAGAGATTACTAGAAAATGCTCTTAATCGCCTTAAACTCACTTTGGTTTGCTCTGAGTGCAGTGTGATCAGAAATGAAGAAACTTATCCCTTTTAATCTATGAAAACCTAATCTCCCATTAACATTATTGCATGCCGACATATGATATCGGATACAAAATCCATTATCTCAGTGTCGGTGAATCTCCAGACTGTCTTCACCAAGATCTGAAACAAGCTTCTAGACCACTACCAGGGGAAATGCAGGATCTAACATTAATTTTCCTCCCCTAAGGCCAAAGCCTTAGTTACCAGATAAGTTTCTTACCAATGCAGGAACATTCTACTCTGCTAGTTGGGTAACCGAAGAATTTACCTCTATTGATTGGTCTTCAAACTTCCTAAGCCACTGTTTAGCATGAGCCTGCCGGATCTCATCAACCTTTTTCTTTCCTTTCTCAGTTGATGTATCATTCCCTTCCGGTGTATTCTTGCTTCTGCAATATTTGGCAATATGTCCTATTTTGTTGCATGCAAAGCAACTAACATTGTTCTTCTTAATTTCCTTGACCATTCTTTGACCTACATTGATTAGCCATATGTCCAAACTTTTCGCATGTGTGACATCTCACATTCATTCTACAATCTTTTGTCCTATGACCATAATTATTAAACTTTGAACACTGACCGAGAACAACATTATTATTCTGATTTGGTCTATTTCTACATTGACTTTCTCTATGACCAAACCTATTACAAACAAATCATCTTCCATTAAATTTATGTGCATTGGGTTTCCTTACCGGTGATTTCTGATTTTGGTTGTCTGGTGGATTCTTTTGATTTGCAATACTGGAGCTTTCTCCATGTTCAAATCTACTACCTCTAGTATCTCCAGTGTCTCTTTGATGCTTCAATAATTCATCAAGCCTTGGAGAACTAACTCTGAACTTTTATTTGTATTCATTTGTAGCATCCTGATCACTTCTTAGGATTGACATCATTCTTTCCAACTCTATCTCATTGTTCTGTGATTGCACCAAGTCAATTCTCAACACATCATTCTCATGCACCAACTTAATGCATTCCTCAGATCTATCTTTCAAAGACATAGCAAGATTTTCCTCATTCTTCTTTCGATCTTCAATCTCCTTGGACATCCTCATAGTCATGGCTTGAATTTCATTCTTCGTCACACCATTATCTTGACTCAACTTCTGACACAATTTCTTAAGGGCATCTTCTCTTCATCATCCAAATTTTGTAAAAGTTCCTTCCTTTTAGCTTGAGCAGATGATAACCTCTCCTACAGGGTAAGAATGAATTCCTTTTACATAATTCAACTCATCTTGCATCTTCAACATCTTCAACCTTTCAGTATCATAGTCCTCAAGTGCCACTTCAGGTTCCTTCTGTAAACCCATCTCCATGGATTCCAGATTCAGGATCTTCATCAAGTTGTTAAACTTATTTTGAGGCACAAAGCTTTGATACCAATTGTTGGAATCCAAGAACACTAAGAGGGGGGCTGAATCAGTGTTCTATCAGATTGAGTAATTTTAACCTTATTAACAAATTCCACTTATTAACTGGTATGCATAGAAGAAAGTAACATCAAGTAATATCAATGCAACCACATGATTAAACACCATAACACATATATTTATACGTGGAAAACCTCAAAGAGGAAAAACCATGGTGGGATTGGTGACCCACAATATCTATCCACTGGTCAAATGAATAAATATTACAAGAGGGGCCTGCACATGTAGGAAGGCATATTACTTATCACAAAAGGAGCCTCACTAACTACAAATCAAAATACTGGATTAAAAACAAAAACTAAACTCAGAATGTGCATCTACTATGCAATATGAGTTCTGGTTAAAATGTAACCTCCCTTACCATTATCGTAGATCGCTTCCCAATCCCCTAGATCAATAATCAAGACCAATTACATATCTTTACATTTGTTTTCTATCGATCAATATAACATCACAAAACCTTTCACATCACTTATCTATTTCATACCATCATATCCACTTATCTCAAATGACTAACCCGGACTGGCTTATATACCCATTTACATGAATAAACACAAATGCCTTATGTCAGCTTACAAACATGTCATAAAAGATAAGACACATGTTAGTACAGATAAAATATAAATAAAAAACAATATGACCGTTGCCTCTTCCATGCTTGCTGGATCAATCTCCTATGTCGGCCTTAGAATACCAGTTCCATGTTTGTCGGTTATACGCCTATCAGTTCCCTGAATGCCAGTGTAGTGAATTCTAGTTACCTTGATTGTTGGATCTCACATGAAGTGTGTCTCCAGCAATGACAACACTTATAACCTAAATGAGTGTCAATTTCCAACAAGGGAACATCATTAACATCTTAAAGATAACTTGAAATTGAGTTAGCAAAAGAAGATAACAATTCCATTTAATCAAATAATCAAACAAGATGCTCATATTTCATACTAATTAATAAATATGTAACCAAAGTGATGTACACCCAATGTATCCAATTAAATTACACAAAATCAAATTTAAAATCAGAATATATGAAAGCATGAGCAAAGTCAGTTTCACCAAAATGTATTTTCCGAATAGGGTTCACACGTTTACCTATGTAAACTATGAATTAGAGCTATTTCACACACATTACATTAAAATCCAAATGAACTCAATAGATTCAACCTCAATTATATCAGGAAGAGGGTTGAATGTAGATTGAATTCTATTCCTTTTGATTATAATTAAAATACAATTGAAAGGATGTAATTTGAATGCTAGATATAGGGAAAATGATGAAAATTTGGCTTAAAATAGAATAAAAACTAAGTTATAGACGTAGTATGCAGGCACAAAGCTATATTTGAGGTGAGAGAATAGAGAGGAACCTGTGCCTAAATTTCTGGCTTGAAAGTACAACATTGAGGTGACTGGGGGCCCCTAGTTCTCTAGCTATCAAATGTGGACAAACAAGAAACTCTCAAAATCATAATGTTTCTTAGAATATTCTCCCACAACTTTTTGACAAACTTTTGGGAGAAGGTAATAAGTGACAATATGATTTTGAAAGTTTCATCTTTGTCCACATACGATAGCTAGAGGACCAGGGTGCCCCAAGTGTCTCGATCCTTTACTTTCAGACCTAATTTTTAGGCATGGGTTCCTCTCTATTCCCTCACCTTAAATCCAATTTCATGTTTGAAAACTACATCACTATTAAGCTATTAATTCCAAATTTCCATCAGTTTTCCTAGATCTAGCATTCAAATTACATCCTTTCAATTGCATTTTCAACTCAATCAAAAGGATTAGAATTCCATCTGCATTCAACCCTCTTCCTATAAGAATTAAGGTTTAATATATTGAGTTCATTCTCCTTGTAATGTAATGTGTGTGAAATAGGTCTAATTCATAGTTTACATAGCTAAACTTTTGAACCCTATTTTCAAACAATATAATTAATTACTCTAAAATTTTGCAACCATCTCCCAAATCAAAACCCTTAGATATCTAGCCCCTTATGTTAAATTTGGATGAAATAAAAGACAAAATTAACTTCTTTAAATGTCCATGATTCAATGCTGACGTACAAATTATGACAGAGTGCATCCAATAAAAAAATAATCTTGAATACTTTCCAAATTTGAGAAGGGACTTACATAAATGAAACTCTAATACTGTTAAGTGTTGGTATAGTTGTTGAACACAAGATGCCATTGAGATGGGGGGGGGGGTGAATAAGTGATTTCCAAACTTAACCCTTTTCTATCCTATGTGTGTATATGGGTTAATTGATCTAACATAAAGCAGAATACTAGTTAGATGGGAGAATGACACAAATGCAACCACACATAAAAAGGGACATCACATAGCATCAGATGTATGAGGAAAACCCAAGATGGGAAAATTCTTGGTGAGAAATGTTGCTAGAGTCTACTTCTCCAATCCAACCTCACAATGAAAACCTTGGTTACAATATTTAGGGCACCAACCCAAGGAGCACCAAACCCTGCACCGAGCTCCAACTCAGTGATTATAAAATCATATATCAACTGCAAAAGTAATCTCCTTGTTACAAAAGAACTTTGTAACTCATGCAAATCTTGTTGGGATCCAAGAACACTGAGAGGAGGGGTGAATCAGTGTTCTGCCGGTAAGATAAGATTTTACTTTTATACCATACACATATAAACCGGTAAACAAATAAACACATAACTTGAAGAAAATAAACCATCCACATGAATGAAATCCATAACACATAGAATTTATATGTCGAAAACCTCGAATAGGAAAAACCACAGTGGGATTTGTGACCCACAATATCAATTCACTGGCCATATGAAAGGATATTACATATAATTGAGGCCTACATATGTAGGAAGGCAAACTACCTAAAGCACATTGCTCACCACTAAAGAGTCTCACTGACTACAAGTTTATGTTGAAGTAAAACACTGAAAAATGAACTCAAGAATGCATCTGCTATGCCAAATAGAGTTTCGGTTCTAGCTCTACTCTGTACCGGTATCACCTTCCCTCCAAGAATGTCTTATAAAAAATTTACAGATCATTGCATGATATAACATTTGTATAAAAATGATCTACATACATATACTTCACATTATATTGTTCTTCTATATTCTCCTATGTCACACCTTTTCACATACACTACAAAATGATCTAGCAGACTGACGTATATACCCATTACAAACAATATGCCTTAAGTCATCTTACAAAATATTACAAAATATATTCAATGTCGGCCTTGACAATAATTATAAAAAGATTTTCTAAATAAATCTTCCTTGATGTTGACTTCCTTGAAGTACTTGATGCCGATGTCGGTGCCAATGTAACCCTGGATACTCTAATGCTAGTGTCTACTAGTAAATACCTCCTAGTGCTATTATATGACTTCCATCTAATCTTGTTGCCATCAATGACAACAAAATGAATCCGATGAGTGTCAATTGCCAACAATCTCCCCCTGTGGCATTGATGGAAACACTCATGTGAAAAATGGATTCCCTGTCGGTTCAATTGAAATATGCTCCCCCTGAGCAATACACTCCTTTTGATATTCTGATGTCTTTCCCATATGTACCTATCTAATATTTTTCTAATTTTTTTCACATATATATATACTCCCCCTTTGGCATCAATGCCAAAGACTGGTGAAAGAATTGAAAGAATTCAGAACAAAAGAATGAATAAATACTGTTTGTTTTATTGGAGCTTGACTAACTTCAAAATTTCTTGGTAGGCCTTATCCAACAACTATAGGTATGTATCCCATCCGGTTTTGAAGGTTTTAGATATGGATGCTAGTCCACTCAGTAAGTGTGCCAGTGTTTCCTTCTCTTTGACTTCTGTCGGTGTGGGTTTAGCAATCATGTCCATACACTCTCTTTTATGTACACCCAGTGAATCCAATTTGGGACTCACCAATCCTCTAATACTCCTTGCCCTTTGAATGATTTTGTCTCTCTCATTCTCAAAAGAAAAAAATTGATTCTCTAAGGACTAAATTTGTCCATCAACAAATGTTGTCAGTGCGGTTAATCCATCAAAATAATTTTCAATGCTAGCTACCTTATCATGTAAATCCTTTAATCTTCTATCTACATTTGCTGTAAGAATTTCTATGTTAAAATAGACCCTGTAGATATTTGTACATTGTTTCAGATAATTTTCAATAAGAATGAGTTTAGCTTCAATTTTCTTTTTCTCTGTTTCAATGATCTTGTCAAAGGCAACTTTCTTAGCCACAACAAATCTTTCTAATGCCCGCCTGTCTGATATCTATTGCAGTGATTAAAAATTGTTAGATATGTACTCTGTTAGTGCCTTAAGCTTGCTAGAAGGGATTGCTTCATTCTCAATATGACAATTAGGGATTAATTTATGTAACACTATAACTGATTGATCTATTATTCCCTTATCTCCAAATCCCTCCTTTAATAGTTTCTGAGTAGCCATCATCATTAACTCGGTTGGACTCATCTCAATGACTAGTTTCTTTTGAACTTGAGAAGTGTCAATTGCTAAAACCTTTGTCGGGGAACCAATATGAACTATCGGTGTAGACTCAATTCCCTTTACATTATCTTCTTTAGCATCGGTGGCTTCACCACTTGGTGCAATGTCAATTACTGTCGGTGGAGCATTATCCATAATATTCATAGTGTCATGTACATTGCCTTGCTCAAAATATGTTTGTGTCGGTACAGATACTGTTGGTTTAGTCAAAATTGGAGTTGAACTATCCAAAATACCTTTCCCTTTAAATCTATCCGCGATGGTGGAAGTTGTTGCTTTAAAAAATTCTTCATGAGATATAAGAAAATTTGGATTCTTCTAGAAGAATTTGGTCAAACCATCTTTGGTTGCATTTACTACCTCATTAACTTTGCCCATCATTAGGCTTATTTGTTGGGGTTTTCTACCAAATAATTTTCTGTTGCAACATCTATGCATCTTTTCATTTCCTCATTGTTTATTGAACTACACATTTCCAAAAGTTCTACTTCCTTAATTTTTATATCCCTCTTGATTGCAACAAATCTTCTAGCATCTAATTTATTGTATAGTGATAGAGGAATTTCCTTCAAAATTTCTACTAAGGCTTTCTTATATATATCCATGTATAACAAAATTTCCTCTTCAATCTCATTTTTCTCATCATCCTCTAAATATTCATAATAAATGGATACATTTTCTATCATTCCATCCTTTGTAATTCCATCAATTAATTCAGCACAAGTCATTTTGATCTTACCAGGCTCAGTATCATCACTCTTCTTCTTTTTTCTTGTGGTTGCCAGAATAGATGTTTTCTCTTTTGTATAGGCTTCCTTGCCAGAGGTGGCAATGTAGTAGGTTTAGTTGCTAGGCTCCACTTTCTTCTTCTCTACTGGTGGTTGATATACTTTCTTCCTTTGTACCTTTCTGAAAGCTAGAGGTTCATTGTCCTCAGGGTCAGAATTAGAAGTGATGGTAGAAATACAAGCTTCCGACTTCTTTACTTCTATAGTACTGGCCACTGTCAGTTTGGATCCAGAACCGAGTTGAGTGTCTATCTTCTGAATGACATCTTGTATATATGCAAACATCTTGTCTATTTTCTTCTCTCTTCTCTTCATGTTGAAGCCAATTTTGACTTCAAGTGCATTCTCTTCTACTGTGCCAAAATGCTTTGTTTTGTCATCCAAAGGGGCATCTAGCAGCATTTTTGCATAGAGTGTTCGCATTTTGCATATAGATTGCATTAATGATATGTTGTCATTGATTTCAATTGAACCGGTGAATGGTATTCATGATATTGCTGATGTTATTGTTGTTATTGCTATTGTCTTGTAACCGGTATGATAAACTTTAGCAAAGATGTTATAAACAAGTATATGGTAGTTTGTAAGTTAAACTGGTGTAAAGGGTTAAACCTTTCTATGTTATGTAACCGATAAACCCTACCAATTATTTTCTATTAAACCCTAATGGATCAAGTTTGTTGGTTTAAGATCTAATGTTGAGAGGTAATGATGGAGACACCTATGATCATTGTATGAGGATTAGTTTAGATTGATTTGGTGCATTTGTTTGTTATCTTGGAAAGGAGAAAAGTGGATTTCATCTAATGCATAGCACATGATGAGTTACATAGTCCGATGAAGCGGTGATCATGGAGTAGTTGGAATTTTCTTGAAGAATATGAAGAGATTGTTATGATTTCTAGCAGTCAAGATTGTACCGACTTGTTTGTAATCTCAATGATGAGAATTAGGTTTATGTTGTGTTACCGACCTAGTTGATTTGTATTTAAGGTCGACGATATTATTTTGTTAAGTTGTTGGCAAAGTTGACAAGATTGGAAGAAACTAGTTGAGTGTGTGGTTCCTAATCGGTGGATGGATCTGCAGTTTGAGTAAAGGTAGATTGAAGCTTTAGAAGGATCTGATCAAGAAGATGTAGTGCTATTTAGACAGATCAAGAAAACCTGTTGTTTTCTAACAATTACAACAGAAATTGAAATCCCCTAACTAGGTAAGCTCTAACAAGCTTGGTTACTTTCTAAATCCTCTAACAAGGTAGTCCATTAGTTTGGATTCTGAAATCCTCTAACGAGGTTACTCCTAATAGGGTATTGTGCTTTTCATCAAGGCATATTTGTAAATCCCTTAACCAGGTGATTCCTAACCGGAATTAGTTCTTAACAGGACTTATTGTAAAATCTTTAATAGGCTTGGCTCCTAATAGGGCAAAATTTAGAAGAGTTTAGATAGCCATCCTTGTGAGTCTTATCTCACCGTGGTTTTTACCTATTTGGGTTTTCCACATATAAATATTTGTGTCAAGTGGTCAATTATTTTGTGGTTATGATCTTATTTGTTGATTTGATAAACTACTTAACTATTCTGATAAGGCATGATATTTGGAAGCATTGAGAGATGAATATGTTGACATATGTTTAAGCATTTTTTATGTTTACTAGATTGAAGTTGTTTACTGTTAGGTAATCATAACAGTCAAACTGATTGATGTTGGTTGATGTTGAGTATTGATCTTGATAAGTGAAAGTTTACTTTGTAAGTTTGAATTTGAGTTTGGGAGTTTGTATCAGTTTTTAAGTATACTGATTCACCCCCCCTCTCAGTATTCTACTGGATACTTATTATTTCATCATACCATCAATTGGTATCAGAGCGTCTCAGGTCCTCTTTATCCTAAAGCCTAACATCTTGAGGAAAAGATCTTGTAGTTAATGATGAAGAAAGAAGGTCTAAAGTTCAACAAAGATAACTATAGGATATGGAGTGACAAAATGAAGATTTACATTAAGAGTCTGGGAAGTCAGTATTTGGATCATATAGAAACTAAGTATACTACACCTACTGGAAATTTGACTGATGATAAGAAGAAAGAACAACAAGAGAATCATCAAGCATTAGAGGCTATTATCCATTCCCTATCTGATGTTGAATATGTAGATGTTCATGGTCTTGAAACTGCATATGAAGTATGGAAAAAACTTGAAGAGATTTATAGCGGTGATGAACATGTTAAGATTGCGTAAGAGGAGAGTTTAAGAGGAAAATTTGATGGCAAGAGAATGTCTGAAGGTGAGAATATCCAACAATATGGTTAAAGGATAAAAGAGATAGTTGGTGAAATAAAGAGTGTAGGAGGGAAAGTGGAAGATGCCATAGTGATTAGTAAGGTACTAAGAATCCTGCTACCGGTCTATGCTATCCGAGTTGCAACTATTCAAGAGCTGAAATCCATTGACAAAAGAAAGGTAACTCTTGACTCTATCATTGACAACTTACTACTTTTGAACTAAATGGCTATGATGGTAATGTAAAAAACTCAGAATCTGAATTCAGAACTTTTGCCTCTAACCCATCTATGAGAAGAAGCAGAGATACCAACCATAGCTATGAATCTAGATCCAGCAGAGATGTTGATGATGAAGACAGTTTAGTGGAGCTTCAAGCATTGTTGGCAAAATGACTACCTAGAGGCACTGGGAAATACAGAGGTAAGATACCATTGAGATGTTTTGCTTCCAACAAGATTGGTCATATAGTAGCTAATCTCCCTAATAGTGAAAATGAATACAAGAGAGACAAATTTAAGAAGTATAAGGGTAAAGGAAAGAGAGATTGTCTTGTAGCTAGTGACAGTGGTATTACTGATGAAGAATTTGATGATGATGCTAGTGAAGATATTGTGTTTGTAGCTATTAAGGAAGTGATATTAGATCAGAAAGTACTAGAGTCTGGGATGGATAACTTTGATGATTGGATCATTGATAGTGGTTGTTCACATCACATGACTGGTGATCAGAGAAAATTTCTTTCCTTGAAGGAATTTGATGGCGGTGTTGACAAATTTGGTAATGACTCACCCTGTATGGTTAAAGGTAAGGGAGTTATTTCTCTTAATGGGAAGAGAAGTACTAACGATGTTTATTGGGTTGATGGCATAAAGCACAATCTTCTGAGCATGCCACAACTTAATGACAAAGGATACCCACTAGAGTTTAGAAATGGTATTTGCAAAATATTTGACAACAAAGGTGAATTGATTGCAACCTAGAAATAAACCAGAGGTAATCTATTTCATCTTAATCCTAAAGTTAGCAACTGTTTGATTGAAAAAATAGATGATAGCTAGCTTTGGCATAGGAGATTTTGTCATATAAAATTTGATAACATTGTTAAAGTGAGCAAGTCGAAGATAGTAAGAGGTCTACCTCAGATAGACAAACTAGTTAATTCTCTTTGTAAAGAATGTTATTTAGGAAAGATGACTTCTTAAACTTTCAACAACAATTCCTTCTCAATAGAGCACTTGTTAGATTTGGTTCATACAGATCTATGTGGACCAATAAGAACTAGAAGCATTTCAGGTGATAGATATTTCATGATCCTCACTGATAATTATTCAAGGATGATGTGGTTCATATTCTTGAAGGATAAGAATGAATCTTTTGGTAAATTCAAGGGATTCAGAGCCTTAGTTGAGAAAGAGAGTGGCAAAAAGATAAAATGTCTGAGAACAAATCAAGGCGATAAATTTACTTCTGAGGAATTCACTAAGTATTGTGATGAGAATGGTATCAAGAGACAACTTTATGCACCAAGGAAACCACACCAAAATGGTATAGCAGAAAGGAACAACCGGTCAGTAGTTGAAGCAGCTAGAACTATGTTGATACAAGAAAATGTAAGTACAGCGGTCTACATAATGAACCGAGTTTTGGTGAAAAGAGGTAAGGACAAGACACCTTATGAGTACTGGTATGGAAGATCACTCGATGTTAGCTATTTTAAAATCTTTGGTAGGAAATGTTTTATCAAAAGAGGTGATTACATAAAAAAGTTTGAAGCTAAGAGTGATGAAGGCATATTTCTTGGCTATTCCACCAATGGTAAGGCCTACAAATGCTTCAACAACCGGACACAGATAATTGTTGAGAGTGTTGATGTTCATGTAGACGAATGTCCTAAAATTTTAGGAGGAACTTGTTCCGAGAGAAAGGATGAAGATCCTTGTATTTTTCTTTGGGAACGTAAAACTGTTAAATTAGAAACTGGTAAAGCAAATCCTGATGTACTTGTCCAACCGAAACAAATAAATTCAGAGGAAGAAGACAATGAAGAAGTTGAGCTCGATGAGAATGATCATGTTATTCCTAGATATGTGAGACTGAATCACAGCCCTGAGTAGATTATTGGAGATAAGGATGTTGGAATACTAATGAGAAGGAAAATTAGAGAGAACTCTTGCATTATCTCCACCATTAAACCAAGAAGTGCTAAGGAGGAATTTGGCGATGATCATTGGGTGAAAGCAATGGAGGAGGAACTGGATCAAATTGAGAAGAAAAACATTTGGACCCTGGTACCCCAACCGGTAAACAAGAATGTTATAGGTACTAAATGGGTATTTAGAAACAAGTTAAATGAAGATGGTGTTGTAGTTCACAATAAGGCAAGATTAGTTTGAAAAGGTAATGCAGAAGAAGAAGGAGAAGCTTTGAAGACTTTTGGCATGAGTGACTGTAAACTAGTTGGAACTCCAATGATTATAGGTTGTAAATTTTTCTAAGAAGATGCATCTAAGTCTATAGATGAAAAGGAATATAGGTCAATGATTGGCAAATTACACTATATTGTTCACAGTCATCCAAATATTGCCCATGCAATTGGTATAGTTGCTAGATTTCAGAAAAATCCAAAGGAAGCACATCTGATAGCAACCAAGAGAATTTTTAGAAATCTGAAAGGTAAAATTGACTATGGGTTATGGTATCAATATGGAGGCAATTTTGATTTGAAGGCATACATTGATACTAATTGGGCAGGAAATATTGATGACTGGAAGAGTACTACTGGTGGAGCATTATTTCTAGGAGGAAGGCTAGTTTCATGGAGTAGTAAGAAGTAGAGTTCTACCTCACAATCTACTGTTGAAGCTGAGTATGTTGCAGCTTACATGAATTGCACACAAGCTATTTGGATGAGGCACATTTTAGAAGGTTTTAAGATGAAGATCTCAGAACCTATAAATATTTTATGTGATAATAGAAGTGCCATTAATATTTCTAAGAATCATGTTTTGCACGTAAGGACTAAGCACATTGAATTGAAGTATCACTTTTTGAGGGAAAAAGTTCAAAGTAAAGATGTTATCTTAGAGCATGTTTCTACCCAGGAGCAACTTGCAGATATCTTTATCAAACCTCTGCCTAAGACCAATTTTGAGTATCTTAGAAGTCAGTTGAGCATGATGTTGATTGCATCAGTCCCTAAATTACTTGCAGAATCTTACATGGATTGATTGTTTTGGGAAGTGGATGTATTCCACAAGGGGAGAATCAAGTTGCAGTATGTTAATGCATAGTGATAATTCAGAATTACATGTTTTACTTTCAATTTGGCATTGATGTCAAAGGGAGAGAAGAATTATGTGTCTGATTAGGTGAACTAGCAACAAACTAAAGACAGACAGAGCATGGTGAATACTTTGTAATTTAAACCATGATTCCTATTCACCAATCCACAATGGCAATCATAGGCGTTAATATTTGCATTGCCATCAATGCCAAAGGGGGATATTGTTGGCATTTTGCATATAGATTGCATTAATGATATGTTGTCATTGATGCCAATTGAACCGGTGAATGGTATTCATGATATTGTTGATCTTATTGTTGTTATTGATATTGTCTTGCAACTAGTACGATAAACTTTAAGGAAGATGTTGTAAACCGATATATGGTAGTTTGTAAGTTGAACTAGTGTAAAGGGTTAAACCTTTCTAAGTTATGTTGCCAGTAAACCCTACCAGTTGTTTTTTTGTTAAACCCTAACTGATCAAGTTTATTAGTTACAGATCTAATGTTGAGCAGTAATGATGGAGACATGTGTGATCATTGTATGAGGATTAGTTCAAATTGATTTGGCACATTTGTTTTTTATCGTGGAAAAGGAGAAAAGTGGATTGCATCTAATGCATAGCATGTGATGATTTACAAAGTCCGATGAAGTGGTGATCATGGAGTAGTTGGAAGTTTCTTGAAGAATGTGAAGAGATTGTTATGATTTCTAAAGGTCAAGATTGTACCAACTTGTTTGTAATCTCGATGATGAGAATTAGGTTTTTGTTGTGTTACCGACCTAGTTGATTTGTATTTAAGGTTGATGATATTATTTTGTTAAGTTGTTGGCAAAGTTGACAAGATTGAAAGAAACCAGTTGAGTGTGTGGTTGCCTAATTGGTGGATGGATCTACAATTTGAGTAAAGGCAGATTGAAGCTTAAGAAGGATCTGATCAAGCAGATGTAGTGCTATCCAAACAAATCAAGAAAACCTATTGTTTTCTAACAATGACAATAGAAATTGAAATCCCCTAACCGAGTAAGCTCTAACAAGCTTGGTTACTTTCTAAATCCTTTAACAAGGTAGTCCATTAGTTTGGATTCTAGAATCCTCCAGCGAGGCCACTCCTAATAGGGTATTTTTCTTTTCATCAAGGCATATTTGTAAATCCCTTAACCAGGTGATTCCTAACTGAAATTAGTTCTTAACAGGACTTATTGTAAAATCTTTAATAGGATTGGCTCCTAACAAGGCAAACTATAGAAGAGTTCAGATAGATATCCTTGTGAGTTTCATCTCACTGTGGTTTTTACCTATTTGAGTTTTCCATGTATAAATATTTGTGTCAAGTTGTGAATTATTCTGTGGTTATGATCTTATTTGTTGATTTGATAAACTACTTAACTATTCTGATAAGAAATGATATTTGGAAGCATTGAGAGATGAATATGTTGACATATGTTTAAGCATTTTTTATGTTTACAAGATAAAATTTGTTTCCTGTTAAGTTGTCATAATAGTCAAACCAGTTGATGTTGGTTGATGTTGTGTATTGATCTTGATAAGTGAAAGTTTACTTTGTGAGTTTGAATTTGAGTTTGGGAGTTTGTATCAGTTTTTAAGTATACTAATTCACACCCCCCCTCTTAGTATTCTATCAGATACTTATTATTTCATCATACCATCATAGAGGTCCAGAATGTTATCATCCACCTCATATCTAAGTTCTATAACCCATATGGTCCTTGGTTCAACTTCTTCCCTGAGGGTTTCAACAGTCTTCACCATGAAATAGATATCAATGGAGTACTTTTCCACAATGTTCTTTGATAACCTCTCTCTCTGCCTCATGTTTTCTTGGAATGTTTTGAAATAGCCCCAAAGTTTCTCATCTCTACCAGTACCAAGACTAGTGATTGCTTCCTTGATCTACATACCTACTAGTATGTCATGAGCCCAACACTTCTTCCCTAGACTAGGTAGCTCATTTAGGAAGTAAAGCATTAAAAAACCAATCAAATTTCCATATCTAAAAGTTCCTTTCTTAACTCGCTTGATATTTCCAAGGTTCAACATCAATTCACTCCTTAAACATTCACATAAATCATATTTTGCATTTTTCTTCAGCATTTGATATGCAACATGAATGCAAGAACTAGCAACAAAATTCAATCAATTAGATTGAGTTACCTTATAACCTATTATCATGCTTGAAAATTTAACATCAATGTCAGTGATCATGCTGATCCCCATTGATTTGCTATCAGGAGTTGCACTGGTGAGTTTCTCAACTGCAGTGTTGGAAATTTTCTTGCCAGGTTCCTGTCCGACATTGGGTAAGCTAGTGATTGCTTGAATAGACTCCTTGGTGATCATGTAAGGCTGATCCAGCCAGATGAACTCATTGTGAGCCCTACTCAGAATGTATCTGATGACCTCATCTTTGAATTCCAATATCTATAGAACATCGGTTAACCCTAGATCCTCAATTTCTTTGTATTCTGACTTGATGGTTTCGGAGTTGCCCAGTATCACAGATTGATACATGCTTTTAATTTCCTCCATTCCTAGATCCTCCAAGGTGTAGTGAATGTATGTCCTCACATCTTCAACATGAATTACACCATCAGGAACCCTAGAAAATGCTCTCGCAGAGTCTTCTTTCTTAGCAATCAGGGGAACCTCCTTGAATACAGGCTTCAGCCTATCTTTAACTTCAACAATGGCTGGATTTACAATGAAAGTAGGAGTTGAAGATCGAGATGCCATTTTCAAAGAATACCTGAAAGTGAATGTCGGTAGAACATTTAGTTCTTCTCAATTAACTACTCAAAATCCTTTCAAAATGCCTTTGCTCGCTCTTAATTTGCTTGAAATTCACCTTACTTCGCTCTGAATGCTTCAATGCAGGATGAGTGAAAATGAATTCAGTTTTCCTTTTTATCAGCAAATAAAACCCTAATCTTTCTTTGTCATAAATGCTTGGTGATGTACCCTATCGTATGATGGTTTCATAGTCCTATGCCTGGTGAACTTTAAACAATGATGAACTCAACTCTCCTGATCTCTTCTAATCTCTGCCAGGGGAATAAGCAATATTTGCACTAAATTTTCCAAGCCCTAAGGCCTATTCCTCAGTAACCAGTGTAATTTCCTGTTGGTGCATGAATGCTCTGTTCTATCAGTGGAGTGACCAGAGTTACATTTACACTTGATTCTTAAAACTTTCTATCCCATCTCTTGGTGTGATCATGTTGCATTTATCTACCTTCTGCTTTCCTTTCTCATTATCTTTATCATTGCTAATTGGTTTAGTCTTTCTTCTGTAGTACTTAGCAATATGACCTATTTTGTTGCACGCATAATATCTAACATTATTCTTTTGAATTGCTTTGATATATCTGATGTCATTCCTTGACCTATAATGATTAGCAAAATTTCCAAACTTTCCACATGTATGACATTTAACATTCATTCTGCAATCTTCTGATCTATGACCACATTTCTTGCAATTTGTGCATTGACCGGGAACAAAATTGTAGTTTTGATTTGCTTTATTTCTACATTGTTTAGCCATATGCCCAAATTTATTGCAAACAAAACATCTACCATTGAATTTATAAGCATTATATTGCCTTACCGGTTTCCTATGTTCTAATGAGGTATGCATACCGGTTGTCTGATCTTCATTTGCAGGTACCAGAGCTTTCACCTTGTACAAATCCAAGTCCTATAGAATCATCAATCTACCTTTGTCTTTTCAACAAGTCATCCAACTATGCAACACTAATTCTAAATTTTTCTTTATACTCACTTACAGTAGTTAGATCATCTCTCAGAGTAGTTATTTGTCTTTCAAGTTCTTGTTCATTGTTCCAGGAGTCTACCAAATCAGTTCTCAACATATTATTCTCATGAGTCAATTTTCCACATTCATCAAATTTTTTCTTCAGAGATATAACAAGATTATCTTCCTTCTTCTTTCAGTCCTCAATATCTTTTGATAACCTCATAGTTAGGTCTTACATTTCATTCTTCATGAGCATGTTTGCTTGAATTAGTTTCTAACATTGTTCCTTAAGTACATTCTTCTCCTCATCTTCCAGGTTTTGCAAAAGTTCCTTTCTCTTGGATTGAGTAGATGATAACCTTTCTTCCAGGATAAGAATGAATTAATTTGTATAATTCAATTCATCTTGCAATTTCAAGTTCTTCATCCTTTCAACATCATAATCCTCAAGAACCATCTCAAGTTGCTTTTCCATAGCCATGTTCAAAGATTTTGGTTTTAGGATCTTCTTCAAGCTATTAAACTTCTTCTGAGGTACCAGGCTCTGATACCAATTGTTGGGATCCAAGAACAATGAGAGGGGGGGTGAATCGGTGTTTTGTCGGTAAGATAATATTTTATTCTTTTATACCATACACATATAAAATGGTAAACAAATAAACATATAACTTGAAGCAAATAAACCATCCACATGAATGAACACCATAACACATAGAATTTATAAATGGAAAACCTCAAAGAGGAAAAACCATGGTGGGATTTGTGACCCACAATATTAGTCTAGACCAACATTGAGTTGAGAGAAGAATTAGGAGCTTTAAAAGAGAAAAACTTGTTGTTGAAGGATGAAAATACCATCTCAAAGTTGCAAACTAGTCTCATTTATGAAAGAAATAAAAGAGAAGAGGCTGAAAAACATATGCTAAAATTGCAACATGAGATGATGTGTTTGAAAAGGGATCTCAGAATGAACAGGTTTACATGGGCCCAAGATTATATCAAGAGTAGGGTTGAATAGATGCTACCCTATTTATTTACTACATGGACAAGATATCAATAATTGTTTCATGTTATGCAGAAACAACGGGAAGTAAAGATCCATTTAAAAATTACTATAACACTTGTTTCAAAAGTGGCAGCTACTTCATTGTATATATGTGTTTGTTGAATCTGTTGGTAGGGATACTCAAGTATGGAGAGATATGTTGAATATATTAGAGCTTATTATATTTGAAGTTAATGAGTTGATAAGCAATCACTGTAGATTTCATGAGTATATCGCCCAAGATTTGAAAAGATTCACCAAGTTACAAGGTACTCCCCTCCCTCCATTTATAAAAGAAGGCAAAAATCTCAAGATAGAGAATGAATGGAAGCTAGAAATTAGAGATTCTATTTTCTCCAAAGTATTAGATAATGTTCTTGATGACGCTGATAGGGTGGTGGAGAATTTACATTTACAAGTGAGTGGCTTATACCAGTTGGAGTATAGCACCAGGATATTGAATAAAGAAAATGAAACTTTAGTGACTCCTTTATACAACACACACATGGATGCTTGTCAGAATTTGTTTTCCAGAGAGATGTGATTCATAAGGAGTACTTCTGCGAGATGGAGGTTTTCCTTTTTCTTTTATGAAATTCTGTTACAATTCAGTTAAGCTGTCTCTTGCTTATGATAAGACCAGTCAAAAGGGTTGTAACTAAAATGGGAGTGATTATTTTTTAATCATGAATTATTAAGGTCCCTTTTATCCATGTTTTATTCAGGTAACTGTCATGTTTTGTTCTATGACAATAAGGTTAGATAATGATAGATGGCATAGGGTTGGCTGGAAGATTTTGTGCTCCTTTGTTTTTTATAAAAGAGAATTCATGGCCATTTTGTAAGGGTTCTGAAATTTGATATATGAAAGTACTCTAGTTGAGTTCTTGGATGTAAAGATAGTTTTTTGGCATATGAAACTGTTACACAAACAAATTAATAGAAATACTCTAGTAAATTGTCTCATATCTTTTGTTTTTTAGTTGAAAGCTTTTCATTGTTAAGGACAAATAGATATGTCTCTATGGGTTTTACTATATATGTGTAATGTGATATTCAATTTTTCTTTAAGGAGGAAATTAAATTCTAATGGCACGTTACAACAATTGAGGAATGATTATGTGATTGTTTAAAGATGACTTACAAGGGGTTATGATAGGGTATATTTGTAAGGAATTTATATTGAGTAAATTATTTGTAACTCTTGTCAACCTATTGGGAATTTGACTTTATGCCAATGGATAATGCACTAGTTTGATGATATGTATGTTCAGTAGCCACAACATCTTTTTGTTAGATAGATCTAATATTGGGAGTAAAATAAGAAGGGGGGTGAATCAGTTTACTGCCAAAAATCAGAACTAGTGCATATCAAAACCATTAAATCAGAGCACAAAAAAACCAACACAATGAAGGATAGAACATGAAATTGTTGAACACAATGTACCACTGAGAGGGGGGTGAATCAGTGGTTCCTAATTTATTTTGGGTTTTAAAACAACCTTAGAATATCGGTTATTATCCTAAGCACTAAATAGTCAAACCGATAAGACAAAACAGGATACCAAAAGAGACAAACACACAAATGCAACCCACAACACCAGTTGTATGAGGAAAACCCAATATGGGAAAAGCCTTAGTGAGAAATGTTGCTAGAGTCTACTACTCCAATCTAGTCTCACAAGTGAAACAATGAATTACAAAGATTTAGGGCACCAACCCTTGCACCAAGCCCCAACTTGGTGATGTATATTGAAATACAATTTTGATACAGTTATAGCTTCTTGTTCCAAATGAGTTTTGCAACTCTTGATCAAATAGATTTCTATCCGGTAACAGTCTTCTCTTCTTCTCTCTCAGCCTCACACCACACTTGGTCACACTTGGATGCCTTCTTGACCAATTATACCTCACTTGTTAGCTCAACTATCAAACCTGCAACCGTTTACTAGTACTCTGTCTCTACCGGTTAAACCCTCTCACGGGTTCGCCTACTAACTCACTCTGCAAATTTCTTAGAATAAAGTATAAGGAAGATGACCATTCTCTGTGCTCAAGATCTCTTCACTCTCCTTCTTCACATTAAGCATCCATAATTTCTGTCTTGAACTCACATATTTATATTCTTGGATTCCTGCCAAAAATTGCATTCAAACAATGTCATGTTAGGTTTTGCCTTCTCCAACTCGATCCAGATCCAATTTGATTCGATCTTCTTTTCCAGGGATATGATCTTCATGACATCAATCAAAATCCGCAAAGGTTCACATTCCAATGTGCATTTTCTAAATCTAGAGGTTTGCACCATGCTTTTCTGCTTTTCTCTGTCATATGCCATTAATGGATTTGTTGTTTCCTTCAGCAAATGGGTATGAAGATCAAATCTTCTTGCATGATCGATTCAGTCAATTGCCATCTTGCCTTCCTCAAGCCACAATCCTCTGGCATCCTTCATGACTTGCGGGCTCTTCATAAAAGTTGACCTTCTTGTTGACTTGTTACGTCGATGCACACTCCATCAACCTATGCAATATCACCACCTAGCATCCAGCTATCATATTTGTCGATATCCACCTCTGCTTGGATTTCTATATTAGTTTGACATCCTTTGTTGACCATGGTTGATTACCAACATGATTCACCTTACTAGTAAGACCAACAAACATCCTTTGTTGACCATGGTTGACTACCAATGCAATTCACCTCTCTTTTCTGCTCACATGATGTTGTGAATCTTTTAGCATTTTGCCTCTTCATCACAAACAAACAACCAACCTTCATCCTATTTTGTGCCTTAATGGTAATCTTGATAACCGATAGATGACACAATTCATGTGTACTAGTAGTCTTCCTTCTGTCCGCACACTCATACGTGCATTTCCATCACATGTCTTGCTCTTCTTATACTGGTCACCACTTCTTACTTACCAGTGACCTTGCCAAACTAGTTCACATCAATGACAACTTAATGCCAATAATGCCAACAATCTCCCCCTTTGGAATTGATGTCAACTTATTGCAAGACACTTTATACTAGAAAATTTCTCCCCCTTTGATACAATGACCAAGGGTACTATACACTCCCCCTTTGATCCATACCAATCGCTCCCTCAGGTTGCTACTAGTGGTTGTAGCCGGTACTGAGATGTGGTTCAAGAGTTATAGATGTTGCTATGAACTCCCCCTGAACCATATAAATATGTCCTTTCTCAAGTGCATAAGGCAGGTGACACAACTCCCAACTTGTGTCTTAAGTACTCAAAAGTTCTTACTGGCAATGCTTTGGTGAAAATATCTGTTACCTGTTCTCTAATAGGGACATAGTCCATTTTTACTTCATGTCCTTCAACCTTCTCTCAGAGAAAATGATACTTGATGGCTATATGCTTTGTCCTAGAATGCATCACCGGGTTCTTTGATATGTTGATGACACTCAAATTATCACACCAGATGAGAATAGGATCAATAATGTCCACCTGTATGTCTTTAAGGGTCTGCTTCATCCAAACCACCTGAGAGCAGCATGTAGCAGTAGCAATGTATTCTACTTCAGTAGTTGATAGGGAGTCTGGATCCTGCTTCTTTCTATGCCATGAGACCAACTGGTCACCTAGGAAGAATGCACCACCACTTGTTCTCTTCTGGTCATCAATGCAACCTACCCAATCACCATCAGTATATGCTTCCAAGATGAATTCCTCTTGTTTAGGGTACCACAATCTATAACTGAGTGTTCCTTGTAGGTACCTAGAAATTCTACTAACTACATTCATATGTGACTACTTGTTGCAACTTGAAATCAAGCCACCATGCACACTACCCGCACTATATCCATTCTAGAAGAAGTTAGATACAATAGGCTGCCTATCATGGATCTATACAATGTCTAAACCACCACCGGTGATTCATCATTCTTCCTTGATTTGCTTCCATTCACCATGGGGGTACTTACCGGTTTGCAATCCTCCATTTGAAATTTCTTCAACATATCCTTTGCATACTTGGTTTGTGAGATAAATATTCCCTTATATTGTTGTAATATCTACAACCAAGGAAGTATGTCAATTCACCAAGCAATTACATCTCAAATTATGACTGCATCTGATCAGCAAATTCTTTGCAAAGAGTTTCCTTATTGCCTCCAAAGATAATGTCATCTACATACACAACCACAATGATCATGTGGTTTCCATCCTTTTTTATGTATAAATTATTGTCATCACTCCTTTTTGAATCCTTGCTTCTTCAGGTACTAATTTAATCTTGAATACCATGCTTGAGGAGCTTGCTTTAAACCATATAGGGCCTTCTTCAACCGACACACAAAAGTTTCATCATCATGTAGCAGAAACCCTTTTGATTGTTCCATGTACACTTCTTCCAAATTTCCATTTAGGAGGGCAAATTTTACATCCATTTGATATACTTTATAACCCTTGTAGGCATAAAAGGCTAGAAACATTCTAATTGCTTCTAATCTAGCTACTGGTGCAAATTTTTCTTTAAAGTCAATACCCTCTACTTGAGAGTATCCTTTGCATACAAGTCTATCTTTATGCCTAACAATTTTACCTTCGTCATTCATCTTATTCTGGTAGACCTATTTAGTGCCAATGATGTTCTTGTCTTCCGGTCTAGGGACTGATTCCCAAGTCTTATTCTTCTCAATCTGTTGCAGTTCTTCTTCCATGACATCCATCCATTCCTATCTTTTGTTGGCCTCATTTAATGTTTTAGGTTCTACTTTAGTCATGAGATAGAAGTTGACTTGTTCATCATTCTGGGAAAGTCTTCTAGTTTGCACACAATCACTTTTATTTCCTAAAATTTTCTCTTTCGGGTGATTCAACTACACATATCGGTTGGGAGCCTTTTTGGATGCTACTTCCGGTTCATTGTCTGATTGAGTTTCTTCACCTTCATCACCGGAATCATAATATCAGTTTACCTATGATTGACTTCCTTTGTGCATATCCTCATCAACTTTTACATGCACACTCTCAATGACTCTTCTTAGTCTTTTGTTGTAGCATTTGTAGGCCTTGCAGTTAGATGAGTAACCAAGGAAGATTTCTTCATCACTTCTGGAGTCAAAATTACTTAGACCGTCCATATCTCTCTTGATAAAACACTTACTTCCAAATACCTTGAAGTATTTGATTGATGGATTCCAATCATACCACAACTCATAATGTGTCATCCTATTGTTTGTTCTTAATGAACCTGGTTCAAGGTATATTCAATAGTATAAATAGCTTCCTTCCAATATGTGTTTGGTAGACTGACCTCATTTAACATGGTTTTGGCCATCTCCTTGATTGTCTTGTTCTTCCTTTCTACCACACCATTTTGTTGTGGTGTCCTAGGGGCTGAGAATTTCGTTCTAATTCCATATCTTTCACAATAATATTTAAACTCATTTGATGTTGTTGGTAGTGGGCCAACATCCCTCGTGGGGATTCACGACATGGTTTAAAAACCTCTTGTGGATTCTATAAGTCTAGTGGTTGTATCGAATATTGACAGGTTGATCTTTTGGTGCAATGACAAACCTAGCTTGTAAAAAGTTGTATCAGAGCTTCGTCATAGGTTCGAATCACATAGGCCGCGATGAGTGATTTTGGGAGGGGGATTGTTGGCAGTGGGCCAACGTCCCTCGTGGGGATTCGCGACATGGTTTAACAGCCTCTTGTGGATTCTATAAGTCTAGTGGATGTATCAGACATTGACAGGTCAATCTTTTGGTGCAACGACAACCCTAGCTTGTAACAGATATGAACTCTCCACCACGGTTTGATCTTAGACATTTTAGCTTACACCCACTTTCCTTCTCTACCATCTTCCTAAAGATCTTAAATCTGTCAAATGCTTATGATTTATCTTGCAGGAAAGTGACCCATGTCATTCTTGAATAATCATCATTAAAGAGCATAAAATATCTTTCACCAGCAAGATCTCTTGTCCTAGTTGGACCACACAGGTTTGTATGTACAATTTCAAGTGGTCTTCAGGTGTTGTGATCTTTTGTCCTAAAGCTCACCTTAGTCTTCTTCCATTTAACACATTCATCACAAAATTTTCTTACCGGTTTGATGATGGGTGGAATAATTCTTACACACCCCTTTTTGCTTACTGCAACTAAGTTATCAAAGTTTATGTGGCCTAATCTTCAATGGCACAACCAACTTTCATCAACCTACCCCATCATGCATTGGGACTCATAGCATTCCTTTAGATTGTAAACATTTTCATCTACTCTCTTTCCTTCTGCCACAACCTGACTAGTACTCTCTGTCTTTATCTGGCACCCGGTAGAGTCAAAGGTGAATTTATAACCTTTTTTCACACATCTGACTCACATACTAGTTAGGTTGCCTTGGTCCTACAAATGACTTCCTCACAGAGGGTCTTCCTTTCATGTTGATGACTCTAGTGAATCCTTCATGGTTAACTCTTGCATTTCTCCTTAGATTTGCATGTTGGTATAGTGAGTGTGGCCTTTGATTTGTGTGGTGGTTTCTAACAACATTTGCATATGTCTTCTTACAGGTATCCTTGCTTACTGTGAATGTCTTTTTTCTTCACCTTCACTGGAAGAGGTGAACTGTATCTCCTTACCAGATGTGTCTTTGTTGTTTGACCTTTAACGTTCTTCAAATCCTAAGCCATCAATATCTTTGGATTGATTTTGTTTTCTCAACATCTTGTCTAAGGCTTTGGTGTTGCCTTCATATTTGCTTCTCACCTTTATTTCTTCCTTCATTTCTTCAAGCTCCTTTCAAAACTTTACTATTTCTACTTCCAGATCTTGATGCTCCTTTTCCTTCTTCATCAGATCAGAGGATGTAACTTTACATATCCTCTTGGCTTCTTCCAACTGCAGTTTCAAGTGAGTTTCTACTCGCCGTGGTTTTTCCCATTTGGGTTTCCACGTCAAATATTTTGTGATATGGTGATTGTGCTCTTGTGGGTGAATGCTTTGTTTGCTATTTGGTTTGCATTTATCTTAACCGGTTTATTAGTGAATTTGTTGTACCAGTTATCTGCTAAACTGTTTAAAAGATTGATTTCAGTAGTTTTTGGCATACTAATTCACCCCCCCTCTTAGTATTCATCAATTGGTATCAGAGCCAACCTTTCTATAAGTCTAACCACTTGGAAGGAGATATGGGAGAATATAGTGTGAGAGAAATTACTCATCATCTCACTCAAACTGAGAGAGCCTATGATGAACTCAAAGTCAAGCATAAAGCCTCTTTGGCCAAAAGAAGAGAGCATGTTGAAAACTGATGGAACTTACTGAAAATAGCTCTTCTGATGAAGCTGACATGGATGCCCTAGTTGAAGAAGTTGAAAAATTGAATGAATCTAAAGCCAATCTGAGAAAAGAGTTGGAAGGACTGACTATCAGAATGTGTCAAGAGCTTGAGAACAGAAGGAAAGGTAAAGATCTGGTAAAAGACAAAGATCATGAGATCTCCAAGCTGAAGCAAGAAATCAGTACCCTTACCGCTCATCTCTAGGAGAGTAAAATGGAAAAAGAAGAAATGCAAGGTGAACTAAACATGGCTATTTCTGAGAATGCAACCTTGATGGAATCCAATGCTACTATTTCCAAGGAGCTTACTGAGTCAAAGGAGATACTTGCCAAATCCAATTAGAGTACTGCTAAGCTAGAGCAAAAGCTAGAATCAGCAAAGCCAGTAAAGAATACCACTGGACTTGGTTTCTCTAGATATGAGGAAGGTGAGACCTCTAGAACAAAAGCTGAAGCATCAAAGAAGCAACCGACATCCAAGGATAAAGGTAAGAAAAAATTTAAACATGTTTGCTTTAATTGTCTCAAAGAAGGACATACTACCAATGTGTGTAGAAGCCAAGCCTACAACAATATTCCTTATTTTCAAAACAATATGCCTAGATCCAATAGATTCAATGGAAAGTGTTATGCATGCAACAAGTTTGGGCATAGAGCATTTGAATGCAGGTCAGTTTTGCACAACACTGGGAGATATCTTCTAAGGACTCAAGGATGTTACTACTTATCAAGTTGTCATTAGTTTTACACCCAAAGTCATTCTATATACTCTAGTCGGTTACTACTACCGAAATATTCAGTCGGTATGCACAGAACAGTCGGTTAAAGAAGAAAGTATTCATAGAGCCTAGTATGCACCGAGTTGTCTGCCGAGTATCATTCCATGTCTACCGAGCAGAAATAATGATACACTGAGTGAAATGTGTTACCAGATTCATTGAATCTAGACACACATGGAAAAACCTGTTACAAGATCGAGGAACATAGAACCATTATCACATTAGAAATTGCACTTAAAGATTGTGTATGATTTTGAGGTCATCTAACCAATGAAATATTTTATATAGTTATTCATTTGATAAATCATGTTTGTAAGATCGAAGCAATGAATCAGTTCACTGACATAAGTGATCTATTTATACAACATGGATTAAGGATAAAAAGAGAGATAGATAGTGAGAGACAGAGATATACAGAGGTATATGAAGCAAGACATGTGTGATACATGAGAAAGCACTAAGTGTTATGACTATTACAGAGACACAAAGGTCACCGAGAAGGATTTCAGAGAACAGTCAAAGAACAGAGTAAACAAAAGGGTTTACCAAGTTACTTTATGAGTTACCAAGGTATGCTATAAGCAAGGTAATTTTATTTTGAGCACATAGAATCTGCTATAACATTCCAGATGTAAAGTTGTAGATAGTTGTAAAGATTTTATTGAAATATTTTGAAGTTGTAAGAGAAACCTTTAATAGTTTAAAAGACTCTAACCAAGTCTATAAATTGTAAAGCCTCTAACCAGGTACAACATTTAGTTTAAGTGTTGTAAAATCCTTTAGCAAGGTAGATCTAACAGATCTTGATACTCCTAATAGGGTAAGCTATCAGAAATAGCTGAACATGTAGCTCTAACCGAGCACTCTTTATTATTGCAGTAGTGAAGTTGTGGGTGACATCCCCACCGTAGTTTTTCTCTCTAACCAAGAGTTTCTGCGTAACCAAAATATATGTGTTATGGAGTGAATCATGTATGATTTTTATTTATTTGTTTTAGCTTTATGTTATGTTGCAGCAATTTTTGGTTTATGCATAATAGTAAAGATATTGTTGTTAAAAAGATTTGAAGTACTGATTCACCCGTCCCCTCTCAGTACATTAGCTTTCCATATTGGGCCTAACAATTGGTATCAAAGCTTGAATCTTGGATAAAGGTTTAACAACCTAAAGAGAAAGATCTTATCAATGGAAGGCTATAAACAATCTTGGAGAATTGTGTATCTACAAGAAGAGCTGGATCATGCTAATCAAGTGATTGCAAACATGCAAAGAAAATGCAAAAATCATTGAAAGTGAGAAGAAGATTATTTGATGATTTGCAGAACTCTCAAGAGTTAGTGGAACAAATTGAAACATCATCTGAGAACAATATATCTGAAGAGACTGAAGAAATGATTCGAGTATTGAAAGAAAAGAACAAAGCATTGGCTGATCAGCTAAAAGCAATGAAAAGAGGACATGAACATTTCAGCACACAGATGACTGAGAATCTTGATGCATTGAGGATAACTGAGGATAAAGTAAGAGATCTAGAAAGAGAAAAACAACAGCTTGAAGCATTAGTATCTGAAAAGAATGATGAAATCATAAGGTTGATTGGGATTCAACAAAATCTGTCAGATCAATTAGGTTATGCACATCATGAAGCAAATCTGAAAGATGATGAGAATCAAGCATTGAAACTTGAAATATCAAGGTTGGCCAATGAACTTGAAATAGAAAAGAAATCCAAGGAAACACTGAAGAAGAGCTATGAAGCATCAAAGATGTTGGATGAGCAGCTGAATACAAGACCCAACAAAGAAGTAGGACTCGGTTACAAAGGAAAAGACTCTACTGAGAAGGGAATTCATACAACCGAGAGAGGAGAATCATCAAAGCAAGCTGGAAACAAGAAGCACATCAAAAGAAAGAAGCCTATTTGCAACTACTGTGGAAATCAAGGTCATACTGCTAACATGTGCCAAATCAGAAAAGGTAAGCAACTGAATGTCACTAAGCCTAATGGTTATTGTTACAATTGCAATAAATATGGTCACACATTTAACTAATGTAGGACAAAGTCTGTTAACAATTATTAGAAGGCAAAATTCAAAGGGTTTTGTAAAAACTACAATAGATATGGACATAGTACCGAGAAGTGTTGGCTTAAGCAAAAGAACTATATGTGGTCTGCACACCGAGCAAATACTAGAGGTTACCAAACTCACACAGATCCTTACCGACAATATTCTGCAGTACCATGGGATTACAATTCAAGGATATGGTGTGAATGTTGTGGAAGATATGGATATATAAGTGTCAACTACTTTATAAAGTTTGGAATGAACAACTGAAGATCATGGAGAAATCCTGGTATGGCATGTTTTCATTGTCACAAAATTGGACACTTGGCTAGAGATTGCAGAGATCAACCTAGAGGAGACATTGAAGAAATAAAAGAAAAATTACAGATGATTTGGAAAAAGAAGAAAATTGTGTCAAATGAAGAAAGCACCTTACCTACCGAGTTAGGTGCACCTATTCCAAATTAATCGGTAAAGGTATGAAGGGACTGCATTCTCTCAAAGGTCAAATCTTAACAGTTCCTATTTTATTATGTACTTAATTCAAAATCTTCATAACTAAGATGTATTAGTAAGTTTGAAATTCTATCAAAGTTTTTTGCAGCACTATACAAGAAGATTGTCAAGTCAGTGAATACAGGAAGCTTGTCAAGTCAGTAAATGAAGAAAGTCTGGTTACTCGGTTAAAGCGCAAAAAGGAAAGAAAGTTTAGTGGAACCAGGTGCATTTAATGTCTTTGACCTAACCTGCATGGAGCCCGATAAGGTATATTGTGTACTTAAAGAATTTACGCGGTCATTTTTCACTCACCAAGTTTTCAAGAGAGCAAAGAAAAGTGAATCAAAGGCGATCAAACCACCTGCAAAGCAAATTCAAGGTATTTACATCAATCTCAATGCATTGTTAAGCTAGTTTACCAATCATATCAAGTTTTTATTATCTGCTAAGTGTGAAGCATCTACCATTTGAAAATCTTCAAACCCTAAGGATCTTTTGTTAATTCTTATTTGAAATCTGCAATGGCACCTAAGATCTAGAATCTCGTTGTTGTTGAGAACATCAAAAAGCCCTCACTGAAATACTCTTTAACTCTCAAAATTGCATCTAAACCAGATGACAAAACCGCATGTTCACTCATCCCGGATAGAGTTTTATTAGTCGAAGATGTGAGATTCTTCACCAAATGTTGAGCTGAAGAACTAGGTCACATTGAAATCAAAGACACATATGATGAACTGTGCACCAATTGTAAAATAGATAGCAAGTATGAGCACATTAAGATCAAGGGATTGACTAAAGCCCTAACCTATCCCCATGTATTCAAACCCCAATGGGTCAAGTTTGTTTTGAGCAGAGTTCATGATGACTTCATGTGGCTAGAAGAGCAACCGTTTAAGATCACCAAGGAAATCATTCATTTGATCACCAGTTACCCTATTTATGATCATGCCCGAGCTCAAAAAATGATATCACAGAAGGAATTGATCAGTTTAATTGGAGTAGAATTAGATTGCAGAGGACTGAAATTGAACAATGTCACTGATGCAGAACTAAAGTTTTCCATTAGAGTAATAGGTTACTGTTTCTTCCAATCGGCAAGGGAAAACAGTGTACCTTGTGCATCAGTAGACTTAGCATATAAAATTGTGAAGAAAGCCATGAAAATTGATTTATGTGAGGTGTTGCTGAAAAACCTGTTTGAGAATTTGAACACCATAAGGAAGCCAAAGAAGAACGATTCGGCCAATACACTAAAGTTTGGATCACTATTAATATGCATGTTTTTCCATTTTGAAAAATTCTTTCCATCAGTCGGTAAAGTTGTTTGGGAACTACACCGACCAATCACCCATTAGATCAATGACTTCATCAAGAAGCTAGGTGATAATTTTTAATGATATTATGGATGATTATTTCAGCAAGTTTCAAGAAAGGATGCATAACAGGTACCGGATTCCACCCTAGCTAGTGGAGAAATACAAAGATGACATATGTTTTGAAGTGGACACTGATTACTGTTATGTGAATGTTGTGGAACCAAGAACTCAGTCTTTCCAACCTATGGGTTACAAGATTGATTTTGACATCACACAACAACAAATAGATGCATTTATTACATTACCAAGGCATGCTACCGAGTTGAGGTATGGAACATATGAAGAAGTGAAGGAAAAAGTAAAAATGAGCATTGTAGTACCCAAAGCTACAAGGAAGGCAACAAAGATGATAAATGAATTAATAGAGAAATTTGGAGAAGATTCTTCCTCCACACCTATCAAAGGAACTATAGTCATTACCGAAGAGGAATCTAAAGCCCAAGAGGCAGCTATAACATTGAGCACCGAATTGCCTAAGGGAAAAGTCTTGAAAAGAAAAAATAGGACACATCAAAGGTCTCACCGACTCCTCCAGCAAAGCAACCTAACACAAGAGCATCTGCAGCTTCACCGAATAAGAAAACAAAGAGTGTTGCCCCACCCAATGTAACAAAAACTTACAAGAAATCTACTCAGAGACTTATTTTGGCAAAAGAGTCTAGTGACACCGAATCTGAAGATGCAAGTAAATTTCAGTTTGTCAAGAGCAAGAAGGTAAATGTACATAGTGTTGAAAATTTTTGTGCTAAGGTGGATTTGGATCTTTCAAATATGCAAAATATGAATCCAGATTTGATGATGAAAAGAGACAAATAGAAGAAGCGGTCATCTGCACACTATTGAAATTCCAATTGGTCCCATCGGAAGTATGTAAATCTCTTCCAAATGAATTGTATGTGCATATTGATAACAGGTGGAAATATGCAATGGACTCAGAAAAATAGATTAGAGAAAGAAGTCTGGTACATCTCTTTCCAGACATGTTGGTAGATGAAATCAAAGAAAATCTGACAAACTACCACACAAAATTCCTAGTCAAGCAAAGAGCTTTGAAATTGATGAATGGCCTTTACTTGGATGTAGAGAATGAGACAAAGGAAAAATGGCAGGAAATCTTTAGAATCAAGAATGCTGGTGAGCAAGCTGAAGTTGAAATAGTTGATGTCACCGAGCAAGATCTTGATATCACCGAGCAGGACCCTGCTGACACCATACAAGTAGATGAAGATATCATGAATACAGAGGCACCGGAACAGGAAATGATAGAAGGGAATGCTTATGCCCAACTTGTATCCAGTGAATCAGTTTTGGAACAAGTTCAACCCTATCCTCCGGTCAATCAGCCTATTTCAACCGAGGCCCCTAAGGATACAGAGCAAGGCATAGAAGGTCACAAGTCAACAGCAGGAGAAGGTACTTCTCAAGAACAGACCTCTCAAGCTCCTTCCAGCACTGAAAAATGTTGCAATCGAGACACCAAAGAACACTACAAAGGCTAAAGAAACCAGCCAAAGTGTTGCCTCTACCGAGAAACCTACCAAGGGTCAACAAGCCTCACAAGCCATTTTTTTAGTCCAACCAATGAAAGGTAAAGAAAAGAAGATGAAAAAGTATAGTTTCAAATTAGATTTGACAAAACCAATAGTGTTGCCCAATGTTGATATATCCAAATTAAAGGGGCAAGCACTCATTGAATTCGGTGAACTATGCAAAGCCAAAGCTGAACAAGACAAGAAAATGGCTATTCAAAAGAAAAATAAAGTACTTCAGAAGGTAAAAGCACTCTTAACCGATATGCTACCTGAAGCTACCGTAACTAAAGATGCAACCATCCACATTCAACTGGATGAACTCCTAACCAAGATAGAAACATCTGGAGTCGATGCATCCAAATATTTGAGCAAGTTAAAAGACAAAGAGCTCACTGCAAAAATGATTGAAGAGGTACAAAAAGCTATTGCCATTGGTAAAGTTAAACTTGTCAAATTTATTGCTGAGTTGACCCCTCAACTCAAGCACATTCTTTATTTATTTTAGAAACTCTATACATTTTCTTTATTCATTAAAGATATCAAAAATAAAATAGAAGCAATTGAGAAAGAGATCACCGATCTCTCAAATAAGTTGACCACTGAGTCTAATTCCATTCAGAATTTTTATACCAAGCTATAGCAGCTCATGGCTCAACAATTGGAACTCAAGAATGAAGAACACAAGATAAGGATGGACATAATGACACTTCAAACATTATTCCTTCCTCATCTTTCCTCCATCCAAGAATAGATCAACAAAGCTACCTCCCTATCCACTCAACAAGAGGGAAGCACCTTAGATGGACTCATTTCACTATTAGCTGACATTCAAGCGCAAAATTCACTCATCGACAGTGTTAAGGATGCCCTCTCTACCGCTCTCACCGATGCAAGGACAAAGTATAAATCCATTTTTGACCAGTTGCCACCACCGAATGGTAACTAAGTTTTGATGTTTGTCAAAAAGGGGGAGTGAGTATCTTATCAAAGTATATAGGGGAATGTAGTATACAGGGGGAGTATATACCGAGCAAAATAGAGTATTCAAATATAGAGCACAGAGAACACAGCAGTGAATCAAGCAGTTATCATAGAACATTGATCACCGAGCATGCAAAATCAGAGTTTTGTACAGCATAGTGATAAGGGGAGTCTATCTAAATATACTATTTCATTGACTAAAGTATAGACTGTTTGTTTAGTCAAATTTTGTAATTATATAGATTTTTGAGTTATGACTTTGAAAGTAGTTTTGTCAAATAGCTCAACTAATGTCAAAAGGGGAGATTGTTACTACTTATCAAGTTGTCATTAGTTTTACATTCAAAGTCATTCTATATACTCTAGTTGGTTACTACTACCAAAATATTTAGTCGGTATGCACAGAACAGTCGATTAAAGAAGAAAGTATTCACAGAGCCCAGTATGCACCGAGCTATCTACCGAGTATCATTCCATGTCTACCAAGCAGAAATAATGATACAGCGAGTTGATATACACCGAGTGAAACGTGTTACCAGATTCATTAAATCTAGATACACATGGGAAAATGTGTTACAAGATCGAGGAACATAGAACCGTTATCACATTGGAAATTGCACTTAAAGATTGTGTATGATTTTGAGGTCATCTAACCAATGAAATATTTTATATAGTTATTCATTTGATAAATCATGTTTGTAAAATTGAAGTAATGAATCAGATCACCGACATAAGAGATCTATTTATACAGCATGGATTAAGGATAAAAAGAGAGATAGATAGAGATAGACAGTGACAGATAGAGATATACAGAGGTATATGAAGCAAGACATGTGTGATACATGAGAAAGCACTAAGTGTTATGACTATTATAGAGACACAGAGGTCACTGAGAAGGATTTCAGAGAATAGTCAAAGAACAAAGTAAATAGAAGTGTTTATCGAGTTACTTTATGAGTTACCGAGGTATGCTATAAGCAAGGTAATCTTATTTTGAGCACATAGAATCTGCTATAACATTCCAGATGTAAAGTTGCAGATAGTTGTAAAGATTTTATTGAAATATTTTGAAGTTGTACGAGAAACCTTTAACAGGGTAAAAGACTCT
Organism: Cryptomeria japonica; assembly: GCF_030272615.1. Taxonomy (NCBI): domain Eukaryota; kingdom Viridiplantae; phylum Streptophyta; class Pinopsida; order Cupressales; family Cupressaceae; genus Cryptomeria; species Cryptomeria japonica. The sequence continues at coordinate 614,922,563 of NC_081410.1, read as the reverse complement.
AACCAAGTCTGTAAATTGTAAAGCCTCTAACCAGGTACATCATTTAGTTTAAGTGTTGTAAAATCCTTTAGCAAGGTAGATCTAACAGATCTTGATACTCCTAATAGGGTAAGCTATCAGAAATAGTTGAACATGTAGCTCTAACCGAGCACTCTTTATTATTGTAGTAGTGAAGTTGTGGGTGACATCCCCACTGCAGTTTTTCTCTCTAACCAAGAGTTTCTGTGTAACCAAAATATATGTGTTATGGAGTGAATCATGTATGATTGTTATTTATTTGTTTTAGGTTTATGTTATGTTGCAACAGTTTTTGGTGTATGCATAATAGTAAAGATATTGTTGTTAAGAATATTTGAAGTATTGATTCACCCCTCCCCTCTCAGTACATTAGCTTTCCATATTGGGCCTAACAAAGGAGTCATCCCGGAACCTTCTATGAATCAGAATCCCAACTAGTACAATAACTATGACCATCAATCAGGTGGCTATCAAGTGGCTACTAGTTGGAGAGAAACTTGTTTGATCTGTCATGGTAGTGGTCACACTGCTGCAACATGTAGAAGAAAGAATGGTAGTATGAATAACAGACCATGGAGAACACCTAGAATGGTATGCTATCATTACAACAAACCAGGACACACTGCTAGAACTTGCAAACTGTGAAAGCACCTATCAGATGATATACCAATCACTCCAGAAGGGAAGATTGATGTTGAAACTATTTAGGTGGAAATGAATAAAACTTGGAAAAAGAAATCAAAAGAAGAGCCATAGGATGAACCTATTTCTGCACCCAGTGTGGAAGTCTCTGAGCTAGCAAACTGAGATTCAGAAAAGCTTAGGGAGAACATATCGGTGAAATATTTTGAACCCTTGGTATATATCTGTAAAGACCTTAACCGGTATATGGTACCTGTTAGTCGACAGAAGACTTGAAGCGGTAAAATGCAAAATTAGGGTTTGTGCCCTAGCGGTGATGCATTTATTATGGTAGGTGAGAGTTTGTTGAAAAGGGTTTTCATCGTCATTCTCACTTCTTTGTATTCGAAAGAAGAATTTTTCAAGAGAAGAGAAACTAGAGCAATTTGTCTAGCAGTTGATGAAATCTTGTGTGAAATCTTGCAACCATCTTCAAGCAATCAGTGAAGAACTCTAAGCGGTGAACTTGCAACCGAAGCGGTATTTTGTGTGTGACATTGGAAAACCTAAATTCCAGTTTGTGAAGGTATTTTCTAAAATTCTTACTTATCATTTGATCATGGCTTTTGCATCACACTCTAGTTCTAGTGCACCTGTAGATTCAGCCGAATTTCTTCAAAAGAAAATGAAATACAATGCCCTATCTAAAATACCCGCTAGAGTTATTATTGAGGGAGATATTTTAGGGTATATAGACTATAAATTGGAAGACCTAGGATCCCTAGTGATTGACTCCCAACTAAGTTTGTTCTATGGAGATGACAAGAAGATCAAACCTGACTATAGTGTCCTTGAGAAGATGAAACAGCACAATGCGGTATATTTTCTGGAAGAGTTCACAGAAGAACATATTCGCATCATCCTTAGCAGAGTGCATGGTGACAAGATGTATCTCGAGAAGACCCATGACATCACACCGGAAGCAATTTATGTCGTCATTGGTTTCTGCAATATTGGAGAGGTACCAGCTCTATAGAAGGTCACCAAAACTGAAATGACAAAGCTCACCGGTTCTATGAGTGACCAACTGGCGATGACCGTCAACACCATCTTTAATGGTTTGGTAAAATATGCTTGCATGGTGATTGGTTACCGGATATTTTATGCCAACAGAATGAATTTTGTCCTTACTATTGCAGTGAATGCTGTAATACCCTAAAAATGGTCATCTAAACCATGAGCCCCTAATCTCGGCAACGTCACCAAGGTCCTAACCAAAGGCAATTAAATAAATATTGAGCACACAATTAATTCTTTAATCATCAAAAGTCACATGGCAAAATTAATAACTCAATATTAATTAAATATTTATTTAATTAATTAGATCATTCCAAGAAAATCATTTTTAAACAATTATCTTATTTATTTTATTAAATATCTTAGCATATTTAATTAAATAAATCAATTTGCCATTAAATCATCAAAAAGAGGAATTAATTTAATTAAATAAATCAATTTGCCACAAATCTTCAAAAAAGGAAACAAATCAAGAAAGAGGAATTGGAAATTATAAGCACAAATCTTCAAAAATGGAAATAAATCAAAAAAGGAATTAATTGACCAAGAAAGAATTAAAATTTTGAGAAAAGAAATCAATTGGAGATAATCTTGAAAAACAAATTAAAAATTGATGAATAATCTCGAAGAAAGCAATTATATATTAAAATTGAATGAAATAGAGAATAAATCAGTTTTTTATTGATTTAATCTTAATTTTAGTTCAATTTCCTTTAAAACTAAGAAAAGCATCCAATCACATCAATTCACCTAGATTGTGCTTCATCTTGGAAAATCTTGACTGCTCATCATCATTTGATCTTAGCCTTTGGTTTCTTTCTGAATTTTCTATAAATTCAGGCTCTCATCTCTCATTCAAAAAAGGATCCTGGAGAATATATTGTTATCATGTTGTTTTTGCTCTAGGTTCAATAATATTTGTGCATTTAGATATTTGCATATTAGTTATTGCATACATATTTAGATCATTTATCTCATTTATTGCTTAAATCTTGTTAGATTAATCTTGCATCCATCTAGCATTAATTGTTAGGAATCCCATAGATACTGAGAGGGGGGGGTGAATCAGTATCTAACCAGTGAATAGAATTTCTTAAATTAAAACATGCAGAACATATTGTAACAGTGTATCGGTATGCAAGAAATAATGCAATAAATAGAATTAAGAACATCCACATGAAAAGAACACCATAACACAAGGATTTAATGAGGAAACTCGATGTGAGAAAAACCTCGATGGGATTTGTGACCCACAATATTCACTCACTGGCCAATAAGAGAATATTACTTACAATAGGGGCCTGCACATGTAGGAAGGCCAACTGCCTAGAGCTCACTGCTCAATGGGAAGTCTCACTGACTTACAATGAGGATTATACAAATCCAATATCTTGTACTGCTTTACACTAGCATCTATAATGCTTGATCCAGTACCGGTTGCTGCTCTGCTTCTTGCATAAACCCTTAGCCTATATTTCGCATAATAGGTCTGCCTAATATTTTTCTTCAATGTTCCTCACTCATTACAAAATGTCTACAATGATCTCTTTTATATATAAGAGTCATTTTACAATTTGCCAAGTCGGCTTACAAATTTTTTACAATAATAAACAAAATATAATATAACATAATCATGTCGGCCTCTGTGTCGATATACTTCTTTTCTTTGTGCCGGTGCCGGTGTCCTGAGTGCCTGTATCATAGGATTGCAAGGTTGCCATCAATGACAAAACCTTCAATCACATACAATGTCTCATTGGAGTGTGCATATGCCAACAATCTCCCCCTTTGGCATTGATGGCAACACTCATGAGAAATTTCAAAAAAAATGTAAAGTCCAAAAAATGTTACCAAAAATGTGTGTGCTCCCCCTGAGCATATGATTCCTATGATATTGAATTTTCTCATCCCAGTACTCCCCCTTTGTCATCAATGACAAAGGTTGTCAAGATGTCAGTAGAGTTTGTAGATTCAGCCTTGTAACTGGGTGGTTACAATTTGAAAAAGATCTCCCAAAATCAAGTTTATACTATCCATAAACTTCTTGCTATCCTTTATTGTTGTCTCTGTTCTCTTCACTATACCGGTGAGATGTTGCAAATACTATGCCGGTGTTTTCTATCCTTGTTTTAGTGCCTCAGATACTTCCTTCCGCAGTGATGCTAGATAGTCCAATCTTGGACTTAGTTTTAATCTCAGATGCTTTGCCTTACTCACAATTCTCTCTTTCTCTCTTTCCAATTTAAATAATTCTTCTTCAAAATTTGTTATCTTTTCCTCAAAAACTTATAGTGTATCCGGTGAGTTAACAAAATTATCTGCAAGTTTATTGATCTCATTCTGTACCTTACTCATCTTCTTGTCTATATCTATAGTCAAAAAGTTTGTCTTACAGGTGTCTTTGTACAGAGTTTTATACTCTTTCAATAAATTACACAATTCCGGTAGAAGTGTGTCAAAATCTCTATTACACTTCTTTATTTGCTCATCAAAGAATTTTTGTTTTTCAATTTCTACTTTATCCTTCAATGACTCTTCCTTTATTTTCTCAATGTTTTCTATGATATATTTACACAGTGTATCAAGTTGTCCTAAAGAATCTTTATTGTCTATATTACAGTTGGGAGCAATTACCTTCAAAATTGGTATGGTATCATCAATTGCCTTGTAAGCTTGTGAGCTGCAGTCTGTTATCTTTTTGATTGAATCTAATAGTACCTCAGTCACATTAGTTGATTTGAAGCCTGATGATGAACCAACAATCTGAGTACCGGTGGAAACTGCAGGTAGGTCTATTTGTGTCTGCATTTCTTTAAGCAATGGTTTTTCTATTTCTCCAGTTTCCGGTGGCACTGTTTCCTTATGTTCTTGTTCCTGTTGTTGCATTGACTCAGTCTAAGTCTCTACCTTTTTCTCTTTGTCTTCTATTGGTTTCTCCTATGTGTTTTCAGTTTGCTCAGCTACTGGAGGCTCACTAGCCATGTCAGTCTTATCAGCTGTATCTTTGTCTACCACTATGTTGATCTTTTGAGTATCAACATCCACAGTATATAAGACTTCAGGATTAGTATTACCATCCTCTACATCATATTCTCAGCTGCTAGTTGATCTTCTGTAGCTTTTGTTTTTACTGGTGGAGTAATCAAAGGAGGTGGGGGTAAGTTGTCTCTAACCTTGATACTAGTTGGTCCACCAACTTTACCTTTACCCTTGTCTCTATCTTTCTGATAAACATTTATGGGTTTGGGGTTCCTGTATTCTTCTTGTTTTTCTTTTTCAACTAAGAATATATCCCATCCAGTTTCTATTTTCTCAGTGACCTCATTAACTCTTCCAACCATTAAAGCAATGTGTCGGTGTGTAGTAGAAAATACTGACCGGTTGGCTTGAGCAATTAGGTCATCAATTTCTTTGGGTGAGTTTACCGAATAAACAACAAGTAGCTTTTCAATCTTTATTTTCTTTTCTGGTTCTATTAGTACTTGTCTTCTTGCTTCCAGTCTCTTAAATAGTTCATCTTCCTCTGTAATTTCATTTAGCAGTATATCAATAGGGGCCAAGTCTTTGTTTGTCCTCTTCTTCCTTTTGGGTGCCAGTTTCTTCTTCTTTGGTGTAGCCTTTCTTACCAGAGATCTCACTGCTTGTTGTTTTTGTCTTGTCCTCTTGGGTGAGGGTGTGGTTTCCAGTGAGGGATCTCTTTTCCTTACAACTCTTTTGAAAGTTGCAGGCATGTCACTCCCAGAAGAAGTACCTACTGGTGATAGGTGAGTTTCAGGTTGTGGAGCTGCTAACTCATCCTCTGTTATACCGGTTTTCTTCAACACATCTTCTCTGATGGCCTTTGCTTGTCTGGAACCTTTCCTTACAACTACCTCAACCTTTTTCACTCTTTTCTTTGATTGTATTTGGCTTTCAATAGTTTTTGCACTACCAAATATTTCTTCCTTAGGTTCTCTGGGGGCTTCTAGAAGTGCTTTAGCATATGTTTCAATTATGTGATCATCTGTTTCATAGCCCATCTCGGTTACCCAAACTATCCTAGGGATGACTGCTTCCATCCAGATTTCATCCTTCTTGATTACAAAGCATATTTCATCTTTGTATTTGTCAATAATCTTTTGTGATAACCTGATTCTTTTCTTCATTTTGGCCTTTAATGCTTGAAAAAAGTCATGAATATTGTTTTCCTTGTTTTCTCCCATGTTATTGAATAGTTTTGTTAATTGTTTACCTACCGGTATATCATAACCAAGTTCTTTGTAGCCTATACCGGGAACCTATTTTGTTAAATGTAGCATCAGACATACTAACAGATTTCCAAACCTAAAAGTTCCTTTCTTGTCCTTCTTAATCTTTCCAAGGTTGTCAATTAATTCATCTTTTAACCATTCACATATATCAATCTTTGCATTTTCTGTGACCATATCATAAGCACTCTTAATGCATAAACTTGAAACTAAATTGAGTCTATTTGCATGAGTAGCTTTATACCCTAATATCATGCTGATAAATCTCACATTAATTTCTGTTACATCATTAACTCTTAGGGACCTTTTGTTGAATGTTGCACTAGTTAGGTTTGTAACTAGGTCATTGGATACCTTCTTGATTTTATCTGGCCTTTTATAGGTGGTCGATAACCCTGTGACAGCTTTCACAGCTTCCTTAGTGATTTTGTGGACTGCATCTAACCAAAAAAATTCACCATGTACCCTACTTAAGACTATCCTAATCACATCCTTGGGAAATTCAGGAATGCTAAGGATCTCTGTAAATCCTAGGGTTTCAATGATCTTGTGTTCATCTTTTACATTGCCGGTTTTATCATATATCATAGTTTTAAACATGGTTTTAATCTCTTCATCTCCTAGTTCCTCAATGTTGCAGTGGATGTAAATTCTTGGGTCTTCAACATAAACAAATCCCTTGGGAATTTTAGAGAAAGCACCTAAGGTATCATCTTTCTTTGCTACCTCGAGAACTAACTGAAATACGGGCCTAGGTCTTTTTATCACTTCAATAATAGTAGGGTTTGCTATATATTCAATTGTAGAGGTGGATGTCATGATTAAATACCTTTTACTACCTTTAGGATGGATGAATGCTTGGAGTGTTCTTGTCTCTTGCTCGAAATGCCTTAGTTTAGAATCTTCGCTCTCTTCATAGGTTTGAAATATCGATGAAATGGAATGGAGCGAAAACCTCAATTTTATAGTGTCTTTTTGCCATCTACCACATTAAATGCATGTTGGTCAAGTATTTTCTTAACATTGTCTATCAGTAAAAAGTAATTTTCAACTTCTTATCTCTAACTGAGGGAATAATAGCACATGTGTCATTTGATTGCCAAACCCTCAAGGAAACTTTCTTCAATTAGATGAAGAACTTCCTGCTGGTGGAGCACTGCTCTATCCTGTTGGTGAAGCATCACTCTATCCTTCCAGTGAAGCATTGGTTTGTTCTACGGTGGAGGAATATTCCCAATATTTAGATCAGCTTTTCTAATCCATTGTTTTGAGAATTTTTGCTTAACCTCTTCAACTTTTTCTTTACCTTTCAAGCTAGAACTTTTGTTGTCTACTGGTGTTCCTTTACTTCTATAGAATTTTGCAATATTCCCAATCTTTTTACATGCATAACAAGTTACATTATTCTTCTGAATAGCTTTCCCATAACCTATGCTAGTTTGTGTTCTGCATTGATTAGATAAATGTCCAAATCTTCCACAAACATAACATCTCACATTCATTCTGCAATTTTTCAGAGTTGTGACCAACTTTGTTGCATTTAGAACATTGACCGGTGGGTGTGTTGATATTCTGATAATTTCTAGATCTACATTCATATGCTCTATGACCATACTTATTACAGTTAAAGCATTTTCCATTGAATTTATAAGCATTAGGTTGTCTTACCGGTTTTCTATGATCTTGAGTATTTGCAGTACCGGAGCTTTCACCAACTTCAAAGCCAATTCCAGAAGTGTCACCTTTAGTTTTTTGATTCTTCAGCAAGGTGCCAAGTTCCTCTGAGCTTTTCTTGAATTTTTCTTTATGTTGATTTGCATTTTCTAGTTCTCTTTCTAAGACTTCTTTTTGTCTCATCAGTTCATTTGAGTCATTTTGAGTATGCATCAAATCTGTCTTCAACATGTCATTTTCATAGCTAAGTCTTGTGTTCTCATTTGCTGCATCACTTAGTCTTCTAGTCAATTCTTCTTCATTCTTCTTCCTATCCTCAATCTCTTTGCAAAATCTCATAGTCATATCCTGCATCTCATTCTTTGTTGTCATGTTCTCTTGTTTCAACTTGCTTATCATATCATTAAGTGATTCCTTTTCCTCATTCTCATTTTACAATTTTTCACAAAGTTCTCTTCTCTTATTTCTTGCAACAATAAAATTTTCTTGAAGTGCCTGAATGATATCCTGAGCTGTCCTTAAATCATCTTCTAGTTTGATATTTTTCAATTTCTCTGCATCATAGTCTGTAAGAGCTCCTTCAAGTTGCTTCATCAAATTCTTCATCTTTACCAGTGTCAAGATCTTCCTCAAGTTGTTAGGCTTTTGAAAATAGAGGATCAAGCTCTGATACCAATTGTTAGGAATCCCACAGATACTGAGAGGGGGGGAGGTGAATCAGTATCTAACCGGTGTATAGAATTTCTTAAATTAAAACATGCAGAACATATTGTAACAGTGTATCGGTATGCAAGAAATAATGCAATAAATAGAATTAAGAACATCCACATGAAAAGAACACCATAACACAAGGATTTAACGAGGAAACCCGGTGTGGGAAAAACCTCGGTGGGATTTGTGACCCACAATATTCACTCACTAGCCAATAAGAGAATATTACTTACAATAGGGGCCTGCACATGCAGGAAGGCCAACTACCTAGAGCTCACTGCTCAATGGGAAGTCTCACTAACTTAGAATGAGGATTATACAAATCCAATATCTTGTACTTCTTTACACTAGTATCTATAATGCTTGATCTAGTATCAGTTTCTGCTCTGCTTCTTACATAAACCCTTAGCTTATATTTCGCATAATAGGTTTGCCTAATATTTTTCCCCAATGTTCCTCACTCATTACAAAATGTCTACAATGATCTCTTTTATATATAAGAGTCATTTTACAATTTGCCAAGTCGGCTTACAAAGTTTTTACAATAATAAACAAAATATAATATAACATAATCTTGTTGGCCTCTGTGCTGGTATACTTCTTTTCTTTATGCCGGTGTTAGTGTCCTGAGTGCCAGTGTAGAGTGTGATCTGCTGATGCTGGTATAATGCCTTTGCCGGTATCATAGGATTGCAAGGTTGCCATCAATGACAAAATCTTCAATCACATACAATGTCTCATTGGAGTGTGCATATGCCAACATTAATATCATGCTCATATAGATTAAAATCCTTCATCTTGGTGTAGTCTAGTCACTGTATTGCTTATACAAATCTGAGAGCAATCTTATACTCGCATCTTTTATAAGGCAATGGGTCGATTTGTTATGGTTTTCATATTCATGCTTATATCTTACTAACCATACATGTAATGACTTAATTGAAGTGTTGTGTATTTCAGATACAGATACAGGTCCACTTTTCACACACGCATTTCTGGCGCCCACCGTGGGGCAGAAGACTTCATTTTTTGGCCTCCAAAGACTAACTTTTTTTTTTTGTTATTTTTCAGGTTTTTTGACTTTTCAGATTTTCGACTGTACAGCCTCTGCATCATCTCGTACGAAATTTATCAGAGGCTGAAATGACAAACTACAGGTGTCGTATGAGTAGAAATCCTCTATCCTGCGAGCATAAATCATCTATCATGCGAGCAGAAATCCTCTATCGTACGAGCAGAAATCCTCTATCGTACGAGCATAAATCCTCTGTCATGTGAGAAGAAATCCTCTATTGTACGAGTAATTGATTTGTCATTTTTTTTTTTTTTACTCATTCAGTTCGGTGAGAATTGTCGTATGGTCAAGTGAGAATACTCGTACGAGTTACTATTTTGTCTTATGAAAAACATAGAGTTTTTGTTTAGGATTTTGCTTGAAATAAGGCTTGTGGAAGGTCAATATATATGGAATATAACATTTAAGTATAAGTGATATTTCCTCTTCTCTTCTCTCTTTCTTATACTTTAAGTTATATTCCATATATATTGTCAAGATGTTTGAGAGGGGTTTTGGACCTTTAGGAGTTATAATGCAAAATCTAGGTTTCGGAGGATCTTTCAAATTTCAGACTTAGTCAAATTTCAGGGCATTTCAGCATTATGAGTGAAAAATTTCTAACCACAATTTGAAATAAGTCTTGTGTAAGCTTACCAAGAGATTTGATATTTCACTAACTTTTTCTTCTTGCAGGTTTCTAACAATTTCTTGCAGGTTGGAGGAGTTAGATTAGGATTTGTTGAAAAATAATTACTTTTCAGGGTTTTTCTTGAATTAAATTTTGATGATATTGACGCTAACCCTGAATTGTCTTCTGTCTGCCTAATATTTTCATAGCCTAACCAGTTTCTTGCAGGACGCTTGTCAAAGAATTTATCAATCAAACATACGCCTGTCAAAGAATAAAACCAACATGATTACTGATGCATTGTTTTTGTAGGTTGCCTAAAGAGAAAATTGACCAAATATTGTGTATTCTTTAAATTCATTTTTAGGCACTTAAATTGCTATTTGGTTAATGAATAAATCTGTCTTTCGTGTTTTTAGAAAAATCTAAGAGGTAGGAGAGTATGCTCTTGTCTTTTACAGACAATTAGAAATCTAGACCCTCGAAGCTTTTTTCTAAGTTTTGAGATTTGTGTACCTTTAGCGGGCTTGTCACAGTGGCAAAAAGTAATCACCCTGTGAGAATGACCCAAGTGAGTACAGCTGGACTTGAGCATTCTAACTCACTATAATAAATAGGTCTCTGATGATTAAAGTCTTAGAGGATGGGATTATTTGAGTTTTCTCTTTGAGATCTCTCATATCGGACATTTTGTAGAGCCTCACAGTCTCAATCACGTTTACGTGACTCCAGCTTGTTCCGGTACCTTATCGGGCTATAGGCCTCAATGATGCTTGCGTGACTTCAAGGGGTAATTTCAAATGGAATTCCTGACTAAGAACTATAAGATAGAAGCTACCTGATTCACCTCTGAAAGGTTGATAATCTTTGTGCAAGAGAGATAGTAACTCTCCCAAGACACTTGCCATATCGTTCCCCCATTAGCGTTTGGAGTCGGCTAATACAACATTGAGAATCTATTGCGTGAGACTCAGTGGCCATATTCTGATTAGCTATTAGGTGTGTACCTAAGTCAACAAGCAAAGGTTTTCTTCTCTAAGCCAACTTCCATAGGGTTAGCGTGTTGTGATTGAATTATTATATATCTTGTGTGTTTTCTATATTTTCATCCCTGAAACTGAAAATGAAATATTGAAACTGGAAAAAACAAATGAAACAATATCAAACAACTCAGTGATAAACTCTACCCATGTCAAAACTAGTCTATCCTGGTCAAGAATCAGTCCATCTCAGAATTGGTTATACTTAGTTATCATACTCAACCATTGAAAAAAAAAATTCATAATTTTTAGTCTCTGCTCTGTGAACAGTCGTATGAGTATACTAAATTGTCATCCTGAGTCCAATCTTGTGTCATATGAAACCAAACAGTCTATCATTTAAAGCTAAATCCTATGTCATATGAAACATAACTGAACAGAATCATTTGTCATCTGGGACCTACCCATTTGTCGTACGGTACTAGGCAGCAACTCGTACGATACATAACCATTGTCGTCCTAAACCTGTTATACTGTTGTATTGTCTCAAAAATACAGTCGTACGAGTCTCTAACTTTGCTAGTCCATAATAGTCAAACCTGTCCAAAATAGTCCACAACAAGCCTAAAACTGGTTACCACCCTCATAAGCATAAACAACCTTGATAGTGTACCTCTATCGTTGCATTGCATGATTTTGTCGATCATTTCTCAGCTAGTTCAAACAAACATCTTACCAAAACTAAAGTTAACTTGGATAATATCTTACACAGGATAGATCATTCCTGAAACCAGACCAAATCTTAAGTTACTTATCTCAATTACTACGTTAAACAAACTACTAGCTACAATTTGATCTTGACTTCTGCAACACATCTCGCTCTCGGTCCTGTCAGTGACAAAATGCCTGGTCAAACCATAAATTCTAGCAGCAAAAAGGACAAAGAAAAAGAAACACCCTTTGTGTCAAAAGACAATCCATTCTTTGTGGAAGACCCCTTTTACAATAAATTGTCCTCGTCACAGATACTAGTTAACGACATACCAATCTTTGGTCAGCCTCTATCTCTCACCATGTCTGGGGAAAGACAAGAAAGAGAGGCTAATAAACGAGACACTCACGATGACTTTAGCAACCATGCCACTGACAGTGATTCCTCATCAACTGAATCTAAGCTTCCTGAACCTCATGAAGCCGAAGTACATAGATGTCAGAATGATAAACAATTTCGAAAAATGATGAAGGTCATCATGGCTAGGGAAAAATAAGACTATTTCATAGAATTAGCAAAGCAAGGCCCCAAACTCCCTACTAGTTATAATGTGGAGGCCCTTGTTGCTAAAGAGGAAGAGACGCCATGGGGAAAAATGAGTAAAAAAATGCAAGCATTACAAAATATGGTCACAAGAATAGAAAACAAAGATAAAATGCCAAAACAATATTCTTTGGACACAATATGCACCATTCCCATTTGACAAAATCCTTTACATGTCTCCATTTCCTTCATGAGTTGAGATCCCAAAATTTGACAAATATGATGGTACCTCTGATCCTCAAGATCATGTTAGAGAGTTTTGTGCCACTTGTATGGAGTTCATGCACGATCAAACGTACCTCATGCACCTTTTCTCAAGGAGTTTAGGGGGTCAAACAATGGAATGGTTTGCAAGCCTACCCAAAGGAATAAAAATGTTTGAAGAACTAATCCAACTATTTTTACAACAATACTCATACAACATTTGTCACCCAGTCACTATGATAGAGCTTTGCAATACCAGACAAAAGATAGGAGAACCCTTTCTCACTTTCCTCCAATGATGGAGAAAGATGTTCTCTAGATATTCACGGACTATCCTAGATCTTGAGAAAATGGATATCTTCATCAACAACTTAGTCCTTGGATTGACATACAGTGTCCAGATGCAAGTACACCCTTCATTCAACAAAATGGTAGATAACGCCCTCAGAATGGAAGATGTGCTTATCAAAAAGGGAGATATATCACTTTGGAAAGAAACATCGCAAAGTTCTAGCTCTAAAGAAAAGAGAAAATACTGGAAATATGGCAAAGATAGCAACAAGAACTTCGTTAATGATGGAGTGGTAGATACTGTCCAAGCAAAAACAAAATCCACAATATTTAACTTGGCCAGTGGCACGCAAGCACTCAAGGCAGCTGAAACTACAACAGAGAATCCCCCAAAGAAAACAAGAGAATGGTTTAAAGAAAAACCTTGGCTTTCAAAGCCTAAGTGTGATTTTACTCCTCTAGATGAATCATATGAATCAGCTTTTAAAATTTTATTAGCGAATAATCTGATAACATTATGTAGTACCCCTACTAGTTTGAACTCATTAGACTCGTATTTTATTGGTTGTTTTTCAGTGGATACATTACCATGATATGTTATTTAGATTTTTATGACATTATGCTTTATCTAGAGATGAGATGTATAATTTATTTGCAGTATTTCAGTACTTGTGATTTATGGCATTTTATGGATTATTTCTATGTACTAACATTTTACTTTACCTATGCAATGTGAAATTATATGTTGTGTGTTTGCGAGTGTATTGGATGCAAGGAGACGATTTTCCTTCACTCATTTCGGTGAGACAGGGAATGTCGCGATTCTCCTTCATCGGTGTGTATGCCATGTTTTCTATATTGTATATATATGCATGTGTGGTTCGGTGATGCAAGATATTGTAGGTACAGGATATCATCTCCACCTGGCTTCACAGGTCTGAGTGTGCCTTATATTTTCCGATGGAAGTGGAGGGGATAGTAGTTGACCCTATTTTTACTCAGTTACACTCGTATAAGTGTCGTCAATTGATCGTCTTGTCAGTTAGTTCGGTCTTCGTATTTTGTCATTTTATCTTTTATGGGTAATTGTTTGAGATTTGTTTAATTTGAGTGTTTTAGTGGATTTAATTAATTAATTAATTAAGTTTGTGAAATTATCTCATTATTGTATTGTTTATGCATTGAGATTATAAATTTAGTTAATTAAAGAAATTATTAAGTTGCAAGCTACATGGTATTTGAAATATATTTTTATTTAACTAAATTAGATTAATTATATTTATTGTTTCCTTGAATTTTAAATAAATAAATGATTAAATAAATAAAAGAATAAATAAATGAATAAAAGGATTAATTAGAATTAAAATATTGTTTTAATTCTTTATTTAGAAAATTAATTAATGTGCATGAGAAAAGAAAAGAAAGAATAATGTTTTTTAATTATTGCATGTGATAAATTTAGAAAATAAAATAAAAATTACTATTTTTCTAAATTTCAGTTTTTTGTGAAAAAGCTATTGAACCTTGAATTTTAGTTTAAATAGGGGTTAGGTTTTTATTTTAGTTACATAGGAACAGGTCAAGAATTTTAGGTGAAGAAATTTATTGGAAGTTTATTGAAAGGATTAGGACTCTTCTATAGATTTCTTCCAGGAAAGCTATACCAGGTTGGATGATTTCTTAGTTGTGTGTTTTATTAAAAATATTTATATTTTTCTCTGCTTGATGTGTGTGTAAAATAATTGTCAAATCCAAATCCCTCTTCTGGTGAATTCAAGTTTTATTTTAAAATCCATGCCTGATGTGTATTTCTAATTTATGGGAAGTATGTAATTTTGAGAAAATTAAGAGAAATTATTATAGAAAATTTGTCAGATTTTAGGATGCATGGAAATTTGCAAGATTTGTGAGAAAGGGTATTTACCTGAGAAATGGTTTTAATTACCTTAAAAAAATAAAATTTAATTACACATTAAATTTATTTTGATTAATTAAATTTAAAATATATATATATATGAAGAAGGATTAAATTTTGTGAAAATGGAATTATTGGAAAAATATTGGTTTTTTTATTATTACTATTAAAATTTTATTAAAATGAAATTATTGAAAAAGTATTGTTTTTATTGTTCCGTTAATAAATATATATATAAAAAATTAATTATAAAAAAAAAATTATAAAAAAAATAAATTAAAAAAAAACACAACCTATGGTAGCATCCGCTACTGGCGGTAGCTACTACCTACGGTAGCAGTGCTACTGGACGGTAGTACTAGCTACCGATGGTAGCAGTGCTACCGGCGGTAGCTTAGGCTACCATGATAAGGGCCTTTACAAATTTTTAAAGTGGTTTCAAATTTTTTTAAAATTAATTTCTAAACCCTGTGCATACTGCGGTATGACTGTTTCGGGTTTCGTACCCAAGGGTTAGATAAATTAAATTTATTATGTGTTTTATTATATATGTATATAAATAAATATATGTATATTCATATATGTGTTTATATATATATATTTATATATTAGATATGTTTTTGTTTTGGTAGTTATTATAATATTTTAAATGTTATTATAAATTTTATTTAATTACAATTTGGAATGTTAATTTCTATGAATATGTTGAAAATACATTAGGAGAATTATTTGTATTTTAAATCTTTTTGCACAAATGACAAGGTGGGTGTTTTTGGTATTAAATAGTTGTAAATTCTTGTTATCTGGAAATTCGTAAATTGCATGTTATTTATGCTTTTGGCTGTTTTTAAGGAAAGATTGCCTGTAATAGGATCTTGCGTATATTGTGTTCTCAGTCAAGCTTTATTCCATTGCAATTTTGGTTAAATTGTCATTGTGTCCTATGTTATTATTTCCCCTAGACCAGGTGTTGTTGTATAACCTATTTGATATGAGCCATTGTGTGTTTTTGTCCAAATGGTCAATCTTGGGTTGGTATTTGTGTATCCTTCACCTATGCTTGTTAGGATTGTTTATGGTTGCCTGTTTCGCCATAGAGTTCTCGTAGAGAGAAACATTTTCTGTTAGTGTCCTAGGAGAGAGAGTGGCTTTCGAGCGGGGGCCATGCCCGAAGTGGATGACAGGATAACCCGTCGAAAGTTAGTTAAAAAGTGATAACCTAATAATTGATTAAGGGGTGGGTAGATTAAATATTAATTAAGATAAATGTACCTCGTGCATAGGTGAGTGCTTGTACAGGGCTCATAATGTTACGAGAAGGCCTAGAATGGAAAACTTACCACCTTGTCTTCACGAAAGGATTGGTAGGGTCCGCATGAGACTTAGTTGGAACCAGAGGCTCAGGAGAGTTTACCAGGAGAAACCCAAGTATGGGGGCCGAGACCTATGGAGGTTGTACCATGGTAACCATCAAGCTATACGATGACACTCTCTTCTTAGAGTCACTAGTGTTTTGTGAGTTGTGTTACATGGATGGTTGCAAAGTCTTGTAGTCCTTTTGTAGTCCTTTTGTACTTGTCTTGCTTTGCTTGCTTGAGGGTTTTCTACTATCTCCTAGCACGGTGGGGTGGTTCCATTTCGGGATCACATGGTCGGGTGGTAGTGCCACTTCCCATCAGATGTTCTAGATTGTATCTTCAGGCGAGGAAAGGCTTCACTGGTGTTTCTTGGATCGTGGTTTGTGTACCAGCTCTTGTTCGAGATCATTGTTCAGTTGAGACCTTGTGGTCATTGTATCAAACTTTTATGTAACCTTGATATTGTATCTTTTTAACCAGTGGGAATATTGGAAGCCATGTATTTATGGATATTGTAATATTATTATGTCAGTGAAATGAATTTTATTGTTTTGATCTTATGTTCAAATGGTTTATGGAAATTGGATGCATTGGAATACTTTTATTTCTTTATTATGAAATTTGGATGTATTTATAGTTTTAAACTCAAGTATTCAATTTATCTAATTAAATGGATTAACTGTGGTGTTAATATAATCTATGAAATTAATCTTTGTTGGTTACCCTTAGGAAAACATATGATAGACTTCCGTTGTGTTATTCAACATGCAATGGTTTTTAGTTAGTGCACTTAGTCTTTAACAAAAAAAAAATGATTTCACCCTTTAGTTGCCTAGTTGTGTTGTTTTCCTTTAGGGTTCCTGGCGGGGCATTACATTTGGTATCAAAGCCCAAGTTTCAACATTGGGTACTCTGGGTTTGTAGTGTGCCTTTCAGTTGACCATTTTGATTAGGTGATAAATGGTTGTATGTCTCATGTCTTATCCTTGCTATGGATTTGAACCATTTTCTCTTTTATGGTACCAAGTCATGGCGAAGAAAGCTAGAGAAGGTGGTCGTACAGGTGGTCACAAAGGAGGCAGAGGTGGAGGATGGGGCCGTGGTTCTGACCATCACAGTCCTTCACCACCACCCACTCATGTGAGTGTTGAGCCAAAACAGTCAGTTCATCATGAGCAGGAACAATCTGTTCATCAGAACTCTCAGCATGCAGGAGAACATGTTTCCAAAAGGGAAGAGCTGAGATAGATGTTTCAAGAGGTTCTAGCTAGGTTAGGCCAAAGGCCTGAGTTTGAGCAACCTATTCATGCTCAAGCTGAGGAGCCACTTCAACAATTTCCAGAGGAGAGAGAGAGAGAGAGAGAGAGAGAGAGAGAGAGAGAGAGAGAGAGAGAGAGAGAGAGAGAGAGAGAGAGAGAGAGAGAGAGATCACCAAGGTGAGGGGAGATTCCAGCTATCCGAGATCCACCTTCCTTGGGTCACATAAAGGACTTGATGAGGTCCAATCGTCCTTACTTTAATGGTATGGGTACTAGTCTTGAGGCAGAGACCTGGCTTATCGGCTTGGACCAGTGTTTCGCTATGTTTCCATATAGCAATAACACCAAGGCAAGATGTGCTATTATGCGTCTAAATAAATTTGCTTCAATCTGGTGGAGATTAGAGGAGGAGAAGATCGGTGTATGCATTAACACCATCACATGGGAACTATTTCTAGAGAGATTCAGGGCATGATTTCTCTCACCCCAGTGGAGGCAGACTCGAGTAGATGAGTTTTATGCCTTGTGTCAGTATGGGATGACAGTAGACTAGTATGAGCATAGGTTCTATGAGCTCAAACAATATGCTAGAATTGGTAATGACAAGGCTATGCTTGTCCAACATTTCCAAAGAGGTTTGAACGACCGTATTAGTGGAGGTGTGAGGGTATTCAAGCCAGCTTCAATGGAGATAGTTGTGGCAAAGGCCAGATTAGTTGAGTTGAACCTTAGTCATGCACTTGGTGGTCAGATAGGTGTGCAGATAGGAAGTGCACCTACCAATGGAAATAAAGCTCAGGGAAATCAGTCCTAGTTAGCTGCATCATTTAGAACTCCTCAAGCACCCGCTAAGAGTGGGCAACAACAGCAGCAATAGTCAAAACCAAAAGAATTCTAGGGCCAACAAGGTGGCAATTCTCAGTTTAAGAAGGGTAGGAACTGACAGAGGGGCAAACAGGGCCCTACAGGGAAGGCCTCGCAGAGGGCATCGTATGCCCCTAGCCAAGGAAGTTTCCAGCAATCTAGTGGACTGATAGGTAATAGAGGAGCTTGCTTCTCTTGTGGGCAGTTTGGTCACAAAGTTGCACAATGTCCTCAAAATGTCCACAACATAGGTAGTCAGAGGCTAGCAACATCTAAACCTACAGTAGGAGATGCAGGGAGGTCCCATAGAGTATTTGCAGTGGTAGATGACCGCCAAGCTGATCATCAAGGTACAATCATTAAGGCAGCAAGTATGTTGCATGGAACCCCTATCTCTATACTTTTCGATTCTGGAGCCTCTGATTCTTTTATTTCTTCATCCATTATGAAGCGGTGCGGACTTATGTCTACTAAGCATGCAGATAGGTGGCAAGTAGAGTTGGCTATAGGTGTCTGTGTTTCTGTAGATGCCTTTATTCCCAGTTGTGAGTTGAAATTAGGAACCATAGTTACTTCAGTTGACCTTCGGGTTATGCCTTTGGGATCTTATGGAGTTGTATTAGGGATGGATTGGCTATCATCTCATAGTGCTCATGTAGATTGTCACAAGAAGACAGTAGTGTGTTTAGATGACCTTGGCAGAGAAGTGGAGATTGTTGGAGTACAGAGGCCGATATCCCTGCGTATGATCTCCGCTATGCAACTTAAGCAGTGCATGCGTAGAGGATGTTAGCTTTTTGCAATCACTCTTGAGGAATTGGATGAGTCAGAGAGGTGAGAAATCACTCTTGATAGCCACCCTATTCTTAGAGAGTATGCAGATGTGTTTCCATTGGATATTCTTGGTATGCCTCCGAAGTGAGATATAGACTTTCGTGTAGATTTGGTTCCTGGTGCAGAACCTATTTCGAGAGCCCCATATCGGATGACTACTCAAGAGTTAAGCAAGTTGAAATTGCAAATAGAAGAATCATTGGCCAAGGGATTCATTTGTCCTAGTGTTTCCCCTTGGGGTGCGCCTGTTATCTTTGTTAAGAAGAAAGATGGTTCTCTTCACTTATGCATTGATTACCGACAGCTGAATAAGGTAACCATCCGAAATAGATATCCATTGCCTCGTATAGATGACCTTTTTGATCAGGTTAAGGGAGCCAAGGTGTTCTCTAAGATTGACTTGAAATCTAGATACCATTAGTTACACATTCAGGATGCAGACATTCATAAGACAACATTTCGTACTCATTATGGTCACTATGAGTTCACAATGGTGCCATTCAAGTTGACGAACGTGCCTTCAGTTTTCATGAGCATAATGAATGGGGTTTTTCACACCTACCTTGATCATTTCATCATTGTATTCTTGGATGACATTCTGATTTATTCTAGATCTATGGAGGAGCATGAGGGTCACTTACGTTAGGTACTGCAGTGCTTAAGGGAAAATCAACTCTA
Source organism: Cryptomeria japonica (assembly GCF_030272615.1). Taxonomy (NCBI): domain Eukaryota; kingdom Viridiplantae; phylum Streptophyta; class Pinopsida; order Cupressales; family Cupressaceae; genus Cryptomeria; species Cryptomeria japonica. The sequence continues at coordinate 614,902,832 of NC_081410.1, read as the reverse complement.
TGCCAATTTAGCAAAGTGTGACTTTTCCAGACTGAGGTAAACTACCTTGGTCATATGGTTTCGGGAGAAGGTATATCTATGGATCCTTCAAAGATCCAAGCCATTGTTGATTGGCCAGTGCCGACCAACATTTCAGAAGTTAGGAGTTTTATGGGTTTGGCCGGATATTACCGTCACTTTGTTGAAGGCTTTTCCCGGATAGGACACTCGATTACTTCTCTTCAAAGAAAAGGGAAGAAGTTTGTTTGGTTAGAATAGTGTGAAGCAACTTTTAAGACCTTGAAGGAACTCCTTGTCAGTGCTCTGATTTTGGCAGTCCCCGATCCATCTGGAGATTTTATGGTATGCACAGATGCCTCTTTGGAAGGTATAGGTGTAGTACTTATGCAGGATGGACGTGTGGTTTCTTATGAGTCTCGCAAACTCAAGAACCACAAGTTGAACTATCCAGTTCATGATTTAGAGTTGGCAGCTGTAGTTCATGCTTTGGTTCGATGGCAGCATTTCCTGTTAGGGCATCAGTTTGAGCTGCATAGTGATCACCATAGTTTGCAATATATATTCACATAGCCAAACTTGAATGCTCGATAGCGAAGATGGATGGAATTCTTCTGCAAATATGATTTTGAGGTTCATTATATTCAGGGAAAAGAGAACATAGTAGTAGATTCTTTGAGTCGTAGGCGGCATGAAGTTTCAGCATTATCCCTTGGAGTAGACTTGAGAGAGAGAATTCTTGGAGTTCTTCCTCAAGATACTTGGTATCAGGATGTTAGAGTTGTGATAGAGTCTGGAAGGCCTTTAGAGGGTAGATTTTTTGGGTATAACCTTGAGGCAGATGGACTTCTTCATCACCATGGACAGATCTATGTACCTCCTTTGGAGGGTCTTCATGTTTTGATCATGATCGAGGCCCATCGTGCACCTTATTCGGCACATTGAGGTGTCAAGAAGATGCACGCAAATCTTAGATAGATTTATCATTGGGCGAGTATGAAACGTGACATTGCTGATTTTGTGTCGAAGTGTTTAGAGTGTCAGTGAGTGAAGGCAGAGCATCAACACCCAGTAGGGCTTTTGCAGCCTAATCTAGTATCGGATTGGAAATGGGATATCATTTCCATGGATTTCATTGTTGGTTTTCCTATCTCTTCTCATCGTCATGATGCCATCATGGTCATAGTTGACAGACTGACTAAGGTTGCTCATTTTGTTCCTATTCGAGCTTCCTACACAACAACAGTGGTGGCATGAGTCTTCTTAGAAGAAGTAGTGAGATTGCATGGGATTCTGAGGTGGATCATATCTGATAGAGATCCTATCTTTACCTTAGCATTGTGGACCTCACTTCAGCATGCTTTGGGGACTCAGTTGAATTTTAGTTCAGCTTATCATCCAGAGATAGATGGTTAGACAGAGAGAGTGAATTAGGTATTAGAAGACATGCTTCGCATGTATGTGATGGACCAACAGTCATGCTAGGACTATATATATCTAGTGGAGTTTTCTTATAACAATGGATATCATAGCTCCATAGGTATGTCCCCCTTTCAGGCATTGTATGGTCGTCCTTGCCGCACTCCTTTGAGTCTGGATCGGTTAGAGGACAGGGTGCTTATAGGACCAGATATTCTTCTGGAGATGGAGCAACAGGTAGATAGGATTCGTGAACATTTAGTAGCAGCATAGGATAAGCAGAAGAAGTATGCAGATGCTCATAGGGTAGATCGTCAGTTTTCTATTGGCGATTGTGTGATCTTGAGAGTGCATCCGCGGAAGAGTCTGATCCATTATGGAAAGGGATCTAAGTTGGCACCTCGGATTGTTGGACCTTTTGAGATCCTTGAGAGGATAGGACCTGTTGCCTACCATCTTGCCTTGCCACCGAGTCTATCCCACATCCATGATGTCTTTCATGTTTCAGTTCTTCAACCTTATCATCCAGATGTGACACATGTTCTTGATTGGAACTCTTTGTAGGTCGAGGACGAGCAACTTTCCATGAAGCCCATGCGCATTCTTCAGTGTCGGGATTTGATCCTCAGGGGTCATACCATCAACCAGGTAAGGGTCCTATGGGACCCAAATGGTGAGACCTCGGTGACTTGGGAGGATGCAGTAAAGATGAGAGAACTGTATTCTTATTTATTTTAGGCTTCCAAGAGTAAGCCTAGTTTTGGGGGGGAGAATGTAGTACCCCTACTAGTTTGAACTCATTAGACTCATATTTTATTGGTTGTCTTTCAGTGGATACATTACCATGATATGTTATTCAGATTTTTATGACATTATGCTTTATCTAGAGATGAGATGTATAATTTATTTGCAGTATTTCAGTACTTGTGATTTATGGCATTTTATGGATTATTGCTATGTACTAACATTTTACTTTACCTATGAAATGTGAAATTATATGTTGTGTGTTTGCGAGTGTATTGGATGCAAGGAGATGATTTTCCTTCACTCATTTCGGTGAGACAGAGAACGTCATGATTCTCCTTCATCGGTGTGTATGCCATGTTTTCTATATTGTATATATATGTGTGTGTGGTTCAGTGATGTAGGATATTGCAGGTACAAGTATCGGGTAGGTACGGGGTATCGTCTCCACCTGGCTTCATAGGTCTAAGCGTGCCTTATATTTTTCAATGGAAGTGGAGGAGATAGTAGTTGACCCTATTTTTACTCAGTTACACTCATATGAGTGTCGTCAGTTGGTCATCTTGTCAGTTAGTTCGGTTTTCGTATTTTGTCATTTTATCTTTTACGGGTAATTGTTTGAGATTTGTTTAATTTGAGTGTTTCAGTGGATTTAATTAATTAATTAATTAATTAAGTTTGTGAAATTATCTCATTATTGTATTGTTTATGCATTGAGATTATATATTTAGTTAATTAAAGAAATTATTAAGTTGCAAGCTACATGGTATTTGAAATATATTTTTATTTAAATAAATTAGATTAATTATATTTATTGTTTCCTTGAATTTTAAATAAATAAATGATTAAATAAATAAAAGAATAAATAAATGAATAAAAGGATTAATTAGAATTAAAATATTGTTTTAATTCTTTATTTAGAAAATTAATTAATGTGCATGAGAAAAGAAAAGAAAGAATAATGTTTTTTAATTATTGCATGTGATAAATTTAGAAAATAAAATAAAAATTACTATTTTTCTAAATTTAGGTTTTTTGTGAAAAAGCTATTGAACCTTGAATTTTAGTTTAAATAGGGGTTAGGTTTTTATTTTAGTTACACAGGAACAGGTCAAGAATTTTAGATGAAGAAATTTATTGGAAGTTTATTGAAAGGATTAGGGCTCTTCTACAGATTTCTTCTAGGAAAGCTATACCAGGTTGGATGATTTCTTAGTTGTGTTTTTTATTAAAAATATTTCTATTTTTCTCTGCTTGATGTGTGTGTAAAATAATTGTCAAATCCAAATCCCTCTTTTGGTGAATTCGAGTTTTGTTTTAAAATCCATGCCTGATGTGTATTTCTAATTTATGGGAAGTATGTAATTTTGAGAAAATTAAGAGAAATTATTATAGAAAATTTGTCAGATTTTAGGATGCATGGAAATTTGCAAGATTTGTGAGAAAGGGTATTTACCTGAGAAATGGTTTTAATTACCTTAAAAAAAATAAAAATTAATTACACATTAAATTTATTTGGGTTAATTAAATTTTAAAAAAATATATATATGAAGAAGGATTAAATTTTGTGAAAATGGAATTATTGGAAAAATATTGTTTTTTTAATTATTATTGTTAAAATTTTATTAAAATGAAATTATTGAAAAAGTATTTTTTTTATTGTTTTGTTAATAAATATATAAAAAAAATAATAATTATAAAAAAATAAATTAATTAAAAAAAAAACACTACCTACGGTAGCATCAGCGACCGGCGGTAGTACACAGTACTACTAACGGTAGCAATGCTACCAGTAGTAGTGCTACCAGATGGTAGTACTAGCTACCGACGGTAGCACTGCTACCGGATGGTAGTACTAGCTACCGGCGGTAGCATAGGCTACCGTGATAAGGGCCTTTACAAATTTTTAAAGTGGTTTTAAATTTTTTTAAAATTAATTTCTAAACTTTTTGCATACTGCAGTATGACTGTTTCGGGTTTTGTACCCAGAGGTTAGATAAATTAAATTTATTGTGTGTTTTATTATATATGTATATAAATAAATATATGTATATTCATATATGTGTTTATATATATATATTTATATATTAGATATGTTTTTCTTTTGGTAGTTATTATAATATTTTAAATGTTATTTTAAATATTATTTAATTACAGTTTGGAATGTTAATTTCTATGAATATGTTGAAAATACATTAGGAGAATTATTTGTATTTTAAATCTTTTTGGACAAATGACAAGGTGGATGTTTTTGGTATTAAATAGTTGTAAATTCTTGTTATCTAGAAATTCGTAAATTGCATGTTATTTATGCTTTTGGCTGTTTTTTAGGAAAGACTGCCTGTAATAGGATCTTGCGTATATTGTGTTCTCATTCAAGCTTTATTCCATTGCAATTTTGGTTAAATTGTCATTGTGTCCTATGTTATTATTTCTCCTAGACCAGGTGTTGTTGTATAACCTATTTGATATGAGCCATTGTGTGTTTTTGTCCAAATGGTCAATCTTGGGTTGGTATTTGTGTATCCTTCACCTGTGCTTGTTAGGATTGTTTATGGTTGCCTATTTCACCATAGAGTTCTCGTAGAGAGAAACATTTCTTGTTAGTGTCCGAGGAGAGAGAGTGGCTTTTGAGCAGGGGTTGTGCCCGAAGTGGATGACAGGATAACCCGTCGAAAGTTAGTTAAAAAGTGATAACCTAATAATTGATTAGGGGGTGGGTAGATTAAATATTAATTAAGATAAATGTACCTCGTGCATAGGTGAGTGCTTGTACAGGGCTCATAATGTTACGAGAAGGCTTGGAATGGAAAACTTACCACCTTGTCTTCACGAAAGGATTGGTAGGGTCCGCATGAGACTTAGTATGGGGGTCGGTACCTATGGAGGCTGTACCATGGTAACCATCAAGCTATGCAATGACACTCTCTTCTTAGAGGCACTAGTGTTTTGTGAGTTGTGTTACATGGATGGTTGCAGAGTCTTGTAGTCCTTTTGTACTTGTCTTACTTTGCTTGCTTGAGGGTTTTCTACTATCTCCTAGCATGGTGGTGTGGTTCCATTTCGGGATCACATGGTCGGGTGGTAGTGCCACTTCCCGTTGGATGTTCTAGATTGTATCTTCAGGAGAGGAAAGGCTTCAATGGTGTTTCTTGGATTGTGGTTTGTGTAGCAGCTCTTGTTCGAGATCATTGTTCAGTTGAGACCTTGTGGTCATTGTATCAGACTTTTATGTAACCTTGATATTGTATCTTTGTAACCAGTGGGATTATTGGAAGCCATGTATTTATGGATATTGTAATATTATTGTGTCAGTGAAATGAATTTTATTGTTTTGATCTTATTTTCAAATGGTTTATGGAAATTGGATGCATTGGAATACTTTTATTTCTTTATTATGAAATTTGGATGTATTTATAGTTTTAAACTTAAGTATTCAATTTATCTAGTTAAATGGATTAACTGTGGTGTTAATATAATCTACGAAATTAATCTTTGTTGGTTACCCTTAGGAAAACATATGATAGACTTTCGTTGTGTTATTCAACATGCAATGGTTTTTAGTTAGTGCACTTAGTCTTTAACAAAAAAAGAAATGATTTCACCCTTTAGTTGCCTAGTTGTGTTGTTTTCCTTTAGGGTTCCTGGCGGGGCATTACACATTACCAGACAATTCTAGACCATATGACCTAGAAATTAGACCCAAATGGTGGAGAGAAAATGAATACTATGATTGCCATTGGAACGAGGGACATAACATAAACCACTGCATGAAACTCTGACATGAAATCCAAGATCTCATTGACGCAGGCAAGATCATTGTTGGAAATCACACAACTAATGCTGATCATAAGGCTTTTATAGATCCCTTACCCACTTTTGAACAAGGAGATTCCTCAAAATCCAAGGGAGGAGCTAGAGTCAATTATACTTACACTAACAACGATAATGTGATCAACATGATTGAATCTGCTCAAGCTGAATAAAACAATGTGATCATAGTCCCAAACCACCAAAATCAAGCACAAGCTTCTAATGCCATGACTCGCGCTCAAAGGAATATTACTCTCCCAGGAACTAGTTCCTCAACTTTTGATCAAACAACTTCAGACCTACCAAATAGACAAATAGACACAATCATGTCTAAATCAAAACAACCAGCTTCATCACCTTCTCCTGGTTATAGTATTGTGGTACAGTTGAAGAGAACCAATGCTCAAATCTCCATTTTGGAACTGCTTAAGATTTCTTCTGCTCATAGAGAGGTCCTGGACAAGGCTTTACTTACCACCAGTGTCCCTAAAGATTTAGACGTAGATTGGTTTCAAACTATGGTGGGTCACCTGACTTCACCTTATTATCTCACTTTCTCTAAAGAAGATGATAACTCACTGAGTCGCCCACATAACCAACCATTACACATTGAAGCTATGATCCATAAACACTGAGTTAAACATGTTTTGATAGATGGAGGCGCTGGGTTGAATATCTGTACGTACAATCTATTGACACGGCTGGGATTTTCTGCAAATGTTATTGATCCAACAAAGAAAATAACAATCAAGGCTTATGATGAAGAAGAAAGAACCTCTAAGGGTCTGGTACGATTACCGATCAGGGTAGGACCTATAGAAAGAGATGTCATTTTTCAAGTCTTGGATATTCATCTTTCATACAACATCTTACTAGGCAGGCCATGGATTCATGAAATGAACGTAGTACCATCTACGTATCATCAATGCTTGAAGTTTCTTTATAATGGAGTTGAAGTCAGTATTCCTGTCGATACATGTTATACCTGCAATGCATTAACACAGAGTGTTGATTCTTTTGTTCCTCATAATAGAGTGGCCTCCACAACTGAAAGTTCAGAATCTTTGCTGAAATATTTACAAAAGAAATTGATACTCAACAAACTCAAGAGGAATGTGACGGTGAACAAAAAGAATTGCCCACCCAGAGAGAGGAAATAGATGGTAATCAAGTTCCAGTTAGATCAGCTATAATACCATAGGAAGTAGAAGTCCCAGAGGATATGAGAGACAAAGTATACAGAATCAGAGAATTGTTTGCACCGCTGAACATTCTGGTCACATATACTGGCAAACAACAAGTAGATGATTCAGAAACTAATTCAAATGAGTATGAATGGGGTCCTGGCCATTTCTCAGATACATCTATTACAGAAACCCCTAAAGAATCTAGAGTTATCACAGATGATGCACAAGAGATGATATGCCTAAAAATGCAAAAAGAAATGAAAGAAATCAGACTAAAAAGACAAGAAGACTACGAACAACAGATGGAGGAAGAAAGGACACAAGTAATTTATTCACCTACTAAGTCCCCCTCTAATGAGATAGGACAAATCAGGTATAGAACTACAAAAGAAGAACTAGAAGCTATAGAAACAGAACCAGTCATCAGTCCAGAGGAAGCTGAATGGAACAAGCGACAGGGATTAATAGAACTGTCAAAGTCATGTCCACAAGTGTGTCAAATACAAGCAGTCAATGAACCAAATCATGAAGGAACTTGCAACATCAAAGATGTGGGTGTTGATACTATATATACCTTTACTAAGCCACTTGAAGATGAGTCAGCAACTTCATCCTATGACTCTGATGACTTAGACAGGAGCTTTATTTATAACAACTATTCAACAACACATTATGACTACTCTGTCATGAATGATGAGATACTGTTTACTGTCACACCATGATATGTAGTCCAGTCTAAAGTAGGTGACGATGCTAGAAGTAGATCGGTTGGGTTAGGTCCAATAAATACTAACATGAATTTTGATAATCGTGTCATAACTCTTCCTGGTCTCGAGACACATACGCACGGTACTCTTCTGGAACTCAACTGGTCGGTCTGAAGCCATGATGATAGTACCGTGAACTCCCTTGAGCCTATTCCAACCTTATCCTTAATGCATCCAGAACTGATTGATAATACTCTTTATAACCAACCCTTGAATGTACCTACCTTTGCCAATGACTCTACACTAGCCTATTATCTCAATGCAGTTGAACCCATGTACTCTTCCACCAGCGAACAAAATGAAAACATGACTGAAGCAGATATAAGGTATCTTAGTCACAAAAACAAGAAAAATAAAAATAAAAGATTTGATGGCAAAAACCACATTGTGGCAGTGTCAGAATCTAAAAAAGAGAAAATAAAGGACGTACCTAAAAGTGAAAACCCCTCTGAGGTGCTTGAAGGTGAGATACTTGATATACTGCCAAGTCACTTCTAGGAGAGATCTACCATATTGATCGAGCCAACTCAGCCACTGAACATTGGGAGTCAAGAGACACCACACATCATTCATTTAGCTCAATCACTATTAGTAGAAGAGTTAAAGGATTTCAACAACCTTTTTTTAGAAAAGAAGATCAATTTTGCATGGACATACTCAGATATGCCAGGACTAGATCCTGATCTCATCATGCATCATCTCTCTATTACACTAGGAGTTAAACCATTCAAGCAAAAACTCCATAAGATGCATCCTCATGTGGCACTACTAGTCAAAGATGAACTAGAGAAATTGCTAAAAGTTGGATTTATCCAAGCTATAGACTACATAGAATGGATATCAAATATAGTACCTATATCAAAGGCAGACAAATCTATTAGAGTTTACACAGACTTCAAGGATCTCAACAAAGCATGTCCGAAAGACGATTTTCCATTACCCAACATTGACATGATAGTAGATATGACTACTGGATATGAGATGTATTCATTAATGGATGGATTCTCTAGTTACAGTCAGATCAAGATAGCACCTAAAGATCAAGAGAAGACAACTTTCACATGTGCATGGGGATCCTTCTACTGGAATGTTATGCCATTTGGTCTAAAGAACGCAGGAGCAACTTACCAAAGAGCAGTAACCACTATCTCCCATGATATAATGCATATAAATATGGAAGATTATGTTGATGATAGCCTAGTAAAGACTATGAAGAGATCTACACATATTCAAGAGCTAGGCCTCATACTAGATAGAATGGAAAGATTCAAGCTCCGATTAAATCCTAGAAAATGTGCATTTGGAGTAACATCAAGAAAATTGCTTGGTTACATAATTTCAAAAAAAGGAATTGAGGTTGACCCTGAAAAGGTCCAAGCTATAATGGAAATGCCTCTGCCTAAGAACATCAATCAAATGAGAAGTTTACAGGGTCGTCTTCAATCAATAAGGTGTTTTATATCTCAGCTAGCGGACAAAGCTCAACCCTTTACAAAGGTATTAAGGAAAGGGATTCAATACAACCTGGATAAAGATTGTGAGTGACATTTACAACAAATCAAAGAATATCTTTCTAATCCACCCATATTAATGCCACCGATTCAAGGTAAGCCACTGATCTTGTACATATCAGCTACAGATACTTCACTGGGGGCACTTCTGGCACAACAGGATGACAATAAAAAGGAACGAGCTATCTATTACATCAGCAGAACATTGGTGTCATATGAAATGAACTACACTATAATAGAGAAAGCATGCTTAGCATTGGTCTTTGCATCACAAAAATTAAGGCACTATATGTTGGCACACTCTATTAAGTTGGTAGCTAAGATTGATCCACTCAAATATCTTCTCAGTAAAGCAACACTTACAGGAAGACTAGCTAAATGGGTCATGGTTCTTACAAAATTTGATATCAAATATGTGGAATGTACAACCATCAATGGATAGGTTATTGTAGACCAACTTGCTGATGCTCTACTTGAAGACAGTCAACCTTTGCATATAGAATTCCTAGATGAATCAATCATGCACCTTACTGAAAAATCATGGAAGATGTTCTTTGATGGGTCTTTCACTCAACATGGTTCTGGTGCCGGAATACTTTTTATTACTCCTTAGAAATATTCAATTCCAAAAGCTTATAATATTCTCTTCCCTTGCACAAACAACATTGTAGAATATGAAGCTTTGGTAAATGGGATCAAGCTGGCCATCGAGTGGAAGATTGTTGAATTACACATCTATGGAGATTCTCAACTCATTATCAACCAAATCAATGATCTATATCAAACAAGAGATGAGAAACTGATGCCTTATAAGAGAATGGTGGATGATCTCAAGAAATACTTTACCTTTGTATCATTTCAGCAGATCCCCAGAACAACAAATAGAGCAGCAGATGCAATGGCCACTTTGGCATCAATACCGCAACTATAGGAGTCTAATTTTCTCTTTGAATTCCTGGTGGAAGATTTACATTACCCTGCCTATGATTCTCCCAAGTCCCAGATGGTATGTTCTATTATTGGACATGACTCATCTCATTATAGCCACATTTTCTCTTACCTGTGTGACCAATTCATCCCTACTAATCTTTCCCGAAATGAAAAAAGGAACCTAATCCAAAATGCATCATGGTATGTCATCATTGGTAATGACCTATTCAGGTGAGGTTTAGATAATACTTAGCTTAGATGTCTAGAAACTGAAGAGTCCCAACACGCATTATCTGAGGTTCATGAAGGTGTTTGTGGATCCCATTTGAACGGTCTAACTTTAGCACGAAATCTACTAAGGGTTGGCTACTACTGGCCAGACATGGAGAAAGAAGCTATAAAATTTGCTAAAACTTGTGAAAAGTGTCAGCTGCATGGGCACCTTATACACACTTCAGCAAGGGATCTCATACCCTTTGTGACACACTGGCCCTTCCAACAGTGGGCATTTGATCTAATTGGCCAAATATATCCTGCATCATCTAACAGACACAAATTTATTATCACTGCCACTGAGTACTTCACTAAGTGGGTAGAAGCGGTTCCGCTCATCAAGGCAACCGACAAATAAGTAGCTCTATTTATTCTTAATTATATCATCTGCAGTTATGGTATACCTTCGTCCATTATAACCAACAATGGAGGACAGTTTAAGAACAAAGATCTAGATGAACTCTGTGAGAAGTTTAAAATCAAACAACACTGGTCCTCAGTATATTACCCTCAAGGTAATGGACAATCAGAGGCATCTAACAAAAACCTACTGACTATCTTGTACAAAATAGTGAACAAATCTAGGAAGGATTGGCATCTGTAGCTCAATCCTGCATTATGGGCTTATAGAACAAGTATTCGAACACCTACTAGGGCTACACCTTTCTCTTTAGTGTATGGGTCTGAAGCAGTATTACCTATTGAGGTAGAAATACCATCTCTAAGAGTTTCCTTGCAAGGTCTTATTACTGATGAAGACTATAGAATATCTAGGTTGCAAGAGCTTGAATCGCTGGATGAGTGTCGGCATGTGGTGTTTGATCATCTTAGAGTGTATCAAAAGAGAATGTCCAGAGGATATAACAAGAAAGTTCGACACTGAGAATTTCTGATTGGTGACTTAGTTCTAAGAGAGAATCCTAAAAATCAATAGTTTTGAGATAACAAAGGGAAGTTTGAACCCAACTGGCTGGGTCCCTATATCGTTACTACAATTTTTGGCTCTGGTGCCTATCAACTCTCAACATCAGAAGGAGAACAGCTCCGTGAACTGATTAACACCATCCATCTGAAGAAATTCTTCACCTAAATATTCTCTTCTCCAGCAGCTTATACAATGAAAAAGTCCTTAAAAAAATCATAAAAATCATAAAAAGTCCTAAAAAAAAAATCCTTAAAATCAAATAAAGTCCTGAAGAAATCATAAAAATCAAAAAAAGTCTTGAAGAAATTCAAAAAAAGAAAAAAAAGAAAAAGAAAAATAGAAGAAAAAAAAGGAAAAGAGAGAGAAAATGCCCTGGTGAAAACCTGGCAAATAGGTGCCTCTTGTACTCAAGCACTCCATCTATCAACGCAATGTTGGCATTCCTGCTTTCATGCATCTTTTCTTTCGCTTGTACATATTTCAGTCACTTTTGTGACATCCTGGTTTATTAGAACCCTCATGGCTTGAAACTGATCAAAGTCCTAGTCTTAGGTTAATCAACAGAGCACATTACATGTCCTAAGAAGTATCAACCACGTCAACCTTACGTCAGTGAAACCTGGTTGTCCACTTCGAGTCAGTTACCTGTCTCCTGACTACTAAAGAGTTTTATCACTGAGTTAGCAAGCAAAACAACATAACAGAAAATGATCACTAAACAGTTTGAGCTATGCATGGAAATTTTCTGCTATGCATGGAAATTTTCTTTGTGTGCTGTCTTTTATATTGGTTTTCGATTATTATCCCTCTAAGTAACTCGAGGAAGTCTATCTTGACCAAGAGGAGCAAGAATTGGGGGCATAATATTTTCTTTGTTTTCTGCTTGAAGGAATGATCCCAATGATTTGGAAGCATCTAAATTAGTTGGGTGTCTGTGATAAGAGCCTTCACATCAAGTTGGAATCACCTCACATACCTCAACTCCGCTTATTTGAATGCTACAGGGAGGTCCATCTCATTTCTTTGTCTAGTTTGAGGAATTTCTTTATCATGCAATCTGAGTCCCTACGAAATCTATCCAAGGATATGAATGAAAAAAGGGTCATTGCGGACAAGATCATCAATATTGCATATACAAAGAAAGGAACTCTAATCTGCCTGTTGTGGTTGTAAAGCGCTCAATGATGAAAATTAAGATTTTTAAATCCAGTGGCTAGGTTTAGGTTGCATTTTGCATATCATTTTGCATTTGATTCTGCATTTTGTGAATTTAGAGTGATTTCGGCATAATAACAATAATCTTTGTATCATCTAAATGAGCATTGGAAGCTTCATCATTTCTTCGCTAAGTGGTCTCTTTTCATCATTTCTCCGATCGAGTAACTATTTTTTGAGATGTTAGCTGCATACATGAGCATCTTATATAGATTCATACATTCATTATCATTCATTTGCATTCATCTTATTGCATAGAAAAATAAACATTTGCATTACTCATTACTCATTCACATTCATTTGCATATGAAAAGAAAGAAAAATAAGACATCCATATTCATTTGCATTCATACATTCATACATTCATGCTGAAAAGAAATGCATACATATAGAATAAAGCATATAAAAGACTGTTAGGATTCCCACAAATACTGAGAGGGGGGGGTGAATCAATATCTAACTAGTGAATTGAATTTCTTAACTTAAAACATGTAGAACATATTATAACAGTGCACTGGTATGCAAGAAATAATGCAATAAACCGAATTAAAAGCAACCACATGAAAAACACACCATAACACAATGATTTAATGAGGAAACCTGGTGTGGGAAAAACCTCAGTGGGATTTGTGACCCACAATATTCACTTACTGTCCAATAAGAGAATATTCCTGCTACAAGAGGGTCCTGCACATGCAGGAAGGCCAACTGCCTAGAGCTCACTGCTCAATGGGAAGTCTCACTAACTTACAATGATGGGTTATATAAATCTAGTATCTTGTACTGCTTCAAAATAGCATCTATAATGCCAGATCCAGTACCGGTTTCTGCTCTACTTCTTACATAAACCCTTAACCTATAATTAGCATTATAGGTCTGCCTTATTTCGCCTAAATATAATCTTCTCACTTACTTACAAATGTTCTATAATGATCTCTCTTATATAAGAGTCATTTTACAATGATGCCAAGTCGGCTTACAAAGATTTTACAATAATAAACAAAATATAATATAACAAAAATCCTGTCGGCCTTTGTGTCGGTATGCTTCCTTTCTCTGCCGGTGTCGGTGGTCTGAGTGTTGGTGTAGAGTCTGATCTTGCTAGTGCCAATGTAATGCCTTGTCGGTGCCATAGGATTGTAAGGTTTCCATCAATGACAAAACCTTCAATCACCTACAATGTCTCATTGGAGTGTGCATATGCCAACAATCTCCCCCTTTGGCATTGATGGCAACACTCATGAGAAAATTCAAAAGTGTATCCAAAACTTGTAATCCAAAAATGTTTCCAAAAATATGTTACCAAAAAAATAAGAACTCCCCCTGAGCAGATAAGTCTTTTGCCAGTTATTTTCTCATATGACTACTCCCCCTTTGAAATCAATGACAAAGGTTGTCAAGATGTTAGTAGATTTGTAGTCTCACTCAACCTTGTAACTTGGTGGTTACAATTTGAAAAAGATCTGCCAAAATCAAGTTTATACTTTCCATAAACTTCTTGTTGTCCTTTATTGTTGTCTTTGTTTTTTGAACTGTACCGTTGAGGTGCTACATATGCTCTGCCAGTGTTCTATGTCCTTGTACTAGTGCCTCAGATATTTCCTTCCGTAATGATGCTAGATAGTCCAATCTTGGACTCAGTCTTAGTCTCAAATGCTTTTCCTTATTTACTATTCTATCCTTTTCTCTTTCTAACTTAAGTAATTCTTCCTCAAAACTTGTTATCCTTTCCTCAAAAACTGCTAATGTATCAGGTGAGTTAACAAAATTTTCAGCAAGTTTATTGATTTCATCCTATACCTTGCTCATTTTCTTATCTATATCTACTATCAAAAAGTTTTTCTTGCAAGTATCTTTGTACAGAGTTTTAAATTCCTTCAGTAAGTTACATAGTTCTGGTAGAAGTGTGTCAAAATCCCTAGTACACTTCTTTATCTAATCTTCAAGGAAGTTTTGTTTTTCAATTTCTAACTTATCCTTCAATGCTTCTTCCTTTATTTGCTCAACAACCATTGTGTTCTCAGTGATGTATTTACACAAAGTGTCAAGTTGTCTTAAAGAATCCTTATTGTCTATGTTGCAGTTAGGAGCTATCATCTTCAAAATTGGGATTGTGTCATTTATAGCTTTATAAGCCTGTGAACTACAATCTGTTATCTTTTTGATGGAGTCCAAAAGTACTTCAGTTACATTTGTTGATTTGTAACCTGTTGAGGAGGAACCAACATTTTGAATTCTGCCGGTGGAGGAAGTAACCAAGCTTGTAGTGACCTCTGGTAGGTCAGTCTATGTTTCCATTTCTTTAAGCAATGGTTTTTGATCTTCTCTTGTTGTTGGTGGAAATGTTACCATGTGAACCCATTCCTGTTCTGGAGCTTATTGCTCTACTTGTCTCTTTGTTTGTTGCTATGTTTTAATCTTAGTCTGTGTCTCTATCTATTGCTCTGTGTTATCAACTTCAACTTTCCTTTCAGTATTGTCAATGATGTCAGTTGTCGGTGGCTCACTAGCCATATCTATCTTGCCGGTTGTATCTTTGTCTATCACAATGTTGAGTTTTTGTGTATCAACATCAACTGTGTATAGTACCTCGGTATTAGGATTTGTATCCTCTATTTCCATACTCTCATCTGTCGGTTGATCTTTAGTAGTTGTTACTGGTGTTGTAATTTGAGGCGGTGGGGATAAGCTATCTTTTACTTTGATGCTCGGAGGTCCACCAACCTTTACTTTTCCTTTGTCTCTCTCCTTCTAGTATACCTTTAATGGTTTGGGGTTCCTGTACTCTTCATGTTTTTCTTTCTCAACAAGAAATATGTCCCATGCATTTTCTATTTCCTCTATTACTTCATTCACTCTTCCAACCATTAATGCAATATGTCAATGTGCAGTAGAGAATACTGACCAGTTGGCTTCTGCAATTAAGTCATCTATCTCCTTAGGTGAGTTTAATGGGTAAACAACAAGTAACTTTTCAATTTTGATTTTCTTATCAAGCTCTACAACAACTTGTCTTCTTGCTTCCAGTCTTTTGAACAATTCATCTGGTAGATCATCTATCACTTCCATTAAGAACTTCTTATAGATGTCCATGTGTAAAATAACATTGTTTTCAACTTGTTCTTTTTCATCTACTGACAGTGTATCATAGACCTTTCCAATGTTCTTGAGTTTCCCTTCCTCTAGGATTCCATTTAGCAATTTATCAAGAGGGGCCATGTTTTGTTTAGTCTTCTTCTTCTTTGGTGTCAACTTTTTCTTTGGTGTTGTCTTTCTAATTGGAGACCTCACTGCCTATTGTTTTTGTCTAGTCCTTCTAGGCGAAGGTGTGGATGCAGGTGAAGGATCCCTTTTCCTTACAACTCTTTTGAAAGATATAGGCATGTCACTCTCCGAAGAAGTATCTATTGGTGATAGGTGAGTCTCAGGCTATAGAGTTCCTAACTCATCCTCAGTGATAGCGGTTTGTTTCAGTACATCTTCTTTAATAGCCTTAGCCTATCTAGAACCTCTTCTCACAACTACTTCAACCTTTTTCACTCTCTTCTTAGATTGAATTTGTTTTTCTATGGTCTCAGCACTACCAAATACTTCTTCCTTTGGTTCATTTGGTGCTTCCAAAAGTTCTTTAGCATAAGTCTCAATTATATGATCATCAATTGTTAGGATTCCCATCTCTATTACCCAAATTATTCTTGGGATGACTGCTTCCATCCAGATCTCATCCTTGTATTTGTTGACAATATTCTGTGATAATCTGATTCTTTTGTTCATCCTAACCTTTAGTGCTTGAAAATAGTCATGAATATTCTTTTCTTTGTTTTCACCCATGTTATTGAATAGGTCTGTTAACTGTTTTCCTTCCGGTATATCAAATCCAAGGTTCTTACTGCCTATACCAGGAACCTATTTGGTTATGTGTAGCAACAAGCATACAAGTAGATTTCCAAATCTAAAAGTTCCTTTCTTATCCTTCTTGATTTTTCCTAAGTTATCAATCAACTCATCTTTTAACCATTCACATACATCAATTTTTACATTGTCTTTAACCATGTCATAAGCACTTTTAATGCATAAACTAGAAACTAAGTTAAGTCTGTTTGCATGAGTTGCTTTGTACCCTAAAATCATGCTAACAAATCTCACATTTATATCAGTCACATCATTAACTCTCAGAGACCTTCTATCTGATGTTGCACTAGTTAAGTTCATTACTAGGTCATTGGAGACCTTCTTAGTCTTGTCTGGTCTGTTACCGGTGGAAGGTAACCCTATTACTACTTTCACGGCTTCCTTTGTAATTTTGTGTACTAAAACAAGCCAAAAGAATGAACCATGTACCCTGCTTAAAACTATCCTAATCACCTCCTTGGGAAATTCAGGAATGCAGAGGATTTCAGTGAATCCTAGGGTTTCAACAATTTTATGTTCAGGTTTTACATTACCGAAATTGTCACATATAATAGTCTTATACATGCTTTTAATTTCTTCATCTCCTAATTCCTCTATGTTGCAATGAATATATATTCGGGGATCTTTTGTGAAAACAACTCCTTTTGGAATTTGGGAAAAAGCACCTACATTGTCATCTTTCTTAGCTACCTCGAGAACTAGCTGAAATACGAGCCTAGGGCGTTTTATAACCTTGACTATTGTAGGGTTTGCTATGAATTCAGGTGCAGAGGAGGATGCCATGATGATAAATACCTTTTTCTGCCTTTGGATGGATTGATTGCCGAAGTGCTTTGCCTCTTTGCTCGAAATCCCTTAGCTCTACAAATTTCATACTCTTCAAATGTTTGAAATCTCAGTTAAGTGAAATGGAGCCAAAACCACAATTTATAATGTTTATTTGCCATCTACCACATTTAATGTATGCTGGTTAAGTAGTCACTTAACATTGTCTGCCGGTGTAGAAGTAATTTCCAACTTCTCACAATTAACCGAGGGAATTATAGCATATGTCTCATTGATTGCCAAACCCTCAAGAAAATTTTCTTCAATTTGATGAAGAACTTCCTGTCGGTGGAGTATTACTTTGTCCTGTTGGTGAAGCATCACTCTGTCCTGCCAGTGAAGAATTGATTGGTTCTACTGGTGGAGTATTCCCAACAATATTTAGGTCAGACTTTCTAATCCATTGTTTTGAGAATTCTTGCTTAACCTCTTCAACTTTTTCTTTACCTTTCAAGATAGAAATTTTGTTGTCTGTCGGTGATCCTTTACTTCTACAGAATTTTGCAATATGCAGAATCTTGTTACATGCATAACAAGTCACATTATTTTTCTGAATAGCTTTCCCATAACCTATGCCAGTATGTGTTCTGCATTGATTAGATAGGTGTCCAAATATTCCACAAACATAACATCTCACATTCATTCTGCAATTTTCAGAGTTGTGACCAACTTTGTTGCATTTTGAACATTGATCGGTGGGTGTGTTGATATTCTGATAATTTATAGATCTACATTCATTTTCTCTATGACCATACTTATTATAGTTAAAGCATTTTCCATTGAATTTATAAGCATTAGGTTGTCTTACCGGTTTGCTATGATCCTGTGTATTTGTAGTACCGGAGCTTTCACCAACTTCAAAGCCAGTTCCAGAAGTGTCACCTTTAGGTTTTTGATTCTTCAGCAAGCTACCAAGTTCCTCTGAGCTTTTCTTGAATTTCTCTTTATCTTGATTTGCAGTATCTAGTTCTCTTTCTAAGACTTCTTTCTGCCTCATCAGTTCATTAGAGTCATTCTGAGTATACATCAGATCTATCTTCAACAAATCATTTTCATAACCGAGTCTTGTGTTTTCATTTGCAGCATCACTTAGTCTTCTGGTCAAATCTTCTTCATTCTTCTTTCTATCTTCACTTTCTTTACAAAATCTCATAGTCATATCCTGCATCTCATTCTTTGTTGTCATGTTCTCTTGTTTCAGCTGGTTTATCATATCATTAAGAGTTTCTTTTTCATCATTCTCATTTTGCATCTTTTCATAAAGTTCTCTTCTCTTGTTTCTTGAAATAGTAAGATTTTCTTGAAGTGTTTGAATGATATCCTGGGCTGCCTTTAGATCATCTTCTAGTTTGATGTTTTTCAATTTCTCTGCATCATAGTCTGAGAGAGCTGCTTCTAGTTGCTTCATCAGATTTTCCATATCTACCGGTGTCAAGATCTTCCTCAAGCTGTTAGGCTTATGAAAATAGAGGACCAAGCTCTGATACCGATTGTTAGGATTCCCACAGATACTGAGAGGGGGGCTGAATCAATATCTAACCGGTGAATTGAATTTCTTAACTTAAAACATGTAGAACATATTATAATAGTGTACCGGTATGCAAGAAATAATGCAATAAACATAATTAAAAGCAACCATATGAAAAACACACCATATCACAATGATTTAACAAGGAAACCCGGTGTGGGAAAAACCTCGGTGGGATTTGTGTTGGATTTTGCCAAGATCAAGAGCTCAATGAAATGTACAAAATAGAGACATAATATGGGACAAGAATAAACTGTATTCTCATCAATAAAAATGATCAATAATCAACTGGATTACAATAGTTCAATAGTTGTTGCATACAATGTAGATGAGCCTGCTTATATAGGCAAGGCTAGGGATATGTATGAGCACACAAATATGACATGTGGCTCAATAAGAAACAAGGGTAGGTAGGAAATAGGTGTGGGTAGGTAGGAGAAATAATATAATATTCCACATGAGGTGGATCACCCACCAAAGGTGGAATTATCACTCCACAATAAGTGGATATGATAGTGTAATAACAAGATCAACACCATAAAAGGTGGAATTTCTCCTACACACACTATCCCAATGTGGCACAAACACCCAAGTGTCTCATATCCAAACTACTATGAAATGCATTATCCTAAGTAAACTTAAGTAAGTGTAATAATATCCATGATGAATAATTATTTACACCAACACCCCCCCTTAAGTGCAACTTAGGGGAATGCACTTAAGTCTACAATGCAAGATGGGTCCCAGCTACGAGGCCATGTTAGGTACCCATGTACAAATGCAAATGCATGAAAACCAATGCAATGGAATCTCTCACAAAGTGGGGAAAGAGAGAAAAACCCAATGGGAAAAAACCCTCCCCTAAAAAGAGATGAAAGCTATATAAGAGAACTCTCATAGAAGAATGTGAGGAACAAAACCCCATGTGAGGAAAAAGTCCCCCCCATATGAGAGAAGAAGAGAAGTCAAACTGTGACCCCACCTCAATGGAGAATCTGCACCAATGATAGAAGCTCAATGTATGAAGAAACTGCTCCACGAACATTGAACAACATTCCTCCCCTTAGGAAGAAACAAAACCAAAGGTGTATCCATGAAGTCTCCCCAATCATGAAGGGAAGATGTATGAAGAAAAATCATGATGAAAGGAATCTCTGAAAACTGCTCAAGTGTCCCCATGTCGATGCTGAAAGGTACCCCTTCCAAAGGTGGTAAACTATGCCACACTGCTGAAAAAGGCACTCCAAGATCTAGTGGAGATGGATGTAGAACATGTCCCAAAGACTCACATGTCTCCTCAAAAAATAAAGAGACCTCCTCCAACTGCTGTACATAAGTATCCACAATCATGTCAACCTTGAAAGAATGATCATATAGAGAATGAACAAGAGGGTTAGAGTGTGCCCTCGCAACAATCGAAGAAGGATCATCTTCATCAAAGAGAAGATGAATGTCATCAATGATGTCTCCCAAATCTGCAATGTAGGATTCCACAAACAAACCTGTAATATCTGTCAAGTAATCATCCCATGAATCTGAAGCTGGAAGACAATGAATATCCTGCTACACTGAATCACATGAAGGCAAAACTGTCGCACTATCCGCATCATCAGGTGCAATAGGTGATGTGATATCAATATGAGGAGATGAAATACAAGATGCAAGAATGGGGTCACATGTGAGAATCCCCATGTTCAAGTGTCCAAAGTTCTCCTCAAAATCTGAACCATCACAATAAGTGTGATCATCATATGTAGAATCATCAAATGTGAAATCATCATCAACAAAATCTGAAAAGGAGTATAACTGAGATGCATGATCAACCACCCCAGTCGTAATGATAGCTCTAGTCTCCATGTCTCTAATAAAAACTGAGTCAGGTGTGAACTCCACAACTCTCTTAGTTGCGCCATGTGTGATTTGATAGATAGAAAGGAGATTGTTTGTCAAGTGGGGTACACACAACACATCATTGAAGGAGTTATCCCCAATGTCAATAGATCCTTTCCCAATCACATCCATGTATGTATGATTGCCCATCAAAATCTGTGGCATGGTGCAAGGCTCAAATGTAGAGAACATAGACTGCGAAGATGCCATATGATGAGAAGCCCCTGAATCTAGAAGCCATCTCTCTGAATCATGACTGATAGTAGCACATAGAGCTTTTCCTTTTCTTGTTCCAAAAGAGTGAGTCTTTCCACTTGTAGAAGCCATGAATGCTTGCCCTTTTCCTTTTGAATGTGAGGAAGTGGAAGTTGATGAATCATCCTTCTTGTAGACTTTAGGCAAATCAATGTGATGCTTTTTGATGATATGTGTAAGCTCATCAATCTTCTTAGAATGGCAACGATGCTCCTCATGACCAATCTTTTTACAATAAGCACAAGTAGGTCTTTCCCTCTTTGGTGAATTATCTCTCTTGGAAGATGAATCTCCTTGTTGTGGAGAAGATGGTGCTTTTTCCTTAGGCTTTGATTGCCATTTCTTCTTGTTTGAGTTGTCCTTTCCTTGATTTCCTTTGTTCCCTTGATTTGCCACTAATGCTTGAGACTTAGAAGCCTTAAGAATGCCCATGCTTATCAACTTAGTTTGTTCCATCATCAACATTTCATTGAAAGCATCAAATGTAGGCATTGTGTAGCTTGAACCCATTGTCATCCTATAGGTTTGGAAACTAGAAACAAATGCTGCATATTCTTGTGGAAGCTTGCCTATCAAGTTGAATATCAATTGAATATCCTTCTTATCAATGCCACAATCTTTGAGTTGTGCCCTCAACTCATTTGCCTTAGTGACATAATCTTGTATAGTATCAAAGTTCTTGGGATCTAACATGGTGAGATCACTATCAATTTGATATCCCCTAATCTCATCAACTTGACCATACAAGTCTTGAAACTTTTGCCAAGCATCCTTGATTAGAGTACATTTCTCAATATGAAAAATGAGATCCTTTGATACATACTTTCTTAAGGTACCAATTGCCATGATATTTTTAGTGAGCCAATCTAAGTGACCAACTGGATCAGCCTTAGGATCAGCTGGAGCAACAATAGTTCCATCAATGTAATGAGTGAGTCCTTTTTCCATAAGTTTACTCCATGCATCAATTTTCCAAGTAGCATAATTATGTGGAGTTAAGAGAGGAAACTTAGAAGAACCCATAGCAGAAAAAAGGAAGGAACACAAGAGCACAAAAGCACAAGAGACACCCCCCCAAATTCACTCAATCAAAGTACCCCCCCAAAGTGATGATTTTGGCACTTTATACTTAGTGCGATTACAATGAGCCACTTGCAAAAAAAGGCAAAGTGGACTTATGATGCAAATTTTACAACTTCTCAAATGAGATACAAGAGACTTAAATCAATAGGGCAATGAATCTAACTGAGATCCAAACAAATATACAAGTACCAAGTGAGCCAAGATTGGCCAAAATATGAAAGTACAATTTCTACTTACAATGGCATCAATCTGATAGCATCATCTGAAAGTAGATGAAAAAATACGCACTTTCAAAAAAAACAGCACCTGAAAAGGAGGTCGTATGACCCCAAACGAAGCCTCTGAAGTTGCAAAAACTGGGATTACTTAGGGACAGTCACCAAAAACTGCATTTTCTGAAAAATTCGTGCATCAAAATCAAAAAATTTCTTCACCACTGCGAAGAGCACAAAATTCTAGCCCATTTCAAAAAAAATTGCACCAAAAAAAGAGCAAAAATGAGCAAGTTATGGCCATTTGAAGTTGAACTACAAAATCAAAAATGCCAATGAGAGGGGGGTCCAAAATTTTCAAACCCTGCTGATGTCAGCAATTCACTGGGTTAAATTTGACGGCCGTATGACCATTGCAAAAACTTCGCCCTCTACTGATTGGGCGTCTGTACTGTATGGACTGCTGATGTGTCAGATGATTAAGCAGTACGAATAATGACGTGGCACTGTACGGACGAGCTGCGTGGCGTGCTGACTGTGCAAGCCGTACTGTTGATGTGGTGTATGGAAAAGTTAATTGGGTAGTATGGTTTGTACTACGAGCCAGTGGCCACCTACCACGTGGCGGGCACGGTCCTCCGGTCTTCGAGGTCTGGTGTCCACATGGCGGTGCTGCTGCGGCCGGTGATGGTGGTCGGAGGAGACCGCCGGAAGGGACTGTAGCCAAGCGGAGGTAGCAAGACGGGCCGGAGGTGGAGGTTCGATGCAGCGAGAGGGAGGGAAGCCGGTTGTAGGAGCGAGGACAACAGCAGCGCGGGCACGGGCGAAGCTCTGTCTGCGGCGGAGCGGAGGAAGCTCGGGGTGTCGATAGAGACGAATAGGTATGGGCGGCGGCCGTGAACTCGTGGCGACAGAGAGTACGCGCAGCGACAGAGACGCGGCATAGGTACGAAGCGGTCAGACCTGCAACCTGCGAAGCACAGGTATGTTCGGCACGGGGGGGGGTCTGCGGACCCCCCAAAAACCTTTTTTTTTTTTTTTCCAATTTTTTTTTGATTTTTTGATTTTTGAAAAAAATATTTTTCAGAAAAATAAATTTTTTTTTTCGAAAAATATAATAATATTCCAAAAATCTGTACGATTATAGCAAAATTGGGGAAAAAAATTTTCTCACCAAAATAGGCCAACTTTATAACCAAAATTCATGGAAACGGCCTTTTGGACACAATGGCGGGGTCAGATATGGTCTAGGACGCCTCCAAAAGATGCTACTCCTCAGATCTACCTCTTGATGTCGCAATAATGCCTCTTCAAGACAAATCAATGAAGCCCCAATGGCTCTGATACCATGTTGGATTTTGCCAAGATCAAGAGCTCAATGAAATGTACAAAATAGAGACATAATATGGGACAAAAATAAACTATATTCTCATCAATAGAAATGATCAATAATCAACTGGATTACAATAGTTCAATAGTTGTTGCATACAATGTAGAGGAGCCTGCTTATATAGGCAAGGCTAGGGATATGTATGAGCACACAAATATGACATGTGGCTCAATAAGAAACAAGGGTAGGTAGGAGAAATAATATAATATTCCACATGAGGTGGATCACCCACCGAAGGTGGAATTATCACTCCACAATAAGTGGATATGATAGTGTAATAACAAGATCAACACCATAAAAGGTGGAATTTCTCCTACACACACTATCCCAATGTGGCACAAACACCCAAGTGTCTCATATCCAAACTACTATGAAATGCATTATCCTAAGTAAACTTAAGTAAGTGTAATAATATCCATGATGAATAATTATTTACACCAACAATTTGTGACCCACAATATTCACTTACTGGCCAATAAGAGAATATTACTGCTACAAGAGGGGCCTACACATGCAGGAAGACCAACTTCCTAGAGCTCACTGCTCAATGGGAAGTCTCACTGACTTACAATGATGAATTATATAAATCTAGTATCTTGTACTGCTTCAAAATAGCATCTATAATGCCAGATCCAGTACCAGTTTCTGCTCTGCTTCTTACATAAACCCTTAACCTATAATTTGCATAATAGGTCTGCCTTATTTCACCTAAATATAATCTTCTCACTTACTTACAAATGTTCTATAATTATCTCTTTTATATAAGAGTCATTTTACAATGATGCCAAGTCGGCTTACAAAGATTTTACAATAATTAACAAAATATAATATAACAAAAATCATGTCAGCCTCTGTGCCGGTATGCTTCCTTTCTCTACTGGTGCCGGTGGTCTGAGTGCCAGTGTAGAGTCTGATCTTGCTAGTGTCGATGTAATGCCTTGCTGGTGCCATAGGATTGTAAGGTTGCCATCAATGACAAAACCTTCAATCACCTACAATGTCTCATTGGAGTGTGCATATGCCAACAAAGACATCTCATAAGCGAATCAACACAAGTATGATGAAGTCAAATTGGATCTTGTATGTATATCATGTCAAGTCTAAAGTACAAAATGATGTTGAATGACATATACAAACTCCCATCAGAGCAAGAATCGTATAGGCTACAAAAAAATGGGTGTGTCTACAAAATATATTCGAGCTAAAAATAAACTAACTAGCACCCTCTCCCTCATCGCCTGGTGGAGGAGGAGGAGCCTGATGACTGGGATCCTGACGAGGCGCCTGTGCTCCCTCTGATCGTTCCATATACTGTCAGTAGGGTATCACCTGCCAAGCAACAGGAACTACAACACTATATGCTGTAACATAGTAGCCTGCCCTACTAGTCTGGTGAAGGACCTCCTATCGCAAGGGATCTATCTCTTCTCTCATCTCTTCTCTCAGTGCTACAATCTGGCGATCATGCTCGACCCTCTCCTTGGCAAGCTGTCGGTCTCGCTCCGCCAGCTGAGTCTGTGCCACTATCAACTATGATTGCAGCTCTGCAAGACATGCCCTCATCGACAGTCCAATGTCTGTCCCCTTCTCTCTCGTAGGCTCCTCTCCTCCACCTCCACCTCCACCTCCACCTCCACCTTTCTCATCCCTCCGCTACCAGACCTATCTCGGAGCTGCTTGCTCTTCCTCAGTCCCACCCAATCTCACACCCACTCCTCCTAGGCATCCACCCTCATCCCACTGTTGTCCACCCGCAGCTGGCACCCTGTTGCTACTCGCACCAGGATCACCACCTGTCCGCCTTAGAACCTCGGCTCTCTGTCCTTGCCCATGACCCTACCTGTGGCCATGTCCCTATCCCTATGTTGGTACGGGGGCATCATCCTCAACATCCTCAATATGAGGAGCTTGCTCACCCGGATTTGTAAATCGTGGGAATGAATGCTGCTGAAAATGATCTCTATACTGGGGCAATACCCCCACATCTGCTAGATCGTCCAAGTAATCCCACCTCAGGTGGTGTAAACCTGTCAGCTCCTGCATCACCAAAGCATATGATAACCATAGAGACCATCCTTGTCTCTCCTCATCTTCATACCGAGCATAAGCTGTATACTCCTATGAGATCGCCTGAGGCCAGCCATACTACCTCATCACTCAAGAAATGATGAATTGCTCCACAATGGTCTGTGACCTCACGATCAGTGGGTGTGTAACAAATAGGTCCCTACAAACTAGCCGCAGTCATCCCACGGCTCCAAACCTCTGTATGGTCTGCATATGATGGCTATCAGGTCATCGAGCTGTCATCTCCAAAAATCTATCTTGCCCAGATGGGGCTGTGTAATATATCTAGCATACCTATAAATGATCCGTTGCCCAAGCTCTTTGTTGTCAGCTACTATCGGCCGACAAATAGGAAGGTGGTTCCAAGCCCACACTTGCAAAATATATACCCCAGTGGCCATGCTCCGCCCATCTCTGTATACGATCTCATGCATCTCTCGATACATGTGGGCCAATAAACAAGAGCCCCAGCCAAGTCTTTGAGGGGTCTCTATCAACCTCTCTAACATCTAGCCCCATTCGCACTGGAAGCCCTACTACCCTCTGTCTAGCATAAGAAATCAGCCTATGAATCCTACTAGGACGCATGCTAGAGGATACTGCTCATAAGAATATCCCAACTCATGGACCACATCAAAATGTTAGGATCACCGAAGACATGCTTGATTGCCTGCAATCCTAGAAGGTGCCCTGAATCATAATCCACCTTATCCCTAGCAAAAGGGATACGGAGGATCCTGTATACATCGCCAGGAGTCATGGTCAACTCCCCCACTGACAAATGAAATGTGTTATGCTCCGAATGAAACCACTCTACCAACATCATGAGCATCCCGTGGTTCACATGGATATCGGGTTCTCTCAACAAATGAGTCAAGCCGCACAAGTCAATATGAGCTTGCTCAACCTCAGATAAATCTTGCACTAATGTCATCATGGGAGGATACATGCATCTAAATAACACAGGATGTAATCGAATCTACAAAAAACCCAACAACGAAGCATCAGAAAACATTCCAAATGAGTCTACAAGAAAAGTAAAACATCACGCAAATCCAACTAAGTCAAATGCAAAATCAAAATTTCATGTTTACACCCTCAAAAATGCTTACTGTCTCTCAAATGACAAAACATAGAAAAGTAGCATCTCGTACGAGCTAGGAATAGCTCTAGTACGACAAACCAAGCTCAAACGACAAACTTTTGGACCCCGCACGACAAAATGGTCTTTTTAGAGACCTATCGTACGACACATGGGTGGCCCTAGAACGATAAATCTAATGGCCTTAAACGACGAAAGAAAATTTACCAGTTTCTCGTATGAGACAGGATCCTGTCTCGCATTGAAAAATGTGATGCCCAACCCCAAACATGTGGAAAACTTGAAAATTGAACAAAAAAATTCAAATTTGGAAACACAAACAGGCTTAAGATCGATCACTTACCGCTGGCTCATAGTTTCGGGGCTGATTATGTCTTCTCTGGTGCTCGAATCGATGCTGACGAGTAGGGACCACCATTTTCGTCGCAGAAGGCTTTGTGAATTTTCAAACTTGGAGGGTTAAAATGAATTGAAAATGACACTTTTGTCCCATATATAGCCAAAAACCTAATTTTTCAACTTGCTCTGATGGACATGAAAATTGTACCCTTAGCTAATTTGACCATTCTGAATCCATTTTCAGGATTGAAATTGAAATTCAAGATCATTTTGCTAGTCAATTTCAGAATTTTGACCACTTAGCACTCTTTTCATCAAAAGCTTATTCTCTCTTCAAATTGCACTCAATTTCAACGTTGAATTTCAATTTATTTTCTTTCTTCAACTTTGCACTCAATTTCTCACAAAATTTTCAAAAATTCCTCTGAATCAATTTGTGCTCAAAACAACTTATCATCACTAAAGAAATTGCCTATCATCATGTACCCTCACTATCTTTCGATGTCGCTCTCGAGGGGGCATACTTGTGACCTCATGACCTCAAAGTCGAGAATTTCTTTCAAAAATATTCATTGCAAGTCGAGCAAAAATCTTTTTTTCAACTAAAGAAAATCAATCAAATAAGACCTCATTGCTAGGGGCATCTCAACTTCATCACTTTATATCAAGTTGATATTTCTAAATCGAATCAATCTCTAGGGGCATATCAGTTTCGTCGCTTCAAATCAAGGTGATATTTGTCTTCATCTGAATCAATCTCTTAACGTTAATCAGTTCCATTGCTTTTCATCAAGCTGATTATTCATTTAAACTCAATCAAGGGTTTAAAGAGTTTCTTTGATCACACTCAATCTAAGTAGGTGTTCAGTATTCGTTGCTTTGGATCAAGCTGGACAGTTTATCTTCGCTCATCATGTATTGATCAATCAAGTTCAAGATCGACTTTTTTATCATCACTCACTGTGTCTAGATCAATCAAGTTCTAGATCAATAAGATCCGCTTCTTGATCAATCAAGTTCAAGTTTGGTATCTTTTGCTTTCTATCATTCCTAGTTCAATCAAGTTCGGGATTGGTATCGCTTTAATTAGACTTCATTAAGCTTCATCACTTTGAATCAAGCTAAACACTTTGCTTTCATCTAGTTCATGATCAATCAAGTTTAGAACTGGCATCTCCTAGACATAAACTATTCTTTGAACCAATGTGCTACTCGCAGATTAATTCAAAGAGGGGCAAATGTAATACCCTAAAAATGGTCATCTAAACCATAAGCCCCTAATCTCGACAACATCACCAAGGTCCTAACCAAAGGCAATTAAATAAATCTTGAGCACACAATTAATTCTTTAATCATCAAATGTCACATGGCAAAATTAATAACTCAATATTAATTAAAAATTTATTTAATTAATTAGATCATTCCAAGAAAATCATTTTTAAACAATTATCTTATTTATTTTATTAAATATCCTAGCATATTTAATTAAATAAATCAATTTGCTATTAAATCATCAAAAAGAGGAATTAATTTAATTACATAAATCAATTTGCCACAAATCTTCAAAAAAGGAAACAAATCAAGAAAGAGGAATTGGAAATTATGAGCACAAATCTTAAAAAATGAAAATAAATACAAAAAGGAATTAATTGACCAAAAAAGAATTAAAAATTTGAGAAAAGAAATCAATTGGAGATAATCTTGAAAAAAAATTTAAAAATTGATGAATAATCTCAAAGAAAGCAATTAAAACAATTAAATATTAAAATTGAATGAAATAGAGAATAAATTAGTTTTTTCTTGATTTAATCTTAATTTTAGTTCAATTTCCTTTAAAACTAAGAAAAGCATCCAATCACATCAATTCACCTGGATTGTGCTTCCTCTTGGAAAATCTTGACCACTCATCATCATTTGATCTCAGCCTTTGGTTTCTTTCTGAATTTTCTATAAATTCAAGCTCTCATCTCTCATTGAAAAAAAGATCCTGGAGAATAAATTGTTATCATGTTGTTTTTGCTCTAGGTTCAATAATATTTGTGCATTTAGATATTTGCATATTAGTTATTGCATACATATTTAGATCATTTATCTCATTTATTGCTTAAATCTTGTTAGATTAATCTTGCATCCATCTAGCATTAATATCATGCTCATATAGATTAAAATCCTTCGTCTTGGTGTAGTCTAGTGACTAGATTGCTTATACAAATCTGAGAGAAATCTTATATTCGCATCTTTATAAGGCAATGGGTCGATTTGTTATGGTTTTCATATTCATGCTTATATCTGTCTAACCATACATGTAATGACTTAATTGAAGTGTTGTGTATTTCAGATACAGATACGGGTGCACTTTTCACACACACAAATGCTACTTACAGGATGATCAAGGAAGACACTACATTTGACCTATTTACCTATCTACGGAAGCAATTGCTATTGAATCTGAAGTCCATCAAACAGGACAATTCTCTAAGGTTTAGGTTTGGCCAACTTCTGGTCGGTTTATTCTTCTACTTTCAAGGTTATTTCCCTGGAGTAGGTGATGTTCAATGGCCTACTAACCTACTGGTTTCCAGACAAATCAAGGAAAGTCTACAAGTAGTAGGAACTGCATATCCTAAGGTTCTAAATAAGTATTTTGATGAATTCAAACAAAAGATGAACCAGAGAATAAGGATATCTAGTGATATTGTGAAGATGTATGAAGATGACGTCTGCTTCACAATAAGGATAGATGAATGCATAATGGAAGCGATGGAACCAAGAAAGGAAGTAGTTGAACCTATGGGGTATGAAGTGGTGAATGACATATTGATTGGGTATGCCTCTACCCTACTTGCCTCACCACTGGATGCAAAGAAAAAGAGAACCGGTACCTGTTACTACTTATCAAGTTGCCATTAGTTTTTATATTCAAAGTCATACTATATACTCTAGTCGGTTAGCATTACCGAATCATGCAGTCAGTATACACAGAGAAGTTGGTATGCACAGTCTAGTCGGTTACAGAGGAAAGCAGTCACAGAATGTAGTACACACCAAGCTATCTACCGAGTGAAACATGTTACCAGATACATAAAACCTAGACATGCATATGTAAACATGTTACAAGATCGAGGCACAACGAACCGTTATTACATTGGAAATTGTACCAGAAGATTGTGTATGATTTTAAGATCAATCTAACCAATAAAATAATTTGTTTAGTTATTCATTCGAGGAATCATGTTTGTAAGATCGAAGCAATGAATTGGATCACCGTTTTAAGAGATCTATTTATACAACATGAGTTAAGGGTGTATATATGTGTGTAAGAAGACTGTTACAGAGACACAGAGGTCACTGAGAAGGTTTTCAGAGAATAGTCGAAGAACAGAGTAAACAGAAGGGTTTACCGAGTTACTATATGGGTTACCGAGGTATGCTATAAGCAAGGTAATCTATTCTGAGGACATAGAATCTGCTATAAGATTTCAGATGTAAAGTTGCAGATATTTGTAATGATTTTATTGTAATATTGTAAAGTTGAAAGAGAAACCTTTAATAGGGTAAAAGACTCTATTCAAGTCTATAAATTGTAAAGCCTCTAACTAGGTGTAGCATTCAGATTAAATGTTGTAAAATCCTTTAGCAAGGTAGATCTAACAGATCTTGTTACTCCTAACAGGGTAAGCTATCAGAAATAGCTAAAATGTAGCTCTAACCGAGAACTCTTTATTATTGCAGTAGTGAAGTTGTGGGTACCATCGCCACCATAGTTTTTCTCTCTAACCAAGAGTTTCTGCGTAACCAAAATATATGTGTTATGGAGTGAATCATGTATGATTGTTATCTATTTGCTTTAACTTTATTTTATGTTACTGCACTATTATGTTTATGCATAACAGTAAAGTTATTATTCAAGCAAAGTTTTGGAGTACTGATTCACCCCTCCCCTCTCAGTACATTAGCTTTCCATATTGGGCCTAACAATTGGTATCAGAGCTTGAATCTTGGAAAAGGGTTTAACTACCTAAAGAGAAAGATCTTATCAATAGAAGGCTATAAACAATCTCGGAGGATTGTATATCTACAAGAAGAGTTGGATCATGCTAATCAAGTGATTGCAGACATGCAAAGGCAAATGCAAAAATCTCTTAAAGTAAGAAGAATATTATCTGATGACTTGCAGGATTCTCAAGAATTAGTGGAACAAATTGAGACATCATCTGAGAATAGTATATCTGAAGAGACTAAAGAAATGATTGGAGTATTGAAAGAAAAGAACAAAGCATTGGCTGATCATATAAAACCAATTAAAAGAGAACAAGAACATTTCGGTACATAGATGATTGAAAATCTAGATGCATTGAGGACAGCTGAGGATAAAGCAAGAGATCTACAAAGAGAGAAACAACAACTTGAAGTCTTAGTATCTGATAAGAATGATGAAATCATAAGGTTGACTGGGAACAAAATATGACAGATCAACTAGGCTATGCACATCATCAAGCAATTCTGAAGAATGATGAAAATCAGCCATTGAAACTCGAAGTATCAAGGTTGACCGATGAACTTGAAATAGAGAAGAAATCCAAAGAAACACTGAAGAAGAGTTATGAAGCATCAAAGATGTTGGATGAGCAATTGAATACAAGAAGACCCAACAAAGATGCAGAACTCAGTTACAAAGGAAAAGACTCTACCGAGAAAGGAATTCATACTACCAAGAGAGGAGAATCATCAAAGCAAGCTGGAAATAGGAATAACATCAAAAGAAAGAAGCCTATTTGCTGCTAATGTGGAAATCAAGGTCATACTACCAACATGTGCCAAATCAGAAAAGGTAAGCAACTAAATATCACTAAGTCCAATGGTTATTGTTACAATTGCAATAAATATGGTCACACATTTAATCAATGTAGGACAAAGTCTGTTAACAACTATCAGAAGGCAAAATACAAATGTTTTTGTAGAAACTACAATAGATGTGGACATAGTATTGAGAAGTGCTGGCTTAAGAAAAAGAACTACATGTGGTTTGCACACCGAGCAAACACTAGAGGTTACTGAACTCACACAGATTCTTACAGACAATATGCAGCAGTACCATGGGATTACAATACAAGGATATGGTGTGAATATTGTGGAAGATATGGACATATAAGTGCCAACTATTTTATAAGGTTTGGAATGAACAATTGAAGATCATGGAGAAATCCTAGTATGGCATGCTTTCATTGTCACAAAGTTGGACATTTAGCTGGAGATTGCAGAAATCAACCTAGAGGAGACACTAAAGAAATAAAAGAGAACTTAAAGATGATTTGGAAAAAGAAGGAAATTGTGTCAAATGAAGAAAGCACCTTACCTACCGAGTTAGGTGCACCTATTCCAAATTAATCAGAAAAGGTATGAAGGGACTGCATTCTCTTAAGGTTAAAATCATAATAGTTCCTATTCTATTATGTACAAAGTTCAAAATCTGCATAGTTAAGATGCATTAGTAAGTTTGAAATTCTATCAAAAGTACTTTACAAGAAACCTGTCAAGTCGGTGAATACAGGAAGCCTGTCAAGTCAGTAAATGAAGGAAATTTGGTTACTCGGTTAAAACAAAAAGGAGAGTAAATCGGTTAAAAGGTGAACCGAGTGCATTTAATATCTTTGACCTAACTCGCATGGAGCCCGATAAGGTATTTTGTGTACTTAAAAGCATTTTCACAATCATTTACACTTACCAAGTTTTTGAAAGAGTAGAGCATAGCAATTCCAAGGTGATCAAACCTCATTCAAAGAGAATTCAAGGTATTTACATCAAATCTCATCACACTGTCAAGCTAGTTTACTGATCTTATCAAATTGTTATTATCTACTGAGTGTGAAGCATCTGTCATTTGTAAAACATCAAACCCTAAGGATAGTTTGCTAAGTTTTTACCTAAAATCTACAATGGCGCCCAAGATCCAAGATCCCATAGTTGTCAAGAATATAGAGAAGCCCTCACTGAAATACACTTTGACTCTGAAAGTCACCTCTGAACCGGATGACAAAACCACCTTTTCACTCATCTCGGATCGAGTCTTGTTAGTTGAAGATGTGAGATTCTTCACCAAATGCCGTGTTGAAGAACTCGGTCTTGTTGAGATTAGAGACACCTATGATGAACTATGTACTAATGGTATATTAAACAATAAGTATGAACACATCAGAATCAAGGGATTGACTGAAGCCCTAACCTGCCCTCGTGTGTTCAAGCCCTAATGGGTTAGGTTTGTTTTGAGCAGAGTTCATGATGATTTCATGTGGCTAGAAAAGCAACCATTCAAAATCACCAAGGAAATCATTCATGTGATCACCAGTTATCCTATCTATGATCATGCATGAGCTCAAAATATGATATCACAGAAGGAGTTAATCAGTTTAACCAGAGTAGAATCTGATTACAGAGGATTAAAACTAAACAATGTCACTGATGCAGAACTTAAGCTTGCCATTAGATTAATTGGTTACTGTTTCTTCCAATCAGCAAGGGAAAACAGTGTACCCTATGCAGCAGTTGACTTAGCCTATAAAATTGTGAAAAAGGGAATGAAAGTTGACTTATGTGAAGTATTATTGAAGAACTTGTTTGAGAACCTAAACACAATAAGGAAGCTGAAGAAGAACAACTCGGCAAATACATTGAAGTTTGGTTCACTTCTTGTATGCATGTTTTTCTACTTTGAGAAATTCTTTCCATCAGTTGGTAAAGTAGTTTGGGAGCTACACCGACCAATCACCCATCAGATTAATGACTTTATCAAGAAGTTGGGAGATAATTTCAATGATATAATGGATGACTACTTCAGCAAATTTCAAGAGAAGATGCACAACAGGTACCGGATTCCACCGCAGCTAGTGGAGAAATATAAAGATGATATATGCTTTGAGGTAGATACTGATTACTGTTATGTGAAGGCTATGGAACCAAGAACTCAATCTTTGCCACCAATGGGTTACGCGAGTAACTTTGATATCACACAATAGAAAATTGATGCATATCTTTCATTACCAAGGCATGCTACCGAGCTAAGATATGGAACCTATGAAGAGGTGAAAGGAAAAGTAAAAATGAGCATTGTAGTACCCAAAGCTACAAGAAAAGCAACAAAGATGATAAAGGTTTTAATGGAGAAATTCAAAGAAGACTCCTCCTCTACACCTGTCAAAGGCACTCTTACCATCATTGAGGAGGAATCTGAAGATCAAGAGGCAGCAATAACATTGAGCACCAAATTGCCTAAGGGTAAAGTGTTGAAAAGAAAGAAACTGGACACTTCAAAGGACCTACTGACTCCACCAACAAAGAGACCTAACACTAGAGCATCAGCTACATCACCGAGTAAGAAACAAAAGAGTGTTACTGCTCCCAAGGTAACCAAGACCTACAAGAAATCTACTCATAGACTCATTCTGGCAAAAGACTCTAGCGATATAGAATCCGAAGATGCAAACAAATTCCAGATTGTAAAGAGCAAGAAGGTAAATATTCATAGTGTTGAAAACTTTTGTGCCAATCTAAAAGAATATGGCGGATTTGCAGGATTTAGATATGTCAAGTATGAGACTAGGAATAATGATGAGAAGAGACAAATTGAAGAATCTGTTATTTGCACACTTCTAAAGTTTCGGCTAGCTCCATTAGAACTAGTAAAGTCACTTCCAAATGAACTTTACTTGCATATTGATAATAGGTGGAAATATGCAATGGACTCAGAGAAACAAATTAGAGAAAGAAGTCTAGTCCATCTATTTCCTGATATGTCTGTAGCAGAAATAAAAGAACAGTTGACAACCTACAATTCAAAATTTCTTATCAAACAAAGAGCCTTAAAACTGATGAATGGGCTATATATTGACGTAGAAAATGAGACAAAAGAAAAATGGCAAGAAATCTTCAAAACTAAGGATGTCGGTGAACAATCTAAAGTTGAAATTGTTGATGTCACTGAACACAATCTTGATGTCACCGAACACAGTCCTAACGCTACCAAGCAAGACTCGACTGACACTATTCAAATTGATGATGTCATGGATGCAGAAGCACCGGAGTAGGAAATGATAGAAGGCACTACATATGCAAAACTTGTATCTAGTGAATCCATTTTAGAACAAGTTCAGCCTTACCCATCGATCAATCAGCCTGTCTCTACTGAAGCTCCTTAGGATACAGCACAAGGCACCGAAGGTCACAAGTCTACAATAGAAAATACTACTCAAGAAAAGACCTCTCAAGCACCCTCGAGCACCAAAAATGTAGCAGCTGAGACACCTAGTACCGAGACATCGAAAGACACCACAATAGCTACAGGAACCAACCAAAGTTGCCTCTACCGAGCAACCTACCAAGGATCAACAAGCCTCTCAAGCTATTGTCTTGATCCAACCGACCAAAGGTAAAGAGAAGAAGGTGAAAAAGCATAGTTTCAAAGTTGATTTATCTAAACCAATAGTGTTGCCCAATGTGGATATCTCAAAATTAAAGGAGCAAGCACTTATTGATTTCAGTGAACTATGCAAAGCAAAGGCTAAACAAGAAAAACAGATGGCCATACAAAAGAAGAATAAAGTACTTCATAAGGTGAAGACATTGCTGACAGATATGCTACCTTCAGCTACAGTGTTAACCGATGCAGCCATCCACATTCAACTAGATGAACTCCTTAATCAAATAGAAACATCTGGAGTTGATGCATCTGAATACTTGAGCAAGCTAAAAGACAAGGAGCTTACTGCAAAAATGATAGAAGAAGTACAAAAAGCTGTAGCTATTGGGAAAGTCAAGCTTGTCAAATTCATTGCTGAGTTGTCCCCTCAACTCAAGCATATTCTTTATTTATTTCAGAAACTTTGCACATTTTCTATATTCATTAAAGATATCAAGAATAAAACTGATGCAATTGAGAAAGAGATCACTGATCTCTCAAATAAGTTGACCACTGAGCCCAATTCAGTTTAGAATTTTTATACAAAGCTTCAACAGCTCATGGCTCAACAATTGGAACTCAGAAATGAAGAACACAAGATCAGGATGGATATAATGACACTCTAGACATTATTCCTTCCTCATCTTTCATCAGTTCAAGAATAGATTAACCGAGCTACACACCTATCTACTACATAAGAGGGAAGCACTCTTGATGGCTTAATATCCCTATTGGCTGATATTCAAGCATAAACTTCTTTAATGGAAAGTGTAAAGGATGCCCTCTCTATCGCACTCACCGACACCCGAAAAAAGTATAAATCTATTAATGATCAGTTACCACCCTCGGATGGAAATTAAGTTTTTGATGTTTGTCAAAAAGGGGGACTGATACTATATAAGGGGAGTAATATAATATATTGAGGGAGTGATACAATTTTGGTGATACAGTTTTTATACAGTATTCGAAGTATTGTATATAGGGGGAGTATACCGAGCAGAGTATGCAGAGTATCCAAGGACAGTAAGCAGAGCACACAAGCACATAACCAAGCATGCAAAATCAGAGTTATGTACAGTATAATGATAAGGGGAGTATATCTGAATATACTATTTCATTGACTATTGTATATATTGTCAAGTATAGTCATTTTGCAATGTATATAGATTTTTGAGTTATGACTTTGAAAGTAGTTTTGTCAAACATCTTAACTAATGTCAAAAGGGGAGATTGTTACTACTTATCAAGTTGCCATTAGTTTTTATATTCAAATTCATACTATATACTCTAGTCGATTAGCACTACCAAATCATGCAGTTGGTATATACAGAGAAGTCAGTATGCACAGCCTAGTCGATTACAGAGGAAAGTAGTCACAGAATGCAGTACACACCGAGCTGTCTACTGAGTATCTTTTTATGTCTACCGAGCAGTAAAGATGACACACCGAGTTGATATACACCGAGTAAAACATGTTTCTAGATACATTGAACTTGGACATGCATATGTAAATGTGTTACAAGATTGAGGCACATTGAACCGTTATTACATTGGAAATTGTACCAGAAGATTGTGTATGATTTTAAGGTCAATCTAACCAATGAAATAATTTGTTTAGTTATTCATTTGAGGAATCATGTTTCTAAGATCGAAGCAATGAATTGGATCACCATTTTAAGAGATCTATTTATACAACATGAGTTAAGGGTGTATATATGTGTGTAAGAAGACTGTTACAGAGACACAGAGGTCATTGAGAAGGTTTTCAGAGAACAATCGAAGAACAAAGTAAACATAAGGGTTTAGTGAGTTACTATATGGGTTACCGAGGTATGCTATAAGCAAGGTAATCTATTCTAAGCACATAGAATCTGCTATAACAATTCAGATGTAAAGTTGCAGATATTTGTAATGATTTTATTGTAATATTATGAAGTTGAAAGAGAAACCTTTAACAGGGTAAAAGACTCTAATCAAGTCTATAAATTGTAAAGCCTCTAACCAAGTGCAGCATTCAGATTAAATGTTGTAAAATCCTTTAGCAAGGTAGATCTAATAGATCTTGTTACTCCTAACAAGGTAAGCTATCAGAAATAGCTAAAATATAGCTCTAACCGAGCACTCTTTATTATTGTAGTAGTGAAGTTGTGGGTGCCATCCCCACCATAGTTTTTCTCTCTAACCAAGAGTTTCTGCATAACCAAAATATATGTGTTATGGAGTGAATCATGTATGATTATTATCTATTTGCTTTAACTTTATTTTATGTTATTGCACTATTCTGTTTATGCATAATATTAAAGTTATTATTCAAGAAAAGTTTTGGAGTACTGATTCACCCCTCCCCTCTCAGTACATTAGCTTTCCATATTGGGCCTAACAGTACCTATGTGGAGAGGGTCACACTGATTGAATAACAAAAATAGAAAAAGGGCAAAGCAATACCATTGGTATCTACACCAGTTACCTCTGCCAGTCTGAAAGTGACCAAGCAGTCGCCAGCTAAGAAGAAACCTAAGATCATTCCAAGAAAATTCTTTGAGAGGAAGTGGAAATCCAGGACCCACTCACCAGAGGAAGAAGACACTGAACCAAAGATTCAAACAAAGAAGACAAGGCAATCAAGCAAAAAGCCAAAGTCTACTAGTAATGTACCTGTAACTTCAGCACTGGTAAATATATATATTTTTTCTTATAAGCCAATGACACATTGTTAGAGGACAATTAAGAACATTAGGAGGAAATTGCTTGATGATTTAAAAGAACATTTTGATAATTTTAATGATAATGAGAAAGAAGAGGTAGAACAGGAGGTCATTAAATATTTATGTGTTAATGATTGGTCACCTTCTGAGATCAAATCTGTTACACCAGATTCTTTGTATAATTCTTTAGATAATAAATGGTGCGTTGCCATTGAAAGAGAACAGGAGATCAGGGAGAAAATTTTTGCACAATACTTTCCTGATGCTTCAAATTCTTAATTATTTGAAATAATGGATAAGAACAAAGGCATCTTCTTCATGAGAAGGAGAAGACTCAAGCTACTAGAAGGTAAAGCTTCTGAAGTGGAAAAGGAGACACATATACATGTTAAATTTGTTGTCGAAATACACTGGGTAGCTGAAGCCACTAAGAAGACTGAACAAGAACCTGACCTATCATCGGGCAAACCGGATGCAGAATTTGACAGTCAAGGTGAAAGAGTGATAGAACAAATTGACCCTATTAATGTTGATGCATTAGATAATGAGGAAGTCACTCCTGACAAAGAGAAAGAGAAATGAGACAAAGAAAAAGATGTGAAAGAGAAATAGGACAAGGAAAAAGCTGAAAAAGAGAAACAGGACAAGGAAAAAGCTGAAAAAGAGAAACAGGACAAAGAGAAAGCAGAGAAAGAGAAAGAGGAAAAAGAAAGGCAAGAATAAATCAAGAGGAAAGAGTCAAAGAAAAAGAAAGAGGAAGACAAGAGAAAAGAGGAAGAGAAAAAGAAAGAGGAAGATAAGAGAAAAGAGTTAGAGAAGAAGAAAGAGGAAGAAAAGAAGAAAGAGGAAGAGAAGAAGAGAGAAGAAGATAAGAGAAAAGAAGAAGATAAGAGGAAGGAAGAAGAAAGGAAGAAGGAGGAAGAGAAGAAAAAGAAGGAGGATGACAAGAAGAAGGAAGAACTGAAGAAGCAACAAGAAGAGGAGAAAAAGAAAGAGGAAGAGAAGAAAAAACACGAAGAGGGACAAAAGAAGAAAGAAGAGGATAAGAAAAGAGCAGAAGAGGAGAAGGAAGCGGAGAAGAACAAACAAGCGGAGATCAAAACAAAAGGAGGGTAGACTCCTAAGGCAACTAGTGATCAAACCAAATAGGTTGATACCACCAGTCCTATTGATCTAACTCTTGCAAGTTTGATGCAATTAGCAGATGAGTCTGAGCTACTACAAAGCATCAAACTTGCATAGGAGAGACTGGAAGAATTATGGAGGAAGAAAGAATAGGATGTCATACAAATTACTGTTGACAACCTTACCAATATAATTCCTGGTACTAACCTCCCCAGTACCGATTCCTCTCTACCCAAGCTCAAACTTCTCTGTATCATAGTGGAGGACCAAGTACAATGCTTGGAAGATGTTGTTGAAGCAACTGCAAAGAAGAACCATGAAAAGGCACTCAATGTTGCCTTAGTCAAGCAAATGAATAAACTAAGGACACAACTACTGAAATAGTAGAATTATATCAATGTTGCTATGGGTGAAGGTAAATTACTGTTGAGTAAAATCTACCAACCCCATCTATTTTGTGACGATGTGCTTAAAAAGAAAGATCAACTCCAATCAGAGTTACAGGCATATATCAGCAATTTCAAGTTGCCACATGATTCATTCACTCCCTATGGAAAAACCATTCATCATTATCAGCATCAGACTGCCAAGATGGACTCAAAGATCAACAACCAGACTAAAGATTTGCAGGAGCTTCAACTGCTCCTATTGCCAAGAATGCAAATTCTTCAGAAATGTTTTCTCAACCTGAAAGCTATCATGGTAACTCAAGAGATGAGTACCATTGATGCAATGGAAGAACTAACATTCCAGATGAAGACTAAAAGTGAGGTTGCCACCTCCTTACTTGAGTCATGGACATTGGCCATGAAAACTTTTATGTAGGACTTTAAATCTATTTTTGAGAAATTTCATTCCTTATTGTCATGAACATCTACTCTATTTTACTATATAAGCAAAAAGGGGTTACTTTGTATTACTTTGTCATTGTTGGCAAAGGGGGAGTAGTGTACATTAAAATTTTGGTGAATGCTACCATTTCATGTACTTTCATGTTACCATTTTGGGGAGTAGTATACATTGTAATCTTTGCAAAAGGGGTAGTGTATATGCTTAGGGGGAGTAATTTTGATTATGACATTTTTGTTGTAAAAACACTTAGATGTCAAAATTTTCCTAAGTGTTGCCATCAATGCTAAAGGGGGAGATTGTTGGCATTTTGATGATGTTTTGATTGTCATTGATGGACACACACTTTCTTGATGTATGAGTTATGCTCAACTGGTATTGTGTATTATTGAATGTATAGTTTTTAGACTATCGGTGTTTTGCAGAAAATGGTTTACCGGTCACAGATTGTATGAAGACCACAAGAGGTATGAATACCCCAAGTGGTACGTGGATCCCAAGCGGTTCGAGGAGCTCAAGCGATACGAAGGTACC
This sequence comes from Cryptomeria japonica, assembly GCF_030272615.1. Taxonomy (NCBI): domain Eukaryota; kingdom Viridiplantae; phylum Streptophyta; class Pinopsida; order Cupressales; family Cupressaceae; genus Cryptomeria; species Cryptomeria japonica. The sequence goes on along the minus strand of NC_081410.1, from coordinate 614,861,783 downwards.
AAATGGTAGTTAAATTTTGATCGGAACACTACAATCTACCAGTCTTCATTTTTGACAACCAGTAATTAGTATATTGTATTAATTGGTATTACTCTGTGATGAGTTACCAACTAGTATTTCTGTAATGTCTGATGAGTTATCATCCACCAACACTTTGGCGGTGTGTTTGTGTCATGTTAGCAAATGTGTCTAGATGCATTGTACCTAGTAAATTGTAGTCTAATTCTATTGGACTGACATGAAATCAGATTCCTTTATAAGGACATCATGTCTAGGGTTTGCATGTATGAGAGATAGAATAGAAAAAGGTTATGTGTGATCATTGAAGAGAAGATTAGGTCTATGTGAAGAGACAAAGTGTGGAGGTATTGAAGACTGAAGTAATGTTGAAATGCATTATCAATGAGGTGTCAAGGATTTAACTAAGCATACTGTGCTATTATCTAGATCATTCACTTGTTGATTACTAATATCTTCGACAAGTTTGAAACCCTTAACCAGGTAGGCCCAACAAAGCCTTTGTAAATCCTCTAACAAGGTGGTTCACAACTGTGGATCTGAAATCCTTTAACAAGGTAGTCTTTAACAAGACTTATCTCCTAACAGAGATCTAGATTCTGAACAGGATCTATTTTGGTGAAGAACATTCTATGACCTTAACTTGTCTGACCTTAACCGGTTTGGTTTCTATTCTGCAGATAGTTACTTGTGAGTTTCTGCTCACCGTGGTTTTTCCCATTTGGGTTTCCACGTCAAATATCTTGTGTTATAGTGATTGTGCTCTTGTGGGTGAATGCTTTATTTTCTATTTGGTTTGCATTTATCTTAACCAATTTATTAGTGAATCTGTTGTACCGGTTATTTGCTAAACTATTTAAAATATTGATTACAGTAGTTTTTGGCATACTAATTCAGCCCCCCCCTTCTTAGTATTCATCACTTTTCCCTTCTTGATGGAGTTGAACGCTGCCTCTTTCCTTGAGGATGTATCACCAGTTGTTCTCATTTTATAGGTCATTAGTGAGCCAAATAGCTCATTCATTGTAAAGATATTTAGATCATTGGCTTCTTCTATGGTAGAAACCTTAGTATCATACTTAGGTGTGAGAGACCTAAGTCCCTTCTTCAAAAGAATCTCATCTGCAATTTCTTCTCCAAGTCCTTTGATGGTATTCATAGTTTCATCAAATCTATGAAGGTAGTTTGCAATCTTTTCTCCATCCTTCATCTTAATGCCTTCAATTTGGCCCCTTAGTGCTTGCATCTTGGTCTCTTTGACTTTTGCATCTCCTTCAAATAACCTCTGCATTTTATCCCAATTCTCCTTAGCAAATGCACAATGCATGACCTTGGCAAACTCATTATCAGACAACCCGCTCAAGATAGCATGTTTAGCCTTAACATTGTTCTCATACTCCTTCTTAGCATTTAGATCAGTGGGAGGAACACTAGGGACAATATACCCATTCTTGACAGACATCCACACATCAAAACCAAGGGAGGAAATATAGGTCTCCATTCTTTTGCTCCAGCAGGCATAGTTTCACCCATCAAACATGGGAGTTTTTGAGGAGGCAGACTCATTTCTTGACATTGTGTTCTAAGACTAGAATCTACCCAAGATTTAAACAACCGGGAACCTAGGTTCTGATACCGATTGTTGAACACAATGTACCACTAAGAGGGAGGTGAATCAGTGGTTCCTAAGCTCTTTTGGTTTTTAAATCAACCTTAGAATACCATTTATTATCCTAAGCACTAAACAATCAAACCAGTAAGACAAAAGTGGATACCAAAAGAGACAAACACACAAATGCAACCCACAACACCAGATGTACAAGGAAAACCTAATATGGGAAAAACCTCGGTGAGAAATGTTGCTGGAGTCTAATGCTCCAATCCACCCTAACAAGTGAAACCATGAATTACAAAGATTTAGGGCACCAACCCCTGCTGATTTAGTGCAACAACCCTTGCACCAAGCCCCAACTTGGTGATGTATATTGAAATACAATTTTGATACAGTTATAGTTTGTGGTTGCAAATGATTTCTTCAAGTCTTGATCAAATAGATTTTTGTCGGTTAATAGTCTTCTCTTCTTCTCTCTCACCCTCACACCACACTCAGTCACACTTGGATTCCTTCTTGACTGATTATGCCTCACTTGTTAGCTCAATTGTCAGTCCTGCAACCATTTACCGATACTCTATCTCTGTTGGTTAAACTCTCACCGGTTTTCCTACTAACTCACTCTGCAACTTTCTTAGAATAAATTCTAAGGAATATGATCCTTCTTTGTGGCCAAGCTCTCTTCACTCTCCTTCTTCACATCAAGCATACATAATTTCTGTCTTGAACTCACATATTTAATTTCTTGGATTCCTACCAAAAACTACATTCAAACAATGTCATGTTAGGTTTTGCCTTCTCCAACTTGATCTAGATCCGATTTGATTCGATCTGATTTTTGAGGGATATGATCTTCATGACATCAATCAACACCCGCAAAGATTCACATTCCAACATGCGTTTTCTAAATCTGGAGGTCTATGTCATGCTTTTTTCTTTTGTTTGTCATATGCCATTAATGGCTTTGTTGTTTCCTTTAACAACTGGGTACAAAGATCAAATCTTCTTGCAAGATTAGTTTAGTTGCTTGCCAACTTGCCTTCCTCAAGCCACAATCCTCTGGCATCCTTTGTGACTTGCGGGTTCTTCTTAAAAGTCAACCTGCTTACTGACTTGTTGTGTCAATGCACACTCCATCGACCTGTGCAATATCACCACCTGGGATCTAGCTATCATATTTGTCGATATCCACCTTTTCTTGGATTTCTATGTCGGTTTGACATCCTTTGTTGACTATGGTTGACTACCGGCAAGTTAACCTTAATGGTAAGACAAACGAACATCCTTGTACTAGGAGTACATCCTCTTGATAATTCATCATGCCTTCTAATATGTCTTCATTCCACTCTCTGTTCTTCTTACAGGATGTTGTGATTCTTATAGCATTCTGCCTCTTCATCACAAACAAACAACCAACCTTCATCCTAGTTTGTGCCTTACCGGTAAGCTTGATAACCGGTAGATGACACAATTCATGTGTACTGGTAGCCTTCCTTTAGTTTTCTCACTCATATGTGCATTGCTAACATATGTCTTTCTCTTCTTATACCGGTCACCACTTCTTACTTACTGGTGACCTTGCCAAACCAGTTGACATAAATGACAACTTAATGCCAATAATGCCAACAAAAACCATAGTACACACATGACCAATATTTTCACGTGGAAAACTCGATAAAGGTTAAAACCACGGTGGGAATCCCTACCCACAATCAGATAATACTTCTACAAAAGTATGTGAAATTAGGTTGGAGATTGCACTTGCAATCAGGCCAATCGCCCAGAACTCACTGCTCATCACAAAAATAAGTCTCACTGACTTACAAAAGCATCACACTACAATCTGAAAAAAATGAACTATGATATTAGCATCTCCTAATGCTTGATACAGTTCTGGTTAAGCACAGATGTCTGCCCTACAATACAAAAACCTTCACCAAATGATACATCACTTGTTCACAAATAAACCCTCCTTTGATAATGCAAACCTAACCATCAAGCGCATCCATCGATATCCAAATTACATGAATAAGTCACCTATAAATACAAATCATCAACCTTATCAACAAGGTCAGCTAAACCCTAAACCCATAAACCCATAATAACAAAAATTACATGACACAATATCACCAAACCAATATTATGATTTACATTACATAGCATGGACCTAAATCAAGTAACCAAACAATTCCATCCATCGTAAATTACGCTAAGACCAAAATCCAACACGCTTCACCAACCAGTAGAAACCCTTAGTGAAGTAACACAGAAAGTCTAACCGGATCCAAATACGACCACCATAATAGCACGACACCCAATGCAAAGTCACCAAACACTCAGAATATGATCAAGAAGAACCTTTAGCATGATAGAAACTGATTCCATAAGCCAGACCAAAATCAATTGACCAAAACACCAAATATCTCTTACCGGTAAAGCTAACTAGTACTAGGAAATACCAACCATGAACATAAGTGATAGTTACTAGAGCACCAAAACATGAACCAATAGAATATGGCAAAAAATAACCATCTAGAGTAAGCATCCAAAACTGATTCCAAAGATCTGATCATACCGGATCAGAATCATAGCCAAAACCAAGATGATCACCAAGACTAACCGGGATAGTCTCCAGTCGGTTGGCTTGATGATGATTGTATTAATTAACTTCATCATATGTTCCCATTGATGAAACACATACACAAACATATGTTCATATTTTCTACTGGCATGACTTCAAAGTTGTTTATATTACAACTAGTATACTAGAGGTTTATATCTAACTGGTACATGGTGACAACCAATTTTTGCATGGAGACAACCAGTCATTATACTTAACTCAACATCAACATGAAGATTCAGTGGAGATTATCAAAGGAGCATCAAAGGATAAATGGTTTATATATTTAACTCCAATCGGTATAGATTGTTCCAACCAATATTCATTTATTATGTGATGTATTATCACTAGTCATGATGATTTATCATTACTGACAAGTTTTGGTGGTATTTTTATGATGCATTATGATTGCTTGACCAGATACACTGCACCTAGGTAATTGTGATATAATTTTTAGAGGTCGTCATGAAATCTAAATGTCTATATATTGACATCACAATGAATTATTTTGTATGAGAGAAGGAGATATGGTATGTGAAAAGGCAAAAGTATTAAGTTGCAAAGTATGATGGTAAAGAAGTGTTGAGTGTGGAGAAGAGGATCTATCCAAGCAAGTTGTGCTACTACTAGATCACACTACCTGTTGTTTTCTAATCACTGCAATAGTCAAATCCCCTAAACGGGTAAGCTCTAACAAGTTTCATTGTACAAATCCTCTAACCAAGTGATCCATTAGTTTGGATTCAAAAATCCTCCAGCGAGGTTACTCCTTATAGGGTACTACCTTTTATAGGGTATAGCTTTTAACTAAGCTTTGGGATCTTTAATAGGATTCGCTCCTAGCAGAGCACTTTTTCAGACCTTAACCGGCTAGTTATCTATTACTATAGATAGTTAAATTGTGAGTCCCATCTCACCGTGGTTTTTACCTATTTGGGTTTTCCATGTTGTTAGTCCCCCTTGAAATTTTCTCTTTTGAGTGTTCAAACTCACGGGTTGCCTTTTTGTACATTTTCTTTCGTCAGGTCATTTTTTTTCCTTCGTACTTGAACCTATATACACATAAAAATACCTATGAGAAATTAAATAAATATTTTATATTTATTTAATGATTTTTCTTCTATTAAATAGTTAATTTAAAAATATTAATTTATTTAATTCATTTTCTTGTCTTTCTATTAATTAATATTTTATTAATTAATTCATCTATTCTATTCTTCTAATTAATTAAATATCTAATATTTAATAGTTATTTTCCTATCCTATAGTCTCAAATATTAAATAATCTCTTAAATTATTTAATCTTTCTTATCCAACTCACCCTCCATCTCCACTTCATCTTCCCTTTGCCAACTCATCAAACATGTGGCTAAGAAAATTAATATTTCTTAAATATTAATTCATCATTTATCTCCAACCACCAAAATGAATGAATATTGTGTATGTACACATATTTCATAACCATCTTCTATATTCTCTAACACCCCTACATATTAGGAAGGACTTGAGTCCACTTGTCCTTTCATGCCTAAATTTCCTCCAACCATCCCTAGATTCTCTCAGTCAGCAACCCAATCAAGGTGAGATGAGTGACACTTGTGTTCTCCTTCCCCCTTTCTCTCAACCTTCACTTTTGCTCACAACCATCCAAATCTGTAGATCTGATTAGGACCATTGATCTAAGCCACATCATCTAATCCTCTCAAGGTCTATAAAATCAAGAGCTTCAGTTGAGAGAGAGTTAGACTTCAAGAAATCAAGAGACTTCAAGATACTTCAAGTGCATTTGCAAGCTAATCATATGCGTCCGTGAGTTTTAATTTTGAAGAAAATAGTAATAGCACAAGCAAATGATGAATACTAAGAGGGGGGGGGGGGGTGAATTAGTATACCAAAAAATACTGAACTCAAACTCTTAAACAGTTTAGCAGTAAACTGGTATAACGGTTTTACTAACAAACCGGTTAACACAAATGCAAACCAAACAACAAATAAGGCATTCACCCACAGAAGCACAATCATCATAACACAGGATATTTTGACATGGAAACCCAAATGGGAAAAACCATGGTGAGATGAAACTCACAAGTAACTATCTGCAGAAGAGTAACCAGACTGGTTAAGGTCATACAATGTTCTTTACCAGAACAAATTCTGTTAGGAATCTCAATCTATGTTAGGAGATAAGTCTAATTAAAGACTACCTTGTCAGAAGATTTCAGATCCATAGTTGTGAACCACCTTTTTAGAGGATTTACAAAGGCTTTTCCAGGCCTACCTGGTTAAGGGTTACAGACTCGTCAAAGATGTGAGTAATCAACAAGTGAATGATCTAGCAAATAGCACAGTCAGCTTGATTAGATCCATGATAGCTCATTGCTAATGCATTTCAGCATTACTTCAGTCTTCAGTAAATCCACACTCTGTTACAGTACACAGACTCAATCTTCTCTTCTAAGACCTCACATACAAAAAACTCATCAACCACCGAAACCCCTAACACAAACTAAAACCCTAGACATGATGTCCTTATAAAGGAATCTGATTTCATGTTGGACCAATAGGATTACATTGCAAGTTCCTAGGTTCAGTGCATCTGGACACATTTGGTAACATGACACAAAATCACTATCAAAGTGTTTGTGGATGGTAACTCATCACAAAAATATCGGTTGGTAACTCATCACAGAGTATTACTAGTTCATACAACTTTACCGATTACCCGTTGTCAAAAATGAAGACTGGGAAAATGATAACTGCCACTTTAGATTATTTGCTCTGCTTGAGATCTTCATACCGCTTGGGATCAGTAAACACTTTCTGCAAAAACCGATTGCCTAAAGGCTATAATACATAATATCGGTTTGGAACAAATACCGATTGAGCATAACTCATACATACAAATAGTGATCTCAAAGCAAGTGTGTGTCGATCGATGACAATCAAAACAACATCTGTTGGCATTATGTGAACCGGTATGAGGACATAATGACATTGTATGTTGTCATTGATGTCAATATGCTGAAGAGGCGAGAACCGGCATATGTGAGAACCAGTATAACACTGTGAACTGGCATTTGTGCCAAAGTGAAGTGGTGTGTTTGTTCAAGGTGAACCGGCATATGGTTATGGGAACCGGCACATGGAAGCGTTGTATGACTATTGGTTGGTAGTCTCAACTTCAGGGTTTCCGATTGAAGTGCTTCAAGCCTATGTGGCTCAACCGATGACTTTGTGTGATGAGTTAGCATGATAATGAAGAATAGATCGTGTTGCCACATAAGCATTGTGCGCATCAAGGATCTTGCATGAAGGATATTGTTCCTATCTACCTCGGGAATGTGCGAAGTCTGTAAATGGTGATAACGTGTGATGGGTTATCAACCGCCTTGAAATCAGTGGAAAATGGACGATGGAGAATGTCTTGAGATTGGATCAAGAACTGTTGCATTTAATGCAGTGTGCTCAACGTTCAAGGTTGAATTATTTGAATTCCTTAACCTAACAGGTTTAGGGTTTAGGGTTTATGCTACCGACCTATCTATTTTCCTATAAGGTCGATGTTGTGTGTGTGTATCCAAGAGAAGGGATACGAGATTCTTGCCAAACCAAAGGAGAGAAGTGATGCCTACAGAGTGTAAGTGCAAAAGGTGAAGAGGAGCTTAAGCGAATCTGCATTGGCATTGAGTGTTGTTACCAGATCATTGTAATACCTGTTGATCTCTAACCACTTCAATAGTTGAGAAATCCCTTAACAGGGTAGCTTTAACCGGCTTGTTATAAATCCTTTAATAGGGTGACTCAAAACCATTGAGTTCTTGAAATCCTTTAACAAGGTAGCCTTTAGCAGGGTTTAACCCTTAACCAAGTATTCTATCCATCCCTTAACTGGGTGATCCCTAACAGGATCGGTTCCTAACAGAACCTATTGTATCAGTCTTTAACCAGACAAGGCTCATAATAGAGTGGACTTCTAAAGAGTTTAGAAACAAGCTTGTGGGTATTCATCCCCACTGTGGTTTTTCCTAGTTGGGTTTCCACGTGAAAAATAAGTGTGTCATGTGTGATGTCTTCTTCATGTGATGTTATGTTATTTTCTGTCAAGTGGTGAATCATGTTGATCTAGTTTCTCATATGTATATCTTTGATGGTAGATTACTTGTTCATGTATTAGGGTGAAATGGAAATAAAGTGTTAGAGTATATGAGAAGATAGGTATCAATCAGTTTATGATTGTCTCAGTTATTCTGGGTTTTGTCAGTTGTACTCTGTTCAAAGACCGGTGTTACTGTTTATATGTCAATGCACTTTTAGGTCCTAGAGACAACTGAGAGGGGGCTGAATCAGTTGTCAAATAAATTCAAACCAAAAGCAACTTACCCAACTTAATGCTTAATACCAGTAAACCAGTTAAGTATGCTGGTAGATAGTTTTAACAGTTAATTGCTATACCGGTAAAGATTAATGCATGAAACATAAACACAAAGTCATCCACAACACATGACACCAATATTTGTGTGTGGAAACCCTGTAAGGGGAAAACCATGGTGGGAAACCTTACGCACAATCAGATGATACTACTGCAGGTAGTTAGTGTACATAAATGGGGTCTGCACATGCAAAAAGGCCAACAACCTAGAGCTCACTGCTCAATCAAAAAATGGAAGTCACACTGACTACAGTTGGATGGTTAAATCCAATAAGAATGCACTGCACAAAATAGCATCTTCATATGCTGGATTCAGTACTAGTGTAATGCTGATATGCTTTCACAAAAACCTAGCTTCACCTTCAAATGATGTCTTTGTGTATAGCTCTACTTAATCTCACATATACCTTCACACAATTATTTTTCACATTCCACACCTGATCTTTACAAATAAGATCTTACCTTTATACCATAACCTAAGACCAATTTTAGTAGGTCGGCTCTACAAGATATTACAATAAAAACATTTTACAAACAATATAATATCCAATGCAATAACTGATTGAACATGTCGGTTTAATGCATTTACAACAATAATTAATCATTTCCATAGCGTGCCATGCTGATATGGAAAATATAAACTTGCTGGTGTAACCCTAGATAACCCTGGACCTATTTGCCGGTAAAAGAAAATATGCAAATATGAATATACCAATGAGTAATTCATTAAGATAAGATGTCCACGCGATGTCTTTGATATTACCAAGTGTCGATTATCATTATATCCCATTGGTGAACCATATACTAGTAACTGTGCAATAGTTACTTGCTTGCCGGTGAATGCTGCCAGATCTCCAAAGTGCTAGTGTTTTAGTAGGTGTTGACATCAATGACAAAACCATACCAAAATACCAACAATCTCCCCCTTTGGCAGTGATGGCAACATAAGATGGAAAAACCATCAAAGTGCCAAAATAGAAATTCCAAAAACCAACAATCTCCAAAAAGATCATAACCAGAATACAAAGATTAATAGTCTCTTCCAAACAACAATCTCTCCCCCTGGGAGCAACATGTGTTATCCAAAGTTCCTCAAAAGATAATATGTTTTTCCATAGATATCTCTCCCCTTTGACATAAAATGCCAAAGTTACAACAAAAATAAGTTCATATACAAAATACCAATCAATTCAATATACCAACTACTCCCCCTGAGAAGTAGCTTCCTCATCAAAGACCAAAGTAAAAGATTTGTCTGATAGTTTTGCCGGTTGATGACAATCATCAACTATCTAAGTCTCTACCAGTGGTGGTATGACTCCAAGCTGATCTCTGAGATATTCAAAAGTCCCCTTAAGCAAAGGTTTTGTAAAGATATCTGCAAGTTGTTCTTTAGTATTCACATAAACCAGTTTTATCTCCTTTTCTTCAACTTTTTCCCTTAGAAAATTCAGTTTGATAGAAACATGTTTTGTTTTAGAATGTAGTACTGGATTCTTAGATATATCAATTGTTGCAGTGTTATCACAATATACAGTAATAGGTTCCTTGCATTTTACCTTTATGTCTTTCAACATTTGCTTAAGTCATAGTACCTGTGTACAGTTAGTTGCTGCTACAACATATTCTAATTCTGTTGTTGATAAAGATGTAGAACTCTGTTTCTTAATCAAACCAAGAAACTAGTCTATTTCCAAGAAAGAATGCTCTGCCTGTGGTGCTTTTTCTATTCTCCTACCCAATTTGCATCTATGTATGCACATAATTCAAAGTTTTCATCTCTAGGATACCATAATCCAAGATTTATAGTGCCTTGTAAGTACCAGAAAATCCTTTTTACTGCTGATTTATGATTTTCTGTAGGATTACTTTGAAATCTTGAAACAATACATACTTCATTCATAATATCAAGTCTGGTTTGTGTCAAATACAGTAAACCTCCTATCATAGATTTGTATCTAGTTGCATTAACAGGTGTAGATTCATCCCTTTGAGATAATTTGTCATTTGTTGTCATAGGTGTGCTTACCGGTTTAGAGTTCTCCATCCCAAATTTCTTTAGTAACTCTTTCAAGTATTTGGATTGACTCAAGAATATACTTTTATCAGTCTGTGAAATTTGCAATCCTAAAAAGAATTTTATTTCTCCAATCATAGACATTTCAAATTCTTGCTGCATTTTACTAGAAAATTCCTTACATAAACCATCTTCTCTTCCAAAGACTATATCATCAACAAATACTTCTATAATCAAGATGTCATCATTAGTTATTTTGTAATATAAATTGTTGTCTGCATTTCCTTTAGTAAAACCAATCTTTAAAAGATACTTATCCAATCTTGCATACCAAGCTCTTGGAGCTTATTTTAATCCATACAAAGCTTTTCTTAACCTACAAACCATATCATTGTCATCTGTCAAAGAAAATCCATTAGGTTGTTCAATGTATACTTCCTCTTCAAGATCGCCATTCAAAAATGAACATTTAATATCCATTTGATAAACTTTGTAGTTCTTGTGTGCTGCAAAAGCCAAGAATAATCTGACTACCTCAATTCTAGCTACCGGTGCAAAGGTTTCATTGTAATCAACTCCTTCTTTCTAAGAATATCCCTTACACACTAGTCTTGCTTTATTTCTGACAACCTTACCATCTTCATTAAGTTTGTTTCTGAATACCCATTTGGTTCCAATTACATTTTTATCTTTAGGCTAGGGAACTAATGTCCAAGTGTTATTTTTCTGAATTTGTTCTAATTCTTCTTCCATAGGTTTAATCCAAAATTTATCTTCACATGCCTCATTAACAGATGATGCTTCAATTTGAGAAATAACACATACCTCTTCATTTGCCAATCTTCCTCTTGTCATAACTCCTTTAAACTTGTTTCCAATTATCTGATCTTCAGAATGATTCAATCTTACATACCGGGTGCCTTTGTTTGTTGTTGATCTTCAATTATTATGGAATCCTTAGATGGTACCGGAGTAACTGGCTCTTCATTCTGTATCGGTGGATTTAGTGTAGGTTCATTTGTCACAATTTCTGTTGCTGGTTTAGAGTCTATGTATCTTGAAGTTCCTCTGAATTGTTCATCAATTTTTACATTTGTAGTCTCAACAATTTTTTGCAATCTCTTGTTAAAACATCTATATGCCTTGCTCTTAGATGAATAACCAAGAAATATTCCTTCATCACTTCTAGGATCAAATTTTCCAATATACTCATCTCTTCTGATATAACATTTACTTCCAAAGATTCTAAAATACTTAAGAGTAGGAGTATTACCAAACCATAGTTCATGAGGGGTCTTACCAGTTTCACCTTTGATGTGAACTTTGTTGAATGTATAGACCGTTGTGCTGACTACTTCTCTCCAATACACATGTGGTAAATTTTCTTCTGATAACATACTTCTTGCTACATCCAAGATAGTTCTATTTTTCCTTTCATCAACTCCATTCTATTGTGGTGTCTGAGGTGTTGATAGCTATCTTCTGATTCCATTCACTTCACAAAATGTATTAAAGTCCTTAGATATGAATTCTCCTCCTTGATCTGATCTTAAGCACTTGATTTTCTTACCGATTTCATTTTCAACCATTGCTTTTAATAGTTTGAACTTTCCAAGTGCTTCTGATTTTTCTCTGAGAAAAGTAACCCAACATATTCTAGAATAGTCATCAATGATTAGCATGAAATATCTATCACCTTGTAAAATTTTAGTTCTAGCTAGACCATATAAATCAGTGTGAATCAAATCAAGAGCATTATTGGATTTTTCTGGAATACTTTTGAAACTAGCTCTAACTTGTTTTCCAAATTGACATTCCTTACATATTGTATTCTAAGGTTTGACAATTTTAGGTAAATCTCTAACTGCCTTAGTAGTACTGATCTTTACCATGCAATCAAAGTTTACATGACAGAGTCTCTTATGCCATAACCAACTTTCATCTATATGTGCAATCAAACATGTCTTTTCACTGTTATTCAAATGAAAGATATTACCTCTAGTCTGATTACCGGTTGCAATTTCCAAACCAGTTCTATTCATGATTTTGCATTTTCCATTTTTAAATTGTAACTGAAATCCTTTCTCAACTAATTGACCAACACTTAAAAGATTATGCTTTAATCCTTTAACATAGTAAACATTGTTAGTGTTATGCTTACCATCAAGAGATATTGTACCCTTACCTTTGATTAAACAGGCTTTGTCATCTCCAAATCTTACTAAACCTCCATTGTATTATTGAAAGTTCAAGAATTTACCTTTGTCTCCGATCATATGATGTGAGCATCTTGAGTCAATGATCCATTCATCCTTTACTTCAACTTTAGCTGCTAGGGCTTGTTCTACCGATTGAGCAGTAGGTGTCAGTTGATCTTCTCTTATAGCAACAAAAACCCATCCATTGTCTGTCGGATCCTCATCATAATCATCAGTCACACCTTCATCAGCAATGTAACAAGATTTGTCTTTGTTCTTCTTAAATTTGTATCTTTGATATTCAGGATTAGGTTTGTATGTTCTTCTAACTTCTTCTCTTAGTCTAGCATGTCTATTAGGGCATCTCAAAGCCATATGACCAATCTTATTGTAGTTAAAACATTTAAAGGGTGCTTTACCTTCATACTTACTTCCAACTGGACCTTTAGGCATTTTCCTTGCAAATAGTGCTTCAAGTTCTTCAAGTTCTTCATTTTCTTTCCTTCTTTCTTCAAGTTCTCTTGCATAAAAGGCTTTCCAATCAGATTTATCAAATGATGGAGCAGATGATGTTGACACTTTAAAGGCTAAATCTATCTTAATAGTAGCAACAAGACCAAATTCCTCAATTTCAAAAGCTGAAAGTTTCCCAATCAATGTATCCCTAGTTACTGATGCATTAGGCATTATTCTCAACTCATTTATAGTAGTAACCTTTATTTTATATGCCAGTGGCAATCCTCTTAAAACTTTTAAAACAATTTCATCCTCACTTAAGGTTCCTCCGCAATATTTAATACCCAAAACAATTTCATTTACTCTTTCCTTAAAAGTAGATATCCTTTCATCTTCTTCCATTTTCAGATGTTCATACCTGACCCAAAAGCTTTCAAGTTTTGTAATTTTGACTATGGAATCTCCTTCATTCAGTGTCTCCAAATGATCCCAAATAGCTTTAGCAGAAGACCTATCTAATAGTCCCATGATTTGTTGATCTGATAATGCGGTCAAAAGTGCTTCTCTTGCTTTGCAATCATTTTCCTCATCTTTAGTCAAGTTAGTTGGACTAGGCTGACCAGGTACAACAGCAATATAACCCTTCTTTGTAACTTCCCAGATGTCTTTTCCAATGCAATTTAGATGTGTCTCCATTCTGATCTTCCATATGCCATAGTTGGTTCCATCAAGTTTAGGACTGTCCTTCCTAAAATAATTAGTAGACATTGGATCTCCTCAAGTTGTTAAACTTCTGCAAAAGAGGACTAGGCTCTGATACCAATTGTTAGGTCCCGGAGACAACTGAGAGGGGGGGTGAATCAGTTGTCAAATAAATTCAAACCAAAAACAACTTACCCAACTTGGTTCTTAATACCAGTAAACCAGTTAAGTATGTCAGTAGATAGTTTTAACAGTTAATTGCTATACCGGTAAAGATTAATGCATGAAACATAAACACAAAGTCATCCACAACACATGACACCAATATTTGTACGTGGAAACCCTGTAAGGGGAAAAAACATAGTGGGAAACCTTACCCACAATCATATGATACTACTATAGATAGTAAGTGTACATAAATGGGGTCTACACATGCAGAAAGGCCAACAACCTAGAGTTCACTGCTCAATCACAAAATGGGAGTCACACCGACTATAGTTGGATGGTTAAATCCAATAAGAATGTAATGCACAAAATAGCATCTTCATATGCTGGATTCAGTACTGGTGTAATGCTGATATGCTTTCACAAAAACCTAGCTTCACCTTCAAATGATGTCTTCGTGTATAGCTCTGCTTAATCTCGCATATACCTTCACACAATTCTTTTTCGCATTCCACACCTGATCTTTACAAATAAGATCTTACCTTTATACCATAACCTAAGACCAATTTTAGTAGGTCGGCTCTACAAGATATTACAATAAAAACATTTTACAAAAAATATAATATCCGATGCAATAACCGATTGAACATGTCGGCTTAATGCATTTACAACAATAATTAATCATTTCCATAGCATGCCATGTTGATCTGGAAAAGACAAACTTGCCGATGTAACCCTAGATAACCCTGGACCTATTTGTCGGTAAAAGAAAATATGCAAATATGAATATACCAATGATTAATTCATTAAGATAAGATGTCCACATGATGTCTTCGATATTACCAAGTGTCTTCCATATCATTCCAAGTGTCGGTGATCATTAAATCCTGCCAGTGAACCATATACCAGTAACTGTGCAATAGTTACTTGCTTGTTGGTGAATGCTGCTAGATCTCCAAAGTGCTAGTGTTTTAGTAGGTGTTGACATCAATGACAAAACCATACAAAAATACCAACATGCATAGTGTCTGCTGACAAACCGGTTTAAGAGTGTATTTTTGTCTGTACTGATCCATGCCCCCCCCCCCCTCTCATTACCAGTTTGGTACTATTCTTTCATCATTGTGTTATCAATTGGTATCAGAGCATCCTCCAGGTCCTCTATGTTATAAGCTTAAGCGCTTGAGGTAAAGATCCCAGTCTAATGATGAAGAGGGAAGGTCCAAAGTTTAACAGGGAAAATTTTAGTATATGGAAAGATAGGATGAAGATATACATCAAAAGCATGGGTGCTCAACACTAGAGCTATGTTGAGAATGCCTATGTTGCCCCCACCGGTACTCTCACTGATGACCAAAAGAGAGAGATGCAGGAGAATGGGCAAGTCATGGAAGCCCTAATTAGTAGTTTATCTGACATTGAGTTTATTGATGTCCAAGATAAGGTAAATCCCAAAGAGGTATGGGATACTCTTGAAAATATCTATGGCGGTGATGAGCATGTAAAATAGGCTAAGGAAGAAAGCCTTAGAGGGAAGTTTGAAGACATGCGGATGGTTGAAGGTGAGACCATTCAACATTATGGAATAAGAATCAAAACCATTGTTGGAGATATCAAGAGTGTAGGTGGTAAAATAGAAGATTCCACTATGGTAAGCAAAGTCCTGAGATCCCTATTGTTGGTCTATGCAATAAGGGTTGCTGCTATTCAAGAGCTAAGATAAATAGACAAGACTAAGGTATCCCTAGACTCCATCATTGCAAAGTTGACAGCCTATGAGCTAAATAGTTTTGATGGTAGTGTTCAAAAGACTGAATCAGCTTTTAAAGCTTCTGTTGTACCATCTAGAAAGGGAAAAGAAGCTAGCACAAGTGGTGAACCAAGACAAAGTAGAGAAATGGATGATGAGGAGATTCTGATGGCATTTGAATCTCTCCTTGCTAGGAAAATTCCTAAAGGAACCAAAAAATATAGAGGTAAGCTACCTTTGAAATGCTTTTCTTGTAACCGGATAGGACATATTGCTGTAAACTATCCTAATGGTGACAACAAGGACAAACCGGAAAGGTTCAAGAAATTCAAAGGAGGAAACTGGAGAAACTATTTTGTGGCAGTTGATGAAGGTGTCACAGATGAGGAATCAGAGGATGAAGAAAATGAAGATATTGTGTTTGTTGTTGTCAAGGAAGATGTGTCAGGCAAGAAGGCTCTTGTCTCCTAGTTTGATAATTCCAATGAGTGGATAATTGACATTGGTTGTTCTCACCATATGACTAGTGATCGGAGCAAGTTTCTATCCTTGGAAAAGTATGATGGTGGTGTGGTTCACTTTGGCATTGATGCACCATGCATGGTCAAAGGTAGAGGGTCCATCTCTCTAAATGGAAAGAGTAGTGCTGACAATGTGTACTGGGTTGATGGTCTCAGACACAATCTCCTAAGTGTTGCCCAGATGAATGATAGTGGCCTCACTCTAGAATTCAAGAATGGAGTTTGTAGAATCAAAGAAAAGAATGGGGAATTGGTGGCCACCGGCATGCAAACCAAAGGTAACCTATTTCAGCTAAATGCAAATATAAGTACATGTCTTATGGCTAAATTTGATGATAGCTGGATATGGCATAGGAGACTCTGCCGTGTAAACTTTGATAACATTGTGAAGGCTAGTAAGATCAAGGCAGTTAAAGAGTTGATGGTGCTAAGAAAACCAGATAATACCTTGTGCAAAGAGTGTCAATTGGGGAAAATGTCTTCCTCAATGTTCAAAGGTAAATCTTTCACTGCTGACAATTTGCTTGATCTTGTGCATACTGATTTGTGTGGTCTTATGAAAACTAGGAGTGTGCAGGGTGATAGGTACTTCATGATTCTCACTGATGACTGCTCAAGAATGATGTGGGTCACATTCTTGAAAGATAAGTCTGAAGCTTTTGTAAAGTTCAAAGCTTTCAGAGCATTAGTGGAGAAGGAAAGCGGTAAAAGGATCAAGTGCCTGAGAACTGATCAAGGAGGGGAATTCACTTCCAGTGAATTCAACAAGTACTGTGAAGAACATGGCATCAAGAGACAACTGTCTGCCCCCTGGACTCCATGGCAGAATGGCCTAGCAGAGAGGAATAACTGGACTATGGTTGAAGCAGCCAGAACCATGTTGATTCAAGGAAAGGTAGCTCACACCTTTTGGAGAGAAGGGGTGAGCACTGCAGTCTATACAATGAACCAGGTACTCATCAAGAAAGGTAAGGATAAAACTCCTTATGAGTATTGGACTGGTAAGACACTTGCAGTTAGCTATTTTAGAGTGTTTGGTAGCAAATGTTACATCAAGAGGAGTGAACACCAAAGCAAATTTGATGCAAAATGTGATGAGGGAATATTCTTAGAATATTCCACAAAGAGAAAAGCTCTCAAGTGTTTCAACAATAGGACTCAGAGAATCATGGAAAGCATCAATGTAAGAGTTGATGAAACATCTAAGAAAATGGAGGAAACCGGCAGTGAGCAAGTGGTAAATGAACCAGTTGTAACCTTCTGGGAACCGATTGTCAGTCAACCAAGTACCAGTAATAGTGTTCCTACACCGGTAGATGTAGATGCTGATACTGATGAAGATGAGGATGAAGAAGAAAAGCAAGAGGAATCCATCAAGACCATTCCTCGCTATATCAAGTTGAATCATGATCCTAAGCAAATCATAGGAGATAAGGATGCAAGAATCCTTACAAGAAGAAAGGTCAGAGAAAAATCATGTATGATCTCTGAATTTGAGCCTAAATCATTCAAAGAGGCACATAAAGATGAAGACTTGATCAAGGAAATGGAAGAGGAACTTGACCAGATAGAGAAAAATGGTACATGGTCTTTGGTACCCAGACCAGAGCATAAAAATGTCATTGGTACCAAATGGGTCTTCAGAAATAAGCTGAATGAGGATGGCACAATGATTAGGAACAAAGCTATATTGGTGTGCAAAGGATATGCTCAAGAAGAAGGAGAAGACTATGGAGAAACCTTTGCTTCTGTAGCTAGATTGGAAGGAGTTCGTATGCTTCTTGTATATGCAGCTTTTAAAGGTTTCAAAGTATATTAAATGGATGTAAAATCTACATTCCTAAATGGTGTACTTGAAGAGGAGGTGTATATAGAGCAACCAGATGGGTTTGCCCTATCTGAAGACAGTGACATGGTATGTAGGCTACATAAAGCCTTATATAGTCTAAAGCAGGCACCTAGAGCATGGTATGAATGTCTGCATTCTCATCTTGTGAAGATTGGATTTGAGAGAACAAGTGAAGATAGCAATATCTACTTGAAGTTTGAAGGAGATTAGATCCTGATCTGTGAGGTATTTGTTGATGACATTATCTTTGGTGGAGATGACAAGATGAGTCATGAGTTTGCAGATGAGATGAAGAAAGAGTTTGAAATGTCACTCATAGGGGAGATTAAGTACTTCATTGGACTGCGGATCCAGTAGATGAAAGATAGAATCTTTATCACTTAGTCCAAGTATGTCAAAGAGGTGTTGAAGACCTTTGGCATGGAAGATAGCAAACCAGTTGGTACTCCGATGGTGACTGGTTGTAAACTATCCAAAGAAGATGACTCGGAATTGGTTGATGAGAAGGAATACTGATCAATGATTGGTAAGTTGCATTATGTAGTGCATAGTAGACTGAATATTGCACATGTAGTTGGCATTACTGCAAGATTCCAAAAAAGCCCAAGAGAATCCAACTTGGTTGCAGTCAAGAGGATTCTCAGGTATCTAAAGGGAACTGTTGACTATGGATTGTGGTATCCATATAGCAAGGATTTCAACTTGAAAGTATACATAGATGCTGATTGGGCAGGCAATTTAGATGACCGAAAAAGTACAACCGGTGGTGCATTCTTTCTCGGTGGTAGACTGGTCTCATGGATAAGTAAGAAGCGGAGTTGTATCTCTTAGTCTATAGTGGAAGCAGAGTATGTTGCAACTTTCATGAACTACACTTAGACAATTTGGATGAAGCATGTATTAAATGGCTTCAAAGTTACTGTATCTGAACCGGTAAGTATATTTTGTGACAATACTAGTGCAATTAATATCTCCAAGAATCTGGTTTTACATTGTAGAACCAAGCACTTTGAGCTAAAGTATCATTTCTTAAGGGAAAAGGTTCAAAACAAAGAGATTGCACTGGAACATGTCTCCAGCCAGGAGCAGTTAGCAGACATATTCACCAAGCCTCTCCCAAAGGCTACATTTATGTACTTAAGAGGTGAGTTAGGGGTGTTTCCCCTTCAGGAGGTAAACTAAAGGTATATGCTCCACATCAGTCAGGTATTGCATAGTCAAATTTTTCTTCAGGATTGATATGTTGAAGAATGCTACTCCTCAGGGGGAGCAACATAATGGAACAGGGAAGCTTGTGCCTCCACTTTGGTATTGTTGTCAAAGGGGGAGAAGATGTGAAGTAGAGAAGATATCTACAGAAATTGGGGGAGAAGATGTGAAGCGAAGAGATATCTTTGTATATTTCCATCAATGCCAAAGGGGGAGATTGTTGGCATTATGTGAACCGGTATACGGACATAATGATATTGTATGTTGTCATTGATGTCAATATGCTGAAGAGGTGAGAACCAGCATATGTGAGAACTGGTATAACACTGTGAACCAGCATTTGTGCCAAAGTGAAGCGATGTGTTTGTTCAAGGTGAACCGGCATATGGTTATGGGAACCGACACATGGAAGTGTTGTATGACTATCGGTTGGTAGTCTCAACTTCAGGGTTTCCAGTTGAAGTGCTTCAAGCTTGTGTGGCTCAACCGGTGACTTTGTGTGATGAGTTAGCATGATAATGAAGAACAGATCATGTTGCCGCATAAGCCTTGTGCGTGTCAAGGATCTTACATGAAGGAGATTGTTCCTATCTACTTCGGGAATATGCGAAGTCTTTAAACGATGATAACATGTGATGGGTTATCAGCCGCCATGAAATCTGTGGAAAATGGATGATGGGGAATGTCTTGAGATTGGATCAAGAACTATTGCATTTAATGCAGTGTGCTCAATGGTCAGGATTGAACTGTTTGAATTCCTTAACCTAACAGGTTTAGGGTTTAGGGTTTATGCTACCGACCTATCTGTTTTCCTATAGGGTTGATGTTGTGTCTCTTTTTGAAGTTGTTGGCAAAAGTTGTGTGTGTGTATCCAAGAGAAGGGATACGAGATTCTTGCCAGACCAAAGGAGACAAGTGATACCCATAGAGTGTAAGTGTAGAAGGTGAAGAGGAGCTTAGGTGGATCTGCATTAGTATTGAGTACTGTTACTAGATCATTGTAAGACCTGTTGATCTCTAACAACTTCAACAGTTGAGAAATCCCTTAATAGGGTAGCTTTAATCGGCTTGTTGTAAGTCCTTTAACAGGGTGACTCAAAACCATTGAGTTCTTGAAATCCTCTAACAAGGTAACCTTTAATAGGGTTTAACCCTTAACCGAGTATTCTAGCCATCCCTTAACTAGGTGATCCCTAATAGGATCGGTTCCTAACAGAACCTATTGTATCAGTCTTTAACCAGACAAGGCTCCTAACAGAGCGGACTTCTAAAGAGTTCAAAAACAAGCTTGTGGGTATTCATTCCCACCGTGGTTTTTCCCAGTTGGGTTTCCATGTGAAAAATAAGTGTGTCATGTGTGATGTCTTCTTCATGTGATGTTATGTTGTTTTTTGTCAAGCGGTGAATCATGTTGATCTAGTTGCTCATATGTATATCTTTGATGGTAGATTACTTGTTCATGTATTAGGGTGAAATGGAAATGAAGTGTTAGAGTATATTAGAAGATAGGTATCAACTGGTTTATGATTGTTTCAGTTATTCAAGGTTTTGCTAGTTATACTCTATTCAAGGACCGGTGTTATTGTTTGTCTATCAATGCACAGTGTTTGCTAACAAACCGATTTAAGAGTGTGTTTTTTTCTGTACTGATTCACCCCCCCCCCCTCAGTACTGGTTTGGTACTATTCTTTCATCATTGAGTTATCAACATCATCAAAAATTGGCAACAATCTCCCCCTTTCGCATTGATGGCAACACTTAGGAAATTTTTTGACATCTAAGTGTTTTACAACAAAAATATGTCATAATCAAAATTACTCCCCTAAGCATATACACTACCCTTTTTGTAGAAAATACAATGTATATTACTCCCTTACAAATATAAACATGAAAGTATACATAACATGCATCAAAATTTTAAATACATAATACTACTCCCCCTTTGCCAATAATGACAAAGTACAGTTGAATAACCACTGTTTCCATTATCATTAAAATCATAAGAGTTTATGACAATAAATAGTGAAACTTGTCAAAAACTGATTTAAAGTCTTGCATAAATGTCTTCATGGATAAAGACCATGACTCAAGCAATGAGGTAGCAACCTCACTTTCCATTTGCATATGGAAAACATGTTCCTCCATGGCATCCAAGGTACTCATCTCTTGAGTGACCGTTAAGGCATCCAAATTGAGCTATCATTTTTGAAGTATTTGCAGTCATGGTAGTAGCACCAGTTGAAGTTCCTGCAAGTCTCGAGTGTGGTTGCTGATCTCTAACTCTATTCTTGCAGTCTGAAGTTGAAACTGGTGAACGGTTTCCCAAATGTGGTGAAGGAATCATAGGGTGTCTTGAAGGTGCTTATATATGCTTGCAGGTCGGATTGCATCTTCTCGTTCTATGCAAGCACATCATCACAAAATATATGGGGTTGACTAATCTTACTGAGTAGTAGATTCCCCTCATCCATAGCATCTCTTATGTCCTTTTGTGCATTCTAAAGTTCTGACCGGAACTCATTTAACTTCTTCACTAAGGCAGTGTTTAGAGCCTTTTGATGCTTCTTTTGTTCATTGGCTTCAACAACATCTTCTAGGCATTGCACCTAGTCCTCTACAACTATGAATAGGAGTTTCAATTGAGCTAGAGAGGAATCGGTACTTGGGGATTGGTACCGGGAATCAAACTAGTAAGAGTTTCCACTGTAGTTTGAATAACACCTTCCTCCTTTTTCATCCTTAGCGCTTCCAATCACTCTTGGACAAGCTTAATGCTTTGCAGTAGCTCTATTTCATTTGCACATTGGAAGTCAATGGGACTAGTAATGTCAGCCGATTTGGCTTGACTACCGGTTGCCTTTGGGGTCTCCAATTGTACACACTTTGTCGCTTCCTCCTTGTCCTTGGCTTTTTGCTTTTCTTGCTCTGCCTTCTTTTGCTCCTCTGCTTCTTTCTTTCTTTTCTCTTCTTCCTTCTTCCTTTCATCTTCTTTCTGCTTCTCTTCTTGCTTCTTCTTCTCCTCTTCCTTCTTCCTCTTCTCCTCTTCCTGTTTCTTTTCTTCTTCCTTCTTCTTCTTCTCCTCTTTCCGCTTCTTCTTCTCCTCTTCCTTCTTCCTCTTCTCCTCTTCCTATTTCTTTTCTTCTTCCTTCTTCTTCTTCTTCTCCTCCTCTTCCTATTCCTTCTTCTCCTCTTCCTGTTTCTTCTTCTCATCTTCTTGTTTTCTCTTTTCCTCCTCCTCTTTGCTCTTTTTCTCCTCTTTTGTTTGTTTCCTCTTCTCTTCCTGTTTTCTCTTTTCCTCCTCTTGTTTCTTTTTCTCATTCTCTGCTTTCTCTCTATCAGCCTTTTCTTTGTCTTGTTTCTCCTTGTCTACTTTCTCTTTGTCAGCTTTGTCCTTTGCTGTATCTAGGGTGACATTTTCACCATCCAAAGAATCAACATCAATAGGGTCCATTTGATCAGTGACCTATTCTCCTTCATTGTTATACACCTCATTCGGTTTTTCAATTTCTGGTTCTTGTTCAGCCTTTTTGTTGGCTTCAAACACTTGGTGCAATCTTAGAGCGGCTTTGGCATGAGAGTGAGTATCTTTTACCACTTTAGGGACTTTCCCTTCTAGCAACAAGAGTCTCCTTCTTCTCATGAAGAAGAGGCCTTTATATTTTTCCATAACTTCATAAAGTTGAAAATTAGACACATCAAGAAAATATTGAGCAAATATTTCCTCTCTTGTCTCTTGTTCCTTTTCTATGGCAATGCGCCATTTGTTATCTAAAGAATTGTATAAAGAATCCGATGTCATAGATTTATTTTTTGATGGCGATCGGTCATTAATACATAAATATTGAATGACTTCCTATTCTACTTCCTCTTTCTCATTGTCATTGAAATCATTAAAATAATCTACTAAATCACTCAGCACTTTTCTCCTAATATTCTTGATAGTTCTTTGACAATGTGTCAAAGGTTTGTAAGAGGAAATATCAATATTTACCGGTGCTGGTGATGCCGGTTCATTTTTGGTTGTCTTTGTCTTCTTCCTCGTTTTCCTAGTCTTCTTAGGCTGTTCCTCAGATTTTGTATCCTCTGAGTCTGGTGTGTTGCCTTTTGTCTTCCACTTTCTTTCAAATACCTTGGCAGGTGCAACTTCCGATTTCTTCTTTGCCAGTGACCACTTGGTCACTTTAGGACTTGCTGAAGTAATCGGTGCTGATACAGATGGTATTGCCTTTCCTTTCTTCACAAAGGGCTACTCAACCAGTGTAATCCTTTCTAGATAGGTATCGTTTCTCTTCTTCTTAGGATCAAGTAGTGAGGCAAGTAGGGTAAAAGCATACCCATCTAGCATGTCGTACATCACCTCATAACCCATAGGTTCCACTTCTTCCTTTCTGGGCTCAATAGCCTCCACTATGCATTCATCTACTTTGATGATAAAGTAGATGTCCTCTTCATACTTCTTGACAATATCACCAGATATTCTTACCCTTTGACTCATCTTGCATCTAAACTCATCAAATTATTAGTTTAGGATGTCAAGATAACTATTTCCAACCGCTTGAAGACTTTCCTTGATTTGCTTTGTAACTGGTTGGTCGATAGACCACTGAATATTATCTACTCCTAGGAAATAGCCTTGGAAGTAGAAGAACAATCCAACCAATAGTTGTCCGAATTTAAATCTCAAGGCATTGTCTTGTTTAATTGACTTTAGGTTCACCAGAAGTTTCCTTTTCATATAGGTGCATAAATCAAATGAGGCATCTTTCATGATCATCTTGTAGCCAGCATTTACCACTACACCAGAGACAAAGTTCATCCTGCTAGCATAGAATGTCCGGTAACCTATCACCATGTAGGCATACTTGACCAGATCGTCCTTGATGGTATTGATGGTCATTCCCCATTGGTCACTCACAGAACTAGTCAACTTGGTCATTTTAATCTTGTTGATCTTCCTTAGGGCTGGCACTTCTCCAACATTACAAAAACTAGTGACGACATGAATTTCTTCTAGTGTGATGTCATGTGTCCACTCTAAATACATTTTTTCACCGTGCACTTTGCTTAGAATGATGCGGATGTGATCATCTGTAAATTCTTCAAGAAAATAGACCATATTTTGAAGCTTTTTCTTTTCCAATATGTTGTATTCTGGTTTGATCTTCTTGTCCTTCTCACATAATAGGCTTAACTATGAATGGATCACTAGAGATCCTAGGTCTTCAATTTTACGGTCAATATAATCCAAAATCCCTTCCTCAACTATAACGCCAGCAGGTATTTGGGATAGGGTATTATATTTTGGCTTCCATTGGATGAAATCAATTGAATCAACAGGTGCACTAGAACTAGAGTGCGATGCAAAAGTCATTAATAAACAAAGAGACTTGAAAAATACCTTCACACATCAAGATTTAGGGCTTGCAAATTTTTTTTTTCCACACACTACTTCAGTTGCTGGATGATCACTTTGAGTTCTATACTTGACCGATTGATATTATCTTTTGATTCTTCTTCAAATTTTTGAAATCTCTCTGAATCGCAAGACAAATCCCCTTTTGTTGCTCTGCACTTGAAAACTTCTTTGCTCACAAATTGATAAGTGAAAATGACTTTTAAATGAATTCTTCACCTACCATAATAAATGCTCCACCATTAGGGTGTAAACCCTAATTTGCCTTTTACCATTTTCGGTCTTCTGCCAATTGACAGGTATCACATACCGGTTAAATTATTTTATCGGTGTAAACCGGGGGTTTGAAACATTTCACCAATTTGTTTCCCCCTAAGCTTTTCTGTAGCTTAGTTTGTCAGTTCAACGACTTCCACACTAGGTGTAGAAACCGGTTCTTCTTGTGACACTTCTTCAGGTTTCTTCTTCCATGTTGTCTTCATATTTGTTTTAACAGTTTCAACATCAATCTTTCCTTCCGGAGTGACCGGTACATCATCTGATATGCTCTTTCTCATTCTGCAGGTCTTGGCAGGGTGTCCTGGTTTGTTGTAATGATAGCAAACCACTCCAGGTGATCTCCAAGGTCCATTATTCATGTTTCCATTCTTCCTTCTGCATGTTGTAGCTGTGAGACCATTTCCATGATAGATAAAACAAGTTTCTCTCCATTCGGTTTCCGCTTGATAGCCACAGCTACCCGACTAATGATTATAGGTATTAAACCGGTTTGGATTCCGGTTCCCAGAGGGTTCAGGAAAAACTCCTTGAATCCTTTGAGGATACCTTCCAGTGTTATGCATGATAGACCTGTGATTAAATGCTCTATGCCCAAACTTGTTTCATGCATAACAATTTCCATTGAATCTATTGGATCTAGGCTTATTGTTTAGAAAGTAAGGAAAGTTATTGTAAGCCTTATTTCTACGTACATTAGCAGTATGTCCTTCCTTGAGACAATTAAAGAAAATAGGTTTGAAATTTTTCTTACCTTTATCCTTTGATGTTGGTTGCTTCTTTGATGCTACATCTTTTGTTCCAGAGGTCTCACCTTCCTCATAACTAGAAAAACCAAGTCCAGTGGTATTCTTCACCGGTTTTGTTGATTCAAGCTTTTGTTCTAGCTTAGCAGTGCTCTTATTGAATTTGGAAAGTATTTCCTTTGACTCAGTGAGTTCTTTCGAAATAGCAGCATTGGACTCCTTCAAGGTTGCATTCTCAGAAATAGCCATGTTTAGTTCACCTTGCATTTCCTCTTTTTCCACTTTGCTCTCTTGGAGATGAGCGGTAAGTGCACTGATTTCTTGCTTCAGTTTGGAAATCTCATGATCTTTGTATTTTACCAGATCTTTAGCTTTTCTCCACTTCTCAAGCTCTTGACACATCCTGATAGTTAGTCCTTCAAGTTCCCTTCTCAAGTTGGCATTAGACTCATTCATTTTTTCAACTTCATCAACCAGAGCTTCCATGTCCGCTTCATTAGAGGAACTATTTTCAGTTAGTTACATCAATTTTTCAACATGCTCTCTTCTTTTTGCCAGAGAGGCCTTATATTTGACTTTGAGTTCATCAAAGGCTTTCTTAGTCTGAGTGAGCTGATGAGTAAGTTCCCTCACAGTGTATTCCCACATATCTCTTTCCAAGTGGTTAAACTTATAGAAAGGTCAGCTCTAATACCAATTGATGAATACTAAGAGTGGGCTGAGGGGGGTGAATTAGTATACCAAAAAATACTGAACTTAAACACTTAAATAGTTTAGCAGTAAACCAGTATAATGGTTTTACTAACAAACCAGTTAACACAAATGCAAACCAAACATCAAATAAAGCATTCACCCATAGAAGCACAATCACCATAACACAAGGGATTTTGACGTAGAAACCCAAATGGGAACAACCACGGTGAGATGAAACTCACAAGTAACTATCTACAAAATAGTAACCAGGCCGGTTAAGGTCATACAATGTTCTTTACCAGAACAAATTCTGTTAGGAATCTCAATCTTTGCTAGGAGATAAGTCTGATTAAAGACTACCTTGTTAGAGGATTTATAAAGGCTTTGCTAGGCCTACCCGGTTAAGGGTTACTGACTCATCAAAGATGTGAGTAATCGACAAGTGAATGATCTAGCAAATAGCATAGTCAACTTGATTAGATCCATGATAGCTTATTGCTAATGCATTTCAGCATTACTTTAGTCTTCAGTAAATCCACACTCTGTTATAGCACACAGACTCAATCTTCTCTTCTAAGATCGCACATACAAAAACTCATCAACCACTGAAAACCCTAACACACACTAAAACCCTATACATGATGTCCTTATAAAGGAATCTAATTTCATGTCATTCCAATAGGATTACATTGCAAGTTCCTAGGTTCAGTGCATCTTGACAGATTTGGTAACATGGCATAAAATCATCATCAAAGTGTCGGTGGATGGTAACTCATCACAAAAATACTGGTGTCAATGAAGCTAGAAAAGATTGGCACATTTAGCTAAATCCTCCTCTTTGGGCATACTGAACTAGCGTCTGCACTCCAATAGGGGCAACTCCATATTGTTTCGTCTATGGATCAGAAGCCATATTACCTATAGAAGTAGAGATACCTTCTCTATGAGTATCCTTGCAAGGTCTTATACCAGAAGAAGAACAACGAGTCTCTTGACTCCAAGAATTAGAACCGATTCAAGAACATCGCCAAAATACAACAGAGAGTCAAGCCGTGTATTTTCCAAATTGGGGATATAGTTCTAAGTGAGAATCCAAGAAATCAGCAAGATCAAGAAAATAAGGGAAAATTTGAACCAAATTGGCTAGGACCTTTTGTCATAGTACCAGCATATGGATCAGGAACATACAAGTTATCTACCCCTAACAGTGATTGGTTTGATGAGCCTATCAATTCTATCCATCTCAAGAAATTCTATGCTTGAGATATAAAGTCCTGAAAAAATCAACAAAAAGCATATAAAGTCCTAAAAAAATCAACAAAAAACATAAAATAATAAAAATCAGGAAAGACAAAAATCAAAATATGAAAAAAATGCAATAAATTTAGACAGTGAAAACCTAGTAAACAGGCGCTATCTAAAAAGTAAGTTCCTCCATCTATGAGATCACTTTGCGCACCTATCTACTCCATCCTACCACATCTATCACTTCCATCTATCTTAAGCTTATCCATTCCATTTTTCGCATCCATTGCTCTAAACCATCAACAGAAATATGTAGCTTACCAACAGTTATCAATCTTTGACATACTTGTCATACTCACTGTCTTAGATTTTATCAAAAATCAATCATATCTGCATTTGTATCCCACCATGGTTTGGATCTTGATCAAGTCATACATCCATAATAAATTTTTGTTTCCATTGGGGGCGAAATCCTAATTCCTTTTGCTAAGGTGATCTTTTGAGTCTTTGAAAATAAAAAAACATTTGAAAAACTTAGAAAAACCAAAAACATCTAAGACTTTGAAACAAATAAAGATCAACAAAGCAACGAAAATCAAGGCATTTCATCAATAACTGAATCGTGAAACTTGGGAAAATGAAGAATCGATCAGCAAAGGATTATCAAAGATCATTCATTAAGATGATTATATCAGTTAATGACCATTAGAACATGTGAATGACATGCAAGATTCAGTGGTTCTATCTTGATTTTATTGCTAATCATGTACTCTATGTAACTCAAGGATGTCCATGACTAGAGAAGCTATGATGAGGCATGATTATATTTCTTTGATTTTTGTCTGTGGTTTATCTCTTACTACGGTATGAACTTGTCTCAGGATATGATCGACAAAAGATCAAGGAGGACGTTCCATGTCATGCATGAAAGGAGATAATCCATGTCTGTTCTGCAAGCAATACTCATGTCAACTTGATCCATTATATCAAGTTTCTTGTATTAACTTGCTATATCAAAATCCATGTAAGGAATACTCAGGTCATCTTGAATCATTATGTCAAGTTGCTTGTATTTTCGTACAACATTTTAAAGCTCAATGATGAAATCAAAGCACTGTTACAAGATAGCATATGAAGAATGGCAACACAATTTTTAGTTAGATCATTTCATTAGCTCATTATTCACCTGCATTATAAGCATTCATTTTCAGTTACATTATAAGCATATCACTTCATTAACAAATCAACGATCATAAATAAAGATTGAGTATACTTGGACAAACAAAAACAGTTTGCATTTAATCATATTATAGGTGCATTCATTTTTAGATACATTTTAATCATTATCCATTTCGTTTAGTTGCATTTTATCCTTGCATTAATTTGCATTTAATTAAGTGCATTTCATTCATCATCTAATGTATCATCATTATTATTTGCATTATCATTCCATTAACGATCATTTAGTTGCATCTTTGCACTTAGATTCATAATCATTATAAGCATTACATATAAAATCAAAAACATTTCATTGAGATCATTTGCATTTATATCATCATAAAACAAAACCAAATCAATCATTCATTTGAATTTCCATATAGATCATTGCATTTGCATCATTTACATATCATTTAAATTAAGTAATCATTTTCATTTGCATCCAAGGTCATCAAAATAAAAAATAAAAAAACTTTTATCATTGCATCCATTTAATCAAAGCATATAAAGCATCATCATCATATAGAGTAACATGCATAATAAAGATCATCATCATATAGAATCCATGTCTGCATATAGATCATCATAAAAACAATAAAAGTCCAAGTATACAATGATATCAGATAAACAATACAAATGCTCCAAATCAAGTCATGGCTGTCCTATACCACTACCGCCTGACTCTGTCCATCTCTGTGGCTATGGGCGAGAAGATCCTCTAGATGTCTGTCTCCCATGCTCACCACTCCACTAAGGAGGTCCCATGACCCCACCACTGCTAGTATCCATCAACATGGTGGTATGATAACTACCTTCTCTTTGGCTCTCTGCAACTACCTCCTCATATCGTCGTTGCTAGTGGGAAGTCTCCTTCCTAGCCCAAACTAGTGCTCTAACAGTGTCAGTAGAGAGAGTACCTGATCCAACTTGCTAAATATGATCAAGAAGACCCTGAGTATCCTATTGTCTCCTAACAGCTCTATCCCTCTCAGTCGTAAGAGTTTGCACCTGTGCTTGAAGCTGATCAATCTGTGCTCTAAGACTATCAATGGTCTCCTACTCTGGCACATCATGCTCTGGTGCATCCTGCTATGGTGTATGAACCCCAATCCCCTCCTCACCACCCTATCTAACTACTAGAATCTCCATTTGAGTAACTCTCTAAACCCATCATCTAATAAGGGGAACATGATCCTTGGGATCCTCATCATCTCCACCATGAGCTGTAATAACCCCAGGGTCTGGCTGAATCTGTCCAAAATCAATGCCTCTCTTGCAACCCCCATCCAGTCTAGTCACCCTGCCTCCTCCTGTCAATGGAAACCCTCTCGGTGATCTCATACCTTCCCTACCATGCTCCCTCCCAATCCATCCAACATCCCTCCCACCCATAGGACATGGTCTACCAATCCTGCCAATTGGTCCAAATGGTCCTCCACAGACTCGCAAGTGACCTCCCCTCCGTCCAGGTCTCCTACCACCACCACCACCATCACCACCCTCATCTCCACCTCCCCCAGCCTCCTGAGCAACTCTGAGCTGTCATCTTTGTCTCCATCTCCTAAAAATTGGATCATCTGAATCATCATCCTCATCTCCTGAGCTAGGAAGGGGATCTGCAGGATTAGTAATAGGAGGAAATGAATGAACTAATATATACTGAGCATACTTTGCAGTAACCCCAGGATCAAGAATGTGTAATCTCATATCATAAGCCACTCTTGGAGTAGCAAAAAACTTTGCACAAGCAATCTCAAATGATAACGAAGGTCCCCAATCTCGTCTATCTCTGTAACACTGAGCATATATCATCACACCACTAGACATAGGCTAGATGATACCAAACTATCTCAGAATGCAACTAATCAACTATCGCTCAACAATGTAAGGAGTCTGACCAGTGAGATATCTACTCTGCATGATAAATGGTAAGGTCCATGCATCATCCTTCCATGGCTCACAATCAACATATGGTCTCCAAGTAATGCTATCCAATGAATCAAGCACCCAACGCCAATACTCCATCTCACCCAGCTTATGCTGAGTAAGGATACCTGCATAAGAATATACATATGGTTGTCTCTCTCCACGAACTCTGTGATGGATAGGCTGAGTAATAGCAATGTGCTCCCAGCACCAAATCTGCAATAAAGTGCATCTTGTAGACAAAATTGCACTCTCATCATACACTACCTGATGAAGATCATGATATAAATGAGCCAACATACAAACACCCCAAGCATATCGAGTACGATACTGCATCATACTCAGGAGAATCTCACCCCATCCAACAAAAAAACCTCGCGATCGCCTATCAAGACAAATAAATCCTCCAATCAAACCAACAAGAATCATAGGAAGAGTCTCGTAATACATCACCATATCCTCCCAGCGGATCTCTCCTCTAGTGATGCTATCATCAGCAAAAATGGCTCTGCAAGCCTCTGTCCCAACACAATACTGAAAATCATACTGCACTAACTCGCCAGTCACTGGGATGTGTAGAATCCTATAGACATCCTTGAGCATCACACTAATCTCACCCGTAGGCAAGTGGAAAGTGTTATGCTCACTGTGCCATCTCTCAGCTAACATCGTCAGCAATCCTCTATTATGTGTAATCTCAGGCATATACAAAAGATGGCATAAACCAGAAGCATCTATAGGTCTAATCTCAACCTGTGTCAGCTCTGGCACTAAATGTCGTACTGCTAGTAATTTCTCTCAACATTGGAGAACATCAAGTTTCTCCTATTTATCAAGAGAATTAATCAATCAATCAAGGAATCAACTATTAAATCTATCAAATCAAACTAAAGCAATCTATGCTATCTATCTATCACATCAAATTGAAGCAATTTACACTATCAAATCATTTTAAAACCTATCAATCATGGTTTTATATCAATCATTGAGCTCAATCAAAACTTTGATAAGCTATTGCATTAGAAACTAAATTGGTTTCTTCCAATCAATCAAGTCCCTATTTCATCATCGATGCATATTACACATTCATCAAAGTGATTTTTATCCTTTGCACTTATCAAAAAAATCAATTTTGAGCATTTGTGTTATCCTATTGAGCATATGTGCTAACTCTAAAATCATATGCACAAAACAAAGCAAAATTGCTAACTTTGGCTGCAAAAGCGCTAACAAATGAAACATTTGCGCTATCCCATGCATATGCGCTAACATACTTAACATATGCGCTAAACCTAATTGCATATGTGCTAAAACAAATTGCAAATACGCTAAATCAATACCAAAAAAATAAAAAAATTCAAAAAATGCGCCTAAAAACATGAAAAGTCAAATGAAAACTTGAAAACAAAGCTCGGGATAAGATACATACCGGATACCCATACTCGGCAGGTCGTTGATATCAAGAAACATGCTCAAATCGATGGTTCTCCACAAGAATCACCATTTTGCCACCTCACCAAGAATATTTTCTTCACAAGCTGACAAGGATAACAATGAAATAAAAATTAGCCTTGGATAATTTTATATTTACTCTTTGGAAGAGTAATTAATGCTATTCAATGGGGCAATTTAATTGGTTTTTTACAAATGAATTTAATTGACTAAATTTTTTATCAAATATCATGAGATTAATCATTCAAACTGGAGTTTTCAACAATTTCACGATCAATCTTCTGAGAGGGCACACAATCAATATTTTCAATCTCCATCAGGTGCATTATCGAGACTTTATTTAATCTTTGAAACAATGTTGTCTCGACATCATTTCAAAGAGGGGCAAAATGTATACACATAAAAATGGCTATGAGCAATTAAATAAATATTTAATATTTATTTAATGATTTTTCTTCTATTAAATAGTTAATTTGAAAAGATTGATTTATTTAATTCATTTTCGTGTCTTTCTATTAATTAATATTTTTTTAATTAATTCATCTATTGTATTCTTTTGATTAATTAAATATCTAATATTTAATTATCCTTTTAACCAAGTCAATTAAATATCTAATATTAAATAGTTATTCTCCTATCCTATAGTCTCAAATATTAAATAATTTCTTAAATTATTTAATCTTTCTTATCCAACTCACCCTCCATCTCCACTTCATCTTCCCTTTTCCAACTCATGAAAAATGTGGCTAAGGAAATTAATATTTCTTAAATATTAATTCATCATTTATCTCCAACCACCAAAATTAATGAATATTGTGTACGTACACATATTTCATAACCATCTTCTATATTCTCTCCAACACCCCTACATCTCAGGAAGGACTTGAGTCCACTTGTCCTATCATACCTATATTTCCTCCAACCATCTCTAGATTCTCTCAGTCAGCAACCCAGTCAAGGTGAGATGAGTGACACTTGTCTTCTCCTTCCCCCTTTCTTTCAACCTTCACTTTTGCCACAACCATCCAAATCTGCAAATCTAATTAGGATTGTTGATCTAAGCCACATCATCTAATCCTCTCAAGGTCTATAAAATCAAGAGCTTCAATTGAGAGAGAGTTACACTTCAAGAAATCAAGAGACTTCAAGTGCATTTGCAATCTAATCATATGCATCTGTGAGTTTTAATTTTGAAGCAAATAGTAATAGCATAATCATTTTAGCATAATCATGTAGTATTGCATATCATAGTATCAATTAACTGCAAGTTATCAGTCCATTCTTCATATGCCATCTTGGAAGCCATCAGTGCATTGTCTGAGAGCACACCATCTGCAACTAGGAACAATGGAGTTAGGACACAATGAGACATAAGCCATGAAGGTAATATTAGTATTTTATTTTATATGTACTTCATGTAGTTTCATTGGTTGAGTTTGAATTTCCTGTAGTATTTCCATTTGTATTTTGTGAAACTAACTTATTGCAGGTAACATTCTGAGGATGAAATTCAAGTCAACATAGAACCATTGAACTCTTTCCGAAAAGTTTAATAGGTTCAAGGTTCAAAGTGCATTAATGAAGAAAGTCATTCATGGTCTTTTTCGTCATGTGAGCAAGTGCGCTTTGTTTTACATCTTGAAGTTTTGAACCCGTGAACTTTTGTCAAATGGTTCAAAGTTCAAAATGTCTTTTGTGAGTCACGACAATGTATCATTGTATAACGAGCATGGGTCCATATGTTTTAAGTTGGTTTCCGGTCTTGAACCTTGAACTAAATCTCAAGCGGTTCAAATCGTTCAAGGTTTTAGTTTAATAGTCATTGTTGTCACTCATTCCCGGTATTATTGTGTGTCACCCACCCACTGTTGTATTTCTTAAATGAACTTGAACCGAAATTTTTTTTGTCAAATGGTTCAAAGTTCATGAGTTCACTTCAAAACTAACTCTAAGGCTTTTTGATGACAGTGAAAGCAACACGATAAGAAGGAATATTCCCTTTTCAGCAATTTAAAATTTTAAATATGGAAAGTAATCATGAGTGCATCAAACTACTTGTGCGGAAGTGATGGATAATTAAGGTGTCAGATTTTAGTCATTTCACCATTACTTCACATGCTTGGGTAAATCATGATGAAGTGTGTATGGATTTATAGATATTTTCTCATCTGATTGAAGAAAATGTATGAATTTATTTCCATAGTTGAGAGGGTTGCAGCTACCATACTTGAGAAAATTGGAGGCACCAAAGGTAAAACCAGCTTTGATTTCCTGAGGAATTTCCAGTTTTCATGGTGGTAATGGGTAAGTTTAGATGATTCCTCCTAAGCTGTGTTTCTTTACGTTCTGAAGATTTATTAGTATAGAAAGAAAATCTCTAAATTGTTGGAGTAGAATTCTGCCTTGTTTTAGAATTTATTGGTTAGAAGTATAGATAGGCAGTATGAGGCCAAAATTGTCGAAGCTTGGTTGGACCTCATGTCTAGTGAGTATATTGCCAGAACTAGAAGACACTTCCTTGGCTCATGTAGATTTAGGGGATTTCTTAGAAAGAGTCAAGAACCCTCAAACTAGTTCATTGATGGAGAAAATAGTGAAAAGCAGTCTTGTGGAAGCTGTTGCATTCTCGCTTATCGCATCATGTCCGGATTTGGTGTTGGCTTGCATGAATAGATATGATACAGAGAACAGGTGCATTAGAACTAGTAGTGGTGAGTTGCTAGTCAGTATCAATAGAGAAACAGTAATGGTGATAATGGGAATTTCACAAAAGGACAAATATGAGGACTGGACCATTGGGAATTCATATGCCTATTTCTTGGAAAAGAAAAGTAAGTACAAGAGCGTAATTGCCAGGAATTGGCTCCTAAAAATTTAGAAAGGAGGGTCATGGCTACCAAAGCCCCTGACTAGAGAGCATTTCATCACAAAAGTATGGGATATTGTGATACTTTTGAATAGAGTGAAGGGAAACTCACACTCCTTCTACTGGGAGGATTGGATATACTTTTTCATCCAGGTGGTTTTATTCGATGACAGGTATCTCAATTGGTCTCAAGTAATTGCAGAGAGACTTCATGAAGGATTGACCAATTTTGTGGGAATGTCGGGTTTTTATATGTCTTCTTATCTTTTCTACCTAGTAGCTTGTACAAGGGATTGGCTTGGTTTGCCTAATGAACCTTGGATAGATGGGATGAGGGTGTATAATTATTATCCCCTATTGCAGCAACAAAGACATGTCGATTAAATTGATAGGTGGAATGGAATCTTTGCAGGAAAACTTGGTTTTGAGCTTCAGGGGGATGCGAATAAGAGAATGTTTGTTGAAGCAATAGAATTTGTGAGCATATATCGTAGCTTCTTTATTCAATTTCCCAAGTTCACGTATCTACGAGTAGGTGGTTTTGAGGGCTAACCATTCAAGATGCCTAGGAATGCTTTTGACATCTATGTACTTATAGAGGTAAGTAGACAACTAGCTTACATTCATAAAATATTGGGAACAAAGGGCGAGTCTGGAGTTGTATTCCCTGTTGAACTCAGATACTATAGCTGCAAATCTGTATCAGACGCCCTGAACTTGGAATTATAATTCAAAAGGATGAACCTGCAGCCATATGTGGCAAGGTGAAAGTTTGATAGTAGGGGTTATGCCATTGAAAACCTAAATGTAGATAGTCATTTTTGTCATGAGCCTCAGTTGGAGGATTACTGGGAGAATTGCAGTGATGAATATGAGGTAAGGAAAAGACAGTGGTCAAGGCTCACTTTGCAACAAATAATTACCATGAAGCTTCCAATTAATATATCTGGAGTATCAAAAGATACAGGGGAAGATTTCCTAGATCCTTGGTTTGACACAAAGGTTCAAGGAAAACCAATTCCAAAAATTGATTGGAATAAAAAGGAGGATGACAGTATTCAAGCTAGAACCTTGAATGTTGTGAGAAGAACAAAAAGATGGCTGAGAAACTGAAAGTTTAAGAAGGGACCCCACATGTCCTCACATGAACTAAGAATTGATTTTCACATTGTGACTCAATCTCCCATTTCTTCCACTAACGAAATTGTTAATGTTGCAAGTTTTTCAAGACCTATTGTTGAGAAAATTCAACCTAGGAGATCAAAGAGGTCACCACCGGGTCTCATAGTTGCTCGAGTAACTCAGTCCAGGAGTAAAAAGAAGAGTAGGGAGCCCATTCTAAAATAGGTCATTGTAGACCTAGACCCTAGTGAAGAGATTGAGGGAACAATGGATCCACAGGATCTGGATGAACTTGAGATACAAGAAATGGACATGAGCAAGGAAGAGGAAGTCCGACAAGATCCCATGAACACCTTGGTCATTGTCACTTCACCAGATGTGCATACAACTCCTCCACCTAAAGAGCCTGCAAATGCACCACGATGGTTGGAAGCTATTGTTGGAAAGAAATAGAGTGTGGTACCGATTACAATCCCAATGGAGGACATGGTTAGTAGGTGTTTGGGAAAGGCATCAAAGCCAAAGAAACTTAAAATGCAGGCAATGCTTGAAGTAGATGAGGCAACAGGTCACTAGATGGCCAAAATAGCCAAACCAATTCTAGGAAAGGATGCAGACAAAGCTAGTGAGGAGGATTCTACAGTTGAGAAGATAGATTTGGGAGTTTCTTCGCATGCTATGGATGTTAGGCATTTGGAATCATCCACAAAAAGCATAATTTCAAGAACATGGAAGGATGGAAAAGACAAAAGAGAACTGAAACAATTTGTTACTCAGATGGCTAAGTATATCAATGCCATCTATAATCCAAACCCCCAACCATTGTCATAGATATCGGTATCATTCGACCCTAAATCTTAGGCCAACCAGAAAATGTTAAACCAGGTTCAAAGGAATAGAGTAGTTACAGAAATGTTCAATAAATGGTTGGACCTTATAATGCGACAGGGATCAGATAATATCATTAATCTGGTTAAAGTTTATAAAGATACTGAAATTGTGAGTAAGGAACTAGAACTAGAAATGGTGGCTTGGGAGAAAGAAAGGATCAAATGTGTAGCAGTCCTTGCACAAATGAATGATATACAGAAATATGGGGTGATGAAGTTCTTGGCTGAAAAATCGGTAGAGAATCTGGATGACAATGTATTGTATGTGTCAAGGAAGAATGTGGAGTGGCGCAACTCGATCATCAAGAAAGGTCGTGAAGAGTCCACCAAATTGCTCAAAGGATTGACAGACTTGATCGATACGATGCAAAAGGATCTCAAGTGCATTGACATCCAGCTCATGAAGGATGGTGCCAAGATAATTTAGGAAGTTGTAGACATGACCAAGATCTTTTAGGAGAGGATTCAATTCATTTATATGACAAAATATTTGACCATGGATGATTTCTCAAAGGTGGAAAGGATCGAATCAATGCTCATAATCTGTTCTGACCATTTAAAGGTACACAAGGAAAAAGTAGCACAAGTAAACATGGACAAAGAGGTGTGGAAGCAGAGAATCCAACACATTGGTCTTCCTTCTTTTTCAGGTTATCTTGAACTTCTCGGCGGCGCAACTAGAATGGTGTGGTTCTGCGGCAAAGTAGGACAAATCCGTAGTCTCTTCTGCCACAATGGAAGCATAGTTAATCCAAAGATGGGGTGTCAGCCTCACAGTGGCTGTTGATTTAGTTTTCTTTCCTATTGTTATAAATGGTTTCTTTAAATTTGATCAAAAGTAAAATGTAATTTGATTATGTAAAAACTATGAGCCTGGAAGCTACTTAAGTTGAAAAGCTTGTCTTTGTAAGGGTTCCAAAAAACTATGATTTTGAGGAGCAGCAGATAATATTTTGGTTTTCATATGAATTGTTTGGAAATACATTGGTTAATTATCAATAAAATACTATGTTATGCAATCTTTAAATCTATGTGTTTGAAGATTAATAATATTTCTTGAGAGGTTGTTATGGGCATGATATAATTCTGTGATTAGTTGTCTCTGTATTTTTCTTAATTCATGATTATCATTAATTGTTAGAAGACTCACACGTATTGGTTTTCCTGATCCCCCTTGCCCTGTGAGGCATGAGAGAGTGTCGATCAACCTTTAGTATTGCTGAGCCTCTGCTATGCTTTGAATTAATATTGTGAACATGTTTGTAAATCAGAGTCTATGAACTCTCATTAAAAGTTCTTTCAGAAAAATTTCTATGTTCTTAGTTTTGAAGGCATTTATTTTGTGTTGACAGATGAATGTTGAAGCCTTTCAATGCTTTCTGGTAAAAAGTATTAGCATTTCATTTGTACAGTAAATTCATTGCAAATCATATGAGGCCTCTAATGCAGAGGTTGAATTTTTATTAATTCATCCAATTGTTGGTAGTTTGTTTCCTTTATAAAGGGCGAAACAGAGTTATATTTTTGCTTAAGGAAGATAATTGTTAAGATTTCAAGAAAGGGACAAATTTGTTTACCAACACACATATAAACACTTGTGTTATGGTGGATGTTATACTTATTGTGGATGTTTTAATATCATTTTGGATTGCATGCATATTGTTTAACAAACTTATTAAGTATTTCTACCGGTCAGTGTTTAAAGTAGTTTTATTTTTGGTGTCACTGATTTACCCCCCCCCCTCTCAATGCTTTACAAGTCCATCATTTGGTATCAGAGCCTAACTTCTTTAAATCTTAATCACTTGGAAGGAAACCCTAAAGCTACCATGGGGGATATGAGCTACTTTGAGATGGCTAGAGAGCTTGAGGCTAGTAGGAATGAGCTTGAAACCCTAAGGGTCAAACTAAGAGCTTCTCAGGTCAAAAGAAGAGAGCTAACTAAACAACTATTAGAAATATCTGATAATAGTTCTTCAGATGAGGCCCATATTGATTCTTTAGTTGAGGACGATGAAAAACTAAACAATGAAAAGCTAAATTTGAAGAGAGGGCTAGAAGGTCTTACTATCTGCATGAGTCAGGAATTGGATGCCAGGAGAACTGCTAAAGATCTCATCAAGGAAAGAGATCATGAGATTGCCAAGATCAAGCAAGAGAATGCTACTTTGCATGAGCATTTGAATGCAAAGAGAGAATAATAAGAGAACTTACAACTAGATCTTGAATTAGCATTATCTCTGAGAGAGAACTTATCAAAACATAATGAAGATCTCACCAAACATCTCACTGAAGCAAATGGGAAATTGGAAAAGTTCAACAGAAGTTTTACCTTGCTTGAAGAACAAATTCAATCACAAAGGATGAATGGTGATACCTATGGACTTGGTTTTCACACATCTGAAAAAGGAGAATCCTCTGGTACCAAGAGCAACACTCATAAGAACAAATCTACTCCTAAGGCCAAAAAGCCTACCAGTAAGAAGGTCTTTAAACCTATTTATTTTATTTGCCATAAACCTGGTCACACTACAAATGTTTGTAGAAACAAACCTAATGGAAATGCAAGCTACAATACAAATTCTAGGTATGTATCCAAGATATTTGAATTTCATTACTTCACATGCAAAATGTATGGACATAGATCAGTTGAATGCAGATATGGAGCAAATAATCTTGTACCGCATATGCATCCAAGACCAAATGGAAAATGGATGAGAAATTATGATAACTGGGGTAACATGAACTGGCAAAGACCCTACGGCAACCAGTTTAGTCCATTTGAGATGGAAAAGGTAACAAGTGTCATTTGCACCATCTGTAACAACTTTGGTCATGTGGCTATGAATTGCAAAAGAAGAACTGGGAGAGGTAATGCAAGACTTTGGAGATCATCTGGAATGGCCTACTATCTTTGTCATAAACCAGGACACTTGGAAATTTTTTATAGATCCAGAAAGAGCAAACCTGTCAATCCTTCTAAAGATTAGAAAGGCAAGCAGAAGGTCAATATTGAAGAATCAAAGAAGAAATTAATCGAATATGGAAGAAGAATAGTGATGATTCACCTGGAGAAGAAACTATTCCTTCACCAAGTGTGGAGAATCCTGCACCGATGAACTAAGCCTTTTCAAATATGGCTAAGGGGAGCTTAACGGTAAATCCACTTCCAGACCCCTTGAGATGAATGAGAGGTAAGAAAATTTGAATGTATAAAATTTTGATAACTTTATGTCAATCGGTTATCAACTGGTTTTACATCTATCAAAATTGTATGTATTATTAAGTAGTGTAATTAGGGTTTGTAACCCTAATGAGAGAGCATTTTATGCAGTAGGTAAAAAGGATAAAAGTGAGTTTCACTTTGTTATTTTTACCCTAACGTATATGAGAAATAATTTTTGAGTGCTTGTAGAGTAAGAAAGGATTGTTAGCTGATTTTAGTCGAAGTTGCATTATGATTTGAGTAATCAACCTAATTTGAAGGTTGGTGAAGACTGAACTGGTGTGCACTTGAGTATTCAACCGGTAAATGAGGCAACACATGTGAAATAAGGTATTTCCTTGATAAATCTTGCTTCGAATCTAGTTTATCTGAAATGGCATCGTCTTCTAAACTAGTAGAGAAATTGATGATTACATCTGAACCTATAGAAGCTGTAGAAGCGGAACAAATTCCTAGTGGTGTCATAGTGAAAGGAGATTTGTCTAGCTACATTGATTGCAACATTGAGGATTTAGGATCATTGTCGATATATTCTCAGTTGAAATCCCTTTGCAATGAAAATGGAAAGATTCAACCAGAATATATTAGGGTTTATGAGAAAGGTTTTTATAATGCAGCATACTTTCTTGAAGATTTTGAAGAGGAATATATCCGGATTATTCTGAGTCATGTTCAAGGGGAAAACATGTATTTAGAAAGGACTCATACTATAACCAAGTAAGCTATTCAAGCTGTAACTAGTTTTTACTCAACTAGTGAAGTACCTAAGCTAAGGCGTATTTCAAAAGAGACAGCAAACACTCTAACTGGATCAACCTCAAATGGGCATGCTTTTTCTGTCAATAACATCAAGGACCCAACAGTCAAGCTGGTAGCTATGGTTATAGGCTATCGAGTATTATATTCTAGTAGATTGAATAGTGTTCCATCTGCAGTGGTGCATACTGCTTACAAGATGATAGCTAAAAATGCTATTTATGGCCTGTTATCACTATTTTTTATTATTGGGTGATTTTTGTTCTTTAATCTGCTAAAATCTACAAAACAGTTCTTAGTTTCTTCATTTTGCCTCTAAGGGTTATTGGTCTAAGGGTTTAGGGTTTTTGCATTTCACCTTTTCCATCCTAAAATCCCTGCATTCTATTTTCTTGTTACTTTTTCTACTTAGGTGGAAGGGTCGGTTCATCATGAGAAGAGGTCCCCCCTTTTAAGTTTTGCCTTAGGCAGGTCATTAATAATGTTTTTAATTTTTTGCCTTATCCTAAGTTTTTATTTCTCTCTTGGGCTTCATAAATATCATGCATGTTCTAGTTGATCCAACGATGTGCACGGTCTCTCAGAGGGAAGTAACCCGATGTTTACCTTTCGCGAAGTAGCGAAAGATTGGTGGGTGCAACAGGTAAGCTAAAGAATGATTTAAGGATCATGCATCTTGCTCATGATCTAATGGTTGTCATTGTCTCACAAAGGGAAGATGCATGAGGTTTATGCTTCACAAAGAAACAAAAGGATGGCGGGTCCCAAAGGTAAGCGGATCCCCTGGTTAAACACCAAACATTTTCGACAAGATCTAGCGGTCGATGCTATTTCACATGGCAAAGATGCACGATGTTTATCTTACATGAAGTAGCGAAAAGGCAATGGGCCTAGAAAAAGGGTGGCTTGCAAGATAAAGAAAGTGCATCTCCGAGAAGATCCAATGGTGCGTGTTGTTTCACAGCCCAAAGTAACATAAAATTTACTCTTCTCAAAGCAGCGAAAAGGAGCTAGTGGATAAGGTGGCAATACAGCTGGATGTCCAACTATTTTAAAAGGTGATTAGTCAATGGGACATGTGGCTCCAACTAGATTTCAA
Organism: Cryptomeria japonica; assembly: GCF_030272615.1. Taxonomy (NCBI): domain Eukaryota; kingdom Viridiplantae; phylum Streptophyta; class Pinopsida; order Cupressales; family Cupressaceae; genus Cryptomeria; species Cryptomeria japonica. Next base: position 614,819,309 of record NC_081410.1, on the reverse strand, counting down.
GATTGGTATGTTTGAAAAGGGGGCAGTGTTGATAAAATGCATGGTACGGTGAAACACGTGGTAGTTCAGATGTAGCGACTGTTAGATTTCTTGGACAAATCAGTGATAGCCACATGGAAGATACTTAAAGGGAGTTTGCAGATGAGTGAATTTTCTAAGAGGGCCCACTTCAAAGACTAAAGAGACTAAAGACTGATCAACTTCAAGTTGATCGGGTGCCTCACGTTGTTTCGCAAGGTGAAGATGTGAGATGGTTACCTTTCGCGAAGTAGTGAAGAACCACTAGTAGTGGCAGTCACGGTTAGTTGAATAAACGAGCGGTCACCATGAAGAATAATGGTCGAGTGGATAGTGGATGATCAAACGGTTAGCGTTGTTTCACATTGAAAAGATGCAAGATTTTTTATCCTTCACGAAGCAACAAAAGGAAGGCGGGGCCCATTTCTAAGCAGGATGGCTCAGGTAAGGTAAAGAACGTGCACATCTTTTAGGATTTGATGGATGGCATTGTTTCACAATAAAAAGTTGTGAGGTTTTTATCTTTCACGAAGCAGTGAAAAGGCAAGACAGTTAGAAAATTCTTCGTGATCTGTTGGAGCCATTTTTCAAATTCAATTATGAATTGATTGTCGAAGCATGTGGCTTAATGTTTCTGATGCTCTATGAAATGGACAAGGTTAGACTAAAAGCCTGTGGTCATATAACACACAAAAACACAAGAAACCAAGACAAATGTTAGTGTTAATCAAACAAAAACAAGTCTAAGCAGGCATACCAAAAGAGACACTAAAAACATGATAAAATATTTAACTAGGGAAGCAAATACAACAAGGCATCTCCAAATGCCTTCTACCATGCTCTTAGCTCCTTCTCCCTTGTTCCTCTCCTCTCCAAGTTCCAAATTAGTGTAGCTCTCAGCAGCTTTTTGCACTATGGATGCTTATGGAGGTTCAAGATTGTGGATGATTAACTATGCTATGCAAGTGTAAAACAAACTAATTAGATATATTATAAAATGAACCAAAAATTATTTTAGTCCAAAATGATAATATATGTGATTTATGCTAAATGCTCTCTCTAAAATTCACTATAGATTAAATGCATACAAATTTTCAAGATCTAGATTATGAAGAAATGGGCTCTATTTATAGGAAAAATGGAGCAATGGATGGTTGAGATTGAGTAATCTCAACAAGGGTCAGGATTGAATGATATTCAATCCATGTGAAGGCTTTCAACCCAATCCTAGGATGACAAGTGTCAATGTGAGATAGGTTGAGAGGAAAGGGAATAAGTATTAAATGCTTGACATGACCTGAAGGTTAACTTGGGAGTTAAGGTCAAGGTTGGGTTGAGTGAATAAATTCTTTATTCAAAGAATAAAGCTTTTATCTAATGGATAAACTCTTATGTAAAGGTAAAAAAGATAGCCATGGTCAAAGCAATAAATGCTTGAGGAGACACATGAGTCATATGAGGGTTGAGTTAGGGGTTAACCATAAATGGTCATGTAAGAGCCATAAGTGGTTTGGAAGACTTTTAGAGGTTAGATTGTTGAACACACAAAGCATTAAATGCTTTTCAAAGACTTTGAAGTCTTTGAGAAGTGACACGAAGTTGCTTAGGAATGTGACAATAATTAGGGGATGGATTAGGTTAATTAGGAAGGGTTTAGAAGAATCTAGAAGGGGGTTTAGGAGTGCAAGTGGATTTGAGTGAGGGAAAATAGGATTTTAATTAAAATAAAATTAATTTATTTCAACTTGTGGTTGCAACTTGCATTTGTAGGAAAATGCAAGTGGGGGGGAATAATGATTTAAATAAATGTTTTATTTAATTTATTTAAAAGAGGAAAGAGGATTAAATTAAATAAATAGTATTTATTCATTTAATTGAGTGTGAAAATGAATGAATTAAAATAAATTGAATAATTTATTTAATTAATAGGAGAATGTTTGAAGATGAATTAATTAAATATTAATTTAATTAACTAATGGCTAGTGGATTTTTAATCAAATAAATAGCAAATATTCATTTAATTAAAATCGACAGATTTATGTGACTACATTTGCCCCTCTTTGAGACGGTGCGGTTTATCGCGTCGTTTCAAAGAAAGAGAAATAGGTGTGAAGAAATGCCCCATAAAATATTAATTTAATGGGTGGTATGCCCCCTCGAGAGATGGGCCAAAAAATTTCAAAAAATCGGGCGATCTCTCGAAAAAGAATGAAAATTGGCAGGGTGGTAGAAGAGAAGATTTTAGCAACACTGGTGAAAAAAAATAGAAGAAAATAGAGTGAATACGAAGAAATGGCAAGCCAATGAGTACCCATAGGTTATGCAGGAGATACAGTGCAAATGTGGTATGGGGCTTTTGATTGATGCTATAGAATTGATCAAAATGGTTGAACAATCTGATGCAATTGGTTAAATTGCCCCGGTCAAGTCAAAGCATGACAGTTGATGTCAGTTGTTCGCTTGGACATGATAAAGTCTGAGTAAGTGAATCAAAGTGACTTGATGTGACTTAGACAATTAAAGTAATTGCCTGATGAAGCCAAGGTATAGGAAGCAAAATACTCGTTGAGACTTAGACAATTAATGTAATTGTCTGTTGGATTATATTTGATTGGTTGATCAATTGATAGTGTGTGTGTTTGATGTATGGTTGTGGGGAATCATGGAAGCCCCGTTGAGACTAGGTCATTATGATAAATGTTTGATGTAGTCTAGGATTACCATGATCAATTACATGTTGAGACCCGAAGATACTTGATCAAAGTATATGTTGATAGTCTAGGTGTGTGTGAGTTGATGTACCTATGCAGATAGAGTAACTTGATTTAGAGGATGACTTAGAATGGGAAATGCAGTCCCTCCTACTTAGAGATGGATGGTGATGAACATGGCTTGATTGATTTGATGGGACACAATGTAGGGTATGTGATATTGATTATCGAGATGGGGAGGGTGGGGGGGGTTTGATGTTAGATAGAAGAAATGGAGGACCTATGACTCATTCCTATGGAAGAAGAGGAAAATAGAGTATGCATTGTTATGACTATGTATGCATGATATGCAGCTATTATGAATGTATGGATGGGTGGAATGCAACAGTATGCAATATATACAAATGAGATGAAATGACAATCCATAATGCTTTTATTTTCATCATTGAGCATTTAAAAATGTTGTAAGAAAATACAAGCAACTTGACATAATGATTCAAGATGACTTGAGTATTCCTTACATGGATTTTAATATAGCAAGTTAATACAAACAACTTGATATAATGGGTCAAGTTGACCTGAGTATTGCTTGCAGAATAGACAAGGATTATCTCCTTTCATGTATGACTTGGAACGTCCTCCTTGATCTTTTGCCGATCATATCCTGAGACAAGTTCATACCATAATCAGAGATAAATCCATTATCAAGTTTGGATGAGGTAGTAGGAACCAAAGATGGAGCATGGTACCTGCAAGCAAACATCATATTGTATGTTAGGAAATAGGAAATCATCAACGCAATATATATAAAGACATATTAATCATTATTAGCTCAATCACAAACAAACATTGCAATGATCTAATCCTAAGCACACTCAATAGAGACATGAAATAAAACATTCAAAAGCAAAGATCATGCAAACCAAAGATGGGATTCAAATGCTCCTTCATGCGGCTCCATTGTTCTTCTTTCTTCTCCAAATAGGTTTGTTGTGGATCTCACCTACAAGTGCACACACAATTGAAAGCAAGTAGATGGGATTTTTGATCAAGAGTACTAGAAGCTTAGATTCGATAGCCTGATTATCAATTACCAATTTACCAATTACCAATTATTCTCATTATTAGCCAAGATTGAAGAAATTCATCCAATTTATAGAAGAATTGGAGAGATGACAAGATTAGCATGATAGTGATTCGAATGGAAATTCAAATCAAGAATAGCAAAATTATGACATGTCTATGACAAATTGCTATGCAAGGGTTTATGACAATTTATGACAAATTCTATGTCAAGAATTTATGACAATTTATGACAAATTTCTATGTAAGGATTTATGACATGAATTTGAAATAGAAATAGACATTTAGGAATTTAGGAGAAATTAGAAAATTAGGTTAGAAATGATGACTTGGAAATGAGGAAATAATGAAATTAGAAATTAGGTAAATTAATTAATAATTTGTCATTTATTAATTAATTCACAAAGAGGAATAATTAGCCAAATTAAATAAACATTTAATTGTGACAAGAAGACTTAGGATAAATAAATAATTTATTAACCTAAAGGGGAGAATGACAATCAAGATTAAATGAATAAATCATAAAACCTTAGAAGATGAATTAGAAATGCAAAGACGACAATTAGGCCTTGACAAAGGATAGTTGATATCGATTCGATCATGATTTTGAATTGACAAATGACCAGTGTTGATAAATGATTTGATTGAGATTGGTTGACAAAAATCAATGACAAATTGACCAAATTGACATGATTGAAAAGGACAAGGATCGATGATGAATCAATCGCAATATGACAAGATTGACAAGGACAAAGATCGACCAAAATCATGATTGAAGATTGTTGTCGACAAGACCAAATTCGAAAGTGAGACATATGAAGAATGTAGAAGAATTATTGTCTGGGGCATTTTAATTATTGTTCTTTGAAACAACGCTTAAAATCGCATTGTCTCAAAGGGGCAAAATGTAGACACCTAAAAATGGTCAACGCTTGCAGAATCATACTTTAACATTTGCGCATTGCCTCATTTTAGGTTTTTGCATCGCATTAACATTTCTCCTATGTCACGCACTTGGTTTTTATCATATGTCAGCATCGAGTCATTCTTCTACATTCTTCATCTGTCTCGCTTTCAAATTTGGTCTTGTCGACAACAATCTTCAATCATGATTTTGGTCGATCTTTGTCCTTGTCAATCTTGTCATATTGCGATCGATTCATCATCGATCCTTGTCCTTTTCAATCATGTCAATTTGGTCAATTTGTCATTGATTTTTGTCAACCAATCTCAATCAAATCATTTATCAACACTGGTCATTTGTCAATTCAAAATCATGATCGAATCGATATCAACTATCCTTTGTCAAGACCTAATTGTCGTCTTTGCATTTCTAATTCATCTTCTAAGGTTTTATGATTTATTCATTTAATCTTGATTGTCATTCTCCCCTTTAGGTTAATAAATTATTTATTTATCCTAAGTCTTCTTGTCACAATTAAATGTTTATTTAATTTGGCTAATTATTCCTCTTTGTGAATTAATTAATAAATGACAAATTATTAATTAATTTACCTAATTTCTAATTTCATTATTTCCTCATTTCCAAGTCATCATTTCTAACCTAATTTTCTAATTTCTCCTAAATTCCTAAATGTCTATTTCTATTTCAAATTCATGTCATAAATCCTTACATAGAAATTTGTCATAAATTGTCATAAATTGTCATAAACCCTTGCATAGCAATTTGTCATAGACATGTCATAATTTTGCTATTCTTGATTTGAATTTCCATTCGAATCACTATCATGCTAATCTTGTCATCTCTCCAATTCTTCTATAAATTGGATGAATTTCTTCAATCTTGGCTAATAATGTGAATAATTGGTAATTGGTAAATTGGTAATTGATAATCAGGCTATCGAATCTAAGCTTCTAGTACTCTTGATCAAAAATCCCATCTACTTGCTTTCAATTGTGTGTGCACTTGTAGGTGAGATCCACAACAAACCTATTTGGAGAAGAAAGAAGAACAATGGAGCTGCATGAAGGAGCATTTGAATCCCATCTTTGGTTTGCATGATATTTGCTTTTGAATGTTTTATTTCATGTCTCTATTGAGTGTGCTTAGGATTAGATCATTGCAATGTGTGTTTGTGATTGAGCTAATAATGATTAATATGTCTTTATATATATTGCTTTGATGATTTCCTATTTCCTAACGTACATTAATTGGTGAACCTGACGTGAAGAAATGTTAGTAAGAAGAAAATGAGACAGAAGACAGTTAAAGATGAAGAAAACTTGCTTTCAGTAATGCACTTTGTAGGTGAGAACCTTTATTTTTATGTAGCAAAATGGATGCATAGCATCATGGCATGGAAGGCCAAAGCTGAAATGCAACCCTTTTTGCAAAAGACAGACACATCACAGACAAACAACAATCACAATCAAAAAAGAAAAAGACCATGAGCCATCCCGGTCACTCTAAATCACTCAGTGACATCATCAAGCAACATAGGAGCATGATCGAAGATAAATCAATAGAAAGATAAGATGCACAAATTCCAACAAATCAAACAAACACCTTGATCTTCGTTGTCAAAAGTTGAACGTGCTGATAGGATGATCATGCTGTCTAGTTTCAGGACATGTGGTACCCCGTCTAAGACAGGACACAGTCTGGTTTCGAGTATACCACACCCTGTATAAGACTCATGATAGTGTGCCAAGGACGAACGATGTTGAGGTTGATTGATTTGACAATTCTGATCAGTTTGAATGTCTAAGTTGATTAAAAAAAAGTTCATCTGTTTAAGCATGATTTGCATTAAAGCATAGCATTGTGATTAATTGTTGTTGGATGCATACTCAGTGATCTGTCAATGCATAAAAGGGGATATTTTTATTGACAAAATGCTTGTTTTTTGGATTTTAATGTTTTGAAATGTTTTTTTTTTTTTGGTGCATTTTTTCAGGACTTTATTCAATTTTTAGGGATTTTCATTTTTTCAGTTTTTAGATACTTTTTTCAGGAATTTATTCGATTTTTTTTTTGAATTATTTTAGGATGTTATTTGATTTTTTTTGAATTTTTTTTAGGACATTTTCCAATTTTTAAGAAATTTTTTCAGGACATTATTCGATTTTTTTTTTTTTCAGGACATTTTTCAATTTTTTTTTTGAATTTTTTCAGGACTTTATTTGATTTTTTTTTTAAGAGATTTTTTCAAGACATTTTTTGAATTTTTTTCAGGACATTTTTCAATTTTTTTTTTGAATTTTTTTTCAGGACTTTATTTGATTTTTTTTTTAAGAGATTTTTTCAGGACATTTTATGATTTTTTTTTTTTGTTTGATATTTTTTTGTATTTTTAAGATTTTGCCCCCAGTGTCTAGCAAGGCAAGGAATATGATAGATGAATAAATAGGCTTGCTGAAATGATGGTGGATAGAGGGAAGACAAAGGTCTTTGATTATGGAGACAACGCGAATGCAATTTTCAAGGGCTATGGCGTGATGGGACAAGAGACTGGATATGACAATGTAAAGCAGGAACATGGCATGAGGGACATGTCAAGAGGTTTTTGAAACCATGTTTAAATTTTGCTTCCTTATGTCAGATCAAGATCAAGGAATGAAAAAGAGTGTATGGATAGTGATAAGATATGGATAGGATAAGCAAGACCAAGAGTGGATAAGGGACATGGACTGAAGGTCGGGATAGGATACGGGATAGTGGCAGAGAGTTGCAATAAGACAGGGAATATGGATGAAAGGTTTTTAATAAGCAAATGGATAAATGACCAAAAGCTATGATAGACTGAAAGCTGCAAACAAGATGCATGATGCTCATGAAGATCCTCAGCCTTGTCAAGATCAAAGGTGGAAAGAGGAAATGGACAATAGGATATGAAGGGTAATGACAGGGGTTCGATAGGATAATGAAGGGCAATAGGATATGAAGGAGGAAATCTGCCCCCAAGTGTGGTGTGCAAGAAGTTCATAAATTACACATGACGCCTGTTTGCCAGGTTTTCATCATGGTACTTGCCCAAGGCGCCTGTTTGCCAGGTTTTCACCAGTGGACAAATTATTTTTGCTTTACTTTTTTTCTTTTGTCTTTTTTTTTCTTTTTTTCTCACTTTTTTTTTTTTTGTATTTTGACTTTCTCAATAGAAGATGGACACATGATAGGGGATGGAAGAAGGACTCAAGCATCTATTTTTTTTTTTTTGGATAGTAGCCTTGAAATAAATGGACCATGACCTTTAAAAGTATGCTCAAAGACGTTGGTAGGATAAGGACATGGAAAATGACATGAAACTAAGGCAAGGATTTATGCAAAGGATTGGATCAAAGGGATTGAAGGATGAAACATATGCATTGGATAATGGATAGGGTATTGGAAGAATTGTGCTTCAGTGGATGGAAATGTTGGCAAGATCGACATTGGCACACACCTTGAGGGGTGATGGACTGATGGAGGAAAGACGTATTTTGGATATTGAGATTTGGATGGAGGAATAGCTTGGGATTTTGGGACATAAGGGCCCAAAATGGATGAAGAAGGTGATGGAGGAACAGACTTGGAAGGTTTGGATGGAGGAATAGCAATTTTGGATGCCAATTTTGATGTTTCTTTAGGCTTTTGTGCTTCAAGGAGCTGCTTAGGGATCCACATGGTTTTTGATTTTTCATTCTTTTGTGGTTCCTTGGAGTGCATTGCTTGCACAAGGGATTTAGGAACCCATATATATTTTGACTTTGCTTTATTTTGCTCAATGGGCCTTTGTGGCCTTTTGGATATTTCTTTTTCTTTATAGATCATATTTTTCTTTGTTTTGACATGTCGATTATATTGGACATGTTGATCCTTGAATACATGTGGATTTTTAGACTTATGACTTTTATACTTGGCATCCAAATTGCTTGGAGGAGGAAAGGAATGCATGGATGGATATGAATGAAATGGATTTCTTTTGTATGGATGGAATTTACTCAAGGATGTGTGCCTTTGCTGATGTTGCATAGGAGATGGAGGGATATAGGGACCTAGAATGGATGGAAGGGATGATGGGGAAGGTGGACATTTGGATTTTGACTTTGAAGGGATACCAACGCCTTGAGTGTAAGCTCTGTAGCCATGACCATTAGTATATTCTTTGATATGAAGGGGTTCTTGCTCATGGAGGTCTACTCCTTTGCCTTTATGAATATCTTGACTTGTAGGAGACTCTTTTCTTTGGGATGAAGACGTGAGTCCATTATGAGGTGGATATGATATGAGAGAAATAATGAGATCTTGAAGTGGATTGGATTGCACCAAAGTGGAAGAACCCATTATGCATGTCGAGGGTTCATGAACATCTTGCACTGACACGTTAGAATCATGAGGGGGATTAGGATCATGAGGGGGACTAGGATTGTGTAGTGGACATGGTTCAATGACAGGCTCTTCAAGAGATGGAATGGGAGAAATAATGGGATCATCACAAGAAATATGATCTTGGAGTCGAAATGGAGGAACCAAAGGATCTTGTGGAGGATATGAAGGAATGATAGGGTCTTGTGTTGGAAATGAATTTGGAAGGATACTTTGATCTTGATAAGGAGGAAGATCATTGGATTCCTCTTTAAAATTGCTTTTCTCTTGACTTTTAATGGGATCATCGGAAAGGACGGAAAGGATATCTGGAATGTCAATGGGATTTGAAAGGACATTTTTTTCATGAAATGGAAGGGGATCGTTTGGGATTGGATGGACTGGGATATCTTGATCTTGCTCGAGGAATGGAGTGTCAATAGGAGTTTGGATAGGATGGACAAGAATAGGGGAATCATTGCGAGTGTCTAGGGAAATGGGATCCTGGTCAACAATTGGATGGGATGATAAGGTTTCAGGATCTTGATCTTGATCTTCTGTAGGACACATTTCTTCATGCTCTAAATTATCCTCTTGACATGGGGTTGAACTTTGGATATGCATGGAGGATTCTGACAAGGAATCAATGCTTTGGCACAAAGGGGATGGAATTTGAACATTTGTGCTAGATTCTGGCAAGGAATCAATTCTTGAACATGAGGAAGAGGGACTTCGAATGGGGTCCTCTAAAATAGGTAATGGCAATAAAGTGCATGGTGGCATTGGGTCTTGTATTTCTAAAACATGACAAGGATGTGCATCATGAATTGGATTATCGTGGCAATCAATTATGGATAGCCCTTGGCTAATTGCATCCTTGGGTGTATTATTTGATGAGGACAATATGGAAGGTTCCTGTGAAACTTCTAAAGGTGTAGGGATAGATGCCACTGGAGGGTCAATTTGCTTGCAAGGGGATGAGGCATTGCTAGACAGAATTGTATTATTTTGATCTTCCTCAAAGAACTCACTTGGTCGTTTCCTTAAGATCATTGCAATAAAGCCACCTTTCTTTTGAGGTTTCGACATAGTTGTATCTGGAATTTGAACTTGTTTGGCAAGAATTTGGTCTTGGTTTGATGTCATGTTTTGATATTGGACTTGATTCAATTGTTCCGACATGCTTGAGACATGGGTTGGTGTGTGCTGCAACCTTTGTTTTTGAATGTTTGGTTGGAGTTGTTGACATTGATATGTTGATTGAACTTGTTGATATTCCACCATTGGTTGAACTATTTGTTGACATTGTATAGTTGGTTGGACATATTGTTGAAATTGAACCATTGGTTGTGTTGGTTGTATATGTTGAACAATTGGTTGAACCATTGGTTGTATTGGTTGAAAATCTGATTGATAGTAAACACCTTCTTGTTCTTGTTGTGGAGGCACATAATGTTGAAATTGATGTTGTCTCTTTTCTTGAAATTGTTTCATCATCTCTATTTAGGAGAGGAGAGCTGGTATGTCTGATCGTTCAAGAAGAGATTTGACATCAATTGGCTCAATATTTGGATTTCGACCTGGAAGTTTTCGAAACATTTTGGACATTTGTGATCTATTCTTTTGAATGTTTTTCAATCTTTGTTCCAATATCTCATTTTCTTGAGCTAGTTTCTCCTCTAGTTTTTGTATTTGGACATTTACATCATCATGATAAGTTTGACCAATGTTACCTTGTTGTTGGGTTGGATGTAATTGTGATTGCATTGTCGGTTGATATGTCAAACTTTGTTGCATCATCGGTGCTTGGAACCTTGTTTCAATAGACATGTCACTATGCAAATGCAATATTTTTGGAATTTTTCAAGGGCAATGTATGATATGCAACTAAATGCAAACTAAATAGACGAGCATGCAATCTATGTTTTGGTTGTTTTCAAGATTTTGACAAACTCATGAATGCAATTCTAAAGATGAGACCCTTAGGAAATTGAAATGATGTCTAGACCTCAAAGGACAAAAGGACCAAGTGACAAAAGGACAAGATGACAATGTCTCCCCTATATGCTTGGATACTAAGCTAGGTTTGACGAAATGATATTGATGACAAAAGGACAAAAGGTTTGACAAGGTCTAGGCTTCTTAACAATGACTTAGGGTTTATCAAAGATTTGGATTACTCAAGTATGACAAAACCTGGTTTTGACACTATATGCAAAGGGACAATTACTATGATATGATAATGACTTAAGCTTAATCAAGAGGCTTAGGGTATGCAAATATAAATGTATGACAATGATATGACTCTAATGCAAGAGAACACATGCAAATGGAAGACACTTATTGGTATGCAAAAGAAGTATGACTTAGGTGAAACCTAACCTTGATACTTGACAATGACTTTGAAAAATGCAACCTAGGATGAATCTAAATGTAAGTGACATGAATGTTAAGACAAGATTTGGAACAATGTTTGATCATCATATTGGAAGATGTGTTTTGAACTTTGTTGAACTTGTGTTGGATGAATGGCTCTTGTGCTTAATCTTATGTTAGATCAATTTGTTTTGCTTTTTGAAATGGGATGCAATTCAACTTTTGACAAGCAAAGAATACAAGATATTACAACTTAGACTCAAGACACTCATGCGCATTTCCACATTTCTTATGGTAGGCAAAGACATTAGGTACTTGAGAGGTAGACTCATTATGAGATTCAAGGAGAATACACAGATGCTTGACCCCACGGGCTCCACTCCACGACACTCACTTCTCAGGGCAGCCAAGCATCAGTCCCCATGGAAATCTCCCCATGGCGAACTTAGTATCTCTTCCAAGTATCCGAATTTGTCCTTCTCAAGCAACTAGAAGGGTTTTTTTGGCCTCTAAAAACAAGGTGTTTAGTAAGGATTTCTGTTAAGCATTACTCCTTGATGTCATGCAAGCGTGATTGAGACATTAAGCCCATCAAGATACCAAAAAAATGTAGTCGCGCAAGCATGATTTAGACCAAGAGGCCCTACTTAGATGTTGATATGAGAAAGAGTTTCTGTTGGATACAATTGTTTAATTGTGTGTTGTCTTTGATGTTACACAAATGTCATATCAGTCTACCGAGTTCAGAATGTTCAGCAAAGCAATCAGACAGAGTCTACCGAGTTCAGAATGTTCGGCAAAGCAGTCAGACAGAGTCTACCGAGTTCAGACGGTAAGAGAAGCAAGTTAAGTCGGTCTTCGAAGAATATGTGAAGGAAAGTTAGTCTATACCGAGTTCACAGTCTTTACCGAGTTAAGTCGGTCTTCGAAGAATATGAAGGAAAGTCAGTCTTTACCGAGCTCACAGTACTTACCGAGTTCAGTCGGTTATCGAAGAATCAGCAGTGTTCACCGAGCATCAGTGAAATGTTTATGCAGCCAACCGAAGCAATATTTAATTTATTGAAACTTGTATATGTAGCCGACCTATGTAATATTTATTGTAACTTATAATTGAGCCGACTTGGTAACCTGAATGGTATATATGAGAGATCAAGTTGCGATTTTGAAGAGAAGAAAAAAAAGGGAAGAGTGAAAAGTATGGAGATGTGAAGGAGCAGAAATGTGCGAATTCTGATGAAGGATCAGTGATATCCTTGAGGTGCAGAAAAGATATATGTGATCAGTAAGGATCTATTGGCGCAGAACAGAGATCTGTATCAGCAAGATAAGTTGTGTTTAATTCAGGTCACTTCATTGTTGCTTTCTAACCATTGTAGCAGTGATACCGAAATCTCTTAACAGAGTTGGTCTAACAACCATTTTGTAAATCCTCTGACAAGGTGACAATTCGGTTGAATTGTTCTTAAGACCTTTCACAAGGTCACTCCTAGCAGGGTGATCAAATCCTCTAACCGGGTCACACCTAACAGTGTGTTTTGTAACCTTTAACAGGGTTGGCTCCTAACAGGGCTCACTTTAGAAGAGTGAAAATCAGTAACTAGTTACATTGGTGGTTTTCCCAAAATTGGGTTTCTACGTTATATCTGGTGTTACTTGTGTTCATGTTATTCGTTTCATGCATATTAATGTTTGATGAACAATGATAAGCTAATTTACCGAGTTACAGCAGTTTATATTTAAGACATCTAAGGGACTTGTGGATTTATTTTTGTGGTAACTGATTCACCCCTCCCCTCTCAGTTACTCCATCCATATTTCCAACAATTGGTATCAGAGCTTTCGGTGCTTATAGGAAGGATTTCAAGGATCTAAGCTAAAGATCAAGATGTCTTACAAGAGGGAAATTCCAAGGTTAAACAGAAATAACTTTTCAGCATGGCAAGGTCTCATGAGACTCCATTTGGCTTCCATTGGAGATACAGGATTGACACATCTTGACACAGAATATGTGACACCCACTGGTACACTAACTGTTGCTGATATTGCTGCAAAGAAGATTCATAACACCATGATGATAGACATTGCATCTGCCCTAAACTATGAAGAGTTTGATGATGTCAAAGATTGCAAAACTGCATTTGAAATGTGGAACAAGCTGAAAGATATCTATGGTGGTGATGACAATGTGAGAAGAGCCAAAGCAGAAAGCTTGAGAGGACAGTTTGATCAATTAAAAATGAGTGAGGATGAAAATATTGCAAAATATGTTGAAAGAGTCAAAGCCAGTGTCAGTGCAATCAAAGCGTTTGGAGGTGATATCTCAGAGGAAACAGTCATAAGCAAAGTTCTCAGAACATTACTACCCATTTATGCAATCAGAGTTTCTGCAATTCAGGAAAGAAGATGTGAAGCAAATCACAAGATAAATTTAGAGGCCATAGTTGGAAGATTAACTGCATTTGAGTTAGACAACTATGACAACTATGTTCCAGCTTCCAAAAACATGGAATCAGCATTTGAAGCTAAGGTTTCACTCAAGGAGAAAGGCAAAAAGAAAAAGGAATCTCGGTCAGAAAGTGAAGATGAATCAGAACCAAGTTCAGACAGTGATCTTGAAATAATTGAAGCTCTTCTAGCAAAGAAATATTCCAAAGGCAAAGGAAAATACAGAGGCAAAGTTCCTCTAATCTGTTTTTCATGTGATGAAGTTGGTCATATTGCTGCTAGATGCCCAAACAAGCAGAGCAAAGATGAGAAGAAAGATCACAAATGGAATGGCAAAAAGGACTACAAATCATTCAAAGGTAAGAAAACATGCTTTATGGCTAAGGATTCTGATAATAGTGAAGATGAAATTGTTTATATTGCTATAAGAGATGATTCTGATAATGATGAGGAAGATAAGATGGCACTTATTTCTCATATAAGCAAAAATGATACTTGGATCATAGACAGTGGTTGCTCTCATCATATGACTGGTGATAAAACCAAGTTTGAACATTTTATAGACTATGATGGAGGTAGTGTAAGGTTTGGTAATAATGAACCTCGCTACATAAAAGGAAGAGGTAGAATTCCTATAACCAAAGAACTTGTATTTGATGATGCCTACTGGGTTGAAGGTCTCAATCACAACTTGATGAGTGTGGCACAGCTACTTAATAGTGGACTCAAGGTGGAATTCATGCATGGGAAGGCCAGACTGCTAAATAATCAAGGAAAGCTGATTGGATCAGGCACTCAAACAAAAGGTAATTTGTTCCGACTTGAAACAAGTGAAAATTCATGTTTTATTGCTCAAGTTGAAGAAAGTTGGTTATGGCACAAAAGGTTATGTCATGTAAATTTTGATAACCTAGTGAAAATAAGTAAATTCAGAAAAGTAAGAGGTATTCCAGATATAAAGAAACCTGAGGTCGGTCTATGTAAGAATTGTCAAATTGGAAAGATGGGAAAGACTAGTTTCAAAAGCAAAAACTATCAATCTGAAGATATATTAGAAATTGTGCATACTGATTTATGTGGACCCATAGGAACTGAAAGTTATACAGGAGAAAAGTTCTTCATTCTTTTTGTTGATGATTACTCAAGAATGATGACTGTCATGTATTTAAGGAACAAATCAGAAGCATTTGAAAAGTTCAAATGGTATTTGGCTAGAGTAGAAAAAGAAACAGGTAAAAGACTTAAATGTCTAAGGTCAGATAGAGGTGGTGAATTTATCTCTCATGAATTCAATAACTTTTGCATTGAAAGAGGAATCAAAAGACAAGTATCAACCCCTAGAACTCCTGAGCAAAATGGAATAGCTGAAAGAAGGAACAGATCTATCATGGATTGTGCAAGAACCTTAATGATTGAAAAGAACATTTCTATCAAATACTGGAAGGAAGCTATCAGCACTGCTGTTCATACCTTGAACCGAGTACAGCTGAAGAAGGACTCATTTCAAACCCCCTATGAATTATGGTATGGCTACAAACCTAATGTAAGTTACCTAAAAGTATTTGGAAGTAAATGTTACATTTTGAAAGAATCTAGAAAAGGAAAATTTGATGTGAAAGGAGATGAAAGTATATTCCTTGGATATTCTTGCAAGAGTAAAGCATATAGATGTTTGAACTTGTCTACTCAAAAAGTTGTAGAAAGTGCACATGTGAAAGTTGATGAGTTTGCAGAAAGATCTGAAGAAGAAAGCAAAAGAGAACCAGAAGATTATAGAAGATTTGTGTCTATTGAACCTGATATAATACCAGATACATCTGCAAATCAGGAATCTTCTTCTCCCGAGTCATCAGTAATTGAGTTACAGAAAGAGAAAACCGAGCCAGTATCTACCGAGTCTGATGAACCAGAACCAGTGTCTACCGAGTCTGAAGAAACCGAGCAAATATTTACCGAGCCAGTTGAAGAACAAGAGGACAATGATGAAATTCATTCTAAAGGCAAGAAACCTGTATTAGCCGAGTATGTCAAACGACATCACTCAGCAGATCAGATCATTGGAGACAAATCTGAAGGAACCATGACAAGAGGTAAGTTGAAAAGTACTTGTTTACTTGCTGATTTTGAACCTAGAAATGTCAAAGATGCATTGGGAAATGATAGTTGGAAAGAGGCTATGAAAGAAGAGATAGAACAGATAGAGAAAAACAAGACATAGACTCTTGTACCCAGACCTAAGGATAAAAATGTCATTGGAACTAAGTGGGTATTCAGAAATAAACTGAATGAAGATGGCAAAGTTTCAAGAAACAAAGCAAGACTAGTATGTAAAGGATATGCTCAACAAGAAGGAATAGACTATGGAGAAACTTTTGCTCCTGTTGCAAGATTGGAAGGAGTCAGAACCTTACTTGCATATGCCGCCTACAAAGGATTCAAAGTTTATCAGATGGATGTTAAATCTGCATTTCTTAATGGTATATTGGATGAAGAGGTTTATATTGAACAACCTGAAGGTTTTGTTGATCCACAAAAGAAGGACATGGTCTGCAAATTACATAAAGCATTGTATGGTCTGAAACAAGCCCCTAGAGCATGGTATGAAAGATTGCATAACTATCTTATTCAGATTGGATTTCAAAGAACAAATGATAACAGTAGCTTGTATATCAAGGAAGGATCAGATAACAAAATTGTCTTAGCAGAAATATTTGTAGATGATACTATTTTCATAGGAAATGATGATCTTTGCAAAGAATTTTCAGTACAAATGAATAAGGAATTTGAAATGTCTATGTTTGGTGAGATCAAATTCTTTGTTGGTCTTCAAATTCAACAGAACAAAAATGGTATCTACATTACACAATCAAAATACATCAAAGAGATACTGAAAAAGTTCGGTATGGAAGATTGTAAACCAGTTAGAACTCCTATGTGTACTGGATTAAAGCTTACCAAGGAAGATGAATCACAAGAAGTAGATCAAACACTGTATAGATCTATGATTGGAAAGCTGTAGTATGTTGTTCATACTAGGCCAGATATTGCTCTTGCAGTTGGTATTTTTGCAAGATTCTCAGCAAAGCCAAGAGAAAGTCACATGACGGCAATCAAAAGAATAATGAGATATTTGAAAGGAACTGAAGAGTATGGATTATGGTACAAATTTGGAGGAAATTTTGATTTGAAAGTATTTACTGATGCTGATTGGGCAGGAAACATTGATGACAGAAAAAGTACAAGCGGAGGAGCATTCTTTCTAGGAAAGAGATTGGTTTCCTGGACAAGCAAAAAGCAGAACTGTATATCCCAATCTACAACAAAAGCAGAATATATTGCTGCAGCAGTAAATTGTTCAAATGTTGTTTGGTTTAAACAGCTATTGGCAGGCATGAAAATGGAAATCAAAGAACCAATTGTTATGTTCTGTGATAATACAAGTGCAATTGACATGTCCAAGAATCCAGTGATGCATCCCAAAACCAAGCACATTGCAATAAAATATCATTTTGTCTGAGAACTGGTGCAGGACAAGGAGATCAGATTGGAATATATTCACACAAAGGAACAAATTGCTGACATATTCACAAAACCATTGGCTAAGGATGCATTCTTGTATCTAAGAGGTAAGTTAGGGGTCACTCCCCTATCTGAAATTCACTAAAGAAAAGTTTTAGTGATGCATCAACTCATCCTAAGTGAAAAATCTACTAGTTGATGCAGTATAATCAGGAAAATATTGCATATGAATCAGTACAAAAGGTACATTATAACTCAGATAAAGTCTTATTGTCTTTGGCATGTGTTGTCAAAGAGGGAGAGTTACTGTCATATCCTTCTAAAAATTTGAAAGAAAGTTCATTAAGATAAAGAGGGAAAAGTTGTTTGATAAAGAGGGAGAGTTTTACCATCCAAAGATGAAGTTACTTCACAGAGGGAGATTATTGAAAGGAGTGTTCTCTATCCAAAGGGAAAGTTATGTTGGCATGTTGCTGTCATAAAAGAAAAGACCTGTTTTCAAATTTCATTCTGCTATGACATGTTGTGTTGCCATCAATGCCAAAGAGGGAGATTGTTGGATACAATTGTTTAATTGTGTGTTGTCTTTGATGTTACACAAATGTCATATCAGTCTACCAAGTTTAGAATGTTCGGCAAAGCAGTCAGACAGAGTCTACCGAGTTCAGAATGTTCGGCAAAGCAGTCAGACAGAGTCTACCGAGTTCAGACGGTAAGAGAAGCAAGTTAAGTCAGTCTTCGAAGAATATGTGAAGGAAAGTTAGTCTATACCGAGTTCACAGTCTTTACCGAGTTAAGTCGGTCTTCGAAGAATATGAAGGAAAGTCAGTCTTTACCGAGCTCGCAGTACTTACCGAGTTCAGTCGGTTATCGAAGAATCAGCAGTGTTCACCGAGCATCAGTGAAATGTTTATGCAGCCGACCGAAGCAATATTTAATTTATTGAAACTTGTATATGTAGCCGACCTATGTAATATTTATTGTAACTTATAATTGAGCCGACTTGGTAACCTGAATGGTATATATGAGAGATCAAGTTGCGATTTTGAAGAGAAGAAAAAAAAGGGAAGAGTGAAAAGTATGGAGATGTGAAGGAGCAGAAATGTGCGAATTCTGATGAAGGATCAGTGATATCCTTGAGGTGCAGAAAAGATATATGTGATCAGTAAGGATCTATTGGCGCAGAACAGAGATCTGTATCAGCAAGATAAGTTGTGTTTAATTTAGGTCACTTCATTGTTGCTTTCTAACCATTGTAGCAGTGATACCGAAATCTCTTAACAGAGTTGGTCTAACAACCATTTTGTAAATCCTCTGACAAGGTGACAATTCGGTTGAATTGTTCTTAAGACCTTTCACAAGGCCACTCCTAGCAGGGTGATCAAATCCTCTAACCGGGTCACACCTAACAGTGTGTTTTGTAACCTTTAACAGGGTTGGCTCCTAACAGGGCTCACTTTAGAAGAGTGAAAATCAGTAACTAGTTACATTGGTGGTTTTCCCAAAATTGGGTTTCCACGTTATATCTGGTGTTACTTGTGTTCATGTTATTTGTTTCATGCATATTAATGTTTGATGAACAATGATAAGCTAATTTACCGAGTTACAGCAGTTTATATTTAAGACATCTAAGGGACTTGTGGATTTATTTTTGTGGTAACTGATTCACCCCTCCCCTCTCAGTTACTCCATCCATATTTCCAACAGTTTCAAGGGTCATCACTTCCCAAGTAACTGCAATTCCCATGTAACACTTCCTTCAAAGCTTTCGCCCATCAGGTATTTATTTAAAGTGAGTTAGAATGCCAAGGTATTCTAGCCGTACTCACTTTGGGTCATTCCCTTCTCACGATTATCACTTGCTTACAAAAGCAAAGTGGTCGGGAAGGCAGGCCCTCTAAAGGAGACACACAATCAAAGACACGAGCATGGTATCGAAGATCTGGATTTCTGATCACCCTAAGAAGGATGAGAGCATACTCTCCTACTCCAATGTCACACTCAACAATCAAAGAAAACAAATGTTCATTCCATCCTATTTATAAATCACTAAGTGCCTAATTAAAAATCATAAACACAAAAGTTTGGTTGTTTCTCCAAGGCAACCTGCAAAACCCAAGTTAGAGGTTTGATTTGTTGTCTTTGACCATCGATTCTGCATAACACATGTTAGTAGTTTGATTTTTAGTCTTTGCCATGCGTATGCCAAGATTCTACACAGATAATTAGTACCAAAATCCAAAGCACAGAAAATAGAATGCAAAAACACAACAAATTTCAAGTAAACACTGCATTTTTTTACCTCTGTTCTGGACTTTACACAGGCACAGAAGTCATGATACAAGCGCAGAATGTCTGACACAAGCGCAAAATGTCCCCTACACAAGTGCAGAATATTTGACATAGGTGCAAGTTGTCTTACACAGGCGCAGAAGTCTCCAGAATACCCTGCACGACCCTGTTTTTGGGTTTTTGGCCTGCAAAATCAACTTGAAAGCACTCCAAAACACAGTTAGAGGGTTAGATGGTTAGTGTTCATGTCGGGTTCACCAATTAATGTATGTTAGGAAATAGGAAATCATCAAATCAATATATATAAAGACATATTAATCATTATTAGCTCAATCACAAACACACATTGCAATGATCTAATCCTAAGCACACTCAATAGAGACATGAAATAAAACATTCAAAAGCAAAGATCATGCAAACCAAAGATGGGATTCAAATGCTCCTTCATGTGGCTCCATTGTTCTTCTTTCTTCTCCAAATAGGTTTGTTGTGGATCTCACCTACAAGTGCACACACAATTGAAAGCAAGTAGACGAGATTTTTGATCAAGAGTACTAGAAGCTTAGATTCGATAGCCTGATTATCAATTACCAATTTACCAATTACCAATTATTCTCATTAGTAGCCAAGATTGAAGAAATTCATCCAATTTATAGAAGAATTGGAGAGATGACAAGATTAGCATGATAGTGATTCGAATGGAAATTCAAATCAAGAATAGCAAAATTATGACATGTCGATGACAAATTGCTATGCAAGGGTTTATGACAATTTATGACAAATTCTATGTCAAGAATTTATGACAATTTATGACAAATTTCTATGTAAGGATTTATGACATGAATTTGAAATAGAAATAGACATTTAGGAATTTAGGAGAAATTAGAAAATTAGGTTAGAAATGATGACTTGGAAATGAGGAAATAATGAAATTAGAAATTAGGTAAATTAATTAATAATTTGTCATTTATTAATTAATTCACAAAGAGGAATAATTAGCCAAATTAAATAAACATTTAATTGTGACAAGAAGACTTAGGATAAATAAATAATTTATTAACCTAAAGGGGAGAATGACAATCAAGATTAAATGAATAAATCATAAAACCTTAGAAGATGAATTAGAAATGCAAAGACGACAATTAGGCCTTGACAAAGGATAGTTGATATCGATTCGATCATGATTTTGAATTGACAAATGACCAGTGTTGATAAATGATTTGATTGAGATTGGTTGACAAAAATCAATGACAAATTGACCAAATTGACATGATTGAAAAGGACAAGGATCGATGATGAATCAATCGCAATATGACAAGATTGACAAGGACAAAGATCGACCAAAATCATGATTGAAGATTGTTGTCGACAAGACCAAATTCGAAAGCGAGACAGATGAAGAATGTAGAAGAATGACTCGATGCTCACAAATGATAAAAACCAAGTGCGTGACATAGGAGAAATGTTAATGCGACGCAAAAACCTAAAATGAGGCAATGCGCAAATGTTAAAGTATGATTCCGCAAGCGTTGACCATTTTTAGGTGTCTACACATATATAAAGAATAAAGAATAAAGAATATTGACCCTCGATAATGGTTCATGCTCATATGGTCGAGGTATATGCTGTAGTCATCAAACTGTAGTTATCTATGACTGTATTTTGCCTATGATCACGTAGCTTAGTGAACTTCCCATGTAGACACCATTAGGACATGCCCCAATACTTCATCGGAACAATTCATAGAAGATACACAAACAATACTATAGGAACCTAATATATATATATAAATGAATGAATAACCTCCAAATCAACCAAGTACTTGATAGCTTAAACAAAATTTTCTTGTCAAAGAAAATGTCATCTTGTCGTTGTTTTGGTAAGGAAGGATGCATCCTTGTTTAGATAGTTTGCATGTTTGATGTTGATTGTTTTGTCAATGTGATAAGTGGTCATTGTTGGAGTATTTCACAATGTTTGTTTTGGTATTTGCTTTGAAAAATGTATGTACAGGGTGTGGCCATTTTTTTGTTTGTTTGATGTTTTCTGATGTTTTTGGATTTTGTGAGATAGTTTTTCAATGTTTTTGGTATTTTGTGCGATAGTTTTGAATGAAGAACTCAATGAATCACAAAATAATGTAGAATCCACTTCCATAAAATAGGTGAAGGGAATTGCCCCCAGTTTAGATATGACTATGAAAAAGCGGGATGCAAGATGCATGAAGTACTATCCTTGATTGTAGATCAATAACAAGCCATGGTTTTGGACTGATGGATGAGTGAATGTAGTGAATATGATCGCAACAAGTTTGAAAGACAATGGATCCATAGCCTTTACGAATGGTGCCTCTTTGCTAGGTTTTCACCTTACCCAAGGTGCCACCAGAGTGGTTGTTCACAGTTTGGATGCATGATTTTTCTTTTACTTTTTTGATTTTTTTTTTCTTTTCTTTAGATCATTTATCTGAATGTTTTTGGTGTTTTTCCCAATATGCATGGGAGCCTGATGCTCTATGTAGCTTATGTATAAAACCGTTTGAGTTTTGATCAGATCTGCTAGCGGTTCTCCTTCTAAAGTAGCCAACTGATATGCCCCGGACCCAAATACAATAGTAATAACATATGGATCCAACCAATTTGATTCAAACTTTCCCTAATGTTCTTGTTTGGGTTGGTTACAAGGATTTTCTCAGAGAACAAGATCACCTACCTTGAATGTATGGGGTCTAACCTGATGATTATAGCTTCTGCTCAAGTGTTGTTGATAGGCCTTGAGGTGATTGTATGCAGCTTGTCACTTCTCATCAAGTAGCTCTAAGTCCTGAAGACATGAATCTTAGTATGCTTCATCATTAATGAGATTATGCAAGGAAACCCATAGTGATGGTATTTCAACTTCGATAGGTAAGATAGCTTCTGCTCCATAGACCAATGAGTAGGGAGTTGCACCTATAGGGGTTCGAATGCTAGTGTGGTATGCCCATAGTGCTGGATTCAATTGAACATGCCAATCACGACTGGCATAATTGACTATCTTCTTGAGGATTCTTAATATGTTCTTGTTTTATGCTTCAGCCTGACCATTGCCTTGTGGGTAATAGGGAGTGGAAAAGCGGTGTTGGATGTGAAACTTCTCACAGAGCTCATGGACATCCTGATTTTTGAAAGGAAGCCCATTATCTATGATGATAGACATGGGTACACCATACTAGCAGATGATGTAATTAAGGATGAATGAGGTGATCTACTTGCCGCTGACTTGGGTAAGTGGAATATCTTTGATCCACTTTGTGAAGTATTCAGTGGCAGTAATAATGAATTTGTGGCCATTGGATGAAGATGGATGAATTCTACCCACAAGGTCAAGGCTCCATTGACAAAAAGGCCATGGTGTTGTGATTGGCTCCAATTCTTATGCTGGTGCGTGTATTAGGTCTCCATGAACTTGGCATTTTTTGCACTTTCTGACAAAGTAGTAGGAATCCTTTTCTATGGATGGCCAATAGTATCCAGTGTGCAAGAGTTTCTTGGCTAGTGACGGACCGCTTGCATGAGTTCCACAAATTCCTTCATGTACCTCTTCCAAGGCCTTTGTTATCTCATCTTGTCCTAGACATCAAAGGAGAGTACCATCAAGACTGCGTCAGTATAGGGTTTCAACAATAATGGTATATCAAGCAGTTTGGTGAATGAAGGTTTTACGTTGGCTATTCGATTGGTTAGGAGAAGTGTGTGATCATGGAGGTAGGTGTAGAACTCACCGTACCATGGGGATTCAGAAATGATAAGGTGACATATCATCTTGGATTCGAGAATATCATAAGCGGGAATCCAAAGCTGTTCTACCAAGAACTTGTAACGTGTTGAATTCTGTGGAAGATCTAGGAGAGATGCGATGGTAGCCATAGCATCAACAACTCGATTCTGATCTCTGGGTATCTACTCAAAGGTGATAGTAGTGAATGATGCCTTTAATTTGTCCACCATTTGTTTGTACGGCATGAGTTTGTCATCCTTGGTCTAATATTCATCTGTTACTTGTCGAATGACCAGCTGGGAGTTGCCATATACTTGTATTTCTTGTAACTTCCATTGTATGGCAAGGCCATATACTCTACTATGTTGTTTATGCATGGAAATGTGAGCCTATAAGACTTCGGGATGCTATCACCTTGAGGTGTGATAAACAAAATGCCTGCCCCTGAGCCATACCTAATGTATGAACCATCAAAGTATAATTTCCATGGTTATGCTGCTGTGATCATCAATATCTCTTCATCTAGAAAATTGAAAATGAGAGGATAATCGCCTATGAGTGGTGCATCGGCCAACTGATCTGCAATTACTTGTCCTTTGACAGATTTACGGTCCACATACTTGATGTCAAATTCACTTAGAATCATCACCCATTTAGCCAAGTGACCTATCAATGTTGGTTTGCTGAGTAAATACTTGAGTGGATCAATCTTTGCAATGAGATGTACTTTATGTATCAATAGATAGTGTCTCAGCTTAGTGGCTACCAAGATTACTGCTAGGCAAGCTCACTCAATAGGTGTGTAATTGAGATCATAGCCAACCAGTGTATGAGAGATATAGTAAACAACACACTCTTTCCCTTCTGCATTGTGTTATGCCAATAGTACACCCAATGTTGTACTTATTGCTGATATATAGATTAATAAAGGCTTACTTGGATCTAGTGGGATCAGCAATGGTGTATTCATGAGATAGTCTTTAAGCATCTGGAATGCTTGTTGGCATCTGGTATCCCATTGAAAGTGGATGTTCTTGTGTAATAGGTGTGTAAATGGGTGACACTTATCTGCCAATTATGCAATGAATCTTCAGATGGATTGTAGCCACCCTTGTAATGTCCTTAGTTGACTGATGTTCTTTGGAGGTGGCATGTCCATGATTTCTTTTACTTTTGCTGGGTCGACCTCAATGCCTTTCCTTGAGACAATGTATCCTAGAAGTTTCCCTGAGGTTACTCCAAAGACACATTTCTTTGGGTTGAGTCAAACATGATATTGTTCTAGTCTGTCAAATATTTTCTCTAATATGTTTAGATGACCTTCTCTTGTTAGTGATTTTGCCAATAAGTCATCAACATAATCTTCCATTATGGTATGCATCATGTCATGAAAAATGGTGGTCATTGTTCTTTGATAGGTCACTCCTGCATTCTTTGGACCAAAAGGCATTACATTCCAGCAGTATGTTCCCCATGGACATGTGAAGGTTGTCATATGTTGATCCTCTAGTGCGATCTTTATCTGATTGTATCCTGAAAAGTCATCCATGAGTGAAAGCATGGCATGTCTTGCTGTTAGGTCCACTATTATGTCAATGTTTGGTAGGGGGGAGTCATCTTTAGGACATGCCTTGTTCAGATCTCTGAAGTCAGTATAGATATGGATGCCCCCATTGGGTTTGCCAATAGGCACAATATTGGATATCCAATCTACATAATCAATTGTTCTAATAAAACCAACATCTAGGAGTTTCTTGAGTTCTTCTTTGACTAATACCGCAATTTGAGGATGCATCTTGCGAAGTTTCCACTTGACAGGCTTAGCTCCTTCCGCTACAATGAGATGATGCATGACTAAATCAGGATCAAGCCCAGGCATGTCTACACAAGACCATGCAAAGTTGATCTGGCGTTGTTTGAAGAATTCAAAAAACTTAGGTTGTTCTTCTAGAATTAGAAGAGATGCTAGATGTATGTGGTGAGGAGTTTCAGGAGTCCCCACGTTGTATTCTTTTGTTTCTTCGATGAGAATTGTTGATCATTCCGGCTGTGTACTAGAAGGGTGAATGTCAAACCTTTCATCCTCCAACGCCTCAAAGAGGTTTTCACCATTGGATATGCTCTTGCTTTTTACTTTTGTGGTATCAAACAGTGCCACAGTGTGGTTTTCACTGGAAGATCCATGTTTTATTGTGATATTTTTGCAGCTGAAAGGTTTGGCATCCGCCCCAAAGTATGTTGCGCTATTAAGTTCAATGGCGAATCCAACTTTGTGATCCCTGCTTGGTATGTTATCCCGTAGTTCCAAAAAGTCAATGATCGCCTCATCATTTTGAAAAGGTCAAGACATGGGGGATTAGGTTGGTTCCATTCGATGAGTTCAGGATGGATAATGGCCATTACTTCATCAATTAGGTTAAGTTCATTAGATGTATCGGTGAGGTTTAAGATGTTATGGTGAAGGTCGTTGATGGTACTCTCCCTATTAGAATCAGGCGTAGGATGTGACGTAGGGTTTGTGGAAGAAGTTTCTAGCTCAAGAACCCAAGAGGTCTTTATCTGTGCTTCTTCATAAATAGGGATGTCTTTGCGGGATGGAGGTAGTGATGTGTCTTCCTCATCTAAAGTATTAAGCTGTATGGAATCAAATTCCCACTCATGTGGGTCAGTTTCTGAGTCAGTTTCTAGTAACCGATTACTATACCATACTGAGATATCCTTTGAGTTAAACACTACAGGTGTGATCAGTTGATGTACCTTTGTAGATGAAATAATCAGTGCTGCAGGAAGAATTATGGGGATCAACGAATCCGATACAGGGAGTATCAGTAGTGTTGTCTCTGCTGCTTCTGCTGGAATTGCTGATGTCATAGACACTGTTGTGGGTTCTTATACAATTGCTACTGCTAATGGTGCTATTGATGTTATTGTTGCTGCTGATGGGATCGCTGGTTTGATTAGTGGGATGATTGGTGTCATAGATGGTTTTGCTGGGATTTTTAGCCTCAATGGGGCAGTTGCTATGGAGTTTGATGCTGCTTTTATAATCAGAGGTGACCTCTTTGTAATAGGCTGATATAGTGGTTTGCTGGGTTTTCCTTTCAATCTAAGCTTAGGAAGAATCTCCTTTTGAAATCCTAGGCCAGAGTTATCTTTAGGCTTTAATTCCGATTGCAACAGTTCATGTTGTCCTTGCTTGCAAGGTCCTAGAGCACTCTGACCATCATAACCCATTCTTTGCATAATGAGAAGTCCTTTGCCATACTGAGCTATGGGAAGCTTAACTTGTAGAATATCAGTGGTGATGGGATCTTTATAGATCCATTCTGCTAAGTCCTCATCTCTAGTTTCTTCTTCTTGACTCTTTCCAAGGATGAAAGGCATCAAAGTATATGCTGGCTTGATCAGTGGTTGTTGAAGTAACTACTGAGGTTTTCCATGTGTCCTAGGAGAAGTAGGCATTTGTCCAACACAAAAAAGTTGGCTGAGATTGTATTCCCCAGGACTTTCCTCTGTTATTTTCATCTTGAGCTTCTCTTGCTTGGGTATAGTGGTGTTTGAACTAGAAAGAGAGGCTGGACTTATGTATGATGTGGATGAGATGGCTTCTCTATTGTTGGGAATGGTAATATCTAGTTGATGACTTATATTATGACAATATGCAAAGGGGTTTGCATTGCCCAGGATTGTAATTTCTACACCATTATGTGGGAACTTAATACACTGATGGTAGGTGGATGGAACAACTTGCATGGCGTGTATCCAAGGTCTTCTTAACAATAAATTATATGGCAGAGGAAGGTCCAGGACTTGACAAATGATGTGTTTCACCACAGGGCCCACTCAAATTGGTAGCACCACAGCTCCTTTGGATGAATGTTCAGCATCATCATAGGCCTTGATTGTTATCTTCTTGCGGGGATCCACTGATTCAATTGCATATCCCAAAGCAGTGACTAATTGTAGTGTACAAATATTCAAGCTTGCTCCATTATCGATCAAGACTCACTTGATCCTATGTTGGCTAATAAACCCTTCAATATGGAGTGAGGCATTATGAGGTTGCTGGAAGGAGGAGTTGTCACTTTTAGAAAAAGTAAGACAAGGTGATGACCTTAGATTTCCAACCATGGCTTGGAACTAATATGTATTTAGGTTTGTAGGGACCGATGCCTATTGGAGAGCTTGATCCAAGATTATTTTATGGGATGGAGATAGGTGCAATATCTCTAAGATAGATATTAGTGCGAGCATTTTGTCTAATTGGTCCACAAGGTTATACTGCTTTGGGATAGATGGGGTGCCTTGTGGAGCTGCTTTTATGGTAATCTTGTTGCGACATGTAACAACATTACAAGTGGAGATGGGATTTTTGATGGTAATAGTTGCAATCTGTTCACTAGCATCATATAAGTGATTCACAATGTAATTATATGCAGCTTGCATATAATTGGTGGTATCTGTATATGTCCCTGAAGTGGAAGGACCCCTTTGATCTTGTGATGGAAGTGAATTTTTAAACATGAGATGATCATTGTTTGTTGTCTTAGGGTATTGTCCTTCGATTTCGATTTCACCTTGGTCAATGAGATCTTGAATAAGATCTTTCAATCTGTGACAATTGCTTGTCTTATGCCCTTTCCCTTGATGGAAATCTCAATGTTCAGTATCTCTCCACCATGAAGGTTTGACTTGAGGTTCATAATTTGATGTTTTGGGTAAGGTCACCAGATTTTGAGAAACCAACTGACGTAACACTATTTCGATGGGTTTGCCTAAGGGAGTGTATGTTCATTTTGGTTTAAAATTTTGTTCATGTTGTCTGGGTTCTTCTTGAGATGTGTTGCATCCTTGATTTTGAGGAGAAACTGTGTTATTCTTGGGTGGGGGATTCTGTCCTGCAAATCAACCATAGGTTGTGCACTTTTGATAGTTCTTGCATCCACAACCTCGTCGATGATGATATTCTTGTTTTTATTCCAAAAATTAGGCTTGTCACTATTGAAGCGCGAGCGAGGGCCATCCTTTGGCTCATTGTATATCTTGATAAGACCTTTCTTGATGAGAACTCGCTCACATTTCAAGCCTTTTGTGATCATGTCATTGAAATAATTTGTGTCTTTCATGTCTAGGTGAAATTCCATTTTGTCATTTAAGTTGGAAATAAATATTTCCACTAGTTCTTGTTCAGGTAACTGAAGAGAACGTCTACTAGACATTTGACGCCATCATTGTAGAAAGACTGAAAATAGCACACCTAGTTTTTGTTTAGTGTTACATAGATCAGCCATTGTGATATCACGTTCAATGTTGTGTGAGTAATGTCCCAGGAACTTCTAGACTAGCTCTTCAAATGTCCTAATGCCACCTAGTAATCAGGAAAACCATGATGTGGTTGTTCCACCCAAGCTTTGGGGAAAAAGTCACATTAGGTATGTGTCCTTGTATGCCACTTCGAGGCAGGCTGAATAGAATTCTCTAACATGATCATGAGGATCTCCCTTTCCTCTATACTTTTCAAACTTAGGTGTTTCAAACCCTCATAGAAAAGGTGACATATGAAGATTCCTATCAAAGGGATAGGGACAAATGTCATTGAGTGAAAATTGATTGGTTTTTACACCACTATGAAGTTGTTGGGTGAGATTCTCAACTTGTTGTCGCAACATTTCTATGTCATTCAGAGGAGGACGAGGAGGAGGATTACCTTGATGAAAGTTGTATCTAATGTGCTCTCGACCTCTTTCATCCTCATTACGACTTTGGCATTCTGATGCTTGTCTTAGTTACACAACATCAAAGTCAGAGGGTAGTTTAGCCCCTTCTTGAGCAAGTTTTAAAAAGTGAGCATCCGCATTGCTCTAGAGTATTTCATCAAAAAGTCTACTAAAGAGAGGGTTGTGTTGTGCCCTTTCTATTGCCGCAAGAGTAGGAGTGCCTGGATTTTCATCATTTACATTTCCTCCAAGGGCTTCTTGGAACTCATTGATATTTTCTTCCTCTTCCTCTTCAGTTTCTTATTATCTAGATCTTGATCTGGTATGAGCCATTTTGTGTATAAGTTTTTGTTGAATTTTGATGAAAATGATGATGAGTTAGTGATGAAATGAAAGATTGATGTTTGGTGAGGTGTTTTGCATATGGATCCCTAGCACTAAAGGTAGATGCTATCAAAGTTCTTTCTTGAATTGCTTGTTGTGTTTGATTGAAAAAGTGTAATGTGATAAGGTTTAGAGAGATCTGAGATGTTTTATAGACTCAACTACCTAGTAATGAGAGGATTCACTCATAGACTAGTTTTAACCTGCATAGAAATGTCTCTTAGGATGAGTTTATCCTAGATGTAGAGACACTCTAAAAAGTGATCTATTGTGTTTGATTCAAGCAATATTTTGAAATAGAACTTAGGACAAAAACCTTTTGATGTTTTGAGAGTTGGAATGGAGTTTTGTTAGGTCCCGGAGATAACTGAGAGAGGGGGGGGGGTGAATCAGTTGTCTCATAAATTCAAACCAAAAACTAATTAACCAACTTAATGCTTAATATCGGTAAACCAGTTAAGTATGCCAGTAGACAGTGTTAACAGTAAATTGCTATACCGGTAAGGATTAATGCATGAAACATAAACATAAAGTCATCCACAACACATAACACCAATATTTGTACGTGGAAACCCTGTAAGGGGAAAAACCATGGTGGGAAACCTTACCCACAATCAGATGATACTACTGCAGATAGTAAGTGTACATAAATGGGGTCTGCACATGCATAAAGGCCAACATCCTAGAGCTCACTGCTCAATCACAAAATGGGAGTCACACTGACTACAGCTGGATGGTTAAATCCAATAAGAATGTACTGCACAAAATAGCATCTTCATATGTTGGATTTAGTACCGATGTAATGCTGATATGCTTATACAAAAACCTATCTTCACCTTCAAATGATGTCTTCGTGTATATCCCTGCTTGATCTCGCATATACCTTCACTCAATTCTTGTTTGCATTCCACACTTGATCTTACAAATAAGATCTTACATTTATACCATACCCTACGACAAATTTTAGTAGGTCAGCTCTACAAGATATTACAATAAAAACATTTTACATACAATATAATATCCGATGCAATAACCGATTAAACATGTTGGCTTGATGCAATAACTTGGACCTATTTGTCGGTAAAAGAAAATATGCAAATATGAATATACCAATGATTAATTCTTCAAAACAAAGTGTCCACATGATGTATTTGACATTACCAAGTGTCTTCCATATCATTCCAGGTACCAGTGAACATTATATCCTGCCGGTGAACCATATACCAGTAACTATTGCACAGTTTACTTGCTTGCTGGTGAATATTGTTGGATCTCCAAAGTGCTTGTATACAGTAGGTGTTGACATCAATGACAAAACCATACCAAAATACCAACAATTTGATGAGATATGAATGTGATAATGGATGAGATGTGAACTTCAATAAAAGCTTTGTGTCACAAAAGGAACAAACTCTTCCTCTTCTCTTTTAGGAGTTGGTGGTTCTTTTCGAGCTATGTTATAGGTGATGCAAATATCTGGAAAGAAGGCATGATTGATTTTTCCTCCTTTGTTCTTGTGATAACTCAAAGCTCGATATTGCATAAAAGCTCTGTGGTTTAATGACTCTTGATCAAATTCGTTTGATTTCCCTTTAAGATATAGATGCATGCGACGTACGAAGGTTCTATGAGAGACAAGTATTTGTCTATTTAAGATAGAAGAATTTCCTCTTTTTGATAAGAGCCTTTGAGCTCAATAGTCTTTTCTTCAAGTTGATGTTTTGATAAAGATTCTTCTTTCTCAAGATGTGAAGAATGGTCATATAGTTTGATACTTTTTGTTGTTGCTCTTTGTTTTTGATCTTTTGTGTTTGAAAATGTTTGGGTTGGATGAATACTTGTGTTGGATTTGGGGTTTTATTATATTTCTTTGACAAGAAAACAAAGCAAGCACACAAACACAAGAATGTTGCCTCAAAAGGCACAAGTAAGTATGGGTCTAGATCAACCCATTCTTTTGAACTTTTTAATGACCCTTTCCTTCAAATGTATTTTTAGGTGTTTTTCCAAAGCCTGAAGTGAGCTCAATTTGCATTGGTCTTGACTCAAAAATAAAAACACTTCAAACACTCTTAATCCCTAAGGTCAAATGGCCAGTTGCGATAATTTCAGCCCACTTCTTGATATTTGTTTGACTTTGGTACTACATACCTTATGAATCCCGTCATGGCAGGTAAGGATGTGATATACTAAGTCTTGCACGAGCATAACAAATAGATGATCCCTATGATGGGGGAGTCACCACTTTCATCAAGCCACAAGTGACTTTTCAAAAAGCTATGTTTCTACTCAAGGAAATATGTATGGTGAGTATCTTGGGAGCAAAACCATTTATGCTCTTGCACTGAATTTATCACAAATATCCTCAATCAATAGAATGGGTGGGCTACTACTTAAAGGTGTTTATTATTTTTTGATGTTTTTGGACATAAATTCATTTTGCAGTGACTTACTTAAGAGCCTTGTAACTTGTGGTGGGGCCCATTTGTCCTTTCGACAAGTTACACTGTAGGAACAACTATACCCAAGGCTACAGATTTTGCTCTCACCTAATTTCTATAGCAGCTCGAAGGATTTACCGCGTGAGGTCATTCCCAAGAGTGATGTGTCTCTTGGTAGGCCTCTCTTAAAAATATAAAACTTGAGTGTTTCTAACACTTTTCTCTTGCACCTAGGACCATGAAAGCCAAGGGAGAGGATAGTGTGTGTTAGAAGTAGGACCACTTGACCAAACTCTTTTGCACAAGTGTGCCAAACACAAAATACACTTGTTCTTTTTAAATTTTCATTGCAATGATTTTCTATCTAATTGGAGATGTTGCTCCAACAACCATGATGTTCTTTTTAACTTCAAAGGCAATATGTTTGAGTAAACTAGAATTTGAAATCCTGGTCAACTTAATGAAAAACATGTTTGCGTGATGTAAAATTGTTTTGCAAAATTGAAACAAGTTGATTGTTATTTTTACTTGCACAAAAATTGAAGCGTGGATTGTAATTTTTAAGTTTGATGCAAGAAAGAAAATCTCCCTTGTTTTGTTTTAAGCACCAAAATAAAATGTATCCCTAACTTGCAAGAAATGAAATTTGTGTTGTTGAGTTTTAGAGCACCAAAACAAAATGGATCCTAACTTGCAAGAAATGAAATTTGTGTTGTTGAGGTTTAGAGCACCAAAACAAAATGGATCCTAACTTGCAAGGAATGAAATTTGTGTTGTTGAGTTTTAGAGCACCAAAACAAAATGGATCCTAACTTGCAAGGAATGAAATTTGTGTTGTTGAGTTTTAGAGCACCAAATGAAAGTTTTTGATTTTAAGTAACAAACGGGGTTAGTTTAAAACCTACACATGAAGCAAAAGGTTACTAAAATCTGACCATATGGTGGGCCTCCACAAGCCTAAGAAAATTTATTTTATCGGTTACATGGCCTTTTTTTTACAACGTTTTGTTACAATAGTGCCACTCTTTGTGAAAATAGAAGCGCTACTTAACACAAACGTGCTAAAATGATGACAAAAGCGCTAAACTAAAAATTTTAACAACAAAAACAAGTGTGCTAAAACATGGACAAACACGCTACTTAAGACTCAAAAGTGCTAATATATGAACAATAGCACTAAATTTGAAACAATAGCACTATTGTAGATATAATAGCACTGGAATATCAAATTGCAATGGCGCTAAAGCGCGACTTGTGTGTCAAGCTAAACAGTCAAAAGTTAGTTTTTGAAAAGAAAAAATGTTGTTGGGTGTTGGATTCATGTTAGGTTCACCAAATGATGCTTTGCGAAATGGAAAAGGTTAGACTAAAAGCCTGTGGTCATATAACACACAAAAACATAAGAAACCAAGACAAACGTTAGTGTTAATCAACCAAAAACAAGTCTAAGTAGGCATACCAAAAGAGACACTAAAAACATGATAAAATATTTAACTAGGGAAGCAAATACAACAAGGCATCTCCAAATGCATTCTACCATGCTCTTAGCTCCTTCTCCCTTGTTCCTCTCCTCTCCAAGTTCCAAATTAGTGTAGCTCTCAACAGCTTTTTGCACTATGGATGCTTATGGAGGTTCAAGATTGTGGATTATTAACTATGCTATGCAAGTGTAAAACAAACTAATTAGATATATTATAAAATGAACTAAGATTTATTTTAGTCCAAAATGACAATATATGTGATTTATGCTAAATGCTCTCTCTAAAATTCACTATAGATTAAATGCATACAAGTTTTCAAGATCTGGATTATGAAGAAATGTGCTCTATTTATAGGGAAAATGGAGCAATGGATGGTTGAGATTGAGTAATCTCAACAAGGGTCAGGATTGAATGATATTCAATCCATGTGACGGCTTTCAACTCAATCTGAGGATGACAAGTGTCAATGTGAGATAGGTTGAGAGGAGAGGGAATAAGCATTAAATGCTTGACATGACCTGAAGGTTAACTTGGGAGTTAAGGTCAAGGTTGGGTTGAGTGAATAAATTATTTATTCAAAGAATAAAGTTTTTATCCAATGGATAAACTCTTGTATAAAGGTAAAAGGGATAACCATGGTCAAACCAATAAATGCTTGAGGAGACATATGAGTCACATGAGGGTTGAGTTAGGGGTTAACCATAAATGGTTATGTAAGAGCCATAAGTGGTTTGGAAGACTTTTAGAGGTTAGATTGTTGAACACACAAAGCATTAAATGCTTTTCAAAGACTTTGAAGTCTTTGAGAAGTGACTCCAAGTTGCTTAGGAATGTGACAATAATTAGGGGATGGATTAGGTTAAATAGGAAGGGTTTAGAAGAATTTAGAAGGGGGTTTAGGAGTGCAAGTGGATTTGAGTGAGGGAAAATAGGATTTTAATTAAAATAAAATTAATTTATTTCAACTTATGGTTGCAACTTGCATTTGTAGGAAAATGCAAGTGGGGGGGGGAATAATGATTTAAATAAATGTTTTATTTAAATTATTTAAAAGAGGATTAAATTAAATAAATAGTATTTATTCATTTAATTGAGTGTGAAAATGAATTAATTAAAATAAATTGAATAATTTATTTAATTAATAGGAGAATGTTTGAAGATGAATTAATTAAATATTAATTTAATTAACTGATGGCTAGTGGATTTTTAATCAAATAAATAGCAAATATTCATTTAATTAAAATGGATAGATTTATGTGACTGCAGTTTCTATTCAATGCTCAATTGTCGTAATAAGCTTCACATCAACGCTGAAAATTTGGTGTCATTTTGAAGACTCTTGTAGAGGAACCAGTGCACAGAGCGAATTTCTTTAGGCAGCAAGTAAGTTTCTACATATTGCTAGACAGTTATAGTTTGAATTGTTATCAATGGGTGCTTGAATTCTCAGAAGTCTGTCTAAGTTTTAATTAAAATAACGGCAATTCCAAGATGGCAGCATGAAGAGATTTCACAGGGAAGGTAAATTATCAGGAGAGAGCCATTTGTGATGACTTTTTAGAGTAGTTAACTATGTCTATTAATGTCGTAGCTAAGATGAAAGAATTGGTACCCAAAGCTCTTCGCCTGAGAATTGGCGACGATTTGTATGACAAAGGGAATTGGTTAAGGGATTCTCAGATAGGAATATTAGGTTTGGGACTTTTCAAAGTGGGATTTGGCCATAGAAAGTACCCTGCTCCAATGAATAGTATATGGGAGTTAGATGTTGGAAAGATCATAGTCCCTGGGGCTTTCATGGATGTGGACCTGTTAACCTAGATTGCAAATAACTATGACCCTGTTGCCAGATGTGTGAGAAATGTAAATGGGGGGTCATTAATTGAAATAAATGATGATGAGTTAGGAAAGTTTTCAGGCATAGTGAAGTATCAAATTACTTATAGCCCATCAATTTTGAAATGTTAGCAAAGGTGTATGAGGCTCAGAGAGATCACCTTAGAAGTGGCCCTTTGAAATATTTTTTTGTCAAAATAGGAGGACTGACTATTGTAGGCCCTAGCACCATGGAACCCTTCTCTCTAAATCTAATTACTTTGAGGGCTAAAGGGATGTATTGGTCCCTATGTCAGATTCTTGGGGAAGATGCTAAAACAACTATGCCAACCCACTATATGCTCATGATAGCTTAGATTTTGAATCCATCTCTAGCAGTAACTTTTGATTTTCCACCATATCTCACTGATGTCATTCACGAGGGATTGATTGGGATAGACAATACTAAGGTAGACAAAACTTTTGGGTGTTATTCTCTTCCTATGCACATGTTTGTATTCAAAGGTTCTGAATATTTTGCTAATGAAATGTACTTGATTAAGGAAAAGGATGGTGAGGAGATTCTCGTTATATTGTGGAGCACAATTTTGTCTTGGGATAGAGAAGATGTGAGCTACTTGAAGTTTGATAGATGTTTTGCATCTAGGCTTAGGATCCTCTTGTGCCCACAGAACCCTAGGATTCCTAAAGCTCTCCTTGAATTCCTTAGGCATAAGGAATTTTCTCAAGATATTAAGATTGTGCATAATTGGGGTGACATATATTTGTACCCTGTCTCTATTGTGTTCAAAGTTTATGGTTTCAGAGGAACTCCATATTTGCTCCCCTATCAAGTTCCATTGAAGATAGGAATTGTAGAGGTCCTGAGGCAAATTGGAGGTTTGCAAGAAGCAGAATTGACAAATAGGGGGAAGGGAACAATTTTTCCAATTGTCACCGTAGCACACCAATTTGTAATCACCAAGGGTGGTTGGACAGATTTTGATGATATCTTTCAACCCTACAAGTTGTCTATTGCAGTGGCTAGATTTTTTGATCCAAAGGATTTCTTTAATGACATGTTCAAGAAGAGAGCCGTATGTAAAGGTAGAGCACACCAGTTCCATTTTTCTAAGGATTTGATAAAAAATGAATTCAATCTAGATGAACAAGAATTGAGAAAGGAAAAATGGATAGTCTATAAGAGGGCTCTAGATTTTATCCACCAATTTGATAGTGGTTATGATCCTTTGTCTAGTTTTACTCCCTTTGAGGAAAAGGCTAAATTCTTGATACTTTATTTTGAAGATTTAATGCAAACCTTAAAGGAGAAGAGGGAAGCTATATTGAAAAATGACCCTGAAAACACTAAGTTGGTTCTAGCTAAGCCTTCCTTTGCCAAGGCCATCCCTCAAGGTGAATATGTGATGCCCAACAGGCCAAAATATAGTGTGCTAGTGTCAGTCAGGGGTGAGCCTT
Source organism: Cryptomeria japonica (assembly GCF_030272615.1). Classification (NCBI taxonomy): domain Eukaryota; kingdom Viridiplantae; phylum Streptophyta; class Pinopsida; order Cupressales; family Cupressaceae; genus Cryptomeria; species Cryptomeria japonica. The sequence continues at coordinate 614,782,481 of NC_081410.1, read as the reverse complement.
CTACTTCAAAAAGGAAAAGAGAATTAGAAGATGTAGCTGAAATCCAAGATTCCCCTAAAAGGAAAAGGGTGGGAAAAGAGGTACAAATAGGTAGGCCTTTATATTCTCCATCCCAATCCCCAATCCATGTGGGAGATGAAAATGTAGTGGTTGAGCAATTGTTGCAGCTAGGAAGTCTTGGGGGGATTGCCTATACTTATGAAGAAGTACAAGAAGGAATGCCTGAAGAACCACCAAATGTTGAAATGAACTTGACTGCAGAGTAGTTTAAAGGAAAAGAGTTAGACCGTGTCATCAAACAGGCTAGTGAAGAATTTCTAGCTGATAATAATTTTGTTACAATAGGATCTTTCATGCAATTTGTTTGGAGGCAAAATATAGAAACAATTTAAAGCAAAATGTGAGAAGAAGAAAAGTAAACATCCCCACAAAGATACATCTGTACTAGAAGAAGTAAAACAAGAAATGATGACTGAATTCAAAGCCATTACTCCTAAGCAGGGGACAAAAATGGTAGCAAAAGCTAGTGTATTAATTCTTCCCGAGTGGGATATAGCAGATGCATTAGTGCTTGAAGTAGTAAGGAAAGAAACAAAACCCTTGGAAGGAGTGACATTTACCAAGGACCATGCTACTTTGGTCATGTGGTCTCTAAGGAGGAATGAGAGCAGAAAGAGGAAGGAGACCTCAGAATCTAGCTATCTTGGACGTATGATTGTGAAGAGAGTGTAGAACACTGGGGTAGTAGAGGCTGCTAGCACAGTTTTTGAATCAGCAAAATTCAGTGTGGCAGTAGCCGAGAAGGAAGCCAAGGAAAAAGTTGATCTCCAGGTAAAAGTGGAGATGATTGTAAAAGGTTATAATGAGGCCAAAGTGGAGATAGCCCACAGATATAGTATCATTGCCAAATTGAAAAATCAATTAGCAGGGCAATACCAGAGAGGTGAATCTTCTACCTTAATGATTGCCTCTTCTCTAGCAAAACCTCCATCCACCAGTCCCATAATTGAATTTCCCCCTTCTCCTATGACTTCTTGTTTTCAATCAACTGAGACCATACAATATGAAGTGGAAAAGTAGAAGTAGGCTCAAGCCCTGTTTGCAATCAAGTACGAAGAAAAGGTCCGAGGCACAATTTTGAAGTTTGCTGACACAATAGGGGCTTCTATTGTGCATATATATATGCAAAGAATTTGAACATGCTGATAGGTTTAAAGGAGGACAAGGCTATTCTAGAGCCAATTTTGAATAAGTGGATTCCTAGGGAGGTGGAATTGGAATTCATGTGTTCATCCCATGAAGAAGCAAATGTTGATGCCACTATTAAATCCACCTGTGAGTTATTGAAAGACATGACTAGGTTGGTAAAAGGAAGAGTTGGTCTAGAAAGAAAGGTAAATCTATATAGAAAGGAATATGCTGACCAGAAATTTGAAATATTTCCTGGAGGTTTTGTCAGCACAAGTGAGTTAAAAGATGAAAAAGTATGGCTAGATGAGCTAGGAAATAAATTGTCTCAATGGATAAATGAATTCATCAATTCAGATGACACATCTTTAGTTATTTGGACAATTGAAGAAATTGATAAGATGAAGTCACATTATGGCGTTTTGGAGATAGAGGTTAAGCAATTAAGAAACAAATGGAAAATATTGAGTAAGTTGAAAAAGAAAATTGTTAACTTCTCCTGGCCTAGTGATGACGTGTTCCAAGAGTGGAAAAGCAAATATGCACTGCAAGAAGTGGAGGTTCAAGAATAGATAGTTGATGTTGCAGCGATATAACAAACTTCAAAGCCATTAGGAATGGAAATGATTGTAACTTCTTTTCAGCGGGAATCATGGTTGTACCAAACTTTTCCTAGGGAAGTCCAAAGCTTGTTTGCATCCATATCTTTATAAATGGATACCAGGACTTGAGAAAATGATATCACAACAACTTGTAAAGAAACTCTACCAAAATTAATACACACACTTCTACTTTTTTAGAAAGATCTCGAGTTATGTATGATTTTTAAAAATGGATATTAATATATAGATCAGATCATTTTGAGCTCATATTTCTATTGTCCTCTTGCATACATTTGTTTATTTACTGTGTTCTTTTAAATAATCAAGGGTTATTTGATTGGATGGGGATTGCAAGGAAAGCTTACAAACATGTTTTAGGTTTTTCTCTCAAGGGGAGGAATTAAATATATGTAAAACCCCTCTGTTATGTGAATCAATTGTGTTTTCTCCTTGAATTTGATGAACAGGTTTAGTATAAAGGAAAAACTTACATATATGTCAGGCATATATTAAGTTGATGAAGTTGAAGTGATAGGATGTATGTGAATGTCCAAATTTGGAACTCTTGTTTAATTTGGGTGTAGACACCTAAAAATGGTCAACGCTTGCAGACTCGTACTTTAACATTTGTGCATTGCCTCATTTTAGGTTTTTGCGTCGCATTAACATTTCTCCTATGTCACGCACTTGGTTTTTATCATTTGCAAACATTGAGTCATTCTTCTACATTCTTCATTCGTCTCGCTCTCAAATTTGGTCTTGTCAATAGCACTATACAATCATGATTTTGATCGATTTTATCTTGTCGCATCAATATGCGTGCTAATTTGTCATCATTTTGGACATCATCAATCCTAATTAGGGTTTTGTCCTCTTATCAATCTTGTAGATTTGCGATCGATTTGTCATTGATCATTGTCCTCTTATCAATCTTATCGATTTGTCATCAATCTTTATCATTTTCAATCTTGTCGTTTTGCGATCGATTTGTCATCAGTCGTTGTCATGTTCGATCTTGTCATTTTGTGATCGATTTGTCATCGATCGTGGTCATTTGTAATCCTGTCATCTTGCAATCTATTTTGTCATCGACCCTTGTCCGCTTGTCAATTTTGTCATTTTGCGATCATTTCACTATCAGTTGTTGTCTGTCTCAATTGTGTCAATTTGGATCAATTTGTCATTGTTCCTCGTCAATTGGCATATTTATCAATCAAATCATTTAATTAGAATCATGATCGATATCAATTATCTTCAATCAAGACCTAATTGTCATTCTCGCATTGCTAATTTATCTTCTAGGGTTTTGTGATTTAATCATTTAACCTTGTGTGTCATTTCTTCCTCTAGGATTAATAAATTATTTATTTATCCTAAGTCTTCTCATTGCAATTAAATGTTCATTTAATTGGCTAATTATTCCTCTTTTGTGAATTAATTAATAAATGACAAATTATTAATTAATTTACCTAATTTCTAATTTTCATCAATTTCCTAATTTCTAATTCCTAATTTTTCTAATTCCTCCTATTTTTCTAATTTTTCTAATTTCTTAATTCTTAATTTCAATTTCCTCCTATTTCTCTCCTAAATTCATGGGAATGACATAGAAATTTGTCATAATTTGTCATAATTGACAATCAATCAATTCTTGACATAGAAATTTGTCATAAATTGTCATAAATTCTTGACATAGAATTTGTCATAAATTGTCATAAATCCTTGCATAGCAATTTGTCATAGACATGTCATAATTTTGCTATTCTTGATTTGAATTTCCATTCGAATCACTATCATGCTAATCTTGTCATCTCTCCAATTCTTCTATAAATTGGATGAATTTCTTCAATCCAATCCCTAATAATAATTGGTAATCAAATTATTGAATTTCTAATCACTTTGTCAAATCACGCTTCTAGTATTCTTGTGTCAATGTCAATCTTGCTTTCTCAATTAGGTTTATGCACTTGAAGGTGAGATCTACAACAAAACTATTTGGAGAAGAAAGAAGAACAATGGAGCCACATGAAGGGAACATCTGGTTTGCATAATCTGTCTACATGTTTTATCTTTATGTCTCTATTGAGTGTTGTTTAGGATAGATCATTGCAATGAATGCTTTTGTGATTGAGCTATTACGTTTATCTTGTTTTGTGATAATTTCCTATTTCCTATACTACATTAATTGGTGAACCCGACGTGAACACTAACCATCTAACCCCTTTATGGTGTTTTTGAGTGCTTTCAAGTTGATTTGCAGGCCAAAAACCCAAAAACAGTGTCGTGCAGGGTTTTCTGGAGACTTTTGTGCCTGTGTGAAGCAACCTGCACCTGTGTTGTGCATTCTGCGCCTATGTTGAAGACATTCTACGCCTGTGTCATGACTTTTGAACCTATGTCATGACTTCTGCGCCTGTGTAAAGTCCAGAACAGGGGTAAAAATGCAGTGTTTTACTTGAAATTTGTTTAGTTTTTGCATTCTATTTTCTGTGCTTTGGATTTTGGTACTAATTATCTATGCAGAATCTTGGCATACGCATGGCAAAGACAATAAATCAAACTACTAACATGTGTTATGCAGAATCGATAGTCAAAGACAACAAATCAAACCTCTAACTTGGGTTTTGCAGGTTGCCTTGGAGAAACAACCAAACTTTGTGTTTGTGATTTTTAATTAGGCACTTAGTGATTTCTAAATAGGTTGGAATGAATGTGTCTGTGCTTTGATTGTTGAGTGTGACATTGGAGTAGGAGAGTATGCTCTCATCCTTCTTAGGGTGATCAGAAATCCAGATCTTCGATACCATGCTTGTGTCTTTGATTGTGTGTCTCCTTTAGAGGGCCTGCCTTCTCGACCACTTTGCTTTTGTAAGCAAGTGATAATCGTGAGAAGGGAATGACCCAAAGTGAGTACGGCTAGAATTCCTTGGCATTCTAACTCACTATAAAAAAATACCCGATGAGCGAAAGCTTTGAAGGAAGTGTTACGTGGGAATTGTAGTTACTTGGGAAGTGATGACCCTTGAACTCTTTCTCATATCAACATCTAAGTAGGGCCTCTTGGTCTAAATCGTTCTTGCGCGACTACATTTGTTTGGTATCTTGATGGGCTTAATGTCTCAATCACACTTGTGTGACATCAAGGAGTAATGCTTAACATAAATCCTTACTAAACACCTTGTTTTTAGAGGCCAAAAACCCTTCTAGTTTCTTGAGAAGGACAAGTTCGGATACTTGGAAGAGATACTAAGTTCGCCATGGGGAGATTTCCATGGGGACTGATGCTTGGCTGCCCTGAGAAGTGAGTGCCATGGAGGGGAGCCCGTGGGGTCAAGCATCTATGTATTCTCCTTGAATCCCATAATGAGTCTACCTCTCAAGTACCTAATGTCCTTGCCTACCATAAGAAATGTGGGAATGAGCATGATTGTCTTGAGTCTAAGTTGCGATATCTTGTATTCTTTGATTGTCAAAAGTTGAATAGTATCTCATTTCAAGAACAAGGCAAATTGATTAAAAACAAGGTTAAACACAAGAGACATTCATCCAACAAAGGTTCAACAAAGTTCAGAACACCTTCAAACATGGTTGTCAAATATTGCTCAAAATCTTGTCTTAACATGCATGTCACTTGCATTTAGGTTCATCCTAGGTTGCATTTTGCAAAATTCATTGTCAAGTACCAAGGTTAGGTTTCACCTAGGTCATACTCCTTTTCATATCAATAAGGGTCATCCATTTGCATGTGTCCTCTTGTATAAGAGTAATATCATTTCATAATTGAACCTTAGGTTTCATCTTAGGTTGACATTGTCATACATTTGCATTTGTATCCTTGTCCTCATAACATTAGGTCATAGAGTGTCAAAACTAGGTTGTCATGCTTGAATAATCCAAATCTTTGATAAACCCTAAGTCATTGCTAGGAAGTCTAGACCTCATCAAACCCTTTGTCCTTTTGTCATCCATGTCATTTCGTCAAACCTAGCTTAGTATCCAAGCATATAGGGGAGACATTGTCATTTTGTCCTTTTGTCACTTAGTCCTTTTGTCCTTTGAGGTCTAGACATCATTCCAATTTCCTAAGGGTCCTCTCTTAGATTTGCATTCATTAAGTTTGTCAAAATCTCCAAAACAACCAAAAACATAGATTGCATTTTCATCTATTTAGTTTGCATTTAGTTGCATATCATATATTATCCTTGAAAAAATTCCAAAAACATTACATTTTGCATAAGTGACATTCCTGTTGAGACAAGATCAAAATCTAAAAAGATGGGTGAACCAACGTATCAACCCATGGACAACATAGCAAATTCGCAGTTTCAAACTAGTCAAACAGTGCAAATCGAAGGTTCATCAAACACATCTCTACCACCATATGGAATGGTTCAACTTGGACCACCTCCATTATATGAACCAGTGTTTGTACCTATGAAACCAGGACATGGGAGTGTTCCACCAACTCCAAGAGGAAGTCCACCTTTCAATTGGAATCAACCAAACTTGCAACATGACATTCAAACTCAAATGTTATATGAAGAACAAACTCTTTTGCAAGGATTTGGTTCAGATCAAGGCATCCAACAAGAAGTGAATCCAAATCTCCAACCAGATTCTTCATCCGATTCTGACGCTTCTGATGATGTTGACATGTTCCTTCAAGATCCAAAGATAACAAAAAAGATGGATAAGTTCTTGAACAAGGTCTTTCAGATGTTTCCACAAAAGTATCTTAACATGATGAGTAATGTGACCTCTTCAAGTGAACAAATCAATGTGCAAGAAAAACAAGGCGCTGAGTTGTTAAGTTTCTCTCCGCATCCAAATGAAGAAAATACACAACAAGCAACTCAACCTACCTTGATGAGCAAACGTGCTTCAAAGGCATTGACAGTGACTATTCCTCAAAAGTCACCATTTGAGACAATAAATAATCCATTATTTAATACAACACCTGTAACACAAGATCAAATGAAGAACACACAAGTATTCATAGCTGTCCCTCAACAAGAAGTGGTTCCTTACATGCATAAAGTTGGATCAACATCTAAGATGCAGGAAAGCTTCACAACTGGAATGCCTAATGTCACCAATGTCCAAGGTAATTCCATGATGCAACAAAGTTCTTATGTCCCATTGAGTTCAATATCTGTGCCAAACACTATTGTGACAAATCCTTCGATAATGGTGACACAAAGAGCTACGGATAGTGGCTTGCACCAACAACAATTGTTGCAACAATTGAGTAATATACAAAAGGTACAATCGAATGTGCAAACTAGCAATGTGCAACAACAACAATTTCGCATTCGACAACAAATTGCAGCGCCTTCGGCACCATTACAAGTTAATGCAAACTTGCAACCATCACAATGGATTGGACAAACAACATAGCAAGTTAATGCAAGTGTCATACCCCATCCTAAGGAGAAGCAACGAAAGCCACCTAAACAAAGTTTTTTACAAATGATGGGATATACACCGCGACAACAATTGGCACAAAGTCAACAAATTCCGATTCGTCAACATCAACAACATGTGCCTCAATATGTGCCAAGGCAAGCAAGCTATCCTACTTCACAACTGCAATTGGCGCCTGTGCAATATCAACCACATACTCAATTGCAATATCAACCTAGGCTGCAAGAAGCACAACAACAAGGTCGATATCAAGGCATAGCACAACCGCAACAACAAGAAATGTACCAAGAAGTTTATATGCTGGAGACACCAAAAACGGCCATTTCAGAATATCAACAACTGATTGGAAACATGATGTATCGACAAAGAATACCCACTGGGATTAATGATGGACCTCTAAAATCTGATACAATTGCGCAACAGCTTGAGCAGTTGCAACGAAAAGTTGACGCATTAGAAACTAAAGGAACAAAGAAGTTGTATACGGATAAATATTTATGTCCTAATCCATTTGACAAGAGTGTATACATGCCTTCATTCCCTAAACATTTTGAAGCACCTAATTTTGAGAAATATAAAGGGAATGGCAATCCAAAAGATCACATTCGAGCATTTTTCATGGCATGTACTGAAGTAAGCTATGAGGAGACATATCTAATGTGATTATTTGCCCGAAGTCTCACGAGACAAGCCATGGATTGGTATTCACATCTGCTAGGAAATATAAAGACTTGGTCGGAATTGGCTCAAAAGTTTTTATCTCATTTCGCGTTCAACATTGACAGTGACGTGACTATGTCAGATTTATGCAATACCAAGCAAAAGCAAGGTGAACCATTAGTGACTTTTTTGCAATGATGGCGAAGCTTGTATAGTCGTTCTTCTCTCGATATACCTGAAGAACAACAAGTGAATTTGTTTATCCAAAATCTGGTCCCAGAAATGATGTATGAGTTAAAATTAAAAAGTCCCAGTACTATAGAGAAACTCATTAAGAAAGGAATGAGCATTGAAACAGCTCTTGTAGCTAAAGGAATTATCAAGCTCAATAAAGACAGTGACAACACAAATTATTCAGGGGACAGAAACAGATATTGGTATAAGAACAAGAATGTCACTAATGATGGTGTTGTTGATGCAAGAGCGGTGAATGTAAATCAACCCCCATTCACAATCAAGAAATTGAGTGTTCCTAATATGTCAACTATGGAACAAAATCAAGCACCAATGAGCAATGTTACTCAACAGCCGCAATACCAACAACATGCTCAACAACAGCATAATCAACAATATAATCAACAACAAGGCCAACAACAAAACCAACAACGCAAACCCTTTCGATCGCGGGATGGGCCTCCTCGATAATTTACGCCATTGGGAGAGCCTATTGAATCAGTAATGAGACAATTGATACAAGCAAAATTTATTAAGCTACCAGATATCAAGGCAAAACCAACAGTAAAACCGCATTGGTGGAATGATAATGCGTACTGTGAATATCATCAATCCAAAGGACATAAAACTGCATCATGTTTTCAATTAAAACATATGATCCAAGATTTATTAGAGCAAGGAGTAATTGAGGTAGATCCACCCCATCCAACCTCTAACACTGATCATACTATTTTCAAAACTCCTTTGCTTGATCATGACAAGGGTAAAGCGTCTTCTTCCAATTCCACTCAAACGGCCAATTATGCCAATACCGGTTATAACAATGTCATTAATTGTTTTCATGCGTCAAATGAGTATGTTTCCACCCTAAAAATAAAGGAACAAGATCCTTCTTGCGCGGTCACCACTCGTCGATCCAAAATAATCTTGAAAGGAGCTCCTACAGGTCCTTCCAAACCAACTCCGGCAAGTCAGTATAATCTTTTGGATCATCTAGGAAAAACACCTGCACAAATATCAATCCTTGAGTTATTGAAAATGTCTCCCATGCATCGTGCAGTCCTGGATAAAGCTTTGATTGAGTCCACTATCCCGACAAATATTGATGTTGACCAGTTTCAAGCCCAGATTGGACATCTAGCTATTTCCCAAAATGTCGCATTTTCGGATAATGATATTTCACCTGATAAACTCCCTCATAATGATCCCTTGCACCTTGAAGTCTTTGTCCACAATTGCAAAATCCGACGAGTCTTGATAGATGGCAGAGCAGGTCTTAATATTTGTACATTAAGAGTGGTCATTGGCCTTGGATATACAGAAAATGACATTGATGCTTCCAAAAGAATAACGATTAAAGCATATGATGATGCTGAGCACCCATCCAAAGGGATAATTACATTGCCTATCAGAGTCGGTCCAATGACAGAAAACACTTTCCTGCAAGTCCTAGACCTTGATCTTCCTTATAATATGATTCTTGGTCATCCATGGATCCATGCAATGAAAGCAGTTCCATCCACCTATCATCAATGTTTAAAATATCCTTACAATGGAACTGAGATAACAATTTCGGGAGATCCTAATCCATTTCAATTTTGTGCTACTCTAAGGGATACCCCTCAACAGCAAGTCCCAGTTAATAGAGAGGCCAAGTCACATAGCTATGTGGATCCTAATGAATTGTTAGATGTTGTCAAAGGGAAATTGAAGATACAGGACCAAGGATGCGGCGAATATTCAATGGATCAAACATTCCTCATCGGGAATTTACCAATATCGCCAAAATCATATGGAAAACTGCATTTATTGCAAAAAGAACCTAAGGTCATTATTCAATATCAGCCTCCCACTACATTTACAAGATGGGGAGAACTTGACAAAGAAACTGTAAATGATGATGTCATAGATTGGCTTTACAAAGATCCAACTGAGACCCCACCTGTTAGGTTGCCAGTGGAACGCTACGGAAAAGGATTTACTATGCTGCAAAAGAAAGGATATGATGGTTGTAGTGGCTTAGGCCTGAATAACAATGGAAGGATAGAACCTGTTATACCCAAGAGGCGACCTCCAACTTTAGGGTTAGGTTTTGTACCATTACGAATTGGATCCACATCTACCAAAGTGCCCACGTGTCAAAAAGGGTGTGATTCTGATGATGAAATAACACCTGAGGATACCCGACCCAAAACTGATTCTAATGAATGGGAATGGAGTTCCTTTTCTTCTAGTTCCTATGCCCTCAACAATATCTTCATTGACCCTGATAATTTGCCTATGGAGGACAAACATGAAATAACTCCTCTTCCTAAAACATGTCCTCATGCTTGGATAGAATCATTCTGGGATCCAAGCTCCGAATCCGACACAAGTAGTTCGGATAGTGACACCACAGATGTTCACATTTTTACCATATCAGCCTTCTATCCCCTTACAACCGATGATGACATGCCCCTCATTTATCCCCAGCTTATCCAATATGACCAACAAGAACCGCTCACATTGGACTGTTTTCAAAACGACGAAGCAATTGCAGAATTCCTTGGACTCCGGGAAGGCATGCCACAAGGTGATCATAAGGCAGGATTTACTATTGACCTGGATTCCACAACATATTTTGGGGAGTCAACTCCCTCTTCCAGTCATCAAAATGAAAAAAGAAAAGAAACGGTAAAAAATCAAAAGAATAGATCTTTGAGTGAAAACCGTAAGGCACTCTCTGATCATACAAAAGTAAAAATAAAAGACGTACCTATGGGTGAAAACCTCTCTGAGGCGCTCAAAGGTAGAAGAGTGGACATACCCCTGTCAAGTCAGGACAAATAAACATTGCTCGTGGAAATGACTAAGGAAATCAATTTGGGTACACCTGACAACCCTAAGGTCATTCATTTTGCTGCTTCTCTATCACAACAGGAAAAGATAGATTTTGTCAATTTCTTTCTTGAGAAGAAGATCAGCTTTGCATGGTCCTATGTAGATATGCCTGGCCTTGATCCAGAATTGGTCCTTCATCATTTACCACTAAAACCTAATGCTAAGCCTGTCAAATAGAAACTTAGAAAGATGCATCCTCAGGTGGCTCTTTTGGTCAAAGTGGAATTAAAAAAATTACTAGATGTGGGCTTCATCAGACCCATTGATTATGTAGACTGGATTTCAAATTTAGTACCAGTTAGCAAAGTAACTGGGGGCATCAGAATATGCATAGATTTTAGGGATCTCAATAAAGCATGCCCTAAAGATGATTTTCCATTGCCAAACATAGACATCATAGTGGACATGACGGCTGGATATGAGATGCTTTCATTGATGGATGGTTTCTCCGGCTATAACCAAATTCGCATTGCTCCTGAAGATTAGCATAAGACAGCATTCACCTGTGCTTGGGGTACCTACTGTTGGAATGTGATGCCCTTCAGTCTTAAAAATGCAGGCGCAACATATCAAAGAGCAATGACAACAATTTTTCATGATTTCATGCATACTTTGATGGAGGACTATGTTGATGACTTGTTATGCAAATCTGTCAGCAGAGATAGTCATCTAGCCATCCTGGGCCCAATCTTTGACCGAATGGAGACCTACAAACTCAGGCTCAATCCAAAGAAGTGTGTCTTTGGTGTTACAGCGGGCAAATTACTAGGATACATTGTTTCTCACCGAGGCATTGAGGTCGACCCTGCTAAAGTCAAAGCAATAATGGATATTCCTCCACCTTCAAACCTCCGGCAATTAAGAAGTCTACAAGGAAAGCTCCAGTCAATTCGCCGCTTTATAGCTCAGTTGGCCGATAAATGTCATCCATTCCAGCATCTATTAAATAAAGGTGTCGCTTTCAAATGGACTGAGCAATGTCAATCAGCCTTTCAAGCTCTCAAAGACTATTTGTTGTCGCCGCCTATTCTAATGCCTCCAATAGAAGGAAAGCCATTTTTATTGTATATTTCTGCCACTGAAACGGCATTAGGAGTTCTATTGGCCCAACAAGATGAGAATGGCAAAGAGCGAGCTATTTACTATATCAGCCGGACACTGGTAGGCAATGAGCTAAATTATTCCACTATTGAAAGGGCATGCTTAGCAGTGGTATTTGCAACGTAGAAACTCCGATATTATATGCTAAGCCACCAAACAATGTTGGTTGCAAAAATTGATCCCTTAAAATATTTGCTCAGCCGAGCAGCCTTGACAGGTCGTCTAGCAAAATGGGTCATGATTCTCAGTGAATTTGATATTGAGTATATGGAGCGAAAGGCGATAAAAGGACAAGTCATAGCAGATCAACTAGCAGAGGCTCCTATTTCTGATGATCATCCCATGTTGACTGATTTTCCAGATGAATCAGTCTTTACTCTCACATCCTCTAATGAAGGGAAGTTATACTTTGATGGATCCCACACCAAGTTCGGGTCCGGAGCCGGCATCTTATTTGTCACCCCTCAAGGTGATGCTATTCCAAAATCCTATAGGATAACTTTCCACTGTACCAATAACATTGCAGAGTATGAAGCACTGGTCACAGGACTCCGAGTAGCAGTCCACTGGAACATCACACATTTGCAAGTCTATGGAGATTCTCAATTAGTCATCCGACAAGTGAATGATGACTACGAAACAAAAGATGAAAAGCTTATTCCCTATAAGCACATGGTGGATTTCTTCAAGACCAAATTCACGGCTATTCATTTCAGTCAAGTTCCAAGAATGCAAAATACGTCGGCAGATGCAATGGCTATGATTGCCTCCATGTTAAATATGCCAAACAATATGGACAAATGTGAATTTTTAGTTGAACAATTGCTGGTTCCTTCTTTTGACATTCCAACAGCAGATGTGATGTGCGTTCTTGTTGGTCCCAACTCCCCATGGTACAATGACATATATCAATATTTGAAATCCCAAACCTTACCACCCAACCTTTCCACTAACCAACGTCGAGCCTTTATCCGACAGACAGCTAAATATGTCATCATCGTCGACACCCTTTACCGTTGTTCTTTTGACCATACCCTCCTCAGGTGTTTGGATTCGGACGAAGCACAAACGACTTTACACGAGGTTCACGATGGTATATGTGGGGGCCATTTCAATGGTCTGAGCTTAGCCAAAAAGTTGATTCATGCTGGGTATTATTGGCCTACTCTGGAAAAAGATGTTCATGATTTTGTTAAGAAGTGCTACAAATTCCAGATCCATGGAAATTACATTCATGCACCAGCTCAAGAGCTTCATTCTGTCATATCTCCGTGGCCCTTTTCTCAATGGGGATTGGATCTTATTGGCAAGATTCACCCGACATCTGCAAATGGACACAAGTTCATCATTACAGCCACCGAGTATTTTACAAAATGGATCGAGGCTATTCCCATGACCTATATCACTGGTGTCCAAATTTCAAAATTCTTGCTGAATTATATCATATGCCGGTATGGGGTTCCTCTTTCCATAGTCACTGATAATGGTCGTCCCTTCAAGAATAAAGATGTTAAAGAACTTTATGAAAAATTTCATATTCAACACCGTTTCTCTAGTCCATACTATCCACAGGGGAATGGTCAAGTTGAAGCATCAAATAAGACCATTATCAAGATCCTGAAGAAGGTTGTCAATGGTGCTGGTCGAGATTGGCATGTACAGTTGAATCTAGCACTATGGGCCTATCGCACTTCTATCTGCACACCTACTGGCGCAACACCTTATTCATTGGTGTATGGTGTGGAAGCTATTTTACCTCTAGAGGTGGAGATTCCTTCCTTGCGAGTCTCTTTGCAACATCTAATTGATGATGAGATACATAGAGTCTCTCGGTTGCACCCGCTTGAGATGTTAGATGAGAAACGTCAGGTAGCCCTGACACATTTGCAAGCATATCAAAACCGTCTTCGTCGCTCTTATAATAAAAAGGTCAAAGGGCGACACTTCGAAGTGGGAGACTTGGTTTTAAAGGAAAACCCTAAGAATGCACAGTCTACTGACATCATCAAAGGTAAATTTGAACCTAATTGGGTTGGGCCTTTCATAGTAACTGCAGCATATGGCTCGGGGGCATATCAGCTTGCTACCCCAGAAGGCGAACCTTTGTCTGATCTTGTCAACAGTATACATCTTCGCAAGTACTGGGCATAATTTTCTATCAGCACTTCTTCAAATATGATCCTGAAAAAATACAAAAAAAATTGCAAAAAAGCAAAAAATACAAAAAAAATTGAAAAAATCAAAAAAGCAAAAAAAAAAAGAGAAAACAAAAAAGTAAAAAAAAATAAAAAATGATTCGCCCTCTAGTGAAAACTTGGTAAACAGGTGCTTGGGGCAAGTACCTTGGTGAAAACCTGGCAAACAGGCGCCATGTGTAAAATGAGATCGTTGCTTTGTCATCTGTCATGACCTCTAAGCTATGATTTCTCTCAGCCGGTTTATCATGTCTATCTTAGTCTTAACCCAATGTTCTATTCCAGGCTTGCTATTGGTCAACATCATTGTCTTGCATACTCCGGTTTCTTGTACATATGTTTTGGTCCCGGTCTGTGTATGCCTTTCAGCTGCGCATTGGGTGTGTTCCCCTTGTCATGATCGATCACTGGAGCTTTAAAATTGAAAAATGTCCTGAAATAATTCAAAAAAAATTGAAAAATGTCCTGAAATAATTCCAAAAAAATTGAAAAACGTCCTGAAATAATCCAGAAAAATTGCAAAATGTCCTTAAAAAAATCTCTAAAAATTGAAAAAAGTCCTGAAAAAAGATCATAAAAATTGAAAAATGTCCTGAGAAAAAGATCATAAAAATTGAAAAATGTCCTGAAAAAAAGATCATAAAAATTGAAAAATGTCCTGAAAAAAGATCAAAAAAAGAAAAAAAAAAATCGCAAAATGTACTGAAAAAAAATCAAAAAATCATATAATGTCCTGAAAAAACCCCCTAAAAAGTCAAATAAAGTCCTGAAAAAAAAAATGAACAAAAAAAAATTTTAAAATCCAAAAACAAGCGTTTTTGCAATAAATAATCCCTCTGTGCATAGACAGCTCACTGAGTATACATCCCACAACTTGCAATCACACGCTGTGCTTTAATGAAATCACGCTTAAACAGATGAACTTTTTCACTCAAACCAGACATTCAAATTGATCACAATTGTCATATCAATCGAACATCAGCATCAACATTATCTATCCTTGTCTCTACTATCATGGGTCTTATACAGGGTGTGGTATACTTGAAACCAGATTGTGTCCTGTCTTAGACGGGGTACCACATGTCCTGAAACCAGACCGCATGATTGTCCTATCAACGCTTTCAACTTTTGATAATGAAGATCAAGATGTTTGTTTGATTTGTTGGAATTTGTGTATCTTATCTTTTTATTGATTTATCTTTGGCTTCGATCATGTTCCTATGTTTCTCGATGATGTCACTGAGTGATTTAGAGTGACCGGGATGGTTCATGATCCTTTTCTTTTTTGATTGTGATTGTTGCTTGTCTATGATGTGTCTGTCTTTCGCAAATAGGGTTGCATTTCAGCTCTGGCCTTCAATGCCATGATGCTACGCATCCATTTTGCTACATAAAATAAAGGTTCTCACCTACAAAGTGCATTACTGAAAGCAAGTTTTTCTTCAATTGTCCTCTATCTCATGTTCTTCTTACTAACACTTCTTCCATCCGGTCGGATAGTCAGTTCGGTCTAGTGCTCCGATATCCAAACATACATATTGCATCCTGCATCCATTTGGTTAGTACATTCGCATTATATCAAGTATCATATCATGCATTTTATCCATTTCATATTATAAATGCACCAAAAACACAAAAAAATGCATCCACACATGTTCCACAGTGGTACATAAACAATGCATAAGTCATCCATACATGACAAATAACCATAAGTCAAAACACATTGCATCCCATCATATCGATGCATATCATATCATATATCCACATAATATCGGAGTACAAAATTGGACTATCTGTCCTCAGTATGCCCCGCAGGCTGACTACAAAATGTCAAACTACATCATGTCCACTGTCCATCATAAGGAGCATGTGCCTCTATCACTGGGTGCTCCCTCTGTCCTCCTCATCCCTGCCATGTCTCGCGGATGATGTCCCTCCTGGTCCTGGCTATGGTGGCCTCATAAGTCCACTCACTCCCATGCTGCACAATGACCTCCGAGAGCGTGCCCTGCTCTCTGTCCTCGATCGTGCCTGATATGAAGGTGCTCTCTGCTCTGGTGGAATTGCACTCTCATATAGTGTCTTCCAATGGCGTATCTCCTCTCCGGTCTCTACCAGCATCTGTCCTAGCTCCCATACACTGGCATCCCGAATCGACCCAATATACTCAGTGACTCTTTGTTCTTCTCGCTGTGCCTGAGCTACTGCTATGTCTCGAGCCGCTGTGAGTCTGGCTATCTCCACTCTGAACTGCTCATTCTGTCTCTCTAAAGTCGCAATATAATCCTACTGACTTGCTATGGTAGCCCTGCACATGTCCATCTCTTCTGTCCTAGCTGTCTCTGGCTCTATGGGTATATCCTGCCATGCCTCCTGCTCATCATCCCCATCCTCATCTCCGTCATCGTCATCCCCATCCTGCTCCTCATCCTCATCATCCCCACCATCCGCATCTCTGTCCTCATCATCCCCATCATCCTCATCCCCGCCCTCATCCTCCTCATCCTCCTCATCTCCCCCCTCCTCTCCTGTGAGTGGGAAGTCCTCCTGTCGCCTCGGTACTAGAATATCCAGATCTGTCAATGGCACTGGTTGTCGTTGTGCAAACCATCTATCATACTCATTTGTCGTCCCAGCGTCCTCCACATCTGATCCCCACTCCCACAGTCTCTATTGTAGCTGTGAGAAGTCAGCATATGCTATGTGTGGCTGAATCATACTCCCCCACTGACTCGTCTCTCTGTGCGATCGGGCAAAGTGTGCAGTCCTCCTAGTTACATCCTGTCTCTCTCCAAACTGTCATCTGACCCTCTCTGGTAGGTACATCTCAATCACTCTCTGGCGATTCACTGGTCGCCCAATCAAGTACCTCTCCTATCTACAATAAGGTAGCTCATCACTGTCATCTGACCATCCCGAGCAATCACGATATGGCCTCCATATGAACTCTCTCAGTCTGTCTAGCTCATGTCGCCAATACAATATGTATCCAAAAGGACCCTGTCTCAGTGCTCCACCATAGCAATACACATATGGTCGGTGTGGTACTATCTATCTCTCTGTCATCGGTCGACATATAGCTATGTGCTCAAATGCCCATACTTGTAGTAATGTGACTCCACAGCTCAAAGTCTGAACTCCCTGATATGCTATCTGATGCAGCTGAAAATAGAGCATAGCCAGTACACATGGTCCCCATGCGTACACCGTCCCCTCTATCGCCATCCGCTCTAGCACTCTACCCCATCCAATAGGGAATCCATGACCTCATCTATCTCCTGCTAGTAGACATGCTATCATCACGGCTATCACCACATATCGTCGATCATACTCCGATGCCATGGTCTCCCAGCCAATCTCCCTCTCGACAATATCCAAATCATTTGCGTCGCACTCAAACAGTCTACACAATGCGTCTCTCCCTATCACTGGGTCATACTCTATCATCTCTCCATGAATTGGAATGCAGAGGATACGCCATACGTCCTCCAGTGTCACCGTCGCCTCTCCAGTTGCCAGATGGAATGAGGAGGTCTCCGAATGCCATCGCTCAGCCAATGCGGTAAGCAGTCCTATGTTTGCCCTAATCTCGGGCATGAATGTGACATAGTATATCCCCAGTCCTGCTAAAGTATCTCTCTCTGTGCTCCTAAGTCTGTGTTACGACATGAAGCAATCTGGTCGGTTCTCTCGCGTGATCAACGGATACTGTCGACTCTGCATCACAATTGGGGCACATTTTTGTCAGTTTTAGGGTTTGCTCTTATGGGTTGCATTTCCTCATTTTCATGTTCAAATCAAGGTGTTTTTCATCTAATCTGATCTATCCTACCCTTCTCCCTCTGTTCTGGATCATTTGCATGTCATTTTGACCAAAATTAGGGTTTTCCATGCACTCTTGCGCCTGTGTCAGGAAACCTGCGCCTGTGTCAGGAAACTTGTGCTTGTGTCTCCCTACACAAGTGTAGAAGACCTCACACAAGCGCAGGATTCGCCCTACACAAGCACAGAAGTTAGTTTCTGCATTTTCTGTGGGCCCCGCAATGTCCCGCAAGCAATCACAAGTCATGAAATTGAAAACATGGGTTTTTGAGATCCATACCACTGCTCCCGCGTCGTCCGGTCATCTGAATGTATGTACGCATTCCCCGAGGTGATCTGCCATTGGAATGTTCGCCATCTCTTTGCAAGTGTCCTTGTCCAGAGCAACAAATCCTCCTCTTTGTCTAGTGCAAATGAGCAATTTTCACTCTATTTGCCTCATTTATAGCTCTTTGTGAGTGCATAGATGGACGTGCACCCTCTTCCTCTTATGTTGGTCACGGTCTTTTGTGTCTTCAATTGCTTGTCCTTCCTGCATCCGATCTCCAATTGTCAGTCCATTCGCTCCTATCATTTTTATCGATCAATTGGCCTCTTTTCTGCATGTTTCCGGCCAATTCCTCGAGGGGGCATGCATATGTCATTATTATTGTCTGGGGCATTTTCATTATTGTTCTTTGAAACAACACTTAAAATCGCATTGTCTCAAAGAGGGGCAAAATGTAGACACCTAAAAATGGTCAATGCTTGCGGAATCGTACTTTAACATTTGCGCATTGCCTCATTTTAGGTTTTTGCGTCGCATTAACATTTCTCCTATGTCACGCACTTGGTTTTTATCATTTGCGAACATCGAGTCATTCTTCTACATTCTTCATTCGTCTCGCTCTCAAATTTGGTCTTGTCAATAACACTATCCAATCATGATTTTGATCGATTTTATCTTGTCACATCAATATGCATGCTAATTTGTCATCATTTTGGACATCATCAATCCTAATTAGGGTTTTTTCCTCTTATCAATCTTGTAGATTTGCGATCGATTTGTCATTGATCATTGTCCTCTTATCAATCTTATCGATTTGTCATCAATCTTTATCATTTTCAATCTTGTCGTTTTGCGATCGATTTGTCATCAGTCATTGTCATGTTCGATCTTGTCATTTTACGATCGATTTGTCATCAATCGTGGTCATTTTTAATCCTGTCGTCTTGCAATCTATTTTGTCATCGACCCTTGTCCGCTTGTCAATTTTGTCATTTTGCGATCATTTCACTATCAGTTGTTGTCTGTCTCAATTGTGTCAATTTGGATCAATTTGTCATTGTTCCTCGTCAATTGGCATATTTATCAATCAAATCATTTAATCAGAATCATGATCGATATCAATTATCTTCAATCAAGACCTAATTGTCATTCTCGCAGTGCTAATTTATCTTCTAGGGTTTTGTGATTTAATCATTTAACCTTGTGTGTCATTTCTTCCTCTAGGATTAATAAATTATTTATTTATCCTAAGTCTTCTCATTGCAATTAAATGTTCATTTAATTGGCTAATTATTCCTCTTTTGTGAATTAATTAATAAATGACAAATTATTAATTAATTTACCTAATTTCTAATTCCTAATTTTCCTAATTCCTCCTATTTTTCTAATTTTTCTAATTTCTTAATTCTTAATTTCAATTTCCTCCTATTTCTCTCCTAAATTCATGGGAATGACATAGAAATTTGTCATAAATTGTCATAAATTCTTGACATAGAATTTGTCATAAATTGTCATAAATCCTTGCATAGCAATTTGTCATAGACATGTCATAATTTTGCTATTCTTGATTTGAATTTCCATTCGAATCACTATCATGCTAATCTTGTCATCTCTCCAATTCTTCTATAAATTGGATGAATTTCTTCAATCCAATCCCTAATAATAATTGGTAATCAGATTATTGAATTTCTAATCACTTTGTCAAATCACGCTTCTAGTATTCTTGTGTCAATGTCAATCTTCCTTTCTCAATTAGGTTTATGAACTTGAAGGTGAGATCTACAACAAAACTATTTGGAGAAGAAAGAAGAACAATGGAGCCGCATGAAGGGAACATCTGGTTTGCATAATATTTTTACATGTTTTATCTTTATGTCTCTATTGAGTGTTGTTTAGGATAGATCATTGCAATGAATTCTTTTGTGATTGATCTATTACGTTTATCTTGTTTTGTGATGATTTCCTATTTCCTATGCTACATTGGGTAACTTTGTAGCCCAGATAAGTCACTGATATCATTTGTGGATTTTTTTCTATCTTTCTTGGGTCAAGAATGAAAATGAACACATGTTCTCTTTTAATGTTTCAGTATTGTTGAGGTGATGAGGTTCATAGGTTTTTAACACTACTTCATTGTGGATCTTATATTAAAATTGTGAAAGTATTCACAAGAGGTATACCCACCTAAGCTTAGGATAAGCTTAAAGTGTAGAAGGTTTTGTAGAAACCTTGTTATATGTTATTCTGGAGTTCTATTTTGTTGTTGTCTTTTCCATATGCAATAGAGGCTTTCAATTTTCTTACAGAAGGGATTAGGAAAATCAGAATTTGAGAACAACAAAAGTGGTGACTTTGCTGGGGAAAGTCATAGTGTGAATCTGTATTGCAAATCTAGTGCTTATATTGCTTGAAATTTTGTTCAAATTTGTGTGTGTTTGAGCCTTGTAGCAGGTTGTTTTATCCCTAATCTTTGTTATTTCTCTCTCTAAAGATCTTCTTGTTCTATAGTCTCCTGCAAGTGATTTGTCAAGCTTGTTTTCTTATTTTCCCATAGTTTTGGGTGGCAACTCTGACATAAAATAACTAGTGCTCTTGAATAAGCGTAATTCATCTTAAGGAAAAAAAGTATAATCCAGAGAGGACAGAACACCAGATCATTCATGAGGAGAAATCCTCAAGAGACATTGCAAGATGGATTACTTGAGCAGGCATGAAGAGGCCAAAAAATATTAGTTGCACATGAGCCATCTAGTGTTGCTTGGATACAAAAAAGAATTCATACGAGTAAGTCATCTGAAAGACCCATATATGCAAATTCAAATTCTTTTTCCTATGAATCTGAGCAAGACATTTTGGGTTTTCATTCTGGTTTGTTTGGTAATAATGAGGATGTCCAAGTTATGAATCAGAGGATTTCTCATGCTAGTTTATCTGGGAAGGATAGAAATAGTTCTAATGTTAAGATGGACTTTGTACCAAGAACTGTAGATGGGAATATTAGTTTGATTGATATCAATCAATTCAATGTGTCAGATTCTGAAGAGATGTTCTTTGATGAAGATAAAGTGTCCCAAGAAATTGAGGCTCTTAATAGAAGAGTTCATCAATTGATCTCCCTAAGGACACAAAAAGAAATCAATAAGGAGAAGGAAGTTAAGGCTAAATTGATTGAGAGAGATAGGCTTTTAAGGTAGATTACTGATCTTGAATTCTTCACCCAAGAGAAAACTAAGAGTGAGGATGAAGGTCTTGTCATCAAAGAAAATCTGACTACCAAGATCAACCTTGCACACAAATTTGTTGTGCAACCTAGTAGGGAGGTTCTTAGTGACCCACAACCTACTAGAAATAATGTTGACAAAGGAAAACAAAAGTGCATGGAAAATGGGTCTGGGTCCAAGAAGACAGTAGAAATCTCTCATCAGTTATCTGCACATGAGAAAGAGATAGACAGGATGAGAAAAGAGAAGGAAGATCTACAAAGGGAATAGGAGAAAGCTAAATTAGAAGCAGCCAATCAAGAAGTTAAAAGAAAAATTAATTATCTAAAGGCTCCTCCTATAATTTTTCCTTCAACATGTTGTCCTCAAAATTTGATTCCCCTTCAAACTTCTTATAATAAAAGAATAACTCTGTGTGTGAGAGAGAAGACAAGGAGAAGAAAATTCTAGAACAACATATGATAAGGTTTGATTAACCTTCTACAGTTCAAACTTGTCCAAAGTTCAGGTGGGTATACCTTTTTGTGAACTGAGTTCACACTTTTAAAAGACAAATCTACAGTAAACCAGTCTGAAAACCAGTGGATCTTATCACCTTAAAACCAATTGAAACAAAGAAATAAAACTTGTACTCATGTTCATTATTGACCTACAAGCTGTGTAAAAAGACAACCAAAATAGATACCAGTGCCTTATCCAGGCTACAGAGACCACATGACTAGGGCAATATTGTCCTTGCTAAAGGTGACTCCTTCCATAGGCTTGGTCTCCTTCCTTACTACCTCTAAAACCAAGGCATCTGCTATATCCCATTCAGGGAGAATGAGTACACCAGCCTTTGCTACCATGTCTCTACCTTGTTTAGGAGTGATGGTCTTGAACTCAGTGACCATTTCTGGCTTTATTTCTTCCTCCACCACAGCTGGATCCTTGTGGGGCCGCTCACTCTTCCTCTTCTCACATCTAGCATTGAAATGATCAATATTTTGCTTCCACATGAATTGCATGAAAGCTCCTGATGTGACAAAGTTGTTATCAACCAATAAATCTTCACTGGCTTGTTTAACATCAGGATCTAGCTCCTAGCCTTGGAACTCATCAATAGTTATATTCATTTCAGCATTAAGGGGCTCTTTTGGCATTCCCTCTTCTACTTCATCACAGGTGTAGGCTATCTCCCCAAGGCTACCTAATTGTAGCAGTTCTTCAGCTGCTACTTGTTCATCTCCTATATGAATAGGGGATTGAGATGGGGAATACAATGGTTCATCAGATTGCACTTCCTTTCCCATTCTTTGCCTCTTGGGGCTCTCCTGAATGTCAATAATTTCTTGTATTTTTCTCTTACCTTTTGAAGTTGAAGGCTCCCTTGTTCCTGGTACTAACACACTGTATTTGGACCTTTTATGTAACACATAATCCCCTGGAGGGATTGTTTTGGCAGATGTAGACCTAGTTAAAACTAGTTTGGCCTTCTCAGGATTGTTTTTAATCACAGCCTCCCTTTTTTCTTTCAATGTCTGCATCACATCTTCAAAACAAAGAATTAAGAATTTTACCTTATCTTCAAAGGGGTGGAAACTAGACAATGGATCATAGCTAGTGTCAAATTGGTGCACAAGATCTAAGGCCTTCTTGTAGGCCACCCATTTCTCTTTCCTCAACTCTTGCTCATCCAAATCGAACTCATTCCTAATTAAGTCCTTAGGGAATTGAAATTGATGAGGTTTGCCTCTGCATACTGACCTTTTCCTGAACATGCCGTTGAAGAAATCTTCAGGGTCAGCACACCTTGAAACTGCTGTTGATAAATGATAGGGTTGAAGGAAATATTCAAAACACTTCCAACCTCCTTTAGTTATCACAAATTGATGTGCTATAGTTATTGTAGGGACAATGGTCCCTTTACCTCTACCTGTTAGCTCTGCCTCTTGCACACTTCCAATCTACCTAAGGAATTCTGCAATTCCTATTTTTAACGAAACCTGATATGGTAATAAGAATGGAGTGCCTCTAAAACCATACACTCTAAAAACTATGGAAACAGCGTATAAGTACATATCTCCCCAATTATGAGCAACTTTTATATCCTCAACAAATTCCTTTGGCCTAAGGAATTCTAAAAGAGCTTTTGGGACCCTTGGATTTTCTGAGCATAAAAGAGTCCTGATCTTGGATGCAAAGCACTTATCAAACCTTAAGTAGCTAGCATTTTCTCTATCCCATGACATCACTGTTCTCCGCAACTGAACAGGAATCTTCTCTCCATCCTTTTCTTTTATTAGATCCATTCCATTTGCAAAGTAATCTCCACCCTTAAATAAAAACAGGTGCATGAGGAGGGAGTACCATCCAAAAGGCTTGTCCATTTTCCATTTTTAATCCCTATCAAACCTTCATGGATGGCATCAGTGATATAGGGTACATAATCAAATGTCACTGCTAGAGAAGGATTTAAAATTTGGGCAATCATTAGTATGTAATGGGTTGGCATATTAGCTTCAACATCCTCTCCAAATATTTGACAAAGTGACTAGTATAATCCCTTAGCTCTCAGAGTGAATAGATTTAAAGAGAAAGGCTCCATAGTGTTGGGTCCTACAATAAATAATCCACCTATTTTAACAAAGAATTCTTTAAGAGGCCCATTCCTAAGGTGATTCCTCTATGCATTAAACATGAGCCAATAATTTGAAATTGAGGGGTTCCAAATAGTTGAACACTTCACTAAGCCCGAATGCATTTCAGAACTCCTCGTCATTAATCTCAATGAGGGTTTTTCAATTTATTTCCCTAATACTCTTTGTAATTGGGTCATAATTGAGTGCAACCTAAGTTAAAAGGTCGACATCCATGAACACTCCAGGAACTAACAATTTGCCTACATCTAACTCCCAAATGTTGTTCATTGGGGCTGGGGAATGTCTCATGCTGAACCTGACCTTGAAAAGACCCAACCTAGACAATCCTATCTATGGATCTCTTAATCAGTAGCCTTTGTCATACAATTTGTCTCCTATTCTTAAACAAGGAGCTTTTGGCACTAGCTCCTTAACTATAGCTACCACATTAGTTGACATGGTTAAATGCTCTAGGAAATCATCACAGATTGCCCTCTCTTGGTAATTAATTTTCCTTGAGAACTCCCTTTTAGGTGCCATCTCTATAATACTATGCAAGTAGATTAATTGCTAGCCACAGTAGTTCTATAACAGATCAAAAACCCCAATTCAAACAAACTGTCAAGTAATTGCTAAGAAAGAGTATGAGAGAACCTATTCTTGGCTTGAAGAAAACTACTCTACACCCGCTTCTTCGCAACAACTCTTCAAAATGATGCCTTCATTCAATTGATGTGAGACCATATGCGGCAATTGGGCTCTTAACTGCAACATTGATACCACATGCTTTGGTCGTCCCTTCAGAATTGAATTCATAGAAGAATTCAAAAATTTCATTGCAATGGGTCATAACACACCTGTGTATTTTCTTTTCCGCTCTTTCACCATTTCGCAAAGCATAACATTCTTGCATGTTTATCTAGCGAAACTGTGCTGGCCATTAGATCATATAAAACTTGCGCTACCCTTACCCTTTTACCTTCCTCATCCGGCAATGAGCTAAAAATCCTTTTGCTACTTCACAGATAGTAGCCAACGTGCACTTTAACATAGCGAAGCCACGCCAGCCATCCGATCGGATGGAACTTGATCAGTCTTTATCTTTTTTTGATCTTGTTACCTTAATGTCGAGCCCTACCTTCTTTTCACCACTTCGCTAGCTTTAACCCTTGAGCATTTTCCTTTCACGAAGCTATGCCAAGCATTAGATGGAACTCTAACCATTCGGCCTTTAACTCTGACCGGGACCGTCAACCTTTTAAACCAACCATGCCTCATCTTGATGGCTAACGGTTTTTTGCTATTTCACAAAGGTTAATCCACTTCCATGTTTGGGTCATGAAACAACGAGAAGCATTGTATCAGTCTTTAGATGAATTCCTTTTAAGTGGGCCCTTTATCTAGGTATTACTTACCCCATTTGTTCACTGGTTAGAAAATGCCATGTGGCACTCGGTTATTAGCCCTGGAAGCTCCTTTGGGTCCAGTTCTGAGCCAGCCATGTGTCTTACTTCATTATTCCCACATAACCATTTGTTACACATAGGTAGGCCCTCAATCACCTTTTAAAACCATGTGTCACTCGACACATCATCATTGAGCCCCGCAAAGAGCAGCAACTATCATGCCATGTCATGCCCTCATGTGACTTCCATCTGTCTTTCGCTACTTCGCAAACACTATTCTCCAGTTGGTTTATAGCCAAGAAACAACGAGAACCATTGGATCAAAACAAAGTTGATCGTCTTTTATCTTCGTGCCTTGCTTTCTCTTTGGGCCCACCGGCCTTTAATCCTCAAATTTAATTTGCAGAACACTTTGATTTTCGGCCACATGTCACTTTCTTACTTGCTATTTAAAATAGCTAGACTACTCACTTGGATTGCCATGTCATTTTCACCACTTCACGAAAGCTATTTTCCGAGCATCTTCATCTTGTGAAACTATGTTGGCCATTAGATCTCGGGGACCTGCACATCTATTATGCCTCTTATAAACCTCCTTGCCTGGGCACACCAACTTTTCGCCATTTTGTAAAGAGTAAACTACAAGCATCTCTTGGCCATGAATCAACGCAGGCCATTGATCTTTTTCAAAACTAACCACCTTTTAGACAAAGGAGAAGTCTTCACTGCTGGGTCTTGCCAAAATTTTTTGCCATTTTGCGAAAGGTAACTTACTTGCTTATTTCGGTTGTGAATCAATGTGAGTCATTGGATTCAAAATGAGATGGAGTCTCATTAAGCTGGCCACCAATGCACGCAGTCAAGCCTGCTTTTGCCTTTTTCTATTTCGCATAGCTTAACACACTAGTGACTTCGCCTAACGAAATAGCAAAAGGCATGGATTTATCTGAGAGTTGCGTGATACTTACGGGTCCCGACAACATTTAGGAAAAGGCATAAGAGATAGGTGTAAATTTTACAATTATTTAACAACCACCTAGGCAAGTAACAAGGGGGGGGACACCTTATACCACTTAAGGACCCATTACTTAAGTGAATAAAGTAATGCAGAAATAGAAGCCAGAGGGTTTTTTATCAGACATTTGAGCGATTAAAAACTAAACCCTTAACCCTTAAAGATCTAGAACAGATTTGAAGCAACTAATAGCATACCTGACTAAAAAATTTCAAAGCTTAGCCAATCATGGGAAAAGAAAACCCATTTTTTAACAAGTGATAATAGTGGCTTTGACTAGGGATGGTTGATCACAAGATCAACACAAGAAACTCAGGAAACTCTGGAGAAACAGACCAAAACACAAGCCCAAAAACAACAACGAAAGTAAACCTAAATATATACAAGAAAGGACCTACTGTGCATTGACTTTAAGAGAAATAATGTTTCAAGAATTATCCATGCACTAGAAATTCCTGTACTTCATCATTCATATTCTTTAAAAAATAAGAATCCTTTCCATTTAAATCACAGACCACAAAAGGGCCAATCCATAATGATTCAAATTTCTTATGCTTTCCTTTGTCCTGTCCTCTTGCATTCCATTGAAGAACAACATCACTGATTTGAAACATCCTCAATGATGTCCTTTTATCAAAAAGGTACTTAGACTGCAATTGGATCTTCAAGTTCCTCTTATGGGCTAATGACCTGATTTCTTCCACTTCGACCATCTGGATCATTCGGTCCTCCATAGGCTCTGACATTTCCATGACTTCAGCTTGCAAGAACTTATACACTGGAAGAAGATTGTTTACAGGCACTCTGGCCTATGCACCATATATCAATTCAAATGGTGACATTCCAATGGCTTTCTTGATAGTGATTATGTCTGCCCACAAAGCTAGTCTCAACTTTTGATCCCATGACCTCTTGTTTTCTTCTAAGATTTTCTTGATAATGTTCAAGAGGCTTTTATTACTAGATTCTTCTTGTCCATTCCCTTGAGGATGATAGGGTGAAGAGTAAGACATGAGTATCCCATGACTAGTACAAAAATTGACAAACTCTTCTGACCTAAAACTCATAGCATTGTCCATTACCAATTTCACAGGAACCCCAAATCTAGTTATGATACAATCCAGAAGAAAATCAATAACAATTTTACTTGTAGCTCTTCTGGTGGGAATAGCTTCAATCCACTTTGTAAAATAATCTGTGGCTACTATAATCCACCTGTGATCTCTTCCCGATTTTTCAACAATCTCTCCAATAAAGTCTATCCCCATTGGAACAAAGGGGCTTCCACTGTAACTGGATTCAAGGGCATAGCTCCTTCATATTTTAGCTTGGATGAAAACCTTTGGCATGGGTCATCTCTCCTAACATATTCATGAGTATCCTTGAATAGGGTAGGCCAATAATACCTAGCTTGGACTATTTTTCTAGTAGTTGTCTTAGCAGAGTAATGACCTCCGCATATTCCATTATGCATTTCAATCAGCATTCTCTTTGCCTGGAATTCATCTAAACACATCAGTAACCCTCCATCTCTATTTCTCCAAAACAAGTCACCTTGAATGAGAACATATTTCTAAGACTTCAATTTTAGGGTTCTTCTTTGATTGTGTGTCATCCCTTCTGCAAATGTTGCATCCCTTAAGAGATGCATTATCTTTGAGTACCAGGGTTGCTTTTCAATACTAGTGATTGAAACACTTTTGATTTCAACATTATTTATCTCAACATTCAGGAGATTAGATTCAGTCATAAGCTTGGCTAGACCTAAGCCTCTCATCAATTTGGTGATCTTTATTTCCAAGTCAAATTCTTGGATTCTATTAATCCATCTGCACCTTCTTCCTGTAACCTTAGATTGGGACAAAATATCCTTAACTGCAGCATGTGGAACATAAGCAGTGACTTTTTCATTCACAAGGTATGGCCTGAAAGCCTTAACAACTTTAACTAAAGCATAAGCCTATTTTTCCATAGTTTCATACCTTAATTCTGCTGCTTGCAAAGACTTGCTATAGAAAGCTATGGGATGTTCATATCCCTCATTATCTTTTTGTAACAAAACTGCAACTACTGTATGGTATGAAGCAAAAGAGAATATAGAAAAGGGCTTACTATAATCAGGAGATTTCAGCACTGGTGCTTCCTGAATGGCCTTTTTAATTTCATCAAATACCCTTGATGCTTCTTGGTCCCAGCATAATGTTGTATCCTTCTTAAGCAATTTCACAATGGGCTTCACTATCTCTACAAAATTTGTAATGAATCTTCTAACAAAATTAACCTTGCCCAAAAAAGATTGGATACCTTTGACATTTTTTGGTGCAGGCACATTGTTTATTGCCTCAATTCTTTCAGGGTCTATTCTTACCCCTTCCTTAGAAACAATATGCCCCAATATTTTTCCTTCACTGACACCTAAATGACACTTCTTGGGATTTAATGACACACCAAACTCCAAAGCCTTATTGAACACCTTTTCCAAATGTCCACAGTGGTCGTTGGCCTTTTTAGAGAAACAAGTTAAATCATCCTGATAAACCACCATGATAATGTTGATGAATTCTTTAAAGGCTACATCCATAGCTCTCTGAAATGTAGCTCCAGCATTTTTTAGTCCAAATGGCATTCTTACATAGACATATGTTCCCCATGGAGTAGTGAAGGCAGTTTTGAATTGTTCAGTTTCCTTCACCAACACTTGATTGTATCCTGAAAAACCATCCATCATGGACAAAACATCACAACCAATTACTCTCTACAGCATGGCTTCCATATTGGGGGAAGAGTACATATATTTTAAAGAAGAAACATTTAAATTTCTAAAATCCACACACAATCTTATGTCCCCATTTTTCTTTCTTACTGGGACCAAATTGGAGACCCATGAAGATTGTCTTATAGGTTTGATAATCCCCCCTTCTCTTAACTTAGTCAATTCTTGCTGCATCTTGGTTTCTAATAGGGGGTTAATAAGTCTCTGCTTTTGTCTGAAAGGCTTAGCATCTAGAAGTAAAGGGACTTCATGCTGAAACAAGTCTTGTCTATACGCCTTTAGGTCTTCATAAGACCAAGCAAAAACATGTTTATATCTCTTCAATAAATTAATAAGATTAGTTTTGACATGAGAGGGTAATTTCTTCCCAATGTATACTAACTTAGGGGATGATTTAGTCCCCAAGTTCACCTCCTCCAATTCTTCTAACTTGGTGGTAGACTGCTGATGCAGGTGACTATCATTGTAGCTAAACATACTCTCTAGCTCTACCAACCCTTTAGGTATCTCATTTGTTTCCAACTAGACCAAGTCATTTCCGAACACTGTTTCCTTGTTGTCAACCACTTCCACCAATGCATTGCAATCAATCTTATGTCCATCATAATCATCAACACATTGAATGAACCTAAGAATATCTTCATCATCGGCAAAAACTTGCCAATTATACACATTATCAGGGATGGCAGGCCTAGATTTTATTTCCACAGTGGATATGTCGGTTAGTGTTGCATCATCATTTTTCAATGCAACATTAGCTAAAAATTCTGCCATGATATTCTTTGATCTCTCTATCCAATTAATAGAAAATGCACTAAAATGCTCAATGACATCCCAAACTGCATGTTTATATCTCTTTAACCTATCATTTTTGGATGCATATTTGGATCTTACCTGAGAGACAACCAATTTTGAATCTCCTAAAACTTTCAATAGTTGTATCCCATGCCTCTTTGCAACTTCAAGCCCCAATAACAAAGCTTCATATTATGCAGTATTGTTTGTGCACTGAAAGGCTAATAGAAAAGAATATTTAAAAGTTATACCTGATGGGGATACAAAAAGGACTCCTGCTCTAGACCCTTCTTTGGAGCAAGCTCCATCAAAATACATCTACCATAAACCATGCTGTTGTGATTCTAATTCAATCACAAAGGACTCAGTATTCTTCAACTGGGGTAAAATTGGTTGCATTCTAAAATTATCAAGATCAACATCTATCATACAATTAAGCATGTTAGGATCCACCTTTTCAATTACTCTAGGAGCACATGGTTCTCTGTACAACTTGACATGATTCCCATTGATTGGGATGGTGGAATAAGATAAATCTAATTGGACATTTCCTCCTACTGCCTGGATAACAACATGCCATAATGGGGCTTAGTGTTAGTAACAATAACATCCATTTTGTAAGTTGCCTCAGAAAATGCTACTATCTTCACTTCAACATCTCTCATTGTACCTATCATAGGTACTTCTCTATTATCCATAGCATAGAATTTTCCATATACAATAGTTATTGACAGTCCTAGTTCTTTCATAACACCATAAGGCATTAAATTAGCAGCTGCCCCTGAGTCTATCATACAATTTTTTATCAGCCGATTATTCACTAACAAAGTAATATAAAAAGGATCTACCTGTGAAGGCTCTTGAGTAATAGTGGTTCCAACATAAACCTCTGGGGTTTGGAACTCCTCATCCTTTCCATTTTTAACTGAACTGGTGGGTAGGACTGTTTCACTGTTAGATATATTAGAAAACAAAAACAAGGCAGCATCCCTATGTTCTTTTATTTTCAGTAATTCTATTAATGGGACAGTAACTTTCATCTGTGTAAGAGCCTGAGCCATATCAAATGTGGAATTTCCGCCCAACTCAACATTAGTTTTAATTCTTTCTACCTTAGGCTGACTCACCCTTTTTGTTGTGGCAGCTCCTTGTATATCATTGGTACTTTTATCATCTGCACTCTTGGGTGCATCTTTAATTTGCTCTTTCTTTTCTTGACCAATTTGAGGGGAAGTGGTACTACTTGTAGCCTTTTTCTGAAGAACCTCTTTTATAAACATAGAACCTGGTTCACCCTGATCACTATCCCTTTTAGTGCTCCTTAGATTATAATTGTGATTTGCCTTAGCTATAGCAGCTTTAGTGAAATTTTTTACTTCTTCCTCACTAGGCCTTCTAAGATGAACTTCTTCATCTTCAATAGTTACCACATTCAAAGTAGGATGCCAATCCAGTGTCAGTTATCCTTGAAAAGACCTTTCACTATCCAACACATCGCTAAATTCACTTTGTATAGATTCCTCATCACTTTCTACAATGGTCTCAAACATGTTAATGTCAGGCTCAGCTTCTTGTCTCATGGATTCTTCAAGGGCTTGAGCTACTACACACTGATGAGGAGAATGTGGCTCATCAAAAGCAATACACCAAGGAGTGTTTTCTATATTATGGACATTTTTCCCTTTTAAGGGATCTGGGGTATCCTAACTCTAAGCATTTTTAGCCTTCTCATTCTGCGGCTTGCCATCTTTCCAGTTGGTATTATAGGGCATATCATGCATCCTAGGGGGTCTATCTTGCCAATTATAATGAGGCTTATTGTTTTTATTTACCTTGGCAGTTAGATCCTTCATAGTAGTAACCAAATTTTCTATCTTGTCTTCCTCCTTAGCAACTTTTTTGGGTTGTTGTTTTGTTTCCTACCATAGCCTACCATCAGTTCTCCTTCGTAACTTTCCGGATGCTTTCCTATTTCTCTCCACATTAAGAGCAATTCTAAATGCATCTCTTAGGCTATGTGGATTTTTATCCCTTAAGATATAAGCCATCTAAGAATCAAATGCATTATAATAGGTGTTTAGACACATGTTATCATCTAACCTCATCACCTGATACAATCTATGCATGGCTTTCTGAAATCTTGCATTGAAATCAGTAACCATTTCATTATCAGATTTTCTAATGTTATTAAACTCATTGAGCATGAAGCTCACATTAGTTTTGTCACTGTATTATTCTTGAAAACAATTCTTAAAGTCCTCCCAAGACCCAATGCTATTAGCTGGGAGACTTCTGTACCAATCTCTTGCATCATCTACCAGGGACTGAACAAATAATTTCATTATAACATCTTCATCCTCTATCTCATAATCATTTATCAAGTCCCCAAAAGATTTTAAATGCTCCTCAGCACTAATTGCATTATTTCTAGCAAATTTATGGAGTCTATCCCTTAACTCAGTGGGAACATGGTTGGGATATCCGGAGATCCCATCAAAAAACAATTGCCTATACTGCTCTAAATTGATGGGTCTCCTTTGGAAAGGGTTAACAACATTATTATTACCCATGTTCATTCTGACATTGGGGATCAGGGTCTGAGAGATTTGGTTATGTTGATTGTTTACAGGGGCTTGACTAACTGTTGTTGTGTTGACAGGAACAGTATGCTGAATTTTAACTGGGGGGAGGGAAATTTGCTGAGAATCAGGCTTACTGAGATCTTTTGAAGGAAAAATGATAGGGGGAGCTTTAAGATAACTAATTTTTCTTTTAACTTCCTAGTTAGCCGCTTCCAACTCAACTTTCTCTAACTCCATTTGCAGATCCTCTTTTTCCTGCCTCATTCTTTCCATCTCTCTCTCATGTGCTGGTAGTCTATGAGAGATTTCCTCTGTATTTCTAGATCCAGTTCCATCATCTACCCACTTCTGCTTCCCTTTATCAACATTATTCTTAGGAGGTTGTGGATCACTAAGCACTTCCCTATTTGGTTGGATTACTGACCTATATGCTGGCTTGGCCTTAGGGATCAAAATTTCTCTAATCACAGGACCTTCATCATCACTTTTTTCATTTTCTTGGGCCAACAACTCAAGATCAGCTATCTGTCTAAGAAGCCTATCTCTCTCCATTAGTTTTTCTTTGACTTCTTTTTCCCTATTTGCTTCCTTTTGGGCTCTTAAGGAGATTAAGTGATGAACCTTTATATTTAAATCTTCTATTTCTTGTGACACTTTATCTTCATCAGGGAAATTCTCCTCAGAGTCAGATACATTAACTTGGTCTATATCAATCAAGCTGATGTTTCCATCAACTGTTCTAGGCACAGAATGTCTGATTGCATTTGAACTAGACCTATCTCTCCTAGAAAGGCTAACATGAGATATATCTTGATCTAAAGCATGAACATTATCTATATTTCCAAATAATCCAGAATGGAAACCTAATATATCATGTTCAAATTCTCTGGAAGAAGAATTAGATTTTGCATAAACAGGTCAATCAGGTACCTTATCGGTATTGTTGTTTTTTTTGCACCCAAGCAGCATTTGATGGTTCATGGAGTACTGATCTCTTTTGACCTCTTCATGACTATTCAGGCAAACCTTCTTGCAAGGTTTCACGAGGATGTTTCTTCATGAATGATCTGGTGTTTTTTCCTCCTTGCATTATGCTTGTCTCCCTTTTAGAATTATATTTATTTCACAAGGATTGGTTACAAAATGACAGAGGTGCCACCCACAAGACTATGGGAAATATGAAAACAAGCTTTGAATAAAATGTTCCAAATCTTCAGACCAAAATCATATATCGAAAGAAATAGAGGGAAATTCCAAATAGAGACTTCCAGACACCACTGCTATATTCACTGAAGCACCAATCTATTCCACAAACACACAATGATTTTCCTTATAAATTTAAGCACATTTGCATTTGGATTCTCACTTTGACTCTCCCCAGTAGAGTCATCACTTTTGTTGTCCTCAAAATTTGATTCCCCTTCAAACTTCTTATAATAAAAGAATAACTCTGTGTGTGAGAGAGAAGACAAGGAGAAGGAAATTCCAGAACAACATATGACAAGGTTTGATTAACCTTCTACACTTCGAACTTGTCCAAAGTTCAAGTGGGTATACCTTTTTGTGAACCGAGTTCAAACTTTTAAAAGACAAATCCACAGTAAACCAGTCTAAAAACCAGTGGATCTTATCACCTTAAAACCAACTAAAACAAAGAAATAAAACTTGTACTCATGTTCAGTATTGACCTACAAGCTGTGTAAAAATACAACCACAATAGATACCAGTGCCTTATATAGGCTATAGAGTCATCTAAGTTTAGACAATACTCCCACAATCAAATATCCCCACACATCCTATCAGCTCTGCTTCTACAGATCCCCACATATGCCTAACATACGTAAGAATTTCACTCATACCAAACCAAACTGCATTTATCACATTCAAAGTATCCCACAAAGAATTTACTGGTAGAAATGACTCCCGCATATTTAATTCTCCTCCTGAAGAGAAAAGCTAAGAAGCACATCTACTTGAAAACGCCTTACAACCCATATTCAAAAGGAATAACCCTAGATTACTTAGAATGAAATAGTAAATATTTGCAAAACATACTTGAAGACAACACAAAGTTTAAGCTCAAAACCGATGGTCTGTGTATTGATATTATTTCAGAAAGTATTACAAAAACATTTGAATGTTCTCCATTAAGACTTAGAAAAAAGCTCAGATAAATTTCTGCAACGTTTTCTTACAATTCCTTGCGATCCTTTTTTACTAGTCTTGGTATCCAGTTATAATAACATGGATGCATACATAGCTTCAGACTTTCCTAGGGAGATTGTTACAATCATTACTTCTCTCATGAAGTAGTTACAAAACCTTTTCCAAATGCGGTTACAAGTCCTTTTCAACATCCACGGCTTCTTCTAATTGTTGCTCTATTGCAACTTCTTCTAACTGCTCTACATCCAGCACTGCATATTTTCTTGTCCATTCTTGGTATACATCATCAGCTGGCCACAAGAAGTTAATCACTTTTCCCTTTGTCTTGGCTAATCTTTTCCAAGAGTTCCTGATTTTGTTAACCTATGAATTTAGAAAACCATAATGAGATTTGATTTTCTCAATCTCTTCAATTGTTTTGATAAATATGGAGGCATCCTCTTAATTCATAATTCCTTTTATTCTTAATGACAATTTGGTTTCTAATTCCTTAAGCCATATTCGTTTGTCCTTTAATTGAGTTGGACTGGCAAAACCCCCTGGGAGTAATTCAAAAATCTGATTAGTGTACTCTTTCTTGTACAAGTTGATCTTTCTATCTGCATTATCTACTCCTTCTGCTAACTTTACTAAATCCTGTCATATCATTAGTAGATTTAATAATGGGGTTAGCCCCTGCCTCATCATAGGATACACAAATAAGTTCTATATCCTGTTCTCTAGGTTTCCATTTGTCAAAAATAGGCATTAGAACAACCTTGTCTCCATTTAGTTCATTCCACATGTCCAAAATCTTACTCATGTTATTTTACATTAGTGAGGACCCTATGGTGTCAGCAAAACTCAAAATTGTAGCCCTTACTCTCTCTTCATATTTCTTTGCATACAAGGCTTGAGCCTGTTTTAGCTTCTCCAATTCATGGGGAGTGATCTCAATCAACTGGGAACTAGAAGGTGTTGGAGATGGTGGGAATTCAATAATGGGGCTGGTAGGTGGAGGCCTTGCAGGAGAAGAGGAGATCATCAATGTTGAGGACTCACCTTGATGGTATTATCCTACCAACTGATTTTGTAGCTTGGCAATGATGATATCTTTACCCCTTACCTCTTCTTTAGTACTGTTATAAGCTTTCAAAACTGTCTCCAACTTAACTTGGAGATCTACTTTTTCCTTCACCTCTCTTTCTGCTACTGCAACACTAAACTTTGCAGTCTCTAGAATAGTGCTAGCAGCTTCTATCACCCCAGTGCTTTGTACTCTTTTCACTATCATTCCTCGTAGGCAGCTTGATCCTGGGGCATCTTTCTTCTTTCTATTTTCATCTCTTTTTAGAGACCACATGACCAGGGAAGCATTGTCCTTGCTAAAGGTGACTCCTTCCATAGGCTTGGTCTCCTTCCTTACTGCCTCTAAAACCAAGGCATCTGCTATATCCCATTCAAGGAGAATGAGTACACCAGTCTTTTCTATCATGTCTCTACCCTATTCAGGAGTGATGGTCTTGAACTCAGTGACCATTTCTTGCTTTATTTCTTCCTCCACCACAGCTGGATCCTTGTGGGGCTGCTCACTCTTCCTCTTCTCACATCTAGCATTGAAATGATCAATATTATGCTTCCACATGAATTGCATGAAAGCTCCTGATGTGACAAAGTTGTTATCAGCCAAGAAATATTCACTGGCTTGTTTAACATCAGGATCTAGCTCTTGGCCTTGGAACTCATCAATAGTTATATTCATTTCAGCATTAAGGGGCTCTTCGGGCATTCCCTCTTCTACTTCATCATAGGTGTAGGCTATCTCCCCAAGGCTACCTAATTGTAGCAGTTGTTCAACTGCTACTTGTTCATATCCTACATGAATAGGGGATTGAGATGGGGAATACAATGGTTCATCAAATTGTACTTCCTTTCCCATTCTTTGCCTCTTGGGACTCTCCTGAATGTCAATAATTTCTTGTATTTTTCTCTTACCTTTTGAAGTTGAAGGCTCCCCTCTTGTTGGTACTAACACACTGTATTTGGACCTTTTATGTAACACATAATCCCCTAGAGGGATTGTTTTGGTAGATGTAGACCTAGTTAAAACTAGTTTGGCCTTCTCAGGATTATTTTTAATCACATCCTCAAAACAAAGAATTAAGAATTTTACCTTTTCTTCAAAGGGGTGGAAACTGGACAATGGATCATAGCTAGTGTCAAATTGGTGCACAAGATCTAAGGCCTTCTTGTAGGCCACCCATTTCTCTTTCCTCAACTCTTGCTCATCCAAATTGAACTCATTCCTGATTAGGTCCTCAGGGAATTGAATTTGGTGAGGTCTACCTCTGCATACTGCCCTTTTCCTAAACATGCCATTGAAGAAATCTTAAGGGTCAACACACCTTGAAACTACTATTGATAAATGATAGGGTTGAAGGAAATCTTCAAAACACTTCCAACCTCCTTTAGTTATCACAAATTGATGTGGTATAGTTATTGTAGGGAAAATGGTCCCTTTACCTCTACCTATTAGCTCTACCTCTTGCACACTTCCAATCTACTTGAGGACTTCTATAATTCCTATTTTTAATGGAACCTGATATGGCAATAAGAATGGAGTGCCTCTGAAACCATACACTCTAAAAACTGTGCAAACAGGGTATAAGTACATATCTCCCCAATTATGAGCAACTTTTATATCCTCAACAAATTCCTTTGGCCTAAGGAATTCTAAAAGAGCTTTTGGGACCCTTGGATTTTTTGAGCATAAAAGAGTCCTGATCTTGGATGCAAAGAACTTATCAAACCTTAAGTAGCTAGCATCTTCTCTCTCCCATGACATCACCACAACTGAACGCGCATCTTCTCTCCATCCTTTTCTTTTATTAGATCCATTCCATTTGCAAAGTAATCTACACCCTTAAATAAAAATAGGTGCAAGAGGAGGGAGTACCATCCAAAAGGCCTGTCCACTTTTCCATTTTTAATACCTATCAAACCTTCATGGATGGCATCAGTGATATAGGGTGCATAATCAAATGTCACTGCTAGAGAAGGATTTAAAATTTGGGCAATCATTAGCATGTAATGGGTTGGCATATTAGCTTCAACATCCTCTCCAAAGATTTGACAAAGTGACTAGTATAATCCCTTCGCTCTCAGAGTGAATAGATTTAAAGAGAAAGGCTCCATAGTGTTGGGTCCTACAACAGATAATCCACCTATTTTAACAAAGAATTCCTTGAGAGGCCCATTCCTAAGGTGATTCCTCTGTGCATTGTAAGCCTGAGCCAATGATTTGAAATTGATGGGTTCCAAATAGTTTGACACTTCACTAAGCCCAAATGCATTTCTGAACTCCTCGTCATTAATCTCAATGAGGATTTTTCCCAATATGTCCCTAGTACTCTTTGTAATTGGGTCATAATTGAGTGCAACTTGAGTTAAAAGGTCCACATCCATGAACACTCCAGGAACTACCAATTTGCCTACATCTAACTCCCAAATGCTATTCATTGGGGCTGGGGAATGTCTCATGTTGAACCCGACCTTGAAAAGACCTAACCCAGACAATCCTATCTATGGATCTCTCAACTAGTTGCCTTTGTCATATAATCTATCTCCTATTCTTAAATGAGGAGCTTTTGGCACTAGCTCTTTAACCTTAGCTTCCACATTAGTTAAAATGGTTAATTGCTCCAGGAAATCATCACAGATTGCCCTCTCTTGATAATTAATTTTCCCTGAGAACTCCCTTTTAGGTGCCATCTCAATAATACTATGCAAGTAGATTAATTGATAGCCACAGTAGTTCTATAACAAATCAAAAACCCCAATTCAAACAAACTGTCAAGTAATTGCTAAGCAAGAGTACGAGAGAACCTATTCTTGGCTTGAAGAAAACTACTCTGCACCCGCTTCTTCACAACAACTCTTCGAAATGATGCCTTCATTTATTTGATGTGAGACCATATATGGCAATCGGGCTCTTAACTGCAACATTGATACCGCATGCTTTGACCATCCCTTCAGAATTTAATTTATAGAAGAATTCAAAAATTTCGTTCCAATGGGTCATAACACACTTGTGTATTTTCTTTTCCGCTCTTTCGCTATTTCGTAGAGCATAACATCCTTGCACGTTCATCTAGCAAAGCTGTGCTGGGCATTAGATCATATCAAACTTGCATTTCCCTTACCCTTTTACCTTCCTCATCTGTCAATGAGCAAAAAATCCTTTCACTACTTCGCAGACAGTAGCCAACGTGCACTTTAACCCAGTGAAGCCACGCTAGCCATCCGTTTGGATGGAACCTAATCGGTCTTGATCTTTGTTTGATCTCATTACCTTAATGTCGGGCCCTACCTTCTTTTCACCACTTTGTGGGCTTTAACCCTCGAGCATTTTCCTTTCACAAAGCCGCGCCAAGCATTAGATGGAACTCTAACTAGTCGACCTTTAACTCTAATCGGGACCGTCAACCTTTTAAACTAACCGCGCCTCATCTTGACAGCTAACGGTTTTTCGCTATTTCATAGAGGTTAATCCACTTCCATCTTTGGGTCATGAAACAAAGAGAAGTGTTGGATCAGTCTTTAGATGAATGCATTTTAAGTGGGCCCTTTATCCAGGTATTACTTACCCCACTTGTTCATTGGTTAGCAAATGCCACGTGGCACTCGGTCATTAGCCCTGGAAGCTCCTTTGGGTTCAGTTCTAAGCCAGCCACGTGTCTTACTTCATTATTCCCACATAACCACCGGTTACACATAGGCGGGCCCTCAATCACCTTTTAAAACCACGTGTCACTTGACACATCATCATCGAGCCCCGCAAAGAGCAGCAACTATCATGCCACGTCATGCCCTCATGTGACTTCCATCTATCTTTCGCTACTTCATGAACACTAATCTCTGGTTGGTTTAAAGCCACGAAACAACAAGAACCATTGGATCAAAACAGAGTTGATCATCTTTTATCTTCATGCCTTGCCTGCTCTTTGGGCCCACCGGCCTTTAATCCTCAAATTTAATTCATTAAACACTTTGATTTTTGGCCACATGTCACTTTCTTACTTGCTATTTAAAACATCTGGACTGCTCACTTGGAGTGCCATGTCTTTTTCACCACTTCACGAAAGCTATTTTCTGAGCATCTTCATCTTGCGAAACTGCACTGGCCGTTAGATCTCAGGGACCTACATATCTGTTATGCCTCTTATAGACCTCCTCGCCCAGGCCCACCAACTTTCACCATTTCATGAAGAGTAAACTACAAGCATCTCTCGGTCATGAATCAACACGGGCCATTGATCTTTTTCAAAACTGACCACCTTTTAGACAAAGGAGAATTCTTCACCGTTGGGTCCCACCAAACTTTTTCTCCATTTCATGAAAGGTAACTTACTTGCTTATTTTGGCTGTGAATCAATGCGAGCCGTTGGATTCAAAATGAGATGGAGTCTCGTTAAGCTGGCCGCCAATGCACGCGGTCAAGCTTGATTTTTCCTTTTGCTATTTCGCATAGCTTAACACACCAGCAACTTTGCCTAATGAAACAGTGAAAGGTGTGGATTTATCTGAGAGTTACGCGATACTTACGGGTCCCGACAACATTTAGGAAAAGGCATAAGAGATAGGCATAAATTTTACAATTATTTAACGACCGCCTAGGCAAGTAACAAGGGGGGGGACACCTTATACCACTTAAGGACCCATTACGTAAATGAATAAAGTAATGCAAAAATAGAAGCCAGAGGGTTTTTTATCAGACATTTGAGCGATTAAAAACTAAACCCTTAACCCTTAAAGACCTAGAACAAATTTGAAGCAACTAATAGCATACCTGACTGAAAATTTTCAAAGCTTAGCAAATCATGGGAAAAGAAAACCCATTTCTTAAACAATGATAACACAACAGACCCAAATAAGCTTTTACCTCAACATGCCTCATTCCCTCTAGTCAAAATATAGTCAACCCTACCCATGAGTACTGTTCCATTTAATCAAGTCCCTATTACCAATCAAAGTAACCAAGTCCCTCCAACTCATGGTCTTAATGTGAGAATGAACATGGGTAATAACCCTACTGGGAACCAGTTCTAGAGAAGACCCATTAATCTGGAGTTGTACATACAACTTTTCTTTGAGGGAATCCCAGGGTACCCTAACCATGCTCCTACCGAATTGAGGGACAGGCTTCACAAGTTTGCTAGCAATAATTCTATAAGTGCAGAAGAGCACCTAAAATCTTTTGGTGACCTGGTAAATGATTATGAGATTGTAGATGAAGATGTCCTCATGAAATTATTTTTACAATCCTTGGTGGATGATGCAAGGGATTGGTACAGAGGTCTGCCCATAAATAGCATTGGTTTTGGGGAGGACTTTAAGAATTGCTTCCAAGAGCACTATGGTGATAAAATGAAAGTGAGCTTTATGCTCAACGAGTTCAATAACATTAGGAATTCTGATAATGAAATTGTCATAGATTTCAATGCAAGGTTTCAAAAAGCAATGCATAGGCTTTACCAAGTGATGAGACTAGATGATAATATGTGTCTGAACACTTACTATAATGCTTTTGATTCTAAAATGGCTTACATTCTGAGGGATAAAAACTCACATAGTCTGAGAGATGCTTTTAGAATCGCCATAAATGTATAAAGTAATAGGAAAGCATCTGGAAAGGTGGGAAGGAGGACCGATGGTAGACTATGGCAAGAATAAAACAATAGCCTAATAAGGTTGCCAAGGAAGAAGACACAATAGAAAAGTTAATGACTGCTATAAAAGATCTTACTACTAAGGTAAGTAATAATGACAAACCTCATTATAATTGGCAAGATAGGCCTCCTAGATTACATGATATACCATACAACACTACTTGGAAGGATGGCAAACCTCAGAATGGTAAGTTAAAGAACATACAAAATCAGGACACCCCAGACCCTTTAAAGGGAGGAAACGTACATAACATGGAAAATACTCCTTGGTACATGGCCTGTGATGGGCCACATTCTCCTAATCAGTGTGTTGTAGCTCAAGCTCTTGAAGAATCAATGAGAAAGGAGGGTGAGCCTAATATCAACATGTTTGACACTATTGCTGAAAGTGATAATGAGTCTTCACAAAGTGAACCTAGTGGGTGTGATGCACTAAGTTATAATGAATGTTATCAAGGGTGGCTGAAAATTGATTGGCATCCCACTTTAAATGTGGTAACCATTGAAGATGAGGAAGTTCATCTCAGAAGACCTAGTGATGAAGAGGTAAAAAATCTTACCAAGGCTTCCATAGCCAAAGCCAAGCATAACTACAATTTGAGAAGTAGTAAAAGGGATGGAGATTAGGATGAACCTGGCTCCTTGTTT
The DNA here is from genome assembly GCF_030272615.1 of Cryptomeria japonica. Lineage (NCBI taxonomy): Eukaryota > Viridiplantae > Streptophyta > Pinopsida > Cupressales > Cupressaceae > Cryptomeria > Cryptomeria japonica. Next base: position 614,740,173 of record NC_081410.1, on the reverse strand, counting down.
ATGAAAGAAGTATCTCAGAAAAAGACAGCAAGCAATAATGCTCTGCCTCAAGATTGTCATACAAAAGGTGACCAATCCAAAGATGTAACCAAAAGTGTAGATAATAGAACTACTGGTGATTTACAAGGGACTGCTACAGCTAAAAAGGCAGGTCAGCCTAAAGCAGAAAAGAACAAAATTAATACTGAGCCAATTTTAAGTTCCACTTTTGATATGACCTAGGCTTTGACCCAAATGAAGGTTATAGTCCCATTGGTAAAACTACTGAAAATAAAGGAACATAGAAAAGTTGCTCTCTCTTTACTTTCTAATATATCAAATAACAGTGCAGCGTTGCCTACAAGTACCATGAAGGATGAAAAGGATCATGAGCTGCAAACTCCAGAGATATATGTGGGAACTACTATTACACAAGAACCTTCATAGGTTGATCCTTTTTATGTATCTTTGTTAGTGAGTAATAGGTTAATTAAAAATTGTATGATAGACTCCGGTGTTGCTGCAAATGTGATGCCATTTGGTGTCATGAAGGAGTTGGGATTATCAGTAAGTACCATTTATGGGAAGTGCTATGCTATGGATAATAGAGAAGTACCTGTGGTAGGTACAATGAAAGATGTGGAGGTAAAGATAACAGCATTTTCTGAAGTAACATATAAGATGGATGCCATAGTAACTGATACAAAACCTCATTATGGCATGCTATTATCCAGACAATGGGCTACAATAGTGGGAGGAAATTTTTAGTTAGATCTTTCATATGCTACAATCCTAGTAAATGGAAGCTAGGTTAAGTTGTATAGAGAACCACGTGCTCCTAGGGTAATTGAGAAGATAGACCCTAATAGGTTGAATTGTATGATTGATGTGGATCTTGATAACTTCAAAGTACAACCAATTCTACCTCACTTGAAAAATATTGATCCTATTGTTAATGAATTGGAATCTCAGCAACAAGGTTTATGGCATATGTACTTTGATGGAGATTTCTCTAAGGAAGGATCTAGAGCAGGAGTTCTTTTTATGTCCCCATTAGGTATGACTTTCAAATACTCTTTTCTGTTAGCTTTCTAGTGTACAAATAACACAACTGAATATGAAGCTTTGTTATTGGGGCTTGAAGTTGCTAAGAAGCATGGAATTAAGTTGTTAAGAGTATTTAAGGATTCACAATTGGTGGTTTCTCAGATAAGGTCTAAATATGCATCCAAAAATGATTGTTTGAAAAGATATAAACATGTTGTTTGGGATGTGATCGAGAATTTTTGTGCATTTTCTATTAACTAGATAGAAAGATCAATGAACATCATGGCTGATTTCTTAGCTAATGTTGCATTAAAGAATGATGATGTAACATTAACTGGTGTATCTACAATTGAGATAAAAGCTAGGCCTTCTATTCCTGATAATGTATATAACTGGCAAGTGTTTGCGGATGATGAAGATATTCTTAGATTCATATAGTGCATTGATGATTATGATGGACAAAAAATAGATTGCAATGCATTAGTAGAAGTAGTGGAAGATAGAGAAACTGTGTTTGGAAATGACATGGTCCAGTTGAAAACCAATGAAATCCCCAGAGGATTGGTAGAATTGGAAGGTATGTTCAGTCACAGTGATATCCATTTGCATCAACAGTCAACCACCAAATTAGAAGAATTGGAGGAAGTAATTTTAGGGATAGAATCATCCCCTAAGTTGGTGTATATTGGGAAGAACTTGGCTCCTCACATTAAGGCCAACCTCATTAAATTATTGAGAAAGTATAACATGTTTTTGCTTGGTCTTATGAGGACCTGAAGGCATATAGAAAAGATCTATTTCAACATGAAGTCCCTTTGCATCTAGATGCTAAGCCTTTTCGATGGAAGCAAAGACCTATCAACCCCCTTTTGGAAACCAAAATGCAACAAGAGTTACCCAAGTTGAGGGAAGGGGGGATCATTAAACCTATAAGAAATTCATCATGGGTGTCTAATTTATTCCTAGTTAGAAAGAAGAATGGGGACATAAGGCTTTGTGTTGATTTCAGGAATTTGAATGTTGCTTCTTTGAAAGACAACTATTCTTCCCCCAATATGGAGGCAATGTCGCAAAGAGTAACTGGGTGTGATTTGTTGTCCATGATGGATGGGTTCTTAGGATATAATCAAGTATTGGTGAAAGAGTCCGAACAGTTCAAGACTGCTTTTACCACCCCTTGGGGGACGTATGTATATGTAAGGATGCTATTTAGTTTAAAAAATGTTGGAGCCACTTTTCAGAGAGCAAGGGATGTAGCTTTCAAGGAATTTATCAACATCATCATTGTTGTATACCAAGACAATTTAACATGTTTCTCTAAAAGGGAAGATGACCACTGCGGGCACCTAGAAAAGGTTTTCAACAAAGCTCTTGAGTGTGGTGTTTTCTTAAATCCAAAAAAGTGTCATTTTGCAGTTACTGAAGGGAAGTTGCTTGGGCATATCATCTCCAAGGAAGGGGTTAGAATAGATCCTAAAAGGATTGAAGCCATAAACAATGTAACTGAGCCAAATAATGTCAAAGGTATTCAATCTTTCTTGGGCAAGGTGAGTTTTGTTAGATGGTTCATTGTTAAATTTGCTGAAATAGTCAAACCTATTGTTAAGTTGCTTAAGAAAGATGCAAAGTTTTATTGGGATGAAGAAGCTGCAAAGGATTTTGGTAAAATTAAAAAGGCTATTCAGGAGGCACCAGTGTTGAAGTCCCCTGATTATAGTAAGCCCTTTTCATTGTTCTCTTTTTGTTCTTATCATACAATGGCTACAATCCTTCTTCAAAAGGATGCTGAGGGATATGAACACCCTATTTCTTTTTATAGAAAATCTCTGCAAGTTGCAGAGCTGAAATATGAAATCATGGAGAAGAAAGCATATGCTTTGCTTAAAGATGTAAAAGTATTTAGGTCATATCTTGTGAATGCACAAATAGTTGTTTATGTCCCACATGCAGTTGTCAAGGACATCTTATCTCAGTTCGAGGTCACTAGCAAGTGGTGCAGGTGGATAACTCAGAATCTAGAGTTTGATCTTGAAATCAAGATTACTAAATTGGTAAGAGGGTTAGGTCTTGCTAAGTTGATGGCTGAATCAAATATCCTTGATGTTGAAGTTAACAATGTTGAAATTGAGAATATCATGGTCACAAGTATTGAAACACAGCCCTGGTATTCAAAAATAGTACATTTTTTGAGGGATGCAGCATACTCAGAGGGAATGACTCCTAACTAGAGAAGGAGATTGAAACTGAAGTCTCAAAAGTATGTCCTTATTTAGGGTGATCTATATTGGTGAAATAGAGATGGGGCATTGTTGATGTGCTTAGATAAATCCCAGGCTAGAAGGATGCTAACTGAAATGCATAATGGAGTATGTGGAGGCCACTACTCTGCTAAGACCACAACTGGCAAGATAGTCCGGGCTGGATACTATTGGCCTACTTTGTTCAAAGATGCCCATGAGCATGTCCCAAGGTGTGACCCATGCCAAAAAATTTCTTCCAAGTTAAAGTACGAAGGAGCTTTTCCCCTTAACCCAGTTACAGTGGAAGCCCCTTTTGTCTAGTGGGGCATTGATTTTATTGGGGAAATAGTTGAGAAGTCAGAAAGAGGTCACAGATGGATCATAGTGGTCACTGATTACTTCACTAAGTGGATTGAGGCTATACCTACTAAAAGATCCACTAGTAAATTTGTCATTGAATTTCTGATGGATAATGTTATAACAAGATTTGGTGTTCCTATGAAACTGATAATGGACAATGCCATGAGCTTTAGATCAAAGGAATTCATTGAATTTTGTACCAGCCATGGAATAATCATGTCTTATTCTTCACCATACCATCCAAAAGGTAATGGACAAGTAGAATCCAGCAATAAAACCCTTTTGAATATTATTAAGAAAATCCTTGAGGAGAACAAAAGGTCTCAGGATTAGAAATTAAAATTGGCCTTATGGGCAGATAGGATTACTGTTAAGAAAGCAATTGGTGTATCACCATTTGAATTGGTTTATGGCACACAAAATAGGGTGCCAGTCAATAAAATTCTCCCTTTATATAAGTTCCTACAAGTTGAGGAGTTGGAGTTGTCAGAAGCCATGGAAGACAGAATCGGTGGCTTGGTTCTTCAATGGAATGCAAGAGGACAAGTTAAGGGCAAGAACAGAAAATTTGAGTCATTATGGATGGGCCCTTCTATTGTTTGTTATCTTAATGGAAAATACTCATACTTCTTATAGACAATGAATGGTGAGGTGCAGGAATTCCCAGTGCATGGACAATTCCTGAAGCATTACTTCTCTTAAGTTTCAGAAGTCCACGCACAATAGGTTGTAGTTTGTACATAATTAGGTTTGCTTCTGTTGGTTTCTTTTGGGCTTGTTTTTTTTTGGTTTGTTCTCCATAGATTATGAATTCTTGTGTTGATCTTGCAATCAACCATCCCCAATCAGAGCCGCTATTATCACTATTTTTTATTATTGGGTGATTTTTGTTCTCTAATCCGCTAAAATCTGCAAAACAGTGCTTAGTTTCTTCATTCTTCCTCTAAGGGTTATTGGTCTAAGGGTTTAGGGTTTTTTCATTTCACCTTTTCCATCTTGAAATCCCTACATTCTATTTTCTTGTTACTTTTTCCACTTAGGTGGAAGGGCCAGTTCGTCATGAGAAGAGGTCCCCACCTTTAAGTTTTGCCTTAGGCGGGTCGTTAATAATGTTTTTAATTTTTCACCTTCTCTTAAGTTTTCATTTCTCTATCGGGCTTCGTAAAGATCATGCAAGTTCTAGTTGATCCAAGGATGCATGCGGTCTCGTAAAGGGAAGTAACCCAATGTTTACCTTTCGCAAAGTAGCGAAAGATTGGTGGGCCTAGCAGGTAAGCTAAAGAACGAGTTAAGGATCATGCATCTTGTTCATGATCTAACAGTTGTCGATGTCTCACAAAGGGAAGATGCATGAGGTTTATTCTTCACAAAGCTACGAAAGGATGGCAGGCCCCAAAGGTAAGCAGATCCCTTGGTTAAAGACCAAACATTTTCAACAAGATCTAGCAGTCGATACTATTTTGCATGGCAAAGATGCATGAAGTTTACCTTTCCCAAAGTAGAGAAAAGGCAAATGGCCCAAGGAAAGGGTGGCTTGCAAGATAAAAAAAGTGAATCTCTGAGAAGATCCAATGGTGCACATTTTTTTGCAGCCTAAAGTAACACGAAAATTACTCTTTGTGAAACACCGAAAAGGAGCTAGCGGATGAGGTGGCAATACCGCTGGATGTTCGACTATTTTAAAAGGTGATTATTCAATGGGACACATGGCTCCAACTAGATTTCAAGATCGGTCAGTTCGAAAAGGGGGCGGTGTTGATAAAATGCATGGTACAGTGAAACACGTGGCAGTTCGGATGTGGTGACTATCAGATTGCTTGGACAAATCAGTGATAGCCACATGGAAGATACTTAAAGGGAGTTTGCAGATGAGTGAATTTGCTAAGAGGGCTCACTTCAAAGACTAAAGAGACTAAAGACCAATCAACTTCAAGTTGATCGGGTGCCTCGCGCTGTTTCGCATGGTGAAGATGCGAGATGGTTACCTTTCACGAAGTAGCAAAGAACCACTAGCGGTGGTGGTCACGGTTCCTTGAATAGACAAGCAATCACTGTGAAGAATAATGGTCGAGTGGATAGTGGATGATCCAACGGTTAGTGTTGTTTCACATGGAAAAGATGCAAGATTTTTATCCTTCGCAAAGCAGTGAAATGAAGGCGAGGCCCATTTCTAAGAAGGATGACTTAGGTAAGGTAAAGAACGTGCACATCTTTCAGGATCCAATAGATTGCACTGTTTTGCAATGAAAAGATGCAAGATTTTTATCTTTCGCGAAGCAGCGAAAAGGAAAGACACTTAGAAAATTCTTCGTGATCCGTTGGAGCCATTTTTCAAATTCAATTATGAATTGATTGTCAAAGCATGTGGTTTAATGTTTCTATTCAGTGCTTGATTGCCATAATAAGCTTCACATCAGCTGAAACATTGGCGTCATTTTGAAGAGTCTTGCAGAGGAACTAGTGCGCAAAGTAAATTTCTTTAGGCAACAAGTAAGTTTCTGCATATTGCTTGACAGTTACAGTTTGAATTGGTATCACTGGATGCTTGAATTCTCATAAATTTGTCGAATTTTCAATTAAAATAACTATAATTCCAAGATGGCACCATGAAGAGATTTCACAGGGAAGGTAAATTATCAAGAGAGAACCATTTGTAATTAGTTTTTAGAGTAGTTAACTATGTCTACTAATGCTGCAACTAAGATGAAAGACTTGGTACCCAAAGCTCCCCGCTTGAGAATTGGCGACGGTTTGTATGACAAAGGGAATTGGTTAAGGGATTCTCAGATAGGAATATCAGGTTTGGGACTTTTCAAAGTGGGATTTAGCTAGAGAAACTCCCCTGCTCCAATGAATAGTATATGGGAGTTAGATGTTGGAAAGCTCATAGTCCCTAGGGTTTTCATGGATGTGGACCTATTAACCCAGATTGCAAATAAATACAACCCTGTTGCCAGATGTGTGAGAAATGTAAATGGGGGGTCCTTAATTGAAATAAATGATGATGAGTTCAGGAAATTTTTTGGGCTTAGTGAAGTATCAAATTACTTAGAGCCCATCAATTTTGAACACATTAGCAAAGGTGTATGAGGCTCAGAGAGATCACCTCAGAAGTAGCCCTCTGAAAGAATTTTTTGTCAAAATAGGAGGACTGACTATTGTAGGCCCTAGTACCATGGAACCCTTCTCTCTAAATCTATTTACTTTGAGGGCTAAAGGGATGTATTGGTCCCTATGTCAAATTCTTGGGGAAGATGCTAAAAAAACTATGCCAACCCACTATATGCTCATGATAGCACAAATTTTGAATCCATCTCTAGTAGTAACTTTTGATTTTGAACCTTATCTCACTGATGCCATTCATGAGGGATTGATGGGGATAAACAATGCTAAGGTAGATAGACCTTTGGGTGGTATTCTCTTCTTATGCACATGTTTTTATTCAAAGGTGCTAAATATTTTGCTAATGAAATGGACCTAATTAAGGAAAAGGATGGTGAGGAGATGCTCATTCAATTGTGGAGCACAATTTTGTCTTGGGATAGAGAAGATGCGAGCTACTTGAATTTTCATAGATATTTTGCATCTAGGCTTTAGGATCCTCTTGTGCCCATAGAACCCTAGGATTCCTAAAGCTCTCCTTGAATTCCTTAGGCATAAGGAATTTTCTTAAGATATTGAGATTATGCATAATTGGGGTGACATATATTTGTACCATGTCTCTATTGTGTTTAGAGTTTATGGTTTCAGAGGAACTCAAGATTTGCTCCCCTATCAAGTTCCATTGAAGATAGGAATTGTAGAGGTCCTGATGCAAATTGGAGGTTTGTAAGAAGCAGAATTGACAAATAGGGGGAAGGGAACACTTTTCCCAACTATCACCGTAGCACATCAATTTGCAATCACCAAGGGTGGTTGGACACATTTTGATGATTTCTTTCAACCCTACAGGTTGTCTATGGCAGTGGCCAGATTTGTTGATCCAAAGGATTTCTTTAATGGCATGTTCAAGAAGAGAGCCATATGTAAAGGTAGAGCACACCAATTCCATTTTCCTAAGGATTAGATCATAAATGAATTCAATCTAGATGAACAGGAATTGAGAAAGGAAAAATGGATAGCATATAAGGGGGCTCTGGATTTTATCCACCAATTTGATAGTGGTTATGATCCTTTGTCTAGGTTTACTCCCTTTGAGGAAAAGGCTAAATTCTTGATACTTTATTTTGAAGATTTAATGCAAACCTTAAAGGAGAAGAGGGAAGCTATATTGAAAAATGACCCTGAAAAGGCTAAGTTGGTTCTAGCTAAGCCTGCCTTTGCAAAGGCCATCCCTCTAGGTGAATATGTAATGCACAAGAGGCCAAAATACAATGTGCTAGTGCCAGTTAGGGGTGAGCCTTCTACTTCAAAAGGGAAAAGAGAAATAGAAGATGTAGCTAAAATCCAAGATTCCCCAAAAAGGAAAAGGGTGGGAAAAGAGGTACAAATAGGTGAGCCTTTATATTCTCCATCCCAATCCCCAATCCATGTCAAAGATGAACATGCAGTGGCTGAGCAATTGTTGCAGCTAGGAAGTCTTGGGGAGATTTCCTATACTTATGAAGAAGTACAATAAGGAATGCCTGAAGAACCACCAAATGCTGAAATGAACTTGACTGCAGAGGAGTTTAAAGGCAAAGAGTTAGACCCTGTCATCAAACAGGCCAGTGAGGAATTTTTGGCTGATAATAATTTTGTTACAACAGGATCTTTCATGCAATTTGTTTGGAGGAAAAACATAGAATAATTTAAAGAAAAATGTGAGAAGAAGAAAAGTAAACATCCCCACAATGATACATCTGTAGTGGAAGAAGAAGTAAAACAAGAAATCATGACTGAATTCAAAGCCATTACTCCTGCGCAGGGGAGAGAAATGGTAGCAAAAGCTAGTGTATTAATTCTTCCTGAGTGGGATATAGCAGATGCATTAGTGCTTGAAGCAGTAAGGAAAGAAAAAAAACCCTTGGAAGGAGTGACATTTAGCAAGGACCATGCTGCCTTGGTCATGTGGTCTCTAAGGAGGGATGAGAGAAGAAAGAGGAAGGACACCTCAGAGTCCAGCTATCTTGGTGGTATGATTGTGAAGAAATTAAGAAACACGTGGAAAAGATTGAATAAGTTGAAAAAGAAAATTGTTAACTTATCCTGGCCTGGTGATGGTGTGTTCCAAGAGTGGAAAAGAAAATATACGGTGCAAGAAGTGGAGGTTTAAGAACAGATAGTTGATGCTGCAGCGGTATAACAAACTTCAAAGCCATTAGGAATGGAAATGATTATAACTTCTTTTCAATGGGAATCATGGTTGTAACAAACTTCTCCTAGGGAAGTCTGAAGCTTGTTTGCATCCATATCATTCTAAATGGATATCACAAGACTTGTAAAGAAACTCTGCCAAATTTAATATACGGTCTTCTATTTTTTCAGAAAGATCTCGAGTTATGTATGATTTTTGAAAATGGATATTAATATACAGATCAGATCATTTTGAGCTCATATTTTTGTTGTCTTCTTGCATACATTTGTTGATTTACTGTGTTCTTTTAAATAATCAAGGGTTATTTGATTGGATGGGGATTGCAAGGAAAGCTTACAAATGTGTTTTAGGTTTTTCTCTCAAGGGGAGGAATTAAATATACGTAAAACCCCTCTATTATGTGAATCAATTGTGTTTTTTGATTGAATTTGATGAACAGGTTTAGCATAAAGGAAAAACTTACATATATGTCAGGTATATATTAAGTTGATGAAGTTGAAGTGATAAGATGTAAGTGAGTGTCCAAATTCGGAACTCTTGTTTAATTTGGGTGACTCTGTATCCCGGATAAGGCACTGATATCATTTGTGGAGTTTTTTCTATCTTTCTTGGGGTCAAGACTGAAAATGAACACATGTTTTCTTTTAATGTTTCAGTTCTGTTGAGGTGATGAGGCTCATAGGTTTTTAACACTAGTTTAATGTAGATCTTATATTAAAATTGTGAAAGTATTCACAAGAGGTATACCCACCTAAGCCTAGGATAAGCTTAAAGTGTAGAAGGTTTTGTAGAAACCTTGTTATATGTTATTCTGGAGTTATATTTTCTTGTTGTCCTCTCCATATGCAACATAGGCTTTCAATTTTCTTATAGAGGGGATTAGGGAAATCAGAATTTGAGAACAACATGGCCTATGTGAGGCTATTAGGAGCCAATTACTCTCGAATCTTTAGTCTATAAAGAAGGATAGCAGTCTAAAGTTTAAATTTGGACAGTTGTTGATCGGTCTATTCTTTTTTTTCCATAATTTTCTACCTAGAATAGGTGATCTTGAATGGTCGAAGGATCTAACGGTATCTACCTAGATTAAGAACATCATCAAAGCTATGAAGAACACCTTCTCTGCTGCCATGAATAAATATTTCAATGAATTTTAGAATAAAATGAGTATGAGAGTAAGATTGCCTAAGGATGTGGTAAAATACTTCGCTAAGGACATCATTTTCATAGTTACCACTAATTTTTGTTTGATGGAGGCTATTGAGCCTACAGAAGAAGAAATGGAAGACATGAGTTATGAGGTCAACTATGACTTATTGATCAGTTATGCCAATAACCTATTGGCATCTCCAGTGGACAAAAACAAGGCAAGATTAGATACAATTGAAGTTCAATCTGCAATAGTTGAAACCAGTAGTGTCCATCCATAAGTGGTAAAGGTAAGAAGAAGAAGGACGAGAAAGAACCTTCAGTAATAAAAAGTACAAGAGTGACATGAAGTGTCCAAACCAAAAAGGAACCGGTGCCTAAAGTATATTCAAAGAAGGAGACTGCATCAAAGAAAAGAGGTCAAAAATTAATTCTCCAAGCAGAATCTGAAGATACTGATACTAAGGAGGAACCCAAAAAAATGAAAGCAACCAGTAAAGCAACTAAGCAAGTGAAGGAAGTGTCAAAGGCAACTATGCCTTTTGATATCTTAACTTACAAGCCTGACACTACCTTTGAGAGAACAATGAAGACATTAGGAAGAAACATATTTAATAATGTCAAAGATCATTTTGATTCATTCAATGAAGATGAAAAGGAACAAATTATTCAACAGGTAATCAATTATTTGTACCATTATAATAGATTACCTCATGATTTTGAAAAGGATATCTCTAATTCCTTGTATACTATTCTTTTGAATAAATGCGAGGAAGCAATAAAGAAAGAAAAAAAATCATAGATGATGTATTTGTAAAATATTTTCTCGAGTTGTCAAAGGATGAGCTGAATTAATTGGTTGATAAGTACAAAGTTCACTTTGCTTACAAAACAAGAAGATTGAAGCTGATTAGTGGAATGGTGCAACCTATTGAGACTGAGACTCATCAGATTGCTTGTAATATCCAATAGATGGAAGATCTTATACATTCCTCTAAGGATGAGCAAGATATTGTTGATCAACCTGAAATGGATGAGGAAGAAATTGTGCAAGTTGATGTTGTCTATCCTGTCAAGAAGAAGGATGACACTATTGTCCAATGAGTCATACTTGTTGATGAGATTGAGGATGTTATATATCTATCTAGAGAAATTATTGCACCAGATATGTAGCCACCTTAAATCACTAACTCACGGGTTACTTCAGTTGAGAAACTGACAAATCAACTAGGAGTGGATATTCCACCAGTCAAGGAACCACCAATGAAACCCCAACTGCCATCGATTTTATAGGACATTCAAAAGGAATTCGATGAAAAAGTTGATACACAAATTTCTGAACAGGAAATAGAGAAAGAAGAGATTGTTAAGGTAACATCTTCTGAACCGATAACATCATTAGTTTTACTACAGACTAATGAAGATGATGATGAATCATTAGGCATCTCAGGGCCTATAATTGTTGATAATGTGAGTGCATCCAAAATGTTGAAGATTGCAACTGTCATGCAATCTAGGGCACACAAGAAGAGACTTAAAGAATAGAGAATGGAAGCTAAAACCATTCAGAATGTTGTGGATATTCTGACAAGTCTACTACCGGAAACTGCTATAGGGCATTTGACAACACCTATTAGAAAACTTGGTGAATTATTTGTTGATGCATCTGACCAAATTAAGTCCCTATAAGAAGCAGTGCAAACTTATGCTGAGAAGAGTTACATGAAGAAGCATGGAGAGCAGCTTATGAAAGAAATTGATACAGGAAAAATTACTCTATCTCTTAATAAAGATTAATTAAGAAAATCTATTGAAACAAGAGGGAAATATCTTGCTTCTACTTCTAATGTTTCATTCTTTTATTCTAATATCAATACTAGGTGAACTGAAATGGATCAAGAGATAGAGAAGATATGCAATGCATATGTACCACTTCAAGATTCTATTTTTTCTTTTAGTAAATTTGTGGATGATTTGCAAAACAGGTTAGAAACCTATGATATTGAAAAAGCAAAAAGGATTTGGTCACCAAACAAATTTAAGAGTCTACTCACATCCCAAGTGGACATACTGCAAAGAGCCTACAAGAATGCAGAATCTATTTTGGCTACTTTGGAAACCTGTACACTTGATTCAATGGAAGAGTTCCATTTTCAAATTATGCCTACACTTGAGTTCACCGAAAACTTTCTTGAGACATGGGAACATGCTTTATCTTAGTTGAAGAGAAACTTTAATGCTATTTTTATGAGACTTGAAATGCATGAATCTTGATTCAGTTTTTCAAGTTTTTGTATATGTAAAACATTTTGATACAAACTTTTCTATATATCTATATATTTTTCTTTTCAATTTGGCATTGTTGTCAAAGGGGGAGTAGAAATATGTATGTGTCTTGTAAAAATTTTGTATGATGTATGTAGTAAGGGGGAGTATATGTATATGTATATAAACTTTTTTGTAAGCACACTTAGTGGTATTACTGTAAAATTTTCTAAGTGTTGCTATTAATGCCAAATGGGGAGATTGTTGGCTTGATGATGATTGTAATGATTAACTTCATCATATGATGTTATTGATGAAACACATACACACACATATGTTCATATTGTCTATTGGTGTGACTTCAAAGTTGTTTATATTACAACCGGTATGCTAGAGGTTTATATCTAACTGGTACATGGTGACAACCGGTATATGCATGGAGACAACCAGTGATTATACTTAACTCAACATCAACATGAAGATCTAGCGGAGATTATCAAAGGAGCATCAAAGGATAAATGGTTTATATGTTTAACTCCAACCAGTATTCATTGATTATGTGATGTGTTATCACTAGTTGTGATGATTTATCCTTACCGGCAAGTTTTGGTAGTATTTTTGTGATGCGTTATGATTGCTTGACTAGATACACTGCACCTCGGTAATTGTGATATGATTTCTAGAGGCCAACATGAAATCTAAATTTCTATATATTGACATCACAATAAATTATTTTGTATGAGCGAAGGAGATATGTTATGTGCAAAGGTAGAATATTAAGCTACAGAGTATGATGGTAAAGAAGTGTTGAGTGCACAGAAGAGGATCTATCCAAGCAAGTTGTGCTTCTACTAGATCACACTACCTTTTGTTTTCTAATCACTACAATAGTCAAATCCCCTAACCGGGTAAGCTCTAACAAGCTTCATTGTATAGATCCTCTAACCAAGTGATCCATTAGTTTGGATTCAAAAATCCTCCACCGAGGTTACTCCTTACAGTGTACTACCTTTTATAGGGTATAGATTTTAACTAAGCTTTGGGATCTTTAACAGGATTTGCTCCTAGCAGAGCACTTTGTAGACCTTAATCGGTCAGTTATCTATTACTGCAGATAGTTAACTTGTGAGTCCCATCTCACCGTGGTTTTTACCTATTTGGGTTTTCCATGTATAAAAACTTGTGTTATGGTGGATTTTATACATATTGTGGATGTTGCAATAACATTTTGGATTGCATGCATATTGTTTAACAAACTTATTAAGTGTTTCTACCAGTCATGTTTAAACTAGTTTTGTTTTTTGTCTCACTGATTCACCCCCCACTCTCAGTGCTTTACAAGTCCATCACAACCAGGATACAATGTTGACATCAATGACAACACTTAACCAAGTCTAGCATATTACCAACAATCTCCCCCTTTGGCATTGATAGCAACACTGAATGTGAAAAACATCCAAGTGCCAAGGAATGCCAACAATCTCCCTCAAAGATATGATTGATTTTCACATGAATACCACCTCTCCCCCTTTGACATTAATGATAAAGGATGGATATTGAACTAAAAATATTGAACCAAATAGCTAACTACTGCCCTTGAGTAGTAGCATCATCTCATTAACCCAGATCAAATAAAATATCTGATAAGCTTACCAGATTGATGCATTCGTAAATCTCTAAGTCTCTTTTGGAGGCTTGGTAACCCCCAATTGATCTCTGAGATATTCAAAAGTATCTTTAGGCAATGGTTTAGTTAGAATATCTACAATCTTCTCCTTAGTAGGCACATAAACTAATCTGACTTCCTTTGCTTCAACCTTTTCGTTCAAGAAATTGTACCTTATAGAAATGTGTTTTGATTTGGAATGAAATAATATATTCTTTGAAATATCAATAGTAGCATTATTATCATAGTGAATAACAATAGGTTCATCATAACTTACCCTTATATCTTTTAACATTTGTTTCATCCATAAAATCTGTGTACAGTTGGTAGTGACAACTACACATTCCACTTCAATAGGTGATAATGAAGTACATGATTGTTTCTTGCTAAGCCATGAAACCAACTTCTTCCCAAGAAAGAATGAACCACCAGTAGTGCTCTTAATATAATCTACATCTCCTACCCAATCAGAATATGTATATGCACATAATCTAAAGTCATCATTCTTTGGATACCATAACCCAAGGTCTGTTGTACCTTCCAAATACCTGAATATCCTCTTAACAACAATATCATGAGTTTCTCTAGGATCTGACTGAAATCTAGAGGCAATACAAATAACATTCATAATATAAGGTCTAGTCTAAGTTAAGTACACAATCCTCCAATCATTGATTTGTATCTACTTGGATTCACTTTAGGGGACTCATCATCCTTTGACAATTTGCAACCGGTTATCATAGGAGTACCGACAGGTTTGAAATTCTCAAGTCCAAATTTCTTAAGTAACTCCTTCACATACTTAGTTTGACAAATTAAAATACCTTTATCAGTCTGACTAATCTACAAACCTAAGAAAAAATTCATCTCACCAATCATAAACATTTCAAATTCATTCTTCATATCATCAGTAAATTTCATGCATAGACTATCTTCTCCTCTAAAAATGATATCATCCACAAAGAATTCAATGATTAGTATGTCATCATGCTCAATTTTGTAATATAGGTTACTATCAGCATTACCTTTGCTAAAACCAAGCTTAGAAAGATATTTGTCCAATCTAGCATACCATGCCCTAGGGGCTTGTTTTAGTCCATATAAAGCTTTCTTCAATCTGTAAACCATGTTCTTGTCTTTTGATAAAGAAAATCCATCAGGTTTCTCAATGTATACTTCCTCTTCAAGATCTCCATTCATAAATGTGCTTGAAATCCATTTGATATACGTCTCAAATTCAATTCTTGCAACCGGGGCATAAGTCTCACCATAATCAATTTCTTGTTCCTGTGAATAACCTTTGCAAACCAATCTAGCCTTGTTCCTCACAATTTGACCTTCCTCATTCAATTTATTCCTATAAACCCATTTAGTTCCAATAATTTTCTTGTCTTTAGGTCTAGGAACTAGTTCCCATGTCTTATTCTTTCTTTTATCCAATTTCATCTTTACTTGCTTCAATAAATGATTCTGGTTCAATTTGAGAAATCAAGCATACCTCTTCAACAGCTAGCCTTCGCCTAGTCATCACACCTTTTCTTTTATCTCCAATGATTTAATCTTCAGAATTATTTAGTTTCACATACTTGGGAGTCTTTGAATTTTCTTGATTTACTGACCCTTTCTATTTTTTCTTTGTCACTGTTTAGTTTTCTGATGTTACCAGAATAACAGGTTCACTATTTTGAGCAACTTCATGCATTATCGGTTTAGGTATGATAAATTCATCTTCTCATCCACAGTCATATTATCTGATCCGATTGTTTCCATGTTCATCCACCTTGACATTTATGCTCTCCATTATCTTATTCAATATTTTGTTATAACATCTATATGCTTTGCTCTTAGTAGAATAACCCCAAAATATTCCTTCATCACTACTTGGATCAAATTTGCCCAATGCATCATCTCTTCTAATGTAACATTTACTTCCAAAAGTTATGAAATATCTTATAGTAGGAGTATGACCAAACCATAATTCATAAGGAGTCTTATCGGTATCACATTTTATGTCTACTCTATTGAAAGTGTATACATATTTGTTGATAGCTTTCCTCCATTAAATATCAAACAATTTAGCTTCAGACATCATAGTCCTTACTGCGTCCAATATGGTTTTGTTCTTCCTTTCCACAAATCCATTATGTTGTGGAGTCCTAGGTGCAGAAAGTTGTCTTCTGATTCCATTCTTCTCACAAAAGTTATTGAATTCACCAAATGTAAACTCACCACCTTGATCTGATCTCAAACACTTTATCTTCAATCATATCTCAGTCTCAACCACATCTCTAAAGATTTTGAATTTCTCAAAAGCTTTAGATTTTTCTTTAAAAAATGCTACCCACATCATTCTAGAATACTCATCAATATGTAACATAAGGTATCTGTCATCTTGAAAAAATTTAGTCCTTGCTGGTTCACACAGATCAATATGAATAAGATCAAGAATTTCATTATATTTATCATGTATTCTTCTAAAATAATTTCTGACTTTCTTACCCATTTGACATTCTCTACATACCGGATTATGAGGTTTGACAATTTTGGGCAAATCTCTGACAACCTGTGTTGAACCGATCTTCACTATGCAATCAAAATTTACATGACACATCCTATTATGCCATAACCAACTTTCATCAATCCAAGCAATCAAGCAATATTTCTTACCGGAATTCAAATGAAATATGTTTCCATTGGTCTAAGTTCCAGAAGCAATTTCGAATCCAAATCTATTTATTATCTTACATTTCCCATCTTTGAATTGTAAATGAAATCCTCTATCCACCATCTAAGATACACTTAAGAGATTGTGCTTTAATCCTTCAACATAATAGACATTATCATTGTTAGTCTTACCACCCAATGATATTGTTCCCTTACCTTTGATCCTACATGCCTTGTTGTCTCCAAATCTGACTAATCCTCTATCAAATTCTTGTAGTGATAAAAAATTTATCTTGTCACCAATCATGTGATGTTGTCATGCCCAAAATTTAGGGCAAAAACGGAACAAATTTTTTTTTTAAAAGATACTAAATTTAATTAACAAGCACACTCTTGCGACAAGCGTTAACGAAAATTTCATTAATAAATTCGAGCTCATTCTAGAACGAACGAAGCATCGACAATCTGTTACAATCTAATTGCGGAAAAACCTACTGGTTTAAATTCTATCTCCAAAAGATATTTAATCAATAGTTTTATTAAATTATTCATACTAAAAGTATTAGGAGAGATATTTTAATTTATCCTCCAATATGACTTTATAGTCTTTTTAATTCTTTTATATTTCTCTTTATAATTTAACCAAAGTTAAAATCGGGATTAATTAAATATATACATATATACATAATTGATTATGCATATATTTATATATTTAAAATTTAATTACTTATACAAAAATGCTCAAATTCATACATTTACATACATATATATATAATTTCCATATGTATTTATGGAAACATATATATATGTATATTACTAAACTGGTAATTATTTTAATAATGATTTTAATTAACTGCCCTAACCTCCACTCAGTTAGGGTTTTAAACCCTATAAATTTTTATATTTTTCTTTTAACTGTTACACATCTTAGCTGGGCCGAAGCCCTAGGCGGCCAAGAATCCATCTTTTTTTTTAGCAGGTCGCGGGGGTTTATTGGCATGCTGGGCCGCGCGCGCGCCACTGTGTGAGCGCACAGTGGGCGCCGCGGCACCACTGTGTGCCCACACAGTGGGCGCCGCTGGCGGCACCACTGTGTGGCCACACAGTGGCGGCCGTGGCCGTCCACTGTGTGCCCACACAGTGGGAGCCATAAGCGGCTCCACTGTGTGTGCACACAGTGGGCGCCGCGCGGTCGTCCACTGTGTGTACACACAGTGGAGCCCGCGGGGTTCCCATCTTTTTTTTTTAAATTTTTTTTTAAAAATTACAATAACATTTAATAATATAAGTATATATATATATTTATATTTATATATATATATATATATATATATATAAATATATATATATATACATATATTTATATATAAGTATATATATATATGTGTATATTCGTAAATTAAAAGGCATAGATAAAAGATAAATTTAAATTCTAAATAAAATCTATATATATTTTAAAAGAGAATTATTTACATGCAAAATTCTAAGCTAATAAAATAAAGGAAAAGATTACCTTAAGTTAAATCAAGAATTTAATTATTATATATATATATATAAATATTTATTAATTTAAATGCATCTATAAGACAAGCTTCTAAAATCAATGTTTAACAAAAACAAATACGATTTAAAGTATTTTATAAAGCTACATTTTACTTTTTTTCTGGAAATAAAGAAATCCATTTATATATTCTTTTTTTTTAAAATAGAATATTCACTTAAAACAACTCTTTTTTTTATAAAAAAATACATAGAAATCTTTCAACAACAATAATCTTTTATTTGCCACAAGTGAAATATAATTAAAGTCAAAATAAAAAAGAACAAATCTTTTATTTCTTTCCATGATACAAGAAGCTTTTGCATGCAACACAATTTTAAACCCTTTTTCTTTATAAACCAGAAGTAGAAATAACAAGCTTTTCTTCTTTTTATACATCTCTAAAATGTTCTACCAAATTTACAGAATGATTTCTCTGAACAGTCATAACATAAAGATTTCAAGTCTACTATTACAAATTTCAACTTGCTTCTCCTTTCTCTTGAATTTGAGGCATTCATTTACAACAACTTTAAACATACATCTGCAACTGAATTCAAATATCTTCAAATACAATCTTCTGAATTTCCTGCATAATAGAAAACACAAAACTGACCACGGAGTGCTCACCTCCCAGCCTAGGCTAACTGGTAGCCACCCCCGAGCTCGGAGAACCAATTCCTAGACGGGTACAAACAGGCAAACACAAAGAAACACAAAGCATACAAATATTCCAGACACATTCCCAACCTGGCTTTCACAGCACCACACTCTGGTGGTGAATAAATTCAAAGGGTGGTAGTGGACCAAATACCCTGAGGAGAATCTGCAAGTATGTAATAACAAGAAGCCACCTCATGGCACAAATAACATATCAAAACCTCAACCCCATAATTCCTTATGCCCCCCAAAGGCATTCTAGCCTTATAACCCTCCTTATGACCCCCATTGCACAAACAGGCCATGCAGCAAGGGTCACACAAAGATCCCTTGTGATCGCTCTCTAAAGAGAGTCTCTCACTCGAGGGCTGTCACTGCTACCACCCTCAAGATCCTCTTCTCTCCCAAGAGAAAGAGAGATCTTGAGAAAACTCCCAAAACACATTCATTCATAAAACAAAACCAAAAGATTTTCAAAAAATTCGTTTTCAAGAATACAGACTTTCTTATTCAACAACTTCCAGAAATAAACAAAATCAAGTCATTAAAAGTAAAAATGAAACCAACCTTAATCTGCCCAAAGGTTATAATGATATCTGAAGAAGAGCTGCCCAATCCACAATTCTTTATTTTCCTTAATCCATTTCTTTAACCCATAACATTATTTTTTTTTTTTCAAGTTTTCTTCTGTCTCCAAATATGGAGAGTGGGTGATTAACCAGCTATTCCCAAAAATCCTCCTTAAGAAGCTCACTCACTGAGTTCTCACAGGATTCTAAAAAAAAATCAACAAAAAGAAGGAAGAAAGCAAAATGCAAAAAGACTTTCCTTCCAAGAGGGAAAATCTGGATTTGATTTCACTTCAATATTCAATTTTCGCTCAACTCAAAAAAACCAATTTTAAAAGCATTAAAAAGATCATAATAAAGTAGAAACTTGCCTAAAATTACCCCTAACCCCTAGGTATACCTTATGGGCTTCAGGAAACCCTAATAAACCACCCCTAGGTGTTCATTTAACCCATTTTAAACCCCTCTGAAGTTTATTTTCGGGTCAAACATAAGTTGACCACACCAAATATTATATTCTCAAAATATCTTTTTGACAACACATTATTTTATTTAAAAATAATAATAATTAACACTTTCCCATCAAGAGACAAGATAAAATATTAAAATTTAAAACCTCACATGTGTCAAGTGACACTAAAAAAAATACTTTTACAAAAATAAACACGAAATTGTCTCTTGAGGTTTTTACACAATAAATTTAAATAACACAAAACACCCATGCAGCATATACTGATACGAATAAAATACAACACAAACGGGGTGTTGTCTCTCCAAATAGACAAACCCTGGCTTTACGAACATACATAAGTCTAGGTTTGATTCTCCGTAATTTTCCATGGTCACATGGTAAATTTCCTGCGCATCTCAATGTACACATTAGTACTCCCAAATATTCATATAAAATATAATTCAATAATATAACAATGCACATCATTACTTGCATACAATTTTCATCTGCACAGATTGAATACATCTTTTGTCAAGCAAATTCACATAAGCAATTTTCATCCCAATTCACATAAACTAAACATACATCATAGTTCTATATTCAAAGTAAAGTCCTGCAAATTCATTAACGACATCTATCATTGTAATATCATTCTATCAAATAATCATGTAGTGTTCTATCTCATAAAGCATGTAAGTAAAACATCAATTCATAGCAATGTTATCCAATATCCTGAAGTCATAAAAGTTCTAAATCTCAAAATGCATCAAAACAAAGTATCCATAGTAGTCTAAAATATAAAATCCACTGAATGTCCAACTGAGTCGAGGTGAGGCCTCACAGATGTGAGCATCCATTGTCTATAACCCATTCATCCTTTTCCTAAGTATGAATTTCTTCAATGACAGGTTCCAGAGAATCATCCTTGATAGCACTAAAAACCCAGTCCTTACCAGAGGACGCTCCATTACCAACTATACTCATAGGTTCATCATCATCATCATCATCAGTAATACCAAAATCATCATCACCAGCATAATAACATGATTTATCCTTATTCCTTCTGAATCTAGGTTTGTTATGATATTCTAGATTAGGCTTATAACTTTTCACAAATATTTCATGATTCCTAGTAGCTCTTTCAGGGAATGTAGAAGCAAAATGACCAATCTTATTGCATGAAAAACATTTAAAAGGGACAGATGCTTCTACCTCTTGAAGTTCTATTTCTTCTCCTTCAATATCCTCCATATCTTTAGCATACATCTCCTTCCAATCTATCTTTTTCTTATCGGAGACAGATGCTTTAAATGCGGTCTCAATTTTAGTAGCACTCTGATCTCCAAGTTCCTCAATCTCAAAAGTAGATACTTTCCCAAACAATGTATCTCTGGTAATAGGGGTACTTGACATTGTCCAGAGTTCATTGACTGTAGTAGCCTTCATCTTATAAGCCGAAGGTAGACCTCTTAGAACCTTTGACACTAGCTCATCCTCACTAACCGATCTGCCACAACATTTAATTCCCATAACAATTGCATTTACTCTATCCATAAAAGAACTTATCTTCTCATCTTCTTCCATATTCAAAGTTTCATACCTTACCCAGAAACCTTCAAGTTTTGCAATTTTCATAGCCTGGTCACCTTCATAAAGAGTTTCAAGCTTTATCCAGATCATCTTTGCTCCAACTCTATGACATTCAATATCTTTTCATCAGATAGGGCGCTTAACAATTCTTATTTTTCTCTGACGTCATTTTCAGCCTTCTTCTGTTCATCAGCAGGTGTCGGTGTTCCACAATTAGGATCATGAGATATATACCCTTTCTCCACTATCAACCAAATTTCAGCTCCAAGACATCTGAGATGAATCTTCATTCGCTCCTTCCATATTTTGTAATTTGTACCATTAAATCTACAACTCTCCTTCCGATAGTGATTGAATGGAGAACTAGATGCAGGTGCCATCGAATCTCCTCAAGAGGTTAAGCTTTTGTATAGAGGATCTCACTTTGATACCAATTGTAAGACAAATATGATACCAGGAGTAAACTGAGAGGGGGGGGGCGAATCATTTTACTATCAGAAATAATAACTAGTGCATATCAAAACCATTAAACCAGAGCACAAAGAAACCAACACAATAAAGGATAGAACATGAAATCACAGTACACACAACACCAATATTTTGACGAGGAAAGCTCAATAAAGGGAAAAACCATGGTGGGACACCCTACCCACAATTAGATAATACTTTTGCAGCAGTATGTGAAATTACAATGGAGATTGCACTTGCAATTATTGGCAAATTGGAGGAATTTATTATATGTTGCATTGATGTTTTGTCATTAATGGAAACACCGATTTTTTTCGTTGTTTACCAATTTCCGGTAGGTTCCAGTAGAGCAGTTGGATTATGATATTGATCTGGTATACTTTAGTTTGTGGAATTGGTTTGGATCTGTCATTCATGCTATTCAGATGTGTATCATGATTAGTTGGTTTGATATTTGATGACTCGGGAGCTATCATTTGTTCTAGTAATCCTTTTGGTCACCGGTAAGGGTTTTACCAGCAGAGCTTTGTTGAAGATCCTACTTGATAAGTGGTGTTGGTGTGGCTTCTAGATGAATTTCAAGATTTTGTTGGCTATCTTGTTTGTGTTCTTGTTGATCAATGGTGTTGCATTTCAAACCGGACCTAATGCTATCTTATTCTGCTAGGTTATGGACCGGTTTATGTAACATGTTAGTGGATGATCTTGATGTGTTTCTAGTTGGATCTATTGATCGAATTATGGTGTTTTGGTCTTAGGCCAACTTGGTTGATCATTTGATTGTGGGTTTATGTTATGAATTTACTATATTATCTTTTAGGTGGCTGACCTAATTGTTTAGGTCCTGGGTTGGTATAAATATGATGTAAGATCTCTTTGTAGATTGTGGGTTTTTTGGGGATATAGGATTATCTGTGTGCAAATAAGGTTGTAATCATATGCAAAGGTTTTGGTTGATCATAGGTGATCGAATTGGGTTGATGAAAGAGGATTAAGACCTCAGGTACTGAGCTTAACCAGAACTATATTCAGAAATAGGAGATGTTATTCTTCCAGTTCACTCTTCTTTCTGGATTGTAGTCAGTGAGGCTCCTTTTGTGACAAGAGGTGCACTCTAGACTATTAGCCTTCCTGCATGTGTAGGCCCCTCTTTTTGTAATCATATACTATAGAAGTAATATCTGACTATGGGTAGGCTTCCCACCATGGTTTTTCCCTTTACTAGGTTTTCCACGTATAAATCTTGGTGTTATCTTTTGTGGATGGTTGTGTGGTTTATATTTGTGCTTTACTGTTATATCTTCTATTCCGATAATAAAGTTTTAATGCTTAAAGTTCTATAATCTATTAACAACTAATCCACCCCCCCCCCCCCTCTTAGTTGTTCACCAATTATCTGAGTTGTCTAACAATTGGTATCAAAGACTGGTCCTCTTTGTAGAAGCTTAATCACTTGAGGAAGATCCTATGGCATCTAATAGTTCAAGTTCATCAAGTTCATCTGCAGCTATTTTCCGGAGAGAAATTCCTAGGCTTAATGGAACAAATTACAAAGTATGGAAGATTTGAATGGAGACTCTGTTGGATATCATTGGCATATGATGAAATGAAATGTTGATATGATGATAATGTGTGTTGTCATTGATGTCAATAAATTCAAGTGAACTGGTATGAAGAGGTATAAGGAGATTCAGTGAACCGGTGTTAGGGTCTCGCTAAGTGTGATTACCGGTTGGCAGTCTTAGCTCTAGGGTTATCGGTTTGGTGATCCAGCTTGTGCGATGCAACTGATGATACTATGTGATGAGTTAGCTAAGAGATGTGAATGAGATCGAGGTGCCACATCAATTTTGTGCACGTGAAGGATTTTCTTAAGGATCTTGCATGAGAAGATCGATCACATTTGAAGTCTACCTCAGGAATGATCATTCTCCTTAGCAGTATGAGAAGAGAGTGTAATGGGTTACTGATTCCCATGTCTGGTGATGAATGAACAATGCAGATTGTCTTATGATCTGTTTGAAATTGTAATGCTCTATGTAATATGTTTGGATGGTCAGTATTGGACCGTCTATGTTATAAGCCTAAGATGCTTAGGGTTTTGGGTTTATGCTACCGACCTATCTGTTACCTATAAGGTCGATGATGTTTGTTATTGTAAAGTTGTTGGAAAATGTTGTGTGTGTATCCGAGTGAAGAGATACTTGATACTTGCCAAGCCAGTAAGAGGGAAGCTGCAGAGTGTGATTGCAAAGTAGAGGATATGAAAAGGATTTGCCTTGGCATGTAGTGCTATTATCAAATCAGAGTTTTACCTATTGTCTTCTAATCATTTCAATAGTTGGAAAATCCTTTTACCAGGTAGCTTTAACAGGCTTATTGTAAAACCTATAACCAGGTGACTCAAGATCATTGACTTCTTCAAATCCTCTAGCGAGGTAACCTTTAACAGGGTGATCTTTAACAGGATCAATTCCTAGCAGAACCTATTGTAAAGTCTTTAACCAGACTAGGCTCCTAACAAGGCGAGCTTCAAAAGAGTTCAAAACAAGCTTGTGGGTATTGATCCCCACCATGTTTTTTCCCATTTGGGTTTCCACGTGAAAAATCTATGTGTTATGTGTTATGCATTTTTCATGTGACGTTTCTGAATTATTTGGTTGAAAGATTATCCATGCAGAGTTAATAGGTTATGGTATTACTAGCATATCACATGCGTATGTTTATGGGTGAAGTTGATGTCGTGTATTGATCATATTTGAAGTATTCAGAATTATCAGTTTATGTGTCTAGTGTCTTACTATGTTTAACTGGTATTGCCATGGTTGGGTTCAGTAATGATGATAACCAATTGGTATTGCTTCAACTAGATAAGTTGTTAAGAAAGTTTTATCTCTACTGATTCACCCCCACCCCTCTCAATATCGGTTGGGGTATCTGATGTTCATCATTATTTATTAGACTCATCTGAGATGTCTTGGTAAGGAGATTTGGGAGATCACTGAGAAAGTATATATACCTCATAATCCGGCATCTGGCAATCCTCCTCCAGCAGGATTGGATAAGGACATTGAAAATGATTGTAGAGCTAGAGAAGCCCTTTTGTGTGCACTTTGTGATCAGGAAGTTATGGGACTAACAAACAAATCAACTGTAAAGGCTATATGAGATAAATTGGAGACTCTGAATGAAGGTGACCCTACTATTAAAATTGCTAAACTTGAAGGTTACCTGGTGAGATATGAGAACCTGAAGATGGAAGAAGATGAAAGGATTACTGCTTTTATGGAGAGAGTTAATGAAATTATTCCGGGAATTCAGTACTATGGTGGATCTCTAAGCGAAGATGAAATAGTCTCTAAAGTATTGAGATCTTGGCCACTAGCTTAGAAGATGAAGGCTACTACAATTAATGATATGAGAACAATGGTAAACACCTCTGTTAATAGGGATACCTTGATTGGGAAGTTATCTACTTTTGAGCTTGAGGAATTTGGTCCTTCTGGAGTTGCAAAATAGGAACCTTCTTTTCATGCATCTACATCATCTATCGACAAGAGTCATTGGAAAACCTTATATGCTAAGGAATTGGAGGACATGAAGAAATAAGATGAAGAGTTTGAGCAATGTGAAGCCCTATTTGATAGAAGAGTACCCAAAGGTCTAGCAGGAAGTAAGTACGAAGGAAAATCACCTTTTAAATGTTTCACATGTAATAAGATAGGTCATTTTGCATCTAGATGTCCTAAAAGGAATTTAAGATTTTAGGAAAGAGATAGAATATCTTTAAGGCCTAACCATGATTATCAAAACAAGAATAAGTACAAGAGGATCAAAGACAAATCATGCTACTATGCAGATGAGCAAGGTGTGTCTGATTTTGATGATGAACTAACACAAGATTCAGCTAGTGGATTCGGCAATGGAAAGGAATGTATATTCTTGGCTATCAAGGAAGATTATTCGGTACCTGAAGAAAAGGTCCTTGCTACTAAAGTTAAAGACAAGGATGAATGGGTGATAGACAATGGATGTTCACATCATATGAGTGGATATAAAAGGAAGTTTCTGTTAGGATAACTGATGAACAAATGAGAGGGGGGGGTGAATTAGTTGTTAAAAAATTATATCAATTAATCCACTTAATAACCTTTAACTAGATTAAGTACCGGTAAAGCAGAAACGGATGCTGATAGGAATAGATATCGGTAAACAATAAAACTTAATAATTAAACAGATAATCAATGCAATGCAATCATACCACATAACACCATGATTTGTACATGGAAAACCCAAAAAGGGAAAAACAACAGTGGGAAACCTACCCACATTCAGATGATACTTCTATAGAAAGTATGTGATATAGTGAGGGGCCTACACATGTAGGAAGGCACACTACCTAGAGCGTACTACTCATTACAAAAGAGTCTCACTGACTACAGAGAGCTTATAACCAACTCAAGATAAATGGACAACAATGCAGAGTAATGAACTACCAAAGATAGCATCTACCATGCCTAATTACAGTCCCAGTTAAGCTCAATGTCGGAGGCCTTTAACCTCTTCCTTAATCCCAATTTGATCACCTATGATCAACCAAATCTACTTCACATATGATATTTCATTTCAAGAACATGACACTTATTCCCCATTCCCACGATCTACAATGAGATCTTACATCATTTTATACCAACCCTAAGGCCTAAACCAATTACGTCGGCCACCTAAAAGATATTACAAAAAGATCAGTACATAAATCCATATTACAATGATATTCCATGTCGGTTTAAGACCAAAAAAATAATAACCAATCCATAGAACATCCTGAATCATCATGGTAACGTTTAGAATACATGTTAACATGATATTGGTCCATAACCTAGATAGGCACCAGAACTATTATGGGTCCACCACGCTAAAGCAATGCCTCCAAGATGTTGAAGCACGATCAAAAAACATCTTCAGTATCCTAAAATCCATGTAGAAGCCGCACCAACACCACTTATGCATCCCATCAAGATTCCTCAGTAAAAGCTCTGTAGGTAAAACCTTAAACCAATGTCGGTAAGGGTTTACAAGAGTGTATGATAGCATCTGATTACCAAGTCAATACCAACTGACCAAAACATGCTCTAGGAACATGTAACACATAAAACCAAGCATACTCCATTGATCCAAACATATCAGAAGTGTCCAACAGATAGTCTCTTCTACCGATAACCCATTTGTCGGTAACCAAAACCTTTCTTTCGATAACCAACCATAACAGCTCGCATTGACATCAATGACAAAAAATCAATGCAACACATAATAGTTCATCCATAATGCCAACAATCTCCCCCTTTGGCATTGATGACAACACTAGATGTGAAAAACATCTAAGTACCAAAAAAATTCCAAACAAGTCTCCCCCTATGGAAGACAACCAACAATCTCCTGAATATCAATAACTTCCCCCCTGTGAATGATATCTCTGTAAAGTTCTGAAAAAAATTTCACATCACTATCTCTCCCCCTTTGACATCAATGCTAGAAATCTAACACAAATATCAAAACAATAATGTAAACCTCTGAATCTGAAAGTTGACTACTCCCCCTGAGTAGTAGCACCACTCATCAGTGCCAAAATGAATAGTATCTTTGATAATCCATGTCGCACTGATGAAAAACTTCATCAATCAAGCCTCTACTAGAGGGGTAGAATCCCCTAACCTATCTCTCAAATACTCAAATGATTCCTTAGATAGTGGTTTAGTGAATATATCTGCAATCTATTCTTTAGTGTTCACATAAAACAATTTGACTTCCTTCCTTTCTACCTTGTCCTTCAGAAAGTTATACTCTATTGATATGTGCTTAGTCTTAGAGTGAAATACCAGATTCTTAGACATGTCAATAGCTGCAGAGTTATCACAGTAGATAACTACCGGTTCACTATAATTTAACTTGATATCCTTCAACATTTGCTTCATCCACAAGACTTGAGTGCAATTAGTTGCTCCTACAACATACTCGGCTTCTGCAGCAGATAAAGAAATGCATGACTATTTTTTGTTGATCCATGAAACTAGTTTCTTTCCAAGAAAGAAAGCTCCACCAACAGTGCTCTTGTTATCATCAATATCTCCTGCCCAATCTGAGTCAGTATATGCACATAAAGTGAAACCACCATTTCTAGAATACCATAAGCCATATTTTGTTGTTCCTTGCAAATATCAAAATATCCTTTTTACTGCACATTCATGATTTTCTTTAGGATTACTTTGATATCTTGAGACAATACTTACTACATTCATAATATTCGGTCTAGTCTAAGTTAAATATAGCAAGCCACCAATCATAGACTTATACCTTGTTGGATTTACCAGTGTAGAAGTATCCTTGATAGATAAATTATCACTTGTCACCATAGGAGTACTTATCGGTTTGGAATTATCCATACCAAACTTCTTCAATAGTTCCCTCATATACTTAGTTTGATAGATAAAAATGTTTTTGTTAGTTTGAGTAATCTACAAACCTAAGAAAAATTTCATCTCACCAATCATGGACATTTCAAATTCATTCTTCATGTTGTTAGCAAATTCTATGCACAACTTATCTTCTCCTCCCAAAATAATATCATCAACAAATACTTCAATAATCAAAATATAATCATCAGTAATTCTATAATATAAATTACTATCAGCAGTGCCTTTAGTAAAACCAATCTTCAAAAGATATTTATCCAACCTTGCATACCAAGCTCTAGGAGCTTGTTTCAATCCATATAAAGCTTTCTTCAATCTGCAAACCATATCTTTATCATCTGTCAGTGAAAATCCATTAGGTTTCTCAATGTATACTTCTTCCTCAAGTTCACCATTCAAAAATGCATATTTAACATCTAGTTGATAAACCTTATAGTTCTTATAAGCTGCATAGGCAAGAAATAGTCTAAGAACTTCAATTCTAGATACAGGTGCAAATGTCTCACCATAATCAATTCCTTCCATTTGAGAATATCCTTTACAAACCAATCTAGCCTTTTTTCTTACAACTTGACCATCCTCATTCAGTTTATTCCTAAAAACCCATTTAGTTCCAATAACATTCTTATTTTTAGGTCGGGGAACTAAAGTCCAAGTCTCATTCTTCTCTATCTGATCTAATTCATCTTCCATAGCCTTTAACCAATGTTTATCTCTACAAGCTTCAATAATAGATGCTGGTTCAGTTAGAGAAATAAGACATACCTCTTCCTTTGACAGTCTTCTTCTTATCATAACTCCCTTGTTCCTATCTCCAACGATTTGATCTTCAGAATGATTTAACCTTACATACCTTAGTGTCTTCTGAATTTCAGGTTCACTACTCTGATCATTAGTCATAGTTGAATTTTTTGATTGTGTCAGTGTAACTGTCTTAGTTTCCTCTACTTGTTGAGGCATCGTCGGTTTAGTTATGATCATTTCCACTATCAGTTCCTTGTCATATGATATAGATTGATTTTTGTATTGCTCATCCACTTTCACATTAGCACTCTCCACAATTTTCTGTAACCTTTTGTTATAACATCTATATGCTTTGCTTTAAATTGAATAACCATGAAATATCCCTTCATCACATCTAGGATAAACCTTTCCAATTGAATCATCTCTTTTGATATAGCATTTACTTCCAAAAATTCTGAAATATTTAACAATGGGTGTTTTTCCAAACCATAATTCATAAGGGGTCTTACCGGTTTCACCTTTGATGTGAACTCTGTTGAAAGTGTAGACTATTGTACTCACTTATTCTCTCCATTAGATGTGAGGAAATTTGGCTTCCATCATCATAAATCTTGTTGCATCCAAAATGGTTTTGATCTTTCTTTCCACTACTGCATTCTGCTGAGGAGTCTGAGGTGCAGATAACTGTCTCCTAATTCAATTTGTCTCACAATAACTGTTAAATTCATGAGAAGTGAACTCACCACCTTGATTAGATCTTAGACATTTGATTTTCAATCCAGTTTCTATTTCAACCTTTGCCTTAAAGATCTTGAATTTATCAAAGGCTACAGACTTGTCCCTAAGAAAATTCACCCACATCATCCTAGAATAGTCATCAATAATCAGCATGAAATACCTATCACCTTGAAAGCTTCTAGTCCTTACAGGACCACATAAGTAAGTGTGAATCAAATCAAGTACATCATTATATTTATCATGTATTCTCTTAAAAGAAGTTCTAACTTGCTTTCCCATTTGACATTCCTTACATACCGGATTATGAGGCTTCATAATCTTAGGTATATCTCTAACTACCTTAATTCAACTGATCTTAACAATACAATCAAAATTAACATGACATAACCTCTTATGCCATTACCAACTCTCATCAATATGAGCAATAAAACATGTCTTATTACCAGTGTTCAAGTGAAAGATCTTACCTCCAGTCTGACTATCGGTTGCAATCTCCAAACCAGTCTTGTTAATGATTTTGCATTTTCTATCTTTAAACCGAAGTTGGAAACCCTTGTCTACCAATTGACTAACACTCAAAAGATTATTCTTACCATCAAGAGAAATAGTACCTCTACCTTTGATCATACATGCTTTGTCATCTCCAAATCTAACTTGACTACCATTGTATTCTTGCAGGGATAGAAATTTCTCTTTATCTTCAATCATATGATGTGAACATCCACTGTCAATTACCCATTTATCCTTATCTTCAAATTTTTCTGCCAGGGCCTTTTCTTCATTCATGATATCCGGTTTCAGTTCATCTTCCTTTAAAGCATAAAACACCCATTCTTTTCCATTCTTGGATCCACTAGCAGAGTCTTCTATCGGTTCATCCTGAGTCATCACTTACTCCTTCCTCATTCGCTATGTAGCATTGTTTACTTTTCTTGAATCTATATATGTTCTAGTTAGGCTTAAATGATTTCTTAACTCTTTCCTCAAATCTTGCATTCCTTTCAGGACATCTAGATGCAAAGTGACCAATCTTATTACATGCAAAACATTTAAAAGGTTCTTTTCCTTCATACTTATTTCTTGTCATTCCTTTAGGTACTCTTGTAGAAAAATTTGCTCAAATTCTTCATCTTCTTTCCTCATATATTCCAAT
Source organism: Cryptomeria japonica (assembly GCF_030272615.1). Lineage (NCBI taxonomy): Eukaryota > Viridiplantae > Streptophyta > Pinopsida > Cupressales > Cupressaceae > Cryptomeria > Cryptomeria japonica. The sequence goes on along the minus strand of NC_081410.1, from coordinate 614,709,124 downwards.
TATTTTGCATAGAAGGCTTTCCAATCACTTTTGTTGGTAGATGATGATGATGCATGAAAAGTAGGTTCAGATTTTACAGCTCCAGAAGATCCAAATTCTTCAAACTCAAAAGCAGATAATTTTCCAATCAGAATGTCTTTGTTAACTGATGTGTTTGCCATTGTTCTTAGCTCATTAATTGCAGTTGCCTTCATCTTGTAAGCCGGTGGAAGGGCTCTCAATACTTTGAAAACTATTTCATCTTCACTCAGAGATCCTCCACAACATTGAATTCCCATAATAATCTCATTTACTCTTTTCATAAATACAACAATTCTATCATTATCTTCCATCTTCAAGATTGCATATCTTGCCCGATAACCATCAAGTTAAGCAATTTTGACAGTAGGCTCACCTTCATTCAGAGTTTGCAATTTATCCCACATAACCTTTACCAATGATTTATCAGTTAATCCCATGATCTACTGATCAGTAAGTGCACACAAGAGGGCTTCTCTAGCTTTGCAATCATTTTCAATATTCTTGTCTAGGTCTACAGGAGCAGGATTGCTAGATGTTGGATCATAAGGTGTGTATCCTTGCTCAGTGATCTCCCAAATATCCTTTCCAAGACATCTAAGATGAGTCTCCATTCGAATTTTCCATATCCCATAATTTGTTCCATCAAACTTAGGGATTTCTCTTCTGAAAATAGTTGTCGGTGGATTAGTTGCCATAGGATCTACCTCAAGTAGTTAAGCTTTTGCAAAAGAGGACCAAAGCTCTAATACCAATTGTTAGGATAACTAGTGAACAACTAAGAGGGGGGGGGGTTAATAATTTATTAACAGATTATGTTGGCATATGGACACTCCAATGAGACATTGTGTGTGATTGAAGGTTTTGTCATTGATGGCAACCTTGCAATCCTATGGCACCGGCAAGACATTATACCAGAAAAGCATTACACAGGCAACCTTGCAATCCTATGGCACTGGCAAGACATTATACCGGCAAAGAATTACTCAAACAAAACAGTGCTCTGACATCAACAAAATGAATCTACACCGGCACCGGCACAGAAGGAAATATGTATACTAGCATAGAGGCCGACGGGATTTTTGATATGTAATATTTTGTTTATCATTGTAAGCCGACTTAGCAAATTGTAAAATGACTCTTGTATATAAAAGAGATCATTGTAGGCATTTGTAGGATATGGATAGAAAGCAATAAATAAATTACAAGGCAAACCTAATGTGCGAATTGTAGGTCAAGGGTATATGTAAAGAACAGAGCAAGAACTGGTACTGAATCTGGCATTGAAGATGCTATTTTAAAGCAGTGCAGAATATTGTATTTGTGTAAATCCTCATTGTAAGTCAGTGTGACTTCTTATTAAGCAGTGAGCTCTAGGCAGTTGGCCTTCCTGCATGTGCAAGCCCCTATTGTAAGTAATATTCTCTTATTGGCCAGTAAGTGAATATTGTGGGTCACAAATCCCACCAAGGTTTTTCCCATACCGGGTTTCCTCGTTAAACATCTTGTGTTATGGTGTTCTTTTCATGTGGATTCTTTTGATTTTGTTATTTGCATTAATTCTTGCATACCAGTATACTGTTACTTTATATTTTGCATATTCAGTTTTAAGAAAACTTTGTTACCAGTTAGATACTGATTCACCCCCCCCTCTCAGTATCTGTGGGAACCCTAACAGATTATATAAATTAATCCACTTAATAACCTTTAACCAGATTAAGTATCGGTAAAGCATAAACAAATGCCGGTAGGAATAAATACTGGTAAACAATACAACTTAATAATTAAAAATATAATCAATGCAATGCAACCATACCACATAACACCATGATTTGTACATGGAAAAATCGGAAAGGGAAAAAGTGTGGTGGGAAGCCGACCCATAGTCAGATGATACTTCTAAAGAAAGTATGGGATACAATGAGGGGCCTGAACATGTAGGAAGGCACACTGCCTAGAGTGTACTACTCATTACAAAAGAGTCTCACTAACTACAGAGAGGTTAAAACCACCTCAAGATAAATGGACAACAATCTAGAGTAATGAACTACCAGAGATAGCATCTACCATGCCTGATTACAGTCCTGGTTAAGCTCAATGCCAGAGGCCTTTAACCTCTTCCTTAATCCCAATTCGATCACCTATGGTCGACCAAATATCCTTCGCATATGATATTTCATTTCAATACCACACCACTTATTCCCCATTCCCATGATCTACAATGAGATCTTACATCATTTTATACCAACTCTAAGGCCTAAACCAATTAGGTCGGCCACCTAAAAGATATTACAATAAGATCATTATATAAATCCATATCACAATGATATGCCATGTCGGCTTAAGACCAAAACAATAATAACCAATCCATAGAACATCTCAAATCATCCCGATAATGTGTAGAGTACATGTTAACGTGATACTGGTCAATAACCTAGATAGGCACCGAACCTATTATGGGTCCACCATGCTAAAGCAATATCTTGAAGCTATTGAAGAACGATCAAAGAACATCTTCAGTATCCTGAAATCCATGTAGAAGCCGCACCAACACCATTTATGCATCCTGTCAATTTTCCGCAGTAAAAGCTTTGCCGGTAAAACCTTAAACCAATGTCGGTAAGGGTTTACAAGAGTGTATGATATCATTTGATTACCAAGTCAATACCAACTGACCAAAACATGCTCCAAGAACATGTAACACATAAAATCAAGCATACTCCATTGATCCAAACATGTCGAAAGTATCCAACAGATAGTCTCTTCTATCGGTAACCAAAACCTGTTTGTCGGTAACCAAAACCTTTCTGTCGGTAACCAACCATAATAGGTAGTGTTGACATCAATGACAAAACATCAATGCAACACATAATCATTTCATCCATAATGTCAATAGTTTCTATCTTTGTAAGAATTTGATGGTGGTCTGGTTAGATTTGGAGATGACAAAACATCCATGATCAAGGGAAGAGGACCTATATCATTGGATTGTAAGCATGATACTGATAATGATTATTATGTTGAAGGTTTAAGGAATAATCTTTTGAGTGTCAGATTGTTGGTGGATAAGGGAGTTTTATTACACTTCAAGGATGGTAAATGCAAGATTATCAATAGATCTGGATTGGAGATTGCAACAGATACTTAGACTAAAGGTAACATCTTTGATTTGAACTCTGGTGACAAGACATGTTTGATTACACAAATTGATGAGAGCTAGCTATGGCATAAGAGGTTGTGTCATGTAAATTTTGATTGCATTGTAAAGATCAGTTCTACTAAGGCAGTTAGAGATATACCTAAGATTGTGAAACCTATAATCTAGTAAGTAAGGAATGTCAAATGGGAAAGCAAGTCAGAACTTCTTTTAAGAGTATAAAAGACAAATTTAATGATGTTCTTGATCCTATTCATACTGATTCGTGTGGTCCTGCTAGAATCAAAAGTTTTTAGGGTGATATATATTTTATGCTAATCATTGATGACTATTCTAGAATGATGTCGGTTACTTTTCTAAGGGAGAAATTTGAAGCATTCAAAAATTTTAAAATCTTTTAAGGTAAAGTTGAGACAGAGATAGGATTGAAGATCAAATGCTTAAGGTCTGATCAGGATGGAGAATTCACATCTAGTTAATTTAAAAGTTATTATGAAAAAATAAGGAGACAGTTATCTGCACCTCGGACACCTCAACAGAATGGAGTTGTGTAAAGGAAGAACATAAATATCTTGGATGCGGCTAGAACTATGATGATGGAAGCTAATTTGCCTCATATCTACTAGAGAGAATCTGTGAGCACAATGGTATACACATTCAATAGAGTTCATAGAAAAGGACACACTAGTAAGACACTTTAAGAGTTATGGTTTGGTCATACACCTTCAGTTAAGTATTTCAGAATCTTTGGTAGTAAATTCTATATCAAAAGAGATGATTCCATTGGAAAGTTTGATCCTAGATGTGATGAAGGGATATTTCCTAGTTATTCTAATGAAATCAAAGCATATAGATGTTATAACAAAAGATTGCAAAGAAATGTGGAGAGCACAAATGTCAAGGTGGATTAGCTGAACAAAGGTCAAATCAAAACTTATGAGAGAGAACCAGTAGTGGAAATGATCATAACTTAATCGGTAGCACCTATATGAGAACAAAATGTTGAACCAATTACTCTGATAGTATCAGAAAATTCAACAGTAACTAAAAATCAGAGCAGAGGAACATAAAATCAGAAGACTCCTAAGTATGTTAAGTTAAATCATTCAAAAGATCAGACCATTGGAGACAAGAATAAAGGAGTGATGATAAGAAGAAGGTTGGTAGCTGATGAGGTATGTTTAATTTATCAAATTTAACCAACATCATTAATCGAAGCATGTAAAGATGAATGTTGGATAAAATCTATGGAAGAGGAATTATATCAGATAGAAAAGAATAATACATGGAATTTAGTTCCCCAGTCTAAAAATAAGAATGTTATTGGGACTAAATGAGTTTTTAAGAATAAATTGAATGAAGATAGATAAGTTGTGAGGAATAAGACTACATTGGTCTATAAAGAATATTCTCATAAGGAAGTAATTGATTATGATGAGACTTTTTCTCCAATAGCTAGGATTGAAGTTGTGACATTATTTCTTGCTTATGCTGCCCATAAGAGCTACAAGATTTATCAGATGGATGTTAAGTGTGTATTTCTAGATGGAGATCTTGAAGAGGAAGTTTAAATTGAGTATCCTGATGGATTTTCACTTTCAGATGACAAAACCATTGTTTACAGGTTAAGGAAAGCTTTATATGGATTGAAACAAACCCCTAAAGCTTGGTATGCAAGATTGGATAAATATCTTTTGAAGCTTGGTTTCACTAAAGATAATGCTGACACTAATTTATATTAAAAGATAAATGACGATGACATATTGATTGTTGAAGTCTTTATTGATGATATCATTTGTGGAGGTGAGGATAAGCTATGTATAGAATTCTAAATCAGTTGGTACTCCTATGGTTACAAGTGAGAAATTGACTAAGATAGATGCATCAGCACTGATAAATCCTACAAGGTACAAGTCTATGATTGGAGGTTTGTTATATCTGACTCAGACTAGACCAAATATAATGAATGCAGTTTGTATTGTATCAAGATATTAGAGTGATCCTAGAGAGACTCATGAGAGTGTGGTGAAAAGTATTTTCAAGTATTTGCAAGGAGCAACTGAATATGGTTTGTGGTATCCTAAAAATGATGATTTTACATAATGTGCATATATAGATGTGATTGGGCTGGAGATGTTTATGACCGAAAGAGAAAATCCGGTTGAGCTTTCTTTCTTGGAAAGAAACTTGTTTCATGGATCAGAAAGAAGAAGTCGTGTACCTCTTTATCTACTACTAAAGTTGAGTATGTTGTTGTTTTTACTAACTGTACACAAGTTCTATGGATGAAGCAAATGTTGAAGGATATAAGGGTGGATTGTAATGAACCTGTAGTTATTCACTGTGATAACTCTGGTGCTATTGACATATCAAAGAATCCAATATTTCATTCTAAGAAAAAACACATATCTATCAAGTACAACTTTTTGAAGGAGAAGGTGGAAGCAAATGAAGTCAGACTGATTTATGTGAACACTAAAGAGCATATTGCAAATATCTTCACTAAACCTTTTCCTAACAAATCATTTGAGTGCTTAAGAGATAGATTAGGGGTTTTTGCCCCTTCGATAGAGACCTGAGTGATGCTGATTAGCATCAGTCTGGTATGCATTTATAGAGCTACTATTCATTCTGAATTGATGTGTTGGTGCTACTACTCAGGGGGAGTAGTCAGTTGTGTGGTTTAGTGGATTAATGATTTTTATTTCATTTTTATGTCATATTTTTGGGATTAATGTCAAAGGGGGAGATATATATGTGAAAAATAGAGCTTAATAGAATATCAGTCAAAGGGGAGATATCAAAGCTTAACAGGGATATCATTCACAAGGAGAGTTTTTTAACCTCATTGTAATATCATCTTATGGGAGATTGTTGGTTGTCTTCCTTTGCGGGAGACTTGTTTGGCATTTCTTGGCACTTGGATGTTTTTCACATCTAGTGTTGCCATCAAAGCCAAATGAGGAGATTGTTGGTAAATTGGAGGAATTGATTATGTGTTGCATTGATGTTTTCTTATTGATGGTAACACCGGCTATTTTGGTTATTTACCGGTTGGATTATGATATTGATCTGGTATGCTCTGGTATGCTTCGGTTTGTAGAATTGGTTTGGATCTATCATTCATGCTATTCAAATGTGTATCACGATCAGTTGGTTTGGGATTTGATCACTTAGGAGCTATCAATTGTTCTAGTAAGCCTTTTGGTCACTGGTAGGGGTTTTATCGGCAGAGCTTTGTTGAAGATCTTTTGATGCACTTGATAAGTGGTGTTGGTGTGGCTTCTAGATGGATTTTGGGATGATGTTGGTTATCTTGTTTGTGTTCCTATTGATCAGAGGTGTTGCATTTTGGACCAGACATAATGTTATCTTATTCTGCTAGGTTAAGGACTGGTTTATGGAACGTGTTGGTGGATGACCCCGATGCATTTCCGGTTGGATCTATTGACTGGATTATGTTGTTTCACTCTTAGGCTGACCTAGTTGACCATTGGATTGTGAATTTATGTTATGAATTTATTGTATTATATTTTAGGTGGCCAACCTAATTGTTTAGGTCCCGGGTTGGTATAAATATGATGTAAGATCTATTTGTAGATCATGGGTTTTTTTGGAAAATAGGATTATCTGTGTGTGAATAAGGTTGTAATCATATGTAGAGGTTTTTGTTGATCATAGGTGAATGAATTGGGTTGATGAAAGAGGTTTAAGACCTCTAGTACTGACCTTAACTAGAATTGTATTCAAGCATAGGAGATGTTATTCTTCCAGTTCACTCTTCTTTCTGGATTGTAGTCTGGATTTATCTTGTAGTCAGTGAGGCTCCTTTTGTGATGAGTAGTGTGCTCTAGGTTGTTGTCCTTCCTACATCTACAAGCCCCTCTTTTTATAGTCACATACTTATTGCAAAAGTATTATCTAACTATTGGTAGGCTTCCCATTGCGGTTTTTTCCTTTACTGGGTTTTCCATGTACAAATCTTGGTGTTATCTTTTGTGGATGGTTGGTGAATGTTTTGTGGTTTAGATTTGTGCTTTAATGTTATATATGCTATTCCGTTAATAAGGTTTTAATACTGAAATTTCTATAATCTATTGACAACAAATTCACCCCACCTCTTAGTTGTTCATCGGTTATCTAAGTTGTCTAACAACAATCAGACCAACTGCCTAAAGCTCACTGCTCATCACAAAAATAAGTCTCACTAACTTAAAAAATCATCGAACTACAATCTGAAAAGAATGAACTATGAAAGTAGCATCTCCTAATGCTTGATACAGTTTCGGTTAAGCACATACGTCTGCCCTACAATACAAAAACCTTCACTTATTGATATATCACTTGTTTGCACATAAACCTTCCTTTGATAATGCAGACATAACCATCGATCTCATCCATCGATATCCAAATTACATGAATATGTCACCTATAAATACAAATCATCAACCTTATTGACAAGGTCGGCTAAAACCTAAACCCATAAACCCATAATAACAAAAATTACATCACATGGTATCATCAGACCAATATTATAATTTACATTACATAGCATGGACCTAAATCAAGTAACCAAACTATTCCATCCGTCGAAAATTCCGCTAAGACCAAAATCCAACATGCTTCACCAACCAGTAGAAACCCTTAGTGAAGTAACACAAAAAGTCTAATCGGATTCAAATAGGATCACCATAACAACACGCCAGCCAATGCAAAGTTTCCAAATACTCAAAATATGATCAAGAAACACCTTCAACATGATAGAAACTAATTCCATAAGCCAAACCAAAATTGACTGACCAAAACACAAAATATCTCTTACCGGTAAAGCTAACTAGTACCAGGAAATACCAACCAAGAACATAAGCGATAGTTACTGAAGCACCAAAACATGAACCAAGATAATATGGAAAACAAATAACCATCCAAAGTAAGCATCCAAAACTGACCTAGAGATTTGATCATACCGGATCAGAATCATAGCTAGAACCAAGATGATCACCAAGACTAACCAGGATATAGTGATGACATCAGTGACAACACTTAACCAAATCTAACATATTTCCAACACTTTCAAGTGATTGTTTTTTATATTACCTTTTTAGGTAATAAGGATTTTGATTCTCAGGTGATAATATCCTATGAAGTAAGTGAAATAGGGCCAATTCTGAACGTTTACTTACGTTAATTCAGTATCATCTAGATTTTTCTATTTAAAAGAAATTCTAGTCTAGTCTATTGTAGTATTAAGAGTATTGCTATAGGTTAACTTGCCTGGGTTTTGTAGAGCCCGAAGTATAGAAGGATTTATCCATTTTGTTGTGATGTCCTTGTCAATTGGCCAATGGTCTTAATTTCTTAATTAAGGGAAGAACGCTAATTCTTAGAGAAAATTAAGAAGTCATTTGGAACACCATCAAACTCATTGGAAGATATATCACATTATGGCTCCGTGTAGTTATTGGGATCATTCAAACAAGATGCCTCTCTCTTCACTTGATTGATAGGTACCAAGAAAATGTACTTGTACAACCAATTATATACCATAACAAAGGTGTCCACAACAATGTTCTTCAACGCTCTTCCTCATTATCTTCATGACATTGACACACAGTGATCCTTTGTACACACTCTCCTTATTCACATTTCATGTCTCGGGAAAATTGGTTCCTATCTAGATCTCCACACCTCTCATACATACATGGCAATTGTAGTTGTAGACACCTAATTCTCGTCAGGCCATTAATTTTCATCATGTGTCCTAGGACAATAATTGTTAGGACCCAGGAGAAAACTGAGAGGGGGGGGGTGAATTAGTTGTCTAATAATTTCAACCCAAATACAACTTAATCAAACTTGATGCATAATACTGGTAAACCAAACTTAATGCATGTTGATAGATTGGCAGTTAATATTAATACCGATGAAGCTTAATGCATAATACAAAAAGAGAAACAACATCCAAAACACATAACACAAAGATTTGTATGTGGAAACCCTGTAAGGGGAAAAACCACGGTGGGAAACCTTACCCACAATCAAATGATACTACTATAGATAGTATGTGTATACAAATGGGGTCTGCACATACAGAAAGGCCAACCACCTAGAGCTCACTGCTCAGTCACAAAATAGGAGTCACACTGACTACAATTGGATGGTTAGATCTAATGATAATGTACTGCTTAAAGTAGCATCTCCAATATTGGATTCAGTACTGGTTAAGCTCTGATAATCACCTTCAAACCTTCCTTGAACCTTCTCTATAGTCTTCTCATATGATCTTCAATATTCACACATACCATGTTGTAATACCATATACCATTACATTACCTACTTCGTTCCATCTCACAAATGAGATCTTACATATATACCAAAACCTAAGACCAAATGTGTAGGTCAGCTCACTAACAATATTACAATAAAATCTATTACAAACAAGTCAAGATGTGGTGCATCATGTCAGCTTAGTACATTTACAACAATATCCAATTAATAAATCATCTCCATAACATGTCGTGTTGATCTGGAATAGATAATGTATAGCGGTCCATAACCTAGACCAATTTTGCGATAATAGCAAATATGTCAACCCGATTAGACCATTAACCAAAATACCTAAACCAAGTATCCAAACCATGTCTTCAACATAACCAAGTGATCTCGAGATGATAAAAAGTCATCCTTAGTGCCGATGAACAATATAACGTGCGACTTTGCATAAGTCACTAAACATGCCAGTGAACACAATGTGCTGGTTCAACATAACCAAAGATCTCCAGAAGGATAAGTGTTGACATCAATGAAAACACTAATGCAACACATCCATAATACCAACAATCTCCCCCTTTGGCATTGATGGCAACACAAAATGGAAAAACATCTAAGTGCCAAAATAGAATGCCAAAAACCAACAATCTCTAGAATAGATCAATACCAGAAATCAAAAACCAAAATCACTCCCCCTAGGATAATATTTCTTACATACAAATTTTTTCCATAGGTATCTCTCCCCCTTTAACATCAAATGCCAGAACATACAACCAACTCATATAACCAATTGTTATAACCAACTACTCCCCTTGAGAAGTAGCTCTCCTCCATCAAAGTCGGAAAAAGGTTTCTCTGTTATTTTATGTCGGTTAGATGCCAATCTTCAAATGTCTAAGTCTCTACCAATGAGGGTATTACCCCAAGCTTCTCTCTAAGATATTCAAAAGTTTCCTTAGGCAAAGGCTTAGTAAAGATATCTGCAATATGCAATTTTGTATTCACATAAACCAATCTTACTTCTTTTGCTTCAACATTCTCTTTCAAAAAATTATATTTGCTAGAAACATGTTTAATGTTAGAGTGGAATACTGGATTCTTTGATATATCAATTCCTGCTGAATTATCACAATAAATGATTATAGTTTCTTTGCATTTTACCTTTGAGTACAATTAGTTGTTGCTGCAACAAATTCTGATTCTGCTGTTGATAATGATGTACAACTCTATTTCTTTCTCAACCATGAAATCAATCTGCTACCAAAAAAGAATGCTCTGCCAATGGTTCTTTTTCTATCATCTACATCTCCTACCCAATTTGAATCGGCGTATGCACATAAATCAAAATTTTCATCTTTAGGATACCATAAACCAAGATTTGTTGTGCCTTGTAGATACCGGAAAATCTTTTTTACTGTTGATTCATGATTTTCTTTAGGATGACTCTGAAATCTTGAAACAATACATACTACATTCATTATATCAAGTCTTGTTTGTGTTAAATACAATAAACCTCCAATCATAGATTTGTATCTTGTCGGATTAACAAGAGCTAAATCATCTTTCAATGTCAATTTGTCAGTTGTAGTCATAGGAGTACTTACCATTTGGAATTTTCCATACCAAATTTCTTCAATAGTTCCTTCAAGTATTTTGTTTGACATATGAATATACCTTTATCAGTCTATGAAATCTGCAATCCTAAAAATAATTTTATCTCCCCAATCATAGACATTTCAAATTCTTCCTGCATCTTATTAGCAAAGTCTTTACAAAATCCATCTTCTCCTCCAAAAATGATATCATCAACAAAAAATTCAATAACCAAGATGTCATCATTAGTCACTTTGAAATATAAGTTGTTGTCAGCATTACCTTTAGTGTATCCAAGCTTAAAAAGATATTTGTCTAATCTAGAATACCAAGCTCTAGGAGCTTGCTTCAATCCATACAAAGCTTTCCTTAATCTACAAACCATATCTTCATTATTTGTTAATGCAAATCCATCAATTTGTTCAATTTAAACTTCCTCTTCAAGATCATCATTTAAGAATGCACATTTTATAGCCATCTAATATACTTTATAGTTCTTGTGTGCTGCAAATGCAAGAAATAATATGTCTGCCTCAATTCTAGCTACCGGTGCAAAGGTTTCATTATAATCAAGGCTCACAATAGATGAAATGGTGAAACACTAAGTTGCCTTAGGTGCATGAGATCAGAGATATGCACCGGATCAGTCAGGTATACATGGTGAGTTGTCAGTACAGAGAATGAAGGATATGTTTGTCACTTTGACAAACATGATAATTGCAGAACCGGTCCAGTGGTGAAGAAAGGTGTTTCCATAGATGCAAACAGATAGAGTGTGTTGAATATTGATGACATGATATCATCAAGGTGGTTTTTGGTATAGATGTAGACTGGTAAGCTCACAAAGTGAAGATGCATAGAAGGCTCCCATCTGCTGAAGATGTGCATGAGGTAGTTAGCAAGTGTGTTGACCGGCTTAGGTACTCTACCAGAAGAGAAGCAGAGTGCAAGGTTGAAGGTAGACTAGTTAGGGTATAACCAACAAGGTCTTTGAACTGGTAAATATGATAGACAGTTCAAATAACCAGAGGACAAATGAGAAGGGGGTGAATCAGTTGTCACCAGATTACCGAAACCTTAAGAATTTAGAAATTCATTACCAAAACACATAAGATCAATACCGAAATACATAAACCAATTATCAAAACAACAAATATACCAATTAAGAACAAGAAACAATTAGAGAATAGTTACTATCCACATGACACCAAGATTTATATGTGGAAACCCGATTGATGCAGAGCATCATTGAAAAACCAACCAAGAACCCCAAATCATGGAGTCCCAATCCTAGGGTTCTCAATGACCCAAAATAATCTTCAATATGCAACCTTGATATGTTTGTGGCATCTAATAAGATTACTATCAACCAACCAATCCAATATTAAATCTTTCATATCATTTTATAACCCTTTAAACATTAATCAAGACCCAAACAATGCATTATGTTGTCCCAGTTAATGACAGTCTGATAGACTCGTACTCAATTATTAATAACTTTCAAACCCAACCATACTTTTAAGATCACTTTGGTGAGGCTGTAGAAAACTAGGTTTCTAAAACCATATCCAAAATTAAAAAAAATCCAATAGTGGAGTTACGAGTTATGGTCTCTGCACTGAGACTGTTTTGACTGTTACAGAAAAACCAAGAAATTTGCATTCCCAGTCTGTCTAGGGCATCAAATATCTCATAAAATACTTAACCAATCACATTGAAACTGAATTAATTTGAAAGATAATTCAACCCTATATAAAACACCAAATTTACAACAATTTCCAAAGGTGCATTCAAAATATTTTAGTGAAACTCTCCACAAACCGCAATTTGGAGGGTGTTTTGACAGTTTTCACCAAATCTTGCATAACTTGCTTCAAAATGATTTAAATTAAATGAAACCAAAGGGAAAAAAAATTTAACTCATGCCATTATCATATCAAATACATTTCCAATGGATACAAATGATTTTTCATAAATAAATACATGAATGATCAGACTATAATACCCAGAAAACAATGTGGAGTGTGTAAAAACTTCAAATGTTATTCATTTCCTTCCTCCAATCTTATGCACACCCATTGGATTCGACCAAATGATGTTTTTTATAAACTCCACACATCCATATGGCAGTTACAACTTCTCAAGACCAATTACATCCTTGGTTTGCAACTTTTAGAACATGGTTTGTTGCTTGACAACACTTAATGCCACAAATGACAACTTTGATGAATATGAACTCCAAACTTGTAAGACTTCACATGAACCTTGCAAATAAATCAAAATGGAATTCAAATGACCTTTTACAAAATTTTTACCCTTTCATGACTTGTTTATACAAATTTGACCTCATAAACCCAATCAAGACCTTATTAGGACAACTTGGACAACTCATTACAATTGGCTCCTTTAGCCTTACTTATGACCTCATAATGACTCAAAATACATTAAAATGACCATATAAACTCAAATACGAGTGAAATGATTCATGGAATGATCTTTAACCTCCTGGTGTATGTTTGGGTTAGGTGCTCTTATGCCACCAGTAAAGGGAAAAACCATGGTGGGAAGCCTACCCACAGCCAGATAATACTTTTGCAGTAAGTATGTGATTACAAATTGAGGGGTCTACACTTGTAGGGAGGCAAATAGCCTAGAGCACATTGCTCATTACCAAAGGAGTCTCACTAACTACATAAGAAATCCATACTACAATCCAGAAGAAATAATGAACTGCTATAATAGCATCTCCTAAGACTGAGTATAGTTTCAGTTAAGCTCAATACTAAAGGTATTAAACCTCTTGCGTAAACCCAACTCGATCTTCTATGATCAACCAAATCCTTTGTATGAATGATTATTAAATTATTCACTTGCATACCATGATCTACAATGAGATCATACACATATATATACAAACCCTAGACCTTAAATGATTAGGTCGGCCACCCAGACAATAAAACCTATTACATAATTATAAAACATGTTGGCCTGAGGCCAAACAAATTTCATCCTAGAAACACATCAAGAAGTCCCAAAAATATGTTACATTAAGCCGGTCCATAACCTAGATAGCACCAGACCCAATTTAGGTCCACACACGCTAAATAAATGATCCCAATCAGTCAACGCTCAAACACGATCACCATCTGCATCCTAAATTCCTTCTAGAAGCCACACCAACACCACTTATGCATAATATTAAAATATCTTCAACAAAGCTCTATCGGTGAAACCCTCATCGGATCAATAAACCAGGCTTACCAGCATTGAGATAGCATCCAATCACCAAATCAATACCAACTAACTGAACATATATCTAAGTAGCATGAATAGCATATCTAAGCCAAATCATACTGGAGTATTTTGGATCAACATGATCTTACCAACCAGAAACCAATCATCCTACCAAGACTAATAAGATTCTAGTAAACAACAAAAGTAGCTAGTGTTGACATCAATGACAAAAACATCAATGCAACACATAATCAATTCCTCCAAATTGCCAACAATCTCCCCCTTTGGCATTCATGGCAACACTAGATGTGAAAAACATCCAAGTGCCTAAAAATGCCAAACAAATATCCCACACAGGAATATGGCAATGAAGTTTTGATCCATACTCTCCCTGTAGATGATATCATAGTTAAGTTCTGTAAATTTCTCCCCCTAGTGTATATAACTCCTTAAGTTTTTCACATGAATATCTCTCCCCCTTTGACATCAATGCCAAAGATATGACATAAATTTCAAAGAAAAATCATAAACCACTAAATCCCAAGACTAACTACTCCCCCTGAGTAGTAGCATCACCACATCAATCTAGAATGAATAATAGCTTTGATAATTCATATCTGACTAATGTCAAATAGCATCAATCGGTTTTCTACCAAAGGGGCAAAAACCCCTAATCTGTTTGAGGTACTCAAATGATTCTTTAGGCAAAGGTTTTGTGAAGATGTCTGCAATCTTCTCTTTAGTGTTCACATAAACCAATATAACTTCATTTTCTTCCACCTTTTCCTTCAAAAAGTTATACTTGATAGATATGTGCTTTGTCTTAGAGTGAAATACCAAATTCTGTGATCTGTCTATAGCAGCAGAGTTATCATAGTGAATAACTACTGGTTCATTGCAATGCAATTTTATGTCCTTTAACATTTGTTTCATCCATAGAACTTGTGTACAGTTAGTAGCAGCAACAACATACTTAGCTTCAATAGTAGATAACAAAGTACATGACTGTTTCTTGTTGATAAATGAAATAAATTTCTTTCCAAGAAAGAAAGCACCACCGAAAGTACTCTTTCAGTCATCAACATCACCTGCCCAATCTACATATGTATATGCACATAAAGTAAAGTCATAATCTTTAGGATACCACAAACCATATCTAGATGTTTCTTCTAAGTACCTAAAAATACTTTTCACCGCACTCTCATGATTTTCTCTAGGATCACTTTGATATCTTAATGCAATGCAAACTGCATTCATTATATCCAGTCTAGCCCAAGTCAAATATAGCAGACCTCCAATCATAGACTTGTATCTTGTAGGATTTATCGGTGCTGATTCATCTTTCTTTGTCAATTTCTCACTTGTAACCATAGGAGTACTAACCGGTTTAGAATTTTCCATACCAAATTTCTTCAACAACTCTCTAGCATACTTAGTTTGACAGATGAAAATACCTTTATCAGTCTAATTAATTTGCAAACCTAAGAAAAAAATCATTTCCTCAATCATAGACATCTCAAATTCATTCTTCATATTGTTAGAAAATTCCATGCACAACTTATCCTCACCTCCAAAAATGATGTCATCAACAAAGACCTCAATAATCAGTATATCATCATCAGTGATCTTATAATATAGATTATTGTCAACATAACCTTTAGTGAAACCAAGTTTTAAAAGATATTTGTCCAACCTTGCATACCAAGCTCTAGGTGCTTGTTTCAATCCATATAAGGCTTTCTTTAACCTGCAAACCATTTTTTTATCATCTGAAGTGAAATGCCATTAGGTTGTGCAATATAAACTTCCTCATCAAGATCCCCATTTAGAAAAGCACACTTAACATCCATCTAATAAACCTTGTTGTTTTTAAGTGCAACATAGGCAAGAAATAATCTTACAACTTCAATCCTAGCTACTGGTGCAAAGGTTTCATCATAATCAATTCCTTCCTTTTGTGAATATCCTTTACAAACCAATCTAGCTTTATTCCTCACAACTTGTCCAAATTCATTTAGTTTATTCATAAAAACCCATTTAGTTCCAGTAACATTATTATTTTTAGGTTGGGGAACTAAAATCCATGTGTTATTCTTTTCTATATGATCTAATTCTTCTTCCATATCTTTCATCCACATTCATCTTTACATGCTTTAGTTACAAATACTGGTTCAACTTGAGAAATTAAACATACCTCATCAACTACCAATCTTCTTCTTGTCATCACTCCTTTATTTTTATCCCCAATGATCTGATCTTCTGAATGATTCAAATTTGCATACCTAGGAGTCTTCTGATTCTTTGTTCTTCTTCCCTGATCTTAAGTTACTGTTGAATTTTCTGATACTACCAGAGTAACTGGCTCAGCATTTTGTTTTGGTATATGTGTTACTGATTTAGTTATGATCATTTTCATTGTCGGTTCTTTCTCATAAATTCTAATTTGACTTCTATTTTTCTCATCTATCTTGACATTAGTGCTCTCCATAATTCTCTGCAATCTTTTGTTATAATATCTATATGTTTTTCTTTCATTAAAATAACCATTAAATATTCCTTTATCACATCTAGGATAAAACTTGCCAATGAAATCATCTCTCTTAATATAGCATTTACTACCAAAGATTCGGAAGTACTTAACTGTAGGTGTATTGCTAAACCATAAATCACAAGGTGTCTTCCTGATTTCTCCTTTGTTGAATGTATAAACTTTTGTGCTCACTGCTTCTCTCCAGTAGACATGGGGTAGATTAGATTCCATCATCATGGTTCTAGTAGCATCCAAGATAGTTATGTTCTTTCTTTCGACAACTCCATTCTGTTGAGGTGTTCGGGGAGCAGAAAAATGTCTCCTTGTGCCATGCTTCTCACAAAAGTTATTAAACTCATCAGATGTGAATTCTCCACCATGATCTGAACTTAAGCACTTAATCATCAATCCTATCTCAGTTTCAATCTTAGTTTTAAATATTTTCACTTTTCAAAAGCCTCAGATTTCTCCCTTAGAAAAGTAACCCACATCATTCTAGAATAATCATCAATGATTAGCATTAAATATCTATCACCTTGAAAACTTTTGATTCTAGCAAGACCACACAAATCAATATGATCAAGAACATCATTACATTTGTCTTATATACTCTTAAAAGAGGTTTTGACCTATTTTCCCATTTGACATTCTTTACATATCGTATTATAGGACTTCACAATCTTAGGTATATCTCTAACTGCCTTAGTTGAACTTGTCTTTACCATGCAATCAAAATTCACATGACATAGCCTTTTATGCCAAAGCCAACTCTCATCAATTTTTGAAATAAAACATGTCTTCTCATTGGAATTTAAATGAAACATATTACCTTTTGTCTTAGTACCGGTATCAATCTCCAATCCAGATCTATTAATGATCTTGCATTTTTCATCCTTGAATTGTAATTGAAATCCCTTATCCACCAATTATCCTATTGATGCAAAGCCCTCCTTGTGTCTTGTCAATTTCTCCAAGATGTATGAAAATGACCCCTAAAAACTCCAATAGGATCCTACAAGGCAAGACTCTACAATCTTAGTTACAACTTCTCATTTCACT
This sequence comes from Cryptomeria japonica, assembly GCF_030272615.1. Classification (NCBI taxonomy): domain Eukaryota; kingdom Viridiplantae; phylum Streptophyta; class Pinopsida; order Cupressales; family Cupressaceae; genus Cryptomeria; species Cryptomeria japonica. The sequence continues at coordinate 614,691,263 of NC_081410.1, read as the reverse complement.
CCAAGGTTCATACTACTCAAATTGGGTAACTTGCTCTATTATGCATCATGAAGCCTCCTAAGGTTCTTGACCTTCACAACCCCTAGTTTGGATCATACAACACTCAAATGGACCACACCAAACACTGGTTTCAAGGATTCAACCCAATTCCCTATGACACCTTCATAATTAGGCCTATTTGTTTGTAGCCCTTGGAGACGGGTAATGGGACCTTAAGTTCAAATTTTTCCAAACACCCTAGAAAATAAATCATAGATTCAGATACCCTTTATGGTATTACACAATCCTCCAAAAGAAGAGGTCAAGATCTGACAAGGAAAGGTTTGAACTCGGTGATGACCAACTGTCCTAAAGGGCTAATTAGGCCTCCATTTGTGAAGCAACTATATCTCAATGGAAACACCTTACAACCACAACCCCATGGGTATGTGAGGAACCATAAACCATTATAGATTCTAGGGTTACATGAATAGAATCATCGCCATTTGTCTTCTAGGGTAACTATTGCAGTCTAAGGGCTAGGTTGCCACATAGAGATGTCTACCTAGGGACTGATCAAACTAAAATCTCCCTTGCTCCTTTTGAAAAATTCCTTTGGATCATAGAATAAATAGGCCACACTTTCATCCCACCCATTTTCATGAGTTTTAGATGAATAGGTTACAAGTTATGGCCATGTGAAGGCAAAACCCTAAGCAAAACCCTAGTTTTCCGGGAACCTACAACAAAACTTAGATATCTGGAGAAAAAAAAATGATCAAGAACTCAAATCAAGACCAAATAATTGGTAACTCACTTCACTAACAAAATCAAAACATTGGGGATTCGTCCCAATCCGTACAACTCCATACCCCGTGCCAAAACCTCACAGTTTACAAAAAAAACTTAGAATTTCTTATTGCTTGCAATCATAAAATCTTTCTCCATATAGTCTCCCTTGGGAATTGTGTCCTCAAGGTGTTTATACCCCTCTAAAAATTCTCCCAATAAAAAACAAGAGGTTAGAGCCATTGGAGGAGTTAGACCAACAAGAATTCAAAAAATGCACAAAAAGTTGCTCATGACAATTTTTGACAAAGTTGTCAAAAATGTCATTTCTTGCACCCGAATGACTTGGGTCAAGACTAGCACCTCTAAGCACCCTAGAAGCACATAAAACAACTAAAATAACTAGTAAAAACCTATCCTAAGCATATTTAGTCCCCTTTTGTCCAAAAGTCCTAATTGGCTTATCAAGATGCTAAAATAGCAGTTTGGCTCACAAGATGGGGCCTTTAATTACAAAGACAAAATGCATAATTGAAAACACAAGGAAAAAATCCTAAGTCATGTTTAAGGTCTTATCCTTCCTCCTCTGAGCCTGAATGATCATGTTGAAGGGGTTCCCCTACACCATACTCCCTGAAAGAAGAAATCTCAAGTCCACTTGAGATGAGAGTCTACAGGTCTGCACCATGGTTTTTGATTTGTTGTTCTGTCATTTAGACTGCTTTAGAATCTGGTTGTCCCTACCAAGCCACCAAATACTCCATATATACTTGTTCCTTGTCTTCTTTACAACCTTGGTGTTCAAAACTTTATGCAATTTTGGTGGTTCATGTTTGGGAATGTCATCATCTGCTACAACCTGAATGGTTTCTTCTCCTACATCAACACTACATTTGTAAAGAGTTAAGTCACGTACATTAAAAATGGGTGAAAAACCAAGATTAGGTGGGAGTTGAAGTTCATAAGCATTTTGTCCATATTTTTTCAAGATTTGATAGGGTCCAATCTTTCTCTGCTTAATCTTTGTATATTTGCCTTTTGGAAGTCTTTCCTTCTTCAAGTGAACCCACACCAAGTCTCCCACATCAAAATAGACATCCCTCTTCTTCTTATTAGCATGACCCTTATACCTTTTTGCAAATTGTTGAAGGTGATATTTAACTTGTTCATGTATCTCCTTTATGGCGGTGCAAAGGTTTCTCCATCTGCACTAATGGATTATCCTTGAGGTAGTTCCCTTAACTCCAACACACCCCTTCAGTGGATGCCATACACAACCTGGAAGGGTGACTTACCAGTGCTTATATTTATTGTATCATTATAAGATAATTCTGCCTGAGATAGTATGCTATCCCACTTCTCTTCATATTGCCTAGTCAAGCATCTTAGCAGATTTCCCAATGATATGTTTACAACTTCAGTTTGGCCATCCGTTTGGGGATGGTAGGTTGAGGGTAAGGCTAGATTTGTGTCAAGCTTCTTCCAAAGAGTCCTCTAGAAGTGTCCAATAAATTTAACATCCCTATCAGAGACTATGGTCAAAGGCAAACCATGTATCCGAACAATTTATTTGAAAAATAAGTCTGCAACATAAGAAGAATAACAAGTGGTTTTACATAGAAAGAAATGTGTCATTTTACTAAACCTATCCACCACTACAAAAACACTATCATAGCCTTTTCTTGTCCTAGGCAATCCTAAAACAAAATTCATACTTATACTTTCTCATGGTCTTGAAGGAATGGGTAAAGGCTGGTATAAGCCTGCATTGGTGGACTTCCCCTTTGCTTTTTGGCATATCACACATGTCTCCACAAATCTCCTAACATCTGTCTGCAATCTGGGCCAAAAGTAGTGCCTCTTCACCAGGTCTAGTGTCTTGTCAAGGCCAAAATGGCTTACCATTGCTCCATAGTGCTTCTCCCTAATTATGTTTAGTCTTATAAAGCATTTAGGTATGCACAACTATGCACCCATAAAAAATAGTTCATCTTGTATCAGAAATTCGGAAAAATCAACATGAAACCGCTCATCGAAAGATGCACACACCTTGTAAATCTCTCCAAATTCTTCATCATCCTCATACATGGACTTCCAGGAGTATATTCCAAGACTCTCCAACTGGATCTGATTTGTGGTTAATACTCTTCTACTCAAAGCATCTGCCACCTTATTCTTAACCCCTTTCTTATGCTTAAGAGTGAAAGTGAAGGCTTGTAGTGTCTCTACCCACTTCATATGCCTATCGTTAAATTTTTCTTGGCTATTTATGAAACTAGGGGCATGATTGTCTATGAAAACTATGAACTCCTTTGGTAGTAAGTAGTGTCTCCAACTTTTTCAGGGATTGCACTAGAGCATACATCTCTAGGTCATAGGATGAGTACCTCCTCTTTGCCTCATTTAATTTCTCACTGAAGAAGGCAATGGGCCTTCCTTCTTGACTAAGCACTACCCCAATAGCCATGTGACTGGCATCACATTCCACTTGGAAGATGTTGTTGAAATCAGGTAGGGAAATGACCGGCTGCTCTGCAACTTTCTTCTTCAACATTTCAAAGGAGTAATCTACCTCTTTAGTACAACTAAACCTACACTTTTGTCCTCCCTTTATGGTGTCAAGCATTGGAGCACAAATATGGCTAAATCCCCTTATAAATTTCCTATAGAATGTGGCTAAACCATCGAATCTTCTGACATCATTCATTATTCTAGGTGTAGGCCAAGACAATATAGCACACATCTTTTCTTGATCCATTTTCAACTCACCATATGAGATTACAAATCCCAAGTAAATGATCTCTTCCTACATAAAGAAACACTTTTCCAAATTGATCATTAATTGCTCTTCATACAATCTCCTTAGCAGGTCTACATGTTTTAGGTTCTCTTCTTTGGTTTGACTAAAAATTAGAATGTCATCTAGTTAGACTATGACAAATTTTCCTATGAAACCCCTCAAAACTTCATTCATTAACCTCATAAAGGTACTTGGTGCATTAGATAAGCCAAAGGGCATGACCTTCCACTCATACAACCCCTCATTTTTTTAAAATTTAGTCTTCCACTCATCTTCCGGCCTAATCCTAATCTGACGGTAGCCACTTTTCAAGTCAATTTTTGTAAACTACCTAGCACCCCCCAAACAATCTAACAAATCCTCAATCCTAGGCATTGGAAATCTATACCTGATAGTTATTTTGTTGATAGCCCTCGAGTCTGTGCAAAGTCTCCAATTGCCTTCCTTTTTGGGTGCCAAGACTGCAAGGACTCCACATGGGCTCAAACTTTTGCCAATCAGTCTAGACTCCAACAATTCTTTAGCCTGTTTTGCCATCTCAACATTCTGATCTAGGGTGAGCTTTATGCTACTTTGTTAGGTAAGGTGGATCCAGGTATAAGGTCTATGCAATGATTTATATCCCTCATGGGGGTAGTGTCCTTGGCATGCCATCAAAGATGACACCTTTGTACTTGTTTAGTAATTGTTGCACTACAGGGTCAACCAACCTAAATCTATCTCCTTTCTTGTCTTCAGACTTCTCCAGCTTTGTCACTTTGGGACTAGGAATAAGAGCATAACAAAAAATTCCTTCATCTACTATCTTCTTCATGAATTTCTTTCCTCCTACTATCAACACCTTGGCCTCCTTTTCTTTTGTTTCCTCCTCACTCTCCATCAAAGGCAATAACTCTATCCCCTTACCATCTTTGGTGATTGAATATGTGTTCCTAGCACCATCATGTTGTGCCTTCAAATCAAATTGCCATGGTCTCCCAAATAGGAGATGGCAAGCATCCATCTTTGCAATATCAAACAACAACCTATCCTTATAGGTTCCAATCTAGAATTCTACCCAAGCCTGCACTTCCACAACATCTTGCTAACCTTGGGTGAGCCATGAGACCTTGTAGGGGCAAGGGTGAGGTACTCTTCTTAATTTTAGCTTCTCCACCATTTCTAGAGACACAAAGTTTTCAGTTGATCTGGAATCTATTAGAACCTTGCATACCTTTCCACCCTCTTTGAAAGTGGTCTTGAATAGAGACCTTCTCTGTAGGGGTTCTTTGTCAGCCATCTTCTGTTGGCATTATATGAACCAGTATGATGACATAATGACATTGTATGTTGTCATTGATGTCAATATGCTGAAGAGGAAAGAACCGGTATATATAAGAACCGGTATAACACTATGAACCGACATTTGTGCCAAAGTGAAGCGATGTGTTTGTTTAAGGTGAACCGACATGTGGTTATGGGAACCGGCATGTGGAAGCTTTGTATGACTACCAGTTGGTAGTCTCAACTTCAGGGTTTTTGGTTGAAGTGTCTCAAGCCTGTGTGACTCAATCGGTGACTTTGAGTGATGAGTTAGCATTGTAACCAAGAACAAATTGTGTTGCCATGTCAGCCTTGTGCGCGTGAAGGATCTTGCATGAAGGAGATTGTTACTATCTACCTCGGGAATGTGCAAAGTCTGTAAATGGTGATAACGCGTGATGGGTTATCAGCTACCATGAAATCGGTGGAAAATGAACAATGGAAAATGTCTTGAGATTGGCTCAGGACTGTTGCATTTAATGCAATATGCTCAATGGTCAGGATTGAACTGTTTGAATTGCTTAACCTAACAAGTTTAGGGTTTAAGGTTTATGCTACTAACCTATCTGTTTCCTATAAGGTCGATGTTGTGTTTCTTTCTAAGTTTGTTGGAAAAAGTTGTGTGTGAGTATCCAAGTGAAGAGATATGTGATTCTTGCCAAACCAAAACTTAGAAGTGATACCTGCAAAGTGTAAGTGTAGAAGCTAAAGAGGAGCTAAAGTGGATCTGCATTAGTATTGAGTGTTGTTACCAGATCATTGTAATACCTATTGATCTCTAACCACTTCAACAGTTGGGAAATCCCTTAACAGGGTAGCTTTAACTAGCTTACTATAAATCCTTTAACAGGGTGACTCAAATCCATTGAGTTCTTAAAATCCTCTAACAAGGTAACCTTTAACAAGGTTTAACCCTTAATCAGGTATTCTAGCCATCCCTTAACCAGGTGATCCCTAACAAGATCAATTCCTAACAAAACCTATTGTATCAATCTTTAACCAGACAAGGCTCCTAACAGAGCAGACATCTAAAGAGTTCAAAAATAGCTTGTGGGTATTCATCCCCACTATGGTTTTTCCCAGTTGGGTTTCCACATGAAAAATCTATGTGTCATGTGTCTGAAGGTAAATCATGTTAATCTAGCTATTTACATATCTTTGATGATATATTACCTATTCATGCACTAGGGTGAAATGGAAATGAAGTATTAGATTGTGTGAAAAGATAAGTGTCAACCAGTTTATGCTTGTTTCAGTTATTCTGGATTTTGCTGGTTGTACTCTATTTAAGATCGGTGTTACTATTTATCTGTCAAAGCACAATGTCTACTGACAAACTGGTTTAGGATTGTGTTTTTGCCTATACCGATTCATCCCCCCTCTCTTAGTATCAGTTTGGTACTATCTGTTCATCATTGAGTTATCAATTGGTATCAGAGCATCCTCTAGGTCCTTTGTGTTATAAGCTTAACCACTTGAGGTAAAGATCCCAGTCTAATGATCAAGAGGGAAGGTCCAAAATTCAATGGAGAAAATTTCAGTACATGGAAAGACAGAATGAAGATATACATCAGAAGTATGGGTGCTCAACATTGGAGCTATGTTGAGAATGCCTATGTTGCCCCTACCGGTACTCTCACTGATGACCAAAGGAGAGAGATACAGGAGAATGGGAAAGTCATGGAAGCCCTAATTAGTAGTTTATTTGACATTGAGTTTATTGATGTTCAAGATAAAGTAAATCCCAAAGAAGTATGGGATACTCTTGAAAATATCTATGGCAATGACGAGCATGTTAAACAAGCTAAGGAAGAAAGCCTTAGAGGAAAGTTTGAAGACATGTGGATGGTTGAAGGTGAGACCATTTAATTGCATGGAATAAGAATCAAAACTATTGTTAGAGATATCAAGAGTGCAGGTAGTAAAATGGAAGATTCCACTTTGGTAAGCAAAGTCCTGAGATCCTTATTACTGGTCTATGCAATAAGGGTTGCTGCTATTCAGGTTGAGATCAATAGACAAGACTAAGGTATCCCTAGACTCCATCATTGCAAAGTTGACAGCCTATGAGCTAAATAGTTTTGAAGGCAGTATTCAAAAGACTGAATCAACTTTTAAAGCTTCTATTGTACCATCCAGAAAAGGAAAAGAAGCTAGCACTAGTGGTGAACCAAGACAGAGTAGAGAAATGGATGATGAGGAGATTCTGATGGCATTTGAAGATCTTCTTGCCAGGAAAATTCCTAAAGGAACCAACAAATACATAGGTAAGCTCCAATTGAAATGCTTTTCTTGTAACCAGATAGGACATATTGCTGAAAACTGTCCTAGTGGTGACAACAAGGACAAACTGGAAAATTTCAAGAAATTCAAAGGAGGAATGCGGAGAAACTATTTTGTGGTAGTTGATGAAGGTGTCACAGATGAGGAATCAGAAGATGAAGAAAATGAAGATATGTGTTTGTTGTTGTCAAGGAAGATGTGTCAGACAAGAAGGCTCTTGTCTCCCGCTTTGATAATTCCAATGTGTGGATTATTGACAATGGTTGTTCTCACCATATGACTGGTGACCAAAGCAAGTTTCTATCCTTGGAAGAGTATGATGGTGGTGTGGTTCGCTTTGGTAATGATACACCATGCATGGTCAAAGGCAGAGGGTCCATCTCTCTGAATGGAAAGAGTAGTGTTGACAATGTGTATTGGGTTGATGGTCTCAGACACAACCTTCTGAGTGTTGCCTAGCTGAATGACAATGGTCTCACTCTGGAATTCAAGAATGGAGTGTGCAGAATCAAAGGAAAGAATGGTGAAGTGGTGGCCACCGGCATGCAGACCAAAGGTAACCTATTTCAGCTGAATGCAAATATAAGTACATGTCTTATGGCTAAATTTGATGATAGTTGGATATGGCATAGGAGACTCTACCATGTAAACTTTGATAACATTGTGAAGGATAGTAAGATCAAAGCAGTTAGAGGGTTGTCAGTGATGAGCAAACCAGAAAATACCTTGTGCAGAGAGTGTCAACTGGGGAAAATGTCTTCCTCAACCTTTAAAGGTAAATCTTTCACTGTTGACAATTTGCTTGATCTTGTGTCCTATGAAAACTAGGAGTGTGTAGGGAGATAGGTACTTCATGATTCTCACTGATGACTGCTCAAGAATGATGTGGGTCACATTCTTGAAAGATAAGTCTGAAGCCTTTGTAAATTTCAAATCTTTTAGAGAATTAGTGAAGAAGGAAAGCGGTAAAATGATCAAGTGCCTAAGAACTGATCAAGGAGGGGAATTCACTATGTGCCCCCCGGACTCCACAACAAAATGGCCTGGTAGAGAGGAATAACCGGACTATGGTTGAAGCAACTAGAACTATGTTGATTCAAGGAAAGGTAGCCCACACCTTTTGGAGAGAAGTGGTGAGCACTGCAGTCTATATAATGAACCAGGTACTCATCAAGAAAGGTAAGGATAAAACTCCTTGTGAGTATTGGACCGGTAAGACACCTGTGGTTAGCTACTTTAGAATGTTTGGTAGCAAATGTTACATCGAGAGGAGTGAACACCAGAGCAAATTTGATGCGAAATGTGATGAGGGAATATTCCTAGGCTATTCCACCAAGAGCAAAGCTCTCAAGTGTTTCAATAATAGGACTCAGAGAATCATGGAAAGCATCAATGTAAGAGTTGATGAAACCTCTGAGAAAATGGAGGAAACTGGCAGTGAGCAAGTGGTAAATGAACCGGTTGTAACCTTCTAGGAACCGGTTGTCAGTCAATCGAGTACCAGTAATAGTGTTCCTACACTGGTAGATGTAGATGTTGATACTGATGGAGATGAGGATGAAGAAGAAAAGCAAGAGGAATCTATCAAGACCATTCCTTTGTATGTCAAGTTGAATCATGATCCTAAGCAAATCATAGGAGATAAGGATGCAAGAATCCTTACAAGAAGAAAGGTCAGAGAAAACTCATGTATGATCTCTGAATTTGAGCCTAAATCATTCAAAGAGGCACATAAAGATGAAGACTAGATTAAGGAAATGGAAGAGGAACTTGACTAGATAGAGAAAAATGGTACATGGTCTTTGGTACCCAGACCGGAGCATAAAAATGTCATTGGCACCAAATGGGTTTTCATAAATAAGTTGAATGAGGATGGCATAGTGATTAGAAACAAAGCCAGATTAGTGTGCAAAGGATATGCTCAAGAAGAAGGAGAAGACTATGGAGAAACCTTTGCTCCTATAGCTAGATTGGAAGGAGTTTGTATGCTTCTTGCATATGCATCTTTTAAAGGATTCAAAGTATATCAAATGGATGTAAAATCTGCATTCCTAAATGGTTTACTTGAAGAGGAGGTGTATATAGAGCAACCTGATGGGTTTTCCCTATCTGAAGACAGTGACATGGTGTGTAGGCTACATAAATCCTTATATGGTCTAAAGCAGGCACCTAGAGCATGGTATGAATGCCTGAATTCCCATCTTGTGAAGATTGGATTTGAGAGAACAAGCGAAGATAGCAATATCTACTTGAAGTCTAAAGGAGATCAGATCCTAATCTGTGAGGTATTTGTTGATGACATTATCTTTGGTGGAGATGACAATATGAGTCATGAGTTTGTAGATGAGATGAAGAAAGAGTTTGAGATGTCACTCATAGGGGAGATTAAGTTCTTCATTGGACTACAGATCCAGCAGATGAAAGATGGAATCTTTATTACTCAGTCCAAGTATGTCAAAGAGGTGTTGAAGACCTTTACCATGGAAGATAGCAAACCAGTTGGTACACCAATGGTGACCGGTTGTAAACTATCCAAAGAGGATGACTCAACATTGGTTTATGAGAAGGAATACCGATCAATGATTGGTAAGTTCCATTATGTAGTGCATAGCAGACTAGATATTGCACATGAAGTTGGCATTACTACAAGGTTCCAGAAAAGTCCAAGAGAATCCCACTTGGTTGCTATCAAGCAGATTCTTAGGTATCTGAAGGGAACTATTGATTATGGATTGTGGTATCCATAAAGCAAGGATTTCAACTTGAAAGTATTCACAAATGCTGAATGGGCAGGTAATGTGGATGACTGGAAGAGCACAACCGGTGGTGCATTCTTTCTTGGTGGTAGACTGGTCTCATGGATGAGTAAGAAGCAGAGTTGTATCTCTCAGTCTACAGTGGAAGCAGAGTATGTTGCAGCTTTCATGAACTGCACTAAGACAATTTGGATGAAGCATGTATTAAATGGCTTCAATGTTCCTATATCTGAATTGGTAAGTATATTTTGTGACAATAATAGTGCAATTAACATCTCCAAGAATCTAGTTTTACATTCTAGAACCAAGTACTTTGAGCTTAAGTATCATTTCTTGAGGGAAAAGGTTCAGAACAAAGAGATTGCACTGGAACATGTTTCCAGTAAAGAGCAATTAGCAGACATATTCAGCAAGCCTCTCCCAAAGGCTACATTTATGTACTTAAGAGGTGAATTAGGGGTACTACCCCTTCAGGAGGTAAACTAAAGGTATATGCTCCACATCAGTCAAGTATTGCATAGTTAATTTTTTCTTCAGGATTGATGTGTTGAAGGATGCTACTCCTCAGGGGGAGCAACATAATGGAACAAGGAAGCTTGTGCCTCCACTTTGGCATTGTTGTCAAAGGGGGAGAAGAAGTGAAGCAAAGAAGATATCTGCAGAAATTGGGGGAGAAGATGTGAAGAGGAGAGATATCTTTGTATATTGCCATCAATGCCAAAGGGGGAGATTGTTGGCATTATGTGAACCAGTATGAGGACATAATGACATTGTATGTTGTCATTGATGTCAATATGTTGAAGAGGAAAGAACCGGTATATGTGAGAACAGGTATAACACTATAAACCGGTATTTGTGCCAAAGTGAAGCGGTGTGTTTGTTTAAGATGAACCGACATGTGATTATGGGAACTGACACATGGAAGCTTTCTATGACTACCGGTTGGTAGTCTCAACTTCAGGGTTTCCGGTTGAAGTGTCTCAAGCTTGTGTGACTCAATTAGTGACTTTGTGTGATGAGTTAGCATTGTAATGAAGAACAGATCATGTTGCCACGTCAGCCTTGTGCACGTGAAGAATCTTGCATGAAGGAGATTGTTCCTATCTACCTCAGGAATGTGTGAAGTCTATAAACGGTGATAACGCGTGATGGGTTATCAGCCGCCATGAAATCGGTGGAAAACGAACGATGGAAAACGTCTTGAGATTGGATCAGGACTGTTGCATTTAATGTAATATTCTCAACGGTCAGGATTGAACCATTTGAATTGCTTAACCTAATAGGTTTAGGGTTTAGGGTTTATGCTACCAACCTATCTGTTTCCTATAAGGTCGATGTTGTGTTTCTTTCTGAGGTTGTTGACAAAAGTTGTGTGTGAGTATCCAAGTGAAGAGATACGTGATTCTTGGCAGACCAAAAGAAAGAAGTGATACCTGTAGAGTGTAAGTGCAGAAGGTGAAGAGGAGCTAAAGCGGATCTACATTGGCATTGAGTGTTGTTACCAGATCATTGTAATACCTGTTGATCTCTAACCACTTCAACAGTTGGGAAATCCCTTAACAAGGTAGCTTTAACCAGTTTATTGTAAATCCTTGAACAGGGTGACTCAAATCCATTGAGTTCTTAAAATCCTCTAACAAGGTAACCTTTAACAGGGTTTAACCCTTAACAGGGTATTCTAGCCATCCCTTAACTGGGTGATCCCTAACAGGATCGGTTCCTAACAGAACCTATTGTATCAGTCTTTAACCGGACAAGGCTCCTAATAGAGTGGACTTCTAAAGAGTTCAAAAATAGCTTGTGGGTATTCATCCCCACCATGTTTTTTCCCAGTTGGGTTTCCACATGAAAAATATGTGTGTCATGTGTTGCATTATTCATGTGATGGTTTAAAGTGATTTGTGTCTAAAGGTAAATCATGTTAATCTAGCTGTTTACATATCTTTGATGATAGATTACTTGTTCATGCACTAGGGTGAAATGGAAATGAAGTATTAGATTGTGTGAAAAGATAAGTGTCAACCGGTTTATGCTTGTTTCAATTATTTTGAGTTCTGCCGATTGTACTCTGTTTAAGACTAGTGTTACTATTTATCTGTCAAAGTACAGTGTCTGCTGACAAACTGATTTAGCATTGTGTTTTTGCCTGTACTGATTCACCCCCCCTCTCTCAGTATCAGTTTGTACTATCTATTCATCATTGAGTTATCATCTTCATGGTAGCTACTACTCTTCTGATCATCAAAGCTTCACCTCTTTTAGGGTAACCATATCTATTAGGGGTATTGATACTCTGGTATGTATTTGCACTTGCCACACTTTGACAATTAGATTCTTTGATCAAGTTACTTTTTCTTTCCCCATGGAACTAGTAGGATTGTCAGGACACCTATTGGCCATGTGCCCTTCTTGATTGTAGTTATAGCATCTAATTGGACCTCTACCTTGAGATATTCCCCTAAATGGTGGTCTTCTTCCTCTGAAATTACCCCTCTAATTATATCCTCCATTTCTATTGTGACTACTTTCTCCTTTAGTTCCTTCTTGATTTGTTTCAACTTGGTTTCCAAAACTATTTCCCTTACCTCTAAAAAAATTTCTTCCACCCCTCTATTGTCTTCCTCTTCCTTTATTGTTCTGATCTTTTCTCCTTTTGATTTTCTCTTCCACCTTGATGGCAAGTTGATGCCATTTACCAGTTGTATCTGAGCTAAGGAGGTTTAGTTCTTCTTAGATATTGTACCTTAATCCATTTAGGTACCAGGCAACCTTTTCATGCTCCTCCTCCTTTGTCTTAGTCTTCATACATAGCCTTTGGAACTCCTCAGTGTAAGAGTTCACATCCATCTCCTTCTACTCGAGATTTTACTTCCTCTTGTGGAGTTGAACTTCATAATCCTTGGGTACATAAGCCTCCTTTACTAAGGCAACAATCTTGGGTTTGTTGTCCTTTTCTCTGTCTTCCTGGACAAAGTTCCACCAAGTTAGGGTGGCTCCCTTCAACTTAGATTTAGCAATCTTCACCTTCTCGTGCCCTGGAATGTCTTCACATTCAAAGAAACTAGATAGGGAGTCTATCTAATCCACCACTACATCTGGTTCCATCTTCCCAGTGAAAGTTGGCAAATCAATCTTCTGCTCCAAGGTTCTTCTCTCCATGGACTTGAGGGCATTAAGGAAGTGCCTCCAGTCAGGAAGAATCGCCTCTTCCTCCGGCATAGAGATCTCATCTTCATCCCCTTCTCCACTACTACCAGTGTCTACATCTTCCTTCCCATATACTCTACCCCTCAGCCTCTCTATCTCCTTCTACATGGCCTTGTAAACATTGGCTTGCTCTCTCACAACCTTTGCCAACTCCATGTTGGTGATCAATCCCCTAGGGACTTCTTCCTCTCCCTCTGCCATTTTCTCAAAATCACTCTCTTTACCAAAGTCATTACTAGCTCTAATACCACTTGATGTAGATCCCTCATTGTGTCTTGTCAAACACTCCAATATGTATGACAATGGCCCCTCAAAACTCCAATAGGATCCTACAAGGCAAAACTCTACAATCTTAGTTCCAACTTCTCATTTCACTCCAAGGTTCATACTACTCAAATTGGGTAACTTGCTCCATTATGCATCATGAAGCCTCCTAAGGTTCCTGACCTTCACAACCCCTAGTTTGGATCATACAATACTCACATGGACCAGACCAAACACTGGTTTCGAGGATTCAACCCAATTCCCTATGACACCTTCACAATTAGTCCTATATGCTTGCAGCCCTCGGAGATGGGTAATGGGACCTTAAGTCCAAATTTTTCCAAACACCCTGGGAAATAAATCATATATTTAGATACCCTTTATGGTCTTACACAATCCTCCAAAAGGAGAGGTCAAGATATGACAAGGAAAGGTTTGAACTTGGTGATGACCAACTATCCTAAAGGGTTAATTAGGCCACCATTTGTGAAGCAACTATATCAAAATGGAAACATATTACAACCACAACCACATGGGCATGTGGGTAACCATAAACCATTATAGATTCCAAGGTTACATGCCTAGAATTATCACCAATTGTCTTCTAGGGTAATTATTGTAGTCTAAGGGCTAAGTAGCCACATAGAGATGTCTACCTAGGGACTGATCAAACACACATCTCCCTTACTCCTCCTATAAAATGCCTTTATAATCATAGAATAAATAGGCCACACTTGTATCCCACCCACTTCCATGAGTTTTAGATGAACAGGTTGCAAGTTATGGCCATGGGAAGGCAAAACCCTAGTTTTTCGGGTACCTACAGCAAAACTTAGATATCTGGAGCAAAAAAAATGATCAAGAACTAAAATCAAGACCAAATGATTGGTAACTCACTAAAATAACAAAATAAAAATATTGGGGATTTTTCCAAATCCGTGCAACTCTGTACCCCATGCCAAAACCTCACAGTTTGCAGAAAAAACTCAAAATTTCTTATTGCTTGCAATCATTAAATCTTTCTTCGTACAATATCCCTTGGGAATTGTTTCCTCAAGGTTTTTATACCCCTCTAAAACTTCTTCCAACTAAAAACAATAGGTTAGATCCATTGGAGGAGTTAGACCAACAAGAATTCAAAAATTGCACAAAAAGTTGCTCAGGACAACTTTTGACAAAGTTGTCAAAAATGTCATTTCTTGCACCCGAATGACTTGGGTCAAGACTAGAACCTCTAAACACCCTAGAAGCACATAAAACAAATAAAATCACTAGGAAAAACCTATAATAAGAATATTTAGTCCCCTTTTCTCCAAAAGTCCTAATTGGCTTATCAAGATTCCAAAATAGGAGTTTGGCTCACAAGATGGGATCTTTTATTACAAACACAAATTGTATGATTGAAAACACAAGGAAAACATCCTAAGACATGTTTAAGGTCTTATCCTTCCTCCTCTAAGCCTGAATGATCCTATTGAAGGGTGCCATTGCACCACCTACACTCTAAAGAGCATGCCTTAAACCTTCAACATAATAAACATTATCAGTATTGTGCTTACCATCTAATGATATGGTTCATCTTCCTTTGATCATGCATGCTTTGTCATCTACAAATCTAACTAGACCACCATCAAATTATTACAAAGATAGAAACTTCCTTTTATCTCCAGTCATATGATGTGAACATCCACTGTCAATTACCCATTCATCCTTATCTTCAATTTTAGCAGCAAGGGCCTTTTCTTCACGTACATTCCCTCCCAGTACTGGATCATATTCTTTGATAGCTAGGAACATCCATTCCTTTCCATTTATAGAACCACTAGCAGAGTCTTGTGTCAGTTCATCATCAAAATCAGTCACACCTTCCTCATTAGCAAAGTAATATGATTTGTCTCTATTTCTCCTGTACTTATGCTTGTTCTGATATTCAGGGTTAGGCTTAAATATCTTCTATCTCTTTCTTCAAAACTTGAATTCCTTTCAGGACATCTAGATGCAAAATGACCTATCTTATTACGTGCAAAACATTTAAAGGGTGATTTTCCTTCATACTTACTTCCTACCAGTCCTTTAGGTAGTCTTCTAGAAAATAGGGCTTCAAGTTGCTCAAATTCTTTATCTTCCCTCTTCATATCTTCCAATTCCTTTGCATACAAGGCTTTCCAATCTTGTTTCCTGGTTGATGATGTAAATGCATGAAAAGAAGGTTTAGACTTCACTCCTCCAGAAGGTCCAAATTCTTCAATCTCAAAAGTAGATAATTTCCCAACCAGGGCATCCTTATTGACAGAAGTATTTGCCATTGTTCTCAATTTAATAATTGCAGTAGCCTTCATCTTATAAGCTGGTGGTAAAGCTCTCGAAACTTTAGAAACAATTTCATCTTTACTTAGAGATCCACCACAACATTGAATTCCCATGACAATTTCATTTACCCTTTCCATAAATGCAGTAATCCTTTCATCTTCTTCCATCTTCAAGTTTTCATATCTCACCCGGTAACTATCAAGTTTAGTAATCTTAACATTAGGGTCACCTTCATTTAGAGTCTCCAACTTGTCCCATATATATTTTGTTGTTGATTTGTCAGTCAATCTCGTTATTTGCTGAACAGAAAGTGCACACAAGAGGGATTCTCTAGCTCTGCAATCATTCTCAAGCTCCTTATCCAAGTTTTCCAGAGGAGGATTGCTAGATGCCAGATTAAAAGGGGTTACACCATTCTTAGTGATCTCCTAGATTTCCTTACCAAGACATCACAAATGAGTCTCCATCTTAATCTTCCATACTTTGTAATTTGTTCCATCGAGCCTAGGAATTTCTCTTTGGAAGATAGCTACAGATGAACTAGATAAACTTGAATTGTTAGATGCCATAGGATCTTCCTCAAGCGGTTAAGCTTCTGCAAAGAGGAGTAAAGCTTTGATACCAATTGTTATATGATTCAAATAACTAGAGGACAATTGAGAGGGGGGGTGAATCAATTGTCACCAGATTACCGAAACCTTAATCATTTAAAACTTTATTACCAAAACAAATAAGATCAATACTGGAATACATAAACCAATTACCGAAACAATAGATACAACAATTAAGCATAAGAAACAATTACAGAATAGTTTCCATCCACATGACACCAAGATTTGTACGTGGAAAATCTAGTGAAGGGAAAAACCATGGTGGGAAGCCTACCCACAGTCAAATAATACTTTTGTTCTAAGTATGTGATTAAAAATTGAGGGACCTTCACTTGCAAGAAGGCCAACAACCTAGAGCACACTGGTCATTACAAAAGGAGTCTCTATGACTACATACAAAATCTAGACTACAATATGGAAGAAAGAATGAACTGCTATAATAGCATCTATTATTCCTGAGTACAACTCTAGTTAAGCTCAATACCAGAGGTCTTAAACATGTTGCATAAATCCAACTCGATACCTATGATTGACCAAATCCTCTGCATGAATGATTATTACATTATTTGCTTGCATACCATGATCTACAATGAGATCATACACATATATATACAAACCCTAGACCTTAAATGATTAGGTCAGCCACCCAGACAATAAAACCTATTACATAATTATAAAACATGTCGGCCTGATGCTAAACAAATATCATCCAACCCATAAGTCATCCCAGAAACATATCGAGAAGTCCCAACAACGTGTTACATTAAGCTAATCCATAACCTAGATAGCACTGGACCCAATTTAGGTCCACACATGCTAAAGCAATGATCCCAATTAGTCAAGGCTCAAATACAATCACCATCTGCATCTTGAATCCCTTCTAGAAGTTGCACCAACACCACTTATGCATAATATCAAAAGATCTCCAATAAAACTCTGCCAGTGAAACCCTCACCGGATCAATAAACCAGGTTTACCAGCATATGAGATAGCATCCGACCACCAAATCAATACCAACTGACTGAACATATATCTAAGTAGCACAAAGAGCATATCTAAGCCAATTCCAAAAGCCAAAGCATACCAGAGTATGCTGGATCAACATGATCTTACCAACCAAAAACCAATCATCCTACCGGTACCAATAGGATACCAGTAAACAGCCAAAGCGGCTAGTGTTGACATCAATGACAAAACATCAATGCAACACATAATCAATTCTTCCAAATTGCCAACAAGATGAATTTGGTTGTTTGGTTGCTCGGTGATCCTATCCAAACCAACATAGATGAGTTAGAAAAGGTGGATTCCAACAAAGGGGGCAACGTGGAGGTGAAGTGGCATGCATGCACAGGTTGGTGTGGTGTGTCGGTGAAGTTGTTGGTGACTAGCTCAACATTTATGGCAACTGCAAAGCTTGAGGAATGAAGGTAGAGGTTTGAGGCTCGAGATCAAGGAAACAATATATTTCCAGTACAAACTAAACTTGTAGATCAAAGAGGGTGAAGCAAAGTGCATCACGCACATGATTGATAAAAAAAAGGCCAAAAATCATGCTACAAATAGGAAAAGAGAGAAGATGTGGTTTGCAAGTTAAATGGTTGGGTGGTACTCATTGATTGAGTGTTGAACATCAATCAAGGAAATGATATCAGATTGGCTATGATATCTCATGATGATCAGAGATCAGATTGGATGTAGATTCAGTGCATGGCAGAAACCCTAGCGTCCCAATGTTTAAACTCATGTTTAGGCAAGAAAATTTGGTTATAAGAGTGTGAGCAAAAGATGTAGTTGGTGTTGCTAGATGAGAGAGGAAATCAGTCAGGTGATCAATGTCAATCGGAGAAGAGATTGAGTGTGTGAGTGAGAATTTGTCTAAAGTGCACAACAGGCAAGAGTGATAGAAGTTAACCTGCCATTAAGTCTAACAGAGAAGTTAACCGGTGGTGACTGAATCAACAGAGAAGAGTCATAGAAGATTATAGAGAAAGCAAGTTGAGAACCGACAGCAATCAGACATCATACAACCGATTGAGTGAAGAAGACTAGTGGTGACCAACAGTTGTGTGATAGAAAGGTTGGAGAACTGGCAGAGAAGAAGAAGAGGCAGAATCGACAAGGCTGCAACAGAGACAAAGGTGAAACAGAGTGTGTTGCAACAGGAGATAAGGTTGTTGTAGTGAGAAGGTGAGCAGAGAACTAGTAGAGGATTGAAGAGAGGAGAACCAGTGGAGATATTTTCATAAGAGTTACAAAGTTCTTTTGTAACAAAGATATTACTTTTGTATCTAATATATGTTTATTGTAGATTATTGAGTTGGAGCTCAGTGCAGGGGTTGGTGCTCCTTGGTTTGGTGTCCTAAAATCAGGGGTTGGTTCTCCTTGGTTTGGTGCCCTAAAGAAGGAGTGGTACTCCTTGGGTTGGTTCCCTAAATGTTGTAACTACATGTTTCATTGTGACGCTATATTGGAGCAGTAGACTCAAGCAACATTTCTCACTGAGGTTTTTCCTATCTTGGGTTTTCCTCGTACATCAGGTGTTATGTAATGTCCCTTTTATGTGTGGTTGCATTTGTATCATCCTCCCATATAACCAGTATGTTTGTTTTGTGTTAGATCAATTAATCGGTATATAAACATAGGATAGAAAAGGGAAAAGATCTGGAAACCATTGATTCACCCCCCTCTCAGTGGAATCTTGTATTCAACACCCGACGTGAACTAATAACCGTGCTAACATTTCTGATGTTTTTCTTTCTTTGAGTTCTTGTTTATACAAGAACCAGGAGGCAAATTTTGACATTGTTTTGTGCAGGTTTTGAAGTGTTTTGTGTCTACGATCATAGTTTGAGCCAAAATATGCATCTCAATTTAGTCTAATTAGGAGGTTTAATTCACTAGTTTGGACTAGTTCTTTTCATTTTGGTTAAAATTAAAGACAAATTTCATCTACTTTCATTACATGGGTTAAAATTGAACACAATCTGCATTTTCACTCATCTGGTTTAAAAAGAACCCACAATTTGCATTTTCAATTTCAAATGTTTAGTTTAAATTTCAATCAATCTTAGATTAAATAGGGGATCAAATTAACCACAATCTTCACTTTTATTTTAAAAATTGGTTAAAGTGAACCCTATAGCTTTTTTTAGTTGCATGCTAGTTTTTAGATGCATATTAGCTTCTTTTTTTAATTTGCATGTCAACTTTTTTAGCTTTTTTGCATGTCAGCTTCCTTAGTTTTTTGCATGTTAGCTTTTTTTTAGCTTTTTTTATTGCATGTTAGCTTTCTGAGCTGCATACCTTTTTTTTAAATTGCATGTCATCTTTTTAAGTTGCATGTCATTTATTTTAAGTTGTATGTTAGCTTTTTTATCTTTTTTGTTACATGTTAGCCTTTTTAGTCGCATGTCATCTTTTTTAGATT
Source organism: Cryptomeria japonica (assembly GCF_030272615.1). Taxonomy (NCBI): domain Eukaryota; kingdom Viridiplantae; phylum Streptophyta; class Pinopsida; order Cupressales; family Cupressaceae; genus Cryptomeria; species Cryptomeria japonica. The sequence goes on along the minus strand of NC_081410.1, from coordinate 614,671,532 downwards.
GCATGTCATTTTTTTTAGCTTTTTTATTGCATGTTTCTTTTTTCTCCACTAACATAATTTTTTTTAGGTTACTTATCACTTTCTTGCAGCATTGTAGCATCCATGGGATGAAGATTAAATTCATAAACTACTAATTCATTTGGTGTAGGACGCAGTCAAAGGATTACATTTGAAACACTTGTTTGTGTTTTGTAGCTTAGAGAACATTTCGATTTCTAAGGTTAAAGAGTTGGTGTATGTAATGTCTTCTCTTAGATGTTATGCATGTTTTAACCTTTAGAGGGCTTGCCTCTCGAGAAGCCCATAAGACCGGATGAGAAGGAATGACCCAAGTGGCAACAGGCTAAAGCCATGCCTTTCCAAACCACTATAAATAAATGTGTTTGTGATGAAAGTCACAAGAAATGAGTGTTACTATTGGCAATTTGGAGGAATTGATTATGTGTTGCATTGATATTTTGTCATTGATGTCAACACTAGTTGTTTCATTGTCTACCATCTTCCGATAGAGTGGTTGGATTATGATATTGATCTGGAGACGATCTCTAGTATTCTCTGATTTGGTTCGGCTTGTGGTATTGGCTTGGATTGGTTATTTATGTGTTCCTGATGCGTATCACATTTAGTTGGTTTAGGATTTGATAATCTGGATGTTATCATTTGTTCTGGTCACCGATAAGAGTTTTATTGGTGGCTCTTTGATGAAGATCTTTTGACAAATCCAATAAGTGGTGTTGATTTGGCTTCTAGAAGTTTATCAAGATGTTGATGGGTATCATGTTTGTGTTCCAATTGATCGATGGTGTTTCATTTGGTTTATGGTGACCTATTATAGGCCTAGTCTTATTCTACTAGGTTATGGACCAGTTTGTGTAATGTGTTGCATGATGCTCTCGATGCATCGCTGGTTGGATTTATTGTTTGGATTATGTTGTTTCGGTCTTAATCCGACTTGGTTTATCATTTGTTTGCAGGATTATATAACAAATCTATTGTATTATATTTTAGGTGGTTGACCTAATTCTTTAGTCCTGGGTTGGTATAAATATGATGTAAGATCTCTTTGTAGATCATGACATAGGAGTGGGATATAGGATTATCTGTGTGCAAATAATGTTGTAATCATATGTAGAGGTTTTGGTTGATCATAGGTGATCAAATTGGGTTTGTGAAAGAGGTTTAAGACCTCCAGTATTGAGATTAACCCTAACTATACTCAGGCATAGGAGATGTTATTCTTGAAGTACACTCATCTTTGCGGATTGTAGTCTGGATTTCTTTGTAGTCAGTGAGGATTCTTTTTTGATGAGCAGTGTGCTCTAGGTTGTGTGCCTTCCTGCATCTATAGGCCCCTCTTATTGTAATCACATACTTGTTTCAGAAGTATTATCTAACTCTCGGTATGTTTCCCACCATGGTTTTTCCCTTTACCGGGTTTTCCACATATAAATCTTGGTAAGATAATCTGAAGAAAATCAAAGGGGACAAGAAAGGGACATTCAGATTTGGCAACTTACTTGTATGCTTATTACTATATATCACCAAGGAAGTTCCTGATATTGGTAGAAAGGATTTTGGATTTGACATACTGGTAGGAAAACAACTTTTGAATATTTTAAACAACATGGGAGATGATAGGGATAATAACATAAATGAACATTTTTAGGCACTGAAGGCTAGGATGAAAACCAGGATAAGGCTATCTCAAGCTATAGTTGATAAATATCAAAAGGAGTTATGCTTTGTGATAAAGAAAGATGAAATATGGATGGAGGAAGTGGTTCTAAGGATGAGAACATAATAGAAACTTATGCAAAAGCACTTCTAGAAGCCCCTATAGAAGAAGTATTTGGAAATGCGGAAACAATTGAAATAAAAGTTTAATCACAGAAAAGAATAAAGAAAATCAAATAAACAGTTAGAAAAGGAACAAGGAAGGCAAAAGCAATCAAAGAAGACATATTGAACAAAATTGGTATTAAGGAGAGAGACTTAGAAGGATTACAACCGGAAACACATCTTTCACCGGTTGGTACCTCCTCTGACAGTGAAATATCGGCAGAGTTTAAAAGGGTAGTAAGAAAAAGAAAACCTTCACAGGTACCGGCTCCTACACCTAAGAGAACAAGACAAAAAAAATAGGCAATTAGGCCTCCGGCAAAGAAGATGACTCCAAGAAAGAAGAAAGTAAAACAAGTTGTTCCTCCACTTGACAATCTTCTACATGAAATAACTGAAGATGGCAACTTATCGAACATTAGCAAGTTGTATAACACATTTTCAAATGAAGAAAAAGAAAGCATAGAAAAAAGTGTTATCCTACACTTGGATATGTACAAGAAATTTTTGATTGAGGTTGTAGATGATTTACCCAATGACTTGTATAGAAGGTTAGATGCTAAAAGGTTAGCAATTATTGAATTGGACAAGAATATTAAAATATAAAAACTACTTGCAATTCACCTAGTGAATTCAACACAAGAGAATGATGAACTAATAAGTGAAGCAAACAGAACTATATTTTCAACTGGTCATCGACATGTAGCATTAATGGCTGGCAGTGTTAATGAGATCACAAAAGAGACATCGGATAAATGAGATATATTATTTGTTGAAAAGGAAAAAATAGAAGAGCTTAAACAACCAAAGACTTTTAAAGTCTATCAAAAAGAAAAGGATAAAGGTGAAGGTAAGGTAGGTGGACCTTCGAACATAAAGATAACAGATGACTTTCCCCCACCTCCTTCTGATACTCCATTGGCACAAACTGTTGATACACCACCAGCAATAGATAATGTTGAGAGTATGGAGACAACACATGAGGACACAAACCCCGATTCAGAGGTGTTGTTTACAATGAATATTGACACATGGGAAGTTAACATTGTGGTGGATAAGGAAACAACTAAGAAGAGAGATGTGGCAACTGAGCCATTGGTAGGAGACATTATAGTTGAGACAAATATTGAGGATACAATTGGCAATATTGAAATTGGGATTGAACAACAAACTGAACAATCAACTAACCCCCTGGATACAGGAAAGGTAGATACCACTGGTGTACATACTGATGTATCTACTGAGCAACTGACAACTGATAGTACTGACAAATCTATTGAGATACTGGTTGTAGATAATTTAGAGGTAAACATAGAGAAACAGGTAGAAAATACAGAGTCTCAATCAGAAAAACCAGCAGTGGAAATTTTTGAGAAACAGATTGAGGTACACACTAAGAAATCGGATGAGAAGAAGGATGAGGTAAAGGTTAATATAGAGACTGTGCCACTGGAAACAACTGAGAAACCTAAAGCCTTGCTTGTATAAATGTATACTCAAACTGACCTACCAGAGGTCACCATAAGCAAAGAGGTTCCTCACACCGACGGATTACAAACTGTTAAGACAGTTGGTCAATCATCTGATTCTTCACTAACATAATTCTGACCAACCAATGTAACAGAGGTATTGCTTGATTCAATTAAGAAAATAATTGATTGCAATGCACTTGCATATATGGCAATTGATGACACCATACCAATTTTGAAGATGATTGCACCCAAGTGTAACATAGAGAATAAAGATTCTTTAGGCAAATTAGACACATTGTCTAAATACATAACCAACAATCTTCTAACAATTGATCAGATCAATGAGGAGACTTTCAGAGAGAAAATAAATAAAGAGAAGGAAAAATTCTTTGAGGAAGCAACAAAGAAGAATAAGGAACATATTGATACATTATTACCGGCACTAGGAAAGACAATTTGGACTTCAAGAAATTGTACAGAGATACATGTAAGACAAACATTTTAGCAGAGGATATAGATACAGAGATCAACAAAAAACAAAAGGAAATCAATAATATTGCTGACAATTTAATAGGTTCATCAGACTCCATATCGTTAGTAGAATAGGAAATTACTAGCTTTGAAGAGAAAATTGAAAGACTTGAAAAAGATAAGGAGAGATTAAAGTTTAAGGCAAAAGAACTGAAATGCAGACTAGGTCCTAAACTAGATATCCTCATCTCTTTGAGAAAAGAGATTTCTAAGGCTCTTGTTCAAGGAATTAAGACACCGGAAGAGAAAATGCACATACTCACCAGTACAATCCAGAGGACTGGAGCAACACTAAAGGATAGTGAGAGATTCTACAACAGTTTAAATTTTGCTTTAGCGGATCTGTATCAGATTGTAACCAACTGGTTACAGGGATCCAAATAGGAACTACACTCGAGTGACACTGAATGATAGCCTATGTCATTGATGCCAAAGGGGGACTAGTAGAGGATGAGAAAAATGATTGACAGAAGAGATCATCTGCTCAGGGGGAGCACACAGTTTTGGAGCACATAGTTTTGGTAAGATTTTTGGACAACACTTTTTGGATACAATTTTGGCTTTTTCTCATGAGTGTTGTCATCAATGCCAAAGGGGGAGATTGTTGGAAAATGCACACTCCAATGAGAAATTGTAGGTGATTGAAGGTATTGTTATTGTTGGAAACCTTACAATCCTATGGCACTGATAGGCACTGGCATAGGCACAGACACCAGCACCGACACTAGCAAAAGATGTTTACCAACACCCTGGCCGACTGGATTTTGTTTATTGTATTTTGTATTTAATTCTAAAATATTTTTGTAAGCTGACAAGGCAAATTGTAATAGGACTCATATATAAGTATGAGATCTTGTAAATCATTTGAAAGCGAAATGCATGGAAGGAATGTAATAGGAAGATGCAAATATTAAGGTAGACTTTGGAATAGGGTTTTGGAAGTTGTATGAGCTTAAACTGGTACTGAACCTAGCATAGCAGATACTGAACTGAAGCAGTACATTTCATTGGATTTACATAATCCATTTTTGTAAGTCAGTGAGACTTCCCTTTTGTGTTTAAGCAGTGAGCTTTAGACAGTTGGCCTTCCTACATGTGCAAGCCCCTATTGTATCAATAATATTCACTTATTGGCCAGTGAGCGAATATTGCGGGTCACAAATCCCACTGAGGTTTTTCCCACACCGGGTTTCCTCATTAAAAATATTGTGTTATGGTGTGCTTTCTATGTTGTGTTTATTGTTCTTATTTACTGCATTAATTCTTGTTTACCGGTACACTGTTTTGGAATGCAATTTATTTAATAAGTTTAGAAAATCCATTAACTGGTTAGATATTGATTCACCCCCCCTCTCATTATCTTTGGGAATCCTAACATTAGCAAGAGTGCTAGCTAGTTGAGTGTTCCACTAGAAGAGAAGAAAGGTGTAAGGTTGATGACATACTGATTAAGGGTTTAACCGGCAAGGTTAGTAAGTCAATAGATGAACCTAGTAATAGAGATGGTCGGTGATACCATCCATATCGACATAGATGATCTAGCAAAGGTGGATGCCGACAAAAGGGGTAACATGGAGGTGAAGTGGCATGTAATGTCTCGCCAGGAAACCCCGAAGGGATAAAGCTAAAACACACAAATGGAGTGCAAATATTTTTTTTTAAAATAAGACACAACATTAAGATACACTAAGTTATCTAAAGCTTTGATAACACAATGGAAGACTAAACAAACCTAAGGATTTCCCAACATGATTACATAACTTAACACCTAACTCAACTCGCGACATTTGATCCAATTAAGCAGGTTATCTTAATTACATGTTATTACTTAGAACATGGATATAATTTGTTCAGTAAATTAAAATAATAGATAATAGGATGCATTCATCCATTAAGGTTGAAGATGAGGCTAACATGAGGAAATTTACCCATTAAAGTTAAAACATAGATAGCATGTGAAGCTTCATCCATTAGAGTAAAAAAAATAGATAACTTAATGAAGTTCATCCATTAGAGTTACAATTAGATAACATGATGAGATCTTCTATTATAGTTAAAATATAGCTAATATGACGAAGTTCATATATTAAGGTTAAAATGTAAATAACATAATGAAGTTCATCCATTAGGGTTAAAATATAGATAACTTGATGAGTTCATCCATTATAGTTAAAATAAAGCTAATATGATGAAGTTCATTTATTAAGATTAAAGTGTAAATAACTAAATGAGTTCATCCTTTTGAGTTAAAATATAGCTATTATGATGAAGTTCATTTATCGAGGTTAAAATGTAGGTAACCAAATGAAGTTCATCCATTAGAATTACAATTTAGGTAATATGATGAGTTCATCCAATAATTGTTATACATTCATTACGTTCAATTTACATTAAACACATGCCATGCATCTTGTTCCAAAATGCACTATAATTTCATCATAACTAATGAGAACTTTTTATGCATACTTATTTCATTAACCATAATAGAATACATTCTTTCATGATCCAATTTACTGCACTTAAGAGATGACTGCATACATGTATTTACGATAAATCTCATCTAATCCACTTATACATCCTATCAAAATGCCATCCATACATGCTAACACTAAACATGAAACATAAGAACAAAAGCATCACATAACACAAAATTGATATCGGAGTTCACCCCCTAAAGGGCTACATCTTCGGGTCTGCTCAACTGTAAGACCCCTTTGATCATTTAAATAAGTTAAGAATACATAATTTTCACATCATTTACAATCTTGCCATCAAGGCGAACATAACCATTAAACAACCGACCACATCGGTCAACAAATACCTAAAAGATCCCTAAATAGGAAAGGATCCACTGAACTTAATAAAAGCAATTACAAAGGTCCGTTGCCTGACGGTACTCTAACTAGAGACCTGACCAACTATGGTCAACCACAAATCAACACTCGACACCCGCATAAAGGACAAGACCAATTATAACACCCTCACAAGGCATCCACCAAACTAGAGACTGAAGACAAAATCAAGTACCCCAAATCAACCAAACGATAGGGTCCAAACAAACATATCAAGGCCTTGCCATTACTTTAAACAAAAGCAAATACATAAATTAAACTTACATAGGCAATAACTAGGAAAGGGCAATCTTCTTTCCTATTGGTTTAAACAATAAAGGTCTGTCAAGTTTTCTAAATGATCTAAGTTTTCAAAAACATATACTAATAGAAAAATCACCATTACAAGGTGGATAAAATACCATAATTGCAAAATTACCATTTGTCTAATTCTCATTTCAAAGGAAAAGTAAAACTAAACCATTTATTTCACTAAATGCAAGTGCCATTAACTTACCAGTTCTCAATCGAAACATTATTAAATTTCCAATAATTCTAATAGCATATCACTTAAATTCTCAGAATATCCAGTGATAAATAATTCTTTTTTTTAAATGCTCATATACTTTAGTATTCCATTTCTAAAACTCCCAAATGTCCTATATCATTCAAATAAAAAATAATACATATTCCTGAATAATATATTATAAAAAAATCACCAAATAATAAATATATTTTAATTCCAGAAATCTCCAATAAAAAATAATATTCTATCTATTCCCAAAGGGTACTTCCTCATTAAGGCAAATACCCAAATTAAGTATTAATCATTATATATTTATTAACCCCTGGATAATAAAATATAAACAATTAATAATTTAATAATACACAATTTCAAATTAATTATTAATATATATATATATATATTAATCTCCATTAATAAAATATATAATATATTAATTAATAATTTAATATTACACAGTTTTCAAGTAAATATTAATATATATATATATATATTAATCTTCATTAATAAAATATATATTGATAATATTTAATAACTAATTAAAAAATATAAATACAAAAAAAAAACTTAAATTTAATATATATATATTTTTTTAAAACTAAAAAAATAATAATTAAAAAAAGGAGGGCAGCCATGGGCCCACCTCCCATCCACGGGAGTGGGGCGGTTGTGCCCTAGCCGCGGGACTGCGGCCGCTGTGGTGGATGCAGGTCCCTCGACGTCCACACAGTGGGCACGTGGTAACCTACAGCCACCACAGTGGGCGCAAAGTCCCCTGCGGCCACCACAGGTGCAAGTCCCTATGGCCTCCGCGGGCGTAGGACCCTGCGGTCATCATGGGCGCAGGTCACTGCGGAACCTGTGAGGAGGAGGGAATGGGAGGCGGCATGAGTCCAGCCTCGGCTCCTCTGCCCGCCAAACCCTAGCCCCAGACAAATTTAAATTTTGATTTACATTTTTTTTTTCATTTGATTTTAAAATCAAAACAATAACCCATAAAATAAAATAATAATAAACTAAAAACCCCCAATTTCTCTTTTATTCACAGTCTCTGTAATATTTTCCAGAATGACTAATAACACCATATTGAAGATTTTTCTAGAATGATCTTAGTTTTCCAAAAAACACAAACTTGGTTGAATAACTAATCCAAATAAGCAAATCTTGAGCATAAGAAGATCATTTCCCAAACAATGAATCCACCAAATTCCCAAACTTTAAACTAAAATGCATAGATTTAAAACCCAAACCCCATTTCAATCAAGAAATTTCTTCAAAGAAAAACAACAAGAAATTTTATTTTCATATTCTTTTTTTTTTCTTTTTCTTTCAACAAAGGAAACAAAATAAGAATCCTACCTCACTTCGCATTCCTGGCAAGATCCGATGGAGAGCCCAACCTGCAACTCAAGAAATCCTTCCTTTCCAAAATGCCCAAATCTCCTCCAAAAAATCCTTCTCCAAAAATCCTTTTTCCCAAAAATGCTCTCCCCAAAAATAATCCCCCCAAAATACTTTTCAAACCCTAGGGTAAATGGAAGAATCTCTTACCTAATCCCCCATTTTTGAATTTAAACATCTTTTAAATAAAAATCAAAAATCATTCTTTTCAACTATTCAAATAAATCTAAACTTGCTTTTCTAATTAAAAATTAAAATGCTTCCCTCCCTCATTTAATTTTAATTTTCTCAATATTAACAAAGCTACATTTATATTTCACAATATTAATGAGGGTGAGACGTTTTTAATTAAAAATAAAGTCCCAAAATCAATCTTTTGCACTATATCAAATATATATAAATTAAACTTACTACAAACATAAATAGAGCGATCTTTTTAATTAATGATTAATCACATAAAAGAAACCTATTTATTTTAATTCCTCAATTACTAATGTGTAAATGAACACATTAAATAAAATTAAATACTTAGGATGAAATACTCAATTTTACCACACGTAAGGCACACAACCCAAGAAAGCCAACCAAATACACAACCTGCAAACCTAAATGAAAAGAGAAACTGACAGACCACAGGCAACGCTCACTTGAGCATGACTAGGGTAAACTAAGGGTTTTGCGACCACCTAACCCAAATTCTAAGGACGAAAGAGGTATACTCAACCATGCTTATCCAGGTGAAGACGAACCTTGCACCTAGGCGGTACTGTACTTGCAATCTCCTGCAACCAAGAGTCACACAAGCATACATACATATATATATATATTCAATGAAGGTGTGAGCTCGAGATTTATAACAAGAATTAGCGAAATAATTAAACTTACCTAAGAATCGATGCGAAAGCACATTAACAGGTACACACAATAATCATAATATCTGACTACAACATTACATCATGGTAATTCAACCATTCAAGAGTGCCACATAAAAAGTCAACCAAGGTCAAATCAGTTTTACAAAGCTGACTAGGGTAGGGGCACTACATGGCATGAATGCAAAGGTCGGCTTGTTGAGTTGGTAAAGTGTCAGATGACGAGGTAGAAGGTGATAGGTTGACATTTATGTTGACTATGTGATTCATGGGATGTGTGGTAGAGGTTTGTGGTTTGAGGTTAGATGGACAATAGAGATCCAACACAAACTGGTTGAGAAGATTGAGGTATGTGAAGGAGAACGTAAATCCATTCTTGGTGATTGACCAAGAAATCTGCTGATAGGTTAAATGTAGGTTGCTACAAATAGAAGGCGTGATCAGGAAGGCACTATTGGCATTCTTCACTCTTATGAGAATAGTTGATATTGTCATTGATGGTAACCAACTAGAAAATCACTGGCAATTGATTTCTACATGCCTGGCATCACAAACTTCATACACCGGCACTGCCAGGCACTTACAGTGGCATTCAGATTACATCGGCAACAAAGCATACGGACACTCCAGCCAACATGGGATGAACTTTTGTTTATTGTAATATTATTATCTTTTGTAAGCTGACATGGTATGTTGTAAAAGACTCATATATGTATGAGATCTTATAGGTCATTTTGAGAGTAGATGAGATAATATGTATGGTAGAAAATAATTGTTTGGTGGCAGCGAAGTTTTTTGGTTAAGGTATATATTTGAGCTTAAACCGCTACTGAACCTGGCATTAGAGATGTTGTTTTGAGCAGTACATTGTATTGGATTTAATAATCCATTTTGTAGTCAGTGTGACTCTTCATTGAGCAGTGAGCTCTAGGTTGTTGGCCTTCTTGCATGAGCAGGCCCCTTATTGTAAGTAGTATTTATTCATTGGCCAGTGAGTAAATATTGTGGGTCACAAATCCCCATGAGGTTTTTCCCACACTGGGTTTTCTCATTAAATATCTTATGCTATGGTGTGTTTCTATGTTGTCTATGTTATTTGTGTTTACTACAATAATTCTTATTTACCGGTACACTCTTTTGGGTTGCAAAATTATCAATAAGTTTAAATATTTTGTTAACCAGTTAGACACTGACTCACCCCCCCCCCTCTCAATGTATTTGGGACTGTCATTGGATCTAACAATTAGTATTAGAGCCTGGTCCTCTATTTGCAAAAGCCTAACAGCTTGAGGGAGATTCTGACACCAGTACAGATAGAGAACTTAAGAAAATAGTTGGAAGGAGCTCTTGAAGATTTTGATGTAGAAAAATTGAAGAATATCAAACTTGAAGATGATCTGAGGACTGCTAAGGAATTCATTAAAGGACTTCAAGAAAATCTGGTTATAGCATAAAATAAGGGAAATGAACTTCATGAGAAGATACAGAATGATGACGATGAAAAAGAAACTCTTAGAGATATTGCAAATAAGTTGAGACAAGAGAACACTAATATGAAGAATAAAATGCAAGATATGACTATGAGGTTATGTAAGGATATTGAAGACATAAAGAAGAATGAAGAAGACTTGACTAGGAGACTTAATGATGCTGGAAATGAAAATCTGAGACTTGGTCATGAAAATGATATGTTAAAGATAGATCTGATTCACATGCAACATGATAAAGATGAGCTTGTGAGACAAGTTGGAATTCTGGAAAATGAGTTGGTTATTGCAAATAAACACAAAGACAAATTCAAGAAAAGTTTAGAAGAACGTGATGACATGCTTAAAAGACAGAAACCTGATGGAGATACAAATGGACTTGGATTTGATCATGGAGAAAGTTCTGGTACTGCAAATAATCAAGATCAGAGCAAACCGGTAAGACAACCTAATGCTTATAAATTTAATGGGAAATGTTTCAATTGCAACAAATATGGTCACAGAGAAAATCAGTGTAGATTTAGAAATAATCAAAATATAAACTCACCCATCAGTTAATGTTCTAAATGCAACAAAGTTGGTCATAATTCAGAAAATTGCAGAATGAATGTGAAATGCTATGTTTGTGGAAGATTTGGGCATTTATCTAATCAATGCATATCAAAAACTGGTCAAGGATATGGAAAGGCTATTCAAAGGAATAATGTAACTTGTTATGCATGTAACAAGATTGGACACATTGCAAAATTTTGTAGAAGCAAGAATACACCGGCGAACAATAAAGGATCTAGTTTCAAGGGAAAAGAAAAGGTAGATGAAGTAAAGCAAGAATTTTCAAAATAATGGATTAAGAAGAGTGATCAAAGAACTAATGAAACTATCTTTGCACCGATAGGAGATTCTTCATCTAACTGAGGAATAATATTTAGGGGGTATTGCAGCAAGTTGAAAATCATGCTTTCTACCCTCGGTTGATGGTGAGAAGATACATTTATTCTTTACTGATAGATGTGTTAAGTTTTCACTTAACTAGCGAGCATTTAATGCGGTTTTAAAGAACCTTTTTGGCTATAAAGGACCAGAAAACCCTCATTTCAAACTCACTGAGCATTCAAACAATCAGAGAGCATGAAACTGAGCAAGGGCATTCTAAGGCGAAGCTGTGAAGTTATTTTCAGGCATTCAAAATTTTGGTTAAGAGGTATTTATATTTTGAAATGGCAACCTCATCTTTTGTTCCTGAGTTTATTGCAAAACCTATCATTGTGGAAACTGTAAAATGCCCTAGACCCGTGTTTAAGATTATCCCCGAGATTGCAAAACAGGATGATTCTGTCGAAGCTTTTTCGAAAACTCCGAAGGGTGTAGCATTTGCAGAAGACCCTAGAATCTACAAACATTGCAACATAGAAAACCTAGGCACTGGGGATTTGAAGAAAATATTTAATGAGGTTATTATTGATGGAAATGGTGTGATTAAACCCGAACATAAGAATGTGGAAGACTTAGGTTTTGTATAGATTCTGAACATTCCCAAATTTACAAAGGAAGTTGTAAGACTTGTATTGAGCAAAGTCCATGGAGAGTTCATGTGGTTAGAGTCAGTTTACAAGATAACCAAGGAAGCAATTAAGGCAGTTACTGGTTTACCTTCAATCGGTAGTAGGCCTGATAAAACCAAGAAAATACCTAATAAGGGAGTTATGGAATTAAATGGAGCCACATCTGATAATAGATCACTTAGAGTGAATGATGTTAAGGATATAAATGTGAAATATGTAGGTATGGTACTAGGATACAAAGCAACACATGCAAATAGATTGAATTATGTTTCTAGCCTTTGTATTCACAGTGCATATGAGATGGTGAACAATAATGCTAAGATTGATGTGTGTGAATGGCATAAAAATAAACTGATTGATTACTTAAAGAAGATTAAGGGAGACAAGAAAGGTACTTTCCATTTTGGAAACCTCATAGTATGCCTAATGCTATACTTTACCAAAGAGATACCCGACATAGGTCACAAGGATTTTGGTTATGCTATTTCGGTAGGAAAACATATACAGGAAGCTTTCACTAGTATGGGCACTAACTATGACAAGAACATTACAGACTACTTCAAAATATTTCAAACTAAGATGAGAGAAAGAGAGAGACTACCATAGAGCATAATTGGTAAGTATGACAAGGAAATATGTTTTGTCATTAAGCGAGATGAAACTTGGATGGAAGCAGTAAGCCCTAGAACTATTTGGGTTACTGAGATGGGTTATGAGGTAGACCTATCTATTCTAGAGACATATGCTAAAGCTCTACTTGATGCACCAAGGGAGCCATTTGAGAAATTCTTTGGTAATGTAGAAACCATAGAGAGTAATGTATCTATGCAGAAGAGAACAAAAAGAAGAGAAAAGTTTATCAAAGATGTCTCCAAGAAGTTCAAAGAAATCAAAGAAAATTTCATGAATATCAGTGGTATATCAACAAGTGAGCTTGAAGGACTGCAACCTGAAGCACATGTTTCACCAATTATAACATCCTTTGATACTGACAGTGGCAAGGTTACTGAGTTTAAAAGAGTGGAAAGGAAAAGGAAAACCTCATCGGTACCTTCTCCTACTCCTAAGAAAACCAGAACACTAAGGAAGAAGCAGCAAGCAGTTAGGGAACAGTAGAAAAAGCTTACGCCAAAGAAGAAACAAACACTGGTTACCCCTACATTGGATTATCTACTGAATGAGATTACACAGGAAGGTAATCTAGTAAATGTAAATAAATGGTATCTCTTTAAATGATTCTGACAAAAACACAATTGAAGAAAGCATTATTCTACATTTGGATATTTACAAGAAAGTTTTGATAGAAGTGATTGATGAGTTACCAAATGATTTATACATAAGATTGGAAGCTAAAAGGCTATCTGTGATGGAACTGGACAAGAAGTTAAAAGTTGAAGCACTCTTGGCTGTACATATGGTAAATTCTAAGGAAGAGATAGATGAGCTTATTTCTGAAGCTAATCGGTCAGTATTTGTTAGTGGAAACCGGCAAGTGAGCTTGATGGCTAGAAGGGTTAAAGAAATTGTAGATGAGACTATAGATAAATGGGACATATTCTTTGTAGAGAAGGAAAAGCAAGAGGAAAAAAGAAGACCAAAAATAGAAAAGACATTCAAGGTATATTAGAAAGACAAGGGAAAAGGTAAAGTAGGTGGTGTATGTTGGCATATGATGAAGCGGTGACAATGTATGTTGTCATTGATGTCAATAAGTGCTCAAGCAGGAGAACCAGTATGCACTAGTATGAAGATTGGAAGTGGTTATGGTCAACCGGGATGGAGTGGATCGGTGTCGGGGTTCACTAAGTGTGACTACCAGTTGGTAGCCTCTGTTTAGCTCTAGGGTTTCCAGTATGGCTTGTGCGGTGTAACCGATGGTGTTTTGTGAATGATAAGGATAAGGATCGGGATGCCATGTCAGCTGTGTGCATGTGAAGAATTTTCTTGAGGATCTTACATGTGAAGATTGAATTCATTTGAATGCCTACCTTGAGAATGCCTAATTTTTTGAGTGGTGTGTGAAGAGCGCGTGATGGGTTACTATTTTCCAGATGCGGTGAAGATTGGACAATCCACAATGTCTTGAGATCTATCTTAGATCATTTCATTCTATGCAATGTGTCTGGATGGTTAGGATTGGACCGCTTGTAATTGTAAACCTATAATATTTAGGGTTTAGGGTTTATGCTACCGACCTAATTTTTCTCTATAAGGTCGATGAGTTTTGTTATTGTAGTTGTTGGCAAAAGTTGTGTGTGTGTCCACATGTTGGATATTAGATACTTGCCAAGATAGAATGAGGAATCTACAGAGTGTGATTGTAGAGGAGAGTAACTGAAAAGGATTTGCCTTAGCAAGGAGTGTTGTTATTAGATCAAAGTTTTACCTATTGTCTTCTAACCATTTCAACAGAAGGTAAATCCCTTGACCGGGTAGCTTTAATAGGATTTGTTGTAAATCCTCTAACTAGGTGGCTCAAGTTCATTGAGTTATTTAAATCATCTAGCGAGGTAACCTTCAATAGGGTTTAAACCTTTAACAGGGTATATAGCCATCCCTTAGTCAGGTGATCCCTAACAGGATCGGTTCCTAACAGAACCTTGTTGTAAAGTCTTTAACCAAACTAGGCTCCTAACATAGCGGACTTCAAAAGAGTTCAAAACAAGATTGTGGGTATTCATCCCCACTGTGGTTTTTCTCGTTTGGGTTTCCACGTGAAAAAACTCTGTGTTATGGGTTGTGAGTTTTTCATGTAATGATTGTGTGTTTCTAATTAAGTTAGTTATGCATGCAGTGTTAAATGGTTGTGGTATTGTAGATACAACTCATGCATGATTATATCGGTAATGTAGTCATCAAGATTTGAGATCTGTGGAATGTTGTTTGAAGTATATGTGTTTAACCAATATAGCAATGATTAAGCTTAGTGGTGAAGACAACCGGTCAGCTGTGTTTTAATATGATAAAGGGTTGAGAAGTTTTTGTGTGTATTGATTCACCCCTACTCTTAGTAACTGGTTAGGACCTTAGTTGCTCATCATTATTCATCAGTGTACCTTCTATAAAAATAACAGATAACATCCCTCCACCAACCTAGAACACCCCTCCATTAGCACCTTCATCACTGGTTCACACAGATAATCCACTGGATATAGCTACTGAAGTATAACCCATGATGATACTAACTCAGAGTCTGAGATACTTGTTATAATGAATATAGATACTCAAGATATAAACATTATTGTGGACAAAGAAACTATAGAGGTTAAGACAGATAGTGTTGAGGATAGCAAGATTTCAAAGAAATCAGCACAAACTCTTGACTCTCAGGAAACTGAGATACCAGCCCAAGAAGAGCAACCGGAGACTAAGAAACAAATAGAGGACAAGACAACTTGCACAGGGCCACCGGAATCTGAGAAACTAGTAGTGGTACTAATAGAGAAACAATCTAAGGTAGAGGTTCATGTTGAGTCTATGACACCGACAGTTGTAGAGAAGCTTAATTAGACTGAGAAACCATTAAAGGAAGAGGTATGGACACAAACAGATCCACCGGAAGAAAAAAGAAGTAAAGTGGATGCATCTGATGGAAGTAAAGAGGATGTAGTGAAGGTGATTGGTCACAAATTTGTTGAGAAGAAACCTACAACAGAACCAAGCACATCTATAAGTGAATTCAGACCCACTAACATTACATAGGTACTTTTGGATTCCATTAAGAGGATTAGATTGCAATGCCTTAGCATTTAAGGCAATTGATAACACATTACCTATTCTAAATATGATTGCACCTAATTATAAGATAGATCACATTAATGATTCTTTAGGGAAATTTGACACATTGTCCAAATTCATTGTTGATAATGAAATAACCATAGATAAGATGAATGAGGACACCATAAAGGGGAGAGTTGACAAAGAGAAAAACACGTTCTTTGAGAACACCATAAAGAAATGTACCGATCACTTGGATACACCTTTACCCGTACTTAATTCTACAATTTTGGATTATAAGGAGTTACATAGAGAAGCATGTAAACCTCACTATTTGACAGAGGACATTGATGAGGAGATAAAATAGACACAAAAAGAAATTGATGACATTGTGGATAATATAATAGGTTCATCTGGACTTATATCAGTTTTTGAGCAGGAAATGGCATTTTTTTTAGAAGTTGGAAAAGTTGAGAAAGAGAAGGCAAGAATAATGTCTAATGCTTAGGAACTAAAGGATAAACTTGGTATGAGGTTGGATAGTCTT
The DNA here is from genome assembly GCF_030272615.1 of Cryptomeria japonica. Lineage (NCBI taxonomy): Eukaryota > Viridiplantae > Streptophyta > Pinopsida > Cupressales > Cupressaceae > Cryptomeria > Cryptomeria japonica. The sequence continues at coordinate 614,654,750 of NC_081410.1, read as the reverse complement.
ATTACTCAGAGAGTTGAATTATCTAAGGAAACAGTTCAAGGAGAGCGATCACCGGAGCAAAAAATGCACTATCTCACTGGTATGATCCAGCAGACCGAGGCAACTCTAACTAACAGTAATAAGTTTATCCAGAGTTTGAATCTGGTTTTGGTAGACATCTTTCAGATTGTAACCAATCAGTTGCAAACTTTGAGGTAGAAATTTTTGTACTCTTTTGATGATTTATGACATCCTTTGTCATTGATGTCAAAGGGGGACTAGTGGAAACAAAAATGCATGTACAAAGGAGATCACTTGCTTAGGGGGAGCACATCCTTTTTGGATTGGGGAGCACATATTTTTGGATTTCAGTTTTGGGATAACAGTTTTGGATTTTTCTCATAAGTGTTGCCATCAATGCAAAAGGGGTAGATTGTCTCCATTCTACACTCTTATGAGAATATTTGATGTTGTCATTGATGGCAACCAACTGGAAACTCACCGGCAATTCAGATTACATCGACAACAAAGCATACCGGCACTCCAGCTGACATGGGATGAACTTTTGTTTATTGTAATATAATTATCTTTTGTAAGCGGACATGGTATATTGTAAAATACTCATATATGTATGAGATCTTATAGGTCATTTTGAGAGTAGATGAGATAATATGTATGGTAGAAAATAATTGTTTAGTGGCAGTGAAGGTTTTTGGTTAAGGTATCTATTTGAGCTTAAACTGGTATTGAACCTATCATTAGAGATGTTGTTTTGAGCAGTACATTGTATTGGATTTAATAATCCATTTTGTAGTCAGTGTGACTCTTCATTGAGCAGTGAGCTCTAGGCTATTGGCCTCCCTACATGTGTAGGCCCCTTATTGTAAGTAGTATTTATTCATTGGCTAGTGAGTAAATATTGTGGGTCACAAATCCCACTGAGGTTTTTCCCACACCGGTTTTCCTCATTAAATATCTTGTGTTATGGTGTGTTTCTACATTGTCTCTATTATTTGTGTTTACTGCAATAATTCTTATTTACTAGTACACTATTTTGGGTTGCAAAGTTATTAATAAGTTTAAATATTTTGTTAACTGATTAGACACTAATTCACCTCCCCCTCTCAGTGTCTTTGGGACTGTCATTGGATCTAACAAGAATGACAATGGCGGGATTGATTGATGAGTTACAGTTCATCAATCAAGGTGATCAGATCAGATGATATTTGATTGGATTTGGTTTTCCTCAAGGTCAACGAGGAAACCCTAACCGCCTGAAGTTTGAATTGGTTTTTGGAGGGAAAACCAATTTATAAATATGCAAGACAAAATCAATGAAGGTTGTCACTGATGGTATGATGAAAGAATAAGTATTTGGTAGAATACTAAGAGGGGGGGTGAATCAGTATATTGAAAAACTGATACAAAGTTCCCAAGCTTAAACTCAGTCAAACAAAGTAAACATATCTCAGTCAAGATCAATATTATTAGGAATACTTGACATTAACTAGTTTAACTGTTATGACAACTTTTAATAGTAAACACCTTCAATATTCTAAACATCAACAATGCTTAATCTTAACTCAACATATTCATCTCTCAATGCTTCTACTTAACATGCCTTATCAGAAGTTAACCAAATCAACAAATAAGATCACAGCCATAAAAGCATTCACCACTTGACACAAATATTTATACGTGGAAAACCCAAATAGGTAAAAACCACAGTGAGATGGGATCTTTTGAAGTTCACCCTGTTAGGAGCCAAATCCCTTTAGAGCTTTACAATAAGTCATGTTAAGAACTAATTTCGCTTAGGAATCACCCAGTTAAGGGATTTACAAATATGCCTTATTAGAAGCATAATACCCTATTAGGAGTAACCTCGCTAGAGGATTTAAGAATCCAAGATAATGGACCACCTTGTTAGAGGATTTAATGAGTAACCAAGCTTGTTAGAGCTTACCCGATTAAGGGATTTTACTTCTGTTGTAATTGTTAGAAAACAACGGGTTTTCTTGATCTGTCTGAGTAGCTCTACATTTACTTGATCAGATCCTTCTAAGCTTCAATCTTCCTTCACTCAAAGTGCATATCCATTCACTGGTTGGGCAACCATACACTCAACAGGTTCTCTACCAATCTTGCCAACAACCTTTACAAACAACTTCATCGAACTTAAATACAAATCAATTAGGTCGGTAACACAACAAAAACCTAATTCTCATCATTGAGATTACAAACAAGTCAGTTCAATCTTGACCTTTAGAAATCATGACAATCTCTTCACATTCTTTAAGATAATTCTAACCGCTCCATGATCACTGCTCCATTAGACTTTGTAACTCATCACACATTGTGCATTAAATGCAATCCACTTTGCTCCTTCCCTAGACAATAAGCAATCGCGCCAAACCAATTTGAATTTATCCTCATACAATGATCACACATGTCTCCATCATTACTGCTCATCAGATAATAAACCAACAAACTTGATCGGTCAAGGTTTAACAGTTGATAGGGTTTACCAGTTACATTACATATAAAGGTTTGACCCTTTACATCGGTTCACTAGTTCAACTCACAAACTTTACATACCGGTTACAACATCTTCTACAACTCTCTTCTTACCGGTTACTAGCCAATGTAAAAAACAACAATATCAGTAATAACATGAATACCTTTTACCGGTTCAACTAACATCAATGACAATTTATCATTGATGCAATCTCTATGCAAAATGCCAATAAACTAAAACTGGCAACAACCGCTAGATCAAATGGTATTACTGCTGAAGAAGTGAAATCAGTCAAGTGCTCACCAAGAAGAAGAAGAAGAGACTGAGTGTGAGGAAGAATAGGATTGAAGTGTTCAACCAGCATCAGTGAGGCTATCAAAAGTCAACCATTGAGTTTGACAGAGGGGTGAACCGATAGAGGTCAAATCAATAGAGAAGAGTTGCAGAAGACTGCATAGAAGGAAAGCATAGAACTGGTAGAGTGTAGTACTAGAGGAGAGAAGAAAAGTAGCTGAGAGAAGAGAAGAATGGATAGAGAGAAGAACCAAAAGAGAGAAGAACTAGTAGAGAAGGAGAAGAGGCTGAACTAACAAGAGTGCAGCAGAGAGAAAGGTAAAGCAGAGAAAAGGTGAATAGAGAACCAACAGAGATATGTAGAGAGGAGAACCGGTGGAGAGACATACTTGAGAGTTACAAAGTTCTTTTGTAACAAGAAGATAACTTTGGTATTAAAATATAATTTTGTAATCACTATGTTGGAGCTTAGTGCAGGGGTTGTAGCTCCTTGGGTTGGTGCTCCTTGGGTTGGTTCCCTAAATCAGGGGTTGTTGCTCCTTTGTTTGGTGCCCTAAATATTGTAATTAGAGTTTCATTGTGAGGCTGGATTGGAGTAGCAGACTCCAACAACATTTCTCATCGAGGTTTTTCACAACTTGGGTTTTCCTTGTATATGCTGGTGTTATGTGATGTCTGTTTCATGTGTGATTGCATTGAGTAATCTCTCCTTATCATACCAGTAGGTTATCTTAGCTTAAGTATGTTAACCAATACACATACTTAGGAGTTTAAGGGTAAAGAAATTGAGAGCCACTAATTCACCCCCCTCTTAGTGGTACATTGTGTCTAACAATTGGTATCAGAGCCTAGGTTCCCGGTTGACAAGATTTCTCTAGCTTGGGTAGATTATGGCTTAAGGACACAATGGTTTGTTTAGTGTCAATCCTTTCTCTGGTATTTGATGGTTCAAACTATTCCATTTGGAGTTGTAGAATGGAAGTCTACTTGTCCTCCCTAGGGTTTGATGTGTGGATGTCTGTTGTAAATGGCTGCCCTAGTAAAGTCATTCCTCTCATCGATTCAAATGCAGAGAGAAGAAACCAGTGTAATGATGTAATAATTAAGGCTATACTTTGTGGTTTATCTAATGATTTTTCCTCATAGGTGGACAGATGCAGATCAACAAAAAGATTATGGGAAAGATTAAAGAATCTCTATCGAAATGAGCCTACTACTATAGAAATGGTTTGTGAAGACAAGATGAGAAATGCATCTCATGTATCTGCAGATGATGAAGGAAGATCTGCTAGCAACCAAAGCAATTATGAAGAAGGAACCCACCTCTTCATTGCTCAAGAATCAGAAGATGAGAGGCACACATCTAAGAATAATCATACAGATCACTCCTACCTACAAGATGTGTTTGGCAGTGATAGTGAAGGTGAAGAAGAAGAGGAAGAAGAAGTTGATCTTGAAGGAGAACTTGTAAATGCACTTGAAGAAATCATTGGAGTGAGAAATAAATACAAGTTATTCAATAATTCTTCTATAGTGGAGAAGAACCGATTGATCGGATGCCTTGAAGAATCTTAGAAGTGTGTCTCAGAGTTGAAAACTCAACAAGAAAGCACTAAAGAGTTTCGGTGTAATGATCTAGCATCTGAGCTAGAAGTAAAAGATAAAGAATATCAGCAGCTGGTTGGAGAAATGGAGATTCTTCGAAATGACCTTGAGAAGTGTTAGGATGAGCTCAAGGTAAGAATCCAATTTGATGGCAGCAGTGATGCCTTGGACAAGATGTTGAAAAAGCAAAAGCATGCCAAGGAAATTGAAGGATTAGGAAGTGGTGCCGGTGAATGCTCCACCACCAAGAATGTCCCTCACAATGACATTTTGTTTGTCTCCTCAAATGGAGAGAACAAGGGATAGACCTTCATAGTTAGAAATGCTTCACGGAAGAAGGTTGATCTAACCACAATAGGTGAAAACATGTAGACAAGGATGAAGACCGGTGTGGCAAGAAGGAGAAACAAAATAGATCCCAAGGGAAAAGGGAAGATGGGAGAAGACAGCTTCACCGAAGGAAAGAACATGAAAAGAGAGAAAAGAAGGTCTCCTACCGGTAGAAGAAAAATAAATGCTACCACCAACAAGATAAAGAAAGTGTGGGGAAAGAAGAGAATAGATGGAAGAGCTACAGGAAATGGACAACCTAGGATCCATCCTCAGAGAAGTAGAAATGGATATTCTAAACTGAAAAGATCTCCCCATGCATGGCAAAATAGATTTGTAAGTTATAAACCTTCCCTCTCCAGTTATTGCTTTGCATGTAATGGTTATGGTCATAGGGAAGAAGAATGTAGAAATTGATCTAGAAGGAACAATCTAGGATCTCATAGATATCATGCATATGAGAAAAATGTATCAAGCAGTAGATACGTGCATATCCCCTCTCTCAGTTATGCAAATAATGTTTGTTATAAATGCAATGGAATTGACCATAGAAGTTATGAATGCATGAAGAAGAAATTGCATTCATATGGAAGTTGGTATAGAAATTATTCTCAATATAGAAATGGATACAGAGTATATGGAAGTCAGAGACCTGCATGGAACCAAAGGAGAAATTTTCCTACAGGATCAAGAGGTCCACCGGTTCTGGTAGCCAGTTACAATTGCAGAACCAGAAGAAGATGGTCAAACTGGCATGTTAGAAGGTTCCCCAATCATGATAAAGGCATGGATGTTGTGTGCTACTATATCACTACTTCCAGTTAGGATGAAGAATTTGGAAATGTAAGGAACAATCAATAGAAGAAGGTAAGACTTGCTCCCAAGACTGAAAATGGTAAGAAGAATGAGACCAAGCAGGTATGGAGGAAGAAGCAAGAAGATGTGACCATGGATTGGCACTGTACATTCAATGCACAGGTGATATCTCCTAAGGCTTAAAGGAGATGCAGTACCTTAGGGGAAGTAGTATACTGACCTTATCATTCACCCCCTCCATGAAAGAAGATATTTGAAAGAACATGTTGCTACCGATATGAAGGATGGAAATGAGAAGATAAGTTTTTGTAGTGGCTACCTTGGCTACACACCTGTAGATGAAAGATGGATCACTACTGAATATTATAGTGATGATGAACTGATACAAGAAACTAGTATGAGCAGGGTGTTACCACCATGATTTCTAAAATATACTTGGAGGTTATGTAAGACAATGAGGCTAGATATCATTGCATTAGCCCCAGTAGCATGGAATGAGGATTTTATGTCTCAGGCAGTGTTGATGAAGACCCGAATGACATATCTTGGCCCAGTTCTTGATCATGTAGGCATGCATGTTTTTTGGGCTAACCGGTTCGATTCATGGAATGATGATGACATTGCATGGCATTATGTTCATATAGGATCATGTCACAGGATATGGTGGAGATGATTGGAGTTTTGGTATAGCACCCGACAAGCATTTTGGACCTGAGATGTATGACTTAGGGAGAGTGTTGGATATTATTGCCATATGATGAATTGACATGTTGATATTATGATAATATATGTTGTCATTGATGTCAATAGGTTCAAGTGAACTGGTATGAAGAGGTATGAGGAGATGTAGTGAATCAATGTCAGGGTTTCACTAAGTGTGACTACCAGTTGGTAGTCTTAGCTCTAGGGTTATCAGTTTGGCGATCCAGCTTGTGCGATGCAATCAGTGATACTCTGTGATGAGTTAGCTAAGAGATGTGAATGAGATTGAGGTGCCACATTAGCCTTGTGTGCATGAAGGATTTCCTTGAGGATCTTGTATGAGAAGATCACCTACGTTTGAAGTCTACCTCGGGAATGATCATTCTTCTTGGTGGGATGAGAAGAGAGCATGATGGGTTACTAATTCCCATGTGCAGTGAAGAATGAATGATGGAGATTGTCTTGTGATCTGTTTGAAATCATAATACTAATTGCAATGTGTTTGGATGGTCGGGATTGGACCACGTGTTGTAAACCTAAGATGCTTAGGGTTTAGGGTTTATGCTACTAACCTAACAGTTGTCTATAAGGTCGATGATGTTTGTTATTGTAAAGTTGTTGGCAAATATTTTTTGTGTATCCGAGTGATGAGATACTTGCCAGACCAGTAAGAGGAAAACTATAGAGTATGATTGCAGAGTAGAGGAAATGAAAAGGATCTACCTTGGCATGTAGTGTTGTTATCAGATCAGAAGTTTTGCCTGTTGTCTTTTAATCATTTCAACAATTGGAAAATCCCTTTACCAGGTAGCTTTAATAGGCTTATTGTAAAACCTTTAACAAGGTGACTCAAGACCATTGAGTTCTTTAAATCCTCTAGTGAGGTAACCTTTAACAAGGTATATAGCCCTCCCTTAACCAGGTGATCTCTAACAGGATCAGTTCCTAACAGAACCTTATTGTATAGTCTTTAACCGGACTAGGCTCTTAACAGGGCGAGCTACAAAAGAGTTCAAAAACAAGCTTGTGGGTATTCATTCCCACCATAGTTTTTCCCATTTGGGTTTCCATGTGAAAAATATGTGTGTTATGTGTCATGCATTTTTCATGTGATGATTATGTATTATTTGGTTGAATAATTTTACATGTAGATTTAATAAGTTATGGTATTACTGGTATACCACATACATATGTTTATGGGTGAAGTTATTATCAAGTATTGAATGTAGTTGAAGTGTTCAGACTTATCAGTTTATGGTGTTTGATGTCTTACTATGTTTAACCGGTATTGTCATGGTTAAGTTCAGTGATGGTGACAACCAGTTGGTATTGCTTTAACCAGATAAGTTGTTGAGAAAGTTTTTGCCTATACTAATTCACCCCCCCCTCTCAGTACCAATTGAGGTATCTGTTGTTCATCATTATTCATCAATTGGTATCAGAGCGCCTCTAGGTCCTCAGTGATATAAGCTTAACCGCTTGAGGTAACAGATCCTGCTGTAATGATGAAGAGGGAAGGTCCTAAGTTCAATAGAGATAACTTCAAGATATTGAAGGACAAAATGAAGATTTACATCAAGAGTATGGGTGCTTAACACTGGAGCTATGTTGAGAATTCCTATGTGACTCCCAATGGCACTCTAACTAATGATCAGAAGAGAGAGATCCAGGAAAATGGGCAAGTCATGGAAGCTCTTATCAGCAACCTGTCAGATATTGAGTTTATTGATGTACAAGACAAGGACACACCTAAGGATGTATGGGATGCACTGGAAAACATCTATGGTGGATATGAGCATGTAAAGAAAGCTAAGGAAGAGAGCCTTAGAGGTAAATTTGAGGATATGAGGATGGTTGAAGGTGGGACCATTCAGCAATATGGCATTAGGATTAAGACTGTGGTTGGTGATATCAAAAGTGCTGGTGGAACTATTGATAATACCACTATTGTTAGTAAAGTCCTTAGATCATTGTTACCAATATATGCAATCAGAGTTGCTACTATCCAAGAACTAAGGTCTATTGATAAAACCAAGGTATCCTTAGATTATATCATTGCAAAGTTAACTACATATGAGTTGAATAGCTATGATGGCAGTGCTCAGAAGACTGAGTCAGCCTTTAAAGAATTTACTATACCATCCAAAACAGGAAAAGAAACTAGTACCAATTATGAATCCAAACACTGTAGAGATATGGATGATGAAGAGATTCTAATGGAGTTTGAAGCTCTTCTTGCTAAAAGACTTTTGAAGGGAACTGAAAAATATAGAGGTAAACTTCCGTTTGAAGTGTTTTTCCTACAACAAGATAGGACATATAGTTGTTAATTGTCCTAACAATGACAATAAGGATAAACCAGAGAGGTTTAGAAAGTATAAATGAGGAAAGAGAAGAAATTATCTAGTTGTTGTGGATGAAAGTGTCACTGATGATGAGTTAGAAGATGAAGAAAATGAAGACATGGTGTTTGTAGCAGTAAAGGAAGAAGTGTCTGATAAGAAAGCTCTTGTCTCTTGCATTGACAACTCCAATGAGTGGATAATTGATAGTGGTTGTTCTCCCCACATGACTGGTGACCGAAGAAAGTTTATGTCTCTGGAGGAATATGATGGAGGTGTTGTCAGATTTGGCAACAATGCAACATGTTTGGTAAAAGGATCCATCTCACTGAATGGAAAGAGCGGTACAGATGATGTCTACTAGGTAGAATGTCTTAAGCATAACCTGTTGAGTGTTTCTTAGTTGAATGACAAAGGACTAGTTTTGGAATTCAAAGGCAGAGTCTACAGTATAATAGGGAAGAATAGTGAGCTTATTGCCACCGGTAAGTAGACCAGAGGTAACCTATTTCAGTTGAATGCCAAGATAAGTTGGTGTCTAATGGCTAAGTTTGATGATAGCTGGATATGGCATAGGAGACTCTGTCATATGAACTTTGACAACATTGTTAAATCTAGTAAGATCAAAGCGGTAAGAGGATTACCTTTGCTAAACAAACCTGAGAATTGTTTGTGCAGAGAATGTCAACTTGGGAAGATGTCTTCCTCAACTTTTAAAGGTAAGTCTTTCTCAGCAGAAAATTTACTTGATCTTGTGCATACTGATTTGTGTGGTCCTATGAAAACTAGAAGTATTAAGGGAGATAGGTATTTTATGATTCTTACTGATGACTACTCAAGAATGATGTGGGTCACATTATTGAAAGACAAGTCTAAAGCATTTGTAAAGTTCAAAGCTTTCAGAGCATTAGTAGAGAAAGAAAGTGGTAAAAAGATAAAATGCCTGAGAACTGATCAAGGAGGAGAATTCACTTCTGATGAATTCAATAAGTACTATGAAGATAGTAGTATCAAGAGGTAGTTGTCTACCCCAAGGATACCACAACAGAATGGCATAGCAAAAAGAAATAACAGGACTATAGTTGAAGCAGATAGAACAATGCTGATCCAAGGAAAGGTTGCTCACACTTTTTGGAGAGAAGTGGTGAGCACTGTAGTCTATACTATGAACCAGGTACTCATCAAGAAAGGCAAAGATAAAACCCCTTATGAGTATTGGACCAGGAAAACTCCCACTGTGAGTTACTTTAAAGTGTTTGGTAGTAAGTTCTATATCAAGACAGGTCAGCATTTGAGCAAATTTGATGCAAAATGTGACGAAGGAATATTTTTTGGATATTCCACTAAGAGAAAAACTCTCAAGTGCTACAACAATAGAACTCAGAAAATTGTTGAAAGTATCAATGTCAGGGTTGATGAATCCCCTGAAGAACCTAAGGAAACATGCAGCGAAGAAGTGGAAGATGAATCAGGTATAGCCTTCTGGGAACTGGTTAAGAAAGAAACTTGTAAAGATCTCAGTGTTCCTGTACCAGTAGAAGCTATAGTAAGAGAAGAAGAAGAAGTAAGTGAAGAAGAAGAAGAAAAGCTAGCAGATCAGGCTAGAGTTATTCCTAGATATGTAAAGCTAGATCATGATCCGAAGCAAATCATAGGAGATAAAGATGTAGGGATACTCACAAGAAGAAAAGTGAAGGAGAACTCTTGCATGATTTTTGAATTTGAACCCAAGACTTCTAGAGAAGCTCTTACAGATGAAGACTGGATTAAAGCAATGGAAGAGGAGCTAGACTAGATGGAAAAGAATGCAACATGGTCTTTGGTGCCAAGACTAGAACATAAATATGTCATAGGTACCAAATGGGTCTTTAGGAATAAGCTGAATGAAGAAGGCACAGTTGTAAGGAATAAGGCTAGACTTGTATGCAAGGGATATTCTCAAGAGGAGGGAGAAGACTATGGAGAAACCTTTACTCATGTGGCTAGACTAGAAGGTGTTTGAATGCTACTTGCATTTTCAACATTAAAGGGATTTAAGGTTTATTAGATGGATGTGAAGTCTGATTTTCTGAACGGAATCTTGGAAGAGGGAGTGTATATAGAGAAACCATAAGGGTTTGCCTTATGAGAAGATAGTGACATGGTGTGCAGATTACACAAAGCCCTGTATGGATTGAAACAAGCACCTAGGGAATGGTATGAAAGACTACACTCTCATCTTGTGAAGATTGTATTTCAGAGAACAAGTGAAGATAGAAACATCTACTTGAAATCAGAAGGTGATCAGATTTTGATCTGTGAAGTGTTTGTGGATGACATAATCTTTAGAAGAGATGATAAAATGAGTCATGCGTTTGCAAATGAAATGAAGAAAGAGTTTGAGATGTCTTTGATAGGAGAGATAAAGTTCTTCATTGGTTTACAGATTCACCAAATGAAAGAGGGTATCTTTATTACCTAGTCCAAGTATGTCAAAGAGGTATTGAAGAATTTTGGCATGGAGAAAAGCAAACCGGTTGGTACACTAATGGTGACTAGTTGTAAACTGACTAAGGAAGATGATTCAGTATTGGTAAATGAGAAGGAGTACCGGTCAATGATCATTAAGCTGCACTATGTGGTGCACAACAGACCAGATATTGCTCATGTAGTAGGCATAGTAGCTCATTTTCAGAAATCTCCAAGAGAATTCCACTTGGTAGCTGTCAAAAGGATTCTTAGATATCTAAAAGGAACAGTTGATTATGGATTGTGGTATCCATATAATGGTGACTATAATCTCAAGATATATGCTGATGCTGATTGGGGAGGTAATGTGGACAACCGGAAGAGCACAACTAGTGGAGCATTCTTTCTCAGAGGAAGATTAGTATCATGGACAAGTAAGAAACAGAGCTGTATTTCCCAATCTACAGCTAAAGCAGAATATGTGGCAGCATTTATGAACTGCACTCAAGCAATTTGGATGAAGCATGTATTGGAAGGTTTCAAAGTACCTGTATCTAAACTGATGAATATATTTTGTGATAACATGAGTGCAATAAATATTTCCAAGAATCTAGTATTGCATGCTAGAACTAAGCACATTGAGCTTAAATATCACTTCTTCAGAGAGAAAGTTTAGAATAAGGAGGTTGTACTACAACATGTTTCTAGTAAGGAGCAGCTAGCAGATATATTCACTAAGCCCTTACCAAAGACTAAATTTACCTATTTGAGAGGTGAATTAGGGGTTCTGCCCCTTCATGAAGTCAACTAAAGTTGTGTGCTTCACATCAGTCAAGTACTATAGTGACAAATCCTTAAGGATTGATGTGTTGAAGGATGCTACTCCTTAGGGGGAGTAGCATAGTAGATTTTGGAAGCTTGTACCTCCACTTTGGCATTGTTGTCAAAAGGGGAGAAGATATCTAATGTTAAAGATACATCGGTCTATCATGTTTTCAGTTGCAATGCTAAACTGAGTATTGCCATCAATGCCAAAGGGGGAGAGTGTTGGATATTATTGGCATATGATGAACTGACATGTTGATATAATGATAATATATGTTGTCATTGATGTCAATAGGTTCAAGTGAACTAGTATGAAGAGATATGAGGAGATGTAGTGAACTGGTGCTAGGGTTTCACTAAGTGTGACTACCAGTTGGCAGTCTCAGCTCTAAGGTTATCAGTTTGGCAATCCAGCTTGTGCGATGCAACCGTTGATACTCTGTGATGAGTTAGCTAAGAGATGTGAATGAGATCGAGGTGCCACATCAACCTTGTACTCATGAAGGATTTCCTTGAGGATCTTGCATGAGAAGATCGACTGTGTTTCAAGTCTACCTCAGGAATGATCATTCTTCTTGGCGGTATGAGAACAGAGTGTGATGGGTTACTGATTCCCATGTGCAGTGAAGAATGAATGATGTAGATTGTCTTGTGATCTGTTTGAAATCATAATACTCTATGCAATGTGTTTGGATGGTCAGGATTGGACCGCCTGTGTTGTAAACCTAAGATGCTTAGGGTTTAGTGTTTATGCTACCGACCTAACTGTTGTCTATAAGGTCGATGATGTTTGTTATTGTAAAGTTGTTTCCAAATGTTATGTGTGTATTTGAGTGATGACATACTTGCCAGACTAGTAAGAGGAAAACTACAGAGTGTGATTCTAGAGTAGAGGAAATGAAAAGGATTTGCCTTGGCATGTAGTGTTGTTATCAGATTAGAAGTTTTACCTATTGTCTTCTAATCATTTCAATAGTTGGAAAATCCCTTTATCAGGTAGCTTTAACTTGCTTATTGTAAAACCTTTAACAAGGTGAATCAAGATCATTGAGTTCTTTAAATCCTCTAGTGAGGTAACCTTTAATAGGGTTTCAACCTTTAACAAGGTATATAGCCATCCCTTAACCAGGTGATCTCTAACAGGATCGGTTCCTAACAGAACCTTATTGTATAGTCTTTAACCAGACTAGGCGCTTAACAGGGTGAGCTTCAAAAGAGTTCAAAAATAAGCTTGTGGGTATTCATCCCCACCATGGTTTTTCCCATTTGGGTTTCAACGTGAAAAATATGTGTGTTATGTGTTATGCATTTTTCATGTGATTATTATGTATTATTTGGTTGAATAATTATACATGTTGAGTTAATAGGTTATGGTATTACTGGTGTAGTCACATAAATCTGTTTAGTTTAATTAAATGAATATTTTCTATTTATTTGATTAAAAACCACTAGCCATCAATTAATTAAATTAATATTTAATTAATTCATCTTCAAACATTCTCCTATTAATTAAATAAATTATTCAATTTATTTTAATTAATTCACTATACCAAATTCACAAATCAATTAAATGAATAAATCCTATTTATTCATTTTAATCCTCTTTCCTCTTTTAAATAAATTAAATAAAACATTTATTTAAATCATTTATCCCCCCCCCCCCTCCCCACTTGCATTTTCCTACAAATGCAAGTTGCAACCACAAGTTGAAATAAATTAAATTTATTTAAATTAAAATCTTATTTTCCCTCACCCACCAAATCCACTTGCACTCCTAAACCCCCTTCTAGATTCTTCTAACCCCTTCCTAATTAACCTAATCCATCCCCAAATTATTGTCACATTCCTAAGCAACTTGGAGTCACTTCTCAAAGACTTCAAAGTCTTTTGAAAAGCATTTAATGCTTTGTGTGTTCAACAATTTAACCTCTAAAGTCTTCCAAACCACTTATGGCTCTTACATAACCATTTATGGTTAATTCAACTTGCACCCATGTGTCTCCTCAAGCATTTATTGCTTTCACCATGGTTATCCCTTTTTCCCTTGCACAAGAGTTTATCCATTGGATAAAAACTTTATTCTTTGAATAAAGAATTTATTCACTCAACCCAACCTTGACCTTAACTCCCGAGTTAACTCTCAGGTCATGTCAAGCATTTAATGCTTATTCCCTCTCCTCTCAACCTATCTTATATGGACACTTGTCATCCTGGGATTGGGTTGAAAGCCATCACATGGATTGAATATCAGTCAATCCTGACCCTTGTTGAGATTAGTCAATCTCCTATAAATAGAGCCCTTTTCTTCATACTCCAGATCCTAAAACTTGTATGCATCTAAGTTATAGTGAATTTTAGACAGAATTTATCATAAATCACTAATATCTTGTTATTTTGGAATAAAAATAAATCATTTTTAGCATCATAGCATCTAATATTATCTTTTATTCACATTTGAATAGTATTTTAGAGTAAACATTTCAATCTTGAACCTCCATAAGCATCCATAGTGCAAAAAGCTGCTGAGAGCTAAACTAGTTTGGAACATGGAGAGGAGAGGAACAAAGGAGAAGGAGCTAAGAGCATGTTAGGAGGCATTTGGATATGTCTCATTATATTTACTTTCATAGTTAAATATTTCTTCATGTTTTTGGTGTCTCTTTTGATATGCCTGCTTAGATTAGTTTTTGGTTGATTAACACTAACGATTTCTTGGGTTGTTATGTGTTATTCCACCATAGGTTCTAGTCTAACCTTCCCCTATTTCGTAGAGCATCATTTGGTGAACCTGATGTGAATCCAAACACCCAAACACATTTTTTTAACAAAACTAACTTGTTTGACTATTCGGCTTGACACACAAGTCACGCTTTGGCGCTTATGTTCGCGTGTTAGCACTATTGTCTTTTTTGTCTTCTAGCGCTTTTTTTTTCTGACAATAGCACTATTGTCAAAGAATTAGCACTTTTGCATATCTTTTGACACTTTTGTGCATTAATTAGCATGTGTGTTTTTATATGGGCGCTTTTTTATTACTGTAGACAACTTTTCTTTTAGCGCTTTTATAGTAGTTTAGTGTGTTTGTGTTAAAATAGCGCTTCTGTTTTCACACAGACTAGAGCTATTGTAACAAAACGTTGTAAAAAATGTCATGTAACTGATGAAATAAATTTTCTTAGGCTTGTGGAAGCCCACCATGTTTTTGGTTTTTTCTAACTGTTTGCTTCATGTACATTTTTTTTTCTTTTTTTTAAGCTTAAAAATAAAAAACACTTCTTTTTGGTGCTTTAAAAATCACAAAAACAAACTTCATTTCTTGTAAGATAGACTCACTTCATTTGGTGCTTAAAATCAACAATATAAATTTGATTTCCTTGCATCAATCCAGACTTAAAAATCATAATCCACACTTCAATTTTTTGGGAAAGTAAAAAGAACAATCAATTTGTGTCATTATTTGTTATAAAACGATTTTACTTCATGCAAATGTGTTTTTCATTGAGTTGACTAGGATTTCAAATTCTAGTTTACTCAAACATATTGCCTTTGAAGTTAAAAAGAACATCATGATTGTTGGAGCAACATCTCCAATTAGATAGAACATCATTGCAATGGCAA
This sequence comes from Cryptomeria japonica, assembly GCF_030272615.1. NCBI lineage: Eukaryota > Viridiplantae > Streptophyta > Pinopsida > Cupressales > Cupressaceae > Cryptomeria > Cryptomeria japonica. The sequence goes on along the minus strand of NC_081410.1, from coordinate 614,639,273 downwards.
GTTAAAAAGAACAAGTGTATTTTGTGTTTGGCACACTTGTGCAAAAGAGTTTGTCGAGTGGTCCTACTTCTAACACACACTATCCTCTCCCTTGGCCTTCATGGTCCTAGGTGCAAGAGAAAAGTTTTAGTAACACTCAAATTTTATCTTTTTAAAGAGGCCTACCAAGATACACATCACTCTTGGGAATGACCTCGTGCGGTAAATCCTTCGAGCCACTATAGAAATCAGGTGAGAGCGAAAGTTGTAGCCTTGGGTATAGTTGTTCCTATAGTGTAACTTGCTGAAAGGACAAATGGGCCCGACCACAAGTTACAAAGCTCTTAATTGAGTCACTGCAGAATAAACTTATGTCCAAGAACATCAAAAATTACTAAATACCTTTAAGTAGTAGCCCACCCATTCTATTCATTGAAGATATTTGTGATACAATTCAATGCAAGAGAATAGATGGTTTTGCTCCCAAGATACTCACCATACATATTTCCTTGGGTAGAAACATAGCTTTTTGAAAAGTCACTTGTGGCTTGATGAAAGTGATGACTCCCCCATCATAGGGATCATCTATTTTTATGCTCGTGCAAGACTTAGTATATCACATCCTTACCTGCCATGGTGGGATTCATAAGGTATGTAGTACCAAAGTCAAAGAAATATCAAGATGTGGGATAAATTTATCACAACTGGCCATTTGACCTTAGGGATAAAGAGTGTTTGAAGTGTTTTCATTTTAGTCAAAGACCAAGTGCAAATTGAGCCAACTTCAGGCTTTGGAAAACACCTAAAATACATTTAAAGGAAAAGGGTCATAAAAAGTCCAAGGATTGGGTTGATCTAGACCCATACTTATTTGTGCCTTTTGAGGCAACATTCTTGTGTTTGTGTGCTTGCTTTGTTTTCTTGTCAAAGAAAGATCAAAAAACAATTCCAAGAACAAGTATTCATCCTACATAAACATTTTTAAAAAAAAACAGAAAACAACAAAAGATAAAAAACAAAGAGCAAAAGTATCAAAACATATGACCATTCTTCACATCTTGAGAAAGAAAACTCTTCATCAACACATCAACTTGAAGAAAAGACAATTGAGATCAAAGGCTCTTATCAAAAGGAGGAAATTCTTCTATCTTAATAGACAAATCTTCGTCTCTCATAGAGCCTTCTTATGTCACATGCATCTTTATCTTCAAGGGAAATCAAACGAATTTGATCCAAAGTCATTAAACTACAGAGCTTTTACACAATATCGAGCTTTGAGTTATCACAAAAACAAATGAGGCAAGATCAATCCTGACTTCTTTCCAAACATTTGCATCACATATAACATAGCTCGAGAAGAACCACCAACTCCTGAAAGAGAAGAGGAAGAATTTTTCCCATATGTGACACAAAGCTTTTATTGAAGTTAAACATTTCATCCATTATCATATCCATATCTCATCAACTCCATTCCAACTCTCAAAACACCCAAAGGTTTTTGTCCTAAGTTCTTTTCTAATATTTCTTGAATCAAACACAAAACATGACTTTTTAGAGTGTCTCTGCATCTAGGATAAACTTGTCCTAAGAGACATTTCTATGCAGGTTAAAACTAGTCTATGAGTGAATCCTCTCATTACTAGGTAGTTGAGTCTGTAGCACATCTTAGATTCCTCTAAACTTTATCACATCAAACCTCATAAAAAACAAGAAGCAAACCAAGAAGAAAACTTTGGTCACATCTACCTTTAAGTGCTAGAGATCCATATGCAACACACCACACCAACCATAAATTTCTCATTTCATCAACAACTCATCATCATTTTCACCCAACTTCAACAAAAACTTATAAACAAAATGGATCATACCAGATCACGATCTTGACAACAACAAATCGAAGAGGAAGAGGAAGAAAATATCAATTAGTTCCAAGAAGCCCTTGGAGGAAATATAAATGATGAAAATCCAGGCACTCCTACTCTTGCGGCAATAGAAAGGGCGCAACACAACCCTCTCTTCAACAAACGTTTTGATGAGATAATCAAGAGTAATGCTGATGCTCACTTTTTAAGACTTGCTCAAGAAGGGGCTAAACTACCCTCTGAGTTGATGTTGCACAACTAAGACAAGCACCAGAATGCCAAAGTCGTAATGAGGATGAAAGAGGTCGAGAAAACATTAGATACAACTTTCATCAAGGTAATACCCCACCTCCTCCTCCTCCTTCTCCAAATGAAATAGACATGTTGCGGCAACAAGTCAAAAATCTCACCCAACAACATCATAGTAGTGTAAAAACAAATCAATTTTCACTCAATGACATTTGTCCCTATCCCTTTGATAGGAATCTTCATATGCCACCTTTTCCATGAGGGTTTGAAACACCCAAGTTCAAAAAGTATAGAGGAAAAGGAGATCCTCATGATCATGTTAGAGAATTTCATTCAGCTTGCCTCGAAGTGGCATATGAGGATACATACCTAATGTGCCTTTTTCCCCAAAGCTTGGGAGGAACAACCACATCATGGTTTTCTCGATTACCAGGTGGCATTAGGACATTTGAAGAGTTAGTCTAGAAATTTTTGGCACATTACTCACACAACATTGAACGTGATATCACCATGGCTGATCTATGTAACACTAAACAAAACCTGGGTGAGCTATTTTCAGTCTTTCTGCAATGATTGCATCAAATGTCTAGCAGACGTTCTCTTCAGTTACCTGAACAAGAACTAGTGGAAATATTTATTTCCAACTTAAATGACGAAATGGAATTTCACCTCGACGTAAAAGACACAAACTCTTTCAATGACATGATCACCAAAGGCTTAAAATGTGAGTGGGCTCTCTTCAAAAAAGGGCTTATCAAGATATATAATGAGCCAAAGGACGGCCCTCGCCCACGCTTCAATAGTGACAAACCAAACTTCTAGAACAAAAACAAAAACATCATCAATGACGGGGTTGTGGATGCAAGAACTATCAAAAGTGCACAACCTGTGGTTTGATTTGCAGGACAGAACCCCCCACCTAAGACTAACACAGTTGCTCCTCCAAATCAAGACCACATCACATCTCAAGATGAACCCAGACAATGTCAACAAAAATCAAAGCGAACATACACTCCCTTAGGGGAACCCATCGAAATAGTGTTATGACAGCTGGTTTCTCAAATCTGGTAACCATACCCAAAACATCAAATTATGAACCTCAAGTCAAACCTTCATGGTGGAGGGATACTGAACATTGCAATTTCCATCAAGGGAAAGGATATAAGACAAGCAATTGTCACAGATTGAAAGACCTTATTTAGGATCTTATTGACCGAGGTGAAATCGAAATTGAAGGACATGACCAAAAGACAACAAATAATGATCATCTCATGTTTAAAAATCCACTTCCATCACAAGATCAAAGGGGTCCTTCCACTTCAGGGCGAAACACAGATACCACAAATTATACGCAAGCCACGTATAATTACACTGTGAATCACCTATATGATGCCAATGAATAGATTGCAACTATAACCATCAAAAATCCTAGCTCCACTTGCAATGTTGTTACACATCACAGCAAGATTACCATAAAAGTAGCTCCACAAGGCACCCCATCTATCCCAAAGTAGTATAACCTTGTGGAACAGTTAGACAAAACACCTGCACTAATATCTATCTTAGAGCTATTGCGCCTATCTCCATCCCATAAAACAATCTTGGATCAAGCTCTCGAAGAGGCGTCAGTCCCTACAAACCTAAATACAGATCAGTTCCAAGCCATGGTCAAAAATATAAGATCATCACCTTATCTCACTTTCTCGGAAAGTGACAACTCCTCCTTCCAACAACCTCATAACCCCTCACTCCATATTGAAGGGTTTATCAAACAGCATAGGATCAAGCGAGTCTTGATTGAGAATGGAGTAGGCCTAAATATCTGTACTCTACAACTAGTCACAGCTTTAGGATATGTGATTGAATTAGTGGATCCCCGCAAGAAGATCACAATCAAAGCCTATGATGATGCAGAGCGTTCATCTAAAGGCACTGTAGTGCTACCAATCCGAGTGGGCCCTGTGGTGAAACACATCTCCTATCAAGTTCTGGAGCTTCCTCTACCATACAATTTATTGTTAGGAAGACCTTGGATACACGCCATGCAAGCCATTCCATCCACCTACCATCAGTGTATCAAGTTCCCGCATAATGGTATAGAGATCACAATCCTGGGAGATGCAAACCCCTTTGCATATTGTCATAATATCAGTCATCAACTAGAGATTACCGTTCCTAACAATAGAGAAGCCATCTCCTCTACATCATACATAAGTCCAACCTCTCTTGCTAGTTCAAATACCACTATACCCAAGCAAGAAAAGCTCAAGATGAAAATAGTAGAGGAAGGTCCTGGGGAATACAATTTAAGCCAACTCTTTTGTCTGGGACAAATGCCTACTTCTCCTAGAACACATGGCAAACCTCAATGGTTACTTCAAATGCCACTAGACAAGCTAGCATGTCCTTTGACACCATTCATCCTAGGAAAGAGTCAAGAAGAAGAAACAAGAGATGAGGACTTAGCAGAATGGATCTATAAAGATCCCATCACCATCGATATTCTGCAAGCTAAGCTTCCAACATATCAGTATGGCAAAGGCCTTCTCATTATGCAAAGAATGGGATATGATGGTCAAAGTGCTTTAGGGCATTGCAAGCAAGGAAGACATGAACCGCTGCAGCTAGAATTAAAGCCCAAGGATAATACAGGACTAGGCTTTCAAAAGGAGATCCTTCCTAAGCTCAGATTCAAAGGAAAACCCAGCCATCCACTATATCAGCCTATTACAAAGAGGTCACCTTTGATTATAAAAGCAGCATCAAACACCATGGCAACTACCCCATCAAGGCTAAAAATCTCAACAAAACCATCTACAACACCCTTCATCCCACCAATCAAACCAGCGATCCCATCAGTAGCAGCAATAACATCAATAGCACCATTAGCAGTAGCAACTGTATTAGAACCCACAATAGTATCTACGACACCAGCAATTCCAGCAGAAGCAGCAGAGTCAACACTACCGATACTCCCTATATCAGATTCATTGATCCCCATAATCCTTCCTGCAACATCAATCATTTCATCTACAAAACCGGTCACACCTGTAGTGTTTAACTCAAAGGACATCCTAGTATGGTATAGTAATCGAATACTGGAAAGTGACTCAGAGATCGACTCACATGAATGGGAATTTGATTCCATCCAGCTTAATACTTTGGATGAGGAAGACACATCACTACCTCCACCCCGCAAAGACATCCCTATTTACAGAGAAGCACAGAAAAAGACCTCTTGGGTTCCTAAACTAGAAACTTCTTCCATAGACCCTATGTCCCATCCTACGCCTAATTCTGATAGGGAGAGTACCATCAACGACCTTCACCACAACATCTTAACCCTCACTAACACGTCTCACGAACTTAACCTAATTGATGAGATAATGCCCATTATCCATCCTGAACTCATCGAATGGAACCAACCTAATCCCCCATGTCTTAAGCTTTTCCAAAATGATGAGGCGATCATTGACTTTTTGGAACTACAGGATAACATACCAAGTGGGGATCATAAAGCCGGATTCGCCATTGAACTTAATAGCACAGCATACTTCAGGGTAGATACCAAACCTTTCAGCTGCAAAAACATAACAATAAAACATGGATCTTTCAGCGAAAACCACACTGTGGCACTGTTTGATCCCACAAAAGTAAAAAGAAAGAGCGTATCCAATGGTGAAAACCTCTCTGAGGCATCGGAGGATGAAAGGTTTGACATTCTCCCTTCTAGTACACAGTAGGAATGATCAACAATTCTCGTTGAGGAAACAAAAGAATATAATGTGGGGACTCCTGAAACACCTCACCACATACATCTGACATCTCTTTTAACTCCAGAGGAATAGCCTAAGTTTGTAGAGTTCTTCCAGAAGCATCAGATCAACTTTGCATGGTCATATGTAGACATGTCTGGGCTTGCTCTGGATTTAGTCATGCATCACCTCATAGTAGCAGAAGGAGCTAAGCCTATCAAGCAGAAGCTTCGCAAGATGCACCCTCAGATTGTGGTACTAGTCAAAGCAAAACTTAAGAAACTCTTGGATGTTGGTTTCATTTGACCAATTGATTATGCAGATTGGATATCCAATATTGTGCCCATCGGAAAAAAAAATGGGGGCATCTGTATCTGTACTGACTTTAGAGATCTGAACAAAGCATGTCCTAAAGACAACTTCCCCCTACCAAACATCGACATAATAGTGGACCTAACAGTAGGACATGTCATGCTTTCACTCATGGATGGCTTTTTAGGATACAATCAGATAAAGATCGCACTAGAAGATCAACATAAGATAGCCTTCACATGTCCATGGGGCACATACTATTGGAATGTAATGCCTTTCAGTCTCAAGAATGCAGGATCAACCTATCAACAAGCAATGACCACCATCTTCCATGACATGATGCATACCATAATGGAAGGTTATGTTGATGACTTACTAACAAAATCACTCACAAGAGAAGGTCATCTAGACATATTGGAGAAAATCTTTGACAGATTGGAACAATATCATGTTCAGCTCAACCCAAAGAAATGTGTCTTTTGAGTAACCTCGGGAAAGCTTCTAGGATACATTGTCTCAAGAAAAGGCATTGAAGTCAATCCAACAAAGGTCAAAGAAATCATGGACATGTCACCTCCAAAGAACATCAGCCAGCTAAGGACACTACAAGGGCGGCTTGAATCTATCCAAAGATTTATTGCACAATTGGCAGATAAGTGTCACCCCTTTACACACCTGCTACATAAGAACATCCATTTTCAATGGGATGACAGATGCCAGCAAGCATTCCAAATGCTTAAAGACTATCTCATGAATACACCATTGCTGGTCCCACCAGATCTGAGTAGACCTTTATTACACTATATTTCAGCAACTAATACAACATTAGGTTTACTACTGGCACAACATAATGCAGAAGGGAAAGAGTTTGTTGTTTACTACATCTCTTGCACACTGGTTGGCTATGAACTCAATTACACCCCTATTGAGCGATCTTACCTAGCAGTAATCTTGGTAGCCACTAAACTAAGGCACTATCTATTAACACACAAGGTACAACTCATCACAAAGATTGATCCACTCAAATACTTACTTAGCAAAGCAGCATTGACAGGCCGCTTGGCCAAATGGGTGATGATTCTAAGTGAATTTGACATCGAGTATGTGGACCGTAAGGATATCAAAGGACAATTCATCATAGATAAGTTGGCTAATGCTCCACTCATAAGCGATCATCCTCTCATTTCCAATTTTCTGGATGAAGAGATATTCATGATCACAACAGCACAACCATGGAAACTATACTTTGATGGTTCATACACTAGGCATGGCTCGGGGGCAGGCATTTTTTTTTATCACCCCTCAAGGTGACAGCATCCCGAAGTCTTACAGGCTTACATTTCCATGCACAAACAACATAGCTGAATATGAGGCCTTGATCATAGGACTCGAGCTAGCCATACAATGGAAGTTACAAGAACTACAAGTATATGGCGACTCCCAACTGGCCATTTGACAAGCAATAGATGAATATTAGACAAAGGATGACAAACTCATGTCGTACAAAAAAATGGTGGACAAATTAAAGGCATCATTCACTACTATCACCTTTGAGCAGATACCTAGAGATCAGAATCGAGTTGTTGATGCTATGGCTACCATTGCATCTCTCCTAGATCTTCCACATAATTCAACATGCTACGAGTTCTTGGTCGAACAACTTTGGATTCCTACTTATGATACCCCTGAATTCGAGATGATATGTTGCCTTATCGATTCTGAATCCCCATGGTACGGTGAGCTCTATACCTACCTCCACGATTACACACTTCCCCCTAACTAATCGAATAACCAATGTAAAACCTTCATTCACCAAACTGCTCGATATACCTTTATTGCTGAAACCCTATACCGATTTAGTCTTGGTGGTACTCTCCTTTGATGTTTGGAACTCATGCAAGTGGTCTGTCACTAGCCAAGAAACTCCTGCGCACTAGATACTATTGACCATGTATGGAAAAAGACTCCTACTACTTTGTCAGAAAGTGTAAGAAATGCCAAGTTCATGGAGACCTGATACATGCACCGGCACAGGAATTGCAATCAATCACAACACCATGGCCTTTTTGTCAATGGGGCCTTGACCTTGTGGGTAAAATCCATCCATCTTCATCTAACGGCCAAATTCATTATTTCCGCCACCGAGTACTTCACAAAGTGGATCGAAGCTGTTCCACTTACCCAAGTCACCGACAAGTAGATCACCTCATTCATCCTCAATTACATCATCTGCTAGTATGGTGTACCCATGTCCATCATCACAGATAACAAACTTCCATTCAAAAATTAGGATGTTCGTGAGCTCTATGAGAAATTTCACATCCAACACCGCTTTTCCACTCCCTATTACCCACAAGGCAATGGTCAAGCCAAAGCATCAAACAAAAACATATTAAGAATCCTAAAGTAGACAGTCAATGATGTCAGTCGTGATTGGCACGTTCAATTAAATCCAACACTATGGGCATACCGCACTAGCATTCGAACCGCTACAGGTGCAACTCCCTACTCACTAGTCTATGGCACATAAGTTATCTTACCTATCAAGGTTGAGATGCCATCTCTATGGGTTTCCTTGCACAATCTCATCAATGATGAAGCATACAAAGTATCACATCTCCAAGATTTAGAGCTACTTGATGAGAAACGACAAGCTGCATACAATCACCTCAAAGCCTATCAGCAGCACATGAGCAGAAGCTGTAATCATCGGGTTAGACCTCATACATTCAAGGTAGGTGATCTTGTTCTTCGAGAAAATACTCATAACCAACCAAATAGAGAACTTCAGGGAACATTTGAGTGAAATTGGCTGGGGACATATGTTATTACTGTTGTATTTGGGTCCAGGGCATATCAGTTGGCTACTTCAGAAGGAGAACCGCTAGTAGATCTAATCAATAGCATGCACCTCAAAAGGTTTTATACATAAGCTGCACAGAGCATCAGACTCCCATACATATCAGAAAAACACCAAAACATTTAGAAAAATGTTCTGAAGAAAATACAAAAACATCAAAGTAGTAAAGAAAGATTATGCATCCAAACGGTGAACAAACCACTCTGGTGGCACCTTGGGTAAGTGCGATGGTGAAAACCTGGAAAACAGGTGCCACTCGTAAAGGCTATGGCTCCATTAGCTTTCAAGCTTGTTGCAATCACATTCACTACATTCACTCATCCGCCAGTCCAAACCATGGCTCGTTATTGATCTGCAAATTAAGGATAGTACTTCATGCATCTTGCATCTCGCTTTTTCAGAGTCATGCCTCAAACTGGGGGCAATACCCTTAACCTATTTGATGGAAGTGGATTCTACATTACTTGTGATTCATTGATTCTTCATTCAAAACTATTTCGCAAAATACCAAAAACATTCAAAACAATCATCAAAATACCAAAACATTGAAAAAAAACTATCTCACAAAATCCAAAAACATCAGAAAACATCAAAAATCAATCAAAAACATGACAACACCTTGTACATACGTTTTTCAAAGCAGATACCAAATAAACACTGTGAAATACTCCAACAATGACCACTCATCACATTTAACCAAACAATCAACATCAACGCTCAAACTGTCTTCAACAAGGATGCATCCTTCCTTACCAAAACAAAGACAAAATGACATTTTCTTTGACAAGAAAATTCTGTTTAAGCTATCAAATACTTGGTTGATTTGTGGGTCATTTATTCATATCAGGTTCCTACAACATTGTTTGTGTATCTTCTGTGCATTATTCTGATGAAGTACTAGGGCATGTCCTAATGGTGTCTACGTGGGAAGTTCACTAAGCTACATGAGCATAGGCAAAATATAGTCATAGATCACTACGGCTTGCTGACTACAATGTATACCTCAACCATATGAGCAAGAACCATTACGAAGGATCCATATTATTTATTCTTTATATATGTTGTTTGCTTACAGGTACAATTCTCTTTCTTTGGTTCCTCCTACCTCATCCAAACTGGATAAAGGTTTTTATCTCTTATTACGGTATGAACTTGTCTCGGGATATGATCGGCCCAAGATCAAGGAGGATGATCCTTGTCTGTTCTGCAAGCAATACTTAGGTCAACTTGACCCATTATATCAATTTGTTTGTATTAACTTGCTATATCAAAATCCATGTAAAGAATACTCAGGTTATCTTGAATCATTATGTCAAGTTGCTTGTATTTTCTTACAACATTTTAAAGCTCGATGATGAAAAATAAAGCACTATGGATAATCATTTCATCTCATTTGTTTATATTGCATTCCATTGCATACCGTCCATCCATTTACTCATTCATTATTCATATACATGATTTTGCATGCAAGTGTGAACAAAGTTAAATGTGAGCAGTTATGCGAAAATTGAGCTGGTTTTGGATACAATCGCGACAGAGTACTCTGATACATCATCAAGTGCATCATGCAAAGTCTAAAACTACCTTTCATTCATCTATCATCATCCCATCATCATTTCATTACATTTTAGTCGCATTTACATTACTCTTTAGCCATTCATTAGCATGCATTTAATATCATTTAGTTGCACTTACCCCATATAGTTCATTCTCATTTTACTTGCATTAGTATCATTATATCCTTTCATTATTACCCTCATGACATTTAGATTCACTTACATAAATAATTGTCCTTATTTGCATTTCCTACCATGATTACTAATTACTATACATTCATTTAATATCAGTTAGTGATCATCATTTATCATCATTTCAACACTTATGTATCATACATTTGTTTAGGTTTCCAATAAATTGCATACATTCATTTATCTATCCATTAGTTAAAGTGCATTCATTCATCCATTTTAGTATATTCTTATAATCATTTTATCTCACTTAGGATTCATTAGATTGCATTCATTATCCCTCTTAATTGCATTAAGGTGCAGTTATTCATTAAACATGAGTTGCATTATAATCACATTATCATTTTACTTCCTCATATTTTGACATTTAGAAATCATCATTTAAACATTTGTACTTTACATTTTGTTTATCCACATATACATTCATTTTTAAACCATCTAGATGCATATTCATAAATAAATCATTCATTCAAAAGCATTACATTAACATCACTGCATATCATTATCCCATCATTGTGTTAATATAAAGTACAAAATACTATCTATACCATCATAAATCATCATTTTATTATGTATACATAACCATCATGGAATTACATACATCAGGCATTCTATCCCAAAACATTAATGCACACATATATCAACTTGCATCCACATGTTAGCATAAATCATCATAACACATGCATATATGAATCATCTCATAAACGCATACATATAGCAAAGAACAAGTATCCATCTAAGCATAAATCATGAAATCACCATCAAGCATAAACTCCATACATATCAAAATGCATATAATCACAAAATATGGGATCTCCTCATATATATCATCTCATATCTTAGAGTATAGTGAAGTCCACAAAATCGGCTACCAAGAGGCATACCAGGTACAATCCAAAATGACAATATCAAAATATACAAAATGCTCTCTTAGATGCCACTCTGACCAGATGCTGCACCACCATCACCACCTGCTCCCCCACTAGTCCCTACACCATCTGATCTATCTCTCCGTGGAGGCCCCATAAAACCCCCACTAGTTCCTGCACCACCTGACCTATCTCTTCGTAGATGACCCATCACACTCCCACTGCTCTCCATCCTCTGAGACTGCTCTGATTTGGCCTAGCGCATCTATGAATAACTCAGTTCCCGTCAATGAGATGGCACCTTCTACTCATATAGGCCCCGCCAGTAATCCACCTCTGCACCTGCTCTCCGTATCTCCCTTGCCAAAGCCTCCATAGACAGCCCTTGTCCCGATACTCCCTCCAAGGCCCGCACTCTCTCCTGTAATTGGATCACCCTGTCCATGGCCTGATCTCTCTCCTGCAGCACCACAGTAAGCTCTGACTCTCATGCAAATATCTGCACATCTCTAGCTACAACCTCCACCTCCAGATCCTCCACCCATGTCTTGGCTGCTGTAAGTCAAGTCTGCAAATGTAATATCATATGATCCCATAGATCTCCAGTGGCTCCCTCCCCTGTATCCATAGGTGCCTCACCTATAGCTCCCTCTCCAATGGCTCCCTAACCTCTATCCATCGGTACCTCCCTCTCCCCCATACCTCTGCCACCTAATCTAACTCCTCCCTGCATCAAAGATCCCTATGATATCTGCAATGGAAAACCGTCTCTCCCCCTCTGCTTAACTTGACCACCACCGCCACCTCCACCATCCCCCCCTCCTCCTCCTCCATCACTACCATCCCCTCTCCCTCATCCATCTACTATAGGTCCTCGAACTCCTCTCCCCCTCTATCTCCATCCCCTATCCTCCTTAAAATCTAGAATCGACTTTGTCGGATCTGATATCTGAGGAATCGGATGAGCCACCATATACTACGTATACTCCTCTTACACCCCTGCATCTACCATCCTTAGTCGTATATTCCATGGTCTCGTCTGAAACTCTGCTAATTCCTGATCATAAGGTAGTACTAGCCCCCATGCATACCTCTCTCGGACCACCCTGACATACTCTCCTGATCCCCTAGGCAATCCCTGCTGCTGTCCAAACTGTCTCAAAAGTCTGCCAAGCAACTGTCTCTCCACATGGTAGGCTATCCTCCCAATGAGGAATCGGGTCATGAACACATACAGCAATGCCTCCGCATCATCCTCCCATGGCTCACACTTAATATACGGTCTCCAAATCACTACATCCAAACCATCCAGTACCCGCCGCCACCACTCTCACTTCCCCAAGTGGGGCTGACTCATCATACCACTATACATATATACATATGGCTGGTCGACTGCTTAAAATCTTAGACTAACTAGTTGGGTAACTAGTAGGTGCTCCCACACCCAAATATGCAGCAACATGACTCCCACTGCCAAAGAGCCCCTCCCTCGGTATACTACCTCATGAAGCTCCTGATATAAGTGCGTCAGCACGCACGGTCCCCATGCAAACCGGGTCCCCTCTGTCATCATCTACTTAATCACTTGACCCCAACCAACATCAAGTACATGTGATCGTCGATCTGGGCACAGTAGTCCCCCCACAATCCCTGATAGCACTGTTGGTAATGGCTCATAAAAAGTAGTTATATCCTCTCAGGCTATCGAACCATCATCAATAAAGACGTCCTCATCAAAAAATCTCTACACCATTAGGGTCCCCCACGCTCTGTCATATGTCACCAGCTCACCTTGAATGGGAATATGCAAGATATGTCACACATCCTCCAGTGTCACAGTCATCTCTCCCTATGCCAAGTGAAACGTGCATATCTCACTATGCCAATGCTCTGCCAATGCTATAATCAAATCGTGATTCATCTGAATCATGGGCATATACATCATATCATACAGGCCAGTAGCTGCAATACAATCCACCTCAGCCTCAATCAACTGATCACATAGCCCCTGTGTGGCGGGATGTCTCTCATGCAACTGTAAGACGCAAAGATCCTCCTACACAAGTGCATCAACCATCATCATCAGTTGTTTTGTTTCAAACTTTCTTAAATTTAAACCTAGACTATCAATAGATACTTTGATCAAGTATCTTCGAGTCTCAACATGTAAGCAATCATGGCACACCTAGACTTTAACATACATTTATCCTAATGACCTAAGTCTTATCGAGGCTGCTATGGTTCAAAACAACTCTCACCTTCATCTATCCATCCATCCATCATTGGCATCGAAAGATTTTTATTCACACAAATTGGGGCATCTATTTTCCTGCACAAAAGCGCTATCTTGCAAACAAAAGCGCTATCTCCTACCAATAGTGCTAATACCCTAATAAAAGCGCTTAATCAACTATGCAAAAGCGCTCAAACCACAAAAGCACTACATTAGCTATGCAATAGCGCTACTTAACAACAACAGCACTCAATCAACTACTTCATAGCGCTAAACAAACAATAGCACTCAAACGCCTAGGCAATAGCGCTAACCTTTACAGAAGCGCTAAAACGACTACACAATAGCGCCATTGTGGCATAATAGCACTAATTCAATTGACAAAAGCACCAAAACAAAGTTCTAGCGCTATTGTCTCGACTCAATTTGGACCTAGCTAAAAACACATCAAAAATGCATAAAATTCAAAAATTCAAATTCACATACCACTAGTCCGTAGTCATCTGGCTGTTGGAATCGACGAACTTGCTCTAATCGGTGCTTTTCTATGGGAACCAACATCCTGACTGCTCCTTGCTCTTCTAGAAAGTCACTATTAGAGCTAGAATTTCACTATGGTCACAGATACAAATGAGTCTGTTTTCACCCCTTTCTCCCCATATAAACCCTTCGCCGTACCTCTAATTTTTCTCCGCTCACTGTCGTGGTCGCCATGAACTTCCTGAGCCTCCCATTTCTCCATTTCATCTCCGATTTCTTCTATTTTTCACCAGCATTGCCAAATTTTTCTCTTCTATCACCCTGCCAATTTTCATTCTTTTTCAAGAGATCGCCCAATTTTTTTAAATTTCTCGGCCCATCTCTCGAGGGGGCATACCACCCATTAAATTAACATTTTATGGGGCATTTCTTCACACCTATTTTTCTTTCTTTGAAACGACATGATAAACCGCACCATCTCAAAGAGGGGCAAATGTAATCACATAAATCTGCCCAGTTTAATTAAATGAATATTTGTTATTTATTTGATTAAAAACCCACTAGGCATTAGTTAATTAAATTAATATTTAATTAATTCATCTTCAAACATTCTCCTATTAATTAAATAAATTATTCAATTTATTTTAATTAATTCACTATACCAAATTCACAAATCAATTAAATGAATAAATCTTATTTATTCAATTTAATCCTCTTTCCTCTTTTAAATAAATTAAATAAAACATTTATTTAAATCATTTATCCCCCCCCCCCACTTGCATTTTCCTACAAATGCAAGTTGCAACCACAAGTTGAAATAAATTAAATTTATCTTAATTAAAATCTTATTTTCCCTCACCCACCAAATCCACTTGCACTCCTAAACCCCCTTCTAGATTCTTCTAACCCGTTCCTAATTAACCTAATCCATCCCCTAATTATTGTCACATTCCTAAGCAACTTGGAGTCACTTCTCAAAGACTTCAAAGTCTTTTGAAAAGCATTTAAGGCTTTGTGTGTTCAATAATTTAACCTCTAAAGTCTTCCAAACCACTTATGACTCTTACATAACCATTTATGGTTCATTCAACTTGCACCTGTTAGGTCCCAGAGACAACTGAGAGGGGGGGGGGGGGGGTGAATCAGTTGTCTAATAAATTCAAACCAAAAACAACTTAACCAACTTAATGCTTAATACTGGTAAATCAGTTAAGTATGCCGGTAGACAGTTTTAATAGTTAATTGCTATACCAGTAAAGATTAATGCATGAAACATAAACACAAAGTCATCCACAACACATGACAACATATTTGTACGTGGAAACCTTGTAAGGAAAAAAACCACGGTGGGAAACCTTACCCACAATCAGATGATACTACTACAGATAGTAAGTGTAAATAAATGGGGTCTGCACATGCAAAAAGGCCAACAGCCTAGAGCTCACTGCTCAATCACAAAAATGGAAGTCACACTGACTATAGTTGGATGGTTAAATCCAATAAGAATGTACTGTACAAAATAACATCTTCATATGCTGGATTCAGTACCGGTGTAATGTTGATATGCTTTCACAAAAACATAACTTCACCTTCAAATGATGTCTGCATGTATTGCACTGCTTAATCTCGCATATACCTTCACACAATTCTTTTTCACATTCCACACTTGATCTTACAAATAAGATCTTACCTTTATACCATAACCTAAGACCAATTTTAGTAGGTCGACTCTACAAGATATTAAAATAAAAATATTTTACAAATAATATAATATTCGATGCAATAACCGATTGAACATGTCGGCTTAATGCATTTACAACAATAATTAATCATCTCCATAGCGTGCCATGTTGATCTGGAGAAGATAAACTTGCCGATGTAACGCTAGGTAACCCTGGACCTATTTGCCAGTAAAAGAAAATATGCAAATATGAATATACCAATGCTTAATTCATTAAGATAAGATGTCCATGTGATGTCTTCGATATTACCAAGTGTCTTCCATATCATTTCAAGTGTTAGTGATCATTATATCCTATCGGTGATCCATATACTAGTAACTATGCAATAGTTACTTGCTTGCTGGTGAATGCTGCTGGATCTCCAAAGTGCTAGTGTTTTAGTAGGTGTTGACATCAATGACAAAACTATACCAAAATACCAACAATCTCCCCCTTTGGCATTGATGGCAACATAAGATGAAAAAACCATCAAAGTGCCAAAACAGAAATGCCAAAAACCAACAATCTCCAAAAATATCATAACCAAAATATAGAGAGTAATAGTCTCTCCTAAACAACAATCTCTCCCCTTGGGAGCAACATGTGTTATCCAAAGTTTCCATACCAATCTCTCCAAAAGATAATGTGTTTTTCCATATATCTCTCCCCCTTTGACATCAAATACCAAAGTTATAATAAAACCAAGTTCATATACAAAATACCAATCAATTCAGTATACCAAATACTCCCCCTGAGAAGTAGCTTCCTAATCAAAGACCAGAGTAAAAGTTATGTCTTTTAATTCTACCGGTTGATGACAATCATCAACTGTCTAGGTCTCTACCGGTGGTGGTATGACTCCAAGATGATCTTTGAGATATTCAAAAGTCTCCTTAGGCAAAGGTTTTGTGAAAATATCTACAAGTTGTTCTTTAGTGTTCACATAAACCAGTTTTATCTCCTTTTCTTCAACTTTTTCCCTTCGAAGATTTAGTTTGATAGAAATATGTTTTGTTTTAGAATGTAGTACTGGATTCTTAGATATATCAATTGCTGCAGTGTTATCACAATATATGGTAATAGGTTCCTTGTATTTTACCTTTATGTCTTTCAACATTTGCTTAACCCATAGTACTTGTGTACAGTTAGTTGCTGCTGCAACATATTCTGATTTTGTTGTTGATAAAGATGTACAACTCTGTTTCTTACTCAACCAAGAAACTAGTCTTTTTCCAATAAAGAATGTTCCACCAGTGGTTCTTTTTCTATCATCCACATCTTCTGCCCAATTTGCATCTGTGTAGGCACATAATTCAAAGTTTTCATCTCTAGGATACCATAATCAGAGATTTATAGTGCCTTGTAAGTACTAGAAAATCCTTTTTATTGCTAATTCATGATTTTCTCTAGGATTACTTTGAAATCTAAAAACAATACATACTGCATTCATAATATCAAGTCTGGTTTGTACTAAATACAGTAAACCTCCTATCATAGATTTGTATCTAGTTGGATTTACAAGTGTAGATTCATCCCTTTGAGATAATTTGTCATTTGTAGTCATAGGTGTGCTTACCGGTTTAGAGTTCTTCATCCCAAATTTCTTTAGTAACTCTTTCAAGTATTTGGATTGACTCAAGAATATACCTTTATCAGTCTATGAAATTTGCAATCCTAAAAAGAATTTTATTTCTCCAATCATAGACATTTCAAATTCTTGTTGCATTTTAGTAGAAAATTCCTTACATAAACCATCTTCTCCTCCAAAGATTATATCATCAACGAATACTTCTATAATCAAGATATCATCATTAGTTATTTTGTAATATAAATTGTTGTTTGCATCTCCCTTAGTAAAACCATTCTTTAAAAGATACTTATCCAATCTTGCATACCAAGCTCTTGGAGCTTGTTTTAATCCATACAGAGCTTTCCTTAACCTGAAAACCATATCATTGTCATCTGTCAAAGAAAATCCATCAAGTTTTTCAATGTATACTTCCTCTTCAAGATCTCCATTCAGAAATGCACATTTAATATCCATTTGATAAACTTTGTAGTTCTTGTGTGCTGCAAAAGCCAAGAATAATCTGACTGCCTCAATTCTAGCTACCGATGCAAAGGTTTCATTGTAATCAACTCCTTCTTTCTAAGAATATCCCTTACATACTAGTCTTGCTTTATTTCTAACAACCTTACCATCTTCATTAAGTTTGTTTCTGAATATCCAGTTGGTTCCAATTACATTTTTATCTTTAGGTTGGGGATCTAATGTCCAAGTGTTATTTTTCTCAATTTGTTCTAATTCTTCTTCCATAGCTTTAATCCAAAATTTATCTTCACATGCCTCATTAACAGATGATGGTTCTATTTGAGAAATAAGACATACCTCTTCATTTTCCAATCTTCCTCTTGTCATAACTCCTTTAAATTTATTTCCAATTATCTGATCTTCAGAATGATTCAATCTTACATATCGGGGTGTCTTTGTTTGTTGTTGCTCTTCAATTATTGTGGAATCCTCAAATGGTACCGAGGTAACTGGATCTTCATTTTGTACTGCTGGATTTGTTGTAGGTTCATTTGTCATAATTTTTGTTGCCAGTTCAGAGTCTATATACCTTGAAGTTCCTCTGAATTGTTCATCAATTTTTACATTTGTACTCTCTACAATTTTCTCCAATCTCTTGTTAAAACATCTATATGTCTAGCTCTTAGATGAATAACCAAGAAATATTCCTTCATCACTTCTAGGATCAAATTTTCCTGTATAGACCATTGTGCTGACTGCTTCTCTCCAATACACATGTGGTAAATTTGCTTCTGATAACATACTTCTTGCTACATCCAAGATAGTTCTATTTTTTCTTTCAACAACTCCATTCTGTTGTGGTGTCCGAGGTGTTGATAGCTGTCTTTTGATTACATTCACTTCACAGAATGTATTAAAGTCCTTAGATGTGAATTCTCCTCCTTGATTTGATCTTAAGCATTTCATTTTCTTACCAGTTTCATTTTCAACCATTGCTTTGAATAGTTTGAACTTTCCAAATGCTTCTGACTTTTCTCTAAGAAAAGTAACCCAACACATTCTAGAATAGTCATCAATGATTAGCATGAAATATCTATCACCTTGTAAGCTTTTAGTTCTAGTTGGACCACATAAATCAGTATGAATCAAATCAAGAGCATTGTTGGATTTTTCTGGAATACTTTTGAAACTAGCTCTAACTTGTTTTCCAAATTGACATTCCTTACATATTATATTCTGAGGTTTGACAATTTTAGGTAGATCTCTAATTGCCTTAGTAGTCTTGATCTTTACCATGCAATCAAAGTTTACATGATAGAGTCTCTTATGCCATAACCAACTTTCATCTATATGTGCAATCAAGCATGTCTTTTCACTGTTATTCAAATGAAATATATTACCTCTTGTCTGATTACCGGCTGCAATTTCCAAGCCAGTTCTATTCATGATTTTGCATTTTGCATTTTTAAATTGTAACTGAAATCTTTTCTCAACTAATTGACCAACCCTTAAAAGATTATGTTTTAATCCTTCAACATAGTAAACATTGTCAGTGTTATGCTTACCATCAAGAGATATTGTACCCTTACCTTTGATTGAACAGGCTTTGTCATCTCCAAATCTTACTAAACCTCCATTGTATTCTTGAAAGTTCAAGAATTTACCTTTGTCTCCTGTCATATGATGTGAGCATCCTAAGTCAATGATCCATTCATCCTTTACTTCAACTTTAGCTGTTAGGGATTGTTCTACCGGTTGAACAGTAGGTGCCGATTGATCTTCTATTATAGCAACAAAAACCCATCCATTGTCTATTAGATCCTCATCAGAATCATCAGTTACACCTTCATCAACAATGTAACAAGATTTGTCTTTGTTCTTCTTAAATCTGTCTCTGATATTCAAGATTAGGCTTGTATGTTCTTCTAGCTTCTTCTCTTAGTATAGCATGTCTATCAAGGCATCTCGAAGCCATATGACCAATCTTATTGTAGTTAAAGCATTTAAAGGGTGCTTTACCTTCATACTTACTTCCAATTGGACCTTTAAGCATTTTCCTTGCAAATAGTGCTTCAAGTTTTTCAAGTTCTTCAGTTTCTTTCCTGTTTTCTTCAAGTTCTCTTGCATAAAAGGTTTTCCAATTAGATTTGTCAAATGACGGAGCAGATGATGTTGATGCTTTAAAGGATAAATATATCTTTATAGTAGCAGTAGAACCAAATTCTTCAATTTCAAAAGCCGAAAGTTTTCCAATCAATGTATCCCTAGTTACTAATTTATTAGGCATTGTTCTCAACCCATTTATAGTAGTAACCTTCATTTTATATGCCGGTGGCAATCCTCCTAAAAATTTTGAAACAATTTCATCCTCACTTAAGGTTCCTCCACAACATTTAATACCCAAAACAATTTCATTTACTCTTTCCATAAAAGCAGAAATCCTTTCATCTTCTTCCATTTTCAGATGTTCATACCTGACTCGGAAGGTTTCAAGTTTTGCAATTTTGACTATGGAATCTCCTTCATTCAGTGTTTCCAAATTATCCCAAATAGCTTTAGCAGTAGACCTATTTGATAATCCCATGATTTGTTGATTTGATAATGCGCTCAAAAGTGCTTCTCTTGCTTTGCAATCATTTTCCTCATCTTTAGCCAAGGTAGTTGGACTAGGCTGACCAAGTACAGCAGTAGTGTAACCTTTCTTTGTAACTTCCCAAACGTCTTTACCAATGCAATTTAGATGTGTCTCCATTCTGATCTTCCATATGCCATAATTGGTTCCATCAAGTTTAGGATTGTCCTTTCTGAAATAATTAGTAGACATTAGATCTCCTCAAGTTGTTAAACTTATGAAAAAGAGGACTAAGCTCTGATACTAGTTGTTAGGTCCCGAAGACAACTGAGAGGGGGGGGTGAATCAGTTGTCTAATAAATTCAAACCAAAAACAACTTAACCAACTTAATTCTTAATACTGGTAAATCAGTTAAGTATGCCGGTAGACAGTTTTAATAGTTAATTCTTATACCATTAAAGATTAATGCATGAAACATAAACACAAAGTCATCCACAACACATGACACGAATATTTGTACATGGAAACCCTATAAGGAAAAAAAACATGGTGGGAAACCTTACCCACAATCAGATGATACTACTGCAGATAGTATGTGTACATAAATGGGGTCTACACATGCAAAAAGGCCAACAACCTAGAGCTCACTTCTCAATCACAAAAATGGGAGTCACACTGACTACAGCTGGATGGTTAAATCCAATAAGAATGTACTGCACAAAATAACATCTTCATATGTTGGATTCAGTACCGATGTAATGTTGATATGATTTCACAAAAACATAACTTCACCTTCAAATGATGTCTGCATGTATTGCACTGCTTAATCTCGCATATACCTTCACAAAATTCTTTTTCGCATTCCACACTTGATCTTACAAATAAGATCTTACCTTTATACCATAACCTAAGACCAATTTTAGTAGGTCGACTCTACAAGATATTACAATAAAAACATTTTACAAATAATATAATATTCGATGCAATAACCGATTGAACATGTCGGCTTAATGCATTTACAACAATAATTAATCATCTCCATAACGTGCCATGCTGATCTGGAAAAGATAAACTTGTCGGTGTAACCCTAGGTAACCTTGGACCTATTTGCCAGTAAAAGAAAATATGCAAATATGAATATACCAATGCTTAATTCATTAAGATAAGATTTCCACGCGATGTCTTCGATATTACCAAGTGTCTTCCATATCATTTCAGGTGTCGGTGATCATTATATCCTGTCAATGAACCATATACTAGTAACTATGCAATAGTTACTTGCTTGTTGGTGAATGCTGCTGGATCTCCAAAGTGCTAGTGTTTTAGTAGGTGTTGACATCAATGAAAAAACTATACCAAAATACCAACAACCTCCCCCTTTGGCATTGATGGCAACATAAGATGAAAAAACCATCAAAGTGCCAAAACAGAAATGCCAAAAACCAACAATCTCCAAAAATATCATAACCAGATTATAGAGAGTAATAGTCTCTCCTAAACAACAATCTCTCCCCCTAGGAGCAACATGTGTTATCCTAAGTTTCCATACCAATCTCTCCAAAAGATAATGTGTTTTTCCATATATCTCTCCCCCTTTGACATCAAATACCAAAGTTATAATAAAACTAAGTTCATATACAAAATACCAGTCAATTCAGTATACCAAATACTCCCCATGAGAAGTAGCTTCCTCATCAAAGACCAGAGTAAAAGATTTGTCTTTTAATTCTGCCAGTTGATGACAATCATCAACTGTCTAGGTCTCTCGTGGTGGTATGATTCCAAGCTGATCTTTGAGATATTCAAAAGTCTCCTTAGGCAAAGGTTTTGTGAAAATATCTACAAGTTGTTCTTTAGTGTTCACATAAACCAGTTTTATCTCCTTTTCTTCAACTTTTTCCCTTAGAAAATTCAGTTTGATAGAAATATGTTTTGTTTTAGAATATAGTACTGGATTCTTAGATATATCAATTGCTGCAGTGTTATCACAATATATGGTAATAGGTTCCTTGTATTTTACCTTTATGTCTTTCAACATGTTATCACTGATTAAAAATGGGCTTTTCTTTTCCCATGATTGGCTATGGTTTGTTGAAATTTTGAATAGGGTGCAGTTTCAAATGCTTCAATTTTATTCTAGACCTCAAGGGTTTAAGGGTTTTTGATTTTAGATCCTCTTGTGTTTGGTTTAAACCCTCTGATTTCTAATCTTTCATTACTTTATTCACTTAAGTAATGGGTCGTGGGGTCGTAGGAAGTGTCCCCCTTGTTGTTTACCTAGGTGGTCATGTTAATTAATCAAAAAATTTATGCCTCATATGTTTTTCTCCTAAAGTTGTCGAGCCCAGTAACTGGTGCGCATCTCATGGGTGGATCCACGGTTCGCGTTATTTCTCTATGCGAAGTCGCGCGTAATTTAAAACCAGCGAAGTTGTGAAAATGACATGGCATGCCACATAGACAGTCCAGCTAGTTGATGATAGTGAGTAAAATGGCGGCACGCGGCGTAAGTTACAACAATCAGTAGGTCAGGATTAAAGGCTAAAAGGTGGGCCCCAGGGGTGAGTCAGGTCGTAGTCAGGAGATGACCTGGAGGATATAGCTGTCAAGAGTTTGTTGGGGCCCCATGGTTTTCTTTTGGTGTATAACAAAGTGACAAGTCAGCTCCAAAGGTGACTGGGCACCAGGTGTTTATAGTGAGTCAGCGGGCCCACCCCTCCCAAAATCCTTTTCAGATGGTTAAAAGCTGATCAACTTAAGTGATTATCTGACGGCTTGTGCTATTTCGCAAGGGTAAGATGCTCATTCTTTATACCCCGCAAAATAGCGAGAGTGAATGAGAGTTGTCCACGTGTCATGATGGATGACCTGGCGGGTATAGCTGTCAAGAGTAGATTGTGGCCCTGGGTTTCCTTTCGGCGTATAAAAAGGTGACAAGTCAGCTCCGAAGGTGACTAGGTGCCAGGTGTTTGTAGTGAGTCAGCAGGCCCACCCCTCCTGAAAGCCTTTTCAGACGGTTAAAATTCGATCAACTTAAGTGATGATCTGACGGCCCGCGCTATTTCGCAAGGGTAAGATGCTCGTTCTTTATACCCCGCGAAATAGCAAGAGTGAATGAGAGTCATCCACGTGTCCATTGACACATGGTCTAAGAAGAAAGTGTGGGCCTGCCAAGGTGGAACCGACGGTATAAAAGAAAGACACGGGCCAGTATCAAGTGGAATGCGAAGGAAATTTCAAGGCCAATGGTTGGGCGCCACGTGGTATCATATAGCCAATAGAGAAGCGGAACTCGGCGCAGAGCCAAAGTTGTTAGTCAATCTAACGCTCGATCAAGTTTCTTTTGATCGGATGGTCGGCGCTATTTCGCAGGACTAAGCTGCCCGATAGTTATGCTTCGCGAAGTTGCGAAAGAGCAAAATGAAACACTTGCAGGAATGTTGTGACCCGTTGGAGCGAAAAATATGAATTCTCATATGAATTCAATTTTGAAGGGACGGCCGAAGCATGCGGAATCAATGTTGTAGTTAAGGCCCTGAATACAATATTTGATTTCCTATCAACTGGGTGAAGATATCTTTTAAAGGATTTTGTAGAAGAGCAGATGCAGAGTTATTTTCTTCAGATACAGAACAAGTCGGTTCAGTTGCAGAGCAATTTCCTTCAAGCAAAGAACAGGTTCACTCGTATTCTTGTGTAGCAATTCCTGTGTAGTGTTCTAGATAAGATAATTGATTCATCACAGAATTGTTTGAAAGTGGTATTCATTTCTTACGTTTTCAAAATGGCTCCTAAAAGAGAATTTTCTGGCAAAGTTAACTATTCAGAAAGGAGTGTCTGTGATGATTTTTTAGAACAGTTGATGTTGTCAACTAATCAGGCATCAAAGGTAAAAGAATTAGTGCCCAAGGCTCCCCGTTTAAAGATAGGAGAAGGATTATATGACAAGGGTAACTAGTTGAGAGACCCACAGGTTGGATTGTCTGGGTTGGGGTTGTTTAAAGTTGGATTCAAAATGAGAAATTCTCCTACCTCGCAAAACAGTATCTGGGAATTAGATGTCAGGAAATTAGTAGTCCCAGAGGTATTTATGGACACAGATTTGTTGACCCAAATTGCGCTCAACTATGATCCAGTCACAAGGAGCATTCGGGATGTAAATGGGAAAACCCTTGTTGAGATTAATGCTGAGGAGTTCAGGACAACTTTTGGGCTTAATGAGTTCACTAATTTTATAGAACCTATAAATTTCACATCATTAGCCCAAATTTACGATGCATAGAGGAGTCATCTCAGGAATGGGCCTCTCAAGGAGTTCTTTGTGAAAATAGGAGGGTTAACAGTTGTAGGACCCAACACACAAGAGCCCTTTTCTTTAAGTATGTTCACCTTGAGGGCTAAAGGAATGTATTGGGCACTTTGCCAAGTTTTGGGAGAAGATGCTGAAGCAAATATGCTGAATCATTACTTGTTAATGATTGCTCAAATTTTGAATCCTTCTCTTGCAATTACATTTGATTATGCCTCTTTTATTGCTGATGCTATCCATAGAGGGTTAATAGGAATCAAGAATGGAAAGGTGGATAGGCCTTTCAGATGGTACTCACTCCTGATGCATCTTTTTCTCTTCAAAGGTGGTGATTACTTTTCCAGTGGACTGGACCTTGTTAAGGAGAAGGAAGGAGAAAAAATGCCAGTACAATTATGCAGTACTGTGTTGTCATGGGATAGAGAGGATACCAGTTTTTTAAAGTTTGATAAATATTTTGCATCCAAGATAAGGACTCTTCTCTGCTCTAAGAACCCAAGATTCCCCAAAGTTCTTTTGGAATTCATAAGACCAAAAGAATTTGCAGAGAACATAAAAATTGTTCATAACTGGGTGACATTTACTTGTATCCAGTCTCCACAGTTTTCAGAGTGTTTGGTTTCAGAGGCACCCCATTTTTGCTACCTTACCAGGTCCCTCTCAAAGTAGGAATCGCAGAGATCCTTAGACAAATTGGTGGCTTACAAGAGGCAGAGTTGACAGGCAGGGGTAAAGGGACTATTTTCCCTGCAACTACCATAGCTCAGCAATTTGTAATAACAAAAGGAGGCTGGAATTGCTTTGAGGATTTCCTCAAGCCTTATCATTTGTCCACTGCAGTATCCAGGTGTGCTGATCCAGAAGACTTCTTCAACGGTATGTTTAGGAAGAAGGTAGCATGCAGAGGTAGGCCTCATCAATTCCAATTTCTTGAAGACCTCATCAGAAATGAGTTTGATCTAGATGAGCAGGAGCTAAGGAAAGAGAAGTGGGTGGCTTATAAGAAAGCCTTGGATTTTGTGCATCAGTTTAATGCTAGCTATGACCCATTGTCTAGCTTTTTCCCACTGGAAGAGAAAATAAAGTTTTTGATTGTTTGCTTTGAAGATGTGATGCAGACACTGAAGGAGAAGAGGGAAGCTATAATCAAGAGCAACCCTGAGAAGGCAAGAATGATCCTAAGTAGGTTAGCTTCCGACAAGGCAATCCCTCCTGGTGATTACACACTGCATAAGAAATCCAGTTATAGTGTGTTGATGCCTACAATAGGGGTGCCCTCTACCTCCAAAGGAAAGAGGAAGATACAAGATGTCATTGACATCCAAGAAAGCCCAAAGAAGCAAAGGGTGGGGAAAGAAGTACAATCAGATACACCTTTGTATTCCCCATCCCAATCCGCTATCCATATACGAAATGAGAAAGCAGCAGCTGAGCAACTCCTACAGTTAGGTAGTCTAGGGGAAATTGCATACACTTATGATGAAGTGGAGGAAGGAATGCCAGAAGAACCCATTGCTGCTGAAATGGATATCACTACCACTGAACTCAAAGGCCAGGAGTGGGATCCTGAGATAAAACAGGCAAGTAGTGCCTTTTTAGCTGATAACAATTTTGTCACATCAAAAGCATTTATGCAGTTTATATGGAAACAACACATAGATAAATATAATGCTAGATGTGAAACGAGAAAGGCTGAGCAGCCCTGTATGCGGGAAAAGTGGTCAAGTAAAACTTAATATGTGAAAATTATGTTATAAACTAGTCCACACACACACACAGGACTTCTTGATGCAAGCTATGGAGTAACGTAGTGTTACTCAGCTTCCCAAGGAGGGTCCCATGGTTCTCTATCTCACAATGTCCCTCAAACCAACATTTTTGCTCTCAGATCACTGAGCAAAATGGTTTAGGGATGGCAAATATGAGAACGAGAGATGCTTTTGATTGATTTAGTATGAAATAGATATGAAGCTATGTATGATGCTAAAAATGCAATAAATTAGATGATAAGATGACGAGGTTAGTATGAATACTATCCTAGCATACTATATTTAGTCTATGATTGAACTAAAATGATAAAGAAAGTAATCTAAGCATGCATATTAGTCTAATTTATGATCTAAAAGAGAGGCTAAATGAGCATATATGAAATGAAAGCTTGAAAGAATTTGAGCATAAGTGTGATTCTTCAAATTTGAAAGATGATTGTTTAGAATGGAGGAATGAGAGCTCTATTTATAGCAAAAACAGGGCAATGGATGGTCAGGATTGAAAGGTTTAATCAAGGGCTAGGTTTGAAAGTTGGGGATCCATGTGCACAATTTGCACCAATGACATGGTGACAAGTGTCAACATAGGATTGGGTTGAGAGAAGAGGTTGGAGGCATTAAAGGCCTGAGAAGACCTCATGGTTATCTAAAGGCTAAGGGTCAAGTCTAAGTTAGGATTACCCACTAGATTAGGAGTTAATCCAAGGATAAACCTTTGTGCAAATGATTAAGAGATAATCATGGTCAAAGCATTAATGGCCTGATGAGACCCTTGGGTTGGATAGAGGTTGAGTCAAAACAAATGTTTTAACCATGTGGGAAGGTTTGAATTAACCATTAATGGTTATTGGAGACTTTGGGGATTAAGTGGTTGAAGGTTGGAAGCCTTTAATGGTTTTCAAAGACTTTAAGGGTTTTAGTGGTTGAAGGTTGAAAACCTTCAATGCTTATCAAAGACTTTAAGGTTTTTGAGAAGTGACTTCCCTTTGCTTAGGGATGTGACAAAGTTTAGAGGAGGGGTTAGGTTAATTAGAAGCAATTAGAAGATTCTAGAAGGGGTTAGAAAGGGATTTAGGAAGGCAAGTGGGAGATGTAGGATTTTGCAAGTGGATGGAGGGATAATAGGATTTAATTGAATTAAATGATTTTCATTCAATTTGGTTGCAATTTGGAGGAATTAAATAAATTAGATTTATTCAATTTGGGATAACTATTTAATTAAATTTGAATTTAATTAAAAGTGGCTAGGGGGATTTAATTGAATAAAATGATTTATTCATTAAATGGGTATAGTGAATTTAATTTAAATAAATTGAGTAATTTACTTAATTAAATAGAGGAATGTGGATAATTTAATTAAATTGGATTTAATCAAATAGAGAAATGAACATAAAATATTCATTTAGGAATATGGTCATTTTTATACGTCTACATTTTGCCCCTCTTTGAAGTGACGTGTGTGCACATGTTATTTCAAAGAAAAATGATGTGTTTTTGTGATTTATGATCAAATGCAATTTTTGTGTCGCTCTTTTGATTTGCCAGTGATGCCCCAGATTTGATGTGATGCCTTAGATTCAATATTTGATGTGATGCCCCCTCGGGAGATGAATCAATTTTTTTGAAAAATTTTGATTTAAATTGATGAAGTTCGTATGATGTGTAGGAATCCGTGCTGGTAGAAAGTGTGTAAATTGTTTCATCTCCCGATAAATTACATCTGATTTGGTATAGGGGAGACCGCGACCATATTACAGGTCCAGTTGGCTAACCCTAATTTCATTTTCCTCTTATAAAAGGGGAAAAGGGGTTAATTTAAAGTCATTTGTGCTTTATTGACTTTGAAGAAAAGAGAATTTGGTCTGGAGAGAAAATGCCTATTCCTTATCACAGACACCGTTTCGAGCGCGTTCGGAGGTACCAGAGACCAGTAGCGCGTGGACCACCAGTAAGTCAACCTTTTTGACCCCTTTTGAATTTTTCATTTTGTTGTTTTCAGGTGTTTTTTTATTTTTAAACTTCGGGTTTTTCATTTTAGCGCGTCTAGGGTCAACAGTAGTGCATACGAAATGTAGAATAGCGCATCAGATTTAAATTTAAAAGTTGCATCCGAAAATGTTTTTCTAGCGCATAAGACATTTATGTTAGCGCATGCATGTAGAACAGTGCATGCAAAGGCTATGGTAGTGCGTAGGGGAAACAGGGTAGCACGTAGGTATGACCTAGCGCATTGGATCTGTCGGGGTTCGCATAGGCAAAGAGGTTTAGCGCGTAGGATTAACCTAGCGCATAGGGCTAAAAGGGTAGCGCCTAGGAGGGATAGAGTAGCACGTAGATAGGTTCTAGCGCATAGGACAGAGTAGGTAGCGCAATGGAAGAAAAGAGTAGCGCGTAGATATATTCTAGTGCATAGGCCAAATAGGTTAGCGCATAGGACAAGCAGCCTAGCGAGTGGGTTTGTTTTAGCGCAGTGAAGGTCTGTTTTAGCGCATCCAAGAAAATTTGCAGTTTTGGCCGAGTTTGAAAAGTTGTGTTTTTGTATGTCTGTCATGTTTTTGATGCATTTATCCAAGATGAGTATTTGTATAACTTGTTTTGATGTGCAATTTTCCAAGTTATGTATAGATTATCAAGCTGTTGTTTTGATCAAAAAATGATGTATTTGCGTTTGTCTGTTTCAAGTTCAATGTGTATGAAAGCCTGAGTTGTGTGACAAGCCGATATGGGTTGGAAACTTGAGTTGTTTTACAAGTTTTGATATGGGTGGGAAACTTGAGTTGTTTTACAAGTTTATGTGATTTTGGTACTTGAGTTGTTTTACAAGTTTTGATATGGTTTTTGAAGAACTTGAGTTGTGTTACAAGTCGATATGAAATGATAGGATTTTGAACTTTGATTGTAGATGAGCAAATTGTTTCATGTTTTTGATGTAAGTTTTATTTTGATATCTTTGTGTTGATGTGGAAACTGATATTGTATTTGTTTTTGTTTGGCGACAGGAGCGATTAGGTATCGTGCAGTCAAGGGAGAGATTCCCGAGACCATGGACGCTGATACCACATCTGTCACAGGCAGACTTGGACATTATAGAGAGATGTGGATTGTCCTCTTTGCTAGATATGCCTCGGTTCACTGTGAACCGGGGACTTTTGACAGCGTTGGCAGAGAGGTGGCATAGCGACACAAACACCTTTCATTTTGCCACTGGAGAGATGACAGTGACACCAGAGGATTGCTACCGGATTTTGCGCATTCCTGTGGTAGGGGCACTGCTACCCTACGAGCAGACAGAGGAGGGCAGTACAGAGGCACTGCGCCGTATATTCCATGATGAGAGTGTCTATGGTTATGAGATCCCTTGGCAGGAGTTCTTGGATTTGGATTATGCACCGCTGCCATCGGTATTGGCAGGATTCATTGGAGGATTCCTTTGTCCTGATCGTAGGTCAAAGGGATTTTCAGTAGGATGGGGGCTGGTCTTGGAGCAGATGGTGACACAGGGTCAGAGATTTGCATGGGGGTCAGCGATGTTGGCCCATCTTTACAGGAGCCTGCATGAGGTAGTATACCTCGGTTATGGGAGTTTATCAGCAGGTGTTACTCTATTACAGGTATGGTGCTGGGAGCACATCCTAGTAGCGAGGCCATTGGCAGACAAAGATAGGCCCGTAGGTGCAGCATACGCCTATGGATACAGAGGCCTAGTTGTCCAACGTAAGCTGGGCAAAATAGAGCACTGGAGGAGAGTGTTTGATGACATAGATATGGTCACTTGGAGACCGTATACAGGTTGTGAGGTGTGGGCAGAGGATGGGATAGAGATGCCGTTCATTTTTATGACGAGGTATCTGATTAGGAGGACTCCGTTCGTTATTGAGCGGTTTTTGGTTACCCGAGTTTTGCAGCAGTTCGGGAGGTAGCAGGGGATTCCACAGGGAGCGTGCTTGTATGCACGGCGGCAGCAGGATGTGGTCGATTGGGGGCCGACTATTGATAGTGTCGTGGCCGTAGAGGATTTTACAGGGTTAGCTGGACAGGTCTGGGACTATGCCCCAGAGATACAGGATGCTGGGATGACAGAGGAGTTCGCTCGTTTGTTTACTGCGCGGGTAGTGGCGAGGATCTCAGATCCCGAGGAGATGAGGCCAGCATTTGATTCAGATGGAGAGGAGGGGGGAGATGATGGAGATGACGGAGACAATGGAGATGATGGAGGAGGTAGAGGAGCCAGGGGGAGGTAGGGTGGCAGAGGTGTACAGAGGGCGGTACGGCAGGGTAGGATTGAGAGGGGGAGAGGAGGTTTGGCCATTGGGGCCAGGAGAGAGGGGAGAGTGACAGAGGTTTTGGCGGCAGTGGGGGGTGAGGAGGAGATGGTGAGACCAGCTCAGAGGAGGAGGGTAGATATACTCCCACCTTCAGTACTGAGGACAGGGCGAGTGGGAGGGGTTCCTCCAGCACAGGGACCATTGCGGGTTCGAGTACCAGGTCATGTAGAGGATGCACAAATCCGGACCCTACAGATTACTGTGCAGTAGCTACAGGCACAGATTTTGACCTATCAGCGGCAGATTTCGCAGTTGACCATTGAGAGAGATACGGAGATAGAGCGGCGGGGTCGAGCGGAGGAGGCCTTGGCGAGTGTACAGAGAGCAGCGGCGGGTGGTCCATTGAGAGACACCCTGAGAGAGCTGACATGGAGAGTACAGGAGGTTGAGTATTATAGGCAGCATTATGAGGATGCAATACCCAGTGAGCGATGTGTAGAGAGTTTTGCACAGTCGAGATCGAGTCGATCTCGAACTGCCGGGACACGATCTGAGAGCCGAGGAGTGACAGGGCCAACGAGACAGGACCCTCCTGCAGATCCGGGGGCGAGTGTATCTGGAGCTAGGCAGGATCCTCCTAGAGATCCAGGGGCAGGTGCATCCGGAGCGAGACCATCTCCATCAGGGGATAGTCACACTTGAGAGACATGGCCTCCATTGTATTTTTGGATCTTTGCATACTTTGTACTGGACATATTTTTGAGACACATTTTGTAGATTTTGATCATTTTTTGAGAGATATATATATACGGAGCACCATTTTTGATCGATGTGATGTTTTTATGGATGCATTTTTATGTGTGCTACTTCCTTTCATATGATGATGCAATGTTTACATATATGATGTAATGTGTGATGCAGGATGTATGTTTTTATATGCTATGAGATGTATCTTGAAAATGAGATGTATGATTTAATATGCTGCGAGATATATCTTGAAAATGAGATGTATGATTTAATATGCTGTTACATGTAATATGAAATGATGTAATAATGATGTAATAATGATATGGGATAATAGTGTAAAATGATGTGCGACTAATTGTAAAATGATATGCAACTAATTATAAAATGATATGCAACTAATTGTAAAATGAAATGCAACTAATTGTTTTTGGAGCATCTCTCATTCTATATTTGCCATCCGATATAACCATTTATTTGCTTTCTTTGTAAATATCATCATGGAGCATTTATCGATTTTTGGATATGTTGAAAATTTATACAAGCATAATGGTATAATTGAACCATAATGACCAGAGTAAAATTTACATGATATTTGATTTTGCAAGAGAGCACAAGCGTCAAGGTATAATTGAACCAGGACGACCTGAGTGCGTATTGCATAAACAGACAAGAGTTAACCTTTGTCCCATACAAATCCGAAATGTCCTCAGTGATATGCCACCTAATTTCTTCGTAGGACAAATTTGCATGGTAAAAGACTTCACTCACAGATAGAAGACAAATAAAACATCACATTCCTTCCTTGCTTCTCTAGTCATAAGACATCCTGGAGTTGCTCAGGAGATATGATAAGCAAAAATTAACAACCATAAGTAATCATGCATGCTATTGGAAATGTATTCTTGTCAATTAAAACATCTTGCAAAATAGATCTTTGTTCAGTTGAAATCAGTGCAAGTTCGTGATGTTTAGCCTTCTTGCATTGTCATTTGTCATTTGTTGGTTGTTTTGATCCTTGTTGTCTTGCTACGTGTTTGGTCTGATGTTTAAAATCTTGAAGGCGAAAGGCCCCTAGCGAGGCTAGGATTTTGCCCCTTGCTGTTGATACTAATTTGATATGGATATGTACACTGATCACCAAGCCATGGTGGGATATTATTTGGATAATTGTTTCAGATAAACCAAGGACAGTGACTACACTAAGTATGTCCAAGATTGATAAGCATTTGTGAATTTCTGGTGATGTCTCAGATGGGTGGATATGATATGTACAATATGATTTGTCAAACCCTGTACTACCATCAATTGATAAAGATAAGGCTAACTATAATAAAACCCAGCAATCATACTGATTGATGTCATTGTTATGATTTGGTTGATGATTGATGTATAAAAACTTATTTCTCTTGATGAATTTGGAAAAACTAGGTTGTTGTTTCTTCAACGTGATGTTACGATAAAAGTTCTTTCTTCTCAGAATAAGGGGATTAGTCATGCATGAGTGATCAATGGATTCCTTTGATTGGTTTGGATTCAGTTGATTCTTGTTTTTGAAAATTTCAAATCTTACTTTATCAGAGTGAAGGTTTAGCTGTCCCTTCACGACAAAGTGTGTCAAATGATATGGATAAAAGCTTCCCGATCTAGAAACTGGATTTGACAATTTGAAAGTTTTAAACAAGTGTTTTTGAGATAAAAATCCGTAAGATGGTAAAGGATTCTGTTGATACTGATGATGAAATTTTCTGGATTATGATAGGAGAGACGTCCTTTATCGTGTGATTCGTTTAGGATTCTGACAACTTTTGTTTTAGCACAAATTTAGCTTGAGAAAAGTTTTTAATGGTTTGTTTGTCACTTTGCTTTGATGAAAAATGATGTTGATGGATGGATTGATTATCAAGACTTGATGATTGATAGGAATGTCTAGATTCAAAGAGTGAGTACCCCGTATAAGACCGATCTGTCTGGTTTCGAGTGTACCTATCCTTGTATAAGACATGTTTGATGTTGATGTTGATGTCGAGTAATGAATTGATTAACAAGACATGTGATAAGTTTCATTGCAGACTTTGAGAGTTTTCTTGTTGTTGATCTGATTTGATGGATGGTCCATGTGTTCATGCTTTGATTTTTTTTTTGTTTTGATTTTTTTTATTTTTGTCGATTTTTAGTTTTTGGATATTTTGATTTTTTTGAGTTTTTGGATATTTTGATTTTTTTGAGTTTTTTGGATATTTTGATTTTTTTTGGATTTTTGGATATTTTGATTTTTTTGGATTTTTGGATATTTTGATTTTTTTGGATTTTTGGATTAGAAGAAAGATGTATTTGGTTGCCCCAATGTATATCAAGACAAGGAATGGATGAATGGATGACTGAACCATTGAGGTGGAAATAGATTTGTTGTCCATAGTTTTGATCAAGATCAAGGATGAAAAAGGGGATATGGATAGAGATAGGATATAGATAGCACCGGATGATGGAAGCAATGAATAGATAGGATAGATAGATATGAATTAGAGTGAAGAAAGATTGTAGAAAGAATTGGATGATAGAAGATATGAATAGATAGGATAAGGGATATGGATTAGAGGATTTGGGAGATATGGTAGGAAGAATAGAGTAGATGAACTTTGCCCCCAAGCATAGAGGTTTCCATTTGCAAAAAGGTGATACATAAGATTGTCATAGTATTTAGCACCATCTGAATAAGTGTTCTCGAACTTTTCAAAGATAGAGACCCAACCCACACTTAGAACCTCTGGAAAATTCAACTGAACATTTCTAGCAACTAGGAAGCAAACTCAAAAGGGAAGAAGAATCCCAAACTGGATCAAGGTACTTAGTTCTTTGATTACCCATGTGTGTGCAAGTGGGTTCATTCTGGCTCATATGATCATTGTAATTTTCAGAATCCAACATGGCGAGCTACATGAGTTACCTTGACTTCAAAAGCATCCTGGATAGAGCCTCGCTGCCAGCGAGCGTCCATAGCCCCGACGAGGTTATCGCTGTAATCTCACAAATATTGCTCCATTGCCAGCCAGGCATCCATAGCCCCGATGGAGTTACTTGCATGTTCCCATAGCCAATCATTTTGATATTGCATTTCATTGCATTTTGCTTTTCTTGATATTCATTTTCTTGCTCATGCTTTTGATATTTATTTTTTTCTCTTTATTTTTCTTGCATTGGCTTGTAAGTGATGAAACTTACATGGGTGTGATAATTACAGTGGCACTGAAGCAAGATTTTAGATTTTTCACTAGCCATGTCTTCAATTTAAGAGATCACAATGATTTTTAGAGCAATCGATTAAGTGTATGAGATATAGTAATCAAAAGATGTCGATACCAAGATATGATAAGTGGTTCTTTTCTAGATTGAGTGTGTATCCCAACCAAAAGAAAATGTTAAAGAGGAACAACCTCGGATTCTGAAGCATTTCATGAATAGATATCTAGGAAAAGGACTGAACATGAGATTCGAGCATGGGAAAGTATGTGACAAAATGACACAAATGCCTATTTCATAGATGAAGGATGTATGCAAAGGATTGAATGATAGGGATGGAAGGATAGAAAAGAGGTGTTGGATAATAGATAGAATGTTTGAAGATTTGTGCAAGGATAGAGGGAAATGTATTCAGGATGAGTGTTGGTACGTGAGAAGTGATGAAGAGATGGAGAAAAATTGAATTTTGGGACAGAAGGACCCAAAATAGATAGAGGAAATGATAGAAGAAGTTTTGGAAAGATGTTTAGATAGAGGATTGAAAGAATTTCAAAGATGTGCTCCTCGTTGATCTTTCTTATGGATCATTTGAGGTGATGGATTTGTGGATGGAGGGAAGTAAGGACCCAAGATGGATGGAAGGGATGGAGAATTCGATTGTGGAATGAAAGGACCTAAGATAGATTTGGAGGATGAAGAGATTCCTTGATCTTGATCTTGACTTGGAGTAGGATCATTTGTGTTTGTGCTTTTCTCTTGATTTTGAATTAGAATAGTGGAGGATATGGAAGGCCATCTCAAAAGATGTTTTGTTGGATATGGAAATCTTCTCCACTTTATGATTTTTCCTTGTTTGAACTGACTTTTGAGTTTGATTGTTGGATACTTTGCAAGATATTTTAACATTTGTGACAAGAATACATAGCACACATGAAGACAATGATCATCCTAATGCTAAACATTGAGTGTATGTTCTTTTGAGGATGTGTTCAAATCCCCGATGTTATCACTGGTTTGATTTACAACAATAGACACATCAGATAGACTCTTTATTCAAAGGTCATTGACAATATCATAGCCCACTAGTCTCGATACTCCGTCAGCTCAAACAGCCTTGTCACCCCCTAGAGGGCGCCCTTTTTTTGCCTTTTGCCAGAAATTAACTCAAAGTGAATTGCTTCACAATTGAGTAGTTATCTTGGGAGATATATGGTGAGTATCTTGGGGGTGGATTCTTCCCCACCCTTGCACTATGATATTGCCAATGTTTGGCGACTGACTCGGTTCAAGGTGTCTATTTCTAAGGTTCATAATCAGGCTTCCTGTTCGGCCGTCAGTGATAAACTCCCTTAGGAGGCTTCCCAACCTTTAGAAAAAAGGCTTTACGTATCGTAAAGATACTGGGGGAAGGCTAATCGCTGCGCGTAACCATTGAAAGGGACTTTCGTCACCCTCCACTTTTGATTATAGTGGGTTGGAACACTTGGCTTCAAAGTCGTTCCCCACTTAGGTCGTTCCCTTCACACCGGCCAAAGAATGGCTTTAAGAGTTTTTCAACCCCTCAGGAAGGCAGCCCTGCTAATGGATTTAAATGCTTGAAGTACAGAAAGCTAAAGAGTGGCTTGGCTTTTTGGTCACCCAGTTATGGGGAGAGCATATACCTTCCACTTTCGAGACAATGCAATCAAGTTGTTCTTTTTAGTCTTCAAGACAATGATTTGCTAACTTCTATTTGGAGATGTTGCTCCAACAAGCATGATGTTCTTTTTAACCCTTCATAGCAAAGTGTGTATTTCCAAAACTTTTGTAAAACAAGCCTGGTCAACAAAGTAAATCGTGATGTTTGGTCAACAAAATTAAAGTCAATAGGGGAAAACTTTCCCTCTTTGTCTTGCACAAAATGAAGATGAGGTTTATTTTACTTTGCAAAATGAAGTGAATCCTTTTAAACACCAAAGGATGGCGAGGTTCTTTTTAAAACTTTTGCCCAAGTAAAGATTGTTGGTTCTTTTTACAGCTTCCAAAATGAAGTGTTTTTCCTCTAATCTTGCAAGAAAACAAATATGAAGTTTGTTGTTCTTTTTACCTTGCAATAAAGAAAAGATGAAGTTTTATTTTAAAACACCAAAAAGGAAGGCATGAAGTTCATTTTATGCATCCAAATGAAATGATGAGGATTATTTTAACTTGTGCAAAAAATGAGAGTGAGTTCTTTTTAACCAATTTTTGTTGAAAGAAAGTAAAAAAAGAAACTTGAAGCCTCTAAACTTGCTCCTTCCCCTGCACAAAAATTATTAGAACCTGCACACAGTCAGTGATCAAGTGTTAGTGTGGGCTTACACAAGCCTAAATTCTAATCTTGGTTACAAATTTTACAATCCTGATCCTGAAATGCCCTGAAATTTGTCTAAGTCTGAAATTTGGAAGATCTTCCAAAAACTAGATTTTGCATTACAACTCCTAGAGGTCTGAAACCCTTCTCAAACATCCTGAAAGTATATATGGAATATAACTTAAAGTATATATCACTTATACTTAAATGTTATATTCCATATATATTATGCCTCCCACAAGCCTAATTTTTGACTCTGTCATAAATTTTTGGCTCTGCCAACTCTATGCGCTAAGAAATGATTTCTATGCGCTACGAAAAAACCCCTATGCGCTATTATGTGCCCCCAATGCGTTAAGCTATTTTCTTGATGTGCTACACTGTTCAATGAATGCGCTATTCTGCAAGTTAGAAGGGTTCTGTGGTTTTGCTGAGACCTACAGGAAAATTTTGAATTTGATGCGCTAATGTTTGAACCGCACGCGCTAGATGATGGTCTCCACGCGCTGAACAGTGGATTGGATGCGCTACTCTGTTTACTGGATGCGCTAAACAGTGTTTTACCTGCGTCGAGACCTACAGGAAAAGTGTTACAGGGAGTTATGCGCTATAAAAATGTTTCCACGCGCTAGTTTGTAGACTGTAAGCGCTAAACAGGGAGCTGGATGCGCTATTATGTTTCTTTGATGCGCTAAACAGTGAGTTGAAAGCGCTAATTCATTTTTCCCGCATCGAGACCTACAGGAAAATTTGTTAAACAGAACCATGCGCTAGGGAAAAGTCTTCACGCGCTAAGACAGAGAGCCTACGCGTTAAACAGTAGGTTAGAAGCGCTAAACTGTTAGGCGGATGCGCTAGAGAATGTTTCCCATGCTCTGATTCCTATTTCCCGCGGACCTGCAAAAATGATCAATTTCAAAAACCGATGTGTTATTTGGGGTCAGGCCCCACGGTGGGCGCCAGAAATGTATGCGGGAAAAGTGGTCAAGTAAAACTTAATATGTGAAAATTATGTTACAAACTAGTCCACACACACACACAGGACTTCTTGATGCAAGCTATGGAGTAACGTAGTGTTACTCAGCTTCCCAAGGAGGGTCCCATGGTTCTCTATCTCACAATGTCCCTCAAACCAACATTTTTGCTCTCAGATCACTGAGCAAAATGGTTTAGGGATGGCAAATATGAGAACGAGAGATGCTTTTGATTGATTTAGTATGAAATAGATATGAAGCTATGTATGATGCTAAAAATGCAATAAACTAGATGATAAGATGACGAGGTTAGTATGAATACTATCCTAGCATACTATATTTAGTCTATGATTGAACTAAAATGATAAAGAAAGTAATCTAAGCATGCATATTAGTCTAATTTATGATCTAAAAGAGAGGCTAAATGAGCATATATGAAATGAAAGCTTGAAAGAATTTGAGCATAAGTGTGATGCTTCAAATTTGAAAGATGATTGTTTAGAATGGAGGAATGAGAGCTCTATTTATAGCAAAAACAGGGCAATGGATGGTCAGGATTGAAAGGTTTAATCAAGGGCTAGGTTTGAAAGTTGGGGATCCATGTGCACAATTTGCACCAATGACATGGTGACAAGTGTCAACATAGGATTGGGTTGAGAGAAGAGGTTGGAGGCATTAAAGGCCTGAGAAGACCTCATGGTTATCTAAAGGCTAAGGGTCAAGTCTAAGTTAGGATTACCCACTGGATTAGGAGTTAA
Organism: Cryptomeria japonica; assembly: GCF_030272615.1. Lineage (NCBI taxonomy): Eukaryota > Viridiplantae > Streptophyta > Pinopsida > Cupressales > Cupressaceae > Cryptomeria > Cryptomeria japonica. The sequence goes on along the minus strand of NC_081410.1, from coordinate 614,600,209 downwards.
TCCAAGGATAAACCTTTGTGCAAATGATTAAGAGATAATCATGGTCAAAGCATTAATGGCCTGATGAGACCCTTGGGTTGGATAGAGGTTGAGTCAAAACAAATGTTTTAACCATGTGGGAAGGTTTGAATTAACCATTAATGGTTATTGGAGACTTTGGGGATTAAGTGGTTGAAGGTTGGAAGCCTTTAATGGTTTTCAAAGACTTTAAGGGTTTTAGTGGTTGAAGGTTGAAAACCTTCAATGCTTATCAAAGACTTTAAGGTTTTTGAGAAGTGACTTCCCTTTGCTTAGGGATGTGACAAAGTTTAGAGGAGGGGTTAGGTTAATTAGAAGCAATTAGAAGATTCTAGAAGGGGTTAGAAAGGGATTTAGGAAGGCAAGTGGGAGATGTAGGATTTTGCAAGTGGATGGAGGGATAATAGGATTTAATTGAATTAAATGATTTTCATTCAATTTGGTTGCAATTTGGAGGAATTAAATAAATTAGATTTATTCAATTTGGGATAACTATTTAATTAAATTTGAATTTAATTAAAAGTGGCTAGGGGGATTTAATTGAATAAAATGATTTATTCATTAAATGGGTATAGTGAATTTAATTTAAATAAATTGAGTAATTTACTTAATTAAATAGAGGAATGTGGATAATTTAATTAAATTGGATTTAATCAAATAGAGAAATGAACATAAAATATTCATTTAGGAATATGGTCATTTTTATACGTCTACATTTTGCCCCTCTTTGAAGTGACGTGTGTGCACATGTTATTTCAAAGAAAAATGATGTGTTTTTGTGATTTATGATCAAATGCAATTTTTGTGTCGCTCTTTTGATTTGCCAGTGATGCCCCAAATTTGATGTGATGCCTTAGATTCGGTATTTGATGTGATGACCCTACTTAATATTTTCACATATTAAGTTTTATTCGCTCATTTAGCCTCTCTTTTAGATCATAAATTAGACTAATATGCATGCTTAGATTACTTTCTTTATCATTTTAGTTCAATCATAGACTAAATATAGTATGCTAGGATAGTATTCATACTAACCTCGTCATCTTATCATCTAGTTTATTGCATTTTTAGAATCATACATAGCTTCATATCTATTTCATACTAAATCAATCAAAAGCATCTCTCGTTCTCATATTTGCCATCCCTAAACCATTTTTCTCAGTGATCTGAGAGCAAAAACGTTGGTTTGAGGGACATTGTGAGATAGAGAACCATGGGACCCTCCTTGGGAAGCTGAGTAACACTACGTTACTCCATAGCTTGCATCAAGAAGTCCTCTGTGTGTGTGTGGACTAGTTTTCTATAATATTTTCACATATTAAGTTTTATTCGCCCACTTTTCCCGCATAAACCTTTGTGCAAATGATTAAGAGATAATCATGGTCAAAGCATTAAAGGCCTGATGAGACCCTTGGGTTGGATAAAGGTTGATTCAAAACAAATGTTTTAACCATGTGGGAAGGTTTGAATTAACCATTAATGGTCTACAAGCCCAATAAAGATCCAGCCCTGGTGGAAGAGGAAATAAAGCAAGAGCTGATGGAAGAATTCAAAACCATCACCCCTGAGCAGGGAAGAGATATGGTGGCACAAGCTGGAGTGTTTATCTTACCCGAATGGGATATAGCAGATGCCCTAGTACTAGATGCAGTGAGAAAAGAGACTAAACCCATGGAGGGGATTACTTTCAATAAGGACAATGTTGCACTCATCATGTGGTCTCTCAAGAGAAATGAGAGTAAGAAAAGCAAAGACAGCCCAGGGTCAAGTTACCTTGGTGGAATGATGGTGAAGAGAGTGTAGAGTACAGGGGTAGTGGAGGCTGCTAGCACTGTGTTAGAGACTGCAAAATTTAGTGTTGTAGTAGCAGAGAAGGAAGCCAAAGAGAAAGAGGCCCTCCAAGTTAAGTTGGAAATAGTTTTGAAGGCCTATAACAATGCCAAGGAGGAGGTAAGAGGTAAAGATAGCATCATTGCCAAGCTGCAGAGCCAGATGACTGAACAATACCATCAAGGTGAGTCTTCAACACTGATGATTTCCTCTTCTCCTGCAAGACCTCCACCTACTAGCCCTATCATTTAGTTTCCACCATCTCCAGCACCCTCCAGCTCTCAAATGGTTGAAATTACTCCTCAAGAATTGGAAAACTTGAAACAGGCTCAAGCCTTATATGCAAAGAAGTATGAGGAGAGAGTAAGAGCTACAATTTCCAGTTTTGCAGATATAGTAAATGCCTCATTGCTCTACAACAATGTAGGTAAAATTATGGATATATGGAATGAGCTCAAGAGAGACAAGGCCATCTTGACACCTATTTTTGATAAATGGAGGCCTAGGGAGCAAGATTTAGAGTTTATGTGTGTATCCTGCGATGAGGTAAGGGCCAATCCCACCATCAAATCCACTTTTGATGTCGCTAAAGTCTTAGTACAATTAGCAGCAGAGGTGGATAATATGGATAGGAAGGTTAATTTGTGCAAGAAGGAGTACACTGATCAAGTTTTTGAGTTGCTCCCAGGAGTTTTTGCTAGCCCGAATCAATTAAAGGACAAACAAATGTGGCTTAAGGAGATAGAAGCTAAATTGTCAGCAAGAGTTAAAGGAATTATTGATCTTGATGATGTTTCTTTCTTTGTTGTGACAATACAAGAGATAGAGAAAATTAAGTCACATTATGGTTTTCTCAATTCAGAAGTCAACAAAATGAGAAATTCTTGGAAAAGGTTGACTAAGATTAAAGATAAAGTGATTAATTTCTCATGGCTGACAGAAGAGGTGTATGATGAGTGGACAATTAAATATGCCACCCATGATCCAGAATAGTTGGAGAGCGCCCCTGAAAAGATAGAAGAGGTTGCAACCGAACAGCCTGTTGAAGAAATTGCAGAGGCCGGAAGGAGCTTGTAACTGTTTTCTGCAAAAATCTTGTAACCTCTTTATTTTGAAAGAAATGATTGTAACAAACACTCCTCAAGAAGTCCGAAGCTTTGTGCATCCATGTTGTTATAAATGGATACCAGGACTAGAGGAAGGGAGAGGGCAAAAAGAATTGTAAGAAAACGCTGCAGAAATTTATTTGAGCTTTTCCAAGTCTCATGGATAATATTCAAAAACTTTTTGTAATATTTCTTGAAACTTAACATCAATATATAGACCATCGGTTTTGAGTGAAGCTTTGTGTTGTCTTCAAGTGTGTTTACAATTTGTTTACTGTTTTCATTTTGAATAATCTAGGGTTGTTCTGTTTGAATGGAATTGCAAAGCAATTTTAGTAGGAGTGTTCATTAGCTTTTCTCTTTAGGAGGGAAATTAAAGATGCAGGGATCCCTCATACCAGTAAACTCTTTGGAAGAGACTTTGAATTTTGATGATCATAGCTTAATTTGGAATGCATGAATTCTTGTAGGTGTCAGGAATATACAATGATTAATAGAAACCAAGCCAATGGGACGCATAAAGATGTTTTGTTTGAAGAATCTTATTTGAGTTTAGATGACTCTGTGACCTTGGATAAGGCACTGGTATTGATTGAAGTTGTTTATTTCATGTTTTGTTGATCGAAATGCTGAATTTAGGTATAATTTCCATTCTTTGTTTTCAGTTGATTTCAAGGTGAATAGATCCACTAGTTTTCTGGATTGGTTTGCAATGGGTTTATGTTTGAAAGTGTGAATTCAATTCACAAAGGTATACCCACCTGGGCTGTGTGTAAGTCCAAAGTGTAGAAGGTTCAATTAAACCTTTTCATATGTAGTCTTGAGAATTTCCTTATCTTTAATGTCTCTTCTGCACCGAGTTTAACCATATTATTTTAAGGATGTTAAAGGGAATCATATTTTGAAGACAACACAACATTTGCTTAAGCCATAGTACCTGTGTACAGTTAGTTGCTGCTACAACATATTCTGATTCTGTTGTTGATAAATATGTACAACTCTGTTTCTTACTCAACCAAGAAACTAGTCTGTTTCCAATAAAGAATGTTCCACCAGTGGTGCTTTTTCTATCATCAACATCTCCTGCCCAATTTGCATCTGTGTATGCACATAATTCAAAGTTTTCATCTCTAGGATACCATAGTCCAAGATTTATAGTGCCTTGTAAGTACTAGAAAATCCTTTTTATTGCTGATTCATGATTTTCTCTAGGATTACTTTGAAATCTAGAAACAATACATATTGCATTCATAATATCAAGTCTGGTTTGTATTAAATATAGTAAACCTCCTATCATAGATTTGTATCTTGTTGGATTAACAGGTGTAGATTCATCCCTTTGAGATAATTCGTCATTTGTAGTCATAGGTGTGCTTACCAGTTTAGAGTTCTCCATCCCAAATTTTTTTAGTAACTCTTTCAAATATTTGGATTGACTCAAGAATATACCTTTATTAGTCTGTGAAATCTGCAATCCTAAAAAGAATTTTATTTCTCCAATCATAGACATTTCAAATTCTTGTTGCATTTTAGAAAAAAATTCCTTACATAAACCATCTTCTCCTCCAAAGATTATATCATCAACGAATACTTCTATAATCAAGATGTCATCATTAGTTATTTTGTAATATAAATTGTTATTTGCATCTCCTTTAGTAAAACCAATCTTTAAAAGATATTTATCCAATCTTGCATACCAAGCTCTTGGAGCTTGTTTTAATCCATAAAGAGCTTTCCTTAACCTGAAAACCATATCATTGTCATCTGTCAAAGAAAATCCATCAAGTTGTTCAATGTATACTTCCTCTTCAAGATCTCCATTCAGAAATGCACATTTAAAATCCATTTGATAAACTTTGTAGTTCTTGTGTGCTGCAAAAGCCAAGAATAATCTGACTACCTCAATTCTAGCTACCGGTGCAAAGGTTTCATTGTAATCAACTCCTTCTTTCTGAGAATATCCCTTACATACTAGTCTTGCTTTATTTCTAACAACCTTACCATCTTCATTAAGTTTGTTTCTGATTATCCATTTGGTTTCAAATATATTTTTATCTTTAGGTCGGGGAACTAATGTCCAAGTGTTATTTTTCTTAATTTGTTCTAATTCTTCTTCCATAGCTTTAATGCAAAATTTATCTTCACATGCCTCATTAACAAATGATGGTTCTATTTGAGAAATAAGACATACCTCTTCATTTGCCAATCTTCCTCTTGTCATAACTCCTTTAAATTTATTTCCAATTATCTGATCTTTAGAATGATTCAATCTTACATACTAGGGTGTCCTTGTTTGTTGTTGTTCTTCAATTATTGTGGAATCCTCAAATGGTACCGAGGTAACTGGATCTTCATTTTGTACTGGTGGATTTGTTGTAGGTTCATTTGTCACAATGTTTGTTTCCAGTTCAGAGTCTATATACCTTGAAGTTCCTCTAAATTGTTCATCAATTTTTACATTTGTACTCTCAACAATTTTCTGCAATCTCTTGTTAAAACATCTATATGTCTTGCTCTTAGATGAATAACCAAGAAATATTCCTTCATCACTTCTAAATATTCCTTCATCACTTCTAGGATCAAATTTTCCTGTATAGACCACTGTGCTAACTGCTTCTCTCCAATACACATGTGGTAAATTTGCTTCTGATAACATACTTCTTGCTACATCCAAGATAGTTCTCTTTTTCCTTTCAACAACTCCATTCTGTTGTGGTGTCTGAGGTGCTGATAGCTGTCTTTTGATTCCATTCACTTCATAGAATGTATTAAAGTCCTTAGATGTGAATTCTCCTCCTTGATTTGATCTTAACCATTTCATTTTCTTACCAGTTTCATTTTCAACCATTGCTTTGAATAGTTTGAACTTTCCAAATGCTTCTGATTTCTCTCTAAGAAAAGTAACCCAACACATTCTAGAATAGTCATAAATGATTAGCCTGAAATATCTATCATCTTGTAAGCTTTTAGTTCTAGTTGGACCACATAAATTAGTGTGAATCAAATCAAGAGCATTATTGGATTTTTCTAGAATACTTTTGAAACTAGTTCTAACTTGTTTTCCAAATTGACATTCCTTACATATTATATTTTGAGGTTTGACAATTTTAGGTAGATCTCTAATTGCCATAGTAGTATTGATCTTTACCATGCAATCAAAGTTTACATGACAGAGTCTCTTATGCCATAACCAACTTTCATCTATATTTGCAATCAAGCATGTCTTTTCACTGTTATTCAAATGAAAGATATTACCTCTAGTCTGATTACCGGTTGCAATTTCCAAGCCAGTTCTTAAATTGTAACTAAAATCCTTTCTCAACTAATTGACCAACACTTAAAAGATTATGTTTTAATCCTTCAACATAGTAAACATTGTCAGTGTTATGCTTACCATCAAGAGATATTGTACCCTTACCTTTGATTGAACAGGCTTTGTCATCTCCAAATTTTACTAAACCTCCATTGTATTCTTGAAAGTTCAAGAATTTACCTTTGTCTCCTATCATGTGATGTGAGCATCTTGAGTCAATGATCCATTAATCCTTTACTTCAAATTTAGCTGCTAGGGATTGTTCTACTGGTTGAATAGTAGGTGCCGGTTGATCTTCTGTTATAGCAACAAAAACCCATCCATTGTCTATCAGATCCTCATCAGAATCATCAGTTACACCTTCATCAACAATGTAACAAGATTTGTCTTTGTTCTTCTTAAATCTGTCTCTGATATTCAGGATTAGGCTTGTATGTTCTTCTAGCTTCTTCTCTTAGTCTAACATGTCTATCAAGGCATCTCGAAGCCATATGACCAATCTTATTGCAGTTAAAACATTTAAAGGGTGCTTTACCTTCATACTTACTTCCAATTGGACCTTTAAGCATTTTCCTTGCAAATGGTGCTTCAAGTTTTTCAAGTTCTTCAATTTCTTTCCTGTTTTCTTCAAGTTTTGTTGCATAAAAGGCTTTCCAATTAGATTTGTCAAATGATGGAGCAGATGATGTTGATTCTTTAAAGGCTAAATATATCTTTATAGTAGCAATAGGACCAAATTCTTCAATTTCAAAAGCTGAAAGTTTTCCAATCAATGTATCCCTAGTTACTGATCTATTAGGCATTGTTCTCAACTCATTTATAGTAGTAACCTTCATTTTATATGCCGGTCGAAATCCTCTTAAAATTTTTGTAACAATTTTATCCTCACTTAAGGTTCCTCCACAACATTTAATACCCAAAACAATTTCATTTACTCTTTCCATAAAAGAAGAAATCCTTTCATCTTCTTCCATTTTCAGATTTTCATACTTGACCCGGAAGCTTTCAAGTTTTGCAATTTTGACTATGGAATCTCCTTCATTCAGTGTTTCCAAATTATCCCAAATAGCTTTAGCAATAGACCTATCTGATAATCCCATGATTTGTTGATCTGATAATGCGCTCAAAAGTGCTTCTCTTGCTTTGCAATCATTTTCCTCATCTTTAGCCAAGGTAGTTGAACTGGGTTGACCAGGTACAGCAGTAGTGTAACCTTTCTTTGTAACTTCGCAGACGTCTTTACCAATGCAATTTAGATGTGTCTCCATTCTGATCTTCCATATGCCATAGTTGGTTCCATCAAGTTTAGGATTGTCCTTTCTGAAATAATTAGTAGACATTGGATCTCCTAAAGTTGTTAAACTTCTGAAAAAGAGGACTCAGCTTTGATACCAATTGTTAGGTCCCGAAGACAACTAAGAGGGGGGGGTGAATCAGTTGTCTAATAAATTCAAACCAAAAACAACTTAACCAACTTAATGCTTAATACTGGTAAATCAGTTAAGTATGCTGGTAGACAGTTTTAACAGTTAATTGTTATACCAGTAAAGATTAATGCATGAAACATAAACACAAAGTCATCCACAACACATGACACCAATATTTGTACGTGGAAACCCTGTAAGGAAAAAAACCACGGTGGGAAACCTTACCCACAATCAGATGATACTACTGCAGATAGTAAGTGTACATAAATGGGGTCTACACATGCAAAAAGGCCAATAGCCTAGAGATCACTGCTCAATCACAAAAATGGGAGTCACACTAACTACAGTTGGATGGTTAAATCCAATAGGAATGTACTGCACAAAATAACATCTTCATTTGTTGGATTCAGTACCGGTGTAATGTTGATATGCTTTCACAAAAACATAACTTCACCTTCAAATGATGTCTGCATGTATTGCACTACTTAATCTCGCATATACCTTCACACAATTCTTTTTCACATTCCACACTTGATCTTACAAATAAGATCTTACCTTTATACCATAACCTAAGACCAATTTTAGTAGGTCGACTCTACAAGATATTAAAATAAAAACATTTAACAAATAATATAATATTCAATGCAATAACTGATTGAACATGTCGGTTTAATGCATTTACAACAATAATTAATCATCTCCATAGCGTGCCATGCTGATCTGGAAAAGATAAACTTGCCGGTGTAACCCTAGGTAACCCTGGACCTATTTGCCAGTAAAAGAAAATATGCAAATATGAATATACCAATGCTTAATTCATTAAGATAAGATGTCCACGTGATGTCTTCAATATTACCAAGTGTCTTCCATATCATTCCAAGTGTTGGTGATCACTATATCCTGCCGGTGAACCATATACCAGTAACTATGCAATAGTTACTTGCTTGTTGGTGAATGTTGCTGGATCTCCAAAGTGCTAGTGTTTTAGTAGGTGTTGACATCAATGAAAAAACTATCCCAAAATACCAACAATCTCCCCCTTTGGCATTGATGGCAACATAAGATGAAAAAACCGTTAAAGTGCCAAAACAGAAATGCCAAAAACCAACAATCTCCAAAAATATCATAACCAAAATATAGAGAGTAATAGTCTCTCCTAAACAACAATCTCTGCCCTTGGGAGCAACATGTGTTATCCAAATTTTCCATACCAATCTCTCCAAAAGATAATGTGTTTTTCCATATATCTCTCCCCCTTTGACATCAAATACCAAAGTTATAATAAAACCAAGTTCATATACAAAATACCAATCAATTTAGTATACCAAATACTCCCCCTAAGAAGTAGCTTTCTCATCAAAGACCAGAGTAAAAGATTTGTCTTTTAATTCTATCGGTTGATGACAATCATCAACTGTCTAGGTCTCTACCGGTGGTGGTATGACTCCAAGCTGATCTTTGAGTTATTCAAAAGTCTCCTTGGGCAAAGGTTTTGTGAAAATATCTACAAGTTGTTCTTTAGTGTTCACATAAACCAATTTTATCTCCTTTTCTTCAACTTTTTCCCTTAGAAAATTCAGTTTGATAGAAATATATTTTGTTTTAGAATGTAGTACTGGATTCTTAGATATATCAATTGCTACAGTGTTATCACAATTTATGGTAATAGGTTCCTTGTATTTTACCTTTATGTCTTTCAACATTTGCTTAAGCCATAGTACCTGTGTACAGTTAGTTGTTGCTGCAACATATTCTGATTCTGTTGTTGATAAAGATGTACAACTCTATTTCTTACTCAACCAAGAAACTAGTCTGTTTCCAATAAAGAATGTTCCACCAGTGGTGCTTTTTCTATCATCCACATCTCCTGCCCAATTTGCATCTGTGTATGCACATAATTCAAAGTTTTCATGTCTAGGATACCATAATCCAAGATTTATAGTGCCTTGTCAGTACTAAAAAATCCTTTTTATTGCTGATTCATGATTTTCTCTAGGATTACATTGAAATCTAGAGACAATACATACTGCATTCATAATATCAGGTCTGGTTTGTATTAAATACAGTAAACCTCCTATCATAGATTTGTATCTAGTTGGATTAACAGGTGTAGATTCATCCCGTTGAGATAATTTGTCATTTGTAGTCATAGGTGTGCTTACTGGTTTAGAGTTCTCGATCCCAAATTTCTTTAGTAACTCTTTCAAGTATTTGGATTGACTCAAGAATATACCTTTATCAGTCTGTGAAATATGCAATCCTAAAAAGAATTTTATTTCTCCAATCATAGACACTTCAAATTCTTGTTGCATTTTAGTAGAAAATTCCTTACATAAACCATCTTCTCCTCCAAAGATTATATCATTAACGAATACTTCTATAATCAAGATGTCATCATTAGATATTTTGTAATATAAATTATTGTTTGCATCTCCTTTAGTAAAACCAATATTTAAAAGATACTTATCCAATCTTGCATACCGAGCTCTTGGAGCTTGTTTTATTCCATAAAGAGCTTTCCTTAACTTACAAACCATATCATTGTCATTTGTCAAAGAAAATCCATCAAGTTGTTCAATGTATACTTCCTCTTCAAGATCTCCATTCAGAAATGCACATTTAATATCCATTTGATAAACTTTGTTGTTCTTATGTGCTGCAAAAGCCAAGAATAATCTAACTGCCTCAATTCTAGCTACCAGTGCAAAGGTTTCATTGTAACCAACTCCTTTCTAAGAATATCCCTTACATACTAGTCTTGCTTTATTTCTGACAACCTTACCATCTTCATTAAGTTTGTTTCTGAATATCCATTTGGTTCCAATTACATTTTTATCATTAGGTCGGGGAACTAATGTCCAAGTGTTATTTTTCTCAATTTATTCTAATTCTTCTTCCATAGCTTTAATCCAAAATTTATCTTCACATGCCTCATTAACAGATGATGGTTCTATTTGAGAAATAAGACATACCTCTTCATTTGCCAATCTTCCTCTTGTCATAACTCCTTTAAATTTATTTCCAATTATCTGATCTTCAGAATGATTCAATCTTACATATCGGGGTGTCCTTGTTTGTTGTTGTTCTTCAATTATTGTGGAATCCTCGAATGGTACCGGGGTAACTGGATCTTCATTTTGTACCGGTGGATTTGTTGTAGGTTCATTTGTCACAATTTTTGTTGCCAGTTCAGAGTCTATATACCTTGAAGTTCCTCTGAATTGTTCATCAATTTTTACATTTGTAATCTCAACAATTTTCTACAATCTCTTGTTAAAACTTCTATATGCCTTGCTCTTAGATGAATAACCAAGAAATATTCCTTCATCACTTCTAGGATCAAATTTTCCTGTATAGACCGCTGTGCTGACTGCTTCTCTCCAATACACATGTGGTAAATGTGCTTCTGATAACATACTTCTTGCTACATCCAAGATAGTTCTGTTTTTCCTTTCAACAACTCCATTCTGTTGTGGTGTCTGAGGTGTTGATAGTTGTCTTCTGATTCCATTCACTTCACAAAATGTATTAAAGTCCTTAGATGTGAATTCTCCTCCTTGATTTGATCTTAACCATTTCATTTTCTTACCAGTTTCATTTTCAACCATTGCTTTGAATAGTTTGAACTTTCCAAATGCTTCTGATTTTTCTCTAAGAAAAGTATCCCAACACATTCTAGAATAGTCATCAATGATTAGCATGAAATATCTATCACCTTGTAAGCTTTTAGTTCTAGTTGGACCACATAAATCATCGTGAATCAAATCAAGAGCATTATTGGATTTTTCTGGAATACTTTTGAAACTTGCTCTAACTTGTTTTCCAAATTGACATTCCTTACATATTATATTCTGAGGTTTGACAATTTTAGGTAGATCTCTAATTGCCTTAGTAGTATTGATCTTTACCATGCAATCAAAGTTTACATGAGAGAGTTTCTTATGCCATAACCAACTTTCATTTATATGTGCAATCAAGCATGTCTTTTCACTGTTATTCAAATGAAAGATATTACCTCTAGTCTGATTACCGGTTGCAATTTCCAAGCCAGTTCTATTCATGATTTTGCATTTTTCATTCTTAAATTGTAACTAAAATCCTTTCTCAACTAATTGACCAACACTTAAAAGATTATGTTTTAATCCTTCAACATAGTAAACATTGTCAGTGTTATGCTTACCATCAAGAGATATTGTACCCTTACCTTTGATTGAACAGGCTTTGTCATCTCCAAATCTTACTAAACCTCCATTGTATTCTTGAAAGTTCAAGAATTTACCTTTGTCTCCTTTCATATGATGTGAGCATCCTTAGTCAATGATCCATTCATCCTTTTCTTCTACTTTAGCTATTAGGGATTGTTCTACCGGTTGAACAGTAGGTGCCGGTTGATCTTCTGTTATAGCAACAAAAACCCATCCATTGTCTGTCGGATCCTCATCAGAATCATCAGTTACACCTTCATCAACAATGTAACAAGATTTGTCTTTGTTCTTCTTAAATCTGTCTCTGATATTCAGGATTAGGCTTGTATGTTCTTCTAGCTTCTTCTCTTAGTCTAGCATGTCTATCAAGGCATCTCGAAGCCATATGACCAATCTTATTGCAGTTAAAACATTTAAAGGGTGCTTTACCTTCATACTTACTTCCAATTGGACCTTTAAGCATTTTCCTTGCAAATAGTGCTTCAAGTTTTTCAAGTTCTTCATTTTCCTTCCTGTTTTCTTCAATTTTTTTGCATAAAAGGCTTTCCAATTAGATTTGTCAAATGATGGAGCAGATGATGTTGATGCTTTAAAGGCTAAATATATCTTTATAGTAGCAATAGGACCAAATTCTTCAATTTCAAAAGCTGAAAGTTTTCCAATCAATGTATCCCTAGTTACTGATGTATTAGGCATTGTTCTCAACTCATTTATAGTAGTAACCTTCATTTTATATGCCCGTGGCAATCCTCTTAAAATTTTTGAAACAATTTCATCCTCACTTAAGGTTCCTCCACAACATTCAATACCCAAAACAATTTCATTTACTCTTTCCATAAAAGCAGAAATCCTTTCATCTTCTTCCATTTTCAGATGTTCATACCTGACCCGGAAGCTTTCAAGTTTTGCAATTTTGACTATGGAATCTCCTTCATTCAGTGTTTCCAAATTATCCCAAATAGCTTTAGCAGTAGACCTATCTGATAATCCCATGATTTGTTGATCTGATAATCGGCTCAAAAGTGCTTCTCTTGCTTTGCAATCATTTTCCTCATCTTTAGCCAAGGTAGTTGGACTGGGCTGACTAGGTACAGCAGTAGTGTAACCTTTCTTTGTAACTTCCCAGATGTCTTTACCAATGCAATTTAGATGTGTCTCCATTCTGATCTTCCATATGCCATAGTTGGTTCCATCAAGTTTAGGATTGTCCTTTCTGAAATAATTAGTAGACATTGGATCTCCTCAAGTTGTTAAACTTCTGAAAAAGAGGACTAAGCTCTAATACCAATCTTTAAGTCCCAAAGACAACTGAGAGGGGGGGGTGGGGTGAATCAGTTGTCTAATAAATTCAAACCAAAAACAACTTAACCAACTTAATGCTTAATACCGGTAAATCAGTTAAGTATGCCGATAGACAATTTTAACAGTTAATTGTTATACCAGTAAAGATTAATGCATGAAACATAAACACAAAGTCATCCACAACACATGACACCAATATTTGTACGTGGAAACCCTGTAAGGAAAAAAACCACAGTGGGAAACCTTATCCACAATCAGATGATACTACTGCAGATAGTAAGTGTACATAAATGGGGTCCGCACATGCAGAAAGGCCAACAGCATAGAGCTCACTGCTCAGTCACAAAAATGGGAGTCACACTGACTACAGTTGGATGTTTAAATCCAATAAGAATGTACTACACAAAATAGCATCTTCATATGCTGGATTTAGTACCGATGTAATGTTGATATGCTTTCACAAAAACCTAACTTCACCTTCAAATGATGTCTGCATGTATTGCACTGCTTAATCTCACATATACCTTCACACAATTCTTTTTCACATTCCACACTTGATCTTACAAATAAGATCTTACCTTTATACCATAACCTTAGACCAATTTTAGTAGGTTGGCTCTATAAGATATTAAAATAAAAACATTTTACAAATAATATAATATCTGATGCAATAACCGATTGAACATGTCAGCTTAATGCATTTACAACAATAATTAATCATCTCCATAGCGTGCCATGTTGATCTGGAAAAGATAAACCTGTCGGTTTAACCCTAGGTAACCTTGGACCTATTTGTCAATAAAAACAAATATGCAAATATGAATATACCAATGCTTAATTCATTAAGATAAGATGTCCACATGATGTCTTTGATATTACCAAGTGTCTTCCATATCATTTCAAGTGTCGATGATCATTATATCTTATCGGTCAACCATATACCAGTAACTGTACAATAGTTACTTGCATGCTGGTGAATGCTACTGGATCTCCAAAGTGCTAGTGTTTTAGTAGGTGTTAACATCAATGAAAAAACTATACCAAAATACCTACAGCACCCATGTGTCTCCTTAATCATTTATTGCTTTGACCATGGTTATCCCTTTTGCCCTTGCACAAGAGTTTATCCATTGGATAAAAGCTTTATTCTTTGAATAAAGAATTTATTCACTCAACCCAACCTTGACCTTAACTCCCAAGTTAACTCTCAGGTCATGTCAACCATTTAATGCTTATTCCCTCTCCTCTCCACCTATCTCATATGGACACTTGTCATCCTGGGATTGGGTTGAAAGCTATCACATGGATTGAATGTCATTCAATCCTGACCCTTGTTGAGATTAGTCAATCTCAACCATCCATTGCTCCATTTTTCCTATAAATAGAGCCCATTTCTTCATACTCCAGATCCTGAAACTTGTATCCATCTAAGTTATAGTGAATTTTAGAGAGAATTTATCATAAATCACTAATATCTTGTTATTTTGGCCTAAAATAAATCATTTCCAGCATCATAGCATGTAATATTAGCTTTTATTCACATTTACATAGCATTTTAGAGTAAACATTTCAATCTTGAACCTCCATAAGCATCCATAGTGCAAAAAGATGCTGAAAGCTACACTAGTTTGGAACTTGGAGAGGAGAGGAACAAAGAAGGAGCTAAGAGCATGTTAGGAGACATTTGGAGATGTCTCGTTATATTTACTTTCCTAGTTAAATATTTGTAGACACCTAAAAATGGTCAACACTTGCGGAAGTCATACTTTAACATTTGCGCATTGCCTCATTTTAGGTTTTTGCGTCGCATTAACATTTCTCCTATGTCACGCACTTGATCTTTATCATTTGCGAGCATCGAGTCATTCTTCTATATTCTTCATTTGTCTCGCTTTTGAATTAGGTCTTGTCGATAACAATCTTTAATCATGATTTTGGTCGATCTTTGTCCTTTTGTCAATCTTGTCATATTGCGATCGATTCGTCATCAATCCTTGTCCTTTTCAATCATGTCAATTTGGTCAATTTGTCATTGATTTTTGTCAACCAATCTCAATCAAATCATTTATCAACACTGGTCATTTATCAATTCAAAATCATGATCGAATCGACATTAATTATCTATCATCAAGACCTAATTGTCATCCTTGCATTTCTAATTCATCTTCCAAGGTTTTATGATTTATTCATTTAATCTTGTTTGGCATTTTCCCTCTAGGTTAAATAATTTATTTATTTATCCTAAGTCTTCTTGTCACAATTAAATGTTTATTTAATTGGCTAATTAATTCCTCCTATTTTTGTAAATTAATTAATGAATGAGAAATTATTAATTAATTTACCTATTTTTCATCAATTTTCTAATTTCCAAGTCATCATTTCCAACCTAATTTTCTAAATTCTCCTATATTCCTAAATGTCTATTTCTTTTTCAAATTCTTGTCATAAATCTTTGCATAGCAATTTGTCATAAATTGTCATAAATTGTCATAAATCCTTGCATAGCAATTTGTCATAGACATGTCATAATTTTGCTATTCTTGATTTGAATTTCCATTCGAATCACTATCATGCTAATCTTGTCATCTCTCCAATTCTTCTATAAATTGGATGATTTTCTTCAATCAAATCCCTTGACCCTTAATTGGTAATTGATAATCAGGCTATCGAATTTACGCTTCTAGTACTCTTGATCAAAAATCCCATCTACTTGCTTTCAATTGTGTGTGCACTTGTAGGTGAGATCCACAACTATTTGGAGAGGAAAGAAGAACAATGGAGCCGCATGAAGGAGTATTCAAATCTTGCCTATGGTTTGCATAATCTTTTCTTTTGAATGCTTTTGTTTCATGTCTCTATTGAGTGTGTCTTAGGATAGATTCATTGCAATGAATGCATTTGTATTTGAGCTAGTATGTTTATCTATGTTTGTGATGATTTCTGATTTCTGATGCTACATTAATTGGTGAACCCGACGTGAAATACTAACCTTCTAACCCTTTAACTGTGATTTGGAGTGCTTTCATGTTGATTTTGCAGACAAAAACCCAAAAACAGGGCCGTGCAGGGTATTCTGGACACTTCCGCGCTTGTGTTAGACATCTTGTGCTTGTGTCATGCATCTTGTGCTTGTGTAGGTGACATTCTGTGCTTGTGTCATACATCTTGCGCCTGTGTCATGCATCCTGTGCTTGTGTAAAGTCCAGAACAGAGGTGAAAAATGCAGTGTTTACTTGAAATTTTTTATGTTTTTGCATTCTATTTTCTGTGCTTTGGATTTTGGTACTAATTATTTGTGCAGGATCTTGGCGTACGCATGAAAAAGACTACAAATCAAACTACTAACATGTTTTGTCCAGATTTGATGGTCAAAGACAATAAATCAAACCTCTAACTTGGGTTTTGCAGGTTGCCTTGGAGAAACAACCAAATTGTGTGTTTGAGATTTTTAATTAGGCACTTAGTGATTTATAAATAGGTGGGAATGAACATTTGCTTGCTTTGATTGTTAAGTATGACATTGGAGTAGGAGAGTATGCTCTCATCCTTCATAGGGTGATCAGAAATCCAGATCTTTGATACCATGCTTGTGTTGTTAATTGTGTGTCTCCTTTAGAGGGCCTACCTTCCCGACCACTTTGCTTTTGCAAGAAAGTGATAATCGTGAGAAGGGAACGACCCAAAGTGAGTACGGCTATAATTCCTTGGCATTCTAACTCACTATAAAAAAATGCCCGATGAGCGAAAGCTTTGAAGGAAGTGTTACGTGGGAATTGCAGTTACTTGGGAAGTGATGACCCTTGGACTCTTTCTCATATCAACATCTAAGTAGGGCCTTTTGGTCTAAATTGTGCTTGCGCGACTACATTTGTTTGGTATCTTGATGGGCTTAATGTCTCAATCACGCTTGCGTGACATCAAGGAGTGACGCTTAATAGAAATCCTTACTAAACACCTTGTTTTTAGAGGCCAAAAAACCCTTCTAGTTGCTTGAGAAGGACAAATTCGGATACTTGGAAGAGATACTAAGTTCGCCATGGGGAGATTCCATGGGGACTGATGCTTGGCTGCCCTGAGAAGTGAGTGCCATGGAGGGGAGCCCGTGGGGTCAAGCATCTATGTATTCTCCTTGAATCTCATAATGAGTCTACCTCTCAAGTACCTAATGTCTTTGCCTACCATAAGGAATGTGGAAATGAGCATGATTGTCTTGAGTCTAAGTTGCAATATCTTGTATTCTTTGATTGTCAAAAGTTGAATCCCATTTCAAGAACAAACACATTGATATAACATAAGATTAAACACAGGAGACATTCATCCAACAAACATTCAACAAGATTCAAAGATCATCTTCCTAAACCATGGTTATCCAATATTGTTCAAAATCTTGTCTCAACATGCATGTCACTTACATTTAGGTTCATCCTAGGTTGCATTTTGCAAAGTCATTTGTCAAGTACCAAGGTTAGGTTCCACCTAAGTCATATTCTTTTGCATATCCATAAGGGTCATCCATTTGCATGTGTCCTCTTGCATTAAAGTCATACCGTTGTCATACTTTGCATACTCTAAGTGTCTTCATTAATCTTAAGTCATTATCATATCATATTAAGGTCACTTGCATATTAATTGTCCTTTCGCATATAGTGTCAAAGCTAGGTCTTGTCATACTTGAGTAATCCAAATCTTTGATAAACCCTAAGTCATTGTTAAGAAGTCTAGACCTTATCAAAACCTTTTGTCTTTTTGTCATCAATGTCATTTGGTCAAACCTAGCTTAGTATCCAAGCATATAGGTGAGACATTGTCAATTTGTCCTTTTGTCACTTGGTCCTTTTGTCCTTTGAGGTCTAGACATCATTCCAATTTCCTAAGGGTCTCTTTTAGGTTTGCATTCCAAAAAGTTTGTCAAAATCTTCAAAAACAAACAAAAACATAGGTTGCATTCTTGCCATAGATTGCATTCTCATTCATTTAGTTTGCATTTAGTTGCATATCATATATTGCCCTTCAAAAATTCCAAAAATATTGCATTTGCATAGTGACATGTCTATTGAAACAAGGTTCCAAGCACCAATGATGCAACAAAGTTTGACATATCAACCGACAATGCAATCACAATTCTATCCAACCCAACAACAAAGCAACATTGATCACACTTTCTATGATGAAACAAGTCTCCAAATACAAAAACTAGAGGAGAAACTAGCTCAAGAAAATGAGATATTGGAACAAAGAGTGAAAAACATTGTGAAGAATAGATCACAAATGTCCAAAATGTTTCGAAAATTTCCAGGTCGAAATCCAAATATCGAGCCAATTGATGTAAGATCTCTTTTTGAACGATCAGACATACCAGCTCTCCTCTCACAAATAGAGATGATGAAACAATTTAAAGAAAAGAGACAACATCAATTTCAACATTATGTGCCTCCACAACAAGAACAACAAGGTATTTACTATCAATCAGATTTTCAACCATCACAACCAATTGTTCAACATATACAACCAATACAACCAATGGTCCAATTTCAACAATATGTCCAACCAGCCATACAATGTCAACAAATTGTCCAACCAATGGTGGAATATCAACAAGTTCAAGTTCAATCAACATATCAATGTCAACAACCACAATCACAAATTCAAAAACATAACTTGCAACATGCACCAAGCCAAATTTTGAACATGTCAAACCAATTTGATCAACATCTAGTTCGAAATCAAAACACGACATCAAACCAGAACCAAATTCTTTCTAAACAAGTTCAAATTCCAGATATAACTATGTCAAAACCTCGAAAGAAAGGTGGCTTTATTGCAATGCTCTTAAGGAAACGACCAAGTGAGTTCTTTGAAGAAGATCAAGATAATACACTTATGTCTAGCAATGCCTCATCCCCTCGCAAACACATTGACTCTCCAGTGGCATCTATCCCTACACCTCTAGAAGTTTCACAAGAACCGTCTATATTGTCCTCATCAAACAATGCACCCAAGGATGCAATTATCCAAGGACTATCCATAGTTGATTGCCACGATAATCCAATTCATGATGCACATCCTTGTCATGTTTCAGAAATACAAGACCCAATGCAACCATGCACTTTATTGCCATTACCTGTTTTAGAGGACCCCATTCAAAGTCCCTCTTCCTCATGTTCAAGCATTGATTCCTTGCTAGAATCCATCACAAATGTTCAAAGTGCATTTCCTTCATGCCAAAGCATTGATTCCTTGTCAGAATCCTCCATGCATATCCAAAGTCCAACCCCATGTCAAGAGGATAATTTAGAGCATGAAGAAATGTGTCTTAAAACAAATCAAGATCAAGATCCTGAAACCTTATCATCCCATCCAATTGTTGACCAGGACTCCATGTTCCCAGACACTCACGATGATTCCCCTATTCTTGTCCATCCTATCCAAAGTCCTATTGACACTCCATTCCTTGAGCAAGATCAAGATATCCTATTCCATCCAATCCCAAATGATCCCCTTCCATTTCATGAAAAAAATGTCCTTTCAAATCCCATTGACATTCCAAATATCCCTTCCATCCTTTTCGATGATCCCATTAAAAGTCAAGAGCAAAGCAATTTTAAAGAGGAATCCAATGATCTTCCTCCTTGTCAAGATCAAAGTATCCTTCCAAGTTCATTTCCAACACAAGACCCTATCATTCCTTTAGATCCTCCACAAGATCCACTTGTTCCTCCATCTCCTCGTCCTAATCCAACATATACACTCCAAGATCACATTTCTTGTGATGATCCCATTATGTCTCCCATTCCATCTCTTGAAGAGCCTGTCATTGAACCATGTCCACTACACAATCCTAGTCCCCCTCATGATCCTAATCCCCCTCATGATTCTAACGTGTCAGTGCAAGATGTTCATGAACCCTCGACATGCATAATGGGTTCTTCCACTTTGGTGCAATCCGATCCACTTCAAGATCTCATTATATCTCTCATATCATGTCCACCTCATAATGGACTCGCGTCTTCGTCCCAAAGAAAAGAGTCTCCTACAAGTCAAGATATTCATAAAGGCAAAGGAGTAGACCTCCATGAGCAAGAACCCCTTCATATCAAAGAATATACTAATGGTCATGGCTACAAATCTCACACTCAAGGCGTTGGTATCCCTTCAAAGTCAAAATCCAAATGTCCACCTTCCCCATCATCGCTTCCATCCATTTTAGGTCCTTATATCCCTCCATCTCCTATGCAACATCAGCAAAGGCACACATCTTGGAGAACCTTCCATCCATCCCACATGCCTCCATATCATTCCCATCCACACCGACATTCATTCCCTCTTCCAAGCAATTTGGATGCCAAGTATAAGCATCATAAGTCTAGCAATCCACTTGTATTCAAAGATCAACATGTCCAATCTAATCGACATGTCAAAACAAAGAACAATATGATCTATAAAGAAAAAGAAAAATACAAAAGGCCACAAAGGCCCAATGAGCAAAATAAAGCAAAGTCAAAATATATATGGGTTCCTAAATCCCTTGTGCAAGCAATGCACTCCAAGGAACCACAAAAGCATGAAAAATCAAAAACCATGTGGGTTCCTAAGCGGCTCCTTGAAGCACAAAAGGAAACATCCAACTTGGCATCCAAAATTGCTGTTCCTCCATCCAAACCTTCCAAGTCTATTTCTCCATCACCTTCTTCATCCGTTTTGGGCCCTTATGTCCCAAAATCTATAGCCTTTCCTCCATCCAAATCTCAATATCCAAAATACATTTTTCCTCCATCAGTCCATCACCCCTCAAGGTGTGTGCCAATGTCGATCTTGCCTTCATTTCCATCCAATAAAGCCCAATTCTTCCAATACCCTATCCATTATCCAATGCATATTTTCCATCCTTCCATCCCTCTCATCCAATCCTTTGCATAAATCATTGCCTTAGTTTCATCTCATTGTCCATGTCCTTATCCTACCAATGTCTTTGAGCATACTTTTAAAAGGTCATGGTCCATTTTTTTCAAGGCTACTATCCAAACAAAAAGATGTTTGAGTCCTTCTTCCATCCCCTATTATGTGTCCATCTTCTTTTGAAAATGTCAAAAAAAAAAAAAAAAAAAAAGTGAAAAAGAAAAAAAAAAACGAAAGAAAAAAGTAATGCAAAAATAATTCGTCCACTGGTGAAAACCTGGCAAACAAGCGCCTTGGGCAAGTACCGTGATGAAAACCTGGCAAACAGGCGTCATGTGTAATTTATGAACTTCTTGCACACCACACTTGGGGGCAGATTTCCTCCTTCATATCCTATTGCCCTTCATTATCCTAATGAACCCCTGTCATTACCCTTCATATCCTATTGTCCCTCATGTCCATTTCCTCTTTCCACCTTTGATCTTGACAAGGCTGAGGATCTTCATGAGCATCACACATCTTGTTTGCAGCTTTTAGTCTATCATAGCTTTTGGTCATTTGCCCATTTGCTTATTTCAACCTTTCATCCATATTCCCTGGCTTATTGCAACTTTCTGCCACTGTCCCTTAGCCAATCCCGACCTTCAATCCATGTCCCTTATCCATTTTTGGTATTGCTTATCCTATCCATATCTTATCACTATCCATACACTCTTTTTCATTCCTTGATCTTGATCTGACATAAGGACGCAAAATTTAAACATGGTTTCAAACACCTCTTGACATGTCCCTCATGCCATGTTCCTGCTTTACATTGTCATATCCAGTCTCTTGTCCCATCACGCCATAGCCCTTGGAAATTGCATCCGTATTGTCTCCACGATAAAAGGCCTTTGTCTTCCCTCTATCCACCATCATTTCAGCAAGCCTATTTATTCACCTGTCATATTCCTTGCCTTGCTAGACACTGGGGGCAAAGTCATTAAAAACTAAAAACAAAAAAAATTTAAAATGTCCTGAAAAAATTTCATAAAAAAATTGAAAAATGTCCTGAAAAAATCTCAAAAACATTTAAAAATGTCCTGGAAAAAAATCTTCAAAAAAATCGAATAATGTCCTGAAAAAAAAAAATATCTAAAAATTGAAAAAATGAAAATCCCTAAAAATCATAAAAAAGTCTTGAAAAAATGAACGCAAAAACATTTCAACAACATTAAACTCCAAAAAAAAAAAAAAAACGCATTTCACAATCAAGGATCTCTTTTTGTGAATAAGACAGATTCCTAAGCATCCATCCAACAACTTGCAATTCAATGTTGTGCTTTAATGAAATCACGCTTAAACAAATGAACTTTTTATTCAAACTAGACATTCAACCTGACCAAAATTGTCATAACAATCGAATATCGGCATCAAAATCATTTGTCCTTGTTCCTATTATCATGGGTCTTATACAGGGTGTGGTATACTCGAAACCAGACTGTGTCCTGTCTTAGACGAGGTACTGCATTTCCTGAAACCAGACAGCATGATTGTCCTATCAGTACTTTCAAATTTTGACAATGAAGATCAAGATGTTTGTCTGATTTGCTTGAATTTGTGCATCTTATCTTTTTACTGATTTATCTTTGGCTTCGGTCATGTTCCTATGTTGCTCGATGATGTCACTGAGTGATTTAGAGTGACCGGGATGGCTCATGATCCCTTTCTTTTTTTGTTGTGATTGTCGTTTGTCTGTGATGTGTCTGTCTTTTGCAAAAAGGGTTGCATTTTAGCTCTGGCCTTCAATGCCATGATGCTACGCATCCATTTTGCTACATTAAAATAAAGGTTCTCACCTACAAAGTGTAATACTGAAAGCAAGTTTTTCTTCATCTCTACCTGTCCTCTATCTAATTTCTTCTTACTAACATTTCTTCCGTCAATCTTGGCAGTCCGTTCGAACCTATCATCTTCTGTCATTCTTATCGATCAATTGGCCTCTTTTTTTCATGTTTCCGGCCAATTCCTCGAGGGGGCATGCATATGTCATTGTCAGTTGTCTGGGGCATTTTCATTATTGTTCTTTGAAACAACGCTTAAAATCGCATTGTCTCAAAGAGGGGCAAAATGTAGACACCTAAAAATGGTCAAACGCTTGCGAAGTCATACTTTAACATTTGCGCATTGCCTCATTTTAGGTTTTTGCGTCGCATTAACATTTCTCCTATGTCACGCACTTGGTTTTTATCATTTGCAAGCATCGATTCATTCTTCTATCATCTCGCCTTCGAATTTGGTCTTGTCGACAACAACCTTCAGTCATGATTTTGGTCGATCTTTGTCCTTGTCAATCTTGTCATATTGCGATCGATTCGTCATCGATCCTTGTCCTTTTCAATCATGTCAATTTGGTCAATTTGTCATTGATTTTTGTCAACCAATCTCAATCAAATCATTTATCAATCCAAAATCATGATCTAATCGATATCAATTATCTATCATCAAGACCTAATTGTCATCTTTGCATTGCTAATCCATCTCTTTAGGGTTTCATGATTTAGTCATTTAACCTTTCTTGTCATTTTCTTCCTTTAGGATTAATAAATTACTTATTTATCCTAAGTATTCTCATCACAATTAAATATTCATTTAATTGGCTAATTATTCCTCTTTTTGTGAATTAATTAATAAATGAAAGATTATTAATTAATTTACCTGATTTCTAATTTCTTAATTCCTCTTTTCCCTATTTTTCTAATTTCTTAATTCTTAAATTCAATTTCCTCCTATTTCTCTCCTAAATTTATGGAAATGACATAGAAATTTGTCATAGAATTTGTCATAAATTGTCATAAATTCTTGACATAGAAATTTGTCATAGAATTGTCATAAGCCTTGCATAGCAATTTGTCATAGATATGTCATAATTTTGCTATTCTTGATTTGAATTTCCATTCGAATCACTATCATGCTAATTTGTTCATTTCTCCAATTTCTCTATAAATTGGATGATCTTCATCAATCAAAGCTAATCCCGAATCTCTAATCAGACTATCAAACTTATGCTTCTAGTACTCTTGAGCTTTTCATCAAAGTCAATCTTGCTTTCAATTGTATGTGCACTTGTAGGTGAGATCCACAAATCCATTGAAGAGGAAAGAAGAACAATGGAGCCGCATGGAAGGAGCATTCAATTCTGCATTTGGTTTGCATAATCTTTCATTTTGAATGCTTTGTTTTCATATCTCTATTGAGTGTGCTTAGGATTAGATCATTGCAATGTGTGATTGAGCTAATAATGAATAATATGTCCTTTTATATATTGCTTTGATGATTCCTAATTCCGATGCTTTCTCTCGGCCGGTTTATCATGCCTATCTTGGTCTCGACCCAATGTTCTATTCCAGGCCTGTTATTGGTCAACATCACTGTCTTGCCTACTCCAGTTTCTTGTACATATGTTTTGGTCCTAGTCTATGTGTCTTTCAAATGCACATTGGGTGCCTTCCCCTTGTCATGATCAATCACTGGAACTTTTGAATTGAAAAATGTCCTGAAAAAAGTCTTAAAAATTAAAAAATGTCCTGAAAAAATTCATAAAAATCAAATAATGTCCTTAAAAAAGTCAAAAAAATCGAATAAAGTCCTGAAAAAATCTCTAAAAATTGAATAACATCCTGAAAAAAAAAACCCTAAACATCAAATAAAGTCCTGAAAAAATGAACAACAAAAAAAATTGTAAAACTCCAAATCCAAAAAACAAGCATTTTGTCAATAAATGATCCCTTTTGTGCATAAGACAAATTACTGAGCATTCCTCCAATGACTCGTAATCCAACATTGTGCTCACGCATTAACAGATGAACTTTTTCACTCAAACCAGACATTCAAACTGATCCGAGTTGTCATATCAATCAACCTCAAAATCATTTGTCCTTGGCACATTATCATGGGTCTTATACAGGGTGTGGTATACTTGAAACCAGACTGTGTCCTGTCTTAGATGGGGTACCGCATTTCCTAAAACCAGACAGCATGATCGTCCTATCAGCATGTTCAACTTTTGACAACGAAGATCAAGGTGTTTGTTTGATTTGTTGGAATTTGTGCATCTTATCTTTTTATTGATTTATCTTTGGCTTCGATCATGTTCCTATGTTGCTCGATGATGTCACTGAGTGATTTAGAGTGACCGGGATGGTTCATGATCCTTTTCTTTTTTGATTATGATTGTTGCTTGTCTATGATGTGTCTGTCTTTCGCAAAAAGGGTTGCATTTCAGCTCTGGCCTTCAATGCCATGATGCTACGCATCCATTTTGCTACATAAAAATAAAGGTTCTCACCTACAAAGTGCATTACTGAAAGCAAGTTTTTCTTCCTCTCTAATTGTCCTCTGTTTCATTTTCTTCTTACTAACACTTCTTCCATCTGGTCGGATAGTCAGTTTGGTCTAGTGCTCCGATATCCAAACATACATGCTGTATCCTGCATCCATTTGGTTAGTACATTTGCATTCCATCACATATTACATCAAGCATTTTATCCATACATGTTCCACAATTCATACATCAACAGTGCATAAGTCATCCATACATGTTCCACAATGGTACATAAATAAGTACATAAGTCATCCATACATAGCAAAATAACATCAGTCATAACACATTGCATCCCATCATATCGATGCATATCATATCATATGTCAAAATCATATTGGAGTACAAAATTGGACTATCTGTCCTAAGTATGGCCCGCAGGCTGACTATATAATATCACACTACATAATGTCCACTGTCTGTCATAAGGAGCATGTGCCTCTGTCACTGGGTTCTCCCTCTATCCTCCTCATCCCTACCATGTCTCAAGTCCTGCTAATGTATCTCTGTCCGTGCTTCTGAGTCTATGTCATAACATGAAGCAGTCAGGTCGGTTCTCCCGTGTGATCAACGGATACTGTCAACTCTGCATCACAATTGGGGCAAATTTTGTCATTTTTAGGGTTTGCTCCTACGGGTTGCATTTCCTCATTTTCATGTCCACATCAGGGTGTTTTTCATCTCATTTGACCTATCCTATCCTAGTCCCCCCTTTTCGGAGCATTTGCATGTCATTTTGACCAAAACTAGGGTTTTCAGTGCACAATTGCGCCTGTGTCAGATAACCTGCGCCTGTGTCAGGTAACTTGCGCTTGTGTCTTCCTACACAAGCATAGAAGACCTCACACAAGCGCAGAAGACCCTACACAAGCGCAGAAGTCATTTTCTGCATCCCCTGTGGGTCCCACAATGTCCCGCAAGCACTCAAAATTCATGAAATTGAAAATATGGGTTTTTGAGATCCATGCCGTTGCTCCTGTGTCATCCAATCGTCTGAATGTGCGTACACATTCACTGAGGTGATCCGCCATTGGAATGTTCACCATCTATCTGCAAGTGTCCTTGTCCAGAGCAACAAATCCTCCTCTTTAGCTAGTGCAAATGAGCAATTTTCCATCTCTTGGTCTCATTTATAGCTCTTTGTCATTGCATAGATGGACGTGCATCTTCTCCATCTTATGTTGGTCGTGGTCTTGTGCACCTTACATTGCTTGTCCTTCATGCATCCGATCTCCGATTGTCAGTCCGTTCGATCCTATCATTTTTATCGATCAATTGGCCTCTTTTCTGTATGTTTCCGGCCAATTCCTCGAGGGGGCATGCATATGTCATTATTATTGTATGGGGCATTTTCATTACTGTTCTTTGAAACAACGCTTAAAATCGCATTGTCTCAAAGAGGGGCAAAATGTAGACACCTAAAAATGGTCAACGCTTGCGGAAGTCATACTTTAACATTTGCGCATTGCCTCATTTTAGGTTTTTGCGTCGCATTAACATTTCTCCTATGTCACGCACTTGATCTTTATCATTTGCGAGCATCGAGTCATTCTTCTATATTCTTCATTTGTCTCGCTTTTGAATTAGGTCTTGTCGATAACAATCTTTAATCATGATTTTGGTCGATCTTTGTCCTTTTGTCAATCTTGTCATATTGCGATCGATTCGTCATCGATCCTTGTCCTTTTCAATCATGTCAATTTGGTCAATTTGTCATTGATTTTTGTCAACCAATCTCAATCAAATCATTTATCAACACTGGTCATTTATCAATTCAAAATCATGATCGAATCGACATTAATTATCTATCATCAAGACCTAATTGTCATCCTTGCATTTCTAATTCATCTTCCAAGGTTTTATGATTTATTCATTTAATCTTGTTTGGCATTTTCCCTCTAGGTTAAATAATTTATTTATTTATCCTAAGTCTTCTTGTCACAATTAAATGTTTATTTAATTGGCTAATTAATTCCTCCTATTTTTGTAAATTAATTAATGAATGAGAAATTATTAATTAATTTACCTATTTTTCATCAATTTTCTAATTTCCAAGTCATCATTTCCAACCTAATTTTCTAAATTCTCCTATATTCCTAAATGTCTATTTCTATTTCAAATTCTTGTCATAAATCTTTGCATAGCAATTTGTCATAAATTGTCATAAATTGTCATAAATCCTTGCATAGCAATTTGTCATAGACATGTCATAATTTTGCTATTCTTGATTTGAATTTCCATTCGAATCACTATCATGCTAATCTTGTCATCTCTCCAATTCTTCTATAAATTGGATGATTTTCTTCAATCAAATCCCTTGACCCTTAATTGGTAATTGATAATCAGGCTATCGAATTTACGCTTCTAGTACTCTTGATCAAAAATCCCGTCTACTTACTTTCAATTGTGTGTGCACTTGTAGGTGAGATCCACAACTATTTGGAGAGGAAAGAAGAACAATGGAGCCGCATGAAGGAGTATTCAAATCTTGCCTATGGTTTGCATAATCTTTTCTTTTGAATGCTTTTGTTTCATGTCTCTATTGAGTGTGTCTTAGGATAGATTCATTGCAATGAATGCATTTGTATTTGAGCTAGTATGTTTATCTATGTTTGTGATGATTTCCGATTTCCGATGCTACAATATTTCTTCATGTTTTTGGTGTCTCTTTTGATATGCCTTCTTAGATTAGTTTTTGGTTGATTAACACTAACGATTTCTTGAGTTGTGTGTTATTCCACCATAGTTTCTAGTCTAACCTTCCCCATTTCACAGAGCATCAATTGGTATACCACATGCATATGTTTATGGGTGAAGTTATTATCAAGTATTGAATGTAGTTGAAGTGTTCAGACTTATCATTTTATGGTGTCTGATGTCTTACTGTGTTTAACTAGTATTGTCGTGGTTACGTTCAATGGTGGTGACAACCAGTTGGTATTTCTTGAACTAGATAAGTTGTTAAGAAATTTTTTGTTAGGAAACTCACAGATACTGAGAGGGGGGTGAATCAGTATCTAACCAGTAATTAGAATCTCTCAACTTAAAACATGCAGAACATATTGTAATAGTGTACCGGTATGCAAGAAATAATGCAATAAACAAAAATGAAAGAAACCACATGAAAATCACACCATAACACAATGATTGAATGAGGAAACCTGGTGTGGGAAAAACCTCGGTGGGATTTGTGACCCACAATATTCACTTACTAGCCAATAAGAGAATATTACTTACAATAGGGGCTTGCACATGCAGGAAGACTAACTGCCTAGAGCTCACTGCTCAAATGGGAAGTCTCACTGACTTACAATGTGGATTATACAAATCCAATAACTTGTACCATTTTACAATAGCATCTTCAATGCCAGATTCAGTACCGGTTCCTGCTCTGTTCTTTACATATACCCCTTAACCTATATTTCACATAATAGGTCTGCTTAATCTTTTCTCCTTACTTTTTCGCTTACATTACTTCCTTACAAAATGCCTACAATGATCTCTTTTATATAAGAGTCATTTTACAATGATATCAAGTCGGCTTACAAAGTTTTTCAAATAATAAACAAAATATGATATATCAAAAATCCTATCGGCCTCTGTGCCGGTATGCTTCCCTTCTCTGTGTCGATGCTAGTGTTCTAAGTGCCGGTGTAGAGTGTGTTCTGCTGATGCTGGTGTAATGCCTTGTCGGTGCCATAGGATTGTAAGATTGCCATCAATGACAAAACCTTCAATCACATACAATGTCTCATTGGAGTGTGCATATGCCAATAGTTTTTGCATGTACTGATTCACCCTCCACCCTCTCAGTACCGGTTGGGGTATCTATTTTTCATCATTATTCATCATTCAAGTGCTTTTGAGGCAAAACCAGCATGCTTGAACTTGAGTGTACTTGTTGTATCAACTACAAAAGATGGAAATTGCTATAGGAATACCTAGGGGAATTTCAAGATTAAGGGTATCTACTTTCCCAATTGGTTGAATTCGTAGCACAATCACATTTGATTCTAAAAATAAATTGGGATTAGACAGGGGATCATGCAATCTAACTAGCAGATGAGTAGTATTCACTGACACATCTTTTAACAAGTGAATGCTTCAATAATTGGTATCAGATTAGTATGCTCAATTCATTTTTGTTGATGGTTATGCCCTCCATCTCAAGTGTTGTAACTTGAGAATATGTAACAATTGGTATCAAAGGAGGAGATGCATCCGATAAAGAAAAGGGGGAGAAATATTTATGTCACTACCCAGTAGATACAAGGAGTGAATGATGAATACTAAGAGGGGGGATTAATTAGTATACCAAAAATTACTAAACTCAAACACTTAAACAGTTTAGCAGTAAACCGGTATAACAGATTTACTAACAAACTGGTTAAAACAAATGCAAACCAAACAACAAATAAGGCATTCACCCACAGGAGCACAATCACCATAACACAAGAGTTTTTGACATGGAAACCCAAATGGGAAAAACCACGGTGAGATGAAACTCACAAGTAACTATCTGCAAAATAGAAACCAGACCGGTTAAGGTCATACAATATTCTTCACCAGAACAGATCATGTTAGGAATCTCAATCTCTGTTAGGAAATAAGTCTGATTAAAGACTACCTTGTGAGAGGATTTCAGATCCATAGTTGTGAACCACCTTGTTAGAGGATTTACAAAGGCTTTGCTAGGCCTACCCAGTTAAGGGTTTCAGACTTGTCGAAGATGTGAGTAATCAACAAGTGAGTGATCTAGTTACTAGCACAGTATGCTTGGTTAGATCCTTGATAGCTCATTGTTAATGCACATTTAGCATTACTTCAGTCTTCAATATCTCCACACTCTGTTTCTTCACACAGACCTAATCTTCTTCTATGATCGCACATACAAAAACCTCATCAACCACCTAAATCCCTAACAACCTCTAAAACCCTAGACATGATGTCCTTATAAAGGAATCTGATTTCATGTTGGTCCAATAGGATTACATTGCAAGTTCCTAGGTTCAGTGCATCTGGACACATTTGGTAACACAACGCAAAATCACCGCCAAAGTGTCGGTGGATGATAACTCATCATAGAAATACCGGTTGGTAACTCATCACAGAGTAATACTGGTTTATACATTTAACCGATTATCAGTTCACACATTTTACCAATTACCAGTTTGTCGAAATGAAGACTGGGAAAAATGATAACCGCTTTGTTCCTTCATACCGCTTTGGGATCCTCAAACCGCTTGAGGTCTTCATACTGCTTTGGGTCTTCATACTACTTGAGATCGGTAAACACTTTTTGCAAAACACCGATAGTCTAAAGACTATAATACATAATACCGGTTGGAACAAATTACTGGTTGAGCATAAATCATACATACAAAAAGTGATCTCAAAACAAGTGTGTGTCCATCAATGACAATCACAACATCGTCATAAAAAATGCCAACAATCTCCCCCTTTGGCATTGATGGCAACACTTAGGAAAATTTTGACATCTAAGTGTTTTACAACAAAAATATGCCATAATCAAAATTACTCCCCCTAAGCATATACACTATCCCTTTTTGTAGAAAATACAATGTATACTACCTTAAAGAAATAACATGAAAGTATACATAGCATTCACCAAAATTTTAAATACAAAATACTACTCTCCCTTTGCCAACAATGACAAAGTGCTGCAGAATAACCCCTATTTCTCATTATTATTAATATAATAAATGTTTATGACAGTAATGAGTGAAACTTATCAAAAACCGATTTAAAATCCTGCATAAAAGTCTTCATGGATAAAGACCATGATTCAAGTAATGAGGTAGCCACCTCACTTTCTATTTGCATCTGGGATACCTGTTCTTCCATGGCATCGATTGTGCTCATCTTGAGTGACCATTAAGGCATCTAGATTGAGATAGCATTTTTGAAGTATTTGCAGTTTGGGTAGTAGAACTAGTTGAAGTTCCTACAAATCTCTCATCCGGTTGCAAATCTCTACTTCAATTGTGGTGGACTGGAGCTGAAACCAGTGAACAGTTTGCCCATATGTAGTGAAGGAATCATAGGGCATCTTAAAGGTGCTTATAAAAGCTTGCAAATCAGATTGCATTTTTTCCTTCTGTGCAAGCAAATCATCACAAAATAGATGGGGTTAGCTTATCTTAGTAAGCAGTAGTTTTCCCTCATCTGTAGCATCTCTTATGTCCTTCTGTTCTTTCTGAAGTTCAAACCGGAGCTTGTTCAGTTTCTTCACTAAGGAAGTGTTTAGTGCCTTTTGATGCTTCTTCTCATGAGAGATTTTGGGCCTTGTTCTTCAGATCTATGTATTCGGGGGTTTGTGCAGTTATTTTTTTTCATTTCTAGGGGTAGTTGCTTTTTTGGTACATTTTGGTGCCAAAAGGACCTCATAGTTGGATTCAGAAGGTTGATTCCATGAATTTTGATATATAATTTGCCCATTTTCAATGACAGGGGCATCTGGGCATGATTTTTTATTGGCACATTTTTCAAGGCAAGGAAATCCGTACGGCTGTACCTACAAATGCATCAGAAAATTTTTGTCAAAAAATTAATTTTTATTTTTTACCCTTGTTATGCCCTACAAGAGGGGTTTTTTAATTTTGGTCGTAACTTGGTCATACAGAGACGCTTTTTCAAAAACCTTATATCATCAGAAATCTCTTTCCGAGCTCTATCCAGAACTGGAGGTTTAAACTTTTGATTTTGTTTTTTTGATGATGTTTTTTTATTGTCGAAGCTAGAGGTTCTTTTTTGCACTCCGAGAAACATAACTTGAGCATCCGAACTCTGTTTTTTGAAAACTTTATATCGTTGGAAAGCTTGTTCTATGTTATTTCCATTCATATAAGTTTTCTTTCCATGTTTTTCTCCAGGTATATTTAATTTAGCTTTTTGCTTTTCAGCACTCTGGTGAATATCTTAGATGTTTCAGGTCTTGGGATCTCTTTTTTTGAGTAGGATCTCTCGTCTTTGGCTGTTCTTTCTGTTTCCAGTTTTTTGTATCTTTTGATCATTGTAGCATTTTATTTATGCAAATGCACTAAGATAAAGTTTCATCATGCATTGTATACTTGGGATCTTGCACGTCTTGTGCCTTATTGTACATGCACTGCTTATAAAGTGTCATGGGGAGGTTGATGTTTGCATTTTTTGGCCTAATGAATTGTTTATATTATTAATGATCAATCGAACCAAGGAAGAATTGGAACAATGGGACAAACCTCCCCATAATGCTGAAAAAGGAGAGGGACAAGTACATTGAAAAGAACGGCCAACAAGAACTGCATGACGAAGAACCAAGAACATCGAAGGTGCAGAGAAAGTACATAGTGTCGTAGAAGGAACACTCACTTGACACACATCATGAGGCTAATGTCATGGAAGGAACACTCACATGACAAAGGTAGATGGCAAACAAAGGCAAACATCAACCCCCCCATGACACTTTATAAGTAGTGCATTATCTCATTGTGTTTGTATTGATTTTGTAGTATGTTGTAAATATTAGAGGTTCTTGTTGGCCATTCAACCCTAAATACAAAAAGAGAAGCAAAAAATGAGACATCCTTCTCAAAAAAAGAGATTCCAGGACCTGAAACATCCAAGATATTCATCAGAGTGCTGAAAAACAAAAAACTAAATAAAATATACCTAGAGAAGAATATAGAAAGAAAACTCATATGACTAGAACATACATAGAACAAGTTTTCCAACGATATAAAGTTTTCGAAAAATAGAGTTTGGATGCTCAAGTTATATCTCTCGGAGTGCAAAAAAGAACCTCTGGCTTTGATAGCCAAAAAAACCATCAAAAAAGAAATATCATAAGATCAAACCTTCAGATCTGAAGAGAGCTCGAAAAGAGTTTTCTGATGATATAAAGTTTTCAAAAAAGCACCTCCATATGACCAAGTTAAGGCCAAAAGAAGAAAAAAAAACCATCTTTTAGGGCATAAAGAGGGTAAAAAACATAAATTTTTTTTTTTTTTGACAAAAATTTTCTAATGCATTTGCAGGTACAGTCGTACGGATTGTTGTGCCTCATAAAGCATGCCAATGAAAAAATCATGACCCAAATGCCCTTGTCATCGAAATAGGTCGAATTATATATCAAAATGATTGGAAATGCCCTTTGGAAGCCAATGATGAGGTCTGTTTTTGGCCCAAACTGCTCTAAAATTATTTTTGAATAATTTTTCTGACGAATTTCTCAAAATTCATGCCAGAAAAAGGCAAAACCAAAAAAAAGTCCAGAACCCAAATTTGGCGACAAATTTTATATGGAAATGGGGGGTTTTGGGCGTTCTGAGCCTAATGATGAGATCTGTTTGAGCCCAAAATGATCATAAACAAAACAACTACCCTAAATCTAGTAAAAAACTTTGAAAAAGCTTGAAACCCTCCTCCAAAAAATCTTCTGAAAAATTCAAGAACAAGTAGCAACAAATGAAGGCTTTGATACCATATTAGAGTTGAGGAAAAATAAACTCAACAACTCCTAAAGATCACCTACATGCAAACCTGTCACAGAAGGAGAGAAGCAAAAAAGCTATGGAGGCCAGAATTCAAAGATCCAGAAAAGAGGAGTCATATTGATTGTGCAATTCAATAATTACAGTTGTTATGAAAATACAAAGAGAGAATCCTTATAAAAGGATACTTGAAACCTTAAAGGAATAATGTGTATTTAATAATTAGAATAATTATTAAATACCTACAATATTATTAAATATTTAAGTTTAGCTTAAGCATAGAGTATAATAGACTAATAATTAATTAAATAATTATTAGCTAATACAAGATAACTCTAACACCCCCCCTCAAGATGAACTTAGGGAGTAGCTAAAAAACTAAATGCATGAAGCAAAAAAAAACAACTACATGAGAAGGTAAAAAATTTGGGTCCTGACAACAAGGTCTAATGAGGTACCCAATCACAACCAAATCTCTATGAACCGGAGAAATAGAGAAAACCATGAGGGAAAAAAAACTCTACTCCCAAAAGAGATGGAATACAAGAGAATCACTAAAGCATGAAGAACCTGCAAACACTATTGAAGAATAACTGTCGATCTGAAGAACCTCCACTGAAATAGAAAATGATCAGGTAGACAAGACTATAATCTCCATGAGTACCCTCAAATAACACTACTCGAATTAGA
This sequence comes from Cryptomeria japonica, assembly GCF_030272615.1. Taxonomy (NCBI): domain Eukaryota; kingdom Viridiplantae; phylum Streptophyta; class Pinopsida; order Cupressales; family Cupressaceae; genus Cryptomeria; species Cryptomeria japonica. The sequence goes on along the minus strand of NC_081410.1, from coordinate 614,565,570 downwards.
TGGCAAACATCAACCCCCCATGACATTTTATAAGTAGTGCATGTACAATAAGGCACAAGATGTGCAAGATCTCAAGTATACAATGCATGATGACATTTTATATTAGTGCGTTTGCATAAATAAAATGCTACAATGATCAAAAGAGACAGAAGATTGGAAACAAAAAAAAAAGCCAAAGACGAGACATCCTACTGAAAGAAAGAGATCCCAAGACCTGAAACATCCAAGATATTCACCAGAGTGCTGAAAATAAAAAAAATGAATAAAATATACTTGGAGAAGAATCTGGAAATAAAACTTATATGAATGGAAAGAACATAGAACAATCTTTCCAATGATATAAATTTTTCAAAAAATGGAGGTCAGATGCTCAAGTTATGTCTCATGGAGTGCAAAAAGGAACCTCACACTTTGACAGCAAAAACCACCATAAAAACACAAAATCAAAAGTTAAAACCTCCAGATCTAGATAGAGTTCAGAAAGCGTTTTCCGACAATATAAGGTTTTTGAAAAAATGCCTCCGTATGACCAAGTTACGACTAAAAGAAAAAAACCCCTCTTTTAGGGCATAAAGAGGGTAAATTATTTTTATTTTTTTTGACAAAAATTTTCTAATGCATTTGCAAGTATAGTCGTATGAATTTGTGTGCCTCGAAAAACGTACCAATAAAAATATGTTCCAGATGTCCTTGTCACCGAAATAGGTCAAATTATATATCAAAATTCGTGGAATCAGCCTCCTCAATCCAGCTATGAGGTCCTTTTGGCACCAAAATGTACCAAAAAAGCAGCTACCCCCAGAAATGAAAAAAAGCTACACAAACCCCTGAATACCCAGATCTGAAGAACAAAGCCCAAAAACTCCCATGAAGAGAACAAGGCCATTCAGATCTAGAGCTTTGATACCATATTGGAGTTGAGGAAAAATCAATTCTATAGTTACCAAAGATCACCTACATGCAAACCTGTCAGAAAAGGAGAGAAGCAAAAAAACTATGGAGGCCAGAATTTAGAGATCCAAAAAAGAGGAGTCATATTGATTGTGAAATCAAAATGCAATTCAATAATTAAAATTGTTATGAAAATACAAAAAGAGAATCCTTATAAGAAGATACTCGAAACCCTAAAGAATTATAAGATTCCTAAGTTTAGCTTAAGCATGGAGTATAATAGACTAATAATTGTGGGGAGGTTTGTCTCCAATCTTAATTGGTTGTTCCTTTTGTTTCCAATCTTCTATCGCTTCTGATCATTGTAGTATTTTCTTAATTGATTCCCTCCCCATAATTATTAGATTAAGAATTGCATTGTACTTTTTTCTTAATTGATTCCCTCTTTGAATGATAATATTTTTCTTCAAAGCCATTATTGTGTTTTTGTCTCCAATCTTCTCTTATGAAAAGTATTTTTCTTGTAGGTGTTCTTGGGATCTCTGAAGTTTTATTTTTTCAACTTCTTCATGGTATCAAAGCCTACATCTACTGCTACTTGTTCTTGAATTTTTCAGAAAAAGTTTTTTGGAGTAGGGTTTTAAGCTTTTTTAGAGTTTTTTACTGGATCTAGGGTATCTATTTTGTTTCTGATCATTTTGGGCTCAAACGGATCTCATCACTGAGCTCAGAACACCCAAAAACCCCCCATTTCCATATAAAATTTGCCGAATTTTGACAAATTTGGGTTCTGGACATTTTTGTTTGGTTTTGCCTTTTTTTGCATGAATTTCAAGAAATTCGTTAGAAAAATCATTAAAAAAATAATTTTAGAGTAGTTTGGGCCAAAAAAAGACCTCACCGTTCAACTCTTTTTGTTCATTAAATGTATTATCTCAATGTGTTTGTATTGATTTTGCAGTATGTTGTAAATTTTATAGGTTCTTGTTGGTCGTTCTTTTTAGTGTACCTATCCCTCTCCGTTTTCAACATTATGGGGAAGTTTGTCCTGTTGTTTTAATACTTCCTTGGTTTGATTGATCAACTCTTTAGGCTTTGGTGTTTCATGCCATCTGTATCTTTGAGTTCAATTGTTTGTCTCTATTTGTCATTTGATTCGAGTAGTGTCATTTGAGGACACTTATGCAGATTATAATCTTCTCTACCTGATCATGTTCTATTTTAGTGGAAGTTCTTCAGATCAACAATTACTCTTCGACAGTGTTTGCAGCTATTTTATGCTTCAGTGGTGTTTTTCATTCTCTTCTTTTCATTCCTATCTTCTGGAACACTCTTGTTTTGAGGCTTCTCAATCCTTCACTTGAGCTTTCATCTTTTCTTGGAGAGGAGTTTTGTTCCCACAGGTTTTTCTCTTTTTTCTCCACTTTACAAAGATTTTATTGTACTTGGGTACCTCATCAGGCCTAGTTGTCGGGACCCATTGTTGCTTTCCTGCATTTTTTACATGTTTTTTTAGTCCTTAGTTATTTTTTAGCTACTACCTAAGTTCATCTTAAATGAGGGTGTTGGAGTTATCTTTTATTAGCTAATAATTATTTATTTAGTTATTAGTCTATTATACTCTATGCTTAAGCTAAACTTAGGAATCCTATAATTCTTTAGGGTTTTCTCCTTTAGGGTTTCAAGTATGCTCTTATAAGTTCTCTCTTTGCATTTTCATAACAACTGTAATTATTGAATTGCATTCTTGTTGCACAATCAATATGACTCCTCTTTTCTGGATCTTTAAATTCTAGCCTCCATAGCTTTTTTGCTTCTCTCTTTTTGTGACAGGTTTGCATGCAGGTGATCTTTGGGAGTTGTAGAGTTTATTTTTCCTCAACTCCAAAATGGTATCAGAGCTCTAGATCTGCATGCCCCTATTCTTTTCATGAGAGATTTTGGGCCTTGTTCTTCAGATCTGTGTATTCAAAGGTTTGTGCAGTTGTTTTTTTTTCCATTTCTGGAGGTAGCTAATTTTTTTGGTACATTTTGGTGCAAAAAGGACCTCACAAGTGGATTCTAAAGGTTGATTCCATGAATTTTGATATATAATTTGTCTATTTTCAGTGACAGGGGCATTTGGGGCATGATTTTTTATTGGCATGTTTTTCGAGACACGAAAATTCGTACGGTTGTACCTACAAATGCATTAGAAAATTTTCGTCAAATAATTTTTTTTAGAGATGGTGATCCTATTTGGGCCTTAGCACATGTGGCTCTGCCTGTAGGAAAAGGATCACAATGATGCTTGCCAAGTGCATAACCTCGACATACACCATCATTATAGGATATCTACGGGAGCCCAATAACAAGTGCCTGTGTGCTCATGTGTTGTAAGTATCTGTAATTGACATGGCCAAAACACTCATGCCAAAGTCTTCTCAATGAATCTATATGTGCTACAAGAGAAACACCTGAACCATTTGGACTCTCAAAGCCATCAAACCAGTATAACCAAGAACTAGGATCAACACTGCTAGTAGCCACAACCAAATCAGGATCATGGAGCTCTCTAATAACCACATCATGTGGTGAGAACTCAACTGTTTAACCAGAGCCAAAATGACAAATCTAATAAATAGAGAGGAGGTTCATTGAAATATCAAGAACCAAAAGAACATCCTGAAAACAACCACCTGTCAATGGAACAGAACCTGAACCTGAAACTGAAAGTTGTGCTGAGTCACCAACTGCAATTTGTAAAGTATTATTGTGAGCAAGTGAGGTAACAAGCTACGGTGAGTGTGTCATGTGGTTAGAAGCCCCAGAATCAATAATCCAAGTGGATGCAGAAGGAATAGCTCATGCAGAAAGAGCATGTCCTTTCCCAGTAGAAGAGGAAGATGGAGGCTGAAGAGTAGAAATATGATGTTACTACATGGCTTCCTCCAAAGCCTCTAATTGTTTCCCTGTTGTTCTAATGAGTTATCTTGTATTAGCTAATAATTATTTATTTATGTATTAGTCTATTATACTTTACGCTTAATCTAAACTTAGGTATTTAATAATATTGTAGGTATTTAATAATTATTCTAATTAAAACACATTATTCCTTTAGGGTTTCTTTAGAGTTGCACACCTTTAGGGTTGCTAATATCCTTTTATAAGGATTGTATTGTACTTGTTCATTAAATTGATTCCCTCTCTGAATGATAAGCAGGGATAACTTTAAGAAACCACCCCTCGGGCAATTGGGTAAAATCCTGGTGAATTAGACATTATTTTCGGGGAGAAATTTTCATATTGATGGCGAAACGTTTTTCAAAATAGGGAAAAAAATTATTTTGTATTGGTGATTTTTTTTATAGGGTACGAAAATGCCATAAATTTATGCCGAATAATACCTTATTCTATGGGGAAAATATATATTGTAGGAACAAATATATAATTGTATGGGCGAAAAATTTTACTCCGAAGGAAAAATTATTTAAATGTATTGGCGATTTTTATCCACAGCTTGAAAATTATTTAATTTGTTCTGACGAACATTTTGTTATTTATGAAAATATATATAATTTATTGGCGATTTCATGAATTCATTTCCATTAATAGACAAGGCACATCACATCACATTGAGTTCGGACTCTACACGATGTATCAATAAGCATGACCTCTTTGACACATGAAGGGTGACACATACCTAAAATCCATCAATGATTTTAAATCTTTCAATGATTATAGATCAATGGCTGAAGTTTTATTTCGGGCCAATTTTTTGAAGAGAACATAGCTCACCAGAAAATGCTCATAATGGAATTGGATTCAATAGACATGTATCAAATGTCACGATCGATAATTTCGGTCATTTAATAAATATCTATTCACTAACTACAATCCACTATGTCCCCACGACTTCCAATGTGGTACTTCCCAACTTGGTACTAGTTTATAGCTGTTTCCAATTTCACACACTAGTGCATTTATGGGAAAGATTTGCAGAGATACAAAAGATTTAAAAAAATTTAAAGCAATTAATATGGTTAGAGAAGTAATTATTACAATCAAGAGCTTCAACTATTTATATACGATCTCTGCTTCTTTCATCTTCAATTAGCCTTTGCCATTTGGTAGATAAATTGTCGGAGCTCATGGTATTTAAATTCTTCCTCTGGTTTAGGTTTATAGGCTCAGGTTGTTTAATTTGTTAATCTGATTTCTCAAGATGGACACTCTCATCTACTTGAGAAACATTTCTGCAGAGGACCAGAGGGCCTTTCTATGCTCCGTTAGAGACCCAACCCTCCAATTAGTCTGCAAGGAGGTTGGGTCGTTCACCAATGAGGCTGTGTGCATGGTGCTGGGTAGAGAGTTTCTGTAAAACAAAAATAGATACCATGTTAATATGGACATTACATCCTGGTTATTGGCATCTCTTCTGGACCTCAGAGGAGACAAGGTGGATATTTTGATGTTGTTGAGGAAGGTGTTTAAGGAAGACTTCTTTGGAGATGACATTACTGTTGTCATCCTTGTAGAAGTAAGAGTGGGGATCCCTTGGGCGAGTGAATTATCCAAGCTTCTCCTCCCTGACCAAATAGTGTCAATGGCTAGGCAACCGTTTCTTCTGAACCTGAATGTGGAGCAATTGATGCGTCACAGGAAATGGGCATAGATTAGCTAGGACTTTCTCCAAAAATGGTTTCTCCTAGATGACTTTCCAAACTACATGTGGCTTGAAGAATTCTCTTAGCTTATGCTGTTTGAAGAATTCTACATGGAAGGAGGGCCAGATTCTTAGGGTAAAGTTGTAAACCATCCACTACCTATGTCGTAGCCCCGACCCCCTAGTAGTTTGTTTTTTGCCTATATCCTCAAAACCTCACAAGCTTAGTGGCTCACTCATTTTGGCTTTAAATTTTTTGAGGGACTCAAGTCTCAGACGTAAAAATTGTAAATTTCGAAAGCATAAATATTAATGATCATTTTTCAAATTCCAATTTGTTTCGGTTTGCCTCTTAGATTCTTATGGATATAAAAATGCTTTCTATAATTCTATTTCATTTTTATTAATGATTTTTTTTCAAATGCTTTTTGTCTATGAGCTATGTTATTTCAATATTTTGTTAAACAATGGAAATAAATTTAATATTGTCATATTTTTTATGTAATGCTTCCTCCTCTATATTTAATATATAAAAAAAAAATCAGTTTGTTCCATTAATTATTTGTACATTGATTATGGTTGATTATAATTTTATAAATATATAAAAAAAAGAAGTTTATCTCGCGAAAAATAAGTGAATTAAAACTAAAAGTCCAACTTACTTGTTGTTGAAGTTTTGAACTAGTGCATGCGTGGGTTGGTACTGAGTACATGATATGATGTATAGTTAAAATTTTATCATAATGAAGAAATTTGAGACATTTATGAAGGGTAGATGGCCCATGGGATCACTTTCATGGAAGAGAACCAAGGGCAAGGATGTCCCAACTTCACACAAAATTGATCTGAAGTAGGATTTAGGAATGATAGCAAAAATGACATCTAAGCACTTAGTACCAGCCTTAATGGGAAGAGTAATAGAACCTATAGTAGGACAAGAGAAACCATATAAGATCTTAACCACTAAATCAAATTTATCATATCAATATGTTACTTCATGCAATTGTCAAGTATAAAGATATTCTTACATTATTACATTCACCATACATGTTGGATCAATCATCATGAGATCCCCTCGTGAGATATGTCTTTGATCTTTGCAGGTGATATATAGACTTATAGTGGGCCATCAGGTGTTTCAAATTTCAATAGTCTCACTAGGATCAAAGGTAATGCATATTGCATAGGTCCTTAGGAGGTGCAGGTTTATCAATAAGATTCACCATATTATTAGACTCAAGGCCAAGGTCATTAGAAGAAAATTCAAGATTCTAGACTCAATTAGAGAACAAGATTAGACTCAATTAGATCAATGGCTTAGGGTAGATTTTTCATAGAGACTATAAACTTTGTTGTAAATACAATCATATAATTTTTTTATAGTCTTTATTTGTTTATTAAATTAATTTGAACTAAATTAAATTAAAATTATATTAAATTAAAATTTATATTAAACTAAATTTATGTTGAACTTTTATATATATTTTTGGTCTTTATTTATTTATTAAATTAAAGTAAATTAAAATTTATATTACACTAAATTTATGTTGAACTTTTATTTATATTTTAAACTATTTTTTAAAATTATATATCGTAAACATATTTTTAAAGAATTTTGTTAAACTTTAAATTAATATTTTTAGATTTAATATTGAATGTTTTCTTTTTTATATTAAACTTTTACCTTTCAAATTGTATATCAAAATTTATATTTTTATTTAGTTATTTTTTTAATTCTAGAAACTAAGTTTCATGTTCTATACTATTTTTGAATTTCATATTTTTACAAATAATATTAACATTATATTTAATAGTTATCTCAAACTATTGCACATCTTTAAATGTCTCTTATTATGGGACCTAGACATCTAACAACATGTACCATCATCCATTGGATGAGCAAAGATCAACAACTTAGGGTGGATTTCGACCCGAATATGGGAAGTGAACACATTTGTGAGAACTTCATTCGGAATTGAACGTTTTAAATTTAATTAAATATAATTAAGTCTATAAATCTCTTTTTTGGGCGAAAGTTTAAAATGATTAAACAAACTTAAAAAACAGTCCCAAAAAGTGACTCGAGTGTGGTGACGTGCCTGAAAAATGGCAGAAGTCATGGGACCCACGACATCTGACAACAGGTACCATCGTCCATTGGATGAGCAAAGATCAATGGCTTAGGGTGGATTTCGGCCCAAATGTGGGAAGTGAACACATTTGTGAGAACTTCGCCCGGAATTGAACATTTTAAATTTAATTAAATATAATTAATTCTATAAAGCTCTTTTTCGGGCGGAAGTTTAAAATGATTAAATAGAATTAAAAAAAAGTTCTGAAAAGTGACTCGAGTGTGGTGACGTGCCCAAAAAATGGCAGAAGTCATGGGACCCATGACATCTGACAACATGTACCATCGTCCGTTGGATGAGCAAAGATCAATGACTTAGAGTGGATTTCGACCCGAATGTGGGAAGTGAACACATTTGTGAGAACTTCACCCAGAATTGAACGTTTTAAATTTAATGAAATATAATTAAGTCTATAAATCTCTTTTTTGGGTGGAAGTTTAAAATGATTAAACAGACTTAAAAACAGTCCCGAAAAGTGACTCGAGTGTGGTGACATGCCTGAAAAATGACAAAAGTCATGGAACCCACGACATCTGACAACAGGTACTATCGTCCATTGGATGAGCAAAGATCAACGACTTAGAGTGGATTTCAGCCCAAATGTGGAAAGTGAACACATTTGTGAGAAATTCACTCGGAATTGAACGTTTTAAATTTAATTAAATATAATTAAGTCTATAAAGCTCTTTTTGGGCGAAAGTCTAAAATGATTAAATAGACTTAAAAAAAAGTCCCGAAAAGTGACTCGAGTGTGGTGACATGCTTGAAAAATGGCAAAAGTCATGGGAGCCATGACATCTGACAACAGGTACTATTGTCCGCTGGATGAGCAAAGATCAACAGCTTAGGGTGGATTTCGGCCCAAATGTGGGAAGTGAACACATTTGTGAGAACTTCACCCGGAATTGAACATTTTACATTTAATGTCCTCAGAATTTAGACTGAAGTAATGAATGTTTTGTCCTTCGGTGGTGAATAAAAATTAATAATAATTAATAGAAATACAACATGATTCTAGATATTTTGCACTAAGTATTACTTTGTACTTTTTTAGAGTTTTCAAAAAAATTGACTCATAAATCATAATCGTATTTCATTTCATGGACAAACCAGCAAATTGAGGGAGATTCAGAAACAACTACTAGATTGAGGAATGCAAGTTGCAACAGAGATTGTCTGCGCCAATCTAGTGAAATAGAAATTTTGGGTAAAATCTAGAGCACATCCGACCTTTTTTAATTTTTTTAATCTCGTGGCCCAATTTGAGGGTTAGCATTTTCAGGTTTGTATCTAGCATTATTTTGAATTATTAACAATAACAATGATGGGGAAAACGGGAAGCAGTAGTTCAATAGGAAGCTAAGTGAAAAAACAAATGTACCTAACCGAACTGGTTAAAACACTAGGTTACACTAATGAATACCATGATATTTATGACCCTGCTATCCATGGTGAAAAGTGTATCATAGATATTAGATATGCATTGTCTAATAAGGCGAAAGATCCATCCAGGGCAAAATTTATTGTTTTCAACTCAATGTTAAAACTAAGAACAAATAAAATCGCATCGTGGGATGCTGGATTGGAAAGCATGGTGTTACCTGAAGTATTCTCTTGCCTTGATTTTGTCATTCTCTGTGCCAAAAATTATGATGAAGATAAAAAATAAATTGTCAATAAAAATACAAAAGAGGAAATTCTATCCATAAACGTGGGAGAATTTGCTCGTTTGTTGAACCTAGAGTTTGAAGCACAAAACTCAAACGTCCAAATTGACCTAGGAAAGCTAGCAGAGAATTATGAGAGTCTCGATCCAAGTCACAGAGATTCATTTATCAAAGCTCACATTTTTGTTCCATGGGTTGGGGATACTATTTCCTTGCTTTCATTTTGCCTGGGATTGGAAAATGATAGGGAAGTGGGTGCAAGCCTTCTTGAAATGATTTTTAATATCCATTGTGTAGGTCAACTAGTAAGATATAATTTTATTAAGAACATTGTTCAATCCATGAAAAAACAATTACTAATGATAAAAAAAGGTTCCTGTAAGACATTTAGGTTCTCATCCTACTTGTGCTATCTCCTTCTATCCAAGTATCATGCAATATTCGAGACTAATAATCTTCAAATTGTGAACTATAAGATTGATGAGAAGACTTGGAACAAAATAGAGTGTCCAATATATGAATGGACACCAAAGATAAGGATGCATGATAACAGAAAGAACTACAACCATTTTATAGACTTCTTTTTGGCACCAATGTATAATGAAATTACAAGCACTCCAATGCTTAGATTGCCTATGTCTTGTAGAAATTGCATTCAACTCGGAAGTCAAATACAATTGGCTGACTGGTTCTTCATGGAAGAATTCACTATGTTAAGGTTTTATGGATCAGTAGTAAAACCATATAGACTTCCAATACATGTGACAGAAAGGGTATTTGCATTGGAATATGTACGACAATTGGAGAGCACAAATAGGCACTTCCATGGTCAGAAAAAGAAGAGCATATTTCCTTCCTTGCCTTTCTCATGTGGAGGGTTCACATTTGAGAGAAATGCATTCAATGTGGCACATGATTTTTTGACAGTTTTTAGCTTTGGTGATGAGGGTCTCTAGCAGTATGATCCAATCGGTGTAGTTCAAGAAAGGCTTAAGAAAAATGGGAACTCTTTAGAATTATGTCAACATGAAAGTAAACCATTGCTAGAAAAGCTTAGAAACATGGACTCCTGGGATGAGGTAAAAAAAGAGATGGAGAAAATTATCATTGATAATAACATTTCAACAGTAGAAATGTCATCACAAATTATGGCATTGCACACATAGAGGACAACAGAGGAGGGCTGGGGCATCCAAAATAGGAGGTCCTACAATTTCTACCAAAAATATGCTAATCCATCTAACAAATCTATTCCCAAATCAATTCTGCAAGAATGTAAAGAGAGTTATTGGACTCAAACCAAAATAAATAATTTGTGGACTATGAGGAAGAATCTTGGTGAACCAAAGACCAGTGTAGAATTTGAGACCATCGACGAGGATGAAGAGTTTAGAAAATTGTGGAATATGGAGCATCCCACAACAACATATGATAGGAGTGAAGATGATGATGAGTATGAGATTGAGCCCACTCCAACAACTACTATAGTCCCTAAAATATTAGGTGGAGTCAATGAGTCCATGAAAGAAAAATATAGCAAAGGGGAAAACATTGTGGAAAAAATGGGTTGTGAAGGTGGTGGTCTAGGTCCCAAAGGAGAAGGAATATTTTGGTATCCACTTGAGGTACAACTTCCATCAGGTTCAAAATCAAAAGCTCCTATTAAACCAGTCATTGAACTTGATTCTTCAGATTCATCACAGAAAGGTACTACTCATTATCCTTAGGGTCCACCTACATTTGCTTCAGGTTCAAATCCACAACCACCACCACATCATGGTATTCCCATTGGTGGTGAATCAAGTGCCACTGCCACTGGTGGGGAATCTGAGGATAGTATTCCTATTATTGTTCAGTCAAGTGCCACTGTGATTGGTGGGGTCGACATGAGTACTACTACTGATACTAGTTGTCTTGGTGTTGGACAAGGGCTACAATAAAATATCTCTCGCAAGAGGCCACTAGTGGTAGATACTCAATCTCATACTATTCATAATCCTATATCAAGTGTCACTAACACTACAAATCAATCATTTGCATCTTCAGATCACACACCTCAAAAGATTATGAAAACTACACATGAAAGTGTTAGTGGGATAGGATCAGGAAAGGTTGTTGGTAATCTTAGTAATGCATTAGTTAAAACCATAGACATAAGTGGAACTAGAGCCTCTATTATTCCTATGTCACCTTTCAAATATTCAATTGCTTCAGCAAGCCCAAATTTTCAATTTCGTGATTACTATGAAAAAATTGAACACACAACAAATGCAAATAAAGAAAAAAAGAGAGCATTTCATAGGGTTGTCTTGACTGAAGTTTTAGACAAATAGCTTGCAAGGAACATGGTATTTCCAACATATTACCCACACAAAGATATGATGGAGTTCATGGTTGTTATGCCCCCAACTAAAGATAAAAATCCATGACATAGTCAGATAGATACTTCTGAATTTCATGTTAGCACCCTCCAAATGGATTTTTATAAAGTACATAATGTGGACAAAATTAGTGTGTCAAAAAGGACTAACGAAGTGGTCTACACTTCATTGCTAAAGGTGGAAAGAGAAAAAAATAAACTAGAGAAACAAATAGAAAAGTTATAGGCAGACCTGGCAAATGAAAAAATCAAAGAGGAAAGCAACAGATAAAAAGTGCAATGATTTACAGAAAAGGAAAAAAAATTTGGGCTCTGTAGTAGAAATTGCAGAGCAGGAGAAGATGGATGCAGAATTGAAGGACCTGAGAGAAAAAATGGCTAAAAGCAATAAAAAATTGATGAGGAAAGAGTCAGTTTTCAACAATTATATAAAAGTTATGAGTTTGATGCTGCCGAAATAAGAAAAAAATGGGACCTATTGGATCATGAGAAGGAAAAAGAAAAACATTTGCAAGAGGAAGTAGAGGAAGTAGAGGAAGACAGAAAAAAAATGTGCACAAATGAAAGAAGACCTCCACAATGCAAATGATAAAATTAAAACTTTGGAGGATAGATTGAAAGATAATATGAAAAATTAAATGAAGTATATACAAGAAAACATTTGGCGGCAAATAATGCAGAGGAGCGACAAGTTGTGTGAATGGTTTGAATTGAATGAAAGTCTGAGAGTAATTTATATGAAAATCAAATGGCACTTTGAGAAGAGCATACATGTTTATTCAAAAGAGGATATGGCAAAACAGATTCTGCAAGTAGTCTATAGTACCAGTGACAACTACTTGGCATCCAAGTGAATTAAGAGCCACATTGATGCCATAGTTAAGGCATCATCTATCATTCAAAAATTCCAGAAACTAAGGGAAACATCATAAGTTATGGATAAATGTGGCAAAAAGATATTGAAGCTACAAGAAAAGAAAACTAATTTGATTAAACTTGGTTTGCCTAAGACCGTTGACCCATCAAATAAATTCATTGGAAAAGAAGCTTACAAAAAAAGCATGGAGATAAAAATGAAGTTTGATTTAGACTTGCTTCCTAAGGACACAACTCCCCAAAGATTTATGGAATTCATCCAACCATTTACAACTCTAAATTTGGTATTGGGTGAAACAATGATGTCAAGTCACTCTTCTAAATATGGAATGTTGATGAAGTTGCAGTTGACTTTCCATAGTTTACAGAATACTGACCTTCCATCAGAAGAAGAGTGGAGCACCCTACAAAAACTAGCACAAAAATCTTAAGAATCATAGTATGTATTGCACAATTTTCTTCTTTTACTGTTAATTTTAAGGTTTTATGTTTTTTCTGTTTGGAATTTGGCATCGCTTGAAATAAATTTGTTTTATGAATAGGAAAAAACCAGCACTCGCTATTACTAAATTGCTAATCCAGCCTATGAATCTATGATGCACAATGAAAAACTTCAACTTGTAAATTTGTATTCTCAAATTCTCCCAAGCTTTAACATTTCTGCATTTCTCTATTTCTGATTACTAGGTTTTGGGCACTGCTATTATCTATATTTAATTTGTCATGGCGTGAATTAATATTTAATTTTAAACTCTGTTTTTTGAACAGGAGACATCAAACATGTAGCAATTTCTAAATTACTAATTCGGCCTGTGATGGCCATGTAAATCTATGCCAAGTTTGTGATTTTGATGTTGAGTCTTCACATGTTGCAATTCGACCTGAAGCTATTGTTTCTCCCTTGTTTCTATAAAAGGGAATTCAAGGTTATTTGCAAAGGGTTCTAAAACTTTGTATTGACTTTTGCATGGAGAATCACACAGATTGGTGTATTACTATTGAATGAATTGTATCATATGGCTATATTTTGAGAGAATTAATGAAAATCTAAGTTCTCAAACATCTCTAAATAAACAATAAACATCTCTCTATCAATAAACACATTATGGTCTTTTATTATGCTATTTTAAATCTGAAAATAGAAAGTTGAAAAATACAATTACAAATCAATATTAAATTCTAATTGCAAAATGTAATATGCTTTTGTAACATGAATGATGAGATATAGTAATAAGATTAATAAATACCAATCTCTTACAGTTTCCATTCATCCTCATCAAATTCAGAGCTTTCTTGATTCTTGTCTATGGTTTCTTCACTCTGAGTCTGCATACCTTTGTTGAACTGCATCTCAATGCTACCAGTAGGTCCAGTACATGAGTCAATAGTCCCACTGACACTTTGGTTTGAAGTGTTTCCTAAACCTCTTCTTTCACATTTGGACCTCCAGATTTGCAGTGCCCTATCGTAAGGAAAAGTGTGGACATCATACCTAGATGTATAGAGCCTCAAACAATTTTTCAAATTTTTGTCTAGTTTGTTTCTTAGCTTTGATTTTAGGAACACCAAAGCATTGAAAACTCTCTCCTCTTCCACCAAACCCAATATCATGGTAAGACATAAATCAGCAAACTTCAAATATTCTAGAATTGAATCACGCAACGCTGCATTCTTAGCTATATATTTGCAAAGCCTTGTTACCGATCCCTCTAAACGGGGGTTCTCCATTTTGCCATATTGTTCTCTCATAGTGTATGCAAAATGAGATGATTTCTCTCAAAGATGAGTTTCATCTAATATTCCATTTATAGTTACTCCATTCAATTCTCTGGATATGCAAAATTGTTTTATCAAAGTTAGTAGCTTACTTCGAAAATCAACTGCACTGTTGAGGCTCCAATATTGAGGAAACACACTAGACATGGCTTTGAGTAGGTTGTTAGGAGGGAATCTGCTTCTAATTTGTGAGGAAAGATCATACACAATTTTCTTCACAGAAGTAGTTACAGTCTCAACAATCTTGTCGAAATCTTCCCTTGTAACTCTTGCTAGTTTCTTCCTAGGGTGCTTTCCTAGTTCCTCGGGGTCGACCGTGGCATAGAAGTGCATTGGTATCTCAAATCCTCGTACATCGGCACATACCTCCCCATCTGCACTGATTTGTAAAAATTTATCAGGATTGTTCAAATTTATGAGTGTCTGCCACTTAACAAACTTTTCATCAGATAGTGTTGGTTGATTTCGATAGAGATTATCGAGGGTCATTCATGTCATCTTATGTAGTGTAGCATATTTTTCAATATATAGAGCTCTTTTTTGGGCAGCTGTCATAATATTCCTCATTTCCTCTTGCATGGGCATAAGAGCTACTAAAGTTAAGAGTGTCTCTAGATTACTTAACCTTCGAAGAAGGTCAGGAAATCTTGGTTGATCTGATTCGTCATGAGTTATGTGAAATAGTCCAATCAAGGATGGATATTCTAAAAAAACTCGATGCGTTGGACCATCCATGAGATCCATCTGGTATCATTATCCTTGAGAAGCTTGTTCTCATCAGTTATTCCATTAGCAAAGAGTTGAAATTCCATAAATCGCTTGGGACTTCGATAGAAGTGTGAGTAGAGCTCTCTGATTAAAATTTCAATTTTTTTTACCAAAGCAAACTTGTTCACAATTTAGATTCATTCTATGAGCCATGTAGTGAATTGCAATAATGTATGGTGCAAATTAAGTTTCAATCTTTGTACAAAGACCGTTCCTATGACCTTGCATTACTGAAGCTCCATCTTCTCCAACACAAACCATTTTTTGGCAACCGTCATGCCATCCATACCTCCATATTCAATTAAACTTCTCTTTACTAGTTGAAATAAATTTTCCGTTGTCGCACTCTCCTTCATTTTAGCAATAGATAGTAGATGAGGTTGGTGGCTATGATTCTCTACAGTATAAATATGCATGCATACCCATGAGTTTTGTCTACTGTTGTAACTTCGTGTAAAAAAAATGCAATAAAGTTTGACTCTCTTATTTTTTCCTTTACATCTTCTTTTTCAACCTCAGCAAGACAACTTGCCCATTCCCATCCACTGTTTACTGACCACTTTCTATTAGGATAGTTAGGAACTTTCAAAAAGTGTAATAAACCACTAATTGATGGGAAATCTATCATAGCATGCCCTTTGCTCAAAATATAAAAAACAACATTTAACTGAACAAATTTTCCCAGTTGTTCTATTTGCATTGCTCTTCCAAAACCAGCTTCAATAGAACCTTTAACGTCATCAAGCTTCGTTTGTATTTTCTCATGAAAATAATACTCTTCGACATTCCTCACATGCTTACATTCCTCCTTTGTTTTCCATCTTATCACTGATTTTTCAACTCTGTCTATCATTTGTTTTTCATAAAATTTACCCATATGCTTTTCTATGGTGTCAAATTTTAGCTGCAACCTAATTTCCTTGTTATGTTGCCAAGTGCAAATCTTACACCTGCATTCTATTGGAGGCTTTCCTTCAATTGGATTCTCCACTGGTTCAATGAATGGATACTTTGATGCCCAATTAATTTGAAAATTCCTCACTGACATATCCCACTCCCGATCCTTTTTCTATTGTGGTTCATCCTTTTTTGATATGGCTTTTCTTTTCCCCTTCTGTGCATTATCATCAATGGCATTATCACCCATGTCGATTATATCATTGTGGCTAACTTGGGCATCTACCAGATAATCTTCTTCAAGATCATCCTGATTTGAGATATCAGGTTCATTGTCATCTTCAACATGCGGTGTAGGTTGCGAATTTTGTACTTGTACTTGTGATGATGTACCTTCCTAATTTTTACCACAATCTTTTCCAAAGCCAAAGTATGAAGACAACATTCTACTTTTTGTTGGCCTCTCATGGCCTTCCCCACATTCAGGTTTCCTACCATTCTTCCTGTTTGACATCTCCAATGAAATAAAGGCTGCCAAAAAAATATCAATTTGTTGAAGAAGCAATAATAGACTATAAATTATAATATATGTTTCATTGGCCCTACGACCTACAATCTAGATGTCTGAGGTCTGAATGTCCTAGCTGACCACTTGGCACTGACGGGTCACCATTGAATAAAAATGAACTCAGTAGTGCAAACAAATATAGATAAACTCAAAATAACATTATAACACTTCAAAAATATGATCGCTCACCTTTAGGTCACTAGCAATCGCCAATGCAGTCAACAACAATGTTTTTTTTAGTTTGAAACTTCGCTATTGATCAAAATTCAAAGCCTAGAACCCACCAAATTGTGTAGAGCAAGATTTGATATTTGCATGAATTTATACCAATCCTTATATGGCGAATTCCACAAGAATTTTATATGGTATACAAATATTTGGTGAATCTCACGTAACTATAACACAACTTATGTAATTTTTGAGGCGATTATGGGTCGTCCAAATAATTGGCGAATACAATATAGTTGGCAAAAGTTGGGGTGAATGGAGACACACATTGGCAAAATGTCGGGCGAATTGGGTCCTCCTAGCTAACAAATTTTCACATGCCTATAGGAAAATTATGATTGTTTATTAAGGCAACCTCAGAGAGTGTCCACCGTATATTGTATTGGCGAAATCCTCTCATAGAAACATTTAATTACATAAAACATATGGCGATCGGGTCGTGAATTTGATGAAAATTGATAATTTTCTGGCGACATGGCCACCCCTAGTCGGTACAAAATATTTGCCATTTCCCAAGTCGCTGACGTGAAAAATTTGCCATTGGTGAATATTCACCACTAAAGTAATCTCTGCTTCAGAGCCATTATTCTGTTTTTGCATTCAATATTCTCTTGTGACAGGTATTCTACTAATAAGTGTTCTTGGAATCTCTAAAGTTGTTTTTTCTCAACTTCTTCATGGTAACAAAGCCTACATCTGGTGCTTCTTGTTCCTAATTTTTTAGAAGATTTTTTGAAGGGTTTCAAGTTTTTTCAGAGATTTTTTTATTGGATGTGGGGTAATTTTTTTTCTGATCATTTTGGGCTCAAACGAACCTCACTGCTGAGCTTAGAATGCCCCCAAACCCCCCATTTCTATATAAAATTTGTCAAATTTTGACAAATTTGGGTTCTGGACATTTTTTTGGCATAGATTTCGAGAAATTCATCAAAAAATCATTAATTTTTTAAGAGCAATCTGAGCCAAAAATGACCTCACCATTGGCTTTCGAAGGGCATTTCCAATCATTTTGATATATAATTCGACTTATTTTGGTGACAAGGGCATCTGTGCCATGATTTTTTCATTGGAACGCTTTACGAGGCACACAAATCCATAGGGTTGTACCTGCAAATGCATTAGAAATTTTTTGTCAAAAAAAAAAATAAAAATTTTGTTTTAACCCCTTTTATGCCCTAAAAGAGGGGTTTTTTTTCTTTTGGCCATAACTTGGTCATACGGAGGCACTTTTTCAAAAACTTTTATATCGTCGGAAAACTCATTTCGAGCTCTCTTCAAATCTGGAGGTTTGATCTTCTGATTTTTCTTTTTTGATGGTGTTTTTGGTTGTCAAATCCTGAGGTTCTTTTTTGTACTCCAAGAGATATAATCTAAGCATCCGAACTTCATTTTTCGAAAACTTTATATCGTTGGAAAGCTTGTTTTGTGTACTTTCCATTCATATGAGTTTTCTTTCTAGATTCTGCTCCAGGTACATTTTATTCAGTTTTTTGTTTTTCAGCACTCTGGTGAATATCTTGGATGTTTCAAGTCCTAGAATCTCTTTCTTTGAGTAGGATGTCTCATTTTTTGTTGTTTTTTTTGCATTTCAAGCCTTATGTCTCTTTTGATCATTGTAGACTGTTCTTTTGTAAGCATTTTTTGTATGCAAACACACTGAGATAAAGTGTCACTATGCATTGTATACTTAAGATCTTGCACATCTTGTGTCTTATTGTACATGCACTACATTATAGAGTGTCATGGGGGGTCGATGTTTGCCTTTGTTTTCCATCTACCTTTGTCACGTGAGTGTTCATTCCACGATATTAGCCTCATGATGTGTGTCAAGTGAGTGTTCCTTCCATGACACTGTACTTTCTCTGCACCTTCGATGTTCCTGGTTCTTCATCATGTAGTTCTTGTTGGTTGTCCTTTTCAGTGTACCTGTCCCTCACGCTTGTCCACATTATGGGGGGTTTCTACTATTGTTTTAATGCTTCCTTGGTTAGTTGGACCAACTCTTCAGACTCATCTGTATCTTCGAGTTCAGTTGTTTGCCTTTGTTTGCCATCTGACTCGAGTAGTGTTATTTGAGGGCACTCATGCAAATTACAGTATTCTCTACCTAATCATTTTCTATTTCAATGGAGGTTTTTTAGATCGATGGTTATATTCGATAGTGTTTGCAGGTTCTTCATGCTTCAGTGATTCTTTTTCTCTTCTCTTGTTCCTATCTTTTTGGAACATTCTTGTTTGGAGGTTTCTTCAATCCTTCACTTGCTTTTTCCATCTCTTTTTTGAGTAGAGTTTTGTATTGCCCCACCAGGAAACCCCGAAGGGTTTAAGTTAAAACACTCAAATAGAGTGTAAATATATATATATATTTTATAATATTAAGAGTGTTCATAATATGACACATCATTAAGATACATTGAAGTTATCTAACGCTTAGATAACACAACGGAAGACTAAACGAACCTAAGGAGTTTCCCAATGCTATTACATAACCTTTCACCTAACTCAACTCATGATAATTGATCCATTTAAGCTGGATATCTTAATTACAAGTTAATACTTAAGACGTATATATATTATGTTTGATGAATTGACATCTTAGAATTTTAGGAAGCGTTCATCTATTTTGATTTGAGAGGAGGCTAACATGTGGATATTTACTCAATGCAATTTAAAACATAATTAGCTTAAGAATTCACCCATTAAGGTTTAAGTAGGGTTAACTTGATGAGTCCATCCATTTTAGATACAATGCGACTAATATAATGAAGTTCATTCATTTAGGTTTAAAAGTAACCAACCATAACTGAGATCATCCTTTATAGTTAAAAGTGAGGCTAATGAGATGAAATTCATTCATTAAGAATTAAGTTGTAAATAATAAAACGAGGTTCCTTCATTTGTTTTTAATCATAACCAACTAATAAGTCGTAGTTCATTTATAGAGGATAAAATGTAAATAGCCAAAGAGTTCTTTCATTGAAGTTAAAATAATACTAAGAGATGGAGCTCCATTCATTAAGGTGAAAATGTACTAGAGCCACATGAGTTCATCCCTTTAATTAAAATATAGTTAGCAAGATGATGTTCATTCTTTCACGATTAAAAATATAAGTACATAGTGACGATCATCCATTAGGATTAAAATATAACTAACTTAATGAGTTCACTCTTTTTAGTTTAAAATAAAGTAATATAAAGAAATACATTTGCTATGGTTAAGATATAAACAACTAAATGAGTTCTCCCATTTTAGTTCAATTATAGCTATCATGAAGAAGTTCATTTATTAAGGTTATAATGAGGGTAACCAATTTGAGTTCATCCAATCATAAAACTAATCTAGTGAGGATTATTTGTGTTAGAATAAAACGAAACCAATTAAATAAATTCATCCAATATAGTGAAATATAGCTAACATGACGATGTTCATTTATTAAGATTAAAAGGTATATACCCAAATGAGGTTCTTCCATTAGAATTCAATCTAGAAAATGTGACAGTTACCCAATATTTGTTGTCCATTCATTACATTCCAATTACAAGCTTTATAACAAATTAATCCAATATTTGTAACCTAGCGAGTTTCTTTCCATGCTTACATCTTTTCATTTACATTAACAAAATACTTTCCATAATCATGTTTACAATCTTTTATGACCCTAATTACTACATTTAACAAGAGGACTTTATTTATGCACTTGAGATTAGCTTCATTAAAATCCCACTATACACTTACAAAATGCAACCATAAATGATAACTTAAAGCATGAAATAAAAGAGACAAAGGCATCGCATAACATGGATATGATCTCGTTCACCCCTAGAGGGCTACATCTCCAGGTCTACTCAACTGCAAGACCCCTCTGACATTTAATATAGTTAGGATTACATAAGTTTCATGTCTTTTACATCATTTCCATATAGGTGAACACAACCACTATACAACAACCACCTCGGTCGATAATTACATAATGATTCCTTTTGAAGCGGATCCTACTGAATACATCACAAACAAATACAAACTTAACCGACTAAGACCAGACACAAGCAACCGGACGACAGGGACCCAACCAACCTATCAAGGGCGTGCTAATATTATAGACATAGCAATAACAAAAATATTAAACCATGCACAAGCATTAACAGGTAAATGCAGTCTTTTCTCATGTTGATTTAAGCATCTAAACAAGTTATTTAATCCTTAGATATGCATCAATGGCAAGTTGGTTTTACAACAATACTCTAGCCCCTTTTCTAACAACACAAACATTACCCTTTACTATAAAGAACAAACTACATTAAAGTAAATAAGGAAATGGGAAAATCATATCCCAGCTAATTTAAGATTCCCTTGCATACATTCTAAAAATAAATACTTTTATACCATTCGATTTATTCATTAGCACCTATATATGAGTCTCAGCATTCACTAGCTTAAATAAATAAATGAATAATAAAAAAAATACAACCTTCAACAATTGTTAAATCAATGGAAATCATTACTTTATTGAATCCAATGATCAATATATAATTAATAATATATATATTTGAATCCAATGATTAATATATAATTAATAATATATGCTAATTAGATATTATCTATATTAGCATATATTTTAATATATATATTTATCCTTTTTTTTTTTTTAGTATTTCCTTGCTAGAAATATAAATCTCAACTCAACTTTAATAATAATAAATATATTACTTATAATATATTATCATTATTATATAACCCCTTTTTTTTAAAAAAAACATACAAAGAAAGCACCATATTTAAATTTTAAATATATATAAAATAAAAATAAAAAACTAACAAAAAGAGGGCGGCCCAAAACCCTAGGCGACGAAACCCTAGGGCGGTCGTGCCCTAACCGAAGAGACTACAGCCTCCATGGAGGATACAGGCCCCTCGGCCTCCACCTATAGTGGGGTCGGGTTACTGCGGCCGCCGTGGGGTCGCAGGCCCTTCAGCCCCCACATAGTGGAGTCGGGGGTTGCTGCGGCCTCCACGGGAGTCGCAGTCCCCTCCGGCCCCCCACTGTTCGGGAGGAGCTGCAGTAGCGCCATGGGGAGGGGTGGGTTGAGCTTCGGCTCCCCCCCCCGGAACCCCCAATATAAATTTCTTTTTTTTTCCTCTTTTTTTTGAGTAGTTTTTTTTTTTTTTTTTAAATTCGATTTACAGTATGGAAAAAAAAAAAAAAAACTTTAGAATGAAGGTATAGAAAAGCCAAGAAAATGAAATCCCTCATTTCTTTATTTTTTTATCATAGTCACATATTTTTCCAGAATGTTAAAATAAACTATCATTTGGGAAGTTATTTTCTCAACAAGTTTAAAACTCCAAATCCATTAAGAAAATTTTGATCCAAGAACAACCCATATTTTCAAAACTAAATCCTACGTTTAAACAACAATCATGGGGGTTTTGTAGCAAGAAGTCTTCAAGAACAAATTTCAGAGATATACCCAAAATTCTAAAAGGAAACAAGAGGTGCATTCGAATCCTACCTTTATTGCATTTCCGGGCAAGATTTCGAAGACAAGCTCAAACCACCATCCCAAGAAAGCTCCATTCTCCTTCCAAAATTTTCTCCATCCCCATCTTTTTTCTTTTTTTTTTTCAAAAATTCAACAACCACCCCCAAAAATATTTTTCAACTTAGGTTAAATGGAAACCCCATTTTGACCTAATTTCTAATTTCAAAATTTAAGCCCTTTTAAAATAAATAAGAAATGATAATTCTTTTCAACTATTAAATTAATTTAACTTGATTTTCTAATTAATATACTTCTCTCTTATTTAATCTTAGTTTTAATTTCTCAATATTAATTAAGCCAACATTTATATTTCGAACTATAGACAAGGGTAAGGTATTTAAATTAAATTAATTTTCAAAATCAACCTTTTACACTATATCAAACTTTACAAATTAAAAATGATTTTCTTTAAATAATAAAATTTACCCTTTCATTTCCAAAATGCAAAAGTGGTTAAATTATTTCTATTTCCAAATGACTTTAATCTTCCTTTTTAAAAACACATAAACTAATTAAATTCGTTATTTAAAATTAACTATTAAACTAAACTCGCTACAAACATAAATAAAGCGATCTCTTAAACTAATGATTAATCATATAAAAGAAACCTATCTATTTTAATTTCTCAATTACTAATGCATAAATCAACACATTAAATTGAATTAAAATACCTAGGATAAAATACTCCATTCCCCACACGCAAGGCAAGCAAACCAAGAAAGTCCACCAATCACACGACACGCAAACCAAATGACAAAGGAACCCTACGAACCACACGCGACGCTCACATGATCATGACTAAGGCAAGACGAGAGTTTTATGACCACCTAATCCAAATCCTAAGGATGAAGGAGGTATACTCAACCCTGCGAATCCCAATGGAGATGAACCTCACACCTAGGTGGTATAGTACCTACAATCTCCTTCAACCATGAGTCACGCAAGCATACATATATATACATATTCTATGAAGGCATTAGCTCAAGATTTATAACAAGAATTAGGAAACAATTACATTTACACAAGAATCGATGCAAAAGAACAATAACAGGTATGCACAATTATTTATATTATCTAATCTACGACATTGCATCATGGTAAATCAACCATTCAAGAATGCCACATAGGAAGTCAACCAAGGTCAAACGGATTTTACAAGGCCAACTAGGGTAGGAGCATTACAAGTTTTTTTCCCACATGGTTTTCTCTATTTCTCCAATTGATAAATATTTGGTTGTGATTGGGTACCTCATTAGACTTTGTTGTCAGGACACAAATTTTTTGCCTTCTCATGTAGTTGCACTTTTTTTACTTCATGCATTTAGTTTTTCAGGTACTCCCTAAGTTCATCTTAAGGGGTGTGTTAGAGTTATCTTGTATTAGCTAATAATTATTTATTTAATTATTAGTCTAATATACTCTATGTTTAAGCTAAACTTAGGCATTTAATAATATTGTAAGTATTTAATAATTATTTTAATTATTAAATACACATTATCCCTTTAGGGTTGCACACCTTTAGGGTTGCTAATATCCTTTTATTAGGATTGTATTGTACTTGTTCATTAAATTGATTCCCTCTCTGAATGATAATCTTCTTCTTCATAGCCATTATTATGTTTTTGCCTCCAATCTTCTCTTTGTGACAAGTATTTTGCTAATAGGTGTTCTTGGGATCTCTGAAGTTGTATTTTCTCAACTTCTTCATGGTATTAGAGCCTACATCTGCTGCTACTTGTTCCTGATTTTTCAGAAGATTTTTCGAACAAGGGTTTTAAGTTTTTCCAAATCTTTTTTATTGGATCTGGGGTAGCTATTTTTTTCTGATCATTTTTGGCTTAAACAGACCTCACCATTGAGCTCAGAATGCCCAAAAACCCCCCATTTCCATATAAAATTTGTCGAATTTCGACAAATTTGAGTTCTGGACATTTGTTTTTGTCACGGATTTCGAGAAATTCATAAAAAAAATAATTAATTTTTTTAGAGTAGTTTGGGCCAAAAAAGATCTCACCGTTGGCTTTCGAAGGGCATTTCTAGTCATTTTGCTATATAATTCAACCTATTTCAGTGACAAGGGCATCTGTGCCATGATTTTTTCATTGGCATGCTTTACGAGACATAAAAATCTGTACGGCTGTACCTACAAATGCGTCAAAAAAATTTCATCAAAATAAATAAATAATAATAATAATATTTTTTTTAACACTTTTTATACCCTTAAAGAGGGGTTTTTTCTTTTGGCCGTAACTTGGTCATACGGAGGCACTTTTTCAAAAACATTATATCGTCAGAAATCTCTTTTCGAGCTCTCTTCAAATATGAAGGTTTGATCTTCTGATTTTTCTTTTTTGATGGTAGTTTTGGCTGTCAAAACCAGAGGTTTGTTTTTGCACTCTGGGAGATATAACTTGAGCATCTGAACTCCATTTTTTGAAAACTTTATATCATTGGAAAGCTTGTTCTATGTACTTTCTAGTCATATGAGTTTTCTTTCTAGATTCTTCTCTAGGAACATTTTATTCATTTTTTTGTTTTTCAGTACTCTGGTGAATATCTTGGATGTTTCAGGTCCTGCAATCTCTTTCTTTGAGTAGGATGTCTCATTTTTGGCTGCTCTTTTTGTATTTCAAGCCTTATGTCTCTTCTGATCATTGTAGACTGTTCTTTTGTAAGCATTTTCTTTATGCAAACGCACTGAGATAAAGTGCCACTATGCATTGTATACTTGGGATATTGCACATCTTGTGTCTTATTGTACATGCACTACATTATAAAGTTCCATGGGGGGTTGATGTTTGCCTTTGTTTTCCATCTACCTTTGTCACGTAAGTGTTCCTTCCATGACATTAGCCTTGTGATGTGTCTCAAGTGAGTGTTCCTTCCACAATACTATATACTTTCTCTACACCTTCGATGTTCCTGGTTCTTCGTCATGCAGTTCTTGTTGGCCATCATTTTCAATGTACATGTCCCTCATCCTTGTCTGCATTATGGGGGGTTTCTACTATTGTTCTAATGCTTCCTTGGTTCATTGGATCAGCTCTTCAGACTTTGGTGTTTTATGCCATCTGTATCTTCAAGTTCAATTGTTTGCCTTTGTTTGCCATCTTATTCGAGTAGTGTTATTTGAGGGCACTCATGTAGATTACAATATTCTCTATTTGATCATCTTCTATTTCAGTGGAGGTTCTTCAGATCGACGGTTATTCTTCGATAGTGTTTGCAGGTTCTTCATGCTTCAATGAGTCTACTGCTCTTCTCTTGTTTCTATCTTTTTGGAACACTCTTGTTTGGAGGCTTCTTGAGTCCTTCACTTGCTTTTTCCATCTATTTTTGTAGTAGAGCTTTTTTCCCATGTGGTTTTCTCTATTTCTCCGATTGATAGAGATTTGGTTGTGATTGGGTACCTCATCAAGCTTTGTTGCTGGGACCCAAATTTTTTGCCTTCTCATATAGTTGCATTTTTTTTGCTTCATGCATTTAGTTTTTTAGCCACTCCCTTAGTTCATCTTAAGGGCGGGTGTTAGAGTTATCTTGTACTAGCTAATAATTATTTATTTAATTATTAGTCTATTATACTCTATGCTTAAGCTAAACTTAGCCATTTAATAATATTGTAGGTATTTATTATTAAATACATAGTATCCCTTTAGGGTTTCTTTAGGGTTGCACACCTTTAGGGTTGCTAATATCCTTTCATAAGGATTGTATTGTGCTTGTTCATTAAATTGATTCCCTCTCTGAATGATAATCTTCTTCTTCAGAGCCATTATTCTATTTTTGCCTCCAATCTTCTCTTGTGACAGGCATTTTGCTAACAAGTGTTCTTGGGATCTCTGAAGTTGTATTTTCTCAACTTCTTCACTTTTGTTAATGTTAAGGTTTCCTGTAGCCATTCAGTTGTTATGTTTTCGCTTATTTATTTTAAATAGATTTAGTTGCTATAGTAATGCAAAATGACTATAACTAGAACTTAGTGCATATACAATGCATACCCATTTCAAGTAATACGTCTCTAGGTTGACAAGTAAATGAACTTCAGTGATGGAGATAATAGCTACTCAAAATGAATGACCAATCCTTGGGTTGAGATTTTAGCTCTAGTTATTGTTCCTATTGGTAAGGAAAACATATGATGTCGTTCGAGCTTGTAATCCCATGTGGCATAATCTGTGATGAAAAGTTTAAAATAAGACAAGCATCAATTAAAAGAAAGAAGAGTTTCAAAACCCTAAATAAAATCGGGGAGAAAAATGCATACCCGATAGGAATTCGATACTGTATTCCCCTCTCCTGATTTCAAGAAAACAAAATGGGTTGAATGAGGATAAAAAGCTATAAAACCAGAGGAAAGGACTCCTATTTGAAATTATCATAAGAATATTTAATAACTCAAAGTGCAATAAATATGTGCAAATCAGGTTTGTAAACCCGATTTGTACATATGAGATATAAATCAGATTTACAAACCCGATTTGCACATATGAGGTATAAATAAGGTTTACAAACCCGATTTACACTACTATGCTTCTTAGTCTTCTCTACATAATTTTGTAACTTTTATCTATCAAATCTATACCCGCACACACAAAAAACATGAAAAATTATTGTATTGTATATGCGCTTGCTTAAGCCAAACCATGTGTTACTATTCGTCCTTCACTACAATAGTGTTGAATGAAAGAGAGCCTACCCTTGGTAGGGTAAGGGTTGTAAACCTTAAAGAAAATACTTGAAATGATAAATGATACCTTTGACTTGAAACCCTTTCCTTGATGTCTCATACCTAGCTTGATGGTGCTTGATGGATGTTAATGCATGCTTTCATCATGGAGCAATAGATAAAAATTGATCATGATTGTTGAACTTGAATGTTTGAATCCTTGTTTACAAAATTCTCCTCAATTTCCTTAAAGATGCTTGATCTAATGCTCAATAGAGTTGACACTTGGATTGATAATGGATGGATGTTGAAATGAGAGAGAGAATTGTATTTATATACGACTTACATATTTTTGGGTTTAATTTTTGGTTAAGGTTGACATTGGGGAGCACTTTCCTAGTAGAAAAGATAATCATTATGATTTTAGTTTTTGAGCCAAAATGCTTGGACAAGGAAGCTAGATGCCCTAGTCTAAGAGGACAAGGGCACTAGATTCCCTAGTCCTACCATTCTAGACCAGATGAAAGGTCTCTAAGTAGGGGATTGCATTAAGCTTCCAAAAATTATCTCAAAATTAAGAATAATTATCTACATAAATGATCCAGGAGCATTGTCGGTTCATAGCAATCTTGCATCACCGGATCCTATGGAGTTGGATTGTAATTGAAGACTTGATCATCTTTCTTGTTTCCTGACCACATCACATTTGGATCATTTTCCGACAAGATATCGCTATCAGTTTCCATGACAGTTTCCTGTTACTGATTGATAGTTCTTTGTTACCAGTTGCCTGGACCTATTTTGGTGATCTACTAGAACCCATTCTGAAGCTTGCAAAGCTTTGGTCATTGATTCCAATGTTTCTTGGTGCATGGTCGACCTTTTCCCAGGATCTATGTTTCATCCTTTAGATTTTTTGGAGGAATCTCTTGGCGGAGGCCGACCTTGTTTATTTTGCACGTTAGGGCTTGTTCTTCAGATTTTGATCCCTTTTGGGATGATTGGATCCTTTGGATCGATATTTATAATTGTAATTACATATTATAATGTAATCGATCATAGAATCAAGTAGCTAGACTATGCATAGAAGATAGATCTCACGATTCAAGGTCTTAGTTGTGACCTATTATGTATGTTCTACTAGGCCTATGAGTTGGTATGTTGTAACTTGATTGTTACCAATTGGATGTAATCAGTTTCATGCAATAAAACAATCTGTTATGCATTACCTCCATCATATCTTTGTGTTTTCATTGTGTTTACTCTTGCTGACCGGTCCAGATTGATCTCTTTGAGGTCCCTCCTCACCGGTGACTACTTCAAGTGGTATCAGAGAGAAGTTTCATTCCGGAGGTTGCGTGTCCTGAAATTTTTTAAAGGGTGGCAGATCGGGGATTCGATCTGCAGCTCTAGAGGACTAGTGTGAACGATGGCATGAAGAGGATCTAGGAATGGTGGAGCGGGTGGGAATGCAAACCCTCTTGTGATAGAGATGTTGCGAGGAATAGCAACTCGGTTAGAAGCCGTGGAGATAGCCTAGAGAAGAGGCTGACATGTTGAAGATGTAAGTGAAGATGAAGGATGAGAAGCCCCAACATGAGGTAGAAGAAAAGTTAAACAAAAGACATGAGAATAGACAGAGAGGTAGAGGTGGAAGGTTTACCAGAGGAATATTTCAAGGAGGAAGAGGAACTAATAAAGATCAAAGAAAGGACAAGGAAGTGAGCAAAGAAGGTAATTGATACTAGAAGGATGATATAAATTTCTACTAGAGGAGAGAACTAGATGGTTACTAGAATGAGAACATTGGAAGACAAGACAAGAGGTCATTCAGAGGAACCTCCTCTAAGTGTGGAGGAGAAGGACATCGTGCATTTGAGTGTAAGAAGACATAAACTACCAGAAGAGTGGCGGTGATGGAAGAAAACCCCACCGGATCAAACAATAAACTGGAAGATGGAGAACTATTGGTGATAAGGAGAGATTTGTGTCATACTAAAGGCGATGAAGACCCCTTGCAGAGGAAGAATCTGTTCAAGACTAGATATAAGGTATCCAATAAGTGTTGTAAAGTTGTTATTGATAGCGGTAGTTTAGATAATCTTGTTTTAGAAGAAATGGTGAATAAGTTAAAATTGGAAAGATTGAAACTATTGGCAGTGGGCCAGCATCCCTCACAGACATTCGTGACATGGTTTAATAGCCTCTTGTGGATTCTATAAGACTAGTGGTTGTATCGGGCATTGATAGGTTGATCTTTTGGCGCAACGACAACCCTATCTTGTAATAAGTGGTATCAGAGCTTGGTCACAAGTTCAAATCACGTAGGCCGTGGTGAGTGACACTGGGAGGGGGATTGTTGGCAGTGGGCCAACATCCCTTGCGGAGATTCGTGACATGGTTTAATAGCCTCCTATGGATTCTATAAGACTAGTGGTTGTATCGGGCATTGACAGGTCAATGTTTTGGTGCAACAACAACCCTAGCTTGTAACAGAAACACCCTAAGCCTTATCAGATAGCATGGACTCAGGATGAACATAAGTTGTTAGTAAGTGAACAATGTTTGGTGAAATTGAAAATTGAGAATTATCATGATGAAGTCTTCTATGATATTATGCCAATGGATATTTGTCATCTTTTGTTGTGTAGACCTTGGTAGTTTGATAGACAGGTAGTACACGATGGGAGGAAGAATACATACACTATTATGGCCAATAAGATAAAGCAAACCTTGTTACCCTTGGAGGACCCTTTGAAGAATGAAGTCCGTACGAATGCTATAATCTTTTTAGTAGATGGAAGGAAACTACTGGATGGACTCAGATATGAGAATGTGTGCTTTTCCTTAATTCCTAAGAAGACTAAGAGACCTAAACCAGAAGGAGAACACCCAGAAGAGATAAAATATTTACTGATAGAATATGAGGATATTGTTGTCATGTTTGGCATAACTGATACAAATGGAGAATGATGACTAAACCAGTACAAGACTGTTTGAGATGACATTGTGATGAAGAAATTGAGATTGCATGGTAAATGACTTTGATCAGTTATTTATGTTGTCATTGATAGAAACTAATGTTTATTCATGTCTACTGATGTTTACTTATGTTGTATTGTGTCATCTAAATCTTTTGGTCTACCAGAGAGGGCTTACTAGTAAAGAATCAAGAAACTGAGAATTAGGACCTTAACCGGTAAACAAGGAAATATTTTGATTGTATCTGGTGATTGGTGATGATTGAGGCCTTGTAGTTTTGAATGTAAGTTTCTATCATTGTAACATGTAACTGACCAAAACTGTATCATGTTGTGACAACCAAAAGTTATGTTTATAATTTCTATTGAGTTTTTGCCAAGGTTTAAGAAGGGTTTAAGGATCAGTAAAGAATGCTCTTGACCGGTAATGATTTTTGGTTTGGCGGTGATCTACATCAAGTTCACATATTGATGATAAAATTACACAAACTGTGTGATGTGTTTGAAATATGTTTTGGCGCATTTGGAGAGAGAATTTCTTGGGAATGTGCAAAGTGCTTAGCGGAATGAGCTAAGGGTTTGACTTTGTACCATATCGACTTGTTGTGATGATTTATGATCATTCAACGACTGATATTGATTTTTAATTGATTGTAATAATCCATATGATCTATAATGAGTTGTAAAGATATGTGATGATCTATGTATTAAGTCTTAGGGTTTTGATGCCAACCTAGTTGTAAAGGTTATTTATGTCGGTAAGGTTGATGTTTTGAAGTGTTGGTGATTTTGAGAAGTGTGTGAAGCCGAACTAGGATGTGTGAGAAGATCTGCTAGAGTGATGCAGACTTAGAACTTAGTTGGATCTGATCAAGCAAGCAATTTAGTGCTACACAGATCATTCACTATTGTTCTCTAATAATTACAACAGCTAAAATCCCTTAACCGGGTAGGTCCTAACAGGCCTCACATTGTAAAATCCCCTAACAAGGTGACTCAATATCTGAGTCCTAAATCCTCTTGTGAGGTTGATCCTAACAGATCAAAGCTCCTAATAGGGCTGGGGTAAATCCCTTAACTGGGTGACTCCTAACAGGGTCTTCTCCTAACAGGGTATCATTGTAAGCTTCTAACCGGGCTTGGCTCCTAATAGGGTGCATTCCAAAAGAGTGCAAAATATTTGTGGGTACCAATTCACACTGTGGTTTTTCCCTATTTGGGTTTCCACATGAAAATCATGGTTTTCATATGTTGAATGTTTTTGATGTGATGGTTTTCTTTACTTCAGTTTATGCATGGTTAATGAGCACATAATGTGAAACATTGATATATCAGTTTAGCAGATGTTTATCAGTAGATACCGGTATTGGTAAATGACTCTAGTGTTGATTTATATTTGATTTGGTGAAAGTTTTATGATTTTGAGTTTTTGATTTCAAATTATTGTTAATACCTAATTCACCCACCCTCTCAGTATTAACCGAATCCTCTAAGATTAAGAATTAGTATCAGAGCATTGGTTCTCTATGTGCAGAAAGCCTAATAGCTTGAGGGTAAGATTATGTGAAAGATGAAGAAGAAGGAGGGTCCCAAGTTTACCAAGGACAACTACTGGATATGTAGTTATCAAATGAAGATCTACGTTAAAGGAATGGGTTCACAGTATTGGAATCATGTGATAACCAAGTATGTTGCTCCTACTACTAGTCCCTTGACACCGAATGAACTCAAAGAACAACGAGAAAACATTTAGGCTCTTGAAGAAATTGTAAGTACTTTGTCTGACTCTGAGTATATTGATGTTCATGGATTAGAAACTACAAATGAGGTATGAGAGAAATTAAATTAAATTTATGAAGGAGATAAACATGTAAAAAGGGAAAAGGAAGAGATTTTGAGAGGAAAAATTGATGATATGAAAATGGTTGATGGTGAGAACATAGCTCAATATGGACAAAGGATTAAGGAATTTGTAGGTGGTATAAAGAGTTTCGAAGGTAAGATTGAAGATGATAATGTTGTTAGTAAAATGCTTAGAACTCTTTTACCGCAATTTTCTATCAGAGTGTTTTTTATTCAAGAACTAAGATCCATTTCAAAAGATAAAGTCACTGTTGATTCTCTAATTGGCAAGTTAACTGCATTCGAACTAAAAATTTTGATAATAGTGTTTCCAAACCTTCTGAATCTTCTTTTAAGGCTTCTATAACTGGTACATTAGCAAGGAAAGGAAAAGATGTTTGTCATAATCATGACTGCAAGTCTAGTCATGGTGGTAGCAAAGGTGATGGTGATGATGAAGATCATTTGATGGAACTTGAGGCATTACTGGCTAAAAGATTGCCTAGAGGAACAAGTAAATATAAAGGTAAATTACCCTTGAAGTGTTTCTCTTATAGTAAAATTGGACACATAGCTGCTAACTACCCTAACACTGATAAGAAAGAGAAGTTTAGGAGATTCAAGGGAAAAGGAAAGAAACATTGTTATGTTGCAGTGGATGAAGGTGTGACCGATGATGAATCAAAAGAAGATGACAATGAGGAAATAATATTTTGTTGTTGTGAACAAGGATCTGACTAATGAGAAGGCTTTGGTGTCTCACATGGATAACAATGATGAATGGATAATAGATAGTGGTTTCTCACACCACATGACAAGTGAAAAAAGTAAGTTCTTACCCCTTGAAGAGTTTGATGGAGGTGTTGTAAGATCTGGTAATAACTCTCTCTGCATGGTTAAAGGTAAAGGAGCAGTTTTATTAAATGGGAAGAGTAATGCAGATGATGTCTTTTGGGTTGAAGAACTAAAACATAACCTCTTGAGTGTTGGATAGCTTAATGATAAGGGATATCACTTGAATTCAAAAGTGGAGTGTGTAGGAAACTTGGAAATAATGGAGAATTGATTGCTACTGGTGAAGAAGTTGATGAAATAAAACTTCAGAGATCCCAAGAACACCTGCATGCAAATACGAGATAACTCTAACACCCCCCCTTAAGATGAACTTAGGGAGTAGCTATAAAACTAAATGCAAGAAGAAAAAAATGCAACTACATGAAGAAGGCAAATTTGGGTCCCGACAACAAGGCCTAATGAGGAAATACAACTTCAGAGATCCCCATGCAAGAAGGCACTCTTCACATCCATCTGAAAAATAAGCCAACCCCAAGAAGCTGCAAGAGATAGTACAAAGTGAATGGAGCTCATCTTGGCAATAGGGGCAAAAGTCTTGGAGTAATCAATACCCTCAACCTATGAGAAACCCTTCACAACAAGACATGCTTTGTACTTATCAATGGAACCATCAACAACATACTTAGTGTGATACAACTAGTGGCACCTAACCATCTTTCTTCCCTTAGGAAGAGGACAAAGATCCCAAGTATGATTCCTCATCAAAGAAGAATACTCCTCCTCCATAGCACAATCCCACTTAGGGTGACCGGTAGCCTCTGAAAACTTCTGAGGATCATCTGAAATAGCATGACTCAAAATACTAGAACCCACAGTATGAGAACGGGTCCGACGAGTATCTGAAGGATCACCAGCCAGAGGACCTGCCACCTCAATAGTAAGGCGAGCCCACTTGGGCATCTAAGGTGGAGCAAGTGGAGGTGGGGATGGTGGATCATCAAAACCATTATCAGAATCATCTTTAAATAGATCTTGAAGAGATGCAGTGGAAGGAGTAGGCAGAGGAGTAGACACTGGAGTTGGAGTATCCACTGTGGGAAGGCGCTCATCAAACTGAACATCCCATTGAAATAGGACCTCTCTAGAATCAAGATCAAACAACTTGTATGCCTTAACATCCTCATAGTAGCCAACAAAAATGAGAGGTTGGCTCTTCCACTCCATGGCTTTCCTATCACATGGTCTTGCAAGAAGCAGACTTCTCATGCATTATCATCTACAGAGGCTGAGTACCGAGCTTTTGTGCTCGTCAGTAAGGAGATCTTATGGCTTTGATAGTTGATGACTAAGTTTGGTTTTCCTCCTGATAGTCCCACTATTCTTTAGTGTGACAATCAGAGTGCTATTCATATTTCCCGCAACCTGATAGAGCATTAGCAGACGAAGCACATTGAGCTTCACATGTATTTCATCTGCCAGTTGATTTAGGATGGTGTTCTCATTTTGTACTATCTTCTCATACCAAGCCCAAGGGCCTGTTTGAGACCATACAATGAATGCCGAAGTCTACAAACCAAAGAACTGTCCAACACAAATCCCTGAGGCTGCTCCATGTATATTTACTCTTGTAGATCCCCATGCAAGAAGGCACTCTTCACATCCATCTGAAAAAAAAGGCCAACCCCGAGAAGCTGCAAGAGATAGTACAAAGCAAATGGAGTTCATCTTGGTGATAGGGGCAAAGGTCTCGGAGTAATCAATACCCTCAACCTATGAGAAACCCTTCACAACAAGATGTTCTTTGTACTTATTAATGGAACCATCAACAACATACTTAGTGTGATACAACCAATGACACCTAACCATCTTTCTGCCCTTAGGAAGAGGACAAAAATCCCAAGTATGATTCCTCATCAAAGAATAATACTCCTCCTCCATATTACAATCCCACTCAGGGTGATTGGTAGCCTCTAAAAACTTCTGAGGATCATTTGAAATAGCATGACTCAAAAGACTAGAACCCACAATATGAGAACGGGTCCGACAAGTATCTGAAGGATCACCGGCCAGAGGACCTACCACCTCAACAGTAAGGCGAGACCACTTGGGTATCTAAGGTGGAGAAGGTGGAGGTGGGGATGGTGGATCATCAACACCGTCATCAGAATTATCCTAAAAAAGATCCTGAAGAGATGTAATGGAAGGAGTAGGTAGAGGAGTAGACACTAGAGTCAGGGTATCCACTGTGGGAAGGCGCTCATCAAACTGAACATCCCGTCAAAACAGGACCTCTCTCGAATCAAGACAACTTCCTTCACCCCAAGAAGATAGCGATGCAAAAGGGATGGTTGTGATTGGGTACCTCATCAGGCCTTGTTGTCGGGACTCAAATTTGCCTTCTTCATGTTGTTGCATTTTTTGCTTCTTGTATTTAGTTTTCTAGCTACATGAAGAAGTTGAGGAAATACAACTTCAGAGATCCCCATGCAAGAAGGCACTCTTCACATCCATCTAAAAAATAGGCCAACCCCAAGAAGCTGCAAGAGATAGTACAAAGCGAATGAAGTTCATCTTGGTGACAAGGGCAAAGGTCTTGGAGTAATCAATACCCTCAACCTATGAGAAACCCTTCGCAACAAGATATGTTTTGTACTTATCACACCTGCATGCAAATATCTGTCACAAGAGAAGAATGGAGGCACATAAAGCAAAAAAGCATAAATGCTCTGAAGAAGAAGATTATCATTTAGAAAGGGAATCAATTGATGAAAAAGTACAATACAATCCTTATACCATGAAGAAATTGAGGAAATACAACTTCAGAGATCCCAAGAACACCTGCATGCGAATACCTATCACAAGAGAAGAATGGAGGCACATAAAGTAAAAAAACATAAATGCTCTGAAGAAAAAGATTATCATTCAGAAAGGGAATCAATCGATGAAAAAGTACAATACAATCCTTATAAAAGGATAATAGCAACCCTAAAGAAACCCTAAAGGGATAATGTGTATTTAATAATTATAATAATTATTAAATACCTACAATATTTATTAGATGTCTGAGTTTAGCTTAAGCGTAGAGTTTAATAGACTAATAATTAAATAAATAATTATTAGCTAATACGAGATAACTCTAACACCCCCCCTTAAGATGAACTTGGTCTCCTAAGGTTCGTGCTAGATTGGGAAAGCACTATGGAGGACATATATAATTAATTTGAAATTCCTTACGTTGTTATGATGACGACACAAGGTAGATGATGTTAAAAGGGCAAGGATGGTGGAATTTGTGTCATCTTGCCATGTCATTTTCTGCAAGCAACAAAAAGAGGAAATGGATACACCAAAATTTCTTGAGTCGACTAAGCGACAAATTTTTTTCTTGGGGGAGGTGACTGATAAAAGATTGATGACTATACACACCACAAACCATCCTCTGGGTTTTTTCCCATGTGGTTTTCTCTATTTCTCTGTTTCATAGAGATTTGGTTGTGATTGGGTACCTCATCAGGCCTTGTTGTCGGGACCCAAATTTGCCTTCCTCATGTAGTAGGCAGAGGAGTAGACACTGGAGTTGGGGTATCCACAGAGTGCTAACAAACAAAAAAATGAAGAAAATATTCCTAGAGTAGAATATGGAAAGAAAACTCATATGGCTAGAAAGTACACATGACAAGCTTTGCAACGATATAAAGTTTTTGAAAAATGGAGTTCAGATGGATGCTCAAGTGATGTCTCCCAGAGTGCAAAAATGAACTTCTGGCTTTGACAGAAAAAAAAACCATCAAAAAAGAAAAATCAAAAGATCAAACCTCTAGATCTAGAGAGAGCTTGGAAAGAGCTTTCTGACGATATAAGGTTTTTGAAAAAGCACCTCTGGATGACCAAGTTATGGCCAAAAGAAAAAACCCCTCTTTTAGGGCATAAAAAAAAATTAATTAATTAATTTATTTATTTTTGATGAAAATTTTCTGACACATTTGTAGGTACAGCCGTACTGATTTTTGTGCCTCGTAAAATGTGCCAATGAAAAAATCATGGCCCAGATGCACTTGTCACCAAAATAGGTCGAATTATATATCAAAATGACTAGAAAAGCCTTTCGGAAGCCAATGGTGAGGTCTTTTTTTTTCCCAAACTTCTCTAAATTTATTTTTTTTAATTATTTTTTTGACAAATTTCTTGAAATTCATGCAAAAAAAAAGGCAAAACCAAAGAAAAAATTTCAGAACCCAGATTTGTCAAAATTTGACAAATTTTATATGGAAATAGGGGTTTTGGGGTGGTCTGAGCTCAACGATGAGGTCTGTTTAAGCCTAAAATAATCAAAAATAAAATAGCTGCCCATATCCAATTAAAAAATTTGAAAAAACTTGAAACCCTCCTCCAAAAGATCTTCTAAAAAATCAGGAACAAGCAACAGCAGATGTAGGCTCTGATACCATGAAGAAGTTGAGAAAATACAATTTTAGAGATCCCAAGAACACCTGCATGCAAATACCAGTCACAAGAGAAGAATGGAGGCACATAAAGCAAAAAAACATAAATGCTTTGAAGAAGAAAATTATCATTCAGAAAGGGAATCAATTTAATTAACAAGTACAATACAATCCTTATAAAAGGATAATAGCAACCCTAAATATGTGCAACCCTAAAGAAATCCTAAAGGGATAATGTGTATTTAATAATTAGAATAATGATTAAATACCTATAATATTTATTAAATGCCTAAGTTTAGCTTAAGCGTAGAGTTTAATAGACTAATAATTAAATAAATAATTATTAGCTAATACAAGATAACTCTAACAACTGGGAAGTAGACTAGAGGTAATCTATTTCATCTGAATAATAATGTAAACAATTATTTGGTCGTGAAGATTGAAGACAGCTAGATGTGGCACAAGAGATTTTGTCATGTCAATTTTGACAATTTGATTAAAGTTAGTAAGTCAAGTATTATGAGAGGTTTGCCCTAGCTTGTGAAACCAAACAATGTGTTATGCAAGGATTGTCAGATAGGTAAGATGACCTTTGTATCTTATAAGAGTAAGTCTTTCTCTTCAAAGAATATTCTTGATTTGGTTCATATTGATCTTTGTGGTCCTATGAGGACTACGAGCTATTTTGGTGATAATTATTTTATGATCTTTACTGATGATTATTCCAAAATGATGTGGGTAACTTTTTTGAGAGAAAAGTCTAAGGCATTCAGTAAGTTTAAAGAATTTAAATCTCTTGTTGAGAAAGATACCGAGAAGAATCTAAAATGTTTGAGATCTGACAGGGGAGGTGAATTTACTTCTGATGAGTTTGTGAAGTTCTGTGATGAACAAGGAATTAAGAGGAAGATGTCAGCTTCTAGAACTCCACAACAAAATGGGATAGTAGAGAGAATGAATAGAACAATTGTTGAAGCTGTTAGAACCATGATGATTCAAGGTGAAGTACCAAAGATGTTTTGGAGAGAAGCAGTCAACACTGTTGTTTATACTTTGAATTAGGTACTTGTCAAAAAAGGTAATAACAAAACACCTTATGAATTATGGCATGGAAACACTCCTAGTGTAAGTTATTTAAAAAACTTTGGGATTAAATGTTATATTAAGAGAGATGATTACACTAAAAAGTTTGATGCTAAGTGTGATGAAGGTATTTTTCTTGGTTACTCTACAAAGAGTAAGGCATTTAAATGTTATAACAAGGGAACTAAGAAGATCATTGAGAGTGTTAATGTGAAGATAGATGAACTATCTGAGAAATTTGGAGAGACCAGCAGATCTAAGCTTGAGAAAGATGAAGAAAAACTTGTGTTTATAGAGCTGAAAGTGCAGAAGACTGATGAGAAAAATGTTGCAGAAATAGGTGCTCAACCAGTAATTGCAGAGAGAAATGAAGAAGATGAAGAAGATGAAGCAGGAAGCATAGCACCAAAACTAGTTATTCCAAGGTATGTCGGGCTAAATTAATCAAAAGAACAAATAATTGGAAATAAAATTGTCAGAGTACAAAAAAGGAGGAAAATCAGAGAAAATTCCTATATGATTTCTACTATTGAGCCAAAAATAGTAAAAGAGGCATTAAAGGATGATGGTTGAATTAATACAATGAATGAGGAGTTGGATTAGATAGATAAGAACAAGACATGGACACTTATTCCCAGACCAAAAGACAAGAATGTGATTGGAACTAAATGGGTCTTTAGAAACAAGTTAAATGAAGAAGGTAAGGTTGTGAGAAATAAAGCAAGATTGGTTTGCAAAGGCTATGCACAAGAAGGAGAAGATTATGGTGAAACCTTTGCACCCGTGGCAAGATTGGAAGGAGTAAGAATGCTACTTGCTTATGCTACATTTAAAGGATTTAAAGTCTATCAGATGGATATTAAAGCAACTTTTCTTAATGGCATCCTTGAAGAAGAAGTATACATAGAACAACCAGATGGAATTGCTTTGTCTGAAGACAAAGATATGGTTTGCAAACTACATAAGGCAATGTATGGATTGAGGAAGATACCGAGAGCATGGTTTGAAAGGTTGCATGCACACTTAATTAAGATAGGATTCCAACATACCAATCAGGACAGTAACATATATCTAAAGACTGGTGGAGAGAAAGTATTTGTGGATGACATAATTTTTGGTGGTAATGATGACTTATGCATGGATTTTGTTGAGGAGATGAAAAAGGATTTTGAGATGTCTCTTATTGGTGAAATTAAAATTTTCATTGGGTTGCAAGTCCAGCAATTGGATGGTAGAATTTTTATCTGTCAGAGTAAGTATGTCAAAGAGGTATTGAAAACATTTGGCATGGAGGATTGTAAACCGGTTGGTAATCTGATGGTGATAGGCTGCTAGTTGTCTAAACAAGATGATTCACCATCTGTTGATGAGAAATAATATAGCTCTATGATTGGTAAATTGTATTATGTCATTCATAGCAGACAATATATTGCACATGATGTTGGATTGGTTGCTAGATTTCAAAAGGATCCCAAGGAGACTCACTTGGTAGCAGTGAAAAGGATATTTCGATACCTGAAAGGCACATTAGACTACCGTTTATGGTATCCTTATAAAGAAAATTTTTCTTTGAATGTGTTTATTGATGTAGATTGGGCAGGCAATGTTGATGACTAGAAAAGCACTACCGATGGAGATTTTCTTCTTGGAAGTATATTGGTTGCTTGGACAAGTAAGAAGAAAACTTTTGTTTCTCAGTCAACAGTAGAGGCAGAGTATGTTGTAGCATCAATGAATTGCACACAGATAATCTGGATGAGACATGTGCTTGAAGGATTCATATTTGATATGTCTAAACTGGTAACTATTTATTGTGATAATACTAGTGCAATTAATATTTCCAAAAATCTTGTGTTACATGCAAGAACAAAGAACATATAATTGAAATATCATTTTCTAAGGGAAAGAGTACAGGAAAAACAAGTCAGATTGGAGAATGTGACTAGCAAAGAGCAGCTAGTAGACATTTTCACAAAACCATTGCCAAAGACAACCTTTGAGTATCTCAGAGGTAAATTAGGGGTCAGACCCTTACTCAAAAAGAACTAGAATGCAGGATGCATCAATCCAGTGGGCTTCATGACTATTTTTCACTTTGGATTGATGAGATGGAGGCTACTCTGCAGGGGGGCAACTTATACGAGTTTGCAAACATGTTGAAGACAACAACAATAGATTTAATGATTTGTGATTCTTATGCACATTTGGCATTTATGTCAAAGGGGGAGAAGAAATATGATTAGTCATAAGAGAAGATATATGATTCAGAGAAGAAGATGTGTAATTGAAGATAACGTGTATCCGACATATGAGTTGCAACAGAGAAGAGAAGAGTTGCAAAGAAGGTCCAGATCAATGCAGAATAGTATGAGTTGAGAATGTTGATGTTTAGTGTTGCCATCAATGTCAAAAAGGGAGGTTGTTGGCATTTTTGGCATAACTGAGACAGATGGAGAATGATGACTGAACTGGTACATGACTGTTTGAGATGACATTGTGATGAAGAGATTGAGATTGCATGATGGACGACTTTGATTAGTTATTTATGTTGTCATTTATGGGAAAAAATTTTTATACATGTTCACTAATGTTTACTTATGTTGTATTGTGTCATCTAGATCTTTTGGTCTACCAGAGAGAGCTTACCGGTAAAGAATCAAGAAACAAAGAATTATGACCTTAATCTATAAATGAGGAAATATTTTGATTGTATCTAGAGATTGGTGATGATTGAGGCCTTGTGGTTTTGAATGTAAGTTTCTATCATTGTAACATGTATCTGACCAGAACTGCATCATGTTGTGACAACCAGAAGTTATGTTTATAATTTCTGTTGAGTTATTGCCAAGGTTTAAGAAGGGTTTAAGGAACGGTAAAGAATTCTCTTGACTGATAATGATTTTTGGTTTGGTGGTGATCTACATCAAGTTCACATGTTGATGATAACGTGAAACAAACTACGTGATGTGTTTGAAAGATTTTTTGGCACATTTGGAGAGTGAAATTCTTAGGAATGTGCAAAGTGCTTAGCAGAATGAGCTAAGGCTTTGACTTTGTACCAGATCGACTTGCTGTGATGATTTACGATCATTCAATGACTGATATTGATTTATAATTGATTGTAATGATCCATATAATGATCTGTAATGAGTTGTAAAGATTTGTGATGATCTATGTAGTAAGTCTTAGGGTTTTGATGTCAACCTAGTTGTAAAGGTTATTTATGTCGATAAGGTTGATGTTTTGAAGTGTCAGTGATTTTGAGAAGTGTGTGAAGCTGAACCAGGGTGTGGGAGAAGATCTCCCATAGTGATGTAGACTTAGAACTTAATTGGATATGATCAAGAAAGCAGTTGAGTGGTATACACAGATCATTCACTATTGTTCTCTAACAATTACAACAGCTAAAACCCCTTAACCAGGTAGGTCCTAACAGGCCTCACATTGTAAAATCCCCTAATAGGGTGACTCAATATCTGGGTTCTAAATCCTCTTGCGAGGTTGATCCTAATAGATCAAAGCTCCTAATAGGGCTGAGGTAAATCCCTTAACCGGGTGACTCCTAATAGGGCATCATTGTAAGATTCTAACCGGGCTTGGCTCCTAATAGGGTGTTAGGGTTTCAAGCAGATCTGAAGCAAATATGAACTAACAATTATATGCAGATTTAAATACAAAAGATAAAAAAAATAAAACAGGACACAGATAACATAAAGCTTTAACGTGGTTCACCCAGAATGGGTTACGTCGACCATACACAATCATCCAATCTTTCTTATTATCCATCACAAATAGTACATCAACCTTACAATGCCTTAAGCATCCCAGCTGCTTATAACATGCATTTTTAGGGCAACAAACAAAGTCATCCTTTTTAGGGTTTTATTACAATGTTGGTCTTCATCAACAAAAAAATGAAAAAATAAATAAATTCTCGGGGGTTGCCGCCCTCGAACCCCCGCAGCAGGCTTCGCTCACTTTCCTGGGGCCCAGCCTAACCTCGGACCCCAGCGAGGATATGTGCTGAGTGTATAGTAATTTGTTGATCAGTCACCACATATCAACAATCTCCCACTTGGAGACTGATCAGGATCCACACCAAACAATCTCCCACTTGGAGATTGATACTAGATGACATCACTGTACTTGCAACATCCACTGGATAAAACACTTGGACTTGACTGGTATAAATTCCACAATTATCAGTCAAGAAGACCAACAGAAACTGATGAAGAAATCAGTTTCTCCTATGGAACTTCCTTCATGAACATATCGGCAGGATTCTCACTTGTGTGAATCTTCTCAAGCCATAACTGACCCTCCTCCAAAACAATCCGGATGAAGTGGTACCTGAGCTGAATGTGCTTTGTCCTTGAATGAAAAGCATAATTCTTTGCAAGGTGAATGGCACTCTGGCTATCACTATACAATGGGCGATCCTCCTGTGTCTAACCCAATTCCTCCAGAAAATATTGTAACCAAATCATCTCCTACTGGCTTCTATAGCAGCAACATACTCAGCTTCGGTGGTTGAAAGTGCAACAACCTTTTGCAACCTAGAAATCCAACTGACTGTAGTTCCCCCTATAGTAAAAACATACCCTATAGCACTCCTCCGTGAATCAATATCACCTGCCAGATCAGAGTCAATGAATCCCCTCAAAGAAGTATTAGATCCTTTGAAACATAATGCCTTCGTAGTAGTTCCCTTCAAATACCGAAGAATCCATTTCACAGCATTCTAATGTACCATACCTGGATTACTCATAAATCTGCTCACAAATCTCACTGCATGTGCATATCTGGCCTTGTGCAAACCATTCCATACATCAGACTGCCAACAGCTGATGAATACGGGGTGTTAGACATTTTGTTTACCTCTTCCTGTGCCTTTGGGCACATCTCCTTAGTCAATTTGAAATGACTAGCCAAAGGTGTACTAACTGCTTTTGCATCCTGCATGTTAAATCTTTTCAATACCTTCTTTATATACTTGCTTTGGGACAAATTCAAGATTCGATTTTTCCTATCCTGTGTAATCCTCATACCAAGAATTTTCTTAGCTGCACCCAAATCCTTCATAGCAAATGACCTGGCTAATTTCTGTTTAAGATCATTTATGTGTTGCATGCTAGACCCAGCAACAAGCATGTCATCAACATAAAGCAATAGGATAATATAACTGCCATTATCCAATCTCTTAAAATATACACAATGATCAGAATGACATCTATGATAACCGTGTTCAGCTATGAAACTATCAAATTTTAAATACCATTATCGAGGTGCTTTCTTTAGGCCATACAAACTTTTCTTCAACCTGCACACCAAGTTCTCCTTACCTTTGACCTCATATCCCTGTGGTTACAACATGTAAATTTCCTCCTCCAAATCTCCATGGAGAAAAGCTATTTTGACATCTAATTGTTCAAGATATAAATCATTTGCAGCCACAAGACTAAGTACAGTTCTAATTGAAGTCATTTTTACAAATGGAGAAAATATTTTATCATAATCTATACCCTTTTTCTGTGCAAAACCTTTTACCACAAGTCTAGCCTTATATCTTTTCTGACCTCCTTCCTCCTCCTTCAGTTGATAAACCCATTTGTTAGGCAAGGCTCTTTTTTCTCCAGGTAAAGGGACTAAGTCCCAAGTCTTATTTTTCATCAAGGAGTCCATCTCCTCTTGCATGCCTAGCTCCCACTGTTGTTTGGCATCCACCTGCATTGCTTCTTCATATTCTTCTGGTTCACCAGAATCAGTTAATAAAATAGAATACAACGAAGGAGAAAATCTTTCAGGGGGTCTACTTGACCTCATAGAACATCTAACACTTGCAGGAGTTTGTGGGACAATCTATTGTTGCTGAGCATCACATACCTGTGGCATTTCATTTTTAGGAATCTCATCCAACACCACATATTCTTGTTTGTCATGTCCATGCTTCTTTTCCTACATCTATTCTTTATACATAACCTTCTCATTGAATATAACATCTCTACTTCTAGTTATTTTCTTATTTTCAAAATCCCATAACCGATAGCCATATTCATCTATCCCATATCCAATGAAGGTACATTTCTGAGATTTAGCATCACGCTTGGTTTTGTTTTCTTTATCAATATGGAAAAAAGCTTCACAACCAAAGGTTTTCAGAAAAGAATAATTTACATTTTTACTAGTCCATGCCTCCTTTGGAATACCACCATCCAAAGGGGTTGAAGGTCCTCTATTTATCAAATAGACAATAGTATGTACAACATCTGCCCAAAAATGTAAGGGCAATCCAACATGCAATCTCATGCTCCTCACACATTCCATGATAGTCCAATTCATTCTCTCTGACACACCATTTTTCTGTGGAGTTCCTAGAACTGTCTTCTGCTTTTGAATCCCATTTAAGGAGTAGTAATCTTCAAATGCTTTGCTGCAATACTCACCTCCATTATCCGATCTGAGACACTTCAACTTTTTTCTTGTCTCATTCTCAACCAAAGCTTTCCATTTCTTAAAGGTTTCAAAAACATCTGATTTTTGTTTTAGGAAATATACCCATGTTTTTTTGGTTGAGTCATCAATAAAAATAACATAATAACAAGAGCCACCAAAAGATGATACTTGAGCCGATCCCCATACATCTGAATGCACAAGCTCTAACTTCTCACTCTTCTTCTCTTTCCCAACCTTGAGAAATCTGACTCTTTTCTATTTACCATAAACACAGTTTTCACAGAACTCTAAATCAATCTTCTTTAGTCCTGGCAATAGATTTTTGGAGTGAAGGATTTTCATCCCTTTCTCACAC
This sequence comes from Cryptomeria japonica, assembly GCF_030272615.1. Classification (NCBI taxonomy): domain Eukaryota; kingdom Viridiplantae; phylum Streptophyta; class Pinopsida; order Cupressales; family Cupressaceae; genus Cryptomeria; species Cryptomeria japonica. The sequence continues at coordinate 614,520,584 of NC_081410.1, read as the reverse complement.
ATGTGCCCAAGCCTATGGTGCCAAATTATCGAATATGTTCTTGCAACATCTATTGTTGCTATCCCTGCAGTAACTTTATCTGTAGCAACTAGGGTAGAGTAAGTGTTACCAATACACAGATATAATGTGCCTACCTTTTCACCTTTAGCTACTACTAATGATCCTTTAGTGACCTTCCAGATACTGTCTAAGAAGGTAACTATGCAACCTTCACTACCTAGTTGCCCTACAGAAATTAAATTTCTTCTTAAATTAGGAACATGTCTTACCTCCTGCAGAAACCAGTCATTTCCATTCTATAACTTGATCTTTATCTTTCCTTTTCCAACAATTTGACAGGGCTCATCATCACCCACATATACCTGTCCAAAATCACCTTGAACATAATCTAGAAAATATTTTCTATGGGGTGTAGCATAAAATGAAGCCCCAGAATCTATTACCGAGGAATCATTAACATTATCCAAACATAAGATTGAAACATCTTGTAAAGTATTACTTGCAATATTAGCTTCCTTACTGTCATTTTCATTTTTGTCTCCTTCTTTGTTTTTCGGAAAAAGACCTGATAAAAGGGGACTTGAAACATTTGGAGGATGTTATCAAAATTGTAAAAGAAAAGGCTGAGGCGGATAAAGATAACATCATCACTCGGGTTGCTCAAACTGAGAAGGCTTTGAAAAGCTTCATGAACCACAGTCTTGAAGTCCTAAGAGTTTCGTCACATAATATGAATGCCTTGGTGGATCACTTAGAGAGGAAAAATTAGGATAAGAACTTGGTTATCATTGAAGATGTACCGACCTCCAGCTCCACCCATCAAATCTCAAGGCGAAGGACCAAGCAGACCACCACTGATATGGAGACCAAAATGAAAGACATCCAGCTGAAACAGGAGAGAAATGATTTAAGAGAAGCCACTAAGGCCATGATTCTTTTGGTTCAGAATGCTAAGGAGTCTATAAAAGTTTTCATTTGAAATGTAATACTGGGTTTTGGATGCCAATTTCTTTTTGGCTCCTTGCTGTCCTTTTGTCCTAGCTACTGGTTTTTGTGCTGGTCTTTTGCAACTATTTTGTCTTCGTCTTATCTTCTCTTGTCTCTTTCTTGCTCATCTTTCGTATTGTAAGCGAGTTTTGGGTCCCTTAAAACCTGATTTTCCTTAATAAAAAACAAATATCATTTCAGATAATGTACTCAATGGATTCCCACCTGTAAGAAGTATTAGTCATTGCATGGACTTGGTTCTCGAAGCTAGTTTGCCTAACAAAGCTGCACATCAGTTGACACCGATAGAGAATGAAGAACTGAATAGACAAGTGCAAGAGTTGTTGAAGAAAGGTTTGATTAAGGAGATTCTGAGCCCTTATATAGTACCAACAGTATTAGCTCCTAAGAAGAATGGAGAGTGGAGAATGTGGATTGATTCCAGAATAATAAACAAGATCACACTGAAGTACTGGTTTCCTTTGCCTAGGATGGATGACATAATGGACTGTTTGAGTGGAGAAAAATACTTTACAAAGATTTGAAGAGTGGATATCATTAGATCAGGATCAAAGAAGGTGATGAGTGGAAGACAATATTTAAGACAAGTGAAGGAATGTAGGGATGGTTGGTGATGCCTTTTGGATTCGCTAATGCACCGAGTACTTTTATGAGGCTGATGAATGAGGTATTTAAGAAATTCTTGGGTAAGTTTTCTTCTATGCCAAATAGAGTTCCGGTTCTAGCTCTACTCTGTACCAGTTCATAAACCCCAAAGACTACTACCACTATCTCTTCTCCTCCAAGAATACTTTCCAAGCTATCTACAAATCATTGCATGATATAACATTTGCATACCAATTATCTACATACATATACTTCGTATTATATAGTTATTCTATATTCTCCTATGTCGCATCCTATGTCATATCATTATCACACATTTCAAAATGTCCTAGCAAACTGACCTATATACCCATTACAAATAATATTACTTATGTCAGCTTACAATGTATTACAAAAGTTATTCAATGTCAGCCTCGATAATAACTACAAAATGATTTTCTAAATAAATCTTCCTTGATGTTGGCTTCCTTCAAGTATTGATGCTAGTGCCGGTGTCGGTGTCGGTGTAGCCCTGGATACTCCAATGTCAGTGTCTGTCGGTATATGCCTCCTAATACTGGTAAATGATTTCCATCTAATCTTGTTGCCATCAATGGCAACAGAATGAATCCAATGAGTGTCAATTACCAACAATTGCCCCCTTTGGCATTGGTGGCAACACTCATGTAAAAATGGATTCCCTGCCAGGTCAACTGAAATATGCTCCCTTGAGCAATACACTCCTTCTAATATCCTGATATCCTTCCCATGTGATATTTTCTGATATTTTTCACATATATACATACTCCCTCTTTGGCATCAATTCCAAAGACCGGTGAAAGAATAAATGAATACTGTTAATTTCACTTAAGCTTAACCAACTTCAAAATTTCTGGTAAGCCTTATTCAACAATGGAAGATATGTATCCCAACTAGTTTTGAAGGTGTCAGATATGGATGCTAGTCCACTTAGTAAGTGTGCAAGTGTTTCCTTCTCTTTGACATCTGTCAGTGTGGGTCTAGCAATCATGTCCATGCACTCTCTTTTATGAACACCCAAAGAATCCAATCTAGGACTCAACAATACTCTAAGACTTCTTTCTCTCCTAATGAATTTATCTCTCTCCTTCTCAAAAGAAAATATTTGGTTCTCCAAGGACAAAATTTGTCCATCAATAGATGTGGTCAATGTGGTTAATCCATCAAAAGAGTTTACAATGCTAGCTACTTTATCATGTAACTCCTTTAATCTTCTATCTACATTAGCTACAATAATTCCTATGTTACAACACCCTGTAGATATTTGTACCTTGTTTCAAACAATTCTCAATAAGAATGAGTTTTGCCTCAATTTTATTTTTCTCTGTTTCAATGATTTGGTCAAAGGCTGCTTTTTTAGCTGTATTGAATCTTTATAGAGCCTTTCGGTTTGCAATCTACCTCAGAGATTGAAAATTGTTAGAAATATGTTTTGTTAGAGTCTTGAGCTTGCTGGAAGGGCTTGCTCCATCTTCAATCTTACAATCAGGTGTCAATCTGTGTAATACTATAATTGATTGATCAATTATTCCCTTGTCTGTAGTACCCTCCTTCAATAATTTATGAGTTGCCATCATCATCAACTCAGTTGGACTCATCTTAGTGACATATTTCCTCTCAACCTGATAAGTGTCAATTGCCAAAACCTTTGTCGGGGAATCAGTTTTAACTACTGGTATAGACTTAGTTTCCTTTACCTTATCCTCTACAACCTCTTTTGCACCGGTAGCTTTGCCACTCGGTGCAGTGTCAATTACTACCAGTGGAGTATTATCCATAGTATTTATAGTATCCTGTATATTTCCTTGCTCAAAAATAGTTTCAGTCAGTATGGATTGTAAACTCTCCTTTATTGCCGGTTGTGTTTGTATGTCTATAGTTACTGCCATTTTAGTCAAAATTGGAGTTGAACTATCCAAAATACCTTTCCCTTTTGATTTATCTAGAATGGTGGAAGATGTAGCCTTAACAAATTCTTCATGAGATGTGAGAAAATTAGGATTCTTCTGAAAGAATTTGGTCGAACCGTTACTGGTCTCATTTATCATCTCATTAACTTTGCCCATCATCAAGCTTATTTGCTGGGGTTTACTACTAAAAACTATCCTATTTGCAACATCTATGCATCTTTTCATTTCCTCATTGTTTATAGACCTACACATTTCCAAAATTGCTCCTTCCTTAATCTCCCTATCCCTCTTGACAATGCCAAGTCTTCTAGCATCAAGTCTTCTAGCATCAAGTTTATTATACAAAGATAGAGGTATCTCCTTCAAAATTTATATCAAGGCTTTCTTATAAATGTCTATATGTAACATAATATCCTCTTCTATTTTATTTTTCTCATTTTCTTCTAAGTTTTCATAACACATAGATACATTTTTCAAAATTCCATCTTTTGTTATTTCATCAATTAGCTCAACACAGGTAATTTTAGTCTTCCCGATTTTAGTGTCATTACACTTCTTCTTTTTGCTTTTGGTTGTCGGTGTAGATGTGACTGGTTTCCTCATTTGTATAGGCTTCCTTGCCGGAAGTGGTGGTGCAGTAGGTTTAGTCGCCTTTCTAACAAGTCTCCTCCTAGGCTCTGCCTTCTTTTGCTCTATTGGTGGTTGATCCAGTTTCTTCCTTTGTACCCTTCTAAATGTAAGAGGTTCATTATCCTCAGGGTCACAATCAGAAGTGATGGTAGAAATGTAAGTTTCAGGCTTCTTCACCTCTGCAGTACTAGCCACTGTCGGTTCTGCTACTGGTTTGGATCCAAAACCCAGTTGAGTGTCTATCTTATGAATTACATCTTGTACATATGCAGACATATTTTCTATTTTCTTCTCTCTTCTCTTCCTGTTAAAACTAGTTTTGACTTCAAGTGCCTTCTCTTTTGCTATGCCAAAATGCTCTGTTTTGTCATCTAATGGGGCATCTAGCAGCATTTTTGCATAGAGTTAAAAAATGCTATCATCTACCTCATATCCAAGCTCTGTAACCCAGATTATCCTAGGTTCAATTGTCTCCATAAGAGTTTCATCAATTTTCACCATAAAATAGATATCAATGGAGTACTTCTCCGCAATTTTCTTTGAAATTCTCTCCCTCTGCCTCATGTTTTCTTGAAATGTTTTGAAATACCCTGAAAGTTTCTCATCTCTACTAGTACCAAGACCGGTGATTGCTTCCTTTATCTTCATACCTATCGATATTTCATGAGCCCTACGCTTCTTGCCAAGACTAGGTAGCTCATTCAGGAAGTAAAGCATTAGACATACTATGAGATTACCATATCTAAAAGTTCCTTTCTTAATTCCCTTGATCTTTCCAAGGTTCAACATCAACTCGCTCCTCATCCATTCACATAAATCATATTTTGCATTATTCCTTAGCATTTGATATGCAACATGAATGCATGAACTAGCAATAGAATTTAATCGGTTAGATTGAGTTACCTTATAACCTATTATCATGCTTGCAAATTTTACATCAGTGTCGGTGATTGTGTTGATCCTCATTGATCTACTATCAAGAGTTGCACTGGTGAGTTTCTCGACCTTTGTGTTGGAAAGTTTCTTTCCAGGTTCTTGTTTGACTTTGGGTAAGCTGGTGATTGCTTGAATAGCCTCCTTAGTGATCATGTAAGGCCTATCCAACCAGATAAACTTATTGTGAACCCTTCTTAGAATGTATCTAATAACTTCATCCTTGAATTCCAGGATGTATAAAATACTGGTTAACCCTAAATCCTCAATTGATTTGTATTCCGGTTTCAAGATCTTCCTCAAGCTGTTAAATTTCTTCTGAGGTACTAGGCTCTGATACCAATTGTTGGGATACAAGAACACTAAGAGGGGGGTGAATCAGTGTTCTGCTAGTATAGAAGATTTTATCCTTTTATACCATACACATATAAACCAATAAAAAAATAAACATATAACTTGAAGCAAATAAACCATCCACATAAATGAACACCATAGCACACATAATTCATAAGTGGAAAAGCTCAAAGAGGAAAAACCATGGTGGGATTTTTGACCCACAATATCAGTTCACTGGCCATATGAAAGGATATTACATATAATGGGGGCCTGCACATGCAAGAAGGCACACTACCTAGAGCATACTACTCATCACTAAAGAGTCTCACTAAACACAAGCTTCTGCTAATGTAAAACACCAAAAATAAACTCAAAAATGCATCTGCTATGCCAAATAGAGTTTTGGTTCTAGCTCTGCTCTGTACCGGTTCATAAAATCTGAACACTACTATCGGTATCTCTTCTCCTCCAAGAATTCTTTCCAAGCTATCTACAAATCATTGCATCATATAACATTCGCATACAAATGATCTACATACATATACTTCACATTATACAGTTCTGCTATATTCTCCTATGTCGCATCCTATGTCATATCATTATCACATATTTCAAAATGACCTAGCAAACTGACCTATATACCGATTACAAACAATATGCCTTATGTCGACTTAAAATGTATTACAAAATTTATTCAATTTGAGCCTCGACAATAATTACAAAATGACTTCTAAATAAATCTTCCTTAATGTCTGCTTCCTTCAAGTACTGATGCCAGTGCCGGTGTAGCCTTGGATTCTCCAATGTTGGTGTCTGTCGGTATATGCCTCCTAATACTGGTAAATGATTTCCATCTAATCTTGTTGCCATCAATGACAACAAAATGAATCTAATGAGTGTTAATTGCCAACACAATCAATGTAGGATGTCTTGACGCATATCAGATTTGGAGTTGCAAACCAAGATATCATTCAATGTGATTGACAGATATAGGTCGATGACCAGTTTGCCATGTTTGCTAAATATAGAAAATGTGTATTGGACACCATGAAATTGGTAGAGTTGAGTGATCTGTTGCAGGTTGACTATCTCAGAGAAGAGATCTGATCTGATTTGATATGCCTCATGGTTGATTAAGCAACCCTAGTGCGCCAAAGCTTGAAGCTGCATTTTGGCGAGAATGCTCAAATATAAATATGCAGATAGAAGTCCTTAACGGTTATTGATCGAGGAGAGATTGATTTTGTAGACCAGATAGAGGAGAAGTAGAGCGCATCAGTGGTTCAATCTAGGTGTAATCAGTGAAGATCACAAATTGCTGAGTGTTGGAAGGTGTAACCGATAAGAGGGTTTAGTAGAGGGTTAACCGGTAAGGTCAGAGTGATCGGTAAGCTGCAAAGTATGTTGCAAGAAAGAGAACCGATGGTGCTAGAATTTGTAGGAAGGCAACAAAAGGTGTTGCAATGTAGTGGGAGTGTCGGTGAAGATCTAGAAAGGGAAGATCAAAGCAGGGCTTGATTGGTAAGCTGAGAACTAATAGTGATCAGAGTGAATAGAACTAGCAGAGTGAAGAGTACCAATGGTAGAAAGGAGCAGTGGATTTGAGTGAGCAGGGAACTGGAAGAGAATTGAGCAGAGGAAGACCAGTTGAGAAGAGTTGAAATAGTATAGTAAGTTGATTGTGAGAGGTTACAAAATTCATTTGTAACTGGGTATTACTATTTTTTTGATATATGCTATTATGATCACTAAGTTGGATCTCGGTGCAGGGGTTGGTGCTCCTTGGATTAGTGCCCTAAAATCAGGGGTTGGTGCCCTAAACTTTGTAACAGTATTTATTATGAGGCTAGATTGGAGCAGTAGACTCCAACAACATTTCTCACTGAGGTTTCTCCCATGTTGGATTTTCCTCATACACCTAGTGTTATGTGATGTTTCTTGTGTGTTCTTGCATCTTGATGTCTTCCCCTATCTCACTGGTATGTTTACTTTGTGTTAGATCTGCTAACTAGTACACACATTTAGGATTAAAAGGTTAAAGTTTGGAAACCACTGATTCACCCCCTCTCTCAGTGGAATCTTGTGTTCTACAATTAAAACTCATTTCCTATCATTGGTTATTTATAATCATTCACTAACTAAGTATTTTCAGCATTTCAAGGGAAATTATCATTTGGAATCACAATAATTCATTATCATTTCATCTCACTAGTATGCAAATAAGGTAAGGAAACAACATCATTTCTTAATTTGTTCATTTGATCAAGCAAAATATTTCTTTAAGCCCACACAACTCCTACTCGAAGCTAAGACTTTTATCTTACCCAACCAAATAAAGACACGATGGTATCATTTCAATTTCCTACATATGTAATGTGATGGTATGATGAAAGAATAAGTATCCGGTAGAATATTGAGAGGGGGGGTGAATCAGTATACTAAAAAAATGATACAAAGTTCCCAAACTCAAATTCAATCACACAAAGTAAACATATCACAGTTAAGATCAATATTCATAAGAATACTTGATATCAACCGGTTTGACTATTATGACAACTTAATAGTAAACAACTCCAATCTTGTAAACATCAACAATGCTTACACATATCTCAACATATTCATCTCTCAATGCTTCTAGTTATCATGCTTTATCAGAAGTTACTCAAATCAACAAATAAGATCATAACCACAAAAACATTCACCACTTGACACAAATGTTTATATGTGGAAAACCCAAATAGGTAAAAACCATGGTGAGATGAGACTCACAAGGATAGCTATCTGAACTCTTCTAAAGTTCATCTGGTTAGGAGCCAAGCCTGTTAAATCTTTACAATAAGTCCTGTTAAGAACTAATTTCAATTAGGAATCACCTGGTTAAGGGATTTACAAATATGCCTTGATGAAAAGAACAATACCATGTTAGGAGTAACCTCGCTGGAGGATTTAAGAATCCAAGCTAATGGACCACCTTGTTAGAGGATTTAATAAGTAACCCAACTTGTTAGAGCTTACCCGGTTAAGGGATTTCACTTCTGCTGTAATTGTTAGAAAACAATAGGTTTTCTTGACCTGTCTGAATAGTACTACATTTGCTTGATCAGATCCTTTTAAGCTTCAATCTACCTTACTCAAAGTGTAGATCCATTCATTGGTTAGGCAACTACACACTCAACAGGTTTCTGCCAATCTTGCCAACAACTTATACAAACAAATTCATAGACCTTAAATACAAATCAATTATGTAGGTAACAAAACAAAAACCTAATTCTCATCATCGAGATTACAAACAAGTTGGTATAATTTTGGCCATTAGAAATCATAACAATCTCTTCACATTCTTCAAGAAAATTCCAACTGATCCATGATCATCGCTTCATCAGACTTTGTAACTCATCACGCACTGTGCATTAGATGCAATCCACTTTGCTCCTTCCCTAGACAACAAACAAATGCGCCAAAACAATCTGAACATATCCTCATACAATGATCACACGTGTCTCCATCATTACCACTCATCAGTTAATAAACCAAAAAACTTGATCGGTTAGGGTTTAACAACTGATAGGATTTACCAGTTACATTTCATAGAAAGGTTTAACCCTTTACATCGATTTACCGGTTCAACTCACAAACTTAACACATCGGTTTACAACATCTTCCACAAAGCTCTTCTTACCGGTTACTAGCCAATATAAAAAACAACAATCTCAGTAATAACATGAATACCATTACCGGTTCAATTGACATCAATGACAACATATCATTAATGCAATCTATATGCAAAATGCCAACATAATGCACCAATTTTACTTCATTTAATACATATATCATAACATGGCCTTTTAACCTATTAGCTTGTAAAAACTTTCTACCTTATTTATGAAGAGATATTCTATCTAACCAATTCTTCTTTTAAAAAATAAATAAATTAGAGGTCATGGATGCATACCTAAATCTTAATCTTCAATGCAATTTTATTCCATCCAACCTTATCTTTTAATGTATGCAAAGTCACATCCATCAATGGTTATTCATTCCTTAATATCAATAAAATCCCAAGCACTTGAATCTTATTCCCAAATAAAGAGAAGAGAACGTAAGAGCATTTTCAAGCAATCAATATACACACAAAAATTATGCATGATCAATTTGAATTCCCTAGACCCACCAAATGCAACTACTTACATCCCTCTCCAAGATATGCAAATTAATGTTCCATGAAGTCCCCTAACATTACAAATGCAGCTAGAAATCCCAAATCCTTGTTGAAGTATATGATTCACTCAAACAATCCTTTCTTACATGCAGAATCACACACATATATAAACATTCAACAGTTCTACTGGGTATCCATACATCACTAGCTAACTTCCTTACATTTTACATAGGAGGTTATAATAAAGAGAAGGGAATTATTAAACTACTATTTTCTTAAATATAAATGTGTCACACACAAGTTCTTCAATTTCACATTATGGTCTATACTAAATTATTCTTATATGCATAATGAAAACACTACATCTTACTACTCATAAGAAAATCAACGTAACTAGCTAATCTAGTAAACATAGAATTACTTAAGAGAATTCACACAATCTTTTCTCATTCTACAACATAATAATTATATATAGGGAAAGCAACCTTAAACATTCAGGTAAGCACTACAAATTACAAGGCAAGTAAGACCACATAGAATCATATAGACATTCCTTTCATCTAGGATTCATGCATAAGAAATGAGTCCACATTTGCACAAATTTATTATTTATAGAAGAGATTGGGGAGAAACACAAGTATAGACATCTATGATCACCGAAGTTCAAATGAAATTTTCCACAATCATCTCAACGAGTAGTTTAATTCCAGAAAGCATTATAATACCCTACGCAAGACTAAGAGCCACAACCTTAACCAAAGATCCCAATGTTTTTAACACGGGCTCTAATACTAGATGTAATGCCTACCAAAATACAACTATGCAACATAGATTAATCATCCATTAACATGTTATGAACATGAAACATATCACATACACTCATAAAACAATTACCCAAGTGGAATTTAAACATAATAAATCATTAATACCATCTCCCTAGGTTATCTCAATGCCACTACTTACTACCATCATAAGCAATAACAATCTAACCATTTCCATTACGACTATTAAAATCCTTAATTATAATTCGTGCACATATGCAATACACTTAGTATTTCTTATTCATTAACTATGAACATGAAACTCAATTACTTCTATCCTTCATGGTATGCAACCTACTTACTCATTTATCTTATAGGTTATTCTACTCTTTTCAATACAATACCAAACCCCTTTCCTTATGTTCATTTTATGCACCAAATCCAAATGTGCCTAAAACCCTTAATCATTTTCTATTAACATGATAATCATACATCCTCAACGACTATCCATTACATGAGGCATAAACATAATTTCCTTTCTTAACTAACATCCTCATACCTAATCTTGATTCCATAATCCTACCATGATCATATCCCTTTAACATGATTCCTAAGTGCATAATACAATAAACATAAGTCCTTCTTAACCAATCATCTTAAATTCTATACATGGTCTCTTGTTTCTTTCTAACACAATCATAAATATAAATACCATTATCACATACACATTATACAATTCCTACTCTATAACAATCCTACTTACATAGGATCTTTTCCACTTTTAATCTACAAGATCATCTAACAATCATAACATACACGTAATGATAAACACATACAACAAATACAATTACATTATTTCCATTAACTAAGCAATATTCAAATACTTTAAGATGCACCCATGTATTATTCTACTAATAGAGTCATAAACTAATTCCACATTAACTAAAACAATCTAAATCATTTCCTTCAGGTTAAACTATTCATCTTACCAACTAACCATTCTTTCTTACAATCTAGAACTACCCATTTATCAAGAATATCAACCTTTCAATAAAAATATTCATTCAATATTTGCATATACATCCATGCTCAAATATTATCCTATTATAGCATTACAATCCATTACAAAATATAAAGATTTCATCTTATTACAAGTCTTAATACTTATATCCATTAAATGCAAGTTACATAGCTACATTACTAATGCAACCATAACCGGTAAAACCCTCAAAGAGAATCAACTAGCTTATGTAGCAAGAGAAACACAATGAAAATAACAAGAAAACATAACAAGATCACATAAAAAGATCATATTAATGCCTAAGACCTTCTGCCAATCATCCGACAATCATTATATTATCATCAAGAACATTCGACAATTGACCGGTTACATGCAAGCTATTAGCCAGATACAATCCAATTCAGGACTTTAAGACTCAACTAGATCCTAAAATATGAATCTCAATCCTTATTCTCAATTCTACTTCCTCTGCCCCCTACAAATGATTACATAATAACATATTTATACCCACTAGAACATATCCCGGTCGACCTCATAAGATTACATTTACCAATGCAGGAAATGAAATGTGTAATTAGGTCAGCCCTAAGAATCAAATAAATCATTCCAAAAAATAACAACCCAGCGATGTGGTTCAGTAGGAAAGTCGGCCGCATGCCAAAGAACATTAGACAAGACCCAAGATAGATCCACACGTCAAGAATCGTGTCAATAAACAAGGGAAACCTTCTAGTAAGCACAAGAACTGTCCCAAAACCCAGAAACAGTCAACCGGAAGTGATAACTGACTGGAAAAGAACCTAAATGAACTAAAATTCTGGGATTAAGCACACGAACTATCCTGGAAACCAAAAATAATATATGCCATGAAGAACAAGCAACTATCGATACCCACCAGTAAGAACACATACAATTGCACAAAAAACTAAACAAGAACAAAACTGAAAGGAAATATTTTTGGATGATGCAAGATTGCTCATCGATCGGGGATGCTCCTACATCAAACAACCTAGGTAGAAAAAGATGTTCCATCAGTGGAAGCTCATGAACATATAAAAGGATTCAAAATAAAGGCGCCATGCTCATTTCTGATCCAAACTTCTTCTTTATCTTCTAGCCTCTGCTTTAACTCTTCCAGTGCCTCACCCAACTTCTCTAACCTCTTACCCTCTTTGTTTCTCTTCCTTTGCTTCACAACTGCACATTGTCTCTATTTATTGTTCTCTTTCTTATGCAATTTTGACTTGGTTCTGCTACAAGACTTCATCTGGTTTGTCACTATAAGCTCTCTTTCATCTGGTTCCATCTGTCCACCAGGATCAACTGTCAGATCTGATAAACTTATAAAGAACTAAGAGGGGGGTGAATCAAAGAAAGAAAAAATAGTAACACTTTAATTGCACACCGGTAAAAACACTTAACTAATTTACCAATGACTTTGCATGTAATCCAAAGTGTTATAACATGATTCACAACTATCAAAACATCCACCATAACACAAGTATTTATACGTGGAAAACCCAACTAGGAAAAACCATGATGAGACGGAACTCACAAGTTAACTATCTGCAGAAATAGATAACTGACCGGTTAAGGTCTACAAATGCTTTGTTAGGAGCATATCTTGTTAGAGATCCGAAGCCCTGTTAGGAGCTATACCTGGTTAAAGGTAACCCCAGTGGAGGATTTAGATCCAAGTTAATGAATCACCTTGTTAGAGGATTTCTACAATAAAGCTTGTTAGAGCTTACCCGGTTAAGGGATTTTATTGTTGTAGTTGTTAGAAAACAACAATGAAAATGATCTAATAAATAGCACTTTCTACTTGATTAGATCCTTTTCTGCACATACATCATTGTATCACCGACATACTCTACAACTCCTTCAATAAATTGCATCAACTCCAACTCATAACATAAATTGCATCTTCTATATCAAAATAACTCATCACAATGTCTTTTTTATAGACATTAGATTCCATGTCGACTCATGAACCCTAACACAATTTCCTAGGTTCAATGAATCTGGACAATCTTTCATAACACATCACATATCACCACAAAAATTTTGGTTGGTGGCACACATCACAACCAGTGATAACTCATCACACAATCTGGGAAACTGGTTAGAACACCGATACTGGTTAAGTGTTGAATGCTTCACACTCATATACCAATTCACTTGAATTCACTCTGGATGATTGTCCCCGCACTTCTCCTTGTTTTTAGCTGCTGCAACACAAACTGGTAACTTTGGAATTGATCGAAATCGATTGTCATAACTTCATATACCAATTGTCTGCATATACCAGTTTAAACATCTTCATACCGGTTGAACTTCAACTATACATATGATACAATAATATCGGTTTGTCTTAACTAAGATGACTATGACAATATGAACATATGTATGCATGTGTGCCATCAATGACAACACATAAAGTCATCCAATATAAAAATCATCATCAAGCCAACATTCTCCCCCTTTGGCATTGATGGCAATAGAGAAATTTGTTTGACAACTAAGTGTGTTTACAAAAAATGTATAGACTCCCCCTTAACAGTATGTACAAAATTTTCACATCACATACATATTTATACTCCCTCTTTGACAACAATACCAAATAGAAAAGTAAAATACATACATTACATCAAAATTTGTCATCAAAAACTGCATATATATATAAATATAAGATTTTTTAACTCTTTACAATGCAATTCTTAAGAAAATATAACAAAAATGGAACTTTAATTGCTTAAGGTCATTGTCCCATGTTTCTAACAGTGTCTTAGTGATTTCAATATTTGTCAAAATTTATACAACAAATGCTTCCATAGCATCAACAGTGCTCATCTCTGGGGTAGCCAAAACTGCTTCAGAATCCTTGTATGCTCCCTTTAAGATTTCAACTTTTGGAATCAACTGGTTCTTCAGCTCTTTCAAGGATCTTATTCGCTTCACCTTTTGAAAATCATAAACATCTAATAGGTGTTGCAAGGCATCAACAAATTTACCAAAATTCAAAGCGGAATCCTGTACTGGTATGTATGCATCACTTATTCTATCAAGTTCCTTCTCTGTATCTTCTTTCTTTTTATTCAAGTTGGAACAAAATAATGATACTTTAGATATAGTAGCCAAAAGTTTACCTCTAGTTTCTATACCGGTTTTTTAAATATCTTTATTCACTGTTAAAGCGGCCTTTCCTTTTTCAATTTCTGAAATCAGTTGTTCTCCCCTTTTCTTCCTGTAATCTTTTTCAGCTAAGGCATGAGCTACTTCTTCAAGTGATTTTAGTTGTTCACTAGAATCAACAAATAACTATCCAAGCTTAGTAATAGGGGTGGAAAGATTATCTATAATAGTCTTCGATAGGAGACTTGACAGAATGTCAACAATAGTTTGAATAGTTTCTCCTTCTTTTCTCTGCTCTTTCAACCTCTTCTTTTGTGCTCTGGATTGCATAATAGTAGCAATCTCCAATAATTTAGAAGCACTCAAAGTATCCATATCTATAGGGCCTTTTATGCTGATTGAGTCATCATCATCATCATCATCATCATCATCATCATCATCGGTTTTCTTCTTCTCCTTTGTATTCTTCTCTTCTTCAACCTTTTTCTCTTCTGCCTTCTTCTTTGTTTTCTCTTTCTCTGTATTTGTCTTGTTCCTCCAATGTGGTTGTAGTGACCAGTGGCAGTTGACTTTCAACATTGTGTTCCTTTACTAGTGGTGGTTGTATGTCCACACTTTATTCAGTAGCCGGTGCTTCCTCTGCTTCCTGTTCATCAACAATATCTGGTTCATGTTATGTTTCCTTAACTAGTTCAATATAGGTACCGGTTGTATCAATAGTATCTTCAATTTCTTCGGTTTCATCCACAAAGAATATGACAGGTGGAGATTTTGTGTCATCGTTACTCTTATTGAAGAGGGGAAAATAGATTTGAAGGTCAAATGATCAAAACATAACGAAATAAACATGCAGAATGCTAAAATATCATTAAAAGACCATTTCACCTTGCTATTTTACCTTCTCCTTCGGATTGAGCTTGATGAAGTGAAGGTGCCCCTTGATAATGCTCCACTTGATGTGCTCCTTTGATTGCTGGATGTGGATGGCTCTCTAATGTTGTGCACAAATGGAATGGATTTGAAAAATGATAAGGATGAGATGATCAAGTTGCCAAGATGATTTCCTGGGCTCAAAAGGGCAGCATAAACTTATTGGATTTCAAGATGTTTTGAATGAAGGGATGGAGCCCTATTTTATAGTAAGAGGAGAGGAAAACAGATGGCTAGGATGAATTCGAGATGAAGGGCTAAGATTTACTTGTGAGCTCACACAAGGTCCAAGAGAGGGTGTGGAGACCAAGAAATATGCCTTAAAGGCATTTCGTATCTCCACACTCCACAAGATGCATTCGAGGAATTAAAAATTCTCCAAAAAAGGATATTATGGGGATTGGAGGAATAAAAAAGAATTAAAAATTCCTTGGGAGAGGGGATGCCTAGAGGAATGTGTGATTTCAAAAATCTTACATTCACCTAGGAAAAGAGCATTTAAAGCTAGTGGCTGGATGAAAAGGACAAAGAGTTGACTTTGTGGCTAATCATGATGATTAACCATTAACAACTCATTAGGAAGGGGATTAGAGGAAATGTTAGGTGGGATTAATATTTGTAGGAGAATTTGACTAGGAGAGAGAATGAGTGGAGGGAATAAAAAATTAGAAGAATAATGTTAAGTGAGTTTAGAGAGTTTCTATAAGAATGAATTAAGAAGATGATTTGTAGGAATCATGTAGGTTAACTAATTAATTGAAATTAATTAGCTAAGAGGAAGATTTGCGAGGATTTAATTTTTTTAGAAAAATAAAGTAAGGGATTGATTTATTAAATAAATCAATCATATGCTATAGTGACAATATTAATCATATTTAATTAATATTGAGAGGAATTTGAATTAACATAATTAATTAATTAATTATGCGAGGAATTAAAAATAATTTAAATAATTATTTTTAAGTGTCTACACTTATCATTGTAGAATTCATTTGGTGTAATTATTTCTTCAGTATTGGATGACTTTATGTGTTGCCATTGATGACACACACACACATATGTTCATATTGTCATAGTCATCTTAGTTAAGACAAACTAGTACTATTGTATCATATGTATAGTTGAAGTTCAACCGGTATGAAGATGTATAAACTAGTATATGAAGTTATGAAAATAGGTTTCGATCAATTCCAGAGTTACCACTTTGTGATGCAGCAGCTAAAGACAAGGAGAAGTGTGGAGACAATCATCCAGAGTGAATTCAGGTGAATCAGTATATGAGTGTGAAGCGGTGAACACTTAACCGGTATTGATGTTCTAACTGGTTTCCCAGATTGTGTGATCAGTTATCACCAGATGTGATTTGTTACCACTAACCAACATTTTTGTGGTGATTTGTGATGTGTTATTAAAGATTGTCTAGATTCACTAAACCTAGGAAATTATGTTAGGGTTCAGGAGCTGACATGAAATCTAATGTCTATAAAAAGACATTGTGATGAGTTATTTTGATATAGAAGATGCAAGCTATGTTATGAGTTAGAGTTGATGTGATTTATTGAAGGAGATGCAAAGTATGTTGGTGATACAATGATGTATGTGCAGAAAAGGATCTAATCAAGCAGAACGTGCTATTTCTTAGATCATTTTCACTGTTATTTTCTAACAACTACAACAGTAAAATCCCTTAACTGGGTAAGCTCTAACAAGCTTTATTTTACAAATCCTCTAACAAGGTGATTCATTAACTTGGATCTAAATCCTCCACTGAGGTTACCTTTAACCAGGTATAGCTCCTAATAGGATCTACTTCTAACAAAGCATTTGTAGACCTTAACCGATCAATTACCTATTTTTGCAGATAGTTAACTTATGAGTTCCATCTCACCGTGGTTTTTCCCATTTGGATTTTCCACATATAAATACTTGTGTTATGGTAGATGTTTTGATAGTTGCAGATGTTGTTATAACACTTTGGATTACATGCAAAGTCATTGGTAAATTAGTTAAGCATTTTTACCGATCTGCAATTAAAGTGTTACTTTTTTTGCTTTCACTGATTCACCCCCCCCTCTTGGTGCTTTATACGTTTATCAATTGGTATCAGAGCCAACAAGCTCCTTCCACAAAGTCATGTCACCTTCTGGTATAAACTCTGCAATTGGTTCTATCAAATCTTTCTTTAAACCCATCGATATAACCTCTACAACCGGTTCTATCAAACCTTTCAGTATAACCTCTACCACCGGTTTCTTAGTATTGCAACTTTTCTCAGGACTCAGATTCTTCACCTCCTTCTCTTTCTCCTTCAAAGAAATCAATGTGAACTTCTGCCCATCCTTCTCAATAGTGACTAGGTTTCTTCTACAATCATAATATCTCCTCTATCATACTGCAAAGGTTTTCCTAACAAGACATGATAAGCATTCATAGATACAACATCACACAAAACCTCATCTCTAAAAGGCCCAATGTTGAAATTCATCAAACACCGCTCTGTTATCACTATCTTCTGATCATCTTGTAACCAACTTACCTCATAAGGACAAAGATGCTCAAGCCTCTTAAATCCAAGCTTCACAACCATCTCCTCATATACCAAATTGTCAGTACTTCCACTATCTACAATAACCTTGCAACACTTACCACTTGATTTACACAAAGTTTAGAAAAGACTCTTCCTCTGAGTAGATTTGGTATCCTTTCTTCTGAACATAAGGGATTCTCCTTGCTCTGATGCATAGTCAGATCTGGTACCTTCACCTTCTGGTTCCTCATTTTCCATACAACTTCTTTCCATTCCTTGCTTATATTCATAGAATCTATGTCCGATTTCTCCACACTTGAAACATTTGCCAGGAAATTCTCTACTGCTACTACTGCTACATTTCCTCGGTGTCTTCTACTATGGTTCTTTAGTCCACTTAGGTTTGGACTCATCTTCTTCAACCAGTTTCTTCATACTGTCACTCATCTTGAATTTCTCCTTCCCTCTATTCAGTTGTCTTCTTCTCATCTTCTCCTCAGCCTTCAAAGCATACTGGTAAGATTCTTCAACTGTCGAAACCTTCAACATACTCATCTCATCTTGAATGTTAAAAGCAAGCCCATTGATGTACCTCACCACCTTTTCTCTATCCATCTCTCTATGTCCAGATCTAATCACCACATTGTAGAATTCCTCAATATATTCTTTCACAATCATGTTTCTTTGTTTCAAGTTCTGCAACTTTTTGAACAACTCCAATTCATAGTCTCGCGGTATAAACTTGGCCTTCAATATTGCAACCATCTATCTACACTGGGTGATCTTCAATTCACCATTCTCCACTCTATCTTTCTGCAATTCATTCCACCATAAGGAAACATGCCCTTTCAACTTAGTCTGTGCCAACTGGACTCTCTGCAGGTCCTTGACATCCTCAAACTCAAATTAATCCTCCAACTCTCTAATCCAATCGATATGATCCTCTGAGTTCAGCATTCCATAAAATTTGGAAACTTAAAATTTATGAACCTTACTCACTTGTGCTACTACAGTTAGGAATCTTTCCTCTCTTTCATCTTCTGGTCCTTCAAGTTCCTCAAGCACTTCATCGACTTCCTCATATTCATCCTCAGAATCAGGGTTTCTCCGTAAACCAGCCAAAGCATTTCGGATTTCATTCCTCACTTCATTCTTGAAGTCTTCAATCATCTTCTCTACCCTCTGGGGATTTATCCTTCTCAACGACATCTCTTCTTCCACTCTGGTGAACTACCTCAACTTGACAATTTGACTGTAGGTTATAATTTCCTCCCCTCGATGATCTATTGAACACATGCGCAACCTGCCTCCAATGAGTGATCAGTCCACCCAAAGGAATGCCTCAATATTCGCAAACAATTCTTCCACCAACCAGTCCATAACCAGCTCTGATACCACTTAATGCAGCCATAACCCGTAAAACCCTCAAAGTGAATCAAATGACTTATGTAGCAGGAGAAACACAACAAAAATAACAAGATCACATAAACAGATCATATTAATGCCTAAGATCTTCTAACAATCATCCAACAATCATCATATTATCATCAAGAACATTCAGAAATTGACCAATTACATGCAGGCTATCAGCCAGATACAATCCAATCTAGGACTCTAAGAATCAACCAGATTGCAAAATATGAATCTCAATCCTTATTCTCCATTCTACTTCCTCTGCCCCCTGAAAATAATTACATAATAACATATTTATACCCACCGAAACATATCCGGGTTGGCCTCGTAAGATTACATTTACCAATGTAGGAAATGAAACGTGTAATTAGGTCGACCCTAAGAATTAAATAAATATTTTCATAAAATAACAACCAAGAGATGTGGTTCAACAGGAAAGTTGGCCACACACCAAACAACATTGGACAAGACCCAAGATAGATCCACATGCCAAGAATCACGTCGGTAAAGAAGGAAAACCAACCGATAAGCACAAGAATTGTCCCAGAACCCAGAAACAGTCAACCGGAAGTGATAAATGAATGGAAAAGAACCCAAATAAATTGAAAATATGGGATTAAGAACACAAACCATCCTAGAAACCAAAAAATAAGATATGTCACGAATAACAAGCAACTACTGGTAAGAACACAAAAAATGCACAAAGAACTAAACAAGAACAAAACTGAAAGGAAATATTTTTGGATGATGCATCGACTGAGGATGCTCCTGCATCAATTACATTATCAACTTAATTACCATATAAAATTTCCTATTATTTTCTATCTTAAACATGAACATAAATTCCTATTACATGACCATGATATCAAACTCATGAATTCCTTTATGAACCATTGCAAGATAATCTACAACATAATTAACTTGAATTGCATTCCATTTCAAGATAATCACATTTCAATACATATTAATATCCATCTCACAAATTATAGACCCATTTCCTAAACATCATCTACTATATAATTTCATGACCATTTCAACAAGAGTATAGCTCTCCTAATTACATAGTTTCATCTACAACTTCTACAATATGATAACATTACATATTCCATGATATTAATTTTATTCATCTGATACAATAATCAACCATAAGATGTAATGATGAAGAATCCACATCCACACATATGAATCCAATGAGAACATCCCAATGTGATGCAAGAGCATCACTAGTTCACAACAATCTTACATCAACCAAATACATTTTCCTTTATGTTTTGTTTTTTGTTTGCAGTTTCAGTTTTCCTTTCTGTGTGTCCTGATTTTGGCTCACCAGATCCTGTAGAGTTGGATTCTACTTAAAGACTTGATCATATTTCTTTTGTTTAGACCACATCACATTTGGATCACTCTCCGGCAAGATATCGCTACCATTTTCCATGATAGTTTCTTGTTACAAGATTGACAGTTCTTTGTTATCGATTTCCAGAGACCTATTATGGTGATCTACCAGAACCCATTCCGAAGCTTGAAAAGCCTTGGGCATTTATTTCTATGTTCCTTGGCATGTGGCTGACCTTTTCCCATGATCTATGTTTCATCCTTCATATTTTCTGGAGGAATCTCCTGGTGGAGGACGACCTTGTTATTTTCATGGTAGGTCTTGTTCTTTGGGTTTTGATCCCTTTTGGGCCAACCGGATTCTTTGGATCGATATATATGTTTGTAATTATGCTTTAGAATGTAACATGAAGACATAATTATGTATCTAGATTGTGCATAGAAGATAGATCTTTTGATTTAAGGTCTCGGTTGTGACCTATTCTACTAGGCCTGTGAGCCGGTATGTTATAACTCGATTGTTACCAGTTGGATGTAATCAGTTTTCATATAATAAAACTATCTGTTCTACAATGCCTCCATCATATCTATATGTTTTCATTGTGTTACTCTTGATGGCTAGTCTAGATTGATCTCTTTGAGGTCCCTCCTCACCAGTGACTACTTCAAGTGGTATCAGAGAAAAGTTTCATTTCTGAGGTTGTGTGTCCTAAATTTATTGTGATAGGGTGGCAGATTGCGGATCCATCCTACAATAGAAAAGGACTAGCAAAAATCGATGGCACAAAGAGGAACTAGGAATGGTGGAGCACATGGGAATGCAGACCCTATTGTGATGGAGATTTTGTGAGGAATAGCAGCTTGGTTAGAAGCCATGGAGACAACCCAGAAAAGAGGCTGACACATTGAAGATGTGAGTGAAGAGGAAGGAGAAGAAGCCTTGACAGAACAAGTAAACCTACTGACGGTTGATCCAAATGAAGATAGGTTTTTAAGGGTTTGAAGTAGGGCAAACACTAAACCTCATTTTACCCCACCAGAATATGATGGGAAGCTAGATTCAGATGAATTGATGGATTGGATCTCAAAGATGGAGAAGTATTTCAATTTTGAAAACACTGAAGAAGAGAGGAAGGTGAAATATGCCTATACCCGGTTGAAAGGTCACGCATCTCTTTGGTGGGAGAATTTCCAAGTTGATAGACAAAAAAGAGGTAAAGAAAAGATTAAGACATGAGATCAGATGATTGCTGAGTTGAAATCAAAGTTTGTGCCAATGAATTATGAAGTGGATTTGTTCTGGAAGTTGCAGAATCTGAGACAAAAGGAATCTAGTGTGAAGGAGTACACCGAAGCATTTTACAAGTTGAACATCAGATCTGGACATGTTGATGATGAAGTTGAACAAATTGAAAGATATTTGAATGGATTGTGGATGTCTATACAAGATGAACTCAGTATGATAAAATTGGAGAGTGTTAAAGAGGCTTACCAATATGCCCTAAAGGATGAAGAGAAATTGAACAAAAGACATGAGAAGAGATAGAGAGGTAGATGTAGAAGGTTTACAAGAGGAAGAGGAACCAATAAAAATTAGAACAAGGACAAGGAAGTAAGAAAAGAAGGTAATTCATACCAGAAGGATGATAGAAATTTCTATCGGAGGAGAGAACTGGATGGTTACTGGAATGAGAACTTTGGAAGACAAGATAAGAGGACATTTAGAGGAACTTTATTTAAGTATGGAGGAGAAGGAAATCATACATTCGAGTGTAAGTAGACAGAGGCTATGGTAGGATTGATGATAGTCCCAAAGATACAGTATCTAACTGGTTAACAGAATTTTTGACCTTATTAAGTATTTTGCATTCCAAAACAATGTACCAGTAAACAAGAATTAATGCAGTAAATGTGAATAGTAAAGACAACATAGAAATAACACCATAACACAAGATATTTAACAAGGAAACCCGGTGTGGGAAAAACCTTGGTGGGATTTGTGACCCATAATATTCACTCACTGGCCAATGAATGGATATTACTTACAAGAGGGGCCTGCACATACAAGAAGGCCAACTGCCTAGAGCTCACTACTCAAATACAAAAAGGAAGTCTCACTGACTTACAAAATAGATTATGAGAATCCAATATAATGTATTGCTACAAAACAACATCTTCTGTGCCAGGTTCAGTACCGGTTTAAGCTCATACAATAACCATAAACCCTTCTACAAAATTTGCCTTAATATTCGCTCTACATATCCATCATATCTATCGTCTATCATGTATCACCAAAATGATCTACAATATCTCATAATTATATATGAGTCTTATTACAATATGCCATGTCGGCTTACAAAAGATATTACAATTAAATACAAAATACAATAATCAAAATCCTGCCGGCTGAGATACCAATAAACATTATTGTCGTTGTCAGTGAAGTGTTTTTTGGTGCCGGTGCCAGTGCTGGAAGATATCCACAAGGTTGCCGCTAAGTTTCCATCAATGACAATACCTTCAATCACCTTCAATTCTCATTGGAGTGTACAATGTTAACAATCTCCCCCTTTGGCATTGATGGCAACACTCATGAGAAAAATCCAAAAATCATATCAAAAAGTAAAGTCCAAAATTTTACCAAAAATGTGTGCTCCCCCTAAGCAGATGATCTGCTCTGGTAATCATTTTCTCAGTACTACTACTCCCCCTTTGACATCAATGACAAAGGTTGTCAAAATTGCCAAATGAGTGCAGTTTTCAGCTAGAACCTTGTAATTGGTTGGTTACAATTTGGAATAAGTCTGCTAAAACCAAATTCAAGCTCTGACTAAACCTATTGCTATCCTTTAAAGCTGCCTATGGTCTCTGAATAGTACTGGTGAGATGATGCATTTTCTTTTCTGGTGTCTTCTGTCCTTGATTAAGTGCCTCAAAGATCTCTTTCCATAGAGAGATGAGCTTATCCAACTTTGGACTGAGTCTGCATTTAAGCTCTTTTGCTTTACCCTTTATTCTTTCCTTTTCCTTCTCTAACTTCTCCAGTTTCTCCTCAAATCCAGCAATGTCTTTCTAAATAACTGATATTGGTTCAGATGAGCCAATGATATTATCAGCTATGTCATTAATCTCCTTTTGAACTTTGTTGATTTCCTTGTCAATATCCACTGTCAAAAGATTTGTCTTACAAGTGTCTCTGTACAGTTCCTTGAACTCCATAATTGTTTTATTCAGTGCTGGTAAAAGAGTGTCAATGTGTTCTATGCACTTCTTTATTGTTTCTTCAAAGAATTTCTCTTTTTCCTTCTCCATTTAGGTGTCAGCTTCTTGGCTGGTGGCCTCACTGCTTGTTGTTTCTTCCTTGTCTTTTTGGGTGTAGGTGAGGGTACTAGTGAAGGTTTTCTCTTCCTATCTACTCTTTTGAATTCTGTAGGAATTTCACTTTCCAAGGATGTACCAACTGGTGAGAGATGTGCCTCTAGTTGTAATCCTTCTAAGTCACTTTCCTTTACACCAGTGATATTCATGACATTTTCTTTAATTTCCTTGTTTAGATGCACTCCTTATGTATTTTTCTCTTCTCTTCCTTTGTTTCAATGTTTGTACATCACTTTCTATTGATTGTGAATTTCCAAAAACCTTTTCTTCTGGTTCTCTAGGGGCTTCAAGAAGGGCTTTTGCATAAGTTTTAATTATGTTTACATCTGCCTCATATCCCATATCTATCACCCAAACAATTCTAGTAAGAACTGCCTCCATCCAGATCTCATCTTTCTTAATTACAAAACATATTTCCTTCTCATATTTATCTACAATGCTTTGTGGTAATCTTTCTCTTGTTTTCATTTTTGCTTTGAATGTTTTGAAGTACTCTCTGATATTGTTATCCTTATCTATCCCCATATCGGTAAAGATATCAGATAGTTGTTTCCCTACCAGTATGTCAAAACCAAAGTCTTTCTTTCCAATACTAGGAACCTCTTTTGTAAGATACAACATCAAACATACCAAGAGATTGCTAAAATGAAAAGTACCTTTCTTGTCTCCTTTTATCTTCTTTAGATTATCAATCAACTCATCCTTCAACCACTCACATACATCTATCTTAATCATCACTATTAACCATATCATATGCACTCTTAATAGATAGACTTGAAACTGAGTTCAGTCGATTTGCATGTGTGGTTTTATATCCTAAGATCATGCTTATGAATCTAACATTTATGTCTTTTACATTATTAACTCTCAGGGATCTGTTGTCATAGGTTGCATTGATAAATACCTTAATCTTCCTGATAGGTTTGGATGCTTGAGAGAACTTGCTTCACTTCTCGCTAAGGATTCCTTCACTCAGGTTTTTCACGCTCTTTGAAAGTTTGAATGCTCAGTGAATGAAAAAGAGGGAAAAACACTGATTTATAATGTCTTTTCCTTCAACAACCACAATAAATGCATGACAGTTAAGTGAAACTTAACACATCTGCCAGTAAAGAAGAAGTTCATCTTCTCACCATAAACTGAGGGTAAACTTCTATGATTTTGTTTCCATACCCCTAAAAGGTTTCTTTTCAGTTGGATGAAGAATCTCTTGTCGGTGGAGTAATACTCTGTTCTATTGGTGAAGGAATAGTCTCATCAACATTCTGATATCTCTTTCTAATCCACTATTTTGAAAATTATTGCTTTACCTCATCTACCTTCTCTTTTCCTTTCAAACTGGGTCCTTTATTATTTGCCGGTGAAGTCTTACTTTTACAAAATTTTGCAATATGTCCAATCTTGTTGCAAGCATAACAAGTCACATTGTTCTTTTGAATAGCCTTTCCATATCCTATGCCAGTAAGTGTTCTACATTGATTAGATAAGTGCCCAAATCTTCCAAAAATATAACATCTTACATTCATTCTGCACTTTTCTGAATTATGACTAATTTTGTTGCATTTGGAACATTGACTGGTGGGTGTATTAGTGTTCTGATTGTTTCTAGATCTACACTGATTTTCTCTATGACCATATTTGTTACAGTTAAAGCATTTCCCATTAAATTTGTAGGCATTAGGTTGTCTTACCGGTTTATTGTGATCATGATTGTTTGTAGTACCGGAGCTTTCACCATTTTCAAAGCCAAGGCCATTTGTATCACCATTAGGTTTCTGATTCTTCAGCATGTCAACCAGTTCTTCTGAACTTTTCTTGAATTTCTCCTTGTGTTGATTTGCAGCAGTCAGTTCATTCTCCAAGATTCCTTTTTGTCTTATGAGTTCAATTCTGTCGTTTTGTGTGTGCATCAAATATGTCTTCAACATATCATTTTCATGACTGAGTCTTGTGTTGTCATTTCCAGCATCATTTAATCTTCTACTCAAGTCATCTTCATTCTTCTTTCTATCTTCAATTTGTTTACAAAATCTCATAGTCATATCTTGCATCTCATTCTTCATTGTACAATTATCTTGTCTTAGTTGGTTCACCAGATCATTAAGAGTTTCCTTTTCATCTTCCTCATTCTGCATTGATTAGATAAGTGCCCAAATCTTCCACAAACATAACATCTTACATTCATTCTGCACTTTTCTGAATTATGACTAATTTTGTTGCATTTGGAACATTGATCGGTGGGTGTATTAGTGTTTTGATTGTTTCTAGATCTACACTGATTTTCTCTATGACCATATTTGTTACAATTAAAGCATTTCCCATTAAATTTGTAGGCATTAGGTTGTCTTACCGGTTTACTGTGATCATGATTGTTTGTAGTACCAGAGCTTTCACCATTTTCAAAGCCAAGGCCATTTGTATCACCATTAGGTTTCTGATTCTTCAGCATGTCAACCAGTTCTTCTGAACTTTTCTTGAATTTCTCCTTGTGTTGATTTGCAGCAGTCAGTTCATTCTCCAAGATTCCTTTTTGTCTTATGAGTTCAATTCTGTCATTTTGTGTGTGCATCAAATATGTCTTCAACATATCATTTTCATGACTGATTCTTGTGTTGTCATTTCCAGCATCATTTAATCTTCTATTCAAGTCATCTTCATTCTTCTTTCTATTTTCAATTTCTTTACAAAATCTCATAGTCATATCTTGCATCTCATTCTTCATTATACAGTTATCTTGTCTCAGTTGGTTCACCAGATCATTAAGAGTTTCCTTTTCATCTTACATTCATTCTGCACTTTTCTAAATTATGACTAATTTTGTTGCATTTGGAACATTGATCGGTGGGTGTATTAGTGTTCTGATTGTTTCTAGATCTACACTGATTTTCTCTATGACCATATTTGTTACAGTTAAAGCATTTCCCATTAAATTTGTAGACATTAGGTTGTCTTACCGGTTTACTATGATCATGATTGTTTGTAGTACTGGAACTTTCACCAACTTCAAATCCAAGTCCATTAGTGTCTCCATTACGTTTATGACTTTTCAGCATGCCATCACGTTCTTCTGAACTTTTCTTGAATTTCTCTTTATGTTCATTTGCAGTAGCCAACTCATTTTCCAAAATTTCCTTCTGCCTCATAAGTTCAGTTTTATCACGTTCCATGTGAATCAGATCTGTTTTTAAAATATCATTTTCATGACTGAGTCTTAGATTTTCATTTCCAGCATCATTGAGTCTCCTAGTCAAGTCATCTTCGTTCTTCTTTATGTCTTCAATGTCTTTACAATGTCTCATAGTCATGTCTTGCATCTCATTCCTCATAGCACTATTTTCTTGCCTCAACTTGTTCACAAGGTCATTAAGAGTTTCCTTTTCATCATCATCATTCTGCATCTTCTCATGAAGTTCTCTTCTTTTGTTTCTAGCAATAGTGATATTCTCTTGAAGTCCTTGAATGAATTCCTATGCAGTCTTTAGATCATCTTCAAGTTTGATATTCTTTAACTTTTCTGCATCAAAGTCTGCAAGAGTTGTTTCCAATTGCTTTCTCAAGTTTTCCATTTGTACTGGTGTCAGAATCTTCCTCAAGTTGCTAGGCTTTTGAAAATAGAGGACCATGCTTTGATACCAATTGTTAGGATTGATGATAGTCCCAAAGATATTGAGAGGGGGGCTGAATTAGTATCTAACCGGTTAATAGAATTTTTGACCTTATTAAGTATTTTGCATTCCAAAATAATGTACCAGTAAACAAGAATCAATGTAGTAAATATGAACAGTAAAGACAACATAGAAAGCACACCATAACACAAGATTTTTAACGAGGAAACCTAGTGTGGGAAAAACCTTGGTGGGATTTGTGACCCACAATATTCACTCACTGGCCAATGAATGGATATTACTTACAAGAGGGGCCTGCACATGCAGGAAGGCCAACTACCTACAGCTCACTACTCAAATACAAAAAGGAAGTCTCATTGACTTACAAAATGGATTATGAGAATCCAATATAATGTACTGCTACAAAACATCATCTTCTATGCCAGGTTCAGTACCAGTTTAAGCTCATACAATAACCATAAACCCTTCTATAAAATCTTCCTTAATATTCGCTCTACATATCCATCATATCTATCCTCTATCATGTATCTCCAAAATGATCTACAAGATCTCATACTTATATATGAGTCTTATTACAATATGCCATGTTGGCTTACAAAAGATATTATAATTAAATACAAAATACAATAATCAAAATCTTGTCGGCTGAGATGCCGGTAAACATTATTGTCACTACCGGTGAAGTGTTTGTCGGTGTTGGTGCCAGAAGATATCCACAAGGTTTCTAGTAATTTGCCATCAATGACAACACCTTCAATCACCTTCAATTCTCATTGGAGTGTGCAATGCCAATAGGCTACCAGAAGAGCAATAGTGATGGAAGAAAACCCCACTGGATCAGACAATAAACTAGAAGATGGAGAACTGTTGATGATGAGGAGAGCTTTGTGTCATGTCAGAGGAGATGAAGAGCCCTTGCAGAGGATGAATTTGTTCAAGACCAGATGTAAGGAATCTAGTAAGTGTTATAAAGTTGTTATTAATAGTGGTAGTTCAAATAATCTTATTTCAGAAGAGATGGTTAATAAGCTGAAATTGGAGAGATTGAAACACTCTAAGCCTTACCAGATAGCATGGATTCAGGATGAACATAAGTTGTTAGTAAGTGAACAATGTTTGGTGAAATTGAAGATTGGGAATTATCATGATGAATTTTTGTGTGATATTATACCTATGGATATTTGTCTTCTTTTGTTGTGTAGACCTTGGCGGTTTGATAGACAGGCAATACATGATGGGAGGAAGAATACATATACTATTGTGGCGAATGGGATGAAGCAAACCTTGTTACCTTTGGAGGAACCTTTGAAAAATGAAGTTTGTTCAAATGCCAGAATCTGTTTAGTAGATGGATGGACTCAGACATGAGATTGTGTGTTTTGCCTTAATTATTAAGAAGACTGAGAGACCGGAACCGAAAGGAGAGAACCTAAAAGAGATAAGAGATTTTCTGGAAGAATATGAGGATATAATTTCAGATAATGTACCTGATGGATTGCCACCCGTAAGAAGTATTAGTCATTGCATGGACTTGGTTCCCAGAGCTAGTTTGCCTAACAAAGTTGCACACCGATTGACACTAGCAGAGAATGAAGAACTGAATAGACAAGTGCAAGAGCTGTTGAAGGAAGGTTTGATCAAGAAGAGTCTAAGCCCTTGTGTAGTACCAATAGTATTAGCACCTAAGAAGAATGGAGAGTGGAGATTTTGAACCGATTCAAGAGAAATAAACAAGATCACAATGAAATACTAGTTTAATTTACCTAGTATGGATGATATAATGGACTGTTTGAGTGGAGCAAAATACTTTACAAAGATAGATTTGAAGAGTGCATATCATCATACTAGAATTAGAGAAGGTGATGAGAGGAAGACAACATTTAAGACAAATGAAGGACTAGATGAATGGTTGGTGATGCCTTTTGGATTGACTAATGCATCAAGTACTTTCATGAGGCTGATGAATGAGGTATTGAAGAAATTCTTCGGTAAGTTTGTTATTGTGTATTTGGATGACATTCTGATTTTCAGTTTGACAAAAGAGGAGCATTTGTTGCAGTTAAGACAAGTTTTGCAGAGGTTGAGAGAAGAAAAGTTGCTAATCAATATCAAGAAGTGTACTTTCATGAAGGATGAGTTAGTCTATTTAGGATTTGTGATATCTAGGGATGGTTTGAAGATGGACCCTGAGAAAGTGAAATCCATTGTTGAGTGGCCTACACCGGAAAGAATTGGGGAGGTAAGATCATTTCATGGATTGGCTAGTTTTTATCGGAAGTTTATTGGAAATTTTAGTTCAGTTTGTAACCCTATGATTGAGACCATGAGAGGAGATTAGAAGGAATTCAATTGGACCACTGGAGCAAACAAAAGTTTTGAACTGTTGAAGTAGAAAGTGATTGAACAGCCTATGTTAGTTGTACTGGATTTCAATAAAGTATTTCAAGTGGATTATGATGCAAGTGGAATAGGAATAGGAGAAATCTTGAGTCAAGAAGGGAGAGAAGTAGCCTATTTTAGTGAGAAATTGAATTATGCCCAGAAGAGATATTCAATGTATAAGAATTTTATGCCATAGCTCAAGGCTTGAAGAAATGGAGACACTACTTGTTGCCTAAGGAGTTTGTGTTGTATACAGATCACCAAGCTTTACAGTATTTGAACAGTCAGAGTAAGTTGAATAAAAAACATATGAGATGGGTAGAATTCTTGTAGACTTACACCTTTTTGTTAAATCATACAAGTGGAAAATCTAACAATGTTATTGAGTAGGAGAAGGAATTTGCTGACAGAGATGAGAGTGACAGTATTAGGCTTTGAAGATTTAAAGATCTTGTATGATGAAGACCTGGATTTTGCAGAACCTTGGAAAGCATGTAGAGAACCGGTTATGGTGGATAGGAGCAAATGGTTGGATTATTTCATTCAAGATGGAATGTTATTAAAGGGAGTTTAGTTGTGCATACCTAAGAGTTCCATGAGAGAGAACCTGATAAAAGAGAAACATAGTGGAGGTTTAGTCGGACATTTTGGCATTGGCAAAATAGTTGCACTAGTGAGTGAGCAGTACTTTTGGCCCCAGATTCATATGGATGTTAAGAGATATGTGTAGAGTTGTAGAGTTTGTCAAGTTGCAAAAGGTAGTAGTTAGAATGTGGGATTGCATAAACCTTTGACAATACCGATAAGACCTTGGGAGGATATAAGCATGGATTTTGTATTTGGATTTCCTAAGACACTAAGAGGGAATGATTCTAGATTTGTGGTAGTGGATAGATTTTCAAAGATGGCTCATTTCATACCTTGTAAGAAGACATCAGATGCATTGCATGTAGCAGACCTATTTTTCAAGGAAGTGGTGAGATTGGATGAATTACCTAAGAGCATAGTTTTAGACAAAGACACTAAGTTTGTTGGCTATTTTTGGAGAACACTTTGGAAGAAGATGGAAACAGATTTGAAATTCAATTCTACTTTTCATCCACAGACTGATGGACAAACAATAGTTATTAACCAGAGTTTAGGAGATTTGTTGAGGTGTTTAGTGGGAGATAAAACCGGAAGTTGGGATTTCAACCTTACACAAGTAGAGTTTGCCTACAACAATTCAGTGAATAGAAGTATCGAAAAAACACCTTTTGAGATTGTTATTGGAGTGCACCCTAGAGGTATAGCAGAATTGAGAGACATTAGCAGTGAAGGCCAAAAGAGTTTAGAAGCAGAAGATTTTGCAAATCACATGGCAACATTGCATATTCAAGTTAAAAAACATTTGAAAGACATGAACAAAAAATATAAGGAGAAGGTAGATGAGAAGAGGAGACATAAGGAATTTGAAGTTGGTGATGAAGTGATGATATATCTGAGAAAAGAGATATTCCCAGTTGGAACTTATAATAAGTTGCATATGAAGAAGTTTGGACCCTATAAGATTTTGAGGAAGTTTAGTTCTAGAAATGCATATGAAGTGGAGCTACCAAATACTCTAATTATTTCACCTATATTCAACATTGAGAATCTTCATAAGTACAATGAACCTAAATCTAGTGAGGACAGTGTTGCAGACTTGGAGAACCAGTTTTCCCTGAAGGAATTGGATCGGATTGAAGAGATTTTGGACAATAGGATTGGGCGTAGTACCTGGAGCAGTGAGTATAGGGAATATCTTGTGAAGTGGAAGGACATACCAGTTAAAGATTCATCTTGAATTTCTCAAGCAGAGGTAGACCACCTTGGTTTCCCTCTGACCCTAGGAAAGTGAAAGGATCACTTTTTCATTAATGTCGTATGTCTGATGCAAGAGAATCCCCGGTTCACAACAATCTTGCATCAACCAAAAACATTTTCCTTTCTATTTTATTTTTTGTTCGCAATTTCAGTTTTCCTTTCTGTGTGTCCTAGTTTTGGATCACTGGATCCTATGGAGTTGGATTCTACTTTAAGACTTGATCATCTTTCTTGGTTTCAGACCACATCGCATTTGGATCACTTTTTGGAAAGATATCGCTATTAGTTTCCATGACAGTTTCTTGTTACTGGATTAACAGTTCTTTGTCACCGGTTGCCTGAGACCTATTCTGGTGATCTACTAGAACCCATTCCAAAGCTTGTGGAGCCTTGGACATTGATTTTGATGTTACTTGGCATGTGGTTGACCTTTTTTCATGATCTACATTTAATCCTTTGGATTTTCCAAAGGAATCTCTTGGTAGAGACTGACCTTGTTAGTTTCATGTTAGGTCTTGTTCTTCAGGTTTTGATCCCTTTTGGGCCAACTAGATCCTTTGGATCAATATATATATATATTTGTAATTGTGCTTTAGAATGTAACACAAAGAGAGAATCAGGTCACTAGACTGTGCATAGAAGATAGATCTTTTGATACAAGGTCCCAGTTTGACCTATTCTACCAGGCCTGTGAGCTAGTATGTTGTAACCCAGTTGTTACCATTTGGATGTAATCAACTTTCATACAATAAAACTCTCTGTTCTACATTGTCTCCATCATATATTTGTGTTTACGTTATGTTACTCTTGCTGACTGCTCTAGATTGATCTCTTTGAGGTCCCTCCTCGCTGGTGACTACTTCATAATAGTAGAAAGGCACCAACCACCCGACCATGTGGAACCAAAGGAACCATCCCTTGTACTAGGAGATGACACAAGGTCCCAAAACATACTCTACACCTAAGCTAACACCAAACTACCAAGGAGACCCACAACTCAAGGATCACAATGACACAAACATGAAAAGTAATTACATGGCAACCACAAATAGAAACTCCCAGAGTTGTAACAAGAGTCAAGACATAAATGCAAATTGATAAAAGGATACATGTAGGAGCGGAGTCTCATCAGATGCTATCCTCCAAATATAGACACACAACCCTTCAAGTCATAACCCTGATAGACATCTGGAGCCATCTCAACCTATGAGAGAATCAAGGGAGATTGACTTACCACCACAGTGGCCTTCCCAAGCTTAACCTAAAACATTCTCCCTAGGATCAAGTCTTGGGGATCAACTATTAATTATCTTGATTAGATGAGTCCTAATTATGCAATAAATCTAATTCATTATTAATGTTATCACTTGTTTACAATAAGGAAATCTTCCAATGTGCCCTGATGATCTAGACTTCATGCATCCTTAAAAGGAACCTCATGCAAGCCTATCTCTCGTGACCTCGGTCATCACAAGGAAGCCCACTCCCCCTAACATGTTCCAATACAAAAATAATACAAAAGAGGCTCTAATCAAATTTCAAGAATGATTCATAAGAAACCTCACATAATCAACAAGCATCCATAAACAATCTAATGCTGACAATATCAATAAATCAACAATGAGCCTCTTATCAAAATAGTTCTCCAAAAGCCATATCAAACTTAATCAAAATCTACCATAATCATCAAATAACCATCAATGGAAAGTCACATCAACTTGCTGGCACAATGCAATAAAAACAATCCTCTCAACACAGCTTATCAACATGTTCGAGATTCACAAAACCTCTACGGTATGGCTTATCAACATACCAAAGCTTAAAAAATCATCAAATAATATCAAATCAGATAAAATGCAATATTGGAAAACATCAGAAAACCTTAACATAAGCCTCTGGTATAAGAACAGATCTAATAAACCAGAACAAATTGACAAAAACTAGGCAAAACACATACTCTGAGTAGTTTAGCGCATATGTGACGCAAAACAGTGCATACATTACATTCTGCAGTGCCTTTACCAATTCTTTCAACACCTATGACAAATTAAAAGATGCATTCATTGATGGCTATAGCGCATAAGACAATCATTAGCACATGTACAGAAACATTCAGTGCATATGTAAAAACTAATAGTGCAAAAGATATAGTGAAATTCACAAATGCAATGGAAAATCTCACATACACTTAAAGTATTAGTGCATTTATAGTTATAGTGCATTTGCTAAAACACAAACCCGAAAATAGTAAATTTAGGACTTGGAAATAAAATCCAACACATCATGAAAACTCACAAACAAGAGCTCAAAAGAGACGCCTTGGAAATACAAAACTATAGGCTAGAGGAAGAGAAAACACAAAACATAGCATTCACAGCTATGACACCAAAAACTACACAAAATATTCTCAGAGAGACTCGCAGAGAGTTTAATAAGACTCAACAACAGATTCAATCAAACCCAAACCATAAGGGAGTCCAAAATACACCT
This sequence comes from Cryptomeria japonica, assembly GCF_030272615.1. Classification (NCBI taxonomy): domain Eukaryota; kingdom Viridiplantae; phylum Streptophyta; class Pinopsida; order Cupressales; family Cupressaceae; genus Cryptomeria; species Cryptomeria japonica. The sequence goes on along the minus strand of NC_081410.1, from coordinate 614,486,141 downwards.
CTAAACAACAATGAGATCACCCAGGAAGGATCACATACAAAAAATAATTGCAGAGTTGTGTGTACGACAATACCAAATACAAAATATATTTTGCCTTCTCCCTAAGTTTAAACTATATAGTAAAATTTATGTAGGGAAATATTTCTCTTCAACTATAGTCTAACTATGTAAGATATCATTTTTCCCCAAAAATATACTCGTATACAATCTGCAGACACGATGAATACAAGAAGATGAAAAGCCAAAAACAAAGAGAAGGGCACCACCAACCCACAACCAGAAGTGATGGAAGAAAGTTGTAGAAGTGCCCAACAAATCCGACAAGCTACCCAGACCAAGATCCAAGCTCAAACTAAAACTACAGAAGAAGATTTCAAGAAGGTAACCTGACAACAAGCTCAGGTTACTGGATAAAAAGGAAACCAAGCCAAAACCCTAGCCTCCAAATTGACCAATGAAAATATTCCAAAAGACAATATATTTTACCTACCCAGCTTATAGTATATTTTATTTCCCCAATTCGAATTTAGTCAATTACAATAGATGGTAGGTGGGGAATATATATAAAACATACTTACATGTATAAATAGGAAATAATAATAATACAACATAAGGTATTATTCACCTAGGAAGAAATAATAATCAAAATTTATAAATAAACCATGGCTAATAATTAATTTATTAAATAGAGCCAAATAAGTAAATAAATACAAATAGCCCAAAGCTATAAATAAATATTAACCAACACTAAAGGAAAAGCAATATTAAACAACAAATGATATATTTTATCTACCTAGCTTATAGTATATTTTATTTCCCCAATTTGAATTTAGTCAATTACAATAGACGGTAGGTGGGAAATATATATAAAACATACTTACATGTATAAATAGGAAATAATAATAATACAACATAAGGTATTATTCAACTAGGAAGAAATAATAATCAAAATTTATAAATAAACCATGGCTAATAATTAATTTATTAAATAGAGCCAAATAAGTAAATAAATACAAATAGCCCAAAGCTATAAATAAATATTAACCAACACTAAAGTAAAAGCAATATTAAACAACAAATGATAAATAAATATCCCCTCAAGGACAATGAGAATTATTTCTTGGAATGTTAGGGGCTTAAATGCCCCTAACAAGAGACGCTTAATTAAGTCCCAAATGGACTTAATTAAGTGTGATATTTTTATGTTGCAAGAAACAAAATTGTCAAAGGAGTCTATTGATTTGGTTTTTTCATCTTGGAGAAGGTGGAATTTTCTTTCTTCTCCAGCTTGTGGTGCTTCAGGAGGTTTGGCACTGCTTTGGAATAATTATAATATTGAGGTACAGTTAGTGGCATCTGCTACAAATTGGATGTTGGCTTTAGTTATAAGCAAGATTTCGAAGGTTAAATTCTGGCTTTTTAACATTTATGCTCCATCAAGAATTCAAGTGAAGAGTAAGTTATGGGGTGAATTAAAGAGGATTTCTTCTCCCTTAAAACATGGTTCCTTTATTATCTTCGGGGGTGATTTTAATGCTATCACTGATTTAGATGAGAAAAGAGGAGGTGTTTTCCCTAATAAAAGGATTATGGATGACTTTGGGGATTTCATTTCTGATATGAGCCTTTTTTATTGTAAGTCTCAGAATGGGGTTTTCACATGGACAAACATGAGAAGGGATTTTTCTCAGATTGCTGAGAGATTAGATCGGTTTTTGTTATCTGAGAATTGGATTGATTCAGATTTTGAATTCTTTTCCTCTATTCTACCAGTCTCAGGTTCTAATCATTTTCCAATTTTCCTTTCAGTTATTGAGGATAGGGCTTCTTCTAAGTCCCCATTTAAATTTGAGCCCATGTGGTTTAGGGATTCTTCCTTTTTGCCTTTTCTTATGAAATGGTGGAATTTTGCACCTTTTTGTTCTAGGTCCCATATGTTTCAGATTGCTAAGAAGTTAAGTTATTTGAAATTGAATATTAGGGAATGGAATATCTCGCATTTTAAGAACATTTTTCAGGAGAAACAAAGGATTCAAAATATGATTGAGTGTTTTAATACTCATGTGCTTCAACATGGTATGGTGCCACAAGTTTTTGATGAATTGAAGTCACTAAAATTACAGCTTGAGGAGGTGTTAGCTAGAGAGGAAATCTATTAGAGACAGAAATCTAGAGAGCTATGGCTTTCAGATGGTGACAGGAACACAAAATTTTTTCTTTCTTCAACTAAGATTAAAAGATGTAAGAATAGGATATCTTGTATTTAGTGTCAGAATGGGAATTTATTGACAGAGCCAGAGGACATTGCTTCAGAGGCAATTAGGTTTTTTAAGTCATTATTATCTTCGGAAAATGGAAATCTCAGCAATGATATTATATCTAATATTCCTCCTTTAGTATCTTTGGAAGAAAATAAGATGTTGATGTCTCCCTTTTCCTTAGAAGAAGTTAAGAGTGCTGTCTTTGCCATGAATCCAGATAAAGCCCCAAGAACAGATGGTTTTACTCCTTTATTTTTTCAAAAATGTTGGGATTTTGTGGGAAATGATGTTTTATTGCCTCTTGAGGAATCTAGGAGAAATAGGTCCATTTTAAATGAACTTAATACTACTGTAGATAGGAAAAATGGAATGCATCAAAGCAATATTAAACTAGCTCAACCACAAAACTAAATTGCAATGATAAGAAATCCTAATACAATCAATAAAGGCATGAAGATGAAATACTAAAATAAAATGCAAACCAAAGCATGTATCTCCTTCATTGTTCCTCCATTGTTCTTCTTTCTCCTTCAAATTTGATGTGGATCTCACCTACAAGTGCAAAATGCAAGTATGAAAGCAAGCAAGATTGACAAGATGAAAATTGTAGCATAAGGATACTAGAAGCGTGGTTGATTGATTGATTTATTGATTATCTGAAAATATGATTCATTCCTCCTTTCATTGAAGAAAATCATCCAATTTATAGACAAATTGGAGAGAGGACAAGATTAGCATGAAGAGATTTGAAAGGAAATTCAAATCAAGAATGGCAAAATTATGACAAATGACAATTTGCTATGCAAGGAGTATGACAAATTATGACAAATTATGACAAATTATGACAAGTTGCTATGCAAAATGCATGACAAATTATGACAAATTATGGCAAGTTGCTATCCAAGATGTATGACAAATTATGACAAATGGAAGCATAAACATAGGAGAAAATGAGGGAATGAAATTAGGGGAAATATTAGAAAAATTAAAGAAAATAGGAGAAATAGAAATTAGGAATTAGGAGAAATTAGCAAATTAGAAAATTGAGGAAAAAGATGAAATAGAAATTAGGTGAATTAATTAATAGGTTTTCATCCATTAATTAATTCATGAAAGAGACCTAGGGCTAAATAAATAGATTTATTTAACCCACAAAGAAGAAGAAAAGGATTAAATGAACAAATCATAAAACCCTAGAAATAAGAGGACAAGGAATTAGGTCAAGACAACAAGAAATTAATGTAGGTTCGATCATGATTCTGATTGACAAAGGACCAATGTTGATAAATGATTGAGATTGATTGACAAAAATCAATGACAAATTGACCAAGATTGACAAGGAGATCAAATTGATAGGCACCAATTGACAAGGAACAATGACTAATCGATCCAAATTGACATGATTGAAAAGGACAAGGATCGATGACGAATCGATTGCAAAATGACAAGATTGACAAGGACAAAGATCAATGGCAAATCGATCACAAAATGACAAGGCTGACAAGAGGACAAAACCCTAATTCTATCATCGATTAGGATTGACGATGTCCAAAATGATGATAAATGAGCACGCACCATGATGCGATGAGATAAGATCGACCAAAATCATGACTGAAGATTGCTATCGACAAGACCTAATTCAAAAGCAAGAAAAATGAGGAATGTAGAAGAAGGACTCGATGCTCACAAATGATAAAGACCAAGTGCGCAACATAGAAGAAATGTTAATGCAACGCAAGAACCCTAAAATAAGGCAATGCGCAAATGTTAAAGTATGACTCCACAAGCGTTGACCATTTTTAGATGTCTACATTTTGCCCCTCTTTGAGACAATGTGATTCTAAGCGTTGTTTCAAAGAACAATAATGAAAATACCCCAAACAATAACAATAACATATGCATGCCCCCTCGAGGAATTGGCCAGAAAAATCCAGAAAAGAGGCCAAGTGATCGATAAGAATGATAGAAGACAATAGGTTGGAGATCGGAGAACTAGACTGAATGGACTGCCAAGACTGATAGAAGAAATGTTAGTAAGCAGAAATTAGACAGAGGACAGTTAGAGATGAAGGAAAACTTGCTTTCACAAATGCACATAAGTAGGTGAGAACCTTTATTTATTGTAGCAAAGCGGATGTAGAGCATCATGGCATTGAAGGCCAGAGCTGGAATGCAACCCCTTTTGCAAAAGACAGACACATCACACACAAGGAATGAGTGAAGCATCCTAGGGTGCATACATCAAGGGTCGAGGTATGTGTGGTATTCACAAAGCAAATGTACTTATCACAGACACCCAATGATATAGTTGCCCCAGTTTGTGACAAACATTCCACAAATAGAAAACAAGGAAAGGGGACCATGAACCATCCCGGTCACTCTAAATCACTCAGTGACATCATCGAGCAACATAGGAACATGATCGAAGCCAAAGATAAATCAGTAAAAAGATAAGATGCACAAATTCAACCAAGTCAAACAAACAGACTAATCGTCATTGTCGAAAGTGGAAAACAAGAATGATCATGTTGTCTGGTTTCAGGGAATGCGGTACCCCATCGAAGACAGGACATAGTCTAGTTTCGAGTATACCACACCCTGTATAAGACCCATGATAATGTTGACAAGGACTAATGGTAATGTTGATGTTGAGTGATTGATATGACAATTTTGATCAGTTTGAATGCCTTGTTTGATTGAAAAGTTCATCTATTAATGTGTGATTTCATTAAAGCACAATGTTTGATTGATTGTTGTTGGATGTATGCCCAGTGATCTGTTTATGCACAAAGGGGACCATTTATTGACAAAATGCAAAATGCCAAAGAAATTGTTTTTGGATTTTGATGCTTTTCACTTTGTAGGAATTTCGAGTTTTTTTACAATTTTATTTTTTTTGTTCGTTTTTCAGGACTTTATTTGACTTTTTAGGGATTTTTTCAGGACATTATTTGATTTTTTAGGGATTTTTTCAGGACATTCTTTGATTTTTTTGGATGATTTCAGGACATTATTTGATTTTTTTGGATTATTTCAGAACATTATTTGATTTTTTAGAGATTTTTTAAGGACATTATTTGATTTTTTTGGATTTTTTTAAGGACATTTTCTGAATGTTTTTAGGATTATTTCAGGACATTTTCCAATTTTTATGATTTTTCCCCCAGTGTCTAGCAAGGCAAGGAATATGACAGGTGAATAAAGAGGCTTTCTGAAATGATGGTGGATAGAGGGAAGACAAAGGCCTTTTATTATGGAGACAATACGGATGCAATTTTCAAGGGCTATGGCGTGATGGGACAAGAGACTGGATATGACAATGTAAAGTAGTGACATGGCATGAGGGACATGTCAAGAGGTTTTTGAAACCATGTTTAAATTTTGCACCCTTATGTCAGATCAAGATCAAGGAATGAAAAAGAGTGTATGGATAGTGATAAGATATGGATAGGATAAGCAAGACCAAGAATGGATAAGGGACATGGACTGAAAGTCGAGATTGGCTAAGGGATAGTGGCAGAAAGTTGCAATAAGCTAGGGAATATGGATGAAAGGTTGTAATAAGCAAATGGATAAAGACCAAAAGCTATGATGGACTAAAAGCTGCAAACAAGATGCATGATGCTCATGACGATCCTCAGCCTTGTCAAGATCAAATGTGGAAAAGGGGATATGTGCATGAGGGACAATAGGATATGAAGGGTAATAGGACATGATAGGATAATGAAGTGTAATAGGATATGACAGGATAATGAAGGGTAATAGGATATGACAGGATAATGAAGGGTAATAGGATATGACTGGATAATGAAGGGTAATAGGACAAAAGGATATGATAGGATAAAACCTGTCCCCAAGTGTGGTGTGCAAGAAGTTCATAGATTACGCATGATGCCTATTTTCTAGGTTTTCATCACGGTACTTTCCCAAGGCGCCTGTTTGCCAGGTTTTCACCAGTGGACGAATTATTTTTGCTTTACTTTTTTTTTTCTTTTTTTCTTTTTTCTTTTCACTTTTTTTTTTTTTTGGATTTTGACATTTTCAATAGAAGATGGACACATGATAGGGGATGGAAGAAGGAGTCAAAGATCTTTTTGTTTGGATAGTAGCCTTGAAAAAAATGGACCATGACCTTTAAAAGTATGCTCAAAGACATTGGTAGGATAAGGACATGGAAAAAGAGATGAAATTAAGGCAAGGATTTATGCAAAGGACTGGACCAGAGGGATGGAAGGATGGAAAATATGCATTGGATAATGGATAGGGTATTGGAAGAATTGGGCTTCACTGGATGGAAATGAAGGCAAGATCAACATTGGCACACACCTTGACAGGTGGTGGATTGATGGAGGAAAAATGGATCTCAGATTGTGAGATTTGGATGGAGGAATAGCTTGGGATTTTGGGACATAAGGGCCCAAAATGGATGAAGAAAGTGATGGAGGAACAAATTTGAGAGGGTTGGATGGAGGAATAGCAACTTTGGATGCCAAGTTGGATGTTTCTTTAGGCTTTTGTGCTTCAAGGAGCCGCTTAGGGATCCACATGGTTTTTTATTTTTCATGCTTTTGTGGTTCCTTGGAGTGCATTGCCAACACAAGGGATTTAGGAACCCATATAGATTTGAACTTTGCTTGATTTTGCTCAGTGGGCCTTTGTGACCTTTTGGATATTTCTTTTTCTTTATAGATCATATTGTTCTTTGTTTTGACATGTCGATTATATTGGACATGTTAATCCTTGAATACAAGTGGATTTTTAGACTTATGACTTTTATGCTTGGCATCCAAATTGCTTAGAGGGGGGAAGGAATGCATGGATGGATATGAATGAAATGGAGTTATTTTGGATGGATGAAGTTTACTCAAGGATTTGTGCCTTTGCTGACCTTGCATAGAGGATGAAGGGATATAAGGACCTAAGATGGATGGAAAGTATGATGGGGAAGGGATATGTTTGGATTTTGAAGGGATGTTGGATTTAGTAGGGGTACCCACATCTTGAGGAATTTCACTGAGGCCATGACCCTTAATATTTTCTTTAACATGAAGGGATTATTTCTTATGGAGATCTACTCCTTTTCCTTTATGAATATCTTGACTTGTAGGATACTCTTTTCTTTGGGAAGAAGACGCGAGTCCATTATGAGGTGGATATGATATGAGAGAAATAATGAGATCTTGAAGTGGATCGGATTGTACCAAAGTGGAAGAACCCCTTATGCATGTCGAGGGTTCATGAACATCTTGCACTGACATGTTAGAATCATGAGGGGGATTAGGATCATGAAGGGGACTAGGATTCTGTAGTGGACATGGTTCAATGACAGGCTCTTCAAGAGATGGAATGGGAGAAATAATGGGATCATCAAAAGAAATGCGATCTTGGAGTGTATATGGAGCATTAAGACAAGGAGATGGAGGAACAAAAGGATCTTGTGGAGTATTTAAAGGAATAATTTGATCTTGACAAGGGGGAAGATCATTGGAATCCTCTTTAAAGGTGCTTTGCTCTTGACTTTTAATGGGATCATTGGAAAGGATGGAAGGGATATCTTGATCTTTCTTAGGAAGTGGAATGTCAATGGGATTTGAAAGGACATTGTGTTCTTGGATAGAATTGATAGGAATAAGTGAATCATTATGAGTGTCTGGGGAAATGGGATCTTGGTCAACAATTGGATGGGATGATAAGGTTTCGGGATCTTGATCTTGATCTGTTTTAAGACACGTTTCTTCATGCTCTAAATTATCCTCTTGACATGGGGTTGGACTTTGGATATGCATGGGGGATTCTGACAAGGGATCAATGTTTTGACATGAAGGAAATGCACTTTGAACATTTGTGATGGATTCTGGCAAGGAATCAATGCTTGAACATGAGGAAGAGGGACTTCGAATGGGGTCCTCTAAAATAGGTAATGGCAATAAAGTGCATGGTGGCACTGGGTCTTGTATTTCTGAAACATGACAAGGACATGCATCATGAATTGGATTATCTTGGCAACCAATTAAGGATAGCCCTTGGATAATTTCATCCTTGGGTGTATTGTTTGATGAGGACAATATGGAAGGTTCTTGGGAAACTTCTAAAGGTGTAGGGATAGATGCCACTGGAGAGTCAATTTGTTTGCGGGGGGATAAGGCATTGCTAGACATAATTGTATTATCTTGATCTTCCTCAAAGAACTCACTTGGTAGTTTCCTTAAGATCCTTGCAATAAGGCCACCTTTCTTTTGAGGTTTTGACATAGTTGTATCTGGAATTTGAACTTGTTTGGCAAGGAGTTGGTTCTAGTCTGATGTCATGTTTTGATTTCGAACTAGATGTTGATCAAACTGGTTTGACATGTTCAAAATTTGGCTTGGTGCATGTTGCAAGTTTTGTTTTTGAATTTGTGATTGTAGTTGTTGATACCGAGTTGTCCATTGAGTTTGTTGTTGATACTTGATAGTCGGTTGGACATATTGTTGAAATTGGACCATTGGTTGTGTTGGTTGTATATGTTGGACCATTGTTTGTGTCTATTGGATATGTTGTTGATTCGAGATTTGATTGAATGAAATTTGACCAAATGAATTTTGATGTGGGACTTGATTGAAATTTGTGCTTGTTTTTTGAAATTGTTTCATCATCTCTATTTGAGAGATGAGAGCTGGTATGTCTGATTGTTCGATAAGAGATTTTACATCAATTGGCTCAAAGTTTGGGTTTGGACCTTGAAATTTTTTAGATGTTTTGGACATTTGGGATCTATTCTTCTCAATGTTTTTCACTTTTTGTTCCAAAATCTCCTTTTCTTGAGCTAGTTTCTCCTCTAGTTTTGTATTTGGACATTTACATCATCATGATAAGTTTGATCAAAGTTCTGAGACATGTAGAGATTGGATTGACATGATTGATTTCTCAATTGTGATGACATGGCTTCGTAAGAAGGTTGAGACCTCATTTCAACAAACATGTCACTATGCAATGCAACTAATGGGATTGACAAATGCAGCCTAAAAGGATGACAATGCAACTAAATCTTTTTGTACCTTTTGAATTTTTGGAATGACAACTAGATGCAACTAAATGCAATGAAAATGTGACCTTGCTTTGGACCTTTGAGTTTCTATGGTTTGATAATGTTATGCAACTAAGTGAAACCTATTTTTTTTTGTTTTTTTTTCAAGAATTTTTGGAAATGATATGCAATCTTAAGCAATGGTAATGCAACCTATGTTTTTGTTGTTTTTCAAGGTTTGGACAAACTTTTTGGAATGCAAACCTAAAGACTCAACCTTGGGAAGTTGAAATGAAGTCAAGACCCTAAAGGACAAAGGACCAAATGACAATAGGACACATTGACAATGTCTCACCTATATGCTTGGATAGTAAGCTAGGTTTGACAAAAATGATATTAATGAAAGGACAAAATTTAGACAAGGTCAAGACTCCCTAACAACAACTTAGGGTATCATCCAAAGTTTTGATTTTTCAAGTTTGACAAACCAAATTTTTGAGACTAAATGCAAGAAGGCAATGATTATGACAATGACTTATGATATGACATGAAAATGATCTAAGGATATGATATGACAAGATGAAGCCAAGACAAGATGACAATACAATGATAAGCATATGCGAAGACCAATGACTTGGAATATGCAAAATGCAACCTAGGCAAGACCTAATTTTAGCATGACAAGGATAATGCACGAATGTCACCTAAATGGAAATCTATCTTGGATATGACAATGAAATGCAAAACTTAGGGAAATGATTTTGAACATAAGTGCAAAATGAGGATGCTTGCAATGAAAAGGACTAAAATGAAGGAAGATGACAATATGCCCTAGGACCTAAGTTGGACTATGCAAAACCTAGCCTAAAGTGACATGAATTTTGAAACAAAGATATTCAATGTTTTGACAAGCCATGTTCAAATGTTGGATGAATAATAGGACAAATTTGGACTTTTGTTTGGATTTTGTTTTGAATTGAAGGTTGATTTTGAAAACCCAAGTTGATTATGAGCACTTTTGAAAGTTTGTTTTTGTTTTAACCTTTGACAATCACGGAAGACAAAATGTTTGTTTTACTTTGACTCAAGACAATCAAGCACATTCACAACAAATCCTATGGCTAGCAAGGGCAATATTTGTTGAATCCTCTAACCATAAAATACAACACTCAGCCAGATAGCTAGACACTTGGTAGCACTGGCTCCCCCTTACAATGCACTCACTTCTCGGGCATACCAAGCTTCGAGTTCAAGGGGCATCACTTCCCAAGAACTTGCTATCTATAATTGAGGAGTACATGAGAGGTGTCTTCAGCATGCACGTATCACAACGCCTAAGCCAATAGATAGAAGCATTTTGGCATCTAAAAACAAGAGATTCTAGTAAGGGCATCCGTTCGGGTGGGTATTGATCTGGCAAATAAATTGTCGCAATTCCATTCCAACACCCGTTGTCTACAACTTTCATTGCATCCACAGTTATTTAGAGTGGTTCGGAAGAGCTTGGCTTTAGCCCGTCACCACTTTGGGTCATTCCCTCTCACCAATTCCTGTGCGAAGTGCCAAGCAAATCGGGAGGTAGGCCCAGTTCTAAGGGTTAAAACATGCAATCAAATTAAAAACAAACAAAGCATGCATGGTGTTCATTAACCTTTAAGAAATGAAATGTGCAACTACATTAAAAATCGCAAGCAAGATGTTTTAATGAGAGTCTTTGACTGCGTCCTGCATAAGATTCGTTAGTAGTTGTTTTTTTAGTCTTCGTCACCCGTAATGCCAAAATACTGCACAGAGAATTAGTACCAAAGAAAAACCAAAATGCAGAAAACAAAATGAAAATAAACTAATTTTTTTTTTTTTTTTACACAGGCACAAATCTCATCAACACAGGCGCAAATCTCATCAACATGGGCGTAGAATGCCTTAAGACAGGCGCAAAAGTGTCCAGAAAGCTCCGAGTCATCCTGTTTCTTGAGTTTTTCACCTGCAAATCAGCTCAAAAGCACTCAAAAACATGGTTAAGGGGTTAGTTCACGTCAGGTTCACCAGAAAATGTAGATAGGAAAAATGGAATGCATCAAAGCAATATTAAACTAGCTCAACCACAAAACTAAATTGCAATGATAAGAAATCCTAATACAATCAATAAAGGCATGAAGATGAAATACTAAAATAAAATGCAAACCAAAGCATGTATCTCCTTCATTGTTCCTCCATTGTTCTTCTTTCTCCTTCAAATTTGATGTGGATCTCACCTACAAGTGCAAAATGCAAGTATGAAAGCAAGCAAGATTGACAAGATGAAAATTGTAGCATAAGGATACTAGAAGCATGGTTGATTGATTGATTTATTGATTATCTGAAAACATGATTCATTCATCCTTTCATTGAAGAAAATCATCCAATTTATAGACAAATTGGAGAGAGGACAAGATTAGCATGAAGAGATTTGAAAGGAAATTCAAATCAAGAATGGCAAAATTATGACAAATGACAATTTGCTATGCAAGGAGTATGACAAATTATGACAAATTATGACAAGTTGCTATGCAAAATGCATGACAAATTATGACAAATTATGGCAAGTTGCTATCCAAGATGTATGACAAATTATGACAAATGGAAGCATAAACATAGGAGAAAATGAGGGAATGAAATTAGGGGAAATATTAGAAAAATTAAAGAAAATAGGAGAAATAGAAATTAGGAATTAGGAGAAATTAGCAAATTAGAAAATTGAGGAAAAAGATGAAATAGAAATTAGGTGAATTAATTAATAGGTTTTCATCCATTAATTAATTCATGAAAGAGACCTAGGACTAAATAAATAGATTTATTTAACCCACAAAGAAGAAGAAAAGGATTAAATGAACAAATCATAAAACCCTAGAAAAAAGAGGACAAGGAATTAGGTCAAGACAACAAGAAATTAATGTAGGTTCGATCATGATTCTGATTGACAAAGGACCAATGTTGATAAATGATTGAGATTGATTGACAAAAATCAATGACAAATTGACCAAGATTGAGAAGGAGATCAAATTGATAGGCACCAATTGACAAGGAACAATGAATAATTGATCCAAATTGACATGATTGAAAAGGACAAGGATTGATGACGAATTGATCGCAAAATGACAAGATTGACAAGGACAAAGATCAATGGTGAATCAATCACAAAATGACAAGGCTGACAAGGACAAGGATTGATGACAAATCGATCGCAAAATGACAAGGCTGACAAGAGGACAAAACCCTAATTCTATCATCGATTAGGATTGACGATGTCCAAAATGATGATAAATGAGCACGCACCATGATGCGACAGGATAAGATCAACCAAAATCATGACTGAAGATTGCTATCGACAAGACCTAATTCAAAAGCGAGAAAAATGAGGAATGCAGAAGAAGGACTCGATGCTCGCAAATGATAAAGACCAAGTGTGCAACATAGAAGAAATGTTAATGCAATGCAAGAACCCTAAAATAAGGCAATGCGCAAATGTTAAAGTATGACTCCACAAGCGTTGACCATTTTTAGATGTCTGCAACTACAATGATTGCAATTATTCCTAAAAAAGAGGATACTAAGACTTTTGCTGACTTCCGCCCCATTGCTTTATGTAACACTTTGTATAAGATATTTACGAAGGAAATTTCCCTTAGATTGGCTAAAATTCTACCTAGGATCATTTCATTGGAGCAAGGTGGTTTTGTTCCCGGAAGGGAGACGAGAGAGGGTGCAATTGCAGCACATGAGGTGCTGCATTCTATTTCCACCCAAAGAACCCCGACCATGATACTTAAGCTAGACATGATGAAGGCTTATGATAGAGTAGAGTGGGGGGCTTTATGTGTTGTTCTTGAAAAGTTAGGTTTTTCCAAGGCCTGGGTCAAATGGATTCATGCATGTATTTCTTCTGCAAGATTCTCAGTTTTAATTAATGGTTCTCCTTGTGGTTTTTTCACTTCCTCTAGGGGTTTGAGACAGGGAGATCCCCTTTCTCCATTTTTGTTTATTCTCCTAGCTGAAACCTTTAGTTGGGCTATTAGGGCTGCTAAAGTGGGGGGGCTTTGGAAAGGTATAAGGAATCAAAATATTCCCCAAATTATTTCTCATTGTCTCTTTGCAGATGATACTCTATTATTTGGACATGCTCTATTAGTTGAGGCAAAAGTGATTAAAGGAATAATACAAAATTATGCATCATTTTCTGGTCAGAAAGTGAATGGTGATAAATCAAAGATTTTTTTCCTTAATACATCACAACTAGTTTAGCATAGGTTGCAATCCTTTTGGGGATTTGAGACTGAAAATCTTCCATGTACTTACCTTAGGATTCCTTTCTTTGTTAAACATGATAAGATTGGTTTTTGGGATAAGATTATTTCGGTCATTTCTAAAAGAATTCTCTCATGGAATCATAGATGGTTAACTTTGGCGGGTAAAATTGTTCTCATCAAGTCTATTTTGAATGTTGTTCCCATATATCTCATGTCTGTTTTGAAGTCTCTGAAAGCAACCATTGTTAGTTTACAGGATACTCTTAGAGATTTTCTTTGGAACAATAATAAAGATGGCAAGAAGAAACTCCCTTTAGTTGCATGGGATAAGGTATGTTTGCCTAAGGAACTTGGGGGAACAGGAATTCGGAGTCTAGAGAATCAAATTTTAGCCTTAGGTGCTAAGTTGGTTTGGAAATTATATGAAAAGCCTAGCTCCTTATGAGCACAAATTATGTTTGCCAAATATTTAAATAATGGACCAAGAGAGGACATTTTTAAAGTCTCAAATTTGCCTTCAGGTTCTGCTATTTGGAATTTCCTTTGTAAATGTAGATCAGTTATTTTGCCTCATCTCTCATGGATTGTTCATAATGGTAGAAAGGTTAGATTCTGGGATAAAGTATGGAATAGACACACACCTTTGGTGAATATTAGGGATTGGTCTCCTCTGATCACTGTTCTTTCCTCCCTTTGGGGTGATTTTGTAGCATATTATTTTGAAATTGTGACTAGTGGACCCCTTAAGCTAGCTAGATGGAAGTCGATTGATTTCTTAGATGTTGATCAAAGCATGAAATTAGATTTTGAAAAGATTTTGGGGGATAGAATTGTATTTCTTTCTGATTCTGAGGATGAACTTATTTGGACAAAGAATATTTCTGGTAAGTACACTGTTAAAGATGGTTACAACTCTCTTATGGTTGCTAAAGATTTATCTTCTTGGACTTATAAGTTGTTTTGGCATTCGGCTTATCTTCCCAAAGCTGGAGCCTTTGCTTGGTTGGTAGTTCAGGATAGAGTCCTTACAGGTATGAGACTAGATAGGCTTGGTATTACTGTTGTTTTCCCTTGTGTTCTTTGTAACAAAAAATTGGAATCTTCTTCACACCTATTCCTACATTGTGATTATGCTTATGAATGTTGGCAGTGGTTGTTTGAGAAGTTAAATATATCCTTTGTTATTGGTAAGGATCTCATTTCCCATTTTAGATCTTGGCCATTTATGTTTGTCTCATCTTTTTATGCATGCCTTTGGATCATATCTCCATCTATTGTGATTTGGAATGTTTGGCTAGAGAGAAACAACAGGATATTTAAAAAAACAAGGTCTCCTGTGTCTGAGGTTCTATTAAAAATTGAGTCTTCAATCTCTGAGGTTGCTTTGTCATTTATTTATAAGAATTTGGAAAATCTTACTTCTTTTTCGCACTAGGATAGTAGAGTTACTAGAGTTTGGAAGCTGCTGTCAGTTTTACCCTCTCATGGTTCAATTTTAAAAAAGAATGATGGAATAGGTAAGAGATACTCTGCTAGATGGAAACCTCCTCCGTAGGGGCGCTTTAAACTAAATTTTGATGGGGCCTCTCATGGTAACCTTAGGCCAGTTGGGGTAGGCATGGTAATTTATGATCACAATGCAAATTTTATTCAAGCTAAGTGTCATGCTATTGGTTTTAAAACTAACAGTTATGCAGAATTTCATGCTTTGTCTTTTGGATTGGATATGGAAATCTCTTTGGGTATTAAGGACTTAATAATTGAAGGTGATTCTATGGTGATTATTCAATGTGTTATGAAAAAAAAATTGAATTGTTGGAATTTGCAGTATATACTTGATCCCATTTTACAAAAATTAGAATTGTTTGAATCTTTCTTGGTATCCCATTTTTACAGAGAAGTTAATAAGATTGCAGATTATTTGGCAAATTTAGCCATTAATAGCAATGCTAATCAGCGAGAGGTGGTTTTGAGGAAATTCCTTCTAGGGTATGGGAAGGTTTGCAGCAATAGTCATATGATTTTCTTGAGTAACGTCGATGTAAAATTTTATGATGATAATTATTCATGCTTTCCCCTTTCATTTCAAGTATTCATGTTCGTTGTCTGGAGAAGTGTTTGGGGTCATGGTATTTGATATAATAGTGTTTTTCCAAAGGTTTTTTGATACTTTCTTTTTTGGCAGGAAGGTTTTTGGCTCATGGGATTTGGCATAGGGCTTTGGAAAATTTTGTCTTCTTCCATTGATAGTAGCTATGGAGTCTACATTTGAAAATTATCCGATGGGTTTTTTTGGAAAATTATCATATGGGCTCTATGAAAAACTGATATTATATGTGTTGTGACCGCATTTTGTATGTGGTTTTGGGCGAGGTGTATAAATTGATCCGTTAGATACTATAAATTGATCCGTTAGATACTATAGGCTTATTTTATGAGCTGTGACAGGAGGTTTTCTTCTCAGGGTTCTTTCCTCTGATATGCTCTTTGAATCTTGTGTAAAAAATAAAAAATATTAATAAAAAAGTTTAGTGGAATAATCCACTTTTATTGAAAATAAATAAATTAAACCATAAATTCTAAATAAACAATAAATTAATAATAAATAAATGAGAATTAAATCCCAAATAATTAAATATAAAATGACCAAAGGCTATAAAATAAATTAAAAGCTACCAATAAATAATTAATCAACATTAAAGTATAAGGGCACTAATAAACAATAAATAAATAAATAAATAAAAATTAAACATTAAATATCAAATAAACAACAAACCAATAAATACCAATTAAACAATAAATCGATCAAATAGTAATTAATCAAATTAAATTATAATAATAATCCACCAATTAAATTAATCATGAATTAAACTATTATAAATCAAACATTAATTAATTAAATAAATAACCACATACTCACCACCCATCAAAAGACCATGACTCACTAGCTAACATGGCAAATCACTCCAAGACAACTGACAACTCGGGTAGACAACTTAAGCCTAGAGTATATGAAGGAAACTCATGCCATCTCTGACAACTTGCCATTGGAATTTAAAGACACGCTCAAACCTCTGAAGCCAAGTGGAGTCAATGTCTGGTACCTGCAAATCTGCATGAACGCTAACCACAACATATACGATACATACATACATACATACATACATACATACATATATATATATATATATATATATATATATATATATATATATATATATATAATCATAATGAAGAGGCACATGGTAGAGAATCGCGATGGAATATCATTCTCGCAATGAGTGATATGACATCGTCTCTACTCATGAAAACAATCACATAATAACCAAACACATCATAACACCAACTCATCACATATAATCAGGAAGTAGGGTTAGCATAATCACAATGCTATCAAATCCATAATTCATATAATCCATCTAACATAGAAAGTGCATATAAAGACCGTTAATGTAATTCCATCATATCATGATCATCAATATCAAGTATCATCATAAGCATCTGAAATATAAATAGAGTCAGCACATAGTACAATACCATCGAATATTATCATGAAGTAAACTAATCTATGCCAATAGGGTCTATAAAAGTACAAGGAGAAGGATGAGTCAAGGTGGGGCACTACACTCCTTTACCCTTGCTTTGCTGGCTTCTCCACCTGGGATGGCATTTTCCCCTATGTGAATAATATTTTTGCTCCTCCAATTAGTTTCATTCCTCTACACCTACCTCCTGCCACCTTTTCTGCCATGTCTATTCATGAATTGTTGGCAACCTACCTTGTTGTCTTGATCGACAACTACTCTTTGCACAAATTTTCACTCCATATTCACAATCACAATATTTCAATTGTCATATTTATTTTGTTAATTAATATTTATTGTTTTGGTTAAAAGAAATAAGTGAAAAGGAATTTAGATTTCTTTATTTAATGAATGTGTGAGTTCCATTGTAAGAATTTATGAAAATAAATTATTAGATTTATTTCATTTAAGAAATAAATGTGAGAAATTTGCAAAATATTATATGAGTGAATTTTATAATCAAATAATTGAAAAAATATTATGTGTTTTTCTAAGATGATGAGCATGTGAAGTGATGCAGATTAATAAGTGAGAACCCTCAATGTGTGTATTGTTGTATATTTGAAGCAAATTTTTACATTTTTAAATTTCATGGCAAGCAATGTTTTAACACTTTACTGAGTTTTAAAACAATAGTATCATTGTTTTGACAAGAAAACTTGCAACTTATTATTAAATTGAAAGAAATAAAAAACTATCTACAATTTATAACAAGTTATAGGCAACATGAAATCCAAAACTAGCATTCTCAAACTAGACATTGTCTCCAATACATTCACAACTATAGGCAACTATTGCAAATATAAACAAAAAAACATTCAAATCAACTTAACACATCCAATTTTAAGCATTTATTTTAATAAAATTTCTCCACTTGGTTGTTAGAATCCTCCTTTTCCCATTTGTTTTATACAATCTTCAAATTCACCAATTATATCTCTCTATCATTTTTCTATCCTGAGTGTTGAATAGGATTCTAGAATCTTCGTTTTGATGCTCATTTTCTCCTCATCTTGGGTGTTGAAAAATATTGGGCAACCTAATCTTGTAATTTGACATTCCCCAATCTGTAACTCATAATAATTCAATTTGTAACTCCTCCCCTTTCTAGCAATCAACAAGTGCCTAGAATTGAGTATAACCCAAAATAGGGGCATTGGAAATTTGAATTTGAAGTACAAAGTGTTGGCCATTTGGAGGAATTGATTATGTGTTGCATTGATGTTTTGTCATTTATGTCAACACTAGTTGTTTTGGTTGCTTTACCGACATCCTTCTGGTCTCGGTAGGCTAATTGGTTTCTGGTTGGATTAGAACATGATGATCTGGTATGCTTTGGTATGTTTGGGTTATGGAATTTTCTTATTCATGCTACTCAGATTCATGTTCAGTCAGTTGGTTTTGATCTGGTGATCGGATGCTATCCTATTTGCTAGTAAGCTTGTTTTGTTGTTCCAGTTAGGGTTTCATCGACAGAGCTTTGATGAAGACCTTTGATTTTATGTACAAGTGGTATTGGTGCGGTTTCTAGTGGAGATTTAGGATGATGATGGTGATCATGTTTGAGACTTGGTTGATTGGGATAATTGTTTTAGGGTGTGTGGACCTAAATGGGGTCCCGATTTATCTAGGTTATGGACCACCTTAATGTAATGTGTGGATTGGACTTCTCGATGCATTTCTGAGATGTCTTATGGGTTGGATATTATTTGTTTGGTCTCAAGACGACATGTTTTGTAATTATATAATTATATTATTGTCTAGTGCCCGACCTTATTGTTTGTGGTTGAGGGTTTGTATATATATTGATAACTCAATGATGAACCAATAGTACCAAATCAGTACTAAGAGGGGGGGGTGAATCAGTACAAACACAAATACAATCCAAAACCGGTTTGACAGCAAATACTCCAAATGACAGGCAAATAGGGATACTGGTTGAAATAGAGTGCAACCGGTAACACCCAGAACAGCTCAAACAATCATAAACTGGTCACTCACTAAGCTTTCCTCTTAGCTCAATACTATGGTACCATTACACCCTCATGCATGAATAGTTAAACTATCATCAGATCTTTATAATAGTTAGTTCAGTATGTTTTGTAGGCAGGCATAAAACACAAAACCATCATATGCACAACAAGTAATAACAAAGCATCACAAGACAAAAGCATCACACATAACACACATATTTTTCACATGGAAACCCAACTGGGAAAAACCACAGTGGGGATGAATACCCACAAGCTGATTTTTGAACTCTTTAGAAGTCCGCTCTATTAGGAGCCTTGTCCGCTTAAAGACATTACAATAGGTTCTACTAGGAACCGATCCTATTAGGGATCACCCGGTTAAGGGATGGCTACAATACCCGGTTAAGGGTTAAACCCGGTTAGGGTTACCTTGTTAGAGGATTTCAAGAACTCAATAGCTAAAGGATCTCCAGAGCTCTATAGCTTCCCAAAACTCATTAACTTCGAGTTACCCTGTTAAGGGATTTGAATCAAGCCGGTTAAGACTACCCTGTTAAGGGATTTGTATCAAGCTGGTTAAGGCTACCCTATTAAGGGATTTGTATCAAGCCCAGTTAAGGCTACCCTGTTAAGGGATTTCACAACTATTGAAGTGGTTAAAGATCTACAAGAATTACAATGATCTGGTAACAGCACTCAATGCTAATGCAGATCCGTTTTGGCTCCTTTTCACCTTCTGCACATTCACTTTGTAGGTATCTCTTCTCTCCTTTGGTATGGCAAGAATCAAGTTTTTTCCAACAACCTTAGAAAGAAACACAACATCGACCTTATAGGAAACAGACAGGTCAGTAGCAAAAACCCTAAACCCTAAACCTGTTAGGTTAAGCAATTCAAGTGGTTCAATCCTAACCATTGAATCATACTGCATTAAATGCAACAATCTTGAATCGATCTCAAGACATTCTCCATCATCCATTATCCACCGATTTCATGGCGACTAATAACCTATCATGCGTTATCACCATTTGACAAACTTCGCACATTCCCAAGGTAGATAGGAATAGTCTTCTTCATGCAAGATCATTCATGCGCACAGAGCTTACATGGCAACACGACCTGTTCTCTATTATACTGTTAACTCATCACACAAAGATCACCAATTGAGTCACATAGGCTTGAGGTACTCCAATGGGAAATCCTGAAGTGGAAACTACCTACCAACTGGTAGTCACACAATGCTTCCATGTGTCGGTTCTCATAACTACATGCTGGTTCATCTTGAACAAATATGCCACTTCACTTTGGCATATATACCGGTTCATACATATGCTAGTTCTCTCTTCTCACCTATCACATATGCCGGTTCACATCATCTCACATATTGACATCAATGACAACATACAATATCATTATGTCTTCATATCGGTTCACATAATGCCAACATATATGATGTAAGATCTCATTGTAGATCATAAGTGAGGATGTAAATGTGTGAATAATGTAATAATCATTCAGGTAGAGGATTTGGTTGATCATTGGTGATCAATTTGGGTTTATGTAAGAGGATTTAGTCCTCCAGTATTGAGCTTAACCATAACTGTACTCAGGCATAGGAGATGCTATCTTTGTAGCTCATTCTTTCTTCCGGATTGTAGTCTAGATTTTTATGAGTCAGTGACTCTCCTTTTGTGATGAGTAGCGTTCTCTAGGGTGTTTGCCTCCCTGTAAGTATAGGCCCCTCAATTGTAATTCACATACTTACTACAGAAGTATTATTTGACTGTGGGTAGGCTTCCCACCATGGTTTTTCCCTTTACTAGGTTTTCCACGTACTAATCTTGGTGTCATGTGGATGGTATTTATTCTTTGATTATTGTTTATGCTTAATTGGTTCATCTACTATTTCGGTATTGATATTTTGGGTTTCGTTATGAAAGTTTTAATTCTTAAGGTTCCAGTAATCTGAGACAATTGATTCACCCCCCCCCTCTCAGTTGTCTTCCGACTATTTCAACTGTCTAACGATTGGTATTAGAGATCTGGTCCTCTCTGCAGAAGCTTAACCACTTGAGGAAGATCCTATGGCGACTAACAATTCAGGTTCATCTGCTGCTATCTTTCAGAGAGATATTCCTAGGCTCGATGGAACAAATTACAGAGTATGGAAGATTCAGATGGAGACTCATCTGAGATGTTTCGATAAGGAAATTTGGGAAATCACAGAGAATAGTGTTACACCTTATAATCCGGAATTTAGCAATCCTCCTCTGACAAACCTGAATAAGGAGCTTGGGAATGATTGTAGAGAAAGAGAAGCCCTCTTGTGTGCACTTATTGATCAGCAAATAATCGGATTAAGTGACAAATCATCAATGAAGGCTATATGGGACAAGTTGGAGACTCTTAATGAAGGTGACCCTACTGTTAAGATTGCTAAACTTGATGGTTACTAGGTAAGATATGAAAAACTTGAATATGGAAGAAGATGAAAGGATTACTGCATTCATGAAAAGGTTCAATGAGATTGCTATGGGAATTCAATGTTGTGGTGGAACTCTAAGTGAAGATGAAATTGTTTCTAAAGTTCCAAGAGCTTTACCAATGGCTTATAAGATGAAGGCTACTGGGCTACTGCAATTAATGAATTGAGAACAATGGCTAATACTTATGTCAATAGGGATACCTTGGTTGGGAAACTATCTTCTTTTGAGCTTGAAGAATTGGACCTTCTGGAGCTATGAAGTCTGAACCTGCTTTTCATGCATCTACATCATCAACCAGCAAGGGAGATTAGAAAGATTTAAATGCAAATGAATTGGATGATATGAAGAGAGAAGATGAAGAATTTGAGCAACTTGAAGCCCTATTTTCTAGAAGAGTACCTAAAGGATCGGTAGTAAGAAAGTATGAAGGAAAAGCACCTTTTAAATGTTTTGCATGTAATAAGATAGGTCATTATGCATCTAGATGTCCTGAAAGGAATTCAAGATTTGAAGAGAGAGATAGAAGATCTTTTAAGCCTAACCCTAGATATCAAAACAAGTATAAGTATAGGAAAAACAAAGATAAACCATGCTACATAGTAGATGAGGAAGGTGTGTCTGATTCTGATGATGAACCGACACCTGAATCTTCTAGTGGTTCTGACAATGGAAAGGAATGGGTGTTGCAACTAATCCAACTGCATGAGCAATATCTAGTCTGGTGTGAACAATATAATGTAGTTTCCCTATCATAGACATGTACTCCTTTTCATCAACTGATGCAGAATCATCCTCCTTAGACAATTTACAGCCTGTAACCATAGGTGTTCCAACTGGTTTACAGTCTCCCATTCCAAAAGTCTTCAATACTTCTTTCACATATTTGGACTGTGTTATAAAAATCCCTTCCTTCATTTGTTGAATTTGTAAACCTATAAATAATTTTATCTCACCTACCAGAGACATCTCAAATTCACTTTTCATCTCATTAGCAAAGTCATCACACATGTCATCATTACCTCCAAAAATGATATCATCCACAAATACCTCACTAACGAGTATCTTATCTCCTTCTGCTTGCTTCAAGCCATAAAGTGCCTTATTTAATTTGCACACCATATCCTTTGCTTCAGTCAAAGAATAACCATCTGGTTGTTCAATGTAGACTTCCTCTTCCAATATTCTATTTAGAAATGTTGACTTCACATCCACCTGATATACCTTGAATCCTCTATATGCTGCAAATGCAAGTAGAGTCCTAACACCTTCCAATCTTGCAACTGGTGCAAATGTCTCACCATAGTCTTCACCTTCTCCTTGTGCATAACCTTTCCATACCAATCTGACTTTATTTCTAACCACTACTCGATCTTCATTCAGTTTATTTTTGAATACCCATTTAGTACCTACTATGTTCTTGTTCTTTGATCTAGGTACCAATGTCTATGTATTGTTCTTCTCAATCTAGTCAAGTTCTCCTTCCATTTCCTTGATCCAATGTTCATCTACAAAGGCTTCCTTTGTTGTTCTAGGCTCAATAGTGGAGATCATACAATAATTCTCCAATCCTTCTTTTGAGTAAAACACCTACATCTTTATCTCCAATAATCTGATCAGGATTGTGATTGAGTCTAACATACCTTGGAATAACATGATCATTGTCTTGAAGTTATTCTTCTTCTTCATTTTCTTCATCTTTTGTAGAATCTACTTGTTCCGGTTGAACTTGGGCTACAATATTCAGTTCACCAACTTCTGGCTTTACCGGTTCTTGTTCTAAAATCAGAGTGTAATTTTCATCTTCCTCCTTCTCCTTACTGGTTTCTCCCGAATCTTCAAGAAACTCATCCACTCAGACATTAATACTTTCAATTATCTTCTTTGTCCAGTTATTGTAACATTTGTAGTCTTTTCTCTTGGTGGAGTAACCAAGAAATATGCCTTCACCACTCTTAGCATCAAACTTACCAACATTATCACCTCTTTTGATAAAACATCTACTACCAAAAATATTGAAATAATTGACATTAGGTGATCTACCATAATAGTAGTCATAAGGGGTTTTATCCTTACCTCTTTTAACCAATATCAGATTCATTGTGTAAATGGTTGTACTGACAACTTCTCTCCAGAATGTCTTAGCTACACCTCCTTGAATTAGCATAGTCCTTGCATCTTCAACTACTAATTGATTGTTCCTCTCTGCAATACCATTTTGTTGTGGTGTCCTAGGTTCAGAAAGATACCTCTTAATTCCATTATCCTCACAATATCTAGTGAATTCCTCTAAAGTAAATTCACCACCTTGATTAGTTCTTAAGCACTTTATCTTCTTTCCACTTTCATTTTCAGCTAAGGCCCTGAATACCTTGAACTTTCTAAAGGATTATGTGTTGTCCTTCAAGAATGTGACCCACATCATTCTTGAGCAATCATCAGTAAAGATCATGAAATACTGATCACCTTGAATGATTCTAGTCCTCATTGGTCCACAAAGGTCGGTATGAACCAAATCTAGCAAATGTTCAGCTGAGAAAGATTTTCCCTTGAAAGTTGAGGTTGTCATCTTTCCTAACTAACATTCCTTGCACAAAGCATTAATTGCTTTGTCCAACTGTGGAAAACCTCTTACCAATTTGGACTTACTGACTTTTACAATGTTATCAAAGTTTATATGACAAAATCTCTAATGCCATAGCACATAATCATCTACTTTTACAATTAAGAGACTATTGATTTTAGAATTTAGGTGAAACAAATTACCTTTTGTCTATTTGTCGGTTGCAATCAATTCACCTTTACTTCCATAGATCTTGCACATTCTATTCTTGAATTCCAATGGATAACCTCTATCATTGAGTTGAGAAACACTCAAAAGATTGTGTTTTAATCCTTCAACCCAATAGACATCATCTGCACTTCTCTTACCATTAAGAGAGATGGTTCCTTTTCCTTTCACCATGCAGGGTGAGTCATTTCCAAATCTCAGAATACCTCCATCAAATTCCTTCAAAGTAAGAAACTTACTCTGGTCATCGGTCATGTGGTGTGAACAACCAATGTCTATAATCTAGTCATCAAAACTATCCATGTGAGAGACTAAATCCTTTCAATCTGACATCTCTTCCTTAATACCAATAAAGACAATGTCCTCATTTGCATCTTCTTCATATTCCTCATCTGTAATTCCTCCATCTACTACAAAAAGACAATTTATTTTACCTTTGCCTTTATACTTTCTAAACTTCTCATGTTTCTACTCATTATCTCCATTTGGACAATTAGCAGCAATATGTCCAATCTGGTTACATGCAAAACAATTGAATGGTAATTTACCTCTATACTTACCAGTACCTCTAGGTAACCCCTTAGCCAATAATGCTTCAAGCTCAATCAGACTATCTTCATCATCTACCTCTTTGCTGGATCTAGATTCATGACTATAGCCTGTTTCTTTGCTTTTCCTAACTGTTAGGGTTGAAACTGAGGCTCTAAACATAGATTTTGATTTCTGAATACTTCCATCATAACCATTTAATTCAAAAGTAGTCAATTTACCAATGATAGAGTCAAGAGTTACCTTTGATTTTTCAATAGACTTGAGTTCCTGTATGGCTGCAACTCAGATAGCATAGACCAGTAGAAGGGTTCTCAACACCTTATTAACCACTGTGGTATCCTCCACTGTACCTCCAACATTGTTGATCTCACCGACTATCTCTTTGATCCTCTGACCATACTGTTGAATATTTTTACATTCGGTCATTCGTATATCATCAAATTTACATCTCAATCTCTCTTCCTTGGCAATCTTAACATGCTCATCACTGCTATGGATCTCCTCCAGTTTCTTCCACTCTTCATATGTATTTTCCAATCCATAAACATCAATATACTCTGAATTGAATAAGGAATTGATGATGGCCTCCAATGCTTGATTATTCTCCTATTGCTCCTTCTTTTGATCATCTGAAAAAATCCCACTACGCAAGTTATATTTATTAATAACATGTTCCCAGTACTGGCTTCCTAGACTCTTGATATATATTTTCATCCTATCACTCCAAATTCTGTAGTTTTCTATATTAAACTTCAGACCTTCTTTCTTCATCATGTTCTCCTAGATCTTTTCCTCAAGCTATTAGGCTTAAAACACAAGAGGATGTGGACTGCTCTAATACCAATTGATAATATGATGAATGATCCGGTCAACTACTAAGAAGGGGGGGGGGTGAATCAGTAGATAGAAAACAATTTAAACTTTCACCAAACTGAAATCAGACTTGGAAACAACTTGCTAACTTAATTGGTTTAGTCACTGTAACTAAAACTGCAATTGCACTATCAAGCTTACAGGTTGACTAAACTATCAATGATACAGTGTAACAGATCTGAAACTCGAATACATTTTAACTAAAACATCAAAACCCTTTACTACCATTAGTAATATCTTATTTCAGATCACTTATGGTCATCTAAACATGTCTTAGTGGTTTTACCACTTATATGTTAGGGTTCCCACAAATACTGAGAGGGGGGGTGAATCAGTATCTGACCGGTAATGAAATTTTCTTAAGACGGAACATGCAGAACATAAAGTAACAGTATACCGGTATGCAATAATTAATGTAATTAACAGAATCAAAAACATCCACATGAAAATAGCACCATAACACAAGATGTTTAACGAGGAAACCCGGTGTGGGAAAAACCTCGGTGGGATTTGTGACCCACAATATTCACTTACTAGCCAATAAGAGAATATTACTTACAATAGGGGCCTGCACATGTAGGAAGGCCAACTGCCTAGAGCACACTGCTCAATAAGAAGTCACACTGACTTACAATGAGGATTATACAAATCCAATATTTTGTACTACTTTACAATAACATCTTCAATGCCATATTCAGTATCAGTTCTTGCTCTGTTCTTTACATATACCCTTGACCTATAATTCACACATTAGGTCTACCTAATAAATTTCTTTATGCTACATATCCATGTCCTACAAATGTCTACAATGATCTCTTTTATATACAAGAGTCATTTTACAATTTGCCAAGTCGGCTTACAATAATAAACAAAATATTACATATCAAAACTCCTGTCGGCCTCTGTGCCGGTATACATCTTTTCTTCTGTGCCGGTGTACATCTTTTCTTCTGTGCCGGTGTCGGTGCTAGTGTAGAGTGATCTTGCTGATGCCAGTGCACTGGCTTGCTTGAATAATGATTTGCCTATAGAATGTATTGCCGGTGCCATAGGATTGCAAGGTTGCCTGTGTAATGCTTTGTTGGTATAATGTCTTGCCGGTGCCATAGGATTGCAAGGTTGCTTGTGTAATGCTTTGCCGATATAATTGTTAGGGTTTCAAGAAGATCCGAAGCAAATATGAACTAACAATTATATGCAGATTTAAATACAAAAGATAAAGAAATAAAATAGGACACAGATAACACAGAGATTTAACATGGTTCACCCAGAATGGGTTATGTCCACCATACACAGTCGTCCAATCTTTCTTATTATCCATCAAAAATAGTACATCAACCTTACAATGCCTTAAGCATCCCAGCCGCTTATAACATGCGTTTTTAGGGCAACAAAACAAAGTCGGCCTTTTTTTAGGGTTTTATTACAATGTCGGTTTTCATCAACAAAAAACATGCTGAGTGTACAGTACTTTGTTGATCAGTTGCCATATTTCAACAATCTCCCACTTGGAGACTGATCAGGCTTCACACCAAACAATCTCCCACTTGGAGACTGAAACTACATGACACCATTGTACATGCAACATCCGCTGGATAAAACACTAGGACTTGACTAGTATAAATTCTACAATTATCAATCAAGAAGACCAACAGAAACTGATGAAAAAATCAGCTTCTCTTGTGGAATTGCCTTTGTGAACATATCGGCAGGATTCTCACTTGTGTGAATCTTCTCAAGCCGTAACTGACCCTCCTCCAAAATAGTCCGGATGAAGTGGTACCTGAGCTGAATGTGCTTTGTCCTTGATGAAAAGCAGAGTTCTTTGCAAGATGAATGGCACTCTGGCTATCAGTATACAATGGTCTATCCTCTTGTGTCTGACCCAATTCCTTCAGAAAATATTGCAACCAAATCATCTCTTTGCTAGCTTCTGTAGCAGCAACATACTCAGCTTCAGTGGTTGAAAGTGCAACAACCTTTTGCAACCTAGAAATCCAACTGACTGCAGTTCCCCCTATAGTAAAAACATACCCTGTAGTACTCCTCCGTGAATCAATATCACTCGCCAGATCAGAGTCAACAAATCTACTTAGAGCAGCAGTAGATCCTTTAAAACATAATGCCTTCGTAGTAGTTCCTTTCAAATACCGAAGAATCCATTTCACAGCATTCCAATGTTCCATACCCGGATTACTCATAAACCTGCTCACAACTCCCACTGCATGTGCAATATCTGGCCTTGTGCATACCATTGCATACATCAAACTACCAACAGCTGATGAATACGGGATGTTA
The DNA here is from genome assembly GCF_030272615.1 of Cryptomeria japonica. Classification (NCBI taxonomy): domain Eukaryota; kingdom Viridiplantae; phylum Streptophyta; class Pinopsida; order Cupressales; family Cupressaceae; genus Cryptomeria; species Cryptomeria japonica. The sequence goes on along the minus strand of NC_081410.1, from coordinate 614,458,034 downwards.
GACATTTTATTAACCTCTTCCTGTGCCTTTGGGCACATCTCCTTAGTCAATTTGAAATGACTAGCCAAAGGTGTACTAACTGCTTTTGCATCCTGCATGTTAAATCTTTTCAACACCTTCTTTATATACTCACTTTGGGACAAATTCAAGGTTCTATTTTTCCTGTCCCGTGTAATCCTCATACCAAGAATTTTCTTAGCTGCACCCAAATCCTTCATAGAAAATGACCTGGCTAATTTCTGTTTAAGATCATTTATATGTTGCATGTTAGACCCAACAACAAGCATGTCATCAACATAAAGCAACAAGATAATATAACTGCCATTATCAAATCTCTTAAAATATACACAATGATCAGAATCACATCTATGATAACCGTGTTTAGCCATGAAACTATCAAATTTTAAATACCATTGTCGAGGTGCTTGCTTTAGGCCATACAGACTTTTCTTCAACTTGCACACCAAGTTCTCCTTACCTTTGACCTCATATCCCTGTGGTTGCAACATGTAAATTTCCTCCTCCAAATCTTCATGGAGAAAAGCTGTTTTGACATCTAATTGTTCAAGATGTAAATCATCTGCAACCACAAGACTAAGTACAGTTCTAATTGAAGTCATTTTTACAACTGGAGAAAATATTTCATCATAATCTATACCCTTCTTCTGTGCAAAACCTTTTACCACAAGTCTGGCCTTATATCTTTTTTGACCTCCTTCCTCCTCCTTCAGCCGATAAACCCATTTGTTAGGCAAGGCTCTTTTTTCTGCAGGTAAAGGGACTAAGTCCCAAGTCTTATTTTTCATCAAGGAGTCCATCTCCTCTTTCATGCCTAGTTGCCACTGTTGTTTGGCATCCACCTGCATTGCTTCTTCATATTCTTCTAGTTCACCAGAATCCGTTAATAAAATAGAATACAAAGAAGGAGAAAATCTTTCAGGGGGTCTACTTGTCCTCGTAGAACATCTAACACTTGCAGGAGTTTGTGGGACAATCTTTTGTTGCTGAGCATCAGGTACCTGTGGCATTTCATTTTCAGGAATCTCATCCAACACCACATATTCTTGTTTGTCCTGTTCATGCTTCTTTTCCTGCATCTGTTCTTTATACACAACCTTCTCATTGAATATAACATCTCTACTTCTAATTATTTTCTTATTTTCAAAATCCCATAACCGATAGCCATATTCATCTATCCCATATCCAATGAAGGTACATTTCTGAGATTTAGCATCAAGCTTGGTTCTGTTTTCTTTATCAACATGGACAAAAGCTTCGCAACCAAAAGTTTTTAGAAAAGAATAATTTACCTTTTTACCAGTCCATGCCTCCTCTGGAATACCACCATCCAAAGGGGTTGAAGGTCCTCTATTTATCAAATAGACAACAGTATGTACAACATCTGCCCAAAAATGTAAGGGCAATCCAGCATGCAATCTCATGCTCCTCGCACGTTCCATGATGGTCCTATTCATTCTCTCTGACACACCATTTTCATATGGGGTTCCTGGAACTGTCTTTTGCTTTCAAATCCCATTTAAGGAACATTAATCTTCAAATGCTTTGCTGCAATACTCACCTCCATTATCCGATCTGAGACACTTCAACTTTTTTCCTGTCTCATTCTCAACCAAAGCTTTCCATTTCTTAAAAGTTTCAAAAACATCTAATTTTTGTTTTAGGAAATATACCCATGTTTTTCTGGTTGAGTCATCAATAAAAATAACATAATAACAAGAGCCACCAAGAGAAGATACCTGAGCCGGTCCCCATACATCTGAATGTACAAGCTCTAACTTCTCACTCTTTTTCTCTTTCCCAACCTTGAGAAATCTGACTCTTTTCTGTTTACCATAAACACAGTTTTCACAAAACTCTAAATCAATCTTCTTTAGTCCTGGCAATAGATTTTTGGAGTGAAGGATTTTCATCCCTTTCTCACTCATGTGCCCAAGCCTATGGTGCCACATTATCGAATCTGTTCTTGCAACATTTATTGTTGTTGTCCCTGCAGTAACTTTATCTGTAGCAGCTAAGGTAGAGTAAGGTGTAAGGCCCTACCCCGACCCATCCTATCTCTTCAGTTATTTTTATTTTGGAACTATTTTGGATGCTAGTTTTGACACACTATGGATATAGAACTTTTCATGGTCCCGCGATTTTGGTAACATTGATATATGTGGATGCTTCATTTCTATGCCTTGTGGATTATAAAGTATTATATGATGCTAGATTAGGGTAATATTGTGATGATGCAGATTATTATCTAAATTTCAGGAATTGTTATAATGTTAGAAAAATATTTGCATATCTTGTAGATGGATCAAATTTTGAGGATTATGATAATTGCTTTGATTTGTGATAAATCATATTTTATAATGACAAGCCTTTGTGGAATGAATGTATTGCATTCTGATTTTGTGTTGTATATTATATGAGGTTATTTGGAAAGTACTAATGTTTAAATTGAGATGTGCAGGAAATTATCCATGTGACCATGGAAATATTATGGAGAATCAAGCCTAGGCCAATGTGCGTTAGTAAAACCAGGGGTTGTCTATTTGGAGAGACAACACCTCGTATGTACTGTATTTTATTTCGTAAATGTAAAATATTGCATGAGTGTAATTTGTATTTATTGGATTATTTAAATTGTTTGAGGGACAATTGCCATGTGTTTATGGTGATGTGGAATTATTTTGTAGTGTCACTTGACACCTATGTAGTATGTTGTGTTGGCAATTGTCATGTCACCTTTTTTGAAAGTTTTATTTTTGTTAATGGTTATATCCCCTAATTATCCTTGAAGGAACCAAGAAATCTAGGTTAGAGAGCCACAAGGAAGGTCAACTCAGAGTTGACCCGTAAGTTAACTTCAGGTGGACTTTCTGAAGGTCAAATCAACTCCTAGAGTCAATTTTAGAGCTTTTCTATTAGGCCTCATGGGGTACCTATGGGTGAAGGCCAAAATTGGCCATGTGTCTTTCCCTTAGGACTTGTTTAACCACCCAAAAAAGTGGTTTTCCCAAGATGGACGAATTCCATCTATAGGAGTGCCCTCCTTGGTAGGATAACCTTCTTGGAGATAGTAACCCCTCTTCCCCATTCCATTTCCCTTCTCTAGACACCTAGGTTAGGGAGTGTGTAAGACCTAGGGAAGACCAACCCAATGGGAGATCTCTCACACTATCCAAGAGGTTGGAAGGAGTGAGAGAGGCCTTCTTAGGCTAAGAATGGAAGCTTAGTGAGCTAATCACCCACTCTCCATTCTTGGAGATTTTTTGGAAAAACTTGGAAGGAAAAAAAAAAAACCAGTTTTAGGAATTAGAGGAATTTGGGGGCCAAGGATTGCAGGAAGTTGTGTGGATTGGGCAGCTCATCTCCAACTAAATTTAGCATACCTATTGGCAGAATAAGGTTGGTTGTTATCTCCTCTTGTTTATGTTGTTTATGTTAGTTATGTTGTTTTGTTGAAGGAAAGATTTGCTTGTAAAGAAAGTGTGTATGTAAATTGTTGTTGAAGAAAATAATGTGTAGTTTTATTTCTATATTTTTCTGTTTTGTGAGAGGCATGACAGAAAATAATGGGTGGAAGAAGCATGACAGCCTTGGGTGAGAGGCTCTCCTTAAGGAGAGTGATCTCAAGGGTGTCCTTTGTGACCCTTGCTGCATAGCCTTGTGTATGCATTTGGGGGTCATAAGGGGAGAGAAATGGCTTTGAGCCTTTGGGGGGCATAAGGTGGTTGGGATGAATTCTGATTGAGTATTTTGTGTTGCCATGAGGTGGCTTGTGATATATTTTTTTTTGGCTGCAGTCTCCCCAATGGTACTTGGTCCACTTCCACCCATAGATTGATCTCCACAAATGTGGTGATAGTGTAGCTTGGGATGGGAAAGTGTATGTGTTGTGTGTTTTTCCCTATTGTTGTGTTGTATTGCCTGATTGTAACCCGTCTAGGTCTTGGTTCTCCTAGCTCGGGGGTGGCTTCTGGTAAGCCTAGGCTGGGAGGTGAGCATCCCATGGTCACAGTCCTAAAACTTTACTTGCAGGTGGCTTGGGGGAAAAAGACTAGGAGTTGCAGATTTTGTGTTGCAGACTTCTATTTCAGATTTCTGATTTTTATTTAAATGCAGAAAAGAAGAAAGAAATGTAACCTTATGATTTGTAGCAAAAAGAAAAAGGAAGAGAAAGTGCATATGTAAATATAGGGCTTAAAATGATTCTGTTTCTATTTAAATATATGTAATTTTTATTTTCTGTGTAAAAATTAGAGAAAGATGACTGTTTAGATTTCCTACCCATTTTCTTATTTGGGTTATTGTAACTATCATTCTGGAAAAACAATGTAAATTTCATTTTATGTTTTGATGTCTATAGTGTTTGCTGTAGTCTACATTTTAAATCTAGTCTATACTCTTGTTATTTACTGCAATATTAAAGGAAAGAAACAGAAAAAGAAAAATGCACTAGAATTCCTTATTTACTATTCACTAGTTTATTTACTGCATTAGTAAGGAAAAGAAAAAGAAATGCAGTAGGGTTATTATTTACTTGCATAGTGTAAATTCTGTAATTTTATGACTGTTTTAAAAAGAAAAGAGAGAACTAGTATTGTTTTTATTTCTCACTATTAATTTGCACAATTTAGATTTCTGTTATTTTATGACTGAAAAAAAAAGGGGGTAAACAGAATTTGTTTTATTTCTGTAGAAAATTTTAAATAAAAGGAAGAAGAAGAAAATAGATCTATCCTAAATGCTATTAGAAAACAAAAAAAAAACAGAATGTAGATGTTTAAAATCTCAAAACGATATAAGGGTTTTTAACCCTATTACTTCAACATTTAGTCATATATATATTTCTATATGTATATAAGTATATATATTGAAAATATATACCTATATATATAGAAAATATATATATATATAAGATATCCTGTATATGTATACCTCTGTAACAACGAAATTAAAAAGAAACAAAAACATGTATTCTGAATCCTGTGCATCTCTGTTACAAATCATATAAAATATAATGCAGAATAAACCCTTTTATCCTCTATATATATATATATATATATATATATATATATATATATATATATATTCTACAATCTAAAGTCATGCTCTGTGGGTGCCTGTAGAAGAAAATATCTTCATATTCATAACTTATATTGTGCATATATATATATAAAATACACATTGATATTCAAAAATAAACACATCACATAAGCTATGCTCCACGAAATGTTTAAATGAAAAACAAAAATATAGTAATAATAATGCCGGCCGAACCACTGTGTGTAAACACAGTGGACGGCTCACGGGCCGTGCCACTGTGTTTACCCACAGTGGACGGCACGGCAGCCGAGCCACTGTGTGTAAACACAGTGGGCGGTGCTCGGGCCGCGCCACTGTGCTTACCCACAGTGGACGGCACGGAGGGTGCCGCCACTGTGTGTAAGCACAGTGGATGGTCCGCGGCCGCCACTGTGCTTATACACAGTGGACGGCAACCACCATCACTGTGTATAAACACAGTGGCGACCGGGAGAGCCCCGCGCCGCCTCCTCTCTGCGAAACCCTCCGCCGTGCCCTAGCTTTGCCGTACCTGCAACCTCCAAAACCACAAAAAAAAGGGGACACTCAATAAAATATAGACGTTTAATAAACCCTAACCCATTTCGGGTTAGGGTATAAAAAGATGAAAAATAAAATAGGTCAAGTGTAAATTATAAAAATGCAACCCTAACCCAATTTCGGGTTAGGGTTAGCATTATAAGAATTATATATATATATATATATATATATATATATATATATACAAATAAATGTATTTATATATATATATATATATATAAGTAAGAGAATTAAATTAGAGCATCATAATTGATTTTTAAATTATAATGAGGGTTAGTATTTAAAAATATATATATATGATTTTATATATATATATATATATATATATATATATAAGGAATTTAAATGGGGATTTTTAAACATTGATTTTAATATATATATATTTTTGGGGCAATTCAATAATGGGATTTTTTTTATATATGACCATTTAGATTGGAGTTTTAAACTTGGTTTTAATATATGAAATGGGGTTAATTAATGATAGAATTATTATACGTCCATTTACTCCTTAGGAGATTTGAAATTTTAAAATAGTAAAATTTTAAAAAGGGATTTAAGAATGAAGGGGTTATCAAAATTGGAAACACCATACATTAACTCGATTAATTTAATTAATTAATCAATAGACTTCCCTCATTATATTTGGGGTATTAGGAAAATTTAAAAGGGGAATTTGTAGAACCAATTTTATGGACCATAAACCCTTGGGGGTAAGCTTGGGCCAAATTTAATTTAATCGACAAATTAAGAAGTTAGGGAAAATTAGAATTGGCCTTAGCTTATTGTCGGTTTTAGTGGGCAAACGACATTGTAGTAATTCAAACCCTCATCAGTTGGATGTATATAATAATTTCGCAGGTGTATCAATTAATCAATAGCATTATCCTTATATGGATTGGGAATGATTTAATACCTTAAGGTAACCAATTATTCCTTGATTTAATTAGCGACAACTTGTCTTAGGTAATTGAGCTAGCTAACTAATCGGCAATGCAAATTAATCTTCACCAATCAAGTCACTCGCTCGAGTTGGTTATTTAACTTAACCTTAGTAAGTAAGTTAATTACATCCTAGATAAGACAAAACTTTAAATATAGTCGTTATGTATTAGGATTTATAGCGAGTTCATGACGTCCAAAAAAAAATTTTGTTGTTCCGTTTTTGTGCCCTAAAGTTTGGGCACGACATAAGTGTTACCAGTACATAGATATAATGTGCCTACCTTCGCACCTTTAGCTACTACTAATGATCCTTTAGTGACCTTCCACATACTGTCTGAGAAGGTAACTATGCAACCTTCACTACCTAGTTGCCCTGCAGAAATTAAATTTCTTCTTAAATTAGGAACATTTCTTACCTCCTGCAGAAACCAGTCATTACCATTCTGCAACTTGATCTTTATCTTTCCTTTTCCAATAATTTGACAGGGCTCATCATCACCCAAATATATCTGTCCAAAATCACCTTGAACATAATCTAGAAAATATTTTCTATGGGGTGTAGCATAAAATGAAGCCCCAGAATCTATTACCTAGGAATCATTAACATTATCCAAACATAAGATTAAAGCATCTTGTAAAGTATTACTTGCAATATTAGCTTCCTTACTGTCATTTTCATTTTTGTCTCCTTCTTTGTTTTTTCGAGACCAACAGTCTTTCTTTAGATGACCAGGCTTTCCGCAGTACCATCAATCTTTCTTTCCTCTAGATTGAGAGCGTCCTTTCTTTGACTTCCCTCATGACTTCTCATTCCCAGGGCCTTTTCCTCTTTCCTTTGATCTTCCTCTGTTCTCCACATTCAAAACACTACCCGATGATGTTGGAGTCTCACCTGTGCTTTTCCTTCGCATTTCCTCGCTTAGGATAACACCAACAATATCATCAAATACCAAAGTATTTTTACCAGAGATAGAGTTACTTACAGCCATAACCAAGCTATTCCAGCTTTCTGGCAAAGAACATAAAATCAAGAGAGCCCTAACCTCTACTGCAAAGGTAATTTTTACCGAAGAAAATTGACTGGTAATTGTATTAAATTCATTTAAGTGCTCCGCTACAGATCCTCCCTCACTCATTTTCAAATTAAACAAACGCTTCATAAGAAATACCTTATTCGAAGCCGAGGGTTTCTCATACAACTTAGCCAATGTTGCCATCAAATCTACAGTCATTTTTGCTTCTGTTATATTGAATGCTACAGACGACGCAAGGCACAATCGAATGGATCCCAGTGCCTTTCTATCTAAGATGTCCCACTCTTCATCTGATATTGTGGTCGGTTTCTTTGCCTTTCCTTCCAATGGCCGCCACAAATCCTTTTGATACAGGTAATCCTCCATCTGCATTTTCCATAACTGATAATTCTGGCCGTTAAACTTTTCGACCTTGAATTTGGAATCCTCCATTGCTCCCACTCAAATCTGAAAGTCCTACCAATTTACAGAAAACCTCGCTCTGATACCAATTGTTAGGGTTTCAAGCAGATCCGAAGCAAATATGAACTAACAATTATATGCAGATTTAAATACAAAAGATAAAGAAATAAAATAGGACACAGATAACACAGAGATTTAATGTGGTTCACCCAGAATGGGTTACGTCCACCATACACAGTCGTCCAATCTTTCTTATTATCTAGCAAAAATAGTACATCAACCTTACAATGCCTTGCTGGTGCCATAGGATTGCAAGGTTGCCATCAATGAGAAAACCTTCAATCACACACAATGTCTCATTGGAGTATCCATATGCCAACATTATACATATTAACCATATCAAAAACACACAAAATCATTCACCACTTGACACAAAGATTTTTCATGTGGAAACCCAAATGGGAAAAACCACAGTGGGGATGAATACCCACAAGTATTATGAACTCTTCTGATGTTCACCTTGTTAGGAGCCAAGTCTTGTTAGAAGCTTTACAAAAATGTCCTGATAGGAATAGATCTAGTTAAGGACCACCCAGTTAAGGGATCGACTACAGTACCTGTAAAAGGCAATACCTTGTAAAAGGTAACCTCAGTGGAGGATTTGAAAATCCAAACTAATGGATCACCTGGTTAGAGGATTTATATAGCACCAAGCCTGTTAAAGCTTACTCGGTTAGGGGATTTAACTGTTGTAATGGTTAGAGAACAACATGGTTTTTGTTGATCTGGTAATAGAACTTTCTTGCTTAATCAGATCCTTTTATGCTCCTATCTACCTTCACAACATTATGCAGATACTCCTTCTGGTTCGGCAACAACAACTCACACTAAATAATTTTGCCAACATAAATTACAAACAACTTCATCGACCTTAAATACAAATACAATAGGTCGGTAACACAACATAAACCTAAGATCACATAGAGACAAACATATTTATTCAAACATGATTGTTAGATTACATAGCAATCAACTGCACATTGTTCTAGACAACTTGAACCGCTCCTGGATCACTGCTCATTGAGTCCTGTAACTCATCATGCGGTTTCACTTCATGCTATGCATATGCTCATTCCCAAGATGAAACAATTATCTCTACATGCCAAACCACTTTGAAAGTCATCACGTGCAACATGCATACATGGCATCTCCATCTCTGATCGTTGTTCGATCATAGATCATCTCTACCGATTCTCCAAGCTCCATTGGTTAGGGTAACTAGTTGATCATTCTTCGTAAATAGTAATACTAGTTTCCATCACTGCTTCACTACCGGTTGAGCTTGAGGAATTTTGTCCTTCATGCAATGCCAACAAAATGCAATATCAATTTTTATAGCTACAGGAGGACCAAATTCCTTAAGCTCAAAAGAAGATATCTTCCCAACAAGAGTATCTCTATTCACAGAAGAATTAGGCATGGTTCTTATCTCATTAATTGTAGTTATCTTCATCTTATATGTCCATGGAAAAACCCTTACCAATTTTGAAACAATCTCTTCCTCGCTCAAAGATCCACCACAACACTGAATTCCTAATACAATTTCATTTACCCTTTCCATGAATGCATAAATTCTTTCATCTTCCTCAATCTTCATTGATTATTTGTCTGATAGTCCCATGATTTTCTGATCTGATAAGGTGCTTAAGAGGGCTTCTCTATCTCTACAGTCATTCTCAATGTTCTTATCCAAGTCTGTCAGTGCAGGATTGCCAGATGCCGGATCATGAGGAGTGTAACGATTCTAAGTTATTTCCCAAATTTCCTTTCAAATGTATCTCAAATGAGTCTCCATCTGAATCTTCCATACTCCATAGTTTATTCCATCAAGCCTAGGGCTGTCCTTCCAAAAAATATGAGTTGAACTATTAGTTTATATAGGATCTTCCTCAATTGGTTAATCTTCTAGAAAAAGAGGACCAAGCTCTGATACCAATTGTTAGGATAACTAAAGAACAACTGAGAGGGGGGGTGAATCATTTGTTAAGAGATTATGTGAATTAAAGCACTGAAAACCTTATACCAATATAACTTGATTAAGCAATAAAGCATAATTAAAAACCATAGAATCAATGCCATGCAGCAATAACACATAACACCATAATTTGTACGTGAAAAACCTCAATGAGGAAAAACCACGGTGGGAAAACCTACCCACAGTCAGATGATACTTCTACAACAAATATATGATTATAATAGGAACCTGCACATGGAGGAAGGCACACTTTGTAGAGTGCACTGTTCATCACAATGGAGTCTCACTGACTACAAAGATGTCAACCACCTCAAGATATTTGGACAACAATCTAGAGAGAAGAACCATTAATGATAGCATCAAACATGTTAGATTACAGTTCTGGTTAAGCTCAATATCAGAGGTCTAAAACCTCTTACATACACCCAACTCAATCACCTATGATCAACCAAATCCTCTGCACAAATGATTATTACATTATTTTCTCATTTCCATATATCCATCCATATATGATCTACAATGAGATCTTACATATATTTATACCAACCTAGGACCTAACCAATTAGGTCGGCCACACAAATGATAATTCAATAGATTCATTACATAATCCTAAAAAAAATCATAACACATGTTAGCCTAAGGCCAAACAAATATCATCTGATCAATAAAACATCCTGGAAGCGCATCAGAGGATCCACCAACACATTTCATGCAAACCGGTCCATAACCTAGATAGCATCGGACCTAAATTAGATCCACACACACCAAATAAATGACACCAATCAGTCAAGGCATGAACACAATCACTATCAGCATCCTAAATCCTTTCTAGAAGTTGCACCAACATGACTTATACATTACATCAAAGATCTTCAATAAAGCTCTACCGGTGAAACCCTTACAGGACCTATAAAGCAGGCTTAATAGAACATGAGATAGCATCCGATCATCAAGTCAATACCAACTAACTGAAACATACTTTAGAAGCATATGAAACATCCATACAAACTTATTCCATCAACCAGATCATATCAGAGACAATCAACTAATAAACTTCCCAAACCAATCTTTCTACCGAAAACCGGTAAACAACCATAACAACAAGTGTTAACATCAATGACAAAAAATCAATGTAATACATAATGAATTCTATCATATGGCCAATAGTATGTACATCACCTCTCCAGAAATCTAGGCATAGTCCAACATGAAATCTCATGCTCCTACCATGCTCCATGATAGTCCTATTCATTCTCTCATACACATCATTTTATTGTGGGGTTCCTAGAACTGTCTTCTAACTTTGAATTCCATTAAAAGAACAATAATCTTCAAATGCTTTGCTACAATAACACCTCCATTATCAGATCTGAGGCACTTCAACTTTTTTCCTATCTCATTCTCAACCAAAGCTTTCCATTTCTTAGAAGTTTAAAAAAACATTTTATTTTTGTTTTAGGAAATACACCCATGTTTTCTTAGTTACATCATCTATAAAAGTAACATAATAACAAGAGCCACCAAGAGATGATACCTAATTTGGTCTCGATACATCTGAATGCACAGGCTCTAACTTCTCACTCTTCTTCTCTTTCCCAACCTTAAGAAATCTAACTCTTTTCTTTTTAGGTACTTAAACATAGTTTTCACATATCTAAATTAATTTGCTTCAATCCTAGTGACAAATTTTTAGAGTGAAGGATTTTCATTCCTTTCTCACTCATGTGCCCAAGTCTATGGTGCCACAGTTTTGAATATGTTCTTGTAATATCTATTGTAGCTATCTCTGTAATAACTTTTCTTGTAGCAACTAAGGTAGAATAAGTATTATTAGTACACAAACACAATGTGCCTCCCTTTGCACCTTTAGCTACTACTAATGCACCTTTAGTGACCTTCCATACATTGTCTGTAAAGGTAACTATGAAGTCTTCACTACCCAGTTATCCTACAGAAATTAAATTTCTTTTTAAATTTGGGATAAGCCTTACCTCTTGCAGCAATCAATCATTTCCATTCTACAACTTGATTTTTATCTTGCCTTTTCCAACAATTTGACGAGGCTCATCATCACCCAAGTATACCTGTCCAAAATCACCTTAAACATAATCTAGAAAATATTTTCTATGGGGTGTGACATGAAATGATGCCCCTGGATCTATTACCCAAGAATCATTATTATCTAAACAAAAAAGTAAGGGATCTTGTAAAGTATTACTTGCAACATTGGCTTCCTTACAGTCATCTTCATTTATGTCTCCTTGTTTGTTTTTCCAAGACCAATAATATTTCCTTAAATTTCTTGGCTTTCCATAGTACCAGCAATCCTTTATTTGACTTCCCATGTAACTTCTCATGATTTCATGGGCTTTTTCCTCTTTCCTTTGATCTTCCCATTTTCTCTACATTCAAAACAGTACTTGATGATGTTGAAGTCTCATCATCAAATTTTAAAGTGTTTCTATGAAAGATAGAGTTTCTTACAACCATAACCAAGCTATTCCAACTTTTTGGCAAAGAACATAAAATGAAGAGAACCCTAACCTCTTCATCAAAGTTAAATTTTATAGAAGTCAATTGGCTGATAACTGTATTAAGTTCATTTAAATGATCTTCTACAAATCCTCCTTCACTCATTTTTATATTAAATAAATACTTCATAAGGAATACCTTATTTGAAACTAAGGGTTTCTCATACAATTTCACCAGTGTTATCATCAGGGTTTCAGTTGTTGTTGCTTTTGATATATTGAATTCTATAGATGGTGCAAAGTACATTTGAATGGTTCCCAATGGCTTTCTATCTAGAATATCCCAATCTTCATCTAACATTGTGGTCAATTTCTTTGTCTTTCCTTCCAATGGCCACCACAGATCCTTTTGATACAAGTAATTCTCCATCTACATTTTCCATAACTGATAATTCTAACCATTGAACTTCTCAACCTTGAATTTGGTTTCTTCCATTATTCCCACTCAAATTCAAAAAAACCCCTGCCAATTTACAGAATTGCACGGCTCTAATACAAATTGCTATGGTTTAGGCATATCTAGAGCAAATACAAAGTAACAATTATATATAGATTCAAATACACAAAGATGAAGAAAAATACACAACATAAATAACACGGAGATTTAACATGGTTCGCCCAAGATGGGTTACATCCACATAACACAGTCATCCAATCTTTTCTTATTATCCAATAAAAATAGTACAACACCGTTCCAATGCCTTTTTCATTCCAGTTGCTTATAACATGCAATTTTTAGGGCAACCTACAAAGTCAACATTTTAAGGTTTTTTCAATGTCAATTTTTTTCTTGAAAAAATGACAAAAAATGATGTGTAAAGTACAAGTGTATAGTACTTGCATAATCATTCACCACATACCAACACTTGATTCCTTCAATGGGATATGTAGGTTGTCCAAGGTGGTCTACTTAGTCGAATGGGTCTTTGTCTAGAAATTTTGCTTATCTACATGTAGAACTTATCAAGTGTAGAATTGAATTAGATTTAAAATTATATTTTTTTGCTAATCAATGCTGAAAGTGACATGAGTACTGGCTCATGAATGTGCAAGCAAATAGTGGGAAATTATCAAAATAATACATTATTGATTGGCCCATTGGAGGGTTCACAATAATATTCATATTCATGAGTCAATTAATTAATTATTTTAGGTTTAATGATCCTAGGAATTTCAAAACCTCCATTCTTACTCTATCAATTCTTTCCTCTACTACATCCAAGTGGACTATGTTGTCTTAAATTTACTATTCATTCTAACCTTTCAATTAATCTTCTATGTTACTATTGTCTACTCTTTGAACAAACCCTCTTTTTTTCTGATTTCTTTGTCCACATCCATTCTTATTTGCATTATCCTTATTTTTTTATTATTCCATTCAATCTCCTAGACACATCGGTAAGTCCTACTCTATCTTTACTAGCTCTTATTCTTGGATGCATGTTGACAATGTGTCACACAACACTTTTGTTGCAAAGAATTAGTTTACACACATAAACATTTTTAAAAAATCCACTTTAGGCCACTTCAAACACACAAATATGTATGATATAAGTTCTCCATGGTTCCATCTAACATACTACCAAGGTTGGAGAACCCAACTAATGACTACACTAAGAAATTAATAAAAAATAACACATGCATGCATAAATGAAACACTAATTGGATGTGAAGGAATCCATTGCACTAATAGAAATAACATAAAGAAATCCATAAAATATAATACTTACAATATGCACAAGGCTAAAATGTTATTTCTCGAGAGAATACTATCCTTCTTGGAAAATTTTAATTGAATCTCCTACTAAGTGATTATATTATAAACATTTGATACAAACCATAATACGTCTTTACAAAATAATCCTCAAAAGGATCTCTTTCAAACTGAGATATTTTGACCGGTTTCTTGTTTGAATCCTTCCACCTAAATCTTGGGATCAAAATTATCCTATACATCTTATCATGTATCTGATAATAAGCCTCAAACTTTTTATGGTCTAGATTGATTGATGCCCCTTTATTTTAACCAAAATCTTCTATAATTTCCTAGTTACTAGTATCCATCATCACCCCTCCATCGGTTACAAGAATTTCCCTCTTGTCAAGATCATATCTCTACACAATTAACCTCATGTGGTTTGTATCTACAAAAACATTTGGGAGAATGATCTTTGCCCAAATCTAGTGTCCACATGTTGCACATTGGAAATTTAATCTCTTTTTCTGTTAAAAAAGATCAAATATATTTCATCCAATTTCTAGCACAATAGCATCCCTCACGCCAATTAGTTAATCCAGTAACCTATCATCTACACCCTCAGGGACATGGACATTATGTGGGAACCCTTTTCCATCCAACTATCTTGTTACATCTATTGGAAATTGACACTAATCCGATGGATCCTGATGCATAAATAATGGTCTTAGGTTGTCATTGATGGCATCTGTCCTTGGAAATCCTATCCGGTAATCACGCATTTTGATATCTAGAAGTTATTGTGATCTGGTGACACAATACCAATATTTCAGGATAAGTAGAACAGTTTTGGTCTAGAAGCTTTCCGATGATTGCAGTGGTGAGATTTTTATATGGGGTGATAGGGTAAAGTTGTGGAAGTCATTTTTTATATCATTTGATGGATCTACATATATTTTGATGATCCGGTTCAAGCTGACTCATGCTTACACGTTACACTACAGGTCGACTTGACAATTGTTTATTTTGTGGTTGTGAATATAAGACCGGTACAGAAGATCTTTTGGTGTATGGTATGATGTGATATGATTTATTTATGATCGATAAATCCTTTTGGCATAGTTTCACGTCCACATTCTTGATCTGATAGTTGTCTGTGACAGAAAATAGAGATGAGTAGCAAAGGTGGTACAATCAGACTTTATGCACTTAACCATAACTCATCCAGGCATCATTTGATGATATTTTGGAGTTCATTCATTGTAATTCATCATTATAAATGATTTGTAATTGTAAAGCGGAAAAATCGAACCCTAGTTGTTCTCCCCTCCCCAACTCCAAGGAGAGAGAAGGGAGAGTCACTAGGGTTGATGGTTTTCACTTAGGAGGGACTTTACATTCAAAAGAGGGGTTGAAACCCACAAGATCCAATCCCACGCAATGCAAGATTGGATTCTATATGAGTTTCAAGGGTTGTGATAGCAAGGATACCCTCTTTTGTAAAGAATGTAGATAGAAAGATTGAACTAGGAATGCATAGAAAGTGAGAAAGATTCGCTTATAAACTGAGTTAGGGATATAGGATGAAGCTGCGGACCTGGAATTAGCAGTAAAATGTCGAGACGGCGCTGTCCTGCAAATTTGAGCAAAAGTTGACGGGACGATGGCACCCGGCGTGCACACGGTCCTCCGAAAAATCCGCGAAACGAAGGGGGATCTGTTCGTCTCTGCACAAGGATTCCAGATCTTCAATTTTAGCCGCATACCTGCAACCTACACACAGAAAAGCAAAGACGATTGGGGAGTTAGGGATTAGGGGTTTGCCTTTAGGTCAAACCCCAGTTTTGGAATTAACCAAGAAATGAGAAATTGCTGTAAATGTAATGTAAAACAAGTACTAATACCTTGTTGTAAGGATGTTTGTATCCTTATATGCGAAGGTATAGATGTTGTTGTTTGTTGTATGTTGTATGTTGTAGCATGTAATGTGTTGTAAGTGATCTCCTCTTCAATGGTTGAATCCTTGTCTTGAATGCAACACTTAGCCTTGAATGGAGACTTGAAATGACCAATTACTTGAAGGAATGCTTGAATGCTTGAATGCTTGAGTATAGTTTCCACGCTTGTACACATATGTCCTTCTTACGTTTTCTCTGCCCAAATGGGAGAGAAAAATGGAGTTTATATACTTGTCATTTAGGGCTGATAGACTGATTTTCCCGACCTTAGGCCGACCAGGAAAGATAATTTTCCAATTTGCAAACATAAAGACCCGAAGTCCAAAAGAGACCGGGCCCAAAATAGGACCCAGGGACCAGGGCGCTGGGTGCTCTAGTCCCACCTCCTGGGACAGCAGGGTGCAAGAAAATGCAGTTTTCAGTGTCATAATCAGGTTTCGGGGTCTCCATTTAGGTTGCGTGTTGCGTCGCCATCGTGAAGACCGAAATGCAGTCGAAATTGCAAGTGTCGCAATTTTAGGACGCTACATTTAGCCCCCACTTTAGCGGGAGTATAGGCGTATGCTCATACTTCCGGTAAAGTACAAGGAAACAACATTGAAAGACTTTCACCACGTCAAGGAGGCAAGATACACCAAGCCCCCAGTGGACTAAGGATCTTACGACTTCGATTGACAAAGTAAAAGGGAAGATCATGAGGGAGAACCATGACTGTCAGTAGTAAGGTTCCCTCACTATGAGTCATGCAAGAAAGATATCAAAAATTTTCAAGGCAAGGCTAAATTTGCCAAGAAATTTTCAAGTATCTTGAAAAGATATGAATGGGATGTATGCCCCCCTACATTAAAGCGATCGCACACGCCTCACCGGGGGTGATTGCTTTAAGGTAGTGATACATATAAGAAATGAGAAAGGAGCACATTATCACAAGGATTTAGCCCCCAAGTGTGAGATAAGCCCCAGGATAATAGACACAAAACACAAAGCACGAGGTGACTTCGCTTTCCTCGAGGTCAGTATGCTGTATGATAATTCATGTATATCATATGTATGTATGCATAATTGTTCTTCATTCCCCAATCAAGGAAGGTCACCTAGAAGAAGGGAACACATGTGTCTTTTGAGTCAACATGAGAGAGATCGAGAGATCTCAATGCTTTGCATCGTCCTCAAGTAGACAACACTAAGGACAACAAATAGAAGAATGAGAATAACACATAGAAGAAGTAACGAAAGAGAGGAGGAGAGAATCTGCTATGCTAATGAAACTAGTCTAGCACGTCATCTACCCCCCGATCTTGCTGATCAATGTTTCGGGAAGGTAGGGAACACGCTAGAGGAGGAACATCCAACACAGCAGATGGAGCTATCACAAGATCCAAACAAGGGCTATGTTCATGTTCTGAGCCACATTGTTCTTGTCTAGGAGCTAGGATAAGTGCTTTAGAAAATTCGTTAGATAAATGGTTATCAATATCAACAAGTTCATATTCACTATCAGAAGCAAGAGAAGTAACATTTTCATCATGAATAACATTTTCATCTATATCATCATCAAGATTTATAAAAATAGGATCTTTAACTCGCACAGGATCAAGACCATCATGCATCTTATGTTTAGGAGATTTCGGCTCAATCATCGACTGAGGAGAAAATGGAATAATGCTTGTTGAAGGTGTTTTTGGGGATTGCAAAGTTTGAGCTCTAAGACGACGCTTTCGCCGGCGTTCACGTGCAGAATGATTTCGTCTAGTCTTAGTAGGAAGTTGCGAAGATTGAGGAGGAGGAATGTTCTCATCCTTATCACTTGGGTGTTTAGGTTGTGGTCTCTTAGGAGAAGAGGAAGGTCTCTTCTCTCCATAAGAGGAAGGAGGAGGAACTGCTCCATATAAAGGAGGAATATTTGGTTTTGGAAGGAGACCAAGTCCATCATGACGAGGAGGGATAGGTCTACTTTTAGGAAGTTTATTAATCATAGGCATAGTCACATCCATAGGAATGGGTTGGGAATCTTCTTGAGGAAAGACATTAGTTTTATCTTTCAAAGGAAGAACTTCCTTCTCAAGAACGATAGGAATATCAAGTTTGGGTGTTCTAGGTTCACTTAGAGATAGGATCATATCTTTTTTCCACTTTTGATAAGATTTAAAAAGATGATCACTTCGCGGAGGAAGAGATTGGAATTGTTTAGGCCAAAAATAATCAATAGGAACACTAGAGGTTCTTTCAGCTGGTTTAAAGATACTATGATTGATAGTAACAACTTCACCATTATGGGGAAATTTCAAGCACTTATGAATAGGAGAGAAGCAATAGCTTTCATGGAAGATAGCCAAGGATAGCCAAGCTTCACACGAAATTGTTCGGAAGATGGAATAATAGCAAAGTTCACATCAAGGGATTTGTTATGGACCTCAATAGGTAATGTAATAGAACCAATTGCAGGAGAAGAAAATGCATCAAATAGTTTCACAACCACATCTGTTTTGTCATAGATCACTTGATTCAATTGCAAAGTAAAAAGAAATTCTTTAGTAATGACATTAACCATACAAGAAGGATCAATAAGCACTCCACGGCAAGGTGTATTCTTGACTTTTGCAACTATATATAAAGGACCATCAGGTGCCCTAATAGTTTCACTGGAATCAAATGTGATGGAAAGTTCTTTAGAGATTTTCTGCTGCTCCACAAAGTTAATCACATTCGGAGTCATAGACACAAGATCATCAGGTGAGACAGAGGAATCAGTAGTATCAATCGCATTAGAGGTATGAGAAGGCAATGGATCAGTGAAAATCTGAAGATTTTGGTTAGGAGGAGCTACAGATGTATTGCCTTTATCATTCACACCAGAAACAGAGATAGTATTATTATCAATCAAATCTTGAATTTTCCCCTTTAAAGCAAAACATTTTTCAGTATCATGCCCAGGTTGACGATGAAATTGACAAAAGGGCTTGTTATCAAAATAAGGTGAAGTAATCTTTGCAGGATCAATTTGCCTTATAGGAGGAAGAGTAAGCACATTTTGTTCCAATAACTTATTCATAATACTATGCAATGATTCATTCAAAGGAGTAAACTTTCTTTCTTTCTTGAAAAACTTAGAAATAGGAGACACACCTGATGCTGCATTCACATTGTTGTTGATGATGTTTTCACTGAATTTAATGGACTCTCTTTTCGGTTTAAACTTCCCAAATGGTTGTTGACTACTATCACCCTTATCACTCGGAGCCATAGGATGTGATTGTTCCATTTGACTCACAGTCAGTTGATAATTGTGAAGAGTTGCGCACAACTGTTGGAAAGAAGTAAACTTAGAAAACAAGAGTTTTTCTCTAATGTCTTTTTGTAAATTAGAAATGAAGATTCTTTGAATATCATTGTCAGGCACTGGAAAGGAAATTTGAGCATACAAATGCTTATATCTACCAATGAAATCAGTCACTTTTTCTTTAACACCTTGTTTGCAATGCATTAAATCAATCAAAGTAACTTTAGGACTTATATTGTTTTGAAATTGTTGAATAAAAGCATTTGCAAGTTGTTTGAAAGAAGTAATAGAATAGGAAGGCAACGAGCAATACCATTGTAGGGCTTTGTCTCTTAATGTTCTAGTAAACAGTTTTGCAAGCAATCTTTGGTCATAAGCAAAATCAGTACATATTGTTTGAAAGGTCTTAACATGTGTTAGAGGATCACCCTTACCATTATAAATCTCCAAATGCGGAATTTCAACATGTTTAGGGGGAATAGCTCGAACAATATCAAGAGAAAGTGGGCTTACAACATCAAATGTGGGCACACTAAACTTGGATTGATTCATAGAGGCAATTTGTTGTTGTAAAGAGGAGACAGTTTGTGCAAGATTGTTAATGGTCGCTTCAGTCGAAGAGTTCATATTAGACGTGTTGGATTGTGATGGAGGTGTTATGTTATTGAAAGAAGGTAGAGAGTAAGGTGGTGGGACACTATGATAGTTAGTCATAGGAGATGATTGGAAAGGAGGAACACTACAAGGAGGAATGGAATGGTTGAATGAATTGCCCCCTTGCGTCATGTTCATTTGTGGAGATGTAATAGGAACACTTATTGAAGGAATGAATGAAGAAGTTGGATTGAATGAAGGAAGAGGGTTGATTGAAGAAGAGGGATTGCCCCCATGACTAGTTATCATAGGAGGAATGTCTTGTGTTGAAGTAGTCATTATGTTTGATGTAAAAGTAGGTATACTAGCAATAGGAGTCGTCAAAGGAATAGAATGATTGTCTTGAGTAGGAGGTTGTGTATAACCTAAGGTTTCAGCACAACTCTTTATAGGCATCACATTTGAATCCACAATGTGTGCAATACCACACAAAATATCAATTCCATTCTTATCACTTTGAAGCATACATTTTAGACCCTCAATTAAAGGAAGAGCTTGACTATCGGGGTATTCTTGAGACATCCACTGTCGAAAATCATCAAATTGGTTATCCAATTTTGAAAGTTGTTCTACAGAAACCTCATGGAGAGCTTCTTCATCATTAAGAGGATTAGAGGAATTACCCATGTCCTCGTTAACAAGACCATTCAAATTAGGTTCCATCTCCTCAGTAATTAAACCTTGGAAAGACTTAATTCTAAGGCTTCGTCTAACGGGAATAGTGTAGGTAGGGCTTATTGTTGTAAAACTCATGCACTAAAGAAAGAGAGAAGATTTTGAATTTTAGAGGTAGCAAATTTCAGTAAAACCAACCAATCTTCTAGATTTAAGCTGTTAAATACAATCAGGACAATCTCCCGAAATTTTGGAAAAAAATGTCCGGGACCATGGCGCTCGGGGTGCACACGGTCCTCGCAACTTTTTTCAAAATTTGCAGGGATGAAAGTTATGATGATTTTACAGCTAACCTGAAAAAATTGAGTGATTTTACGATCTGTAGATAGGCCAAATTAAAGTTGCAATCTCAAAATTGAACCCTACCAAGATTGTCGAAAAATGCAAAATTTGAATTTTGAAAAAGAGAGGGAAACTGAAATTTTGAATTTTATGATTTTAGAGAGAATACCAAAAGCAATGCAAGTTTTGAAATTTGAAGGTTGACTCAATTTCACGCAAAATTCAATTTTGAAAGCGGAAATCAAAGTTGTTGTAATTAAGCACTTAATTTCAAAAGTCACAAATTGCAAAAATTTGAATAAAGCATTGAAATTTCAAATGAATGCTAACACACTTTTCAGATTTAGGACAGTAAGAAACACAATTTCGACACAAATTTCAATTTCAACAATTTTTGAATGATTAGAAGCCTCAATCCAAGCAATCACTAGATCAACTTTGACTGTAATTTTGAAGGTGTTAAAATTGATAAAATCAGCCAAAATTCGGGATTTTAGCAGAAAAATACAGTAAGATCTAGCTCCTGAAATTTCAGAAAAAATGTCGGGGACGATGGCACTCGGAGTGCACACGGTCCTCGCAACTTTTTTCCAAATTTTCAGGGATGAAAGATATTGTGATTTTATTGCGGAATCCAAAGTTACAGCTGATTTGGAAATGTTTTGATCAGTGAAATTGTCGGACAAAGGTTGAATCAAGAGAGTTTCAAAAATTAGGGTTTTGACACTTAACCACTTAATTTTCAAAATTAAAGCACAAATATGAATTGATAATTTGTAATAGAAGGGTAGATCTGAAACAAGCATCAACAATTAAACATTTCACAAGTTTAATTACTTAAAAAGAAAATTTAGGGTTTTTATGCAATTAACCTCTAAAATTTTGCCAAAGATCAAACATGGAAATGTAATCAAGGAATCCAATTTTCAGATCTAACTATGAATAATCAGAAAGGATGTTCACGTCGGGTTCACCAAAATGTAAAGCGGAAAAATTGAACCCTAGTTGTTCTCCCCTCCCCAACTCCAAGGAGAGAGAAGGGAGAGTCACTAGGGTTGATGGTTTTCACTTAGGAGGGACTTTACATTCAAAAGAGGGGTTGAAACCCACAAGATCCAATCCCACGCAATGCAAGATTGGATTCTATATGAGTTTCAAGGGTTGTGATAGCAAGGATACCCTCTTTTGTAAAGAATGTAGATAGAAAGATTGAACTAGGAATGCATAGAAAGTGAGAAAGATTCGCTTATAAACTGAGTTAGGGATATAGGATGAAGCTGCGGACCTGGAATTAGCAGTAAAATGTCGAGACGGCGCTGTCCTGCAAATTTGAGCAAAAGTTGATGGGACGATGGCGCCCGGCGTGCACACGGTCCTCCAAAAAATCCGCGAAATGAAGGGGGATCTGTTCGTCTCTGCACAAGGATTCCAGATCTTCAATTTCAGCCGCGTACCTGCAACCTACACACAGAAAAGCGAAGACGATTGGGGAGTTAGGGATTAGGGGTGCCTTTAGGTCAAACCCCGGTTTTGGAATTAACCAAGAAATGAGAAATTGCTGTAAATGTAATGTAAAACAAGTACTAATACCTTGTTGTAAGGATGTTTGTATCCTTATATGCGAAGGTATAGATGTTGTTGTTTGTTGTATGTTGTATGTTGTAGCATGTAATGTGTTGTAAGTGATCTCCTCTTCAATGGTTGAATCCTTGTCTTGAATGCAACACTTAGCCTTGAATGGAGACTTGAAATGACCAATTACTTGAAGGAATGCTTGAATGCTTGAGTATAGTTTCCACGCTTGTACACATATGTCCTTCTTACGTTTTCTCTGCCCAAATGGGAGAGAAAAATGGAGTTTATATACTTGTCATTTAGGGCTGATAGACTGATTTTCCCGACCTTAGGCCGACCAGGAAAGATAATTTTCCAATTTGCAAACATAAAGACCCAAAGTCCAAAAGAGACCGGGCCCAAAATAGGACCCAGAGACCAGGGCGCTGGGCGCCCTGGTCCTTCAGGACCAGGGTGCTACCAGGAAAGATAATTTTCCAATTTGCAAACATAAAGACCCGAAGTCCAAAAGAGACCAGGCCCAAAATAGGACCCAGGGACCAAGGCGCTGGGCGCCATGGTCCTGGGGGACCAGGACGCTGCGCCCTGGTCCTGAAGGACCAGGGCGCTGGGCGCTCTGGTCCCACCTCCCGGGACAACAGGGTGCAAAGGAGGTTCAGGCCAAGGTGCAAGAAAATGCAGTTTTCAGTGTCATAATCAAGTTTCGGGGTCTCCATTCAGGTTGCGTGTTGTGTCACCATCGTGAAGACCGAAATGCAGTTGAAATTGCATGTGTTGCAATTTTAGGACGCTACAGTAATGCAACGAGCCTTCCAGATTATTGTATCTTGAGCTATAATCTCTAGGTAGTGTGCCTGAATGCTAGTGCATTCCTCTTTTGTAATATTGTTTTGCTACTAGCCATAGTAGAATAATATTGTGGGTTCAAACCCCATTGTCATTTTTCCCATTTGAGTTTCCACATAAAAATCTTGGTGTTATGATCTTGTGGTTGATTATCTTGTGTTTTTTCTCTTTACTTTCTTGTATATGCTTCTTGTGGTTTCAGAACAAGTCATAAATTTTATTTGATGGTAGATCTTTGATTCACTCCCCCCGCTTAGTTATCCTTGACTCCAATAAAGTCTTCATCTATTTTCCTTGGAGGGGCCTTCCTACTACCCTCTTCTCTTCCATTCATTTTTGCAACTATGGGAATTTGTAGACTAAAGTTTTGACAAAGATAGGCTAGAGTTTCACTGAACTTATCTTGAACACAATTCTAACTTATTTGACCCCTTAAGACTGAAAGAAGAATGAAAAACAAGTGAAGAAATTTGCAAATTGCAAGGGAATTGACCACAACTACTTAATCTATGTAATTCCCCCCAAAATACCCTAGAGAAACTAAGCCTCTAACATACTAATGGAGATAAAAAAAAAATTAACATACTTTAATAGCTAATGCAACTTATAACATCTCCATCTAATTACATTAATTAACCAATTAACCATTATGAACATGCATCATTACACATTTCATTAATTTACGCAAGCAAAAATAAACAAAAACAACATTAATCTTTCCCTAGGGTACTTCAGCATCATTACTTAATTAACTATCATAATGAAATCATACTCACATAATAATCACATTCCATTCTAAATTAATGCATTATATCCATTTCCTAACCATGATATATGAAATCTATTATGATATTTATCCAATATGATATGCGTAATATTATAACATCTTTCTAGCATGATACATTTAACCATTTCAATGCAAGACTAACCCCCTTAGAACTACATTTTTTCAATGTGTAGTACCCCTACTCATTTGAACTCATTAGACTCATATTTTATTATTGTTTACTTTTAGTGGATACATTACCTTGATATGTTATTCAAATTTGTATGACATTATGCTTTATCTGGAGATGAGATGTATAATTTATTTGCAGTATTTCAGTATTTGTGATTTATGGCATTTTATGGATTATTGCTATGTACTGACATTTTACTTTATCTATGCAATGTGTAATTTATGTGTGTTTGCGAGTGTATTGGATGCAAGGGGACGATTTTCCTTCACTCATTTCGGTGAGACAGGGAACGTCACGATTCTCTTTCATCGGTGTGTATGTCATGTTTTCTATATTGTATATATATGCATGTGTGGGTCGGTGATGCAAGATATTGCAGGTACAAGTACCGAGTAGGTACGGGGTATCGTCTCCACCTGGCTTCACAGGTCTGAGCATGCCTTATATTTTTTGATGGAAGTGGAGGAGATAGTAGTTGACCCTATTTTACTCAGTTACACTCGTATGAGTGTCGTCAGTTGGTCGTCTTGTTAGTTTGTTCGACCTTCGTATTTTGTCGTTTGATCTTTGTATGGGTAATTGCTTGAGATTTGTTTAATTTGAGTGTTTTAGTGGATTTAATTAATTAATTAATTAAGTTTATGGAATTATCTCATAGTTGTATTGTTTATGCATTGAGATTATAAATTTAGTTAATTAAAAGAAATGATTAAATTAAGTTGCAAGTTGCATGATATTAGAAATATATTTTTATTTAAATGGAAAAATAAATTAGATTAATTGTTTTTATTATTTCCTAAAATTTTAATTAAATAAATGAATAAAAGGATTAATTAGAATTAAAATATTGTTTTATTTCTTTATTTAGAAAATTAATTAATTTGCATGAGAAAAGAAAAGAAAGAATAATGATTTTTAATTATTGCATGTTAGCTTATCTTTTGTTATAAATTTAGAAAAGAAAAGAAAATTACTATTATTCTAAATTTAAGTTTTTTTGAGAAAAAGCGATTGAACCTAGAATTTTAGTTTAAATAGGGGAATAGGTCTTTATTTTAGTTACATAGGGAACAGGTCAAGAATTTTAGGTGAAGAAATTTATTGGAAGCTTATTGAAAAGGTTAGGGCTCTTCAACAGATTTCTTCCAGGAAAGCTATACCAGGTTGGATGAATTCTTAGTTGTGGGTTTTTAGTAAATATTTCTATTTTTCTTTGATTGATGTGTGTGTGTAAAGTTATTGTCAAATACAAACCCTCTTCTGGTGAATTCGAGTTTTGTTCTAAAATCCATGCCTAACTTTTATTTCTAGTTTATGGGAAGAATGTAATTTTGAAAAAAATCTAGGAAAATTATTATAGAAAATTCATCAAGATTTTATGATGCATGGAGAATTGCAAGATTTGTGAGAAAGGGTATTTACCTGAGAAATTATCTTCTCTTGTTTGATTTTGTTTTGGCTATGGCAGTTTTGTTTATTAATGGTATCTCTATGAAATGGTTTTATCACCTTAAGAAAATAAATTTAATTATACATTAAATTTATTTGGGTTAATTAAATCTTAAATATATATATATATATAATGAAGGATTAAATTCTGTGAAAATAGAATTATTGGAAAAATATTGTTTTTATTGAAATTACTATTAAAATTTTATTTAAAAAATATATATATATATAATTTTTTTTTTTATTTTTAAATAATAATATAAAAAAATTGTGGGGAGGCTATGCCTCTACCCACGCAACAACTACCATAGGTAGTGGATGCTGCCATAAGGCAGCAGCGCTACCCAAAGGTAGTGGTTGTTGCCTTAGGGCAGCAGCGCTACCCAAAGGTAGCGGTTGCTGCCATAGGGCAGCAGTGCTACCCAAGGGTAGTGTTGGCTGCCATATGGTGGCACCGCTACCTTAGGGTAGCTATTTAAAAATTTAAATTTAAATTTGATTTAAATTTGATTTTAATTTAGTTTTTTTATTTAGTTTTAAAAAAAAATATATAAATAAATAATAATAAAATAATAGTAATGTGTTAATATATATATATATATATATATGTATATTTAAATAGATATATATGTATATATATATAGCTGTTTTTATTTTAACTTGTCTTTAATTATCAATTTAAAGATTTTTGTTATATGAATAAAGAATTTAGAATTTAGTTATTTTAGAAAAAGCTTATAATTTTAGATTCGATATTCATGTTGGGAATACATTAGGAGATTAATTCATATGTGAATTTATTGGACAAATGACAAGTTTGATTTCTATGTATTAAATAGTTGTAAATTCTTGTTATCTAGAAATTCTTAAATTGCATGTCATTTATGTTTTTGGCTATTTTAAGAAAAGATTGCCTGAAATAGGATCTTGCGTGTATGGTGTTCTCAGTGAAGCTTAATTTCATTGCAATTCTGGTTGAATTGTCGTTGTGTCCTATGTTATTATTTCTCCTTGGTTAGGTGTTGTTGTATAACCTTATTGATGTGAGCCATTATGTGTGTTTGTCCAAATGGTCAATCTTGGGTTAGTGATTATGTATCCTTCACCTATGCTTTGTTAGGATTGTTTATGGTTGTCTGTTTCGCCATAGAGTTCTCGTAGAGAGAGACATTTCCTATTAGTGTTCTATGAGAGAGAGTGTCTTTTGAGTGGGGGCCGTGCTCGAAGTGGTTGACAGGATAACCCGTTGAAAGTCAATTAAAAAGTGATAAGCTAATAATATATTTGGGGGGAGTGAGATAAATATTAATTAAGATAATGTACCTCATGCATAGGTGAGTGCTTGTACAAGGCTCATAATGTTACGAGAAGGCCTGGAATGGCAAACTTACCACCTTGTCTTCACGAAAGGATTGGTAGGGTCCGCATGAGACTTAGTTGGAACCGGAGGCTCGGGAGAGGTTACCAGGAGAAACCCAGGATGGGGGTCGGGACCTATGGAGGTTGTACCATGGTATCCACCATAAGACATGTGATGACACTCTCTCCTTAGAGTCACTAGTGTTTTGTGAGTTGAGTCACATGGATGTTTGCGAAGTCTTGTAGTCCTTTCGTACTTGTCTTATGTTGCTTGCTTGAGGGTTTTCTACTATCTCCTAGCACGGTGGGGTGGTTCCATTTCGAGATCACATGGTCATGTGGTAGTGCCACTTCCCATCGGATGTTCTGGATTGTATCTTCAGGTGAGGAAAGGCTTCACTGGTGTTTCTTGGTTCGTGGTTTATGTACTAGCTCTTGTTCGAGATCATTGTTCAGTTGAGACCTTGTGGTCATTGTATCAGACTTTTATGTAACCTTGAGATTGTAACATTGTAATCCGTGGTATTATTGGAAGCAATGTATTTATGGATATTTGTAATTTTATGTCAGTGAAATGAGTGTTATTTCTTTGATCTTATGTTTAAATGGTTTATGGAAATTGGATACATTGGAATACTTTGATTTCTTCATTATGGAATTTGTATGTATGTGTAGTTTTAAACTTAAGCATTTAATTTATCTAA
The DNA here is from genome assembly GCF_030272615.1 of Cryptomeria japonica. Classification (NCBI taxonomy): domain Eukaryota; kingdom Viridiplantae; phylum Streptophyta; class Pinopsida; order Cupressales; family Cupressaceae; genus Cryptomeria; species Cryptomeria japonica. The sequence goes on along the minus strand of NC_081410.1, from coordinate 614,430,016 downwards.
TCAAATGGACAATTGGATTAACTGTGGTGTTAATATAATCTACAAATTAATCTTCATTGGTAACCCTTAGGAAATCATATGTTAGACTTCCGATGTGTTATTAAATGTGCAATGGTTTTAGTTAGTGCACTTAGTCTTTAACAAAAAGAAAATTATTTCACCCTTTAGTTGCCTAGTTGTTTTGTTTTCCTTTAGAGTTCCTGGCGGGGCATTACATTTGGTATCAGAGCCCAAGTTTCAACACTGGGTACTCTGGGTTTGTAGTGTGCCTTTCATTGACCATCTTGCTTAGGTCATAATGTTCGTATCTCTCTTGTCTTATCCTTGCTATAGATCTGAACCGTTTTCTCTTTTATGGTACCAGGTCATGGCTAGGAAAGCTAGAGGAGGTGGCTGTATGGGTGGTTGTAAAGGAGGCAGAGATGGAGGATGGGGTCATGGTTTTGACCATCACAGTCCTTCACCACCACCCACTCATGTGAGTGTTGATCCAAAACAGTCAGTTCAATAGGAGTTGGAACAATCTGTTCATCAGAACTCTCAGCATGCAGGAGAACATGTTCCCGAAAGGGAAGAGCTGAGACAGATGTTTTGGAGGTTCTGGCTAGGTTAGGCCAAAGGCTTGAATTTGAGTAGCGTAGTCATGCTCAGGTTGAGGAACTGCTTCAGCAGGTTCGAGAGGAGAGAGAGAGGGAGAGATCACCTAGGAGGAGAGAAATTCTAGCTAACTGAGATCCACTTTCTTTGGGTCACATAAAGGACTTGATGAGGTCCAACCATCCTTACTTTGATGGTATGGGTACCGGTCTTGAGGTAGAGACCTGGCTCATCGGTTTGGACCAGTGTTTTGCTATGTTTCCATATAGTAGCAACACCAAGGAGAGATGCGCTATTATGCATCTCAATAATTTTGCTTCAATCTGGTGGAGACTAGAGGAGGAGAAGATTGGTGTATGCATTAACACCGTTACATGGGAACTATTTTTGGAGAGATTCAGGGCATGATTTCTCTCACCCCAGTGGAGGCAGACTCGAGCAGATGAGTTTTACACCTTGTGTCAGTATGGGATGACAGTAGATCAGTATGAGCACAAGTTCTATGAGCTCAAACAATACGCTGGAATTGGTAATGACGAGGCTATGCTTGTCCAACATTTCTTAAGAGGTTTGAATGATTGTATCAGTGGAGGAGTGAGGGTGTTTGAGCCACCTTCAGTTGAGATAGCCGTGGCGAAAGCCAGATTAGTTGAAATGAACCTCAGTCATGCACTTGGTGGTCAGCCAGGTGTGAAGATAAGGAATGCACCTTCCAGTGGGAATAGAGCTCGGGGAAATCATTCCCAGTCAGCTGCACCATTTAGGACTCCTCAGACACCTGCTAAGGGTGGACAACAACAGCAACAATAACAACCGTTGAAACTGAAACTAATTCAAGGCCCTTCAGGGTAGTCCTTGCAGAGTGAATGTCATACCCCTAGCCGAGGAAGTTTCCAGCAGTCTAGTGGGCCAATAGGTAATAGAGGACAAGGTAGAGGAGCTTGCTTCTCTTGTGGGCAGTTTGGTCACAGAGCCGTGCAGTGCCCTCAGCGTTTCCACGATACAAGTAGTCAAAGGCCAGCAACATCAGAGCCTACAGTGGGAGATGCAGGGAGATCCCATAGAGTGTTTACAATGGTGGATGACCACCAAGCTGATCCTCAGGTGTCACACCATCGACCGGGTAAGGGTCCTATGGGACCCAAATGATGAGACCTCAGCAACTTGGGAGGATGCAATGAAGATGAGAGAGTTGTATTCTTATCTATTTTAGGCTTCCAGGAGTAAGGCTAGTTTTGGGGGGGAGAAAGTAGTACCCCTACTCGTTTGAACTCATTAGACTCATATTTTATTATTGTTTACTTTCAGTGGATACATTACCATGATATGTTATTCAGATTTGTATGACATTATGCTTTATCTGGAGATGAGATGTATAATTTATTTGCAGTATTTCAGTATTTGTGATTTATGGTATTTTATGGATTATTGCTATGTACTGACATTTTACTTTATCTATGCAATGTGTAATTTATGTTGTGTGTTTGCGAGTGTATTGGATGCAAGGGGACGTTTTTCCTTCACTCATTTCAGTGAGACAGGGAATGTTGTGATTCTCCTTCATCGGTGTGTATGCCATGTTTTCTATATTGTATATATATGCATGTGTGGTTTGGTGATGCGGGATATTGCAGGTACAAGTACCGGGTAGGTACAGGGTATCGTCTCCACCTGGCTTCATAGGTCTGAGCGTGCCTTATATTTTCTGATGGAAGTGGAGGAGATAGTAGTTGACCCTATTTTACTCAGTTACACTCGTATGAGTGTCATCAGTTGGCCGTCTTGTTAGTTTGTTTGGCCTTCATATTTTGTCGTTTGATCTTTGTATGGGTAATTGCTTGAGATTTGTTTAATTTGAGTGTTTTAGTGGATTTAATTAATTAATTAATTAAGTTTATGGAATTATGTCATAGTTGTATTGTTTATGCATTGAGATTATAAATTTAGTTAATTAAAAGAAATTATTAAATTAAGTTGCAAGCTGCATGATATTAGAAATAATTTTTTATTTAAATGGAAAAATAAATTACATTAATTATTTTTATTATTTCCTAAAATTTTAATTGAATAAATGAATAAAAGGATTAATTCGAATTAAAATATTGTTTTATTTCTTTATTTAGAAAATTAATTAATTTACATGAGAAAAGAAAAGAAAGAATAATGATTTTTAATTATTGCATGTTAGCTTATCTTTTGTTATAAATTTAGAAAAGAAAAGAAAATTACTATTATTCTAAATTTAGGTTTTTTTGAGAAAAAACGATTGAACCTAGAATTTTAGTTTAAATAGGGGAATAGGTCTTTATTTTAGTTACACAGGAAACAGGTCAAGAATTTTAGGTGAAGAAATTTATTGGAAGCTTATTGAAAAGGTTAGGGCTCTTCTACAGATTTCTTCCAGGGAAGCTATACCAAGTTGGATGAATTCTTAGTTGTGGGTTTTTAGTAAATATTTCTATTTTTCTCTAATTGATGTGTGTGTGTAAAGTTATTGTCAAATACAAACCCTCTTCTGGTGAATTCAAATTTTGTTCTAAAATCCATGCCTGACGTGTATTTCTAGTTTATGGGAAAAATGTAATTTTGAAAAAAAATTAGGAAAATTATTATAGAAAAATCATGAAGATTTTATGATGCATGGCGAATTGCAAGATTTGTGAGAAAGGGTATTTACCTGAGAAATTATCTTCTCTCATTTGATTTTGTTTTAGCTATGGCAATTTTGTTTATTAATGGTATCTCTATGAAATGGTTTTATCACCTTAAGAAAATAAATTTAATTATACGTTAAATTTATTTGGGTTAATTAAACCTTATATATATATATATATGATGAAGGATTAAATTCTATGAAAATGGAATTATTGGAAAAATATTGTTTTTATTGAAATTACTGTTAAAATTTTATAATTTTTTTTTTTTTTAAATAATAATATAAAAAAATTGTGGGGAGGCTATGCCTCTACCCACGTAGCAACTACCATAGGTAGCGGTTGCTGCCATAAGGCAACAACGCTACCCAAAGGTAGCGGTTGTTGCCTTAGGGCAGCAGCACTACCCAACGGTAGCGGCTACTGCCATAGGGTAGCAGTGCTACCCAACAGTAGCGTTGGCTGCCATATGGTGGCACCGCTACCTTAGGGTAGCTATTTAAAAATTTAAATTTAAATTTTATTTAAATTTGATTTTAATTTAGTTTTTTTATTTAGTTTTTTTTTTTAAATATAATAAATAAATAATAATAAAATAATAGTAATGTGTTAATATATATATGTATATTTAAATAGATATATATGTATATATATATATATATAGTTGTTTTTATTTTAACTTATCTTTAATTATCAATTTAAAGATTTTTGTTATATGAATAAAGAATTTAGAATTTAGTTATTTTAGAAAAAGCTTATAATTTTAGATTCGATATTCATGTTGGGAATACATTAGGAGATTAATTCATATGTGAATTTATTGGACAAATGACAAGTTTGATTTCTATGTATTAAATAGTTGTAAATTCTTGTTATCTAGAAATTCTTAAATTGCATGTCATTTATGTTTTTGGCTGTTTTAAGGAAAGATTGCCTAAAATAGGATCTTGCATGTATGGTGTTCTTAGTCAAGCTTAATTTCATTGCAATTCTGGTTGAATTGTCATTGTGTCCTATGTTATTATTTCTCCTTGGTCAAGTGTTGTTGTATAACCTTATTGATGTGAGCCATTGTGTCTGTTCGTCCAAATGGTCAATCTTGGGTTAGTGATTATGTATCCTTCACTTGTGCTTGGTCAAGATTGTTTATGTTTGTCTGTTTCACCATAGAGTTCTCATAGAGAGAGACATTTCCTATTAGTGTTCTATGACAGAGAGTGGCTTTCGAGTGGGGGCTGTGCCTGAAGTGGTTGATAGGATAACCCGTTGAAAGTCAGTTAAAAAGTGATAACCTAATAATATATTGGGGGGAGTGAGATAAATATTAATTAAGATAATGTACCTCGTGCATAGGTGAGTGCTTGTACAGGGCTCATAATGTTATGAGAAGGCCTAGAATGGCAAACTTACCACCTTGTCTTTATGAAAGGATTTGTAGGGTCCGCATGAGACTTAGCTGGAATCGGAGGCTTGGGAGAGGTTAGCAGGAGAAACCTAGGATGGGGGCCAGGACCTATGGAGGCTGTACCATGGTATCCACCGTAAGACATGTGATGACACTTTCTCCTTAGAGTCACTAGTGTTTTGTGAGTTGAGTCACATGGATGTTTGCGAAGTCTTGTAGTCCTTTTGTACTTGTCTTACTTTGCTTGCTTGAGGGTTTTCTACTATCTCCTAGCACGGTGGGGTGGTAGTGCCACTTCCCATCGGATGTTTTGGATTGTATCTTCAGGTGAGGAAAGGCTTCGGTGGTGTTTCTTGGTTCGTGGTTTATGTACTAGCTCTTGTTCGAGATCATTGTTCAGTTGAGACCTTGTGGTCATTGTATCAGACTTTTATGTAACCTTGAGATTGTAACTTTGTAATCCATGGTATTATTGGAAGCCATGTATTTATGGATATTGTAATTTTATGTCAGTGAAATGAGTGTTATTGCTTTGATCTTATATTTAAATAGTTTATGGAAATTGGATACATTGGAACTTTGATTTCTTCATTATGGAATTTGGATGTATGTGTAGTTTTAAACTTAAGCATTTAATTTATCTAATTAAATGGACAATTGGATTAACTATGGTGTTAATATAATCTACGAACTAATCTTCGTTGGTAACCCTTAGGAAATCATATGTTAGACTTTTGTTGTGTTATTAAATGTGCAATGGTTTTAGTTAGTGCACTTAGTCTTTAACAACAACAAAAATTATTTCACCCTTTAGTTGCCTAGTTGTGTTGTTTTCCTTTATGATTCCTGGCGGGGGATTACACAATGCACCGAATTCAAATGTGTTTTAACCCAACATTGTTGGCATTATTGACATTAAGTTGTCATTGATGTCAACTGGTTTGGCATAGTCATTGGTGAGTAAGAAGTGGTGACCGCTATAGGAGAAGTAAGACATGATGATGTCAATCCATATGTATGAAAGGAGATTGAAGGTAAGTTACTAGTACACATGAAATGCATCATCTATCGGTAAAGCAAGACCACTAGCAAGAGAAAGAAAGCAAGCAAGAGAAGAACTAAAGGATGTAAACCAGTATAATTAGAGAAGATTAATACTACTGGTAAATGGACTGAGTAGTATGACCAACCGATAGAGAAGAGGTTTGCAGGTATGAAGGCCCACCGGTGGAGTTAGGTTATACCAATAAGGTGAGTTGAATCAGTAGTCAATCTTGGTCAATAAAGAATGTCAAACCAACATAGAAAACCAAGTAGAGGTGGATGTCGACAAAGATGATAGCTAGAAGCTAGGTGGTGATCATGGCATAGGTCAATGAAGTGTGCATTCATGTAACAGCTAGCAAGCAGGTCAGCTTTTATGAAGAACCCACAAGTTATGGGAGGATGGTAGAAGATTGCAGCTCAAGGAAGACAAGTTGGTAAGTGATTGAACTTATCCTGTAAGAAAATCTGATCTTCGTACCCGTCTACTGAAGAAAACAACTGAGCCATAAATGGCATGTGATAAAGAAACGCAGAAAAGCATGGTGCAGACCTCTAGATATAGAAAACACACATTGGAATGCAAGGTGTTGGAAATGTTGATTGATGACATGAAGATCATCTCTCTGGAAAAGCAGATCGGACCAAATCCAATACAGATCGAGTTGGTGAAGGCAAAACCTAACACGACACTATTTGAATATTGTTTTGGTGGGAACCCTAGAAGATAAATATGTGAGCTTGAGATTGATATCAATTGATGCTTGATGTGAAGAGTGAGAGAGAAGAGAGCTTGAGAAAGGAGAAAGATCATCTTCCTTATAGTTTATTCTGAGAAAGTTTGTGTGTATTACCAAGCGAACAGGTGAGAGGGTCTAACCGGTAGAGACAAAGTAACCGATAAACTATTGCAGGTCTAACAGTTAAGCTAATTGTTGAGGTGTGATTGGTTAAGAAGGCATCCGAGAGTGACATAGTGTGGTGTGAGGCTGAGCGAGAAAGAAGAGAGGCTATGAGTAACTAGTGAGTGATCAAAGAGAGTAATCTAATAACTGACAGTGAGAGAGGCAGTGAAGAAGAGGAGGTTGTTAACCGACAGAAATCCATTGATCAAGTGTTGCAAAACTCATTTGCAACCAAGTTCTATAATTGTATCTAAATTGTATTCCATTATACAACACCAAGTTGGATCTTGGTGCAGAGGTTGGTTCTCCCTGGGTTGGTTCCCTAAATTAGTAGGGGTTGGTGCCCTAAATCATTGTAATCCATTGTTTCATTGTGAGGCTGGATTGGAGTTGTAGACTCCAACAACATTTCTCATCGAGTTTTTTCCCATATTGGATTTTCCTTGTACATCTAGTGTTGTGGGTTGCATCTATGTGTTTGCCTCTTTTGATATCCTCATTTGTCTTACCGGTTTGATTGTTTAGTTCTTAGGGTGATAATCGATATTCCAAAGTTGTTTAAAAAGAAAAGAAGTTAGGTACCATCGATTCACCCCCCTCTCAATGGTACATTGTGTTCAACAATTGGTATCAAAGCCAAGGTTCCCAGTTGATAAAATCTTGGGTAGATTCTGGTCTTAGAACACAATGGAAAGAAATGCGTCTGCCTCCTCAAAAGCCCCCATGTTTGATGGATCTAACTATGTCTTCTGGAGTAGAAGAATGGAGACCTATATTCCCTCCCTTGGTTTTGATGTGTGGATGTTTCTCAAGAATGGGTATATTGTCCCTAGTGTTCCTCCCATTTATCTAGATGTTAAGGACTATGAGAATAATGTAAAGGATAAACATGTTATCTTAAGTGGGTTGTCTGATAATGAGTTTGTCAAGGTCATGCATTGTGCATCTACTAAGGAGACGGGATAAAATGCAGAGGTTATTTGAAGGAGATGCAAAAATGAAAGAGGCCAAGCTGCAAGAACTAAGGGGTCAACTTGAAGGCATCAAGATGAAGGATGAAGAAAAGATTGCAGACTACCTTCACAGAATAGATGAAACTATGAACACCATCAGAGGACTTGGAGAATAAATTGTAGATGAGATTATTGTCAAGAAGGTACTTAGATATCTCACATCTAAGTATGATACTAAGGTTTCTACCATACAGGAAGCCAAGGATTTGAATATTTTCACAATGGATGAGCTATTTGGCTCACTAACATCCTACAAAATGAGAACCGATGAAGCATCCTCAAGGAAAGAGGCAGTGTTCAACTCCATCAAAAAGGGAAAGGAAGAGGTTGCTCATAAAGGATCCAGTGAAGACTCAGATGCAGAGGTAGAAACTTTGTCAGGAATCTCAAGAGAGGATCCGACAAGTATAAAGGAAAGTCACCACTCAAATGTTTCAACTGTGGTAATGTTGGACACTTCTCTATAAAATGTCCTTATAATGCAACCTGTGGAGATGAGCAAGGAATTTTTAATAGATCTTCTGGTAAAGATAAAGAAAGAAATGTCTACTAGCAAGGAAGAAGAGGCTGCATGAAGCAAAATAAAATATATACTATTGAGGATGATGCCACAGATGAAGAAAATGCATCAAAAGATGACTACCATGAGAATGAAAGAGAAGTTAATCTCTTTATGGCACTTGATAAGCTAGTTGGTGAAGATGAGGAAGAAGAAGACATTGAGGCCAAAGTGGATCTATAAGGTGGGCTCATAAGTTCTCTTGAGGAGCTGAGTAAAACAAGAAGAGAGCTCAAGAAGTTCAAACTTGTTGCAGTAGAAGAACAAGGTCTCTTGAAGCAATCCTTGGATGAGTCCAATCAAGCTATATTTGACTTGAAACTCCAGTTGGAAGAAGCCAAGAGAATGTGTGAAGTTACATCTGATGGTGTGATGAAAGAATAAGTATCTGGTAGATTACTGAGAGAGGGGGGTGAATCAATTAACTGAAAAACTGATACAAACTTCCCAAACTCAAACTCAATCACACAAAGTAAACTTATCAATAAAATATCACTGTCAAGATCAATACTCATAAGAATACTCAACATCAGCTGGTTAACTGTTATAGAAAGTTAACAGTAAATAACTTTAATCTTGTAAACATCAAAATGCTTAATCATATATCAACACAGTCCATCTCTCAATGCTTCTAGTTATCATGCCTTATTAGAAGTTAATCAAATCAACAAATAAGATCATAACCACAAAAACATTCACCACATGACACAAATGTTTATAGATGGAAAACCCAAATAGGTAAAAACCACAGTGAGATGAGACTCACAAGATAGCTATCTGAACTCTTCTGAAGTTGGCCCTGTTAGGAGCCAAGCTTGTTAAAGCTTTTACAATAAGTCATGTTAAGAATTGATCCTGTTAGGAATCACCTGGTTAGGGGATTTACAAATTCCTTGATAAAAAGCAAATACCCTGTTAGGAGTAACCTTGGTAGAGGATTTGAAAATACAAGCTAATGGACCACCTTGTTAGAGGATTTAAGAAGTAACCAAGCTTGTTAGAGCTTACCTGGTTAGGGGATTTCAATTCTGTTGTAATTGTTAGAAGATAATAGGTTTTTCTTGATCTATCTAAACAACACTACATTTTCTTGATCAGATCCTTTTAAGCTTCAATATGCCTTTACACAAACTACAGATTCATTCTTCGGTTAGGCAACCACACACTCAACTGATTTCTGCCAACTCTTGCCAACACCTTTTACAAAACAACTTCATCGACCTTAAATATAAATCAATTAGGTCGGTAACACAACAAAACCTAATTCTCTCATAGAGATTACAACCAAATCAGTTCAAGTGTGACCGTTGGATTTACATAACAGTCTAAACACATTCTTCAAGAAAATTCCAATCACTTTATGATCACTGCTTCATTGGACTTGTTACTCATCACATGCTTTGCATTAGATGCAATCCACTTTGCTCATTCCCTAGACAATCAAACAAATGTGCCAAAACAATCTGAACTTATCTTCATATAATGACCACACATGTCACCATCATTACCTCCCATCATCAGATAATAAACCAACATAACTATTTCAGCAAACTTAATCGGTTAGGGTTTAACAAAAAAAAACAACTGGTAGGGTTTACCGGTTACATTGCATAGAAAGAGTTTAACCTTATACATCGATTACCAGATCATCTCACATACTTACATACCAGTTTACAACATCTTCCTCAAAGCTCTTCCTATTGGTTACAAGACAATATCAATAATAACAACAATATCAACAATATCATAAATACCATTACCAGTTCAATTGACATCAATGACAACATAACATATCATTAATGCAATCTTGATTCAAATGCCAACAATCTCCCCCTTTGAAATTGATGGAAATACAAATATCAAGGCCTCTAATTGCTACTGTGATTGGTGAATAGGAATCCTAGTTTACATTACCAAGTATTCACCATGCTCTGTCTCTCTTCAACCTGTCGTTGGTTTCCCTTTGCCATAATCACATAATTCTTCTCCCCCTTTGACATCAATGGCAAATTGAAAGTAAAACATGTAATATCAAAATTTCACTGTGCATCAACAACATACTGCAACTTGATGCTCCCCCTGTGGAATACATCTAGTTCTACATCAATCCTTCTAAGATTTTGTAAGTAATTCAAGGACTGATGCAATCAACATCATGCTCAACTAAGTTCATGAAGAGGGACAACCCCTTGACTTCTAAAACACTCAAACATTCTCTAAGATAACATCTTTACTTTGAACTTTTTCCCTCAAAAAGTGATACTTCAATTCAATGTGCTTGGTTCGTGCGTGCAAAATAGGATTCTTAGAAATATTTATGGCACTTGTGTTATCATATAAAATCTTTATAGGTTCTGATATCTTCATCTTAAAACCTTCCAAAATGTGCCTCATCCAAATGGCCCGTGTGTGATTCATGTAAGCTGCAACATACTCAGCTTCAGCAGTAGATTGTGAAGTACAACTCTATTTCTTACTACTCCATGAAACAAGCCTTCCTCCTAGAAATAATGCTCCACCGATAGTGCTTTTTTGGTCATCAACATTTCATGCCCAATTAGCATCTGTGTACACCTTCAAATCAAAGTTTCCTCCATATGGATACCATAATCCATAGTCAATAGTACCTTTCAGATATCTAAAAATTCTCTTGGTTGCTATCATATGTGCCTCCTTAGGATTCTTTTGGAATATAGCAACTATACCACCTGCATGGGCTATATCCAAACTGCTATGAACAACATAGTATAATTTACCAATCATTGACCTATATTCCTTTTCATCAACAGACTTAGATTCATCTTCCTTGGACAACTTACAACCTGTAACCATTGGTGTTCCAACTGGTTTACAGTCACTCATGCCAAAAGTCTTCAAAACCTCTTTCACATACTTAGATTGTGTAATGAAAATACCATTCTTCATCTCCTATATTTGCAAGCCTATGAAATTTTTTATTTCCCCTACTAAAGACATTTCAAACTCATTTTTCATTGCATCTGCAAAATTGTTGCTCATGGAATCATTACCTCCAAAAATAATATCATCAACAAATACTTCACTGACCAGTATTTCATCTCCTTCAGACTTGAGATAAATATTACTATCATCACTGGTTCTTGCAAATCCTATCTTCATTAGATGTGTATGAAGCCTTTCATACCATGCTCTAGGTGTCTGATTTAATCCATACAAAGCTTTATGCAATCTGCATACCATGTCTTTCTCATCTATCAAAGCATAACCATCTAGTTGCTCTATGTATACCTCTTCTTCCAATATCCCATTAAAAAATGCAAACTTAACATCGATCTGGTATACCTTGAACTTCTTATGGGCTACAAATGCAAGTAAAATTCTAACACCTTTTAGTCTTGCTACTAGTGCAAAATTTTTGCAATAATATTCTCCTTCTTCTTGCGCATAACCCTTGAAGACTAATCTTGCTTTGTTGTGAACTACAACGCCATCTTCATTTAAATTTTTTATGAATACCCATTTAGTACCTATAACATTCTTGTTTACCGGTTAGGGTACCAAGGTCCAAGTGTTGTTCTTCTCAATTTGATCCAATTCCTCCTCCATAGTTTTCACCCAATGATCATCACCAAATGCCTCAACACTTCTAGGTTCATTGGTGGAGATCATACAAGAGTTCTCTCTTATTCTCCTTCTAGTTAGTACTCCAACATCCTTATCCCCAATAATCTATTCAGGACTATGATTTAGTCTCACATACCTAGGAATAACATGATCATTCTCTTTAGGTTCAACTTCTTCATTATCATCTTCTTCTGAATTTATTTATTCCAGTTGAACAAGTGCATTAGAATTTTCTTTACTGGTTTCTGATTTAATAGTTTCAGGTTCCAAAAGAGAAATGCAAGGATCTTCATCCTTTTTCTCTGAACTGGTTCCTTTTGAGACTTCAAGACATTCGTCTACTCAAACATCAACACTCTCAACAATTCTCTGTGTCTGATTGTTGAAACATTTATAGTACTTACTCTTGGTGGAATAGCCAAGAAATATGCCTTCATCACTCTTAGCTTCAAACTTGCTAATGTAATCACCTCTTTTAATAAAACATTTGCTACCAAATATCTTAAAATAGCTAACATCAGGTGATCTTCCATACCAATTTCATAAGGGGTCTTAACCTTACCTCTTTTCACTAGAACTCGGTTCATTGTGTAAATAGTTGTACTTGTAGCTTCTTTCCAAAATGTTTTCGCTACACCTCCTTGTATCAACATTGTCCTAGCAGCTTCAACCACTGACCAATTGTTCCTCTCCATGATACCATTCTGCTTTGGTGTCCTTGGTGCAGAAAGTTGTCATTTGATACCATTCTCATCACAGTACTTAGTGAATTCCTTAGAAGTAAATTCACCGCCTTGATTTGTTGTCAGATATTTTATCTTTTTGCCACTCTCTTTCTCAGCTAAGGCCCTGAATGCCTTGAACTTACCAAAATCTTCATTCTTATCCTTCAAGAATGTGACCCACATCATCCTTGAACAACCATCAGTGAAGATCATGAAATATCTATCACCTTTAATGCTTCTTGTTCTTATTGGTCCACATAGATTTGTATGAACCAAATCTAACAAGTGCTTTGCTGAGAAGGACTTGTTCTTGAAAATTGAAGAAGTCATCTTTCCTAACTAACATTCTTTGTAAATAGCATTAACTGGTTTGTCTAGCTGAGGCATACCTCTTACTGTCTTGGACTTGCTCACTTTAACAATGTTATCAAAGTTTATATGACAAAATCTCCTATGCCAAAGCCAACTATCATCTATCTTTGCAATCAAACAGTTGCTAACTTTAGGATTAAGATGAAATAGATTACCTCTGGTTTGTTTCTTAGTTGCAATCAATTCACCTTTGTTGTCAAAGATTTTGCACATACCATTCCTAAACTCCAGTGAGTATCCTTTGTCATTAAGTTATTCCACACTCAAAAGATTGTTCTTAAGACCTTCAACGCAATAGACATCGTCAGCACTGCTCTTCTCATTAAGAGAAATAACTCCCTTACCTTTAACCATACAGGGTGATTCATTGCCAAATCTGACAACACCGCCATCAAATTCCTTCAAGGAAAGAAAATTTTTCTTATCACTAGTCATATGATGTGAACAACCACTATCAATGATCCAATCATCAGAGTTATCCATCCTAGACACTAGTGCCTTATGATCTGATATCTCTTCCTTAATAGCTACAAACACAATATCTTCACTAGCATCATCATCAGATTCTTCATCAATAATACCACAGTCAACCGCTATAAGACAATCTCTCTTTTGTTTATTTTCACCATTAGGACAATTAGCTGCTATATGACCAATCTTGTTGCATGCAAAACATTTTAAAGGTAGTTTACCTCTGTATTTCCCAGTGCCTCTAGGCAGTCATTTTGCCAACAATGCTTCAAGCTCCACTAAGCTATGTTCATCATCAACATCTCTATTGGATCTAGATTCATAGCCATGACAAGTATCTCTAATTTTTATCATAGATGGGTTAGAGACAAAATCTCTTAATGCAGATTCTGATTTCTATACACTACCATCATAGCTGTTTAATTCAAAAGCAGTAAGTTTTCCAATGATAGAGTCAAGAGTTACCTTAGTTTTCTCAATGGACTTCAGCTCCTAGATAGTTGTAACTCAGATAGCATAGACTGATAGCAGGGTTCTCAGTACCTTACTGATCACTGTGGCATCTTCCACTTGTTGGCAAATGCACACTCCAATGAGACATTGTAGGTGATTGAAGGTATTGTCATTGATGGCAACCTTACAATCATGTGATATCGGCAAGTAGACATAGGCACCGGCACCGGAAGACACAGGCACTGGCACCGGAAGACACAGGCACCAGCACCGAAAGACTCTACACTAACAGAAAAAATAATGATTGTCGGCACCTTGGCCGACAAGAATTTTGTATAAGTGTATTTTGTAATTAATTGTAAAATATTTTGTAAGCTGACATGGCAGATTGTAATATGATTCATATATGTATGAGATCATTGTAGATCATTTAGCATAGGAGATATGATATATGATATGGAATAATGCAAAGTATGAAAAGAAGGTAGTAGACCTAATATGCGAATTATTGGATAAGGGTTTATGTATATTGCAGAGCTTAAACTGGTATTGAATCTAGCACAGTAGATGTTGATCTAAAGCAACACAAGACATTGGATTAGTATAATCCATTTTGTAAGTCAGTGTGACTTCTTTTGTAATTGAGTAGTGAGCTCTAGGCACTTGGCCTTCCTGCATGTGCAGGCCACTATTCTAAGCAGTAAGATTCTCTTATTGGCCAATAAGTGAATATTGTGGGTCACAAATCCCATCGAGGTTTTTCCCACACTGGGTTTCCTCATTAAAATATAGTGTTATGGTGTGTTTTTCATGTTGAGGTTGTTATTCTTATTTGCTGCATTATTTCTGGTTTACCGATACATAGTTTTAATATGCTTTTCATGTTATAAGTTAAGAAAACTATTATACCGGTCAGATATTGATTCACCCCCCCCCTCTTAGTATCTTTGGGAATCCTAACAATTGGTATCAGATCTTGGCCCTCTATATTCAAAAACTTAATAGCTTGAGGAAGATCTTGACACCAGTAGAGATGGAAAATTTGAGAAATCAATTGGAAACAACTCTTTCAGACTATGATGCAGAAAAAGTAAAGAATATCAAACTTGAAGATGATCTAAAGGCTACACAGGATATTATTCGAGGACTTCAAGAAAATTTCACTATAGCGAGGAATAAAAGAAGAGAACTTTGTGAGAAGATGCAAAATGAGGAAGATGAAAAGGAAACTCTTAATGATCTGGTGAACCAACTGAGACAAGATAACTGTACAATGAAGAATGAGATGCAAGATATGACTATGAGATTTGGTAAAGAAATTGAAGATAGAAAGAAGAAAGAAGATGACTTGAATAGAATACTAAATGATGCTGGAAATGACAACACAATACTCAGTCATGAAAATGATATGTTGAAGACAAATTTGATGCACACACAAAATGAAAGAACTAAACTCATAAGACAAAAAGGAATCTTGGAGAATGAACTGACTGCTGCAAATCAGCACAAGGAGAAATTCAAGAAAAGTTCAGAAGAACTGGTTGACATGCTAAAGAATCAGAAACCTAATGGTGATACAAATGGCCTTGGCTTTGAAACTGGTGAAAGCTCCAGTACTACAAACAATCATGATCATAGAAAACCGGTAAGACAACCTAATGCTTACAAATTCAATGGGAAATGCTTTAACTATAACAAGTATGGTCATAGAGAAAATCAGTGTAGATCTAGAAATTATCAGAACACTAATACACCCACTGGTCAATGTTCTAAATGCAACAAAGTTGGTCATAATTCATAAAATTGTAGAATGAATGTAAGATGTTATGTTTGTGGAAGATTTGGATACCTATCTAATCAATGTAGAACACATACTAGCACAGGATATGGGAAAGCTATTCAGAAAAACAATGTGACTTGTTATGCTTGTAACAAAATTGGACATATTGCAAAATTTTGTAGAAAGCATCACTGGAAAATAACAAAGGTCCTAGTTTGAAAGGTAAATAAAAGGTTGAAGAGGTAAAGCAAGAATTCTCAAAACAATGGATCAGAAAGTCATATCAGAATGTTGATGGGAATACTCCTCCAATGGTAGAATAGAGTAACACTCCACCGGTAGGAGAATCTTCATCTAATTGAAGAAAAATCCTTTGGGGATATAGCAACAAACTGAAAAATATGCTATTATACCCTTAGTTGATGGTGAGAAGTTGAATTACTTCTTTACCAGAAGATAATTTAAGTTGTGACTTAACCGGCAAGCATTATAAAGCAAGTGTTTTGGCTCCTTTTTCATTCACCGAGCATTCAAATCTTCGAGAGTGCAAAAATTACTGAGCGAAGGCATCCTTAGCGAAAAAGTGAAGTAGTTCATCCAAGCACTCATCCCTAAGGCATATTGAGGTTATCAAACACCCTAGACCCGTTTTCAAGCTTGTTCCCGAAATAGCTAAGAAAGATGACAACATAGGTGCATTCTCTCAAATTCCTAAAGGAGTAGTATATGTTGAAGATCCTAGAATATACATACACTGTCATATAGAGGAATTAGGAGATGATGAAATTAAGAAAATGTATAGCACTGTGATTTTTGATGAAAATGGTAATGTCAAGCCAGAACACAAGGTAGTAGAAACCCTAGGTTTTCTGGATATTCTTAACATTCCTGATTTTCTTGAAGATGTGATAAGAACAATCTTAAGTAGAGTCCATGGTGAATTCTTCTGGTTGGATTCGATTCATAAAATCACAAAAGAAGTCGTTAAAGCAGTAACAGGGTTACCTTCGATCGGTAGCCGTCCTAATAGAACTAAAAGGGTCTCAAATGACACAGTAATGGATCTAACTAGTGCAACATTTGACAAAAGGTCTCTAAGGGTAAATGATGTGAAGGGCATCAATGTCAGATTTATCAGTATGATCTTAGGCTACAAAGATACACATGCAAATAGGCTGAACTCGGTATCTAGCCTATGTATTAAAAGTGCATATGGCATGGTTAATGATAATGCTAGAATAGATGTGTGTGAATGGCTCAAAGATGAATTGATAGACAATCTGAAAAAGATCAAAGGAGATAAGAAAGGAACCTTTAGATTTGGAAATTTGCTTGTATGTTTAATGATGTATATTACTAAACAAGTACCCGGTATTGGTAGAAAATATTTGGCTTTGATATACCAGTAGGAAAGCAACTATTGGATCTATTAAACAATATGGGAGAAAATAGAGAGAAAAACATAAATGAACATTTTCAAGCACTGAAGGCTCGAATGAAGACTAGAATAAGACTATCATAGGCAATTGTAGACAAATATCAGAAGGAAATATGCTTTGTAATTAAAAAGGATGAAATCTAGATGGAAGCAGTTGTCCCTAGGACAATCTGGGTAACTGAAATGGGCTATGAGACAGAAGATAACATTATTGAAACTTATGCAAAAGCCCTCCTTAAAGCACCAAAAGAACCCTCTGAGAAAGTATTTGGTAGTGTCGAAATAATAGAAAGTGGTATTTAGTCTAGGAAAAGAGTCAAGAAAGTTGAACAAACAGTAAGGAAAGGCAATAGACAAGCGAAAGCACTTAAGGAAGATGTATTAAAGCAAACTGGTATCAAACAAAGTGAGTTGGAAGGACTTCAACTGGAAACTCATCTTTCACCGGTTGCAACTTCCTCTAAGAATGATATGCCAGCAGTATTCAAAGGGGTAGAAAGGAAAAGAAAACCCTCACCGGTACCCTCACCCACTCCTAGAAAAACAAGGCAAAAGCAATAGACAGTGAGGCCTCCAGTTAAGAAGTTAACTCCTAAGAAGAAGAAGAAGGTAACACAAGATATTGCTCCACTGGATAAACTCTTAAGTGAAATAACTAAAGATGGAATGTTGAAAATCATTAGCAAACTATACAACACACTATCTGCTGATGACAAAGAAAGCATAGAGAATAGTGTAATTTTATACTTGGATATATACAAGAAATTTTTGATGGAAATTGTTGATGAAATACCCAATGACTTGTATAGAAGATTAGAAGCTAGAAGGGTAGCCGTTGTTGAACTGGACAAGAAAATAAAAATTGAAAAACTTCTTGCAGTGCATCCTATAAACTCACCTGATGAGATAGACAAACTAATCAGTGAAGCAAACTGGATAGGTATTCTCCACTGCTCACCAACATGTAGCATTGATGGCAGGAAGAGTAAATGAGGTAATAGAAGAAACTACAAACCAATGGGACATATTCTTTGTAGAAAAAGAGAAACAAGAAGAGCTACTAAGACCTAAGACCATCAAGGTATACCAAAAGGACAAGGATAAGGGAAAAGGTAAGGTAGGTGGACCTCCAAGCCTAAAGATAACTGATAACTTACCCCCACCTCCTTCAGATACTCCACTGATAGAAACTTCAGACAATCAACTGGCTACTGAGAGTATGGATACTCCTCTAGAGGATACTAATCCTGAGTCTGAAATTTTGTACACTGTAAATATAGACACACAAGAAGTAAATGTTGTGGTTGACAGAGAAACCACTGAGGATAAGAAGGAAGAAGTGACTACTGAGTCACTGGCTGTAGATGTTGAGGTTGAGGTTAATAACACTGTAAACATAAGCACATAAAAACCTACTCTAACAGAGCAATTGACAGAGGACACCACTGGTAAAACATTAGAAGAACCGACAGATAAAACTGAAAAACAATTAGGAGAACCAGAAATGGATAGTGCAGAGGTACAAATGGAGAAACCAAAAGTGCATACAGAGACTACATCTGAGAAACCGGTTGTTCAGAGCTCAGAGAAACCTTCTGAGACACAGATGGAGAAACTAGAGTAGAAGCAGGTTGAGACACAAGTTTAGACAGAGATAGTGCCACCGGCTAAAACTGAAAAGCCCAAACCTTT
The DNA here is from genome assembly GCF_030272615.1 of Cryptomeria japonica. NCBI lineage: Eukaryota > Viridiplantae > Streptophyta > Pinopsida > Cupressales > Cupressaceae > Cryptomeria > Cryptomeria japonica. Next base: position 614,411,305 of record NC_081410.1, on the reverse strand, counting down.
GCTAATAGAAATGCAAACACAAACTGACCTACCAGAGGTCGAAACAAGCAAGGTTATCACTACAACCGGTAGCATGGATATTGTGAAAATAGTTGGGCAGACATCTGGTACTTCAATAGCAGAATTCCGACCTACAAATGTAATAGAGGTCTTACTAGGTTCAATAAATAAAATCATAGAGTGTAATGCACAAGCCTATAAGGCTATCGATGACACAATTCCTATTCTCAAATTGGTAGCACCCAAGTGCATTGTGGATAACAAAGATTCTTTAGGTCAACTAGACACATTGTCTAAATTCATTACCGACAACATTTTGATAGTTGATCAAATCAATGAAGACACATTCAAAGAAAAGATGAATAAGGAGAAAGAGAAATTCTTTGAGGAAATTGTGATAAAGAACAAGGAGAAAACAGACACCTTATTACCAGAACTAGGAAAAACAATTTTGGATTTTAAGAAAATGTACAGGGATACTTGCAAAACAAACATCTTGACACAGGATATAGATTCAGAGATCAGCAAAACTCAAACTGAAATAAACAATATTGCTAACAATCTAATAGGCACATCAGATTCATTTTTGGAAATAGAAAACAAAATTGCAGATCTTGAAGAGAAAATTGAGAAGTTAGAAAAAGATAAAGAGAGAATAAAGGATAAGGCAAAGAGCTTAAAATGTAAACTTGGTCCTAAACTAGATTACATCATTTCTTTGAGAAAAGAAATTTCTGAGGCTCTGGTTCCCAGACTTAAGACACCAGAAGAGAAAATGCACATACTCACTGGTACAGTTCAAAGAACACAAGAGGCATTACAGGAAAGCAAAAGATTTAGCGACAGTTTAAATCTAGTTTTGGTAGATTTATTCCAAATTGTAACCCACCGGTTACAAAAATATAGGTAGGAACCACACTCCACTAACACTGAATGACAACCTTTTCCATTGATGTCAAAGGGGGAGTAGTGTGATGAGAAAAATGATCAGAATAGGACATCATCAGCTCAGGGGGAGCATACATTTTTGGGCACACAGTTCTGGTAAGACAAATTTTGGAAGATTCTTTTTGGACATCTTTTTCTCATGAGTGTTGGTTGGAAAATGCACACTCCAATGAGACATTGTAGGTGATTGAAGGTATTGTCATTGATGGAAACCTTATAATCATGTGATATTGGTAGGAAGACATAGGCACCGGTACCGATAGACTCTACACCGGCATACAAATCACCAACACCAAAAATAATGATTGTCGGCACCTTGGCTGACAGGAATTTTGTATAAATGTATTTTGTAATTAATTGTAAAATCTTTTGTAAGCCGACATGGCAGATTGTAATATGATTCATATATGTATGAGATCATTGTAGATCATTTAGCATAGGAGATATGATATATGATATGGAATAATGCAAAGTATGATAAGAAGGTAGAAGACCTAATATGCAAATTATTGGATAAGGGTTTATGTTTATTGCAGAGCTTAAACCGGTACTGAATCTAGCATAGCAGATGTTGATCTAAAGCAGTACAAGACATTGGATTAGTATAATCCATTTTGTAAGTCAGTGTGACTTCTTTTGTAATTGAGTAGTGAGCTCTAGGCACTTGGCCTTCCTACATGTGCAGGCCCCTATTGTAAGTAGTAATATTCTCTTATTGGCCAACAAGTGAATATTGTGGGTCACAAATCCCACCAAGGTTTTTCCCACACCGGGCTTCCTCGTTAAAATATTGTGTTATGGTGTGTTTTTCATGTTGTGGTTGTTATTCTTATTTGCTACATTATTTATGGTTTACTGGTACACAATTTTAATATGCTTTTCATGTTATAAGTTAAGAAAACCATTATACCGGCCAAATACTGATTCACCCCCCCCTCTCAATATCTTTAGGAATCCTAACACCACTTTCCCTCCTTCAGTCTTTATTTCACCAACTATCTCTTTTTTCCTTTGACCAAACTGCTGGATATTCTCACCTTCAAACATTTTCATGTCATCAAACTTTCCTCTTAGGCTCTCCTCTTTAGAAATCTTAACATGTTCATCACCGCTATAAATCTCTTCAAGTTTTTTCCATACTTCATATGCAGTTTGAAGACCAAGAACATCTACATATTCAGCATCAGACAGGGAACTGATAATATCCTCCAATGCTTGATGATTTTCTTGTTGTTCTTTCTTCTGATCATCAGTTAGAGATCTAGTAGGTGTAACATACTGATTTTCTACATGATCCCAATACTGTCTTCCCAAAATCTTAATGTAAATCTTCATTTTGTCACTCCATATCCTATAGTTATCTTTGTTGAACTTCAGACCTCCCTTCTTCATCATGATCTACAAGATATTTTCCTCAAGTTATTAGGCTTTTATATTTAAGAGGACCTAAGATGCTCTGATACCAATTGATGGTATGATGAAAGAATAAGTATCTGGTAGATTGCTGAGAGGGGGGGTGAATCAGTAAACTGTAAAAATGATACAAACTTCCCAAACTCAAACTCAATCACACAAAGTAAACTTATCAATAAAATATCACTATCAAGATCAATACTCATAAGAATACTCAACATCAACTGGTTAACTATTATAGAAACTTAATAGTAAACAACTTTAATCTTGTAAACATCCAAATGCTTAATCATATATCAACACAGTACATCTCTCAATGCTTCTAGTTATCATACCTTATGAGAAGTTAATCAAATCAACAAATAAGATCATAACCACAAAAAAATTCACCACATGACACAAATGCTAATACGTGGAAAACCCAAATAGGTAAAAACCACAGTGAGATGAGACTCACAAGATAGCTATCTGAACTCTTCTAAAGTTCACCCTATTAGGAGCCAAGCCTATTAAATTTCTTACAATAAGTCCTGTTAAGAACGGATACTGTTAGGAATCACCTAGTTAAGGGATTTACAAATGCCTTGATAAAAATAAAATATCCTGCTAGGAGTAACCTCGATAGAGGATTTGAAAATCCAAGCTAATGGACCACTTTGTTAGAGGATTTAAGAAGTAACCAAGCTTGTTAGAGCTTTCCTGATTAGGGGATTTCTATTCTACTATAATTGTTAAAAGACAACAGGTTTTTCTTGATCTATCTGAATAGAACTACATTTGCTTGATCAGATCCTTTTAAGCTTCAATATGCCTTTACACAAACTACAAATTCATTCTCTGGTTAGGCAACCACACACTCAACTCATTTCTGCCAACTCTTTCCAACACCTTTTACAAAACAACTTCATTGACCTTAAATACAAATCAATTAGGTTGGTAACACAACAAAAACCTAATTCTCTCATAGAGATTATAAACAAATCGGTTCAAGTGTGACCGTTTGATTTACATAGCAATCTAAACACATTCTTCAAGAAAATTCCAACCACTTCATTGGACTTGTAACTCATCATGCACTTTGCATTAGATGCAATCCACTTTGCTCATTCCCTAGATAATCAAATAAACATGCCAAAACAATCTGAACTTATCTTCATATAATGACCACACATGTCACCATCATTACCGCTCATCATCAGATAATAAACCAACATAACCATTTCAGCAAACTTAATCGGTTAGGGTTTAACAAAAAAACAACTGGTAGGGTTTACGGGTTACATTGCATAGAAAGGGTTTAACCTTATACTTCAGTTATTGGTTCAACTCACATACTTACATACCAGTTTACAACGTCTTCCTCAAAGCTCTTCCTATCGGTTACAAGACAATATCAATAATAGCAACAATATCATAAATACCATTACTGGTTCAATCGAAATCAATGACAACATAACATATCATTAATGCAATCTTGATGCAAATGCCAACAACATCCTCTGATCTCATGAAGAAGGAAAAGGAGCATCAAGATCTGGAAGAAGAAATAGTGAAGCTCGAAAAGGAGCTTGAAAAAAGTAAGGAAGAAATGAAAGTGAGAAGCAAATACAAAGGTAGCACCGAAGCCTTGGACAAGATGTTGAGAAAACAGAAGCCATATAAAGATATAGGTGGCTTATAATCTAAAGAAGGACAATTTCAAACAGCAAGGACACATTTGGTAAGGAGATATAGTTCACTTCTTTGAGTGAAGGTGAAGAGACGAAGACATTCACGCTAAGCAAGGATATCGGTAAAAAGACTTATGCAGATGTTGCTAGAATCCGTCACACAAACTGATATACACAATCAATGAAATAGAGTCCACACTCAATGTATCGACATGCAAATCCAAGGAGAAATACAAGAGTTGATCATGAAGGATTCACCAGAGTCAGTAGCATGAAAGGAAGACCCCCGATGAGGAAAATGTTTGCAGGACCAAGGTAACCTAACCGGTATGTTCCAAACTTTCATGGTTATTGTTACTGGTGTAACAAATTTGGACATAGGATAGCTGACTATAGATTAACCAATAAGCCCACTATGAGTTATGAAAGTAGAAATCCATTTAATGCAATCCAGGATATGAATGTTGTTTTTTATCAATGCAATGGATTTGGTCATAGGAGTTTTGAATGTAGGAAGAGTGAACGGGTGTCCTACAGTAGTTTCAAAGATTCATCCTTCAATGAAAATGTGAAATAATATAATTGTCAAGAGTTTGGACATTTAGAAAAGTTCTGTAAGAATAGAAAAATCAATCAAAAGAGGACAGATCCTGATCAATAACCAGTAGTTAAACTGGAGCACAAAATTGCAGCTGACAAGAAGAAGGAAACCAACTGGTATGGGTTGAGGAAGAAAAGGACAAGGCAGAATTAAGTCTGATAGTGAAGATTGTCCTACATGCTGAAAGGAAAAATTAATGGGTTGTAGATAGTGGCTGCTCCAACCACATGACCAGTGATAAAAATAAATTTATCAAGCTTGAATATTGGAATGGTGGTCAGTGAGATTCAGAGACAACTCATCCATCAAAATAAAGGGAAAAGGTACTCTAAACGTTGATGGAAAACTAAAAGCACATGATGTGTATTATGTGGAAGGCCTAAAGCACAACTTGTTGAGTGTGAGTCAGATGTGTGACAAAGGTTATAAATTCACCTTTGATTCTACCAGCTTCCAGATAAAGAAAGAGAGTACTGGTCAGACTGTAGCCGAAGGAAAGAGGACAGATGGTAATGTATGTAATGTGAAAGAATATTTTGAATCCCAATGTATGTTGGGACAAGTGGATGAAAGGTGGTTGTGGCATAGAAGATTAGGCCACATAAATTTTGATAACTTAGTTGTAGTAAGTAAAAAGGGGTGTGTAAGAAATATTCCACCCATCATCAAACCGGTAAGCACATTTTGTGATAAATGTGTGACAGGGAAGAAGACTAAGGTGAGCTTCAAAACAAATGAGACAACACCTCAAGACCACTTGAAATTGTACATACAGATCTGTATGGTCCAACTAGGACAAGAGCTCTTGTTGGTGAAAGATATTTTATGCTCTTCATTGATGACTATTCAAGAATGACATGGGTTACTTTCCTACAAGATAAATCACAAGCATTTGACAAGATTCAAGATCTTTAGGAAGATGGTGGAGAAGGAAAGTGGGTGCAAGCTGAAATGTCTAAGATCAGACCAGGGTGGAGAGTTCACATCAAATGAATTTGAAGATTACTATGAAAGACATGGAATTAGAAGGCAATACTCAACCCTTAGGACACCACAACAAAATGGTGTGGTAGAAAAGAAGAACATGATAGTCAAGGAGATGGCCACAACCATGTTAAATGAGGCTATTTTTCCAAACATATATTGGAAGGAAGCAGATCATATTACTGCATATACCTTAAACTGGGTTCAACTAAGAACAAACAACAGAATGACACCTTATGAGTTGTGGTATGACTAGAAACCATCAGTCAAATACTTCAAGGTATTTGGAAGCAAGTGTTTTATCAAGAGAGATATGGATGGTCTAGGTAGTTTTGATTCCAGGAGTGATGAAGGAATCTTCCTTGGTTACTCATCTAATAGAAAGGCCTATAAATTCTACAAAAAAAGACTAAGACGAGTCATTGAGAGTGTGCATGAAGATATGATGAGGATATGCACAAAGGAATACAGTCACAAGTAAACCGGTATGATGAAGGTGAGGAAGCTCAGTCAGACAATAAACCAGAAGAAGCATCCAAAAAGGCTCCTAATCAGTATGTGTAGATGAACCACTCAAAAGAGAAAATTTTAGGTAATAAGAGTGATGGTGTGAAGACTAGGAGAAGACTTACCCACAATGATGAACAAGTCAACTTCTGCCTCATGAGTGAAGTAGAACCTAAAACATTCAATGAGGCCAGCAAAAGTCAGAAATGGATGGATTCCATGGAAGAAGAGTTGCAATAGATTGAGAAGAACAAGACTTGGGAATTAGTCCCTAGACCAGAAGACAAGAACATCATTGGCACAAAATAGGTCTACCAGAATAAGATGAATGCAAAAGGTAAAATTGTTAGGCATAAAGCTAGACTTGTGTGCAAGGGTTACTCTCAAGTAGAGGGCATTGATTTTGAAGAACATTTGCACCGATAGCTAGATTAGAATTAATTAGAATGTTTCTAGCCTTTTGTTCCTACAAGGGTTATAAAGTATATCAAATGGATATAAAATATGCCTTCCTCAATGAAAATTTGGAAGAAATGTACATGGAGCAACCAGAAGGGTTTCTATTACATGATGATGAAACCTTTGTGTGCTGGTTGAAGAAAGCCCTGTATGGTTCAAAGCAAGCTCCTAGAGCATGGTATTCAAGGCTAGATCAGTACCTGGAGGAGAAAGGATTCAAAAAGGGGAGTGCTAACAGTAATTTATACATCCTTTGCAACAAGGACACCCTTTGCAAAGAATTTTCTGATCAGATGCAGTTAGAATTTGAGATGTCAATGCTTGGCGAATTGACATACTTCCTTGGTTTGCAGATATCACAGCAAGATAAGGGAATCTTTATCACACAAACCAAGTATGCAAAGGATATGTTGAATAAATTTCAAATGGAGGATTGCAAACTAGTAAGTACCCCCATGGTGACCAGAAGCAAATTAAGCAAGAATGATGAATCACCAGTGGTGGATCAAACATTGTATAGATCCATGATAGGTAGCTTATTTTATCTTACTGCTTCTAGACCAGACATAGTGAAGGTAGTGTGCATCGTGGCTATATTTCAAGCTGCACCTAAGGAGTCACATATGAATGTCATAGGCAGAATTTTTAGGTACCTACAAGGAACACTCAATTATGGTTTATGGTAACCTAAACAAGGGGAATTCATCTTGGAAGCATACATTGATTCTGATTGGGAAGGTTGCATCGATGATTGAAAGAGAACAAGTGGTGGTACATTCTTCCTAAGTGACTGGTTGGTCTCATGGCATAGCAAGAAGCAGGATTGAGTCTCCCTATCAACTGCTGAAGGAGAATACATTGTTGCTACTACATGTTTCTCTCAGGTGCTTTGGATGAAGCAAACCCTCAAGGACATACAGGTGGACATCTCTAATCCTATTCCCATCTGGTGTGATAATTCAAGTTCCATCAACATATCAAAGAATCTCACGATGCATTATGTTGGAATCCAGGAACATTGAGAGGGGGGGTGAATCAGTGTTCTACCAGAATGTTCAATTTTAAACTTAATAATAACATGAATTCACCAACCAGTAAACCAGTACATATATAATTGAAAGAATTAAAGCAATCAATAATCCAATCACACAAATGAATACCATAACACAAAGAATTATATGTGGAAAACCTCAAAGAGAAAAAACCACGGTGGGATTTGTGACCCACAATATCAATTCACTAGACATATGAAAATATATTACATAATATGGGGTCCTACACATGCAGGAAGGCTTACAACCTAGATCACACTGCTCATCACAAAAGAGTCTCATTGACTACAGTCACTTTGAATAAGAAAACATAAAACCAAACTCATTTAATGCATCTACTATGCCTGATTGAGTTTCGGTTCAAGCTTTGACTGTTCCGGTTCTGAAACCCTAAACCCTTATTGGAATAACCTCTTACATGATCTTTGCATTAAAACATCAATATTCCTCTCATTACAATTATCTCTATCATATATCATATATCATATCACAAAATGATCTAATCAACTGATCTATATACCCTTACACTCCTTCATGACTCATGTCAGCTTACATACATAATTACAAAATGAATATACATGTCGGCTCAATACATATATACATAAATATCAAAATGAATCACTGATTGTTGGATCTCCCAAATAATGTCAGCCTCCTATACCGGTACCCTATTGTAAGCCATGTCGGCTTGTAATGCCAGTACCCATAGAATTATTCCTATCGGTAAAGATACTTGTCAGTGTGGGTGAAGAACCAAACCAAAGAATGAAGATGGAACATGTTTCCATCAATGAGAACATATGAAACCAATCAAATGAGTGTCAATTGCCAAAAATCTCCCCCTTTGGTATTGATGGCAACACTCATGTGAAAAATGATAATGGTTTCCATCTGCCGGTTTCACCCTGAGACTGCTCCCCCTAAGCTTAATATCCATCGGTGATCATGACTGTACAAATATTCCTTATCTCCCGATGTTTAGAATATATTTTTCACCTATACCTCCCCCTTTGACATCAATGCCAAAAAAAAGACCAAAAGATCAGGACAAAGAATGAAATACTGTACAAAGAATGTGTCCCGAAACACCTTACCAAAGCTAAATATACTTGATAATCTTTGGATAGGATTTCTCCAAAAGATCTAGATAGGTGTCCCAACTGGATTTGAATGTGTCGAAAATAGATACAGGTCCATTAAGAATATGAACATAGGACTCTTTATCCTTAAGCTCTGTCAGTGTGGGCTTATTAACCATATCAATGCATTCCTTCTTATGTACACTCAAGGAGTCCAACTGGGGACTCACCAATCCTCTAAGCCCTTTATCTCTCCTAATGATTTTTTCTTTATCCCTTTCAAGATCTAAAACTTGAGCTTCTAATACCAAAATTTGTCCATCAATAGATGTAGTCAAAGAATTGGATTCATCAAAAGAATTGACTATACCTACAATTTTGTCTTGTGAATCCTTAATCCCTTTATCTATATCTACTGTAAGTAATCTCGTGTTACAGCATACTCTATAAATATTAGTACATTTCCTTAAAGCATTATCAATTAACTTCAATTTATTAGTATTCTCTTTCTTCTCTGATTCAATCATCTAATCAAAAGTATCTCTCTTAGCTCATGTTAATCTCTCTAATGCTTGTTGGTTAGATATCTGCTGCAGTGATTGAAAATCTTTAGAAATGTGCTTAGTGATTATTTTGATCTTGTTGGATGGGCTTGCTCCTTTGTCAAAATGGCACTCTAGGACAAGTCTATGCAAAATTGGGATTGATTGATCAATTCCTTTTTCCATAGATCCTTCCTTCATCATATTCGAAGCAACCATCATCATGAGCTCAGTAGAACTCATCTCAGTTATGCTCTTCTGCTCTACCTGGGAGGTCTCAATTGACAACAATGATGTTCTCACTATCGGTTCCTTGCTAGATACCTCTCCCTTCTCCTCTGATGGTTTATTAACTTTAATAACTTCCTCTTTTGCACTGGTGACTTCACCACTTGGTGAAGTATCAGTCATTATCGGTTCCTCGTGAACTGTGTCCTTTGATAGACTTATAAAGCACTGAGAGGGGGGGGTGAATCAGTGATAGCAAAAATAAAACAACTTCAAACATAGACTGGTAAAGGCAATTAACCATTTTACTTAAAACTATGCATGCAATCCAAAGTGTTATTAAAGCATCCACAACAAGTAAAACATCCACCATAACACAAGTGTTTATACCTGGAAAAACTAACTGGGAAAAACCATGGTGAGATGGGACTCACAAGTTAACTATCCACAGTAATAGGTGTGTTGACTTTAATTTCATCCTCATAATGTTACCTGCAACAAGTTAGTTTCACAAAATACAAATGGAAATGTTGCAAGAAATCCAAACTCAACCAAGGAAACTACATGAAATACATATGAAATAAAAATACTAATATTACCTTCATGTTCTATGTCTCATTGTGTCCTAACTCCACTATTCCTAGTTGCAGATGGTGTGCTCTCAAACAATGCACTAATAGCTTCCAAGATGGCATATGAAGAATGGACTGATAACTGGTAGTTAACTGATCCTATGATATGAAATACTACATGATTTTGCTAAAATGATTATGCTAAATGAGAATTGATATTTTTCTTCAAGATTAAAACTCATGGATGCATAAGTTTTACAAATGATTTGCTTGAAAATGCACTTGAAGTCTAACTCTCTCTCAGCTGAAGCTCTTGATTTTATAGACCTTGAGAGGATGAGAGGATGTGGCTCAGATCAACGGTCATGATCAGATCTACAGATTTGGATGGTTGTGAGCAAAGGTGAAGGTTGAGAGAAAGGGGGAAGGAGAAGACAAGTGTCACTCATCTCACCTTGACTGGATTGCTGACTGAGGGAATCTAGGGATGGTTGGAGAAGATTTAGGCATGATAGGACAAGTGGACTCAAGTCCTTCCTAAGATGTAGGGGGTGTTGGAGAGAATATAGAAGATGGTTATGAAATATGTGTACGTACACAATATTCATTAAATTTGGAGGTTGAAGATAAAAGATGAATTAATATTTAAGAAATATTAATTTCCTTAGCCACATGATGGATGAGTTGGCAAAGGGAAGATGAAGTGGAGATGGAAGAATGAGTTGGATAAGAAAGATTAAATAATTTAAGAAATCATTTAATATTTGAGACTATAGGATAGGAGAATAACCATTAAATATTGGATATTTAATTGATTGGAGGAGATAATTAAATATTAGATATTTAATTAATTAGAAGAATAGGATAGATGAATTAATTAATAAAATATTAATTAATAGAAAGACATGAAAATGAATTAAATAAATTAATCTTTTCAAATTAACTATTTAATAGAAGAATAATCATTCAATAAATATAAAATATTTATTTAATCACTCATAGCCATTTTTATGTGTATGCATTTTGCCCCTCTTTGAAATGATGTCGAAACAACATTGTTTCAAAGATTAAATCAAGTCTTGATAATGCGCCTGATGAAGATGAAAATCCTGATTGTGTGCCCCCTCAGGAGATTAATCATGAAATTCTTGAAAACTTTGGTTTGAACGATTGATCTCATGATAATTGATAAAAAGAGTTTCGTCAATTAAATTCATTTTAAAAAACAAAATAAATTACCCCATCAAATAGGATTAATTACTCTTCAAATAGTAAATATAAAATTAACCAAGGCTAATTTTAATTTCATTGTTATCCTTGTCAGCTTTGTGAAGAAAATTTTCTTGGTGAGGTGGTGAAATGGTGATTCCTGTGGAGAACCATCATTTTGAGCGTGTTTGATGATATTAGCGACCTCCTGAGTAAGGGTATCTGGTATGTATCTTATCCCGAGCTTTGTTTTCAACTTGTCGTGCAACTTTTCATGTTTTTAGGCATGTTTTTGAATTTTGAATTTTTTTTTTTGCGATTTTCGGTATTAGGTTAGCGCTTTTGCATGTAGATTTAGTTCATATGCAATTAGGTTTAGCACATATGCATAGATTAGTGCTTATGCTCTTTTTGGTAGCTCATATGCCAAGGATGATAGAGATTTTGCATAGGATAGCGCTTTGGAATTGTTTGTTTGCGCTTTTGCAGCTAAACTTAGCGCTTTTGCTTTGTTTTACATATATGTTCTTAGGTTTAGCGCATATGCTAAGGATGATAGCGCTTTTGCAAAGGATAGTGCTTTTTCTCAATAGGATAGCGCATATGCTCAAAATTGATGTTTTTGATAAGTGCAAAAGCTAAAAATCACTTTGATGATTAGATTTAACGTGTTTGATGCATATGTATGATGAATAGGGACTTGATTGATTGATTGCTTGATTGATTGATTGGATTGATTTGATTTCTTGATTGATTGATTTGATTGCTTGATTGAATAGCTCTAAGAAACCAATTTAGTTTCTAATACAAGAGCTTAGCAGAGTTTTGATTGAACTTATTGATTGATAGAAAACCATGATTGATAGGTTTTTAAAATGATTTGATAGCTTAATTTGTTTCAATTTGATTTGATAGATAGATAGCGTAGGTTGCTTCAGTTTAATTTGATAGATAGATAGTTGATGATTGATTGAATTCTCTTGATAAATAGGAGAAACTTGATGTTCTCTAGTGTCGAAAGAAATTACCAGCAATATGCCATTTAGTGCCAGAGCTGACGCGGGCTGAGGTTAGACATATAGATGCCTCTGGTTTACGCCATCTGTTGTATATGCCTGAGATTACCCATGATAGAGGATTGTTGACAGTGTTAGCCGAGAGATGGCATAGTGAGCATAACACTTTTCACTTGCCCACGGGTGAGATTAGTGTGACACTCGAGGATGTGTATAGGATTCTGCACATCCCAGTGACTGGTGAGTGATGAATACTAAGAGGGGGGATGAATTAGTATGCCAAAAATCTTTGCACTTAAACACTTTGCAAGACTAACAGTAAACCGGTAAAACAGTTTAGCAGACAAATCGGTTAGCACACATGCAAACTAAATAGCAAATAATGCATTCACCCACAAAAGCACATACATAATAACACATGCGATTTTGACGTGGAAACCCAAATGGGAAAAACCATGGTGAGATGGAACTCACAAGTAACTATCTGCAAAATAGGAACCAGACTAGTTAAGGTCAGACCGGTTAAAGTCTTACAATGTTCTATACCAGAATAGATCCTGTTAGGAATCTCAATCTCTATTAGGAGATAAGTCTGATTAAAGACTACCTTTCTAGAGGATTTTAGATCTATATATGTGAACCATCTTGTTAGAGGATTTTACAAAAGGCTTTTGGGCCTACCTGGTTAAGGGCTACAGACTTGTCGAAGATGTGAGTAATCAACAAGTGAGTGATCTAGCAAATAGTGCAGATTGCTTGATTAGATCTTCTATAGCTCTTTTCTAATGCATTCCACCATTACTTTAGTCTTCTACACATTCATACTCTCTCTGACTCCTCAACCACCTTAAACCCTAGCAACAATATCAACTTCACCAACAGCAACCACAACATCAACAACCTAAAACCCTAGACATGATGTCCTTATAAAGGAATCTGATTTCATGTCGATCCAATAGGATTACAATACAATTTCCTAGGTTCAATTCTTCTACACATATTTGGTAACATGACACAAAAAGAAACGTTAAAGTGTCGGCACCATCAAACAATTGGTGGATGGTAACTCATCACAAAATGCCAGTTGGTAACTCATCATAGAGTATTACCAGTTTATACAAAATACCTGTTCAAGCAAAATGTCGATTGCCCGTTTGACAAAATGAAGACTCAGAAATATGTGTTCCCACCGCTTTGATCCTTTATACCGCTTGAGATCCTCGAACCACTTGGGGTTGACATACCGCTTCAAATCAATAAACACTTTCTGCAAAACACCAATAGTCTAAGGACTATAATGCTTCATACCGGTTGGAACATGTATCATTTGAGCTTTAACAAATACATACAAAAGTGATCTCAATGCAAGTGTGTGTCCATCAATGACAATCACATCATAAACATCAAAAATGCCAACAATCTTCCCCTTTGGCATTGATGGAAACACTTAGGAAAATAAAATTTTGACATCCAAGTGTTTTACAACAAAATCATGCCATTAGCAAAATTGCTCCCCCTAAGCATATACACTATCCCTTTAACAATACAATGTATAACTATTTTGCACATAGAGATATCAGAGCATACATCAAAATTTTAAATACCAGATACTTTTCCTCCTTAGAATACTTCTCCCCCTTTGCCAACAATGACAAGGTATAGCTGAACAACCCCTATTGTCATTTGGTATTAAAATAATAAAAGTTTATGACAATAAGGAATAAAACTTGTCAAAAACAGATTTAAAGTCCTGCAAGAATTGTTTCATAGATAAAGACCAGGACTCAAGTAGGGAGGTGGCTACTTCTTTCTCTATCTGCATGTGGGAGATCTATTCTTCCATGGCGTCAATTATGCTCATCTCCTGTGTCACTGTTAAGGCATCCCGATTTAGATAGCACTTCTGAAGAATTTGTAGACGTGGGAGTAGAACTAGTTGTAGCTCTTGCAAATCTCGATACAGGGTGTTAATCTCATGCTCCATTTTTGTTGTTTGGATGTGAAACTGGTGAACGGTTTGCCCATAGGCTGTAAAGGAGTCATAAGGTAGCTTGAATGTGCTCATGTAGGACTGCAAGTCAGATTGAAGCTTTTGCTTCTGTGCAAGCACATCATCATAGAATAGATGGGGTTGGCAAATCTTGCTAAGTAGAAGATTCCCCTCATCCAGAGCATCCCTTATATTCTTTTGTGCTTTTTGGAGTTCAGTCTGGAGCTCATTTAATTTCTTCACTAGAACAATATTTAGAGCCTTTTGATGCTCTTTCTTAGCATTTGCCTCTGCTACCTCTTCTAAGCTTTGCACTTGATCATCTACTACTATGCATAGGAGCTTTAGTTGTGCCAATGATGAGTCAGTATTGGGGAGGTTTGTACTGGGTAATAAATTAGTAAGAGTGTCCACCGCAGCTTGGATCACATCTTCCTCCTTCTTCCTCCTTAACACCTCAAGGCATTCTTGATCAACCTTGATGCTCTGTAGTAGCTCCATTTCACTTGCAGACTGGAGGTCAATGGGACTGGTGAGGTCAGTCGGTTATGCTTGACTACCGGTTGCCTTAGGTGTCTCCATCTACGTGCTCTTTGCCGCTTCTCCTTCCTTGTCCTCCTCTGTTTTCTTCCTTGCTGCTTCTCTTCTCTTTTCCTCTTCCTTCTCTTCCTCTTCCTTCTTTCGTTTCTCTGTTTCATCTTCTTCTCCTCTTCCTTATCTTCCTCTTCCTTCTTCTTTTCTGCTTCCTTTCGCTTCTCCTCTTCCTTTCTCTTTTTCTCATCCTCTTCCTCTTCTTTTCTTTTCTTTTCTTCTTCTTTTCTATTTTCTTCCTATTTTTGTTTCTCCTCATCTTCTTCCTTTTTCTTCTTCTCTGCTTCATCCTTCTTCTTCTTCTCCTCTTCATCTTTCTTCTTCTTCTCCTCTTCATCTTTCTTCTCCTTCGCTTGCTTCTTTGCTTCCTCCTTTTTGTCCTCTGTTTCCTTTAGCTTTACCTCCTTTTCTGTCTAGTTCTCTTGTCTTGTAACTTCCGATGGTGTACCCTGAGCAGCATCTTCTCCATCCAAAGCATCGACATAAATAGTGTCAATAGGTTCAACGACCAGTTTTCCTTCATCATCAAACACTTCATCTGGTTTTTTTATTGTCGGTTCTTGATCAGCCTTCCTATTGGCTTCAGCCACTCTATGCATCTTCAAAGCTTCTAGAGCAAGGGTGTGTGTATTCTTGAGCACTTCTTTTCCCTTCCCTTTAAGTAACAGAAGTCTTCTTCTTCTCATGAAGAAGAGGCCTTTGTATTTGTTCATTACTTCAAACAGTTATGAATTTGATACATCAGGAAAATGTTTAGCAAAAACTTTTTCTCTCATTTCCCATTCCTTCTCTATGGCAATGTGCCATTTATTGTCTAAGGACTTATACAAAGAATCCAGTGTCTCAGATCCAATTTCTAAAGGTGACCAGTCATTAACACATAAATAATGAATTATTTCTTTTTCAACTGCTTCCTTTTCATCATCATTAAAGTCATCAAAACAATCAATCAAATCATTCAACACTTTTCTCCTAATGTTTTTGATAGTTCTTTGACAATGTGTCAAAGGTTTGTAGGAGGAGATGTCAATATTTACCGGTGCCGATGATGCCAGTTCATTCTTTGTCTTTTTCTTTGCTTGGCGTGTCTTCTTTGGTTTTTTTCTTAGACACAGTTTCTTCTGAGTCTGGAGAGGTATTCCTTGTCTTCCTCTTTCTCTCGAACACTTTAGCAGGTGCCACTTCAGGTTTCGTTTTAGTTGGTGACCGCTTGGTCATTGTAGGACTGGCTGTAGTAGCTGGTGCCGATGTTGAAGGCATTATTTTTGCCTTCTTCACTGAAGGTTTTTTCCTTTCTTTACTGAGGGTTCCTCAACCAGTGTTACTTTCTAGGTAGGTGTCGGTTCTTTTTTCCTTTGGATCAAATGGTGAGGTAATAAGGGTAGAGGCATATCCTTCCAGCATATCATTCATTACCTCATAGCCCATAGGCTCCACTTCCTCCTATCTAGGCTCAACAGCCTCCATCATGCATTGATCCACTTTAATGGTGAAACAAATATCATCTTCATATTTCTTGACAATATCACCTGATATTCTCACCCTCTGACTCATTTTGCATCTGAACTCATCAAAGTACTTGTTCAAAACTTCAGGGTAACCGGTTCCAACTACTTGAATGCTTTCTTTGATTTGCTTGGTTACCGGTTGGTCAGCAGACCACTGGACATCACCTACTCCTGGAAAGTAGCCTTGGAAGTAAAAGAATAACCCAACCAGTAGTTGTCCAAACTTGAACCTCAATGCATTATCCTATTTGATTGATTTTAGATTCAATAGGAGTTGCCTTTGCATACCAGTGCATAGGTCAAATCATGCATCCTCCTTGATCATCCAGTAAGCAACATTTACCGCTGCAGCAGATACAAAGTTAATTTTGCTGGCTGAGAATGTTCGGTATCCAATCACCATACATGCATATTTCACCAAATCATCCTTGATAGAATTGATGGTCATAGCTCATGAGTTGCTCACTGAACTAGTGATCTTGGACATTTCAATTTTGCTTACCGTCCTTAGGGCTAGCACTTCCCCTGTATTGCAAAAACCGGTGATGACATGAATTGCTTGTGGTGTTATGTCATGCATTCTTTCTAGGTACATCTTGTCACCATGAACTCTGCTCAGAATGATCCTAATGTGATCATCTGTGAAATCCTCCAGGAAATAAACAGCATTGTGGAGCTTCTTCTTCTCCAAGATACTATACGCCGGTTTGATCTTTTTATCTTGTCCACAAAATAAACCTAGCTACGAGTGAATTGCTAGAGACCCTAGGTCTTCAATTTTACAATCTATGTAATCTAAGATTCCCTCTTCTACTATCATAGTAGCTGGTACTTGTGGTAGGGCATTATATCTAGACTTGCGTTGAATAAAGCTTGTTGAATCTACAGATGTACTAGAGCTAGTATGGGATGCAGAAGCCATGATAGAAACTGAAAATTCAAAAAATACCTTTCAAAAATCGTGAATTTAGGGCTTTCAAATTCTTCTCCACCTCACACTCCATCGGATGCAGAATCACCACTTTGCGTTCTTCACTTGACCTTTTGCAATTTGAATTTGAATCTCCTTCAAGGTTCCTTAAATTCTCAGAATCGCAGCACAAATCGTTTTGTCGTCGCTCTACACTTGAAAACCTCCTTCGCTTCGAAAATTGATAGTGAGAAATGATTTGAAAAATCCTTTTAAACATATTCCTCACCTACCGCAATTAATGCTCCACCATTAGGGCATAAACCCTAATTTGCCTTTTACCATTTCCGGTCTTCTGCCTATTGATAGGTATCACATACCAGTGTAAACCGGGGGTTCGGAACATTTTTCCATTTGCTCCCCCTAAGCTTTTCTGAAGCTTAGTTTGTCGATTTCGTGATTTCCACACTAGGTGCAGAAACTGGTTCCTCTAGTAACACTGTTGGTTTCTTCTTCCAGGTCTTGTTCATATCCGCTTGAACAATGTCAATATCAATCTTTCCTTCTGGGGTGACCGGTATATCATCTGATATACTCTTTCTTGATCTACAGAATCTGGCAATGTGACCTAGTTTGTTGCAGTGATAGTAGACCAATCTAGGTGCTCTCTAGGGTCCATTGTTCATGTTTCCATTCTTTCTTCTACATGTTGCAGCAGTGTGACCATGGCCATGACAAATCCAATAGTTTTCTCTCCATCTGGTTGCCGCTTGATAGCCACCGCTTCTTGGCTGATGATTGAAGGCACTAAACCGGTTGTGATTCCAGTTCACAAAAGGTTCAAGACCAACTCCTTGGGTCCTCTGAGGATATCTTCCAGTGTTATTCATAGTAGATATGCACTCAGATGCTCTATGTCCAAACTTGTTGCATGCATAACAGTTACCATTGAATCTATAGGATCTAGGCTTATCATTTAGGATAAAGGAAAATTGTTGTAAGCCTTACTCCTACACACATTTGTAGTATGTCCTTCTTTAAGACAGTTAAAGCAAACAAGTTTAAACTTTTGCTTACCTTTATCATTTGATGTCGGTTGTTTCTTTGATGTTCTAGCATTTGTACCAGAGGTCTCACCTTCCTCATAACCAGAATAACCAAGTCCATTGGTATTCTTAACCGGTTTGGCAGATTCAATCTTTTGCTCTAGCTTGACAGTACTCTTGTTGAACTTAGGAAGTATTTCCTTTGACTTAGAGAGTTCTTTGGAAATAGCAGCATTTGTTTCCATCAGGTTTTCATTCTTAGAGATGGCAATGTTCAGTTCTCCTTGCATTTCTTCCTTTTCCACTTTTCTCGCATGGAGTTGAGTAGTTAGGGCACTGATCTCTTGCTTCAACTTGGAGATTTCATGATCCTTGTCTTTGACCAGATCTTCAGCTTTCCTCCGATTCTCAAGCTCTTGGCACATTCGAATAGTCAGTCCTTCCAATTATTTTCTCAAGTTGGAATTGGATTCATTCAACTTTTCTACTTCTTGAATCAAGGCTTCCATGTTCACTTCATCAGAGGAACTATTTTCAAATAGCTCCATCAACTTTCCTGCATGTTCTCTCCTTTTTTCTTGAGATGCCTTGTATTTGACCATAATACCATCATAGGCTTGCTCAGACTGAGTGAGCCAATGAGTAGGTTCCCTCAATGTGTATTCTCCCATATCTTTTTCCAAGTGGTTAAACTTATAGAAAGGTAGGCTCTGATACCAATTGATGAATACTAAGAGGGGGGGGGGGTGAATTAGTATGCCAAAAATCTTTGCACTTAAACACTTTGCAAGACTAACAGTAAACTGGTTAGCACACATGCAAACCAAATAGAAAATAATGCATTCACCCACAAAAGCACAAACACCATAACACATGAGATTTTGATGTGGAAACCCAAATGGGAAAAACCACGGTGAGATGGAACTCACAAGCAACTATCTGCAGAATAGGAACCAGACCGGTTAAGGTCTTACAATGTTCTTTACCAAAATAGATCCTGCTAGGAATCTCAATCTCTATTAGGAGATAAGTCTGATTAAAGACTACCTTGCTAGAGGATTTTAGATCCATAGATGTGAACCACCTTGTTAGAGGATTTCACAAAAGGTTTTTGGGCCTACCTAGTTAAGGGCTACAGACTTGTCGAAGATGTGAGTAATCAACAAGTGAGTGATCTAGCAAATAGTGCAGATTGCTTGATTAGATCTTCTATAGCTCTTTTCTAATGCATTCCACCATTACTTTAGTCTTCTACACATTCATACTCTCTCTGACTCCTCAACCACCTTAAACCCTAGCAACAATATCAACTTCACCAACAGCAACCACAACATCAACAACCTAAAACCCTAGACATGATGTCCTTATAAAGGAATCTGATTTCATGTCGATCCAATAGGATTACAATACACTTTCCTAAGTTCAATGCATCTACACATATTTGGTAACATGACACAAAAAGCACCGTTAAAGTGTCGGCACCATCAAACAATCGATGGATGGTAACTCATCACAAAATGCCGGTTGGTAACTCATCATAGAGTATTACCGGTTTATACAAAATACCAGTTCAAGCAAAATGTTGGTTGTCAGTTTGACAAAATGAAGATTGGGAAATATGTGTTCCCACCACTTTGATCCTTTATACCGCTTGAGATCCTCGAACCGCTTGGGGTTGACATACCGCTTTAGATCGGTAAACACTTTCTGCAAAACACCAATAGTCTAAGGACTATAATGCTTCATACCAGTTGGAACATGTATCGATTGAGCTTTAACAAATACATACAAAAGTGATCTCAATGCAAGTGTCTGTCCATCAATGACAATCACATCATAAACATCAAAAATGCCAATAGCGAGTTAGTACAATGTGATTTTAAGGATCATGTTGGGACAGAGGCTTGCAGAGCCATGTTTGTTGATGATAGCATTGCTAGAGGAGAGATCTAATGGGAGGATATGGTGATGTATTACAAGACTCTCCTTGTGATTCTTGCTGGTTTGATTGGAGGATTTATTTGTCCTAATAGGTGAGCATGAGGTTTTGTTGTTGGATGGGGTGAGATTCTCCTGAGTATGATGCAGCATCGTACTCGATATGCTTGGGGTGTTTGTATGTTGGCACATTTATATCATGATCTTCATCAGGTGGTGTATGATGAGAGTGCTAGTTTGTCTATAGGATGCACATTGCCATGACTTAGCCTATCTATCATAGAGTTTGTGGAGAGAGGCAGCCATATGTGTATTTTTATGCAGGTATCTTTACTTTGCATAAATTGGGTAAGATGGAGTATTGCCGTTGGGTGCTTGATTCATTGGATAGCATTACTTGGAGACCATATGTTGATTGCGAGCCATGGATGGATGATGTACGAACATTACCATTTATCATGCAGAGTAGATATCTCATTGGTCAAACTCCTTACATTGTTGAGTGACAGTTGATTAGTCGCATTCTTAGATACTTTGGTATGATCTAGCCTATGCCTACTGGTGTGATGATATATGCTCAACAGTACAGAGATAGATGAGATTGGGGACTTTCCTTGTCATTTAAGATTGCTTGCTCAGAGTTTCTTGCTACTCTGAGAGTGGCTTATGATATGTGATTTCACATTCTTGATCTTGGGGTTACTGCAGATTATGCTCAGTACATACTAGCTCATCCATTTCCTTGTATTACTAGGGGAGATGGAGATGAGGGTGGGAATGGAGGTGGTGGTGGTAGGAGACTTGGATGGAGAGGAGGTTGATTGAGAGTCTGTGGAGGACTGTTTGGACTGATTGGCAGGATTGGGAGACCACATCCTATGGGTGGGAGGGATGTTGGATGGATTAGGAGGGAGCATGGCAGGGCAGGTATGAGATCACCGAGAGGGTTGCCATTGATAGGAGGAGGCAGGATTAGTGGACTGATGGGGGTTGCTGGAGAGGCATTGATTTTGGATAGATTCAGCCAGACCCTAGGGTTATTGCAGCTCATGGTGGAGATGATGAGGATCCTGAGGATCATGTTCCCCTTATTAGACTATGGGTTGCGAGAGCTACTCGGAAGGAGATTCCAGTAGTTAGATAGGGTGATGGTGAGGAGGGGATTGGGGTTGATGCACCACAATAGGATTTACCAGAGCAGGATCCACTAGTGCATGATATGCTAGAGAAGGATGCACAAGAGCATGATGTGCCAAAGAATGAGACCATTGATAGTCTTAGAGCACAGATTGATTAGCTTTGAGCATAGGTGCAGACTCTCATAGCTGAGAGGGATAGAGTTGTTAGGAGACAATAGGATACTTGGGGCCTTCTTGATCATATTCAACAGGTTGGATCAGGTACTCTCTCAGCTGACACTATTAGAGCATTAGTTCGGGCTGGGAAGGAGACTTCCCACTGGCGACGACTATATGAGGAGGCAATTGTAGAGAGCCAAAGAGCAGGTACTTATCATACCACCGTGTTGATGGATACTAGCAGTGGTGGGGTCATGGGACCTCCTCAGAGGAGTGATGATCATGGGAGACAGGCATCTAGATGATCTTCTCGCCCATAGCCACAGAGACAGATGGAGTCAGGTGGTAGTGGTACAAGACAGCCGTGACTTGATTTGGAGGCACTTGTATTGTTTATTTGATATCATTGTACACTTGAACTTTTATTATTTTATTATGATCTATATGCAGACATGGATTCTATATGATGATGATCTTTATTATGTTACTCTATTTTTTGATGATGCTTTATGCTTTGATTATATGGATGCATGATTAGATGGATGATGATATTTATGCATGTTATTCTATTTGATGATGATGCTTTATATGATGATGCAATGATAAATGCTTTTGTTGATTTTTTATTTTGATGATCTTGGATGCAAATGAAAATGATTACTAACTTAAATGATATGTATATGATGCAAATGCAAATGAATGATTGCTTTAATGCTTATGATGATGTAAATACAAATGATCTACATGAAATGTTTTTTATTTTATATGTAATGTTCATGAATCTAAGTGTAACGATGCAACTAAATGATCGTTAATGGAATGGTAATGCAAATAATAATGATGATACATCACATGATGAATGAAATGCACTTAACTGAATGCAAATTAATGCAATGATTTATATACAACTAGATGAAATGGATGATGATTAAAATGATTCTAAAAATGAATGCACCTACAATGATTAAATGCAAATTGTGTTTGTTTGTCCAAGTATACTCAATCTTTATTTATGACCGTTGATCTGTTAATGAAATAATATGCTTATAATGCAACTGACCATGAATGCTTATAATGTAGATGAATAATGAGCTAATCCAAAATCATCTAACTAAAAATTGTACTGCCATTCTTCATATGCTATCTTGTAACAGTGCTTGATTTCATCATTGAGCTTTAAAATGTTGTAAGAAAATACAAGCAACTTGACATAATGATTCAATATGACCTGAGTGTTCCTTACATAGATTTTGATGTAGAAATTTAATACAAGCAACTTGATATAATGGATCAAGTTGACCTAAGTATTGCTTGCAGAATAGACAAGGATTATCTCCTTTCATTGCATGACTTGGAACGTCCTCCTTGATCTTTTGTCGATCATATCCTGAGACAAGTACATACCATAGTAAGAGATAAACCACAAACAACAATCAAAGAAAATAATCATGCCCCATCATAACTTCTCTAGTCATGGACATCCTTGAGTTGCATAGAGTACATGATTAGCAATAAAATCAATATATAAACACTTAATCTTGCATGTCATTCACCTATTCTTATGGTCATTAACTGATATAATCATCTTAATGAATGATATTTGATAATCCTTTATTACTTGCTAGTTGATTCTTCGATTTCTGAGTTTCATGATTCAGTTGCTGATGAAATGCCTTGATTTGTGTTGCTTTGTTGCTCGTTATCTATTTTAAAATCCTAGGTGTTTTTGGTTTTTCTAAGTTTTTTGAATGTTTTGGATTTTCAAAGATTCAAAAGATCACCTTAGCGAAGGAATTAGGATTTTGGCCCCAGTGGAAACAAAAATTATTATGAATGGATGAATTGATCAAGATCCAAACCACGATGGGATACAAATGCAGATATGATTGATTTTGATAAAATCTAAGACAGTGACTACGACAAGTATGTCAAAGAATTATAATTGTTGGTAAGTTGCATATTTCTTGCTAAATGGTTCAGAGTAATGGATGTGAAAGATGGAATGGATAAGCTAAGATATATGGAAGTGATAGATGCGATAGGATGGAGTGGATAGGTGTGCAAAGCGATCTCATAGATGGAGGAACTTGCTTTTTAGATAGCGTCTATTTACCAGGTTTTTACCATCTAAATTTATTGCATTTTTTTGTTTTTTGTTTTATACTTTTTAGGGATTTTATATCCTTTTTGTTGATTTTTTCAAGACTTTATATGCTTTTTGTTGATTTTTTTCAGGACTTTATATGCTTTTTGTTGATTTTTTTCAGGACTTTATATCTCAAGCATAGAATTTCTTGAGATGGATAGAATTGATAGGTTCACCAAACCAATCACCTTCAAGGGTAGATAACTTGTATGCTCTTGATCCATATGTTGCTACTATGACAAAAGGTCCTAGCCAATTTGGTTCAAATTTTCCCTTCTTTTCTCAATTGTACTGATTTCTTGGATTCTCCCTTAGTACTATATCTCCAATTTGAAAAATGCATGGCTTGACTCTATGGTTATAGTTTCTTGCCATTCTTTATTGATATACTTTCAAATGATTTGTTGCATTTTGGCAACGTTCCTAAATCAGTTCTAGTTCCTAGAGTCAAGAGACTCATTGTTCTCCTTCTTGTATAAAACCTTGCAAGGATACTCATAGAGAAGGTATCTCTACTTCTATAGGTAATATGGCTTTTGATCCATAGACAAAACAATATGGAGTTTCCCCTGTTGGAGTGAGGATGCTAGTTTGGTATGCCCAAAAAGCAGGATTTAGCTGAATGTGCCAGTCTTTTCCAACTTCATCGACTGTTTTCTTCAAGATTTTCAAGATATTTTTGTTTGATGCCTCAGCTTGACCATTTCCCTATGGATAATATGGACTAGAAAACCTATGTTGGATATGAAATTGTTCACATAGCTCCTTCACATCTTGATTTTTGAATGGTCTTCCATTATCAGTGATAATGGTCATAGGAACTCCATAGCGATAGATTATATAATTCAAAATAAATGATGATATTTGTTTTCCTGTCACTATTGTTAAAGGCACTGCTTCAATCCATTTAGTAAAATATTCAGTAGCTATCAGAATAAACTTATGCCCATTAGAAGATGAGGGATTTAACTTTCCTACCAAATCAAGGCCCCCTTGTGAAAATGGCCATGATCCTATCATAGGATATAACTCTTGTGTTGGTGCATGAATGAGATTCCCAAGGATTTGACATTGTTTGCATTTTCTAGCATATGTGAATGAATCTCTCTCCATAGTAGGCCAAAAGTAACCCATATGAAGAAGTTTCTTAGCCAATGTTAAACCACTTGAGTGTGTGCCACAAATACCTGCATGAATGTTGTTAAGAACTTTCTCAGATTTTTCTTGTTCAAGACATCTCAACAAAGTACCATCTAGACCATGCCTATATAAGATATCAGCAATAATAGTATAGCGAGAGGACTGATAGACAAAATTCCTTCTCTGATTGTGAGGTAAGTCGAGAGGAAGGATATGTTCTTTTAAATAATGATAAGTTTGACCGTATGAGGATTGACTGGTTCCTGATATATGGCAAATTTGGTAGGTATGTTGGGATTGAATGGTAGGGGTTAAGATATCTTCCATGAGAAATTCGTAATGTTGTTGATTGTCCTTATTTTGCAAGAGAGATGCTATTGTAGCCATTGCATCTACTTCTTTATTCTTATTTCTTGGAATCTGAGTGAATGATATTTCTTTAAAGTGTTCTTTAAACTCCTCCACTAGTTGTTTGCATGGCATAATCTTATCATCCTTTGTTTTATATTCATCATTTATTTGGTTGATGATAAGTTGTGAATCACCATAGACATGTAGTTCTTTGACATTCCATTCAATGGCCATTTTAAGCCCAATAGACAATGCTTCATACTCTTTAGTATTATTAGTGCATGGAAACCGCAATCTATATGATTTGAGAATTGTGTGTCCTTGAGGTGTGATGAAAAAGATTCCTGCACTTGATCCATATTGTGTATAAGAACCATCAAAGTAAAATTCCCAAAAGTTTTTACTTACTGTCAAGATATCTTCATCAGGAAATTCGATGTGCAAAGGAATGTCATTTTGTAAAGGTGCATCAGCCAATTGATTAGCGATAACTTGTCCCTTGATAGCTTTCCTGTCAACATACTCTATATCAAATTCACTTAGTATCATAACCCATTTGGCTAGTCTCCCTGTCAATGTTGACTTGCTCAACAAATATTTAAGAGGATCTATCTTTGCTATTAGTTTCACAGAATGAATAAACATATAATGTCGCATCTTCTGAGTTGCAAATACAACTACTAGACATGTCTTTTCTATTGAGGAATAATTTAATTCATAGCCAACAAGCATTCTACTGATATAATAAACTGCTCTTTCTTTTCCTTCATCATCATGTTGAGCTAGGAGAGCTCCTAATGATACATTTTTTTTTGAGATATAGAGCAACAATGGTTTCCCTTTGGTTAGTGATACCAATACTGGAGGACTCATAAGATATTATTTTATTTGCAAAAAATATTCTTCACATTTTAGATCCCATTTGAATGGAATATTTTTATGTAGAAAATGGGTGAATGGAAGACATATATCTGCTAACTGAGAAACAAATCTCCTAATTGATTGCAATCTTCCTTGTAAAGATCACAATTGACTTATGTTCCTAGGTGACTCCCTCTCCATGATAGCTTTGACTTTTTCAGGATCTACTTCAATTCCATGAGCTGATATAATGTACCCAAGGAGCTTTCCAGAGGTTACCCCAAAAGCACATTTCTTTGGATTTAATCTCAATTGATATCTTTCTAGCCTATCAAAAATCTTGCTTAAAATGTTCAAATTTTCTTGTCTTGTATGAGATTTTGCAAGTACGTCATTGACATAATCTTCCATAAATGTATGCATCATATCATGAAAAATTGTCCTCATAGCCCTTTGATAAGTCGCTTCTGCATTCTTAAGCCCAAATGGCATAACATTCCAGCAATATGTTCCCCATGCACAAGTGAAAGTTGTCTTTTCTTGATCTTCAGGTACGATTCTTATTTGATTATATCCTGAGAAGCCATCCATTAATGAAAACATCTAATGCCCTGCTAACAAGTCCACTATGATATCAATGTTTGGTAGCGGGAAATCATCTTTTGGACATGCTTTATTCAAATCTCTGAAATTTGTACAAACCCTTATGCTTTTATCTGGTTTTGATACTGGTAAAATACTTGAAACCCATTCTGGATAAGCAATAGTTCTTATAAAACCCACTTCTAATAGTTTCTTCAGCTCAGTTTTTACAAGAGGAGCAATGTGCAGATGCATCTTTCTTAGCTTATACTTAACTGGTTTTGCTTTTAAATCCACATTAAGATGATGCATGATAAGATCTGAATTAAGTCCTGGCATATCTGCATAGGACCAAGCAAAATTTATTTGTCTTTTCTTAAAGAATTCCATGTATTCTTTCCTCTCTTTTTCTGATAATAAGGCAGCATAATGAAGTATTTTAGGATCCCTTGATGTACCAATGTTTACTACTTCTGTTGGTTCTATCAGGATAGAAGATCTCTCTTAAAAATATGCAAGAAGAATGTCAAAATTTCCATCTTCTGGCACCTCAAAGAGATTTTCACCATCAAATGCGTCCTTTATTTTCCCTTTTGATTATCTAGTGTTTCCATGAAATGGTTTTCAACAATAGATCTCTTTCCTTGTTTTATTTCGGTTTTTGCGACTGGAAAGTTTGGCATTCTCCTGACTATGAGAAACATTACTTGATTCTACAATGGAAGATATCTTAGGTCGGATGGTTTCAACAACGTTAAGGTACACGACTAAGTCATGATCATTGGAAAAGACATTCAGTTCGGGGTTGTCTAAATTATCCCAATCAATTAGTTCAGGATGAAGAAGGGGTAAATCATAATCACTGTCATCATTAGGTGTTTCAACATTCATGACATAATGATCATAACTTGGCATAGAATAGGTATTGTCATAGATTAAATGCTTTTGAGAATTGTCTTTCTCAAGCGTCTCTGAATTAGTTCTAACAAAATCAATATTAGCATTTTGTAGTTCACACTCAAGTGGTTCTTCAACTGACATTTGTCCCTTAAATGAATGAATTATATCAACACACACATCTTTAATACTACAAATTCCTTCTTGAATGACCTCATTTTCATTTTGGAGTTGACATACTTGTGTACATGATAAAGAGGATTATTTTGCTATATTTTGTCTCCTTTCAAACTCAACTTCTTCTGGACTAATAGTCAATCCAACTTGACTATCTCTTAATTATTCTATGGTTCTGCCACATCTGGATACATCTTGTTCCTCTTTTAATGAAAATATTGTATTTCCATTTGCTTGATCTATCCTTGTTTGTACTTCTTGTGGCATTACTTCTTTGTCTTTTTCATGCCCTTTCCTTTTTGCATACGCCTCTTTTCTTTGAATTATGAGTTTTTCTTGCCTTCTTTCTAACTCCATCTTTTGTTTTCTAATAGACAAGTCTTCTTTTGTGATAGCTTCTTGGTCTTCATTGTGTTCTTTACTTGATGTAGTAGATAAGATATTTGGACCCCATTCATACTCATTTGAATTTGTCTCTGAATCCTGATCTAGGATTACTTCACTATACCATACTGGAATGTTGCATGGTGCAAAAAGTTCTCTGATTTCTGCCATCTCTATTTTTACTACTTCTGGAATATCTTGTTTAGATTTTGCATTTGTTTGTATTTTCATAACTTGTTGACAAGATTTTACTTTACCTTTGATGGTAATCTCCTCTTCTTTCTTTTCATGTTCTTCTTGCTTCTTTTGTTTATTGGTTACTATTTCGACCGCTTGATGTAGCTTTTCTTGCCAATTTTCTTCTTTAGAAACTGATTTCTTTCTCCACTTTTGTTGTTGATGATTATGTTGCCTTTGATTGGATTTTAGATATCCAAGCCCGGATTTATCTTCTTTGGATTGCGAGTGTAGACAAATAGGTTCTGAAATACCTTGATGTTGCTTACCAATTGGTCCTTTTCCTTCATATGCCATTTTTTGCATGATTTCATAACCTTTGCTATATTGCTTTATGGGAATATTGACTTCTGCTGCTATTGCTATAGTTTTATCTTCATCCTTGTAGAACCAACCAAGAATGTCTTTGTCTACATTTTCTTCTTCAAGAGTTCCAGCACTAACAAATGTCCCTTTAAACATATGTTTTGATCTTTTTGATGTTTTTGATTGAATATTTTTAGGCTTTCCATATGACTTAGGGGAAAGTGGAAAATTATGCAAAGAATATTTTCCCATTCCTTCATCATTTAATTTGAGCTTTTCCTCAAAATTATCCCATAACTTTGCTTGAATTTCTTTGGTAGGATATACTAATTCTATGTTATGTGGAACTCTTGTATCTTGTGTTGGCTTCAAATTATTGCAATATTGACTAGAATCTATAATTATAGTGATCTCTTGTCCTTCATGAGGAAATTTCACACATTGATGATATGTAGAAGGAACTGTTTGCATCTTGTGAATCCATGGTCATCCTAGAAGAATGTTGTAAGAGAGATTTAAATCTAAAACCTGACACAATGTATCCCTTTCCATGGGTCCTATTTTTATTGGTAGCACAACAGTTCCTTTAGAAGAACATTCTGCTTCATCATAAGCCTTGATGGTTATTTTCTTTTTTGAGTCTACTGCATTTTCTGAATATCCCAAATCTTTTATCAAACTTAATGCACAAATGTTTAAGCCAGCTCCTCCATCTATGAGTACACATTTAACATGAGTTTTATTAATGGAGACTTCAACATGTAAGGGAGCATTGTGAGGATGTTGTAAGGATGCGTCATCATTTTTAGAAAATGATAAGCAATGAGTAGCTATAAGGTACCCTACCATGTTTTGGAACTGATCTACATCCAAATCTTTTGAAACTGTTGTTTCCACTAAAGCTTTCTCCAAAATTTCCTTATGCATAGGTGAAACCTTGAGAAGTTCCAGAATTGATATTTGAGCGGGTATTCTTTGTAATTTCTCTACTAAATTGTATTGTTGTGAAGTGGATGTTGGGTTTTTTTCTATACCTGGAAAGGTAATAACATTGATTGGCTCTGAAGATAGATTATCTTTAACAATGACTACATTTACCACATCATCATATGTATAAGTGTAATTCACTTTGGCTTTTCCTTTGTCATCTTTTAATTGGGATGGTTCACCTTTGTCATAATTCAGAAGTGGAGTTTTGAAAGCTAGGTGTGATTCATTTGTCTTATGGCTATCCACTGTGATGGTTCCATTATTGATTAGATCTTGGATAAGGTGTTTCAATCTCTAACAATCATTTGTTAGGTGTCCTTTATTCTGATGGTAATTGCAAAAATGATTGTCATTCCACCAATTTGGCTTGACTGGTGGTTCATAACTTCTTGCTTCTGGTAAAACAATCAATTTGTTGGCAAGTAGAGTTTTTAGAGCTGATTCCAAAGGTTCTCCAATGTTTGTGAATTTCCTCTAAGGATTGGAGAAAAAGGGCTTGGCTTTATTGTTTTCTGGATTGTTATTGCTTGAGATTTGACTTGATAGATTAAAAATTGGTTGTTGTTTTGTAGTACTATTATTGTCATTTCCTTCATTGCTGACATTCCTATTTTTTTACCAGAACTTGGGTTTGTCATTGTTGTTGTTGTTGTTGTTGTTGTTGTTGTTGTTGTTGTTGTTGTTGTTGTTGTTGTATTTTAGCTCTCCTTTCCTTACCATTGTGTTCTCTATTTTTAGACCATTCTCGATCATTTTGGCAAAAGAGGGAGGACATTGCATTCTTAGTCGATAACTCATTTCACTAATAAGATTATCAAAGAATATGTCCATCTTTTCTTGATCAGGTACATCTCGAGGATACCTATTTAAACATGTGTTTCCATCATTGTAAGGAGATCATAAAATATTCACCATTCTTTTGTTTAACATTGCAGAGATCCAACATTGTTATCTCATTCCTTATATTGTAGGCATATTGTGAAATAAATCTATTCACAAGTTCTTCAAAAGATTTGATTCCGGATTGTAATCTTGAAAACCACTCCATTGATTGCCCATTCAAACTCCTAGGAAAAAGATGCATAAGGTAAGTTTCATCATGAGCAAATTCCATGATCATATTACAAAACTCCCTAATGTGATCCTGAGGATTGAATTTTCCATCGTATTTATCATATTTAGGAATCTTGCAATGTTGCGGAAATGGTATCATGTTCAATTTTTTATTGAAAGGATATGGGCATATATCTTCTAATGAATACTTCTTGGAGCTTGTTCCATTTTTCATGTCTTGTATATGTTGTTGTAGAGTTTGCATTTGTTGAGTAAGGTTTGATAATGGATTATCCACATAGTTTCTTCTTGTTTCTTCATGAGTTCTTTTATCACTGCGCTCTTTTATTGTGTCATCCCTTTCTTTCCTTGTTTCTTCATGACTTTCTTTATTCACATCTTCGTTATTTGGATCATCTATGTTTTGGGTGTTACTTGCCTCCACATCTTGTTTCAAGCTTTCTATGTTAAAGTCTTGTGGTAGTTTAGCTTCAGATTTTGCCAACATCAAAAGATATTTCTCTTTTTGCTTTGTTAACAATTTTTCCATTAGCCTATCAAATTTGAAATCTTGCTCGAGGTCTCTAATGGTTCTATTGACTACTTCTTCATCAACAACGGTAAACCCAAAAGTTTGAAATATGGGATTATCTTCTTCCTCCGTTTGTTGTTTTTATCTAAGTTGTTCATATTGAGCTCTAGTCCAAACTAGCATGTGATTATTTCAAAGTTGCTGAAATTTCCAAAGGACAAAGTCAATAGGTGATTATTGGCTTAGGAAGATATGCTTTGTTGACTTTACCACTACTGTTTGTTCGTTGTTATAAAGCGTCTCTTTGTTGAAAAGTGCATCTTTGCAAAATTTCACCATCAAACTATGTACCACAGCCACGTAAGTAGTGATGAAAATGGTGTAGGAATGTCCTATGTTTTAATAAGATCTTGCGATTGATATACAAGAATCTTATTCTTTTCTGATTAGCTTTATAACTGGGATTTCTTTTCTTAAGGTGATACTTAAAAGTCATATAAGCATTTGACAATTTACAAGTTTGTTTGATTCCAATGTTGATGCAATTCTGATTTTGATATAACCTAGATTCAAAATAGGAAAGATATATCCAAGATTATGAACCTAGTATAGATTGATCAAGCTTCATGATAGAGGATTTGATTATCCTGATGAGAGACTTGAGAATGATGTTAATTTTTTTGCACTTAAGATGTTTGAATCAATAGCTTGTTGAATGGTAATGTTTATAGAACTTCTTGGGAATAACCCATGGGATTAGTGACCTAGTTATTTGAGCTAGTTTGACAATACATGATGGTTTAGAGACAAACCTACTTCAAGAATTATTTTTATACTGACATTTTGACACTTTGGTTTTGATCAGGTGTTTCAAGTGTTGGAAAGCTTTCGTATTACCTTTTTGATCAAAAAATTTCAGCAATTTGTTGGATTTTTGCTCACTCGTGGATGATAATTTTCTTCAATTTTTGACCATTTGGAACATGTAACAAACATAGAAGACACAATGTCTAATAAACAAAATGCACAAGCAAATACAAATTTTATGGCAGGCTGAGACAATAGTTGTTGAATCTCACATTGGGTTTCCCTCGAGGCTACACTATTCAAAGTAGATATTTAGATGCTTGACCCCACTGGCTCCACCCTCGACACTCACTTCTTCGAGGTAGCCAAGCACCAGTTTCCATGAAAACTCCCCATGGAAAACTTTATATCTCTACTAGGAACCGTATGTGTGTGAGCCGCTTCAGAGGTACGACCTCCTGCACCAACAACTAGAAGGATTTTGGAAACTAGTACAAGTGGTTTTTAGTAAAGGCTTCCGGTCATGTGGCCATACATGTGGCACTTTCAGCTCTATAAATATAGAAGGTTCCCAGCCTATAGAGGTTACACTCCATAGGGTTTATGGGGAAACATAGTGTCAGTATGAACTTATCAGCACATGTTGTTTGGGACTTTCAACACAAACATGATTTATTTATAGTGTATTGGAAGGACTCAATATTAGCCCGTTTCCACTTTAGGTCATTCCCCTCTCACTGGCCCCCTCAAGGCAACTCGGGAAGGTAGGCCCTCTAAAGGATTTAATTGCTTGAAAGTAAAGAAAGCATAAAAGAGTGGGTTTGGCTTTTTGGTCACCCAATTAAGGGGAGAGAATATACCTACCACTTTCGAGACACAAAATATAAGTGTTCTTTTTAACCTTTTCAAAGCAATTCTTGGCTAAGTCCTATTTGGAGATGTTGCTCCAACAAGCATGGTGTTTATTTTAGCCTTTTTAAAAGTCTATGTGCAACTATTTTGGAGAAGTTAATAAAAATGCAAGTTGCATGCTGTCAATTTATCCTCTTAGTTAGACTAAATGAACAAGACATGATATATTACTTCCCAAAATAAGGCCTTTAATTAACTAGATGAGGAAATGCATAAAATTTTCCTTAAACACCATCCTGCACATGCATGTTAGTAGTTTGAAAAATCTAATTTCTTGGACATTCGGACCTGCAAGAAAATTTTGTTTAGTTGGAAACAAAAATGCTATTCTAACATATGCGCTATCTTTCTCCTCAAATGCGCTAATCTTTAGAGAAAAAGCACTAACCTAGACTACAAAAGCGCTGCTCTGGGGATACAAAAGCGTGATTTCTTTAATAAATGCGCTAATCTAGAGGACAAAAGCGCTAACCTTGAAGACAAAAGTGCTAACTAACAATGCAAATGCACAGATTTTCAGACAGAAGCGCTAACCAGCATGACATATGTGCTAACCTGTGATGCAAATGCGCTAACCTGTGATGCAAATGTGCTAACCTATCAAACAAAAGCACTGTTAGAATTCATACATGCGTGAATCTGCATTACAAATGCGTTAATTTTACTTTTTGCGAGATTTTTGAAGGTATATGCAAAGTCCATGAGCCCCACGGTGGGCACCAAAATGTGTTGACTTGAATTTCATCCTCGGAATGTTACTTGCAACAAGTTAGTTTCACAAAATACAAATGGAAATGCTACAAGAAATCCAAACTCAACCAATGAAACTACATGAAATACATATGAAATAAAAATACTAATATTACCTTAATGTCTCATTGTGTCCTAACTCCACTGTTCCTGGTTGCAGATGGTGTGCTCTCAGACAATTCACTAATAGCTTTCAAGATGGCGTATGAATAATGGACTGATAATTGGTAGTTAACTAATGTTATGATATGCAATACTACATGATTTTGCTAAAATGATTATGCTAAATGATAATTGTTATTTTGCTTCAAGATTAAAACTCATGGATGCATAAGTTTTACAAATGATTTGCTTGAAAATGCACTTGAAGTCTAACTCTCTCTCAACTAAAGCTCTTGATTTTAAATACCTTGAGAGGATAAGATGATGTAGCTCAGATCAACGGTCATGATCAGATCTATAGATTTGGATGGTTGTGAGAAAAGGTGAAGGTTGAGAGAAAGGGGGAAGGAGAAGACAAGTGTCACTCATCTCACCTTGACTGGATTGTTGACTGAGGGAATCTAGGGATGGTTGGAGAATATTTAGGCATGATAGGACAAGTGGACTCAAGTTTCAACATCAAATCTCAAAAGATCTTTATTTATAGATAAAGCAATCTTCCCTTTGTCAATATCTGTCAATAATTTCTCTCCCCTCTTCCTTTTGTAATTGTTTTTAGCTAAGGTCTATGAAGCTTCTTCAAGGGATTTTAGTTGATCAGTAGCTTCAGCAACCAATTGTCCAAGCTTGCCAATAGGGGTAGTCAATTTGCTAGTGTCAGTCTCTGGTAGGAGACTTGACAAAATATCAACAGCATTTTGAATTGTTTCTGCTTCTTTTCTTTGCTCTTTTAGTCTTTTCTTTTGAGCTCTAGATTGCATTACTGAAGAAATCTCCATTAGTTCAGATGCACTCAAATTATCTACATCTATAGGTTCTTTAATGCTTATTGAGTCATACATATCATCATTTTGTTGCTTCATCTTTGCTTTTTCCTTTTCCTTTGTTTTCTCTCTCTCTTTATCCTTTTTCTTTTTAGTTTCCTTTGCTTCAACCTCCTTCTCCAGTTTCTCTTTCTTTGCCTCTGTTTGTATCTCCTGTGTAGTTGTGGTAATTGGTGGTAGTTGATTTTCCACTTGGTGTTCTTTTTCTCATGGTGGTTGAATGTCCACACTAGGTTCATTGACCGGTGCTTCAGTTGCTTCCTATGTAACAATAATGTCTAGTTGTTGTACAAGTTCCTTAACCGGTTCAATGATATTACCAATCGTATCAATAATGTCCTAGATTTCTTCAAAATAATCTATAAATAAAATAACCGGTGGAGCAGTTGTGTCATCCTTATGCTTAGCAAGATAGACCATATCCAGTTGAATAAACTCTTCAGCTTCTAGCTTCGGTGGACCTCCAGTCTCTGTTTGATCAGGTTTATCTTTATGATTCTTCATTTTCTCATGCATCCTTTGAATGTTTTTAGCTATCTAGTGAGTATCATCCTCAACAGATTGAACCTTTTCAACCAATAACTTCAATCTCCTTGACTTAAATAAAATTTTCCTTTGAAATTATCATGCAATGCTAATAATTCCTCTCTAGGTAACTCAGAAAAATATTGAATGGAAATTCTATCAATAATTTCTTGATCCTGTTCTACAACCACTTTCCATTTATTTCCAAGAATAGAATACAAAGAATTAGAAATTTCATTTTCAATATCTTGAGGCAACCGATTGTATTGACACAAGTGGTTGATCACCTCTTGAACAATTTGTTGTTTCTATCCTTCATCAAATGAATAAAAATACTATTTCACATTATCAAACCATTTCCTCCCTAATGTTTTTAATGTTCTCTCAAAATTAGTCATAGGCTTGAATGATGTAACATTAATAGGAGTACTTTGCTTTGATATGTCTCCTATTGGTTTGGCTTTCTTACCAGTCAGTTTCATCTTCTTTGGTTCCTCTTCAGTGTCGGTATCTTCAGTTTTTGCTTGAAGAAAGAGATTTTTGCCTCTCTTGTTTGTTGCAGTCTGCTTCTTTGCATATACTTTGGGTGTTGGTTCCTTTTTTACTTGAACATTGTTGGTATTATACATGTGTTGCATTAGTTTTTTCATTGATGTCAACACTTATCCTTCTAGAGATCTACATTGTTGATTTGGCACTATGGTTATATTGGTTTATTGTTGAAACTAGCACATTGTGTTCACTGGCAAGTTCAGTGACTTATGCAAAGTCACCGGTATATTGTTCACCGGCAGGTTATATGGTTCACCGGCACTGGTGATGACTTGTTATCATCTGGAGATCACTTGATTATGTCAAAGACATGGTTTGGATACTTTGTTTTGGTGTTTTGGTTATTGGTCTAATCGGGTTGACATATTTGCTGTTACTGGCAGATTGGTCTAGGTTATGGACTGACATGCGTTATCTATTCTAGATCAGCATGACACGTTTTGGAGATGATTTATTGATTGAATATTGTTGTTAATGTATTGAGCCGACATGATGCATCACAACAAGAATTATTTGTAATTGATTTTATTATAATATTCTTAGTGAGCCGACCTACACATTTGGTCTTAGGTTTTGTATATATGTAAGATCTCATTTGTGAAATGAGATATGGGATATGGTATGTAAGGTTATAGTATGGTATTGTAACATGGTATGTGCAAATATTGAAGATTATATGAGTAGACCATAGAGAAGGTTCAAGGAAGGTTTGAAGGTGATTATCAGAGCTTAACCGGTACTGAATCCAACATTGGAGATGCTATTTTGAGTAGTACATTATTCTAGGATTTAACCATCCTAGTGTAGTCATTGCGACTCCCATTTGAGTAGTGTGCTCTAGGTGGTTAGCCTTTCTACATGTGCAAACCCCATTTGTATACACATACTATCTGTAGTAGTATCATCTAATTGTGGGTAAGGTTTCTGTCGTGCCCAAACTTTAGGGCACAAAAACGGAACAACAAATTTTTTTTTTGACGTCATGAACTCGCTATAAATCCTAATACATAACGACTGTATTTAAAGTTTTGTCTTATCTAGGATGTAATTAACTTACTTACTAAGGTTAAGTTAAATAACCAACTCGAACGAGTGACTTGATTGGTGAAGATTAATTTGCATTGCCGACTAGTTAGCTAGCTCAATTACCTAAGCCAAGTTGTCGCTAATTAAATCAAGGAATAATTGGTTACCTTAAGGTATTAAATCATTCCCAATCCATATAAGGATAATGCTATTGATTAATGGATACACCTGCGAAATTATTATATACATCCAACTGATGAGGGTTCGAATTACTACAATGTCGTTGTCCACTAAAACCGACAATAAGCTAAGGCCAATTCTAATTTTCCCTAACTTCTTAATTTGTCGATTAAATTAAATTTGGCCCAAGCTTACCCCCAAGGGTTTATGGTCCATAAAATTGGTTCTACAAATTCCCCTTTTTAAATTTTCCTAATACCCCAAATATAATTAGGGAAGTCTATTGATTAATTAATTAAATTAATCGAGTTGATGTATGGTGTTTCCGATTTTGATAACCCCTTCATTCTTAAATCCTTTTTTTTTTAAATTTCAAATCTCCTAAGGAGTAAATGGACGTATAATAATCCTATCATTAATTAACCCCATTTCATATATTAAAACCAAGTTTAAAACTCCAATCTAAATGGTCATATAAAAGAAAATCCCATTATTGAATTGCCCCCAAAATATATATATATTAAAATCAATGTTTAAAAATCCCCATTTAAATTCCTTATATATATATATATATATATAAATTCATATATATATATTTTTAAATACTAACCCTCATTATAATTTCAAAATTAATTATGATGCTCTACTTTAATTCTCTTACTTATATATATATACATATATATATAAATACATTTATTTGTATATATATATATATATAATTCTTATAATGCTAACCCTAACCCGAAATTGGGTTAGGGTTGCATTTTTTATAATTTACACTTGACCTATTTTATTTTTTTAATCCTTTTATACCCTAACCCGAAATGGGTTAGGGTTTATTAAACGTCTATATTTTATTGAGTGTCCCTTTTTTTTGTGGTTTTGGAGGTTGCAGGTACGGCAAGCTAGGGCACGGCGGAGGGTTTCGCAAAGAGGAGGCGGCGCGGGGCTCTCCCGGTCGCCACTGTGTTTATACACAGTGACGGCGGTTGCCGTCCACTGTGTATAAGCACAGTGGCGGCCGCGGACCGTCCACTGTGCTTACACACAGTGGCGACACCCTCCGTGCCGTCCACTGTGGGTAAGCACAGTGGCGCGGCCCGAGCGCCGCCCACTGTGTTTACACACAGTGGCTCGGCCTTGCCGTGCCGTCCACTGTGGGTAAACACAGTGGCGCAGCCCGAGAGCCGTCCACTGTGTTTACACACAGTGGTTCGGCCAACAATGTTATTACAAGATTTTTTTTTTTGTTATTCGTTTAAATATATTCGTGGGTTGATAAAAACATGTTATAAAATGTGATTTTTTGAATATATCGAATATATATATATATATATATATATATATATATATATATATATATTTGTATATATATGTTTTAATACACATATATCCATTGTTATGATCAGATCATAACATAAATGTGTTTGTTGGTTTTGTTCTACAGACATCTACAGGGTATGTTTTTTTTTTCAGATGCAGATATATATATATATATATATATATATATATATATATGTATATATATATATATATATATACGAAGTTTATTCTGCAATTCTTTTGTATATTTGAAACAGAGGTGCACAAGTCCAAAATGCATCCTTTATTTTGTTGTTACAGGGGTATGCACATACAGGGAGCTTATACATATATATATCCTCTATATATATAGGTATATATTTTCAATATATATACTTATATACATATAGAAATGTATATATGACTAAATGTTGAAGTAATAGGGTTAAAAACCCTTATATCGTTTTGAGATTTCAAACATCTACATTCTGTTTTTTTTTTTTTTTGTTTTCTAACAGCAATTAGAATAGATCTATTTTCTTCTTCTTCCTTTCATTAAAACTTGCTACAGAAATAAAATAGTTCTGGTTTTCTTTTTTTTTACAGTCATAAAATAACAGAATCTAGATTATGCAAGTAAATAGTGAGAAATAAAAAAAACAATACTAGTTCACTCTTTTTTTTTTTTAAAACAGACATAAAACTACAGAATTTACACTATGCAAGTAAATAATAACCCTACTGCATTTCTTCTTTTTTTTCTTTCTTTAACATTTGCAGTAAATAAAACTAGTAATTATTGAATAAGAACTCCTAATGCATCCCTTTTTTTTCTGTTTTCTTTTCTTTAATATTGCAGTAAATACATGTTACAAACCAGATTTAAATGTAGACTACAACAAACACAATAGTCATCAAATATAATAAAAGTCACATTTACATTGTTTTTCCAGAATGATAGTTACAATAACCCAAATATGATAATGGGTAGATAGACTAACAGTCTTTTTTTTTCTCTAATCTTTTACACAGAAAATATTAATTACATCTATTTAAACAGAAACAGAATCATTTTAAGTCCTATATTTACATCTGCACTTTCTTTTTTTTGCTACAAATCCTAAGGTTACATTTCTTTCTTCCTTTCAGCATTTAAATAAAAATAAGAAATCTGAATAGAAGTCTGCAACACCAAAATCTGCAACTCCTAGTCTTTTTCCCCAAGCCACCTGCAAGTAAAGTTTTAGGACTGTGACCATGGGATGCTCACCTCCCAGCCTAGGCTTACCAGAAGCCACCCCCGAGCTAGGAGAATCAAGACCTAGACGGGTTACAACCAAGCAATACAACATAACAATAGGGAAAACACACAACACATACACTTTCCCATCCCAAGCTACACTATCACCACATTTGTGGAGATCAATCTATGGGTGGAAGTGGACCAAGTACCATTGGGGAGACTGCAGCCAAAAAAAAAATATATATCACAAGCCACCTCATGGCAACACAAAATACTCAATCAGAATTCATCCCAACCACCTTATGCCCCCCCAAAGGCTCAAAGCCATTTCTCTCCCCTTATGACCCCCAAATGCATACACAAGGCTATGCAGCAAGGGTCACAAAGGACACCCTTGAGATCACTCTCCTTAAGGAGAGCCTCTCACCCAAGGCTGTCATGCTTCTTCCACCCCAAGATCATCCTACTCTCCCAAGAGTAGGAGATCTTGGACACTCCCAAAACAAAACACAAAACAGAAAAACATAGAATAAAACTACACATTATTTTCTTCTACAACATTGTACATACACACTTCCTTTACAAGCAAATCTTTCCTTCAACAAAACAACATAGCTAACATAAACAACATAAACAAGAGGAGATAACAACCAACCTTATTCTGCCAATAGGTATTCTAAACTTGGTTGAAGATGAGCTGCCCAATCCACACAACTTTCTGCAAATCTTGGCCACCAAATTCCTCTAAATTTTCTAAAACTGGTTTTTCCTTTCAAATTTTTCCAAAAATCTCCAAAAGTGGAGAGTGGGTGATTAGCTCACTAAGCTTCCATTCTTAGCCTAAGAAGGTCTCTCTCACTCCCTCCAACCTCTTGGATAGAGTGAGTGATCTCCCATTGGGTTGGTCTTCCCTAGGTCTTACACACTCCCTAACCTAGGTGCCTAGAGAAGGGAAATGGAATGGGGAAGAGGGATTACTCTCTCCAAGAAGGTTATCCTACCAAGGAGGGCACTCCTATAGATGGAATTCGTCCATCTTGGGAAAACCACTTTTTTGGGTGGTTAAACATGTCCTAAGGGAAAGACACATGGCCAATTTTGGCCTTCACCCATAGGTACCCCATGAGGCCTAATAGGAAAGCTCTAAAATTGACTCTAGGAGTTGATTTGACCTTCAGAAAGTCCACCTGAAGTTAACCTACGGGTCAACTCTGAGTTGACCTTCCTTGTGGCTCTCTAACCTAGATTTCTTGGTTCCTTCAAGGATAATTAGGGGATATAACTATTAACAAAAATAAAACTTTCAAAAAGGTGACATGACAAATTGCCAACACAACATACTACATAGGTGTCAAGTGACACTACAACATAATTCCACATCACAATAAACACATGGCAATTGTCCCTTAAACAATTTAAATATTCCAATAAATACAAATTACACTCATGCAACATTTTACATTTACGAATAAAATACAGTACATACGGGGTGTTGTCTCTCCAAATAGACAACCCCTGGTTTTACTAACGCACATTGGCCTAGGCTTGATTCTCCCTAATATTTCCATGGTCACATGGATATTTTCCTGCACATCTCAATTTAAACATTAGTACTTCCCAAATAGCCTCATATAATATATAAAATCACATAATCAGAATACAATACATTCATTCTACAAAGACTTGACATTATGAAATATAATTTGTCACAATTCAAAGCAATTTCCTCATAATCCTCAAAATTTGATCCATCTACAATATATGCAAACATTTTCCAAACATTATATCAAATCCTCAAATTCAGATAATAACCTGCATCATCACAATATTACCCTAATCTAGAATCATATAATATTCTATAATCCACAAGGCATAGAAATGAAGCATCCACATATATCAATGTTACCAAAATCGTGGAATCATGAAAAGTTCTATATCCATAGTGTGTCCAAACTAGTATCCAAAATAGTTCCAAAATGAAAATAACTGAAGAGATAGGATGGGTCGGGGTAGGGCCTCACAGTTTCCCACCATGGTTTTTCCTCTTACAGGGTTTCTACATCAAAATATTTGTGTTATTTGTTGTGGATATTGTTTCTCTTTCTATTTCATGCACTAAGTTTCACCGATATTGATATTAACTGCTAATCTGTTAACTGACATTAAGTTTGGTTTATCGATATTAAGTATCAAGTTTGATTAAGTTATAATTGGGTTGAAATTCATAAACAACTGATTCAACCCCCCCCCCCCCCCCCTCTCAGTTGCCTTTCGGTTCCTAACAATTGGTATTAGAGCTAAGTCCTCTTTTTGCAGAAGCCTAACAGCTTGAGGAGATCCTATGGCAACAAACATTTTTAGGAAGGACAGTCCTAAACTTGATGGAACTAACTATGGTATGTGGAAGATCAGAATAGAGACACATTTGAATTGCATTGGAAGAGATACATGGGAAGTTACAAAGAATGGCTATGTTGGTCCTACACTGAATCAACCTAATCCACCAACATTGGGTAAAGATCAAGAAACTAATTGCAAAGAAAGAGAAGCACTTTTGAGCATATTATCAAATCAACAAATCATGGAATTATCAAAATGATCTACTACTAAAGCTATTTGGGATAAATTAGAGACATTGAATGAAGGAGATGCCACTGTCAAAATTGCAAAACTGGAATGTACCAGGTCAGGTATGAAAATTTGAAAATGGAAGAAGATGAAAGAATTTCTGCTTTTATGGAAAGAGTTAATGAAAA
Source organism: Cryptomeria japonica (assembly GCF_030272615.1). Lineage (NCBI taxonomy): Eukaryota > Viridiplantae > Streptophyta > Pinopsida > Cupressales > Cupressaceae > Cryptomeria > Cryptomeria japonica. The sequence continues at coordinate 614,369,049 of NC_081410.1, read as the reverse complement.
TGTTTTAGGAATACAATGTTGTAGAGGATCCTTAAGTGAAGATGAAATTGTTTCTAAAGTTTTAAGAGCATTGCCACTGGCATACAAAATGAAAGTAACTGCTATTAATGAGTTGAGAACAATGCCTAATACATCAGTATCTAGAGACACCTTGGTTGGAAAACTTTCAGCATTTGAGCTTGAGGAATTTGGTCCTGTTGCTACAATTAAGACAAATTTAGCCTTCAGAGCATCATCATCTGCATCTCACAAATATGATTGGAAAGCACTATGTGCAAAAGAACTTGAAGATATCAGAAGGGAAAATGAAGAAATGGAAGAACTTGAAGCACTATTTGTAAGGAAAATGCCTAAAGGTCCAGTTGGAAGCAAGTATGAAGGTAAAGCACTATTTAAATATTTTAATTGCAACAAAGCTAGTCATATAGCATCTAGATGTCTTGAAAAACATGTAAGATTGAGAGAGGAAGCTAAAAGAACATATAAGCCTAACCCTGAATATCAGAGATACAAATTTAAGAAGAACGGAGATAAATCTTGTTACTATGCTAATGAAGGAGTTACTGATGATTCTGATGAAGAACCGGCAGACAATGAATGGGCTTTTGTTGCCATAAAAGAAGATCAACCAACACCCAGTGTTTCACTGGTAGAGAAGGCCCTAACAACTAAAATTGAAGAAAAGGATGAATGGATCATAAATTTTGGATGTTTATATCATATGACTGGTGATAAAAGTAAATTCTTATTTTTTCAGGAATATAGTGGAGGTCTCATAAGATTTGGCGACGATAAAGCTTGTTTAATCAAAGGAAAAGGCACTATATCTTTGGATGGTAAGCACAATACTAAAAATGTTTATTATGTTGAAGGTTTGAAGCATAATCTTTTGAGTGTTGGTCAATTAGTTGAAAAGGGATTTCAGTTACAATTCAAGAATGGTAAATGCAAAATCATGAACAGAACTGGATTAGAGATTGCAACCGGTAATCAGACTAAAGGTAATATCTTTCATTTGAATAACAGTGATAAGACATGCTTGATTGCAGATATTGATTAAAGTTGGTTATGGCATTGTTGCCCTCATATTTTGCATACCTATTATTTGAATTTTAAATTCTTCCCAAGGTCAGAAAGAGGACTAATGAGTGTTTACGCGTAGGTAATGAGCGCGTTGCCCAAGGTCATTACTAGTCAGAATCTAAAAAATGAAAAAATATTGAGAATTATCACAAATTGAAGGAAATTGCTTGACAATCAGGATATAAACATCATTTTATGTCGTGTGGCCAACTTTCACCTGAACCCAGTTCATACTTTGTCATATTTTAAACTTTCCATTTTTGGTGTCTTTTGTCCCAAAAATGATTAAATATCTCATCCTAGGCTTTGTCATGAGGTGTAAATAATAGTGTGACCTTTTTTCCCTTTTATTGATATGTGTTTCAAATTTCAGGACCTAACTCCCTACCGTTTGAAAGTTATGCCATTTTTCATCAGCCAAAGCAATATATTTGAAATATTTAAATTATTACTCAAATAATAATTTAATATTTTAAATTATTTTCATATGTCTGATCTTTTGGTGCTTAAAAAGTTCTTCAAAAGCATCGGTTGTACTCTTCCCTATTTCCTCACTGTGATCAATGTTTCTAAGGTCTAAAGAATAGTTCGTGAAGCTCAAGGTTAGAAATGCTCAGTTTTTTAGCATTCTTAACCTCTTTTTTAACCTTTGCCAAAACAAAAAAAAAAAGAGGTTAGAAATGCTCACTTTTTGAGCATTTCTAACCCACATTTCTAATCTATCCCCAAAAGGTTAAGAAAGCTCAAAATTTGAGCATTTCTAACCCCATTTCTTAACCTTTCAAGCCCCACTTTGTCAAGAAGGTTAGAAATGCTCAATTTTTGAGCATTCTTAACCTCTTATTGATTTTATCAAAGAAAGGGAAAATATTAAAGGAAAAACAATAAGTAAAAGAACGATTCAAAGAACAAGTTATGAGCATTCATGAATGCGTTAAAGAAGAGAGGGAATCTTGTCAGATGTTGTTGTAGTTGCAATTACTCTGATAGTCAATATACGTAACATGTTTGAATGTTGCAGAATGAGGAAGGATAGACAATATCCATGAGATGCTTGACAAGAATTCCACATATGCTACGGTTATGGATGCATAGACAATGCATGGGAACTGTTCGATAGAGTTACTCCAAGGAATGTGAATCAAGTGATAGACAACACACATGACTGAACTCTTCAAAAATGTTCTTTACTTTTATGCTTCAATTCCAACAATGGGTCTTAAGGAATGCGATGGTTTCATGCTATCCAAAAAAATAAAAAAATGAACTACAGTATTACATCTAATGGCAGAGGCAATGGCGTTTAACAGTTTGACAAACCACCTCAAGGAGATGTGTCCCTTGACAAATGCAAATCATGAGAGCTTTCATTGTGGCACATGTTAACCATTTGGCAAAATATCGTGTCATTCCTGAATGCATAATTGAAACATAGGAAATGTGTTGACAACGCATGTTAACCGTTTGACAAGCATGTTAACTGTTTGGCAAAATTCCCCAAAGAAGGCCGTCTCTCAGCAGTGCACTATTTGGTTTCATATTCCTCAACGACACGCGGTCTCAGGTATTGGCTGCAAACATTGGTCTTTGATATCATTTTTTTTAATACTGCTGCAAAACGTGGGAAATGTGGACTGCACAGACAATACACCTTTTCTATTCGAATCTTTCCTTGGCTTCTATAGTTTGTTGTACAGAGCAGTTGCAACTACAATGCTCTTTTATGCCTTGATGAATGTCAATACTGCATTTTTCATAAGCTTCCATCTTGTACGACAGGTTGGATAGAAAAGTCTATGGAATTTGACTTTACACCCACTCAATGTATTTGTAATGATAGCCTCCATTGTGTTTATAATCTTTGTCTTTTGAGCCGACATTTATCCAAAGCATTGTGTGAAAAGGTAGACAGATTTCCAAGAAGAAATGTGAGCTCATGAAATGCCAAAGGGAGAGCACAGGCAACGCACATGAACTGTTTGGCAAAAAGTTTCCAAAGAATGCCATGTTTATGGTGATGGTGTGCAATGCTGGAAGCATAGATATAGCACGTTAACTGTTTGGCAAAATCCCTCAAAGTCATGTGGTCTCAGGGCATGAAATGATTGATATAATTCCCCAAAGTAATGTAGTCTCTTGGCATAATAATAATACATTTTATTTTCATGACTGTTTCCAGCATCCTCCTTGCCAACGATAAGAGGAAATCAATCACTCCACGACGTTATCTCAAATACGTTTTAAAAACAAATGATATGGATTTTCAGTCAAGTTGCAGAGATAATTTCTGTCAGATTTTGTTGATGCAACCACTACAGTTGCCAAATATCACAAATTAGGGTGAAAGTTGAGGCGAATAATCAAAACAAGATTTATGTTGCAATGGGAAATGTCTTGATATCATAAGGCTTTCAACATATGGACAAAACACATGAAATGTTTTGACAAAGTTATCAATCCTCTTTAAAATACTGTTGTGTGGGTATTATTTTCATTTGGCATAATGAAATATAAATTCCATAGCCCTGATTATGCTCCCATTCTTAAATGTTCACATTCAGATATTGGAGATACCAAGTTGGGAAATGTAAATCTTGCAGACTTCTGGAAAAAAACGGAACGGGAAGATAAGACTTTGACAACTCAGAGGTTATTAGATAGTGGACTACCTCACGTAGCAGGATATCCCACATCGGTGCAATGTCTAGAGTTAGTTCTGGAATGCATGAAAGCATTTAATCTAGAGACAAAAGAAATTAGAATGATAGAAGGTAGCGTGGTCGCCAAACTTGATCCAGTTTCCATTGCTATAACTCTCAGGTTACCTTTCAGAGATCAGTTCATGGAGATCAATAGGGAATATGCCAATAGTTATTTTATCAATAATGAAACCCAGTGCTTGAATAGCATAGCCAGAAACTGGTTAGCAAAACCAAGGAAAGGAAAAACACAGCTTCCTAAGATAATTCACAGGTCTCTGCTGATGGAAGATATCTCCAATAATGGTTATTTTCTTGAATCGGGTCACAGGAAATGAAGACTCAAATGACTTGGAAGGATGGATGTTCTTATTTATTAATATCATATGTGAGGGCATATAATTCATTAATTGGGTTGAGATTATCAGCGATAATCTTTGCGATCAGTTACTCAAATTAAAGGATAGTCATAGCTTCTACATGACATCATACCTCTTCTATGCTATTGTTGGGATGAAGAAATGGCCAAGATTAAATGTTGAAGGCATTTATGATGATATGACCCAAATTTACAATTATCATCCCCAATTACAGCTAGAGGAAAGTTATCATCACTTCAGGAGGATTAATGATACTTTCACTGTGTTGACAGTAAGAGAACTGCAGGGAAATATTGGACTCAGAATATCCTCAGAAGCAGCAGCATTGATTCAGAAATTTGGTAGTTATTTTATACAATTTCTGAGGTTCACATACATTTGGATAGGCAGTTATGATGGCTTCCCTCTCATGTTGCCAAGGTTTGTTGAAGATAAGTTGGTTCTCATCGAGGTTTACCGACAGATTGCACAAGTCAACAAAATTTGCCGGAATAAAAGAAAGGGTATTATTTCTTTTCCCATTGGACTTGGTTATTATAGCTGTGAGAGACATTTAGATGCACAAAGTATCGAGAGGTCTATAGCAAGGATTCACTTGTATCCTTATGAGATGAGATTTCCCTTTGATAGCAAAGGATATGATACAAGAGAGTTAGAGCTCGGTGCCGGATTTGAACACTTTCCTGATATGGAGGATTTTTGGCAAGACTGGGAAGATGATTTTGAAGTGCGGAAAAGAGACTGGATGAGATTTTCTATTAAGAAGATAATTGATTATAGAATTAAAATAAATGTAAATGGCATTGAAGATGATGAATCTGATTTGATCGATGGTTTCTACTTTGAAAATATTCAGCTTCTTCCACTTCCACCCATCAATTGGTCAATTCTAGAAATAAGGAGTATTCAAGAAAGATCAGCTTATGTGGTTCAAAGAACTTTCAAATGGGTTAATGGCAAGAGGATTGAGTCTACGGCAACTAGACCTTCAAATAGAGCTAATTCCTCGAAGGATAGAAATTGGGCACAAGGAAATTCTTCCATTCCAACTAATTTGCAAAGATCTAATCCAAAGATGGGTTCACACCAAAATGTTTCCAAAGGAGGTGATGATGGAGAAGATCTAGATGAAGGAAAGGATCTTGCCAAGGCATGTGAAGTCAGCTCTATCATGAAAAAGAAGAGATCAAAGACAAAGGGAAAAATAGTGAATCTTGTCCAAGAGATTGAAGATGAATTAGAAATCACTTCACACCAACATCCTCCCAATATTGAGAGTCAGCAATTTCCTTCCATCTCACCAACTATCATTATTTCTTAACCCCAATAGGATGATTATGCTATTCAGGAGGAAGTCGAAATAAATGATGCTCAAGCTAAAATTCAATCTCCACCCTTCCCAAATAATTTAGCATCTTTAACCTCTGCATATGTGAACAATCAAGAATCATTGCCATCATCCTCATCATTCTAGTTACAGCAAAGTTTACAGAATAAAAAGAGAAATGTCCAATTGGTAACTCCCAGTTTTGATGTAGTCGCGAATGTACTCCACAGGACAGCTAAATCCAAGAAAACTAAAGTTACATCCAAATTGGGGATTAATCCATCCTCAAGAAACTTATGTGTTGAAATAGCTCAGCCAATTGTTGAAAAAGATATAAATGAAGCTAATGAGGCTAATTTTAGTATGACACAGCTGGATCTTGGTCCTACAACACATGAGGGAGCTGTTCATAATTTTCATATTTCAACAGCTATCCTTATCGATAAAGCAAATAAAGATAAGGAAACAAAGGATCAACTTAAGCAGAAAATTCAAGTTCTTTCATCCTACATCAAATCTATTGTGGATTCTTTAGATATACAATTGGAATCAGCTTCAACTTCTATGTTGACACACACTGGAGGAATTATTGAGAAAAATGTAATGGTAGATATACACAAATGCAGGAAATAGAGTAGAATGCTAGAAGATTGGATTAATCAAATGAAATCCGAAGCACAAGGTTTTATTGAGAAGGCCAAAGATATTCACACTAAGTTGGATGCACATGAACAGGAAATTGTAGCAGAATTGAAGAATGCTAAAGAGCAAGAAATGTCTTAGCAAGATACTTTACAAGAATTCCAAAAGATGGCAAAAACGGACATGAATGTACTCATTGCTGAGAAGGTCTTCTCTCATAAAGAAGAAAATCAGTCACATACATGGTGCAGAAGTATAAGTTGGAAAATCAAGAATATCAAGCAATGCTTGGATGAATACCAAAAACTCTTGATAGATTGTGAACAGATAAAGATGAAGATTAAAGAAGATACAATGAATATCATTGGCGATGTATCGATAAAAGAGCAATTTCAGCAAATGGACAAGCAACTTCTCTTAACCAAGTTTCATGACAGAATTAATTCTGAGTTAATAGATGTACAGGTGTTAGATGCAAATAAGATGAAGAGACTCAGTGTTGTTTCGGTTGCCTTAGAAGCTTTAATATGTCTTCATATTTTTGGGATTTGGTCAATATTCAAGACAATCAAGCAATTGCTAAACTAAAAATGGATAATGTGATCATTCACAGGTACAAGTTCATGGTGGACACGCTCAAAGCGTACAAGTTATTCAAAGCCAAAGTACCAATTCAACAGAAGAAAATAGTCAATTAGCATGCTTTTTGGGATATCGAAAAGCCATACCATGTTCACATCATTGTATATTTTATTTTGTAGTGTGATACATGGTTAGTCTTTAGTTTATTGCTGATTTTCCATAGCATAGAGTCAAGTTTAATAGGTCGACTATTTCTGTGCATAAATGTACTAGTTATTAACTTATTGTAATTTGCGCAGAAATGAGTTAGTTGCTAACTTAGAATCAGTTAGTTATGAAGTAGTTATTTTGAGAGGCTATAAATGTTAGAAACATAGATGAATGAAGGACTTTTTGGATTTTATGATTTTGGGACAGCTGAAAATTTTGGATTGTATTATTTCATCATTTTTTAATACAAGGCAAATTGGGAGTGCTCCTATGATTGTTAAGTGTTCATTTTCTTGATGTTATGTGATTGTCGTATGATATTGCAATAGCAAGCTTGCAAATTACTTTCCCAGTTTCATGAAGACAATGGTCATATAACGTTACTAATTTCTTTGGTATCTCAGAAATATATAAATGTTATGCAAGTTAAATGTGTTGTATCACTCTCTCCTCATGCGTAGTCTAGAGTTGATAGTGACAGGTTTAAAAGTCAATGGAATCCAAGTGGCAATCGTATGTTTGTTGTGAGGATTCCTTCTAAATCCATTTGTAGTAATTTTTGGTTTTCATTCGCAAGGTTAATTATCCTCAAAAATACAAATACACCTATCATACGAGGGAGCTTCCCCTCTCAAACGCAGAGGAAGATCGTGTCCCACAAAATGATCTCTCAAACTATTGGGAGCTTTTTGTCACTCCTCCATTGGGCACATAGTAAAAGATTTCAAAGTGACAAATCTGTTTACCAACAGATTTTTGGTGACTCTGCTAGGGATAGAAACAAGAAGACGGTCGCCTTGATATTTTCTTTTTGCCATGAAGAAAGATGGTTCTTCCTCATGAAAACGTGTTTCCTGTACTGCAACCAAATCTTAATTGGGTTCAAGCTAAGAAAGAAAACATAGTATCACAGTTGGATACTCTAGCCTGGCGAAATAGAAGAAATCGGGTTGAATACGAGAGAGTGAGTTTAATTCTTGAAGAAGAGCAAAGACAAGCTAGAAATCCAGTGGAGGTGTTCGAAAGAATAGTGGAAAGGTTTCCTCTTGTGCTCTTAGGAATAAACCCAGTTGTTGAGTTGAATCAGCCTCAAGTTCAAAGACAGCCTAGTAGATAAGACATTGTGTTTTATGACCAGTTATGGTTCTGACTCATCATAATCCACCAGTCCTACAACCAAATCTAAATCAGGTGCAAGCTGAACAAGAAGACATGATATTACAGTTCAATAGGCTCACATGGAAGAGTCACAAAAGTGATCAAGAATATCAACAAGTACACCAAGTGTTGGTTGAAGAAGGAAAGTTTGGTGATCTTCTTAGGAGGGCACCTATTGGACAAGAGGTGATCGTCATTGAAAGAATCATTGTAATTCCAAGGTGCAATAGGCAAAATTTTCAGCACATACAAGATTAGCTAGAGCAAAATAACCAATAAGCACACTGGCAAGCAAAAGATATACCTGAGGTGATAGGAGTAAGGGTATTCTTGATCCTGATTTTGCTGAACTAGATAAGATTAATTTTTTAACATCTTTCATACCTCATAAGAAGAAAGTTATATCTACTAGTAGACCTTCTTCTCCAAAGAAAGCAAGTATATATTCACCATCTTTCCAAGCTTTAACCTTACTTCCTCCTCTTGTTATCAATTTTATACCACCAATCATGCAACAAAATCCTCCACCCGTTCCCTGGGGTGCTGCCATAGGTCCGTTGGCTTTGGGAAATCAGTTACATGACTTGCCAACTGGCTCAAGGAAGCATCTTCCAAAATTTTCAGGAGATGGAAAAGTTTCTGCAGAAGATCACATCAGTGCTTTCTTTACCACATGTGCAATTCTTGGAGTTCAATACAAAGATGTTTCTGTCCGACTCTTTGTTGAAACTCTTGTTGATGCCACAGCTGAATGGTTCAATCAACTCACCACAGGTTCTATCCATAATTGAGTGACTCTGATACAAAGATTTGAAGACAGGTTCAAAACTGTCGATGATGGACACTTGCTTCTGGCACAGTTGACACAGATGTAGAAAGAAGTGCATGAACCAATGAGAGAATTCATGGCACGATTCAACAAACTCATCAATAGACTTATGGTTGATAAGAGACCCACAGAGGAAAATCAAAAGTGTTTCTTTATTAATGCACAACCTCCTAATATAAGTTTCCAAATAAGGTGAGGACGAGTTGTTGATCTTGCAGCAGCACAAAGCCTAGCTATTGAGGTTGAAGATGACCTATTAAGTGCAAGAAAATGGAACAAGGAATTGCAGAAAGGAAAGATGCAAGCCAACCCTGTAACCATTGATCCCATGATTCAAAAGTTGGCCAATAATTTTCTCCAATTGAGGAAACAGTTGCCATAGAGCCCACCACCTTTGTATCAGGATATTCCTAGGAGAAATTATCTACCTTATCAACAAAATTGACAACCAAAACTTCCTGCCCCCACACCAAGATTGGCCATCAAACACCCCTCCACAAGTAATCACCAAACCACTGTGATGTGTGACTTTCATCTCACCACAGATCATGATGGAAGTTTGTGCCCTGAAATGACTCAGTTTATGCAGATGAATTTAACCAATGAGAAAATTGAAGAATATGTTGAAGATGAAACTATTCAGCAATTTGGTTCATCTACAGTCAACTTTTTAGAATACGAGTCCGGTGAGGAAGATGAGAAAGAGAGTGACATCAACAATCATTCCTGTAATACCTTTACAAAGAATTAGCACTAGAAACTAGAGGAAAAAGCTAAAGCAACTACTAAAGATAAAGAAGTGGAGGATATTCCTAAATGAATCTTATCCAGGAAGCAAAACAAAGAAGAGCCAGGATCATCAAGTAAAGTTGATAGAGCTTTTGAACATAAGGAACCTTCCCTTGAAGATTCTTTCGATTTTCTAGAACATTGTAAAAAGACCAAGGTACAAATTTCTCAGTTTGAGTATCTCAAGAAGAATCCACAGCAATTGGATAAACTGGTGCATTGCATTAAAAAAAATCTTAAGCAGTCTCATTCCGATATACACCAAGAATCAGGTAAGAACTTTGATGTTGACAATCAAGAAGAATCTATTGTAAAGGAATCATCGCTTGTTGCTACTTCCTTTTCTGATAAGCCTGATCCTTTCTATATATCTTTATATATAGCTGGTTGTAAGTTAAGCAATTGTATCATTGATTCCGGTGCATCTGATAATGTAATGCCTTCCAAAGTTGCACATGCATTAGGTTTATCCTTGAACAAACCAACCGGAAAAGTATTTTCAATGGAGTCTAAACAAGTCCCTCTTGTCGGACAAATCAAAGATGCTCAAGTTGCTTTAGCCGCCCACCCCCAAAAGAAGTTAAAACTTAGCATCTTGGTTGCTGATATCCTAGCTAGTTATGGAATGCTCTTAAGTCATAGTTTTTGCAAAGATTTATGTGGTGAAATTCAGCTAGATTGGTCCCATGCTTTGATACCTCTAGGTAGCAAGAAAGTCAGGTTAGATCCAGAGCCTAAGGCAAAATATACAGTCCTTAAAATTGATGACCCAAGGGCAGAGATATTATATGTCGAGACTGGTCTGGGTACTTATATGATGACATCAAAAGGTGAGAATGTCCCTAAAATCCTAGCTCCTGATATATCTTCAGAACTTTGGAAGATGCAATTCGATGGAAGTTCCTCATCTTTCGGCTCAGGTGCAGGAGTGGTGCTGATTTCCCCATCAGATGAAAAATTTCCTAAGGCTTATAAACTTGCATTTGATACCACCAATAATACTGCAGAGTATAAGGCTCTCCTTTTAGGCTTGGAGTTTGCTAAGGAGAAGGGTATCAAGAAGTTGCAGGTCACAGGAGATGTTGAGTTGATAGTGAATCAAGTAAAGAATAAATACTTGAGCAAGAACAAGAGGCTAAGATCGTACCGAAATAAAGTATGGGATGAGGTCGAAGGTTTTGATGCTTTTTCCATATAAGCCATTCCAAGAGAGGAAAATACAAAGACAGATTCTCTTGCTGTCTTGACTTCATTGTTACTTCCTCATCCTGAATTTGATAGGAGTGTCTATGTTGTAGAGATAATCTATTGACCTAGTGTGCCAGATAATAATCAGAATTGGCAGGTCTTCAATGATGATAAACATATCATTTCATTTTTGGAAGGGAGGGAAAAAATTTCCAGTTTGTCTTTTGATGGGAACTCACCTTCGCCTAGTCAACAAACTACTGAAGAAGAGGAGAAGGAACCTGAAATTTTGCAGCTTAAAGGTAATACCATTCCCAAAGGCTTGGTTTCTCTCGAGACTTTGTTTAATAAACATGATCAATTTGTGAAGAATAAAAGTGAACACAAATCCTTAGGATCTTCAGAAATTGAGAAGATTGACATAGGTTTTGAAAATGATCCCAAAGTGGTTTTGCTCAGGAAATGCCTCACACAAAAGGAGAGAAAGGTATTCATTGATCTACTCACAAGATACATCAATGTTTTTGCATGGTGCTATGATGACCTCAAATAATTTATGAATGGTGAGTTCAAGCATCAAATTTCCCTCAAACCTAATTCAATTCTGTTTAGGAAAAAGTAGAGGCAATTCAACCCGAAGATAGCAGATGCAATCTACACAGAAGTGGATAAAATGTTGAAGGCCAAAATAATTTATCCAATTCATCATTCTACGTGGGTAGCGAATATAGTTCCTGTTAGAAAGAAAAATGGGGAGATCAGAATTTGTGTTGATTTTTGCAATTTAAATCAAGCATCCCTCAAAGATAACTATCCTCTTCCAGTTATGGATCACCTTCTTCAAACTGTTTCTGGATCAGAAATGATGTCCATGCTTGATGATTTTTTAGGCTATAATCAGATCAGTGTGGATCAAGAAGATCAGCACAAAACCACTTTTACTACTCCATGGGGAACTTTTGCTTACAACCGAATGCCTTTCGGTTTAATTAATGTTGGTGCCACTTTTCAGTGTGCAATGGATCTCTCCTTTGGTGATCTAAGAAACAAGATTGTGGTTGTTTATCTTGATGACCTAATTGTCTTCTCCAAGAAATGAGAAGAGCATGCTTACCATCTTGAATGTGTGTTGCAGTGATGTAGGCAACAAGGGATCTCCTTGAACCCAAAGAAATATATTTTTGGGGTTACCGAAGGGAAGATTTGGGTCACATTGTTGCGAAGGAAGGAATTCACATTGATCCTGAGTGAGTTAAGGCTATTCAGCAGTTGCAATTACCTTCTAGTAAGCTGGGAGTTCGCTCATTCTTTGGTCAAATCAATTTTATAAGGAAATTCATCCCGGATTTTTTTGAGATCACAAAATCAATTGTTCAGATGATGAAGGGTAATGAGGTTTTCAGATGGTCAGAGGAAGGGAAGCGAGCATTCAATCAAATCAAGTCAGCCATAGCGGATGCTCCCATGTTGATGTATCCAGACTTCAACAAGGATTTCAATGTTTACTATTATGCTTCATAGTCCACATTGTCTACAATTTTAACTCAAAATCATAACGATAATGTCAAGGCACCAATAGCTTTTATGAGCATTCCCTTGAAGAAACATGAACTGAAATATTCTGTTGTTGAAAAACAAGCTTTTGCAGTGGTGAAGGCTGTGAAACAATTTTGTTTCTACATCTTGAATTCACACTCTAATATATATGTTCCAGATACTGTTGTGAAGACAATTCTTACTCAACAGGAGATCGATTTGAGCAAGAGGGCCTCCTGGATTGCAAAGGTTCAAGAATATGATATTGATATCAAACCTACCAAGCTTGTTCGAGGGCGAGGATTATGCAAGTTGTTGGCAGAAAATAAATCTGAAGGGGAAGTTATTTTAGAGCCTGAATTGCCTTTGGTTTTGTTCATTAGCACCATAGATGATTGGCTCACCAATATAGCCTACTTTCTCACATATGGAGAATGTCTGACTTATCTCACTTCTAAAGAGAAATGGACTGTCAAGTTGAAGGCAGCTAAGTGTATCATCTGGGGCGATGTCTTGTATAAAAAGGGAATCGATGGTACTTTCCTCATATGCATGGATAAAGAGCAAAGAGAGAAGCTTCTTAAGTTCTTTCACAATGAAGCATGTGGTGGGCATTTTTCTTCCTTAGTAATGGCATACAAGATGCTAAGGAATTATTACTATTGGCTCAGGATGTTTAGGGATGCTGATGAGTGGGTGAAGAAATGTGACACATGTCAGTAGTTTAAAGGAAAGGTACAACTTGCTGCTTTACCATTAAAGCTAGTAATCATAGAGGAGCCTTTTCAACAATGGGGTTTGGATTTCATTGGTCCTATTCATCCTCACTCTAGTGCAAACCACACCCATATCCTGTTAGCTACAGATTATTTTACTAAGTGGGTCGAGGCTATTCCAGTAAAGAAAACAACATCAGAGGTAGTTTGTGACTTCATCAAGCAAAATCTCTTAGTAAAATATGGAGTTCCATATAAGATCATCACCGACAATGCTACCAATTTCTCTTCCCATGAGATATCAACTTTTTGTTACAAATATGGAATCATTCTCTCTCATGCATCCAACTATTACCCTCAAGGGAATGGTCAAGCTGAGGCTAGTAATAAGAATATTATTACCATTCTTTGGAAGTTAGTTGATGAAAGTCAAAGGACTTGGCACAAACATTTGTATGAAGCATTATGGGCTAATCACACCACAAAGAAACGAGCTATCGGGTTATCTCCTTTTGAAATAGTTTATGGAATAGAAGCAAAGTTGCCAATTCCTTTGGAGTTGTCTTTTCTCAAATTTTTGGAGAATTATGAATTCAAACATGCCTTAGAAAAGTGAGTGATGTATTTGATCAAGATGGAGCAACAAAGAGAGCGGTGGTCGATAGAATTAAAGAACATAAAATGCGAGTCAAGGAGTTATTTGATAGGAGAGCAAGAGAAAGACTATTCCGTGTTGGTGACTTGGCTCTATTGTGGGATAAAAGAAGAGAGCCAAAGGGAATGCATGGTAAATTTGATTCACTCTGGAGAGGACCTTTCCGCATCAGGTAGGTTTGCGGTGAGAATTCATTCTACTTGGCATATATGGATGGAACACAGTTGCCCCTTCCTTATAGCGGGCAACATTTGAAACTTTATAATCAGTAGGGTAAACTGTCATTCTTCCATGTACATAATGTAAATAAGGTTTTTGTCCTTGTCCCAGTTTTGGTTTGTAATGAAGGATGTTTCTTCCCTTCATGTTTTGTTTTCGTCCTTCCCTTCTTCTACATGTTTTTGTCTCATGTCCCTATTGACTCTTTGCCCCAATGAATTATGCACTAGCCTATGAAACTAAAGATTTGGGTTCACCCTGCTTCCTTTGCAGTCCTTGTCCCCAATCAGGGCCAACTATTACCCTCATATTTGGCATACCTATTATTTTAATTTCAAATTGTTCCCAAGATCATAAAGAGGAATAATGAGTGCGTTGCCCAAGGTCATTACTAGTCAGAATCTGAAAAATGGAAAAATCTTGAGAATTATCACAATTTGAGGGAAATTGCTTGACAGTCAAGATCTAAACATCATTTTATTTCATGTGGCCAACTTTCACCTGAACCCAGTTCATACTTTGTCATATTTTAAACTTTCCATTTTTGGTGTCTGTTGCCCCAAAAATGATTAAATATCTCATCCTAGGCTTCGTCATGAGGTGTAAATAATTGTTTTCTCTTTCATTGATATGTGTTTCAAATTTCAGGACCTAACTCCCTACCGTTTGAAAGTTATGCCATTTTTCGTCGGCCAAAGCAATATATATGAAATATTTAAATTAATTCTCAAATAATAATTTAATATTTTAAATTATTTTAATATGTCTGATCTTTTGGTGCTTAAAAACTTGTTCAAAAGCATCGGTTGCACTCTTCCCTATTTCCTCACTGTGATCAATGTTTCTAAGGTCTAAAGAATAGTTCGTGAAGCTCAAGGTTAGAAATGCTTAATTTTTTAGCATTCTTAACCTCTTTTTTAACCTTTGCCAAAAAAAAAAAAAAAAGAGGTTAGAAATGCTCAAAAAAAAAGGTTAAGAATGTTCAAAATTTGAGCATTTCTAACCCCATTTCTTAACCTTTCGGGCCCCACTTTGTCAAGAAGGTTAGAAATGCTCAATTTTTGACCATTCTTAACCTCTTATTGATTTTACCAAAGAAAGGGAAAATATTAAAGGAAAAACAATAAGTAAAAGAAAGATTCAAAGAACAGGTTATGAGCATTCATCAATGCGTTGAAGAAGAGAGGGAATCTTGTCAGATGTTTTTGTAGTCGCAATTACTCTGATAGTCAATATACGTAAAATGTTTGAATGTTGTAGAATGAGGAAGGATAGACAATATCCATGAGATGCTTGACAAGAATTCCACATATGCTACGGTTATGGATGCACAGACAATGCATGGGAACTGTTTGACAGAATTCCTCCAAGGAATGCGAATCAAGTGACGGACAACACACATGACTGAACTCTTCAAAAATGTTCTTTACTTTTATGCTTCAATTCCAGCAATGGGTCTTAAGGAATGCGATGGTTTCATGCTATCCAAAAAAATAAAAAAATGAACTGGAGTATTACATCGAATGGCAGAGGCAATGGCGTTTAACAATTTTACAAACCACCTCAAGGAGATGTGTCCCTCAACAAATGCAAATCATGAGATCTTTCATTGTGGCACGTGTTAACCATTTGGCAAAATATCATGGCATTCCTGAATGCATACTTGAAACATAGGAAATGTGTTGACAACACATGTTAACCATTTGACAAGCATGTTAACTGTTTGGCAAAATTCCCCAAAGAAGGCCAGCTCTCAGCAGTGCATTGTTTGGTGTCATATTCCTCACAGTCACGTAGTCTCAGGTATTGGCTGCAAACATCGGTCTTTGATATCATTTTTTTTAATACTGCTACAAAACGTGGGAAATGTGGACTGCACAGACAACACACCTTTCCTATTCGCATCTTTCCTTGACTTCTACAGTTTGTTGTACAGAGCAGCTGCAACTACAACGCTCTTTTATGCCTTGATGAATGTCAATACTGCATTTTTTTTAACCTTCCATCTTGTACGGCGGGTTGGATAGCGAAGTCTGTGGAATTTGAATTTACACCCGCTCAATGTATTTGTTATGATAGCCTCCATTGTGTTTATAATCTTTGTCTTTTGAGCCGACATTTATCCAAAGCATTGTGTGAAAAGGTAGACAGATTTCCTCGAACAAATGTCAGCTCATGAAATGCCAAAGGGAGAGCACAGGCAAAGCACATGAACTGTTTGGAAAAAAAATTTCAAAGAATGCCATGTTTGTGGTGATGGTGCACAATGCTGGAAGCATAGATATAGCGCATTAACTGTTTGGCAAAATCCCTCACAGTCACGTGGTCTCAGGGCATGAAATGATTGATATAATTCCCCAAAGTAATGTAGTCTCTTGGCATAATAATACGTTTTATTTTCATGACTATTTCCAGCATCCTCCTTGCCAACGATAAGAGGAAATCAATCACTCCATGATGTTATCTCAAATACGTTTTTAAAAAAAATGATATGGATTTTCAGTCAAGTCACAGAGATAATTTCCGTCAGATTTTGTTGATGCAACCACTACAGTTGCCAGATATCGCAAATCAGGGTGAAAGTTGAGACGAATAATCAAAACAAGATTTATGTTGCAATGGGAAATGTCTTGATATCAGAAGGCTTTCAACATATGGAAAAAACACATGAAATGTTTTGACAAAGTTATCAATCCTCTTTAAAATAGTGTTGTGTGGGTATTATTTTCATTTGGCATAATGAAAAATAAATTCCATAGCCCCGATTATGCTCCCATTCTTAAATGTTCACATTCAGATATTGGAGATACCAAGTTGGGAAATGTAAATCTTGCAGACTTCTGGAAAACAACGGAACGGGAAGATAAGACTTTGACAACTCAGAGATTATTAGACAGTGGACTAGCTCACGCAGCAGGATATCCCACATTGGTGCAATGTCTGGAATACATGAAAGCATTTAATCCAAAGACAAAAGAAATTAGGACGATAGAAGGTAGCATGGTCACCAAACTTTATCCAGTTTCCATTTCTATAACTCTCAGGTTACCTTTCAGAGATCAGTTCACGGGGATCAATAGGGAATATGCCAATAGTTATTTTATCAATAATGAAACCTAGTGCTTGAATAGCATAGCCAGAAACTGGTTAGCAAAACCAAGGAAAGGAAAAACATAGCTTCCTAAGATAATTCACAGGTCTCTGCTGATGGAAGATATCGCCAATATGGTTATTTTCTTGAATCGAGTCACAGGAAATGAAGACTCAAATGACTTGGCAGGATGGATGTTCTTATTTATTAATATCATATGTGAGGGCATACAATTCATTAATTGGGCTGAGATTATCAGCAATAATCTTTGTGATCAGTTACTCAAATTAAAGGATAGTCATAGCTTCTACATGACATCATACCTCTTCTATGCTATTGTTGGGATGAAGAAATGGCCAGGATTAAATGTTGAAGGAATTTATGATGATATGACCCAAATTTACAATTATCATCCCCAATTACAGCTGGAGGAAAGTTATCATCACTTTAGGAGGATTAATGATGCTTTCACTATGTTGACAGAGAACTGCAGGGAAATATTGGACTCAAAATATCCTCTGAAGCAACAGCATTGATTCAGAAATTTGGTAGTTATTTTATACAGTTTCCAAGGTTCACATACATTCGGATAGGCGGTTATGATGGCTGCCCTCTCATGTTGCCAAGGTTTTTCGAAGATAAGTTGGTTCTCATCAATTTTTGCCGACAGATTGCACAAGTCAACAAAATTTGCCAGAATAAAAGAAAGGGTATTATTTCTTTTTCCATTGGACTTAGTTATTATAGCTGTGAGCGCCATTCAGATGCACAAAGTATCGAGAGGTCTATAGAAAAGATTCACTTGTATCCTTATGAGATGAGATTTCAATTTGATAGCAAAGGATATGCTATAGGAGAGTTAGAGCTCGTGCCGGATTTCAACACTTTCCTGATATGGAGGATTTTTGGCAAGACTGCGAAGATGATTTTGAAGTGCGGAAAAGAGACTGGATGAGATTTTCTATTAAGCAGATAATTGATTATAGAATTAAAATAAATGTAAATAGCATTAAAGATGATGTATCTGATTTGATCAATGGTTTCTACTTTGAAAAGATTCATCTTCTTCCACTTCCACCCATCAATTGGTCAATTCTAGAAATAAGGAGTATTCAAGAAAGATCGGCTTATGTGGTTCGAAGAACTTTCAAATGGGTTAAAGGCAAGAGGGTTGAGTCTACGGCAACTAGACCTTCAAATAGAGATAATTCCTCAAAGGATAGAAATTGGGCACAAGCAAATTCTTCCATTCCAACTAATTTGCAAAGATCTAATCTAGAAATGGGTTCACACCAAAATGTTTCCAAAGGAGGTGACGATGGAGAAGATCCAGAAGAAGGAAAGGATCTTGCCAAGGCATGTGAAGCCAGCTCTGTCATGAAAAAGAAGAGATCAAAGACAAAGGGAAAAATAGTGAATCTTGTCCAAGAGATTGAAGATGAATTAGAAATCGCTTCACACCAACATACTCCCAATATTGAGAGTCAGCAATTTCCTTCCATCTCACCAACTATCATTATTTATTCACCCTAACAAGATGATTTTTCTATTCATGAGGAAGTCAAAATAAATGATGCTCAAGCTGAAATTCAATCTCCGCCCTTCCCAAACAATTTAGCATCTTTAATCTCTGCATATGTGAACAATCAAGAATCATTGCCATCATCCTCATCATTCTGGTTATAGCAGAGTTTATAGAATAAAAAGAGAAATGTCCAGCTGGTAACTCCTAGTTTTGATGCAGTCATGAATGTACTCCACAGGAAAGCTAAATCCAAGAAAACTAAAGTTGCATCCAGATTGGGGATTAATCCATCCGCAGGAAACTTATGTGTTGAAATAGCTCAGCCAATTGTTGAAAAAGATATAAATGAAGCTAATGAGGCTGATTTTAGTATGACATAGCTCGATATTGGTCCTACAACACATGAGGGAGCTATTCATAATTTTCAGATTTCAGCAGCTATCCTTATCGATAAAGCAAATAAAGATAAGGAAACAAAGGATCAACTTAAGCAGCAAATTCAAGTTCTTTCATCCTACATCAAATCTATTGTGGATTCTTCAGATACACAATTGGAATCAGCTTCAACTTCTATGTTGACACACACTGAAGGAATTATTGAGAAAAAGGTAATGGAAGATATACACAAATGCAAGAAACAGAGTAGAATGATAGAAGATTGGATTAATCAAATGAAATCTGAAGCACAAGGTTTTATTTTGAAGGCCAAAGATATTCACACTAAGTTGGATGCACATGAACAGGAAATTGCAGCAGAATTGAAGAATGCTAAAGAGCAAGAGATGTCTTGGCAAGAGACATTACAGGAATTCCAAAAGATGGCAAAAATGGACATGAATGTACTCATTGCTGAGAAGGTCTTCTCTCATAAAGAAGAAAATCAGTCACATACATGGTGCAGAAGTATAAGTTGGAAAATCAAGAATATCAAGCAATGCTTGGATGAATACCAAAAACTCTCGATAGCTTGTGAACAGATAAAGATGAAGATTAAAGAAGATACAATGAATATCATTGGGGATGTATCGATAAAAGAGCAATTTCAGCAAATGGACAAGCAATTGCTCTTAACCAAGTTTCATGATAGAATTAATTCTAAGTTAATAGATGTACAGGTGTCAGATGCAAATAAGATGAAGAGACTTAGTGTTGTTTCAGTTGCCTTAGAAGCTTGTGATATGTCTTCATATTTTCGAGATTTGGTCAATATTCAAGACAATCAAGCAATTGCTAAACTAAAAATGGATAATGTGATCATTCCCAAGTACAAGTTCATGGTGGATGCACTCAAAGCATACAAGTTATTCAAAGCCAAAGTACCAATTCAACAGAAGAAAATAGTCAATTAGCATGCTTTTTGGGATATCGAAAAGCCATACCATGTTCACATCATTGTATATTTTATTTTGTAGTGTGATACATGGTTAGTCTTTAGTTTATTGCTGATTTTCCATAGCATAGAGTCAAGGTTAATAGGTTGACTATTTCCGCGCATAAATGTACTAGTTATTAACTTATTGTAATTTGCGCAGAAATGAGTTAGTTGCTAACTTAGAATCAGTTAGTTACGAAGTAGTTATTTTGAGAGGCTATAAATGTTAGAAACATAGATGAATGAAGGACTTTTCGGATTTTATGATTTTGGGACAGCTGAAAATTTTGGATTGTATTATTTCATCATTTTTTAATACAAGGCAAATTGGGAGTACTCCTATGATTGTTAAGTGTTCATTTTCTTGATGTTATGTGATTGTAATATGATATTGCAATAGCAAGCTTGCAAATTACTTTCCCAGTTTCATGAAGACAATGGTCATATAACGTTACTAATTTCTTTGGTATCTCATAAATATATAAATGTTATGCAAGTTAAATGTGTTGTATCACTCTCTCCTCATGCATAGTCTAGAGTTGATAGTGACAGGTTTAAAAGTCAATGGAATCCAAGTGGCAATCGTATGTTTGTTGTGAGGATTCCTTCTAAATCCATTTGTAGTAATTTTTGGTTTTCTTTTGCAAGGTTAATTATCCTCAAAAATACAAATACACCTATCATACGAGGGAGTAGCCCCTCTCAAACGTAGAGGAAGATCGTGTCCCAAAAAATGATCTCTCCAACTGTTGGGAGCTTTTTGTCACTCCTCCATTGGGCACATAGTAAAAGATTTCAAAGTGACAAATCTGTTTACCAACAGGCATAAGAGACTTTGTCATGTGAATTTTGATTGCATTGTAAAGATTAGTTCAACTAAGGTAGTAAGGGATTCACCTGAGATTGTGAAACCTCATAATCCGACATGTAGTGAATGTCAAATGGGAAAGCAAGTTAGAACAACTTTTAAGAGTATTTCTGAGAAATCCAATAATGTTCTTGATTTAATTCATTCTGACTTGTGTGGTCTGGCAAGAACAAGAATTCTATAGGGGGATAGATACTTTATGCTAATTATTGATGATTATTCTAGAATGTGTTGGGTTACTTTTCTCGGGGAGAAATCTGAAGCTTTTGGAAAATTCAAGTTATACAAGGCAATGGTAGATAATGAAACCGGTAAGAAAATCAAATGTTTGAGATCTGATCAAGGAGGAGAATTTAATACATTCTATGAAGTGAATGGAATCAAAAGACAACTATCAGCACCTTGGACATAGAAAAACGGAATTGTGGAAAGGAAGAAAAAAACTATTTTGGAAGTAGCTAGAAGCATGATATTAGAAGCAAATCTACCTCATGTGTACTGGAGGGAAGCAGTGAATACATCGGTTTACACTTTCAACAGAGTTCACATCAAAGGTGAAACCAGTAAGACCCCTTATGAACTATGGTTTGGTAATACTCCTACTCTTAAATACTTCAGAATTTTTCGAAGCAAATGCTATATTAGGAGAGATGAGTATATTGGTAAATTTGGTTCTAGAAGTGATGAAGGAATATTTCTTGGTTATTCATCTAAGAGAAAGGCATATAGATGTTTTAATAAAAGATTGTAGAAGATCATTGAAAGTACTAATGTGAAGATAGATGAACACTTTAGAGGAAATTCAAGGTCTATAGATTATAAACTAACAGTTGAGATTATCATAACTGAACCTATATAGAGTGCACCGGTACAGAATGTGGATCCAGTCACACCGGCATCATTAGAGAATTCCACAGTGACTGAAAAACAGCAACATGTGAATAAACCTACGTATGTAAGACTAAATCACTCAGAAATTAGATAATTGGGAATAAGTATCAAGGTGTTATGACAAGAGGACAACTAAAAAATGAAGAGGTATGCTTAATTTCTCAAATTGAACCAGCATCTATTATTGAAGCATGTCAAGATGAACATTGGATTAAAGCAATGGAAGATGAACTAGAACAAATTGAAAAAAATAATACATGGACATTAGTTCCCCGGCCTAAAGACAAAAATGTAATTGGAACTAAATGGGTATTCAAAAATAAACTTAATGAAGATGGTGAGGTAATCAAGAACAAAGCAAGATTAGTGTGTAAAGGATATTCACATAAAGAGGGAATTGATTATAATGAAACCTTTGCACCAGTAGCTAGAATTGAGGTCGTTAGATTATTTCTTGCATTTGCAGCTCATAAGAACTATAAAGTATATCAGATGGATGTAACATGTGCATTTATGAATGGTGATCTTGAAGTGGAAGTTTACATTGAACATCCTGATGGATTTTCATTGACAAATGTTAAAGATGTGATTTGTAGATTGAGGAAAGATTTATATGGATTGAAGCAAGCTCCTAGAGCTTGGTATGCTAGATTGGACAAATATCTTTTGAAGCTTGGTTACACTAAAGGTAATACTGATAGCAACTTATATTTCAAAGTGACTAATGATGGCATCTTGGTTATTGAAGTTTTTGTTGATGATATCATTTTTGGAGGAGAAGATGGATTGTGTAAGGACTTTGCTAACAAGATGCAGGCAGAATTTGAAATATCTATGATTGGGGAGATAAAATTATTCTTAGGATTGCAGATTTCACAAACTAATAAAGGTATATTCATATATCAAACAAAATACTTGAAGGAACTACTGAAGAAATTTGGTATGGAAAACTCTAAACCGGTAAGTACTCCTATGACTACAACTGATAAATTGACATTGAAGGATGATTCAGCTCCTATTAATATGACAAGATACAAATCTATGATTGGGGGTTTACTGTATTTGACACAAACAAGACCTAATATAATGAATGCAAAATGTATTGTTTCAATATTTCATAGTAATCCTAAAAAAAATCATGAATCAACAGTAAAAAGGATTTTCTGGTATCTACAAGGCACAACAAATCTTGGTTTATGGTATCCTAAAGATGAAAATTTTAATTTATGTGCATACACCGATGCAAATTGGGCAGGAGATGTAGATGACAAAAAGAGTACCACTGGCAGTGCATTCTTTCTTGGTAGCAGATTGATTTCATGGATAAGCAAGAAGCAAAGTTGTACATCATTACCAACAGTAGAATCAGAATATGTTGCAGCAACAACTAATTGTACTCAGGTATTATGGATTAAGAAAATGTTGAAGGACATAAAAGTAAAATGCAAAGAACCTATAATCATTTATTGTGATAATTCAGCAACAATTGATATATCAAAGAATCTGGTATTTCACTCTAAGACTTAGCATGTTTCTATCAAATATAACTTTCTGAAAGAGAATGTTGAAGCAAAAAAAGTAAGATGGGTTTATATAAATACTAAAGAGCAGATTGCAGATATCTTTACTAAGCCTTTGCCTAAGGAAACTTTTGAATATCTCAGAGAGTAGCTTGGGGTAATACCCCCACTAGTAGATACTTAGATAGTTGAATATTGACATCAAACTGGCATAAACTAACAGAGAAATATTTTTTCCGGCTTTGATGGAGGAGAGCTACTTCTTAGGGGGAGTAGTTGTTTGTATTAGTTTATTGTATGTTCTAGTAGTTTTTATTACTTTGGCATTTGATGTCAAAGGGGGAGAGATATCTATGGAAAAACTTTGTATTTGGGAGACATTATTCATTGGGGAAGAGTTATTTACTCTTTGTATTTTGGTTTTGATTTCTGGAATTGAAATCTTTTGGAGATTGTTGGTTTTTGGCTTTTGCCATTTTGTTTTTGGCACTTAGATGTTTTCCCATCTAGTGTTGCCATCAATGCCAAAGGGGGAGATTGTTGGTATTATGGATGTGTTGCATTAGTTTTTTCATTGATGTCAACACTTATCCTTCTGGAGATATACATTGTTGATTTGGCACTATGGTTATATTGGTTTACTCTTGAAACTGACACATTGTGTTCATCGGCAAGTTCAGTGACTTATGCACAGTCACTGGTATATTGTTCACTGGCAGGTTATATGGTTCACTATCACTGATGATGACCTGTTATCATCTGGAGATCACTTGATTATGTTGAAGAAATGGTTTGGATACTTTGTTTTGGTCTTTTGGTTATTTGTCTAATCGGGTTGACATATTTGTTGTTACTGGCAGATTCGTCTAGGTTATGGACCGGTATGCGTTATCTATTCCAGATCAGCACGACACGTTATGGAGATGATTTATTGATTGAATATTGTTGTTAATGTATTGAGACGACATGATGCATCGCATCAAGACTTATTTGTAATTGATTTTATTATAATATTCTGAGTGAGCCGACCTACACATTTGGTCTTAGGTTTTGTATATATGTAAGATCTCATTTGTGAGATGAGATATGGTATGTAAGGTTATGGTATATTATTGTAACATGGTGTGTGCAAATATTGAAGATCATATGAGCAGACCATAGAGAAGGTTCAAGGAAGGTTTGAAGGTGATTATCAGAGCTTAACCAGTACTGAATCCAGCATTGGAGATGCTATTTTGAGCAATACATTATTCTAGGATTTAACCATCCTACTATAGTCATTGTGACTCCCATTTGAGCAGTGTGCTCTAGGTGGTTGGCCTTTCTACATGTGCAGACCCAACTTGTATACACATACTATCTGCAATAGTATCATCTGATTGTGGGTAAGGTTTCCCATCGTGGTTTTTCCCCTTTTAGGGTTTCCATGTCAAAATATTTGTGTTATGTGTTGTAGATGTTGTTTATCTTTTTGTTTCATGCATTAAGTTTCACTGGTATTGATATTAACTGCTAACTTGTTAACCGGCATTAATTTTGGTTTATCGATATTAAGTATCAAGTTTTATTAAGTTATAATTGGGTTGAAATTCATAGACAACTGATTCACCCCCCCCCTCTTAGTTTCCTTCCAATTCCTGACAAACACTTCTTGTCATTGTTAGGTCCTAGAGACAACTGAGAGGGGGGGGGGGGGGTGAATCAGTTGTCCAATAAATTCAACCAAAATTAACTTAACCAAAACATAATGCTTAATATCGGTAAACCAAACTTTATGCCGATAGACAGTCTTAATAGTTAATTGCAATACCGGTAAAGATTAATGCATGAAACAAAAAGATAATAACATCCACAAAACATAACACAAATGTTATCTTTATATGTTGGATTCAGTATCGGTTAAGTTCTGATTGCCTCCATAAGATCCTTCCTCCAACCTTCAAATGATGTCTGGATGTATAGGTCTGCTTATTTTTGCATATACCTTATTGCAATCCTTTCCACATTCACATATTAATCTCACAAATGAGATCTTACATTTATGCCATAACCTAAGACCAATTGAATAGGTCAGTTCACTAAAAGATATTATAATAGAATCATTTACAAGTAAATCAATATCCAATGCATGATGTTGGCTCAATGCATTTACAATAATAATAAATCATCTCAATAACATGTCATGCTAATCTGGAATAGATATGTTTGTCAATGATTATCCTGGACCTATTTGTCGGTAACAACAAATATGCAAACCCGAATAAACAATTAACCAGATCACCAAAACCAAGTGATCGGATAATGTCTTTGACATAACCAAGTAGTCTCCAAGTCATTCCAAGTGCCGGTGAACAATATAATCTACCGGTGAACCAAATACCAGTGACTTTGCATAAGTCTCTGACTTGTTGGTGAACAACCAAAATCTCCAAGTGTTGATAAGTGTTGACAAGTGATGACAGGTGTTCACATCAATGACAAAACCATATCAACATATCCAAAATACCAATAGTCACCCTTGTATTGGTGGTCACTAAAGGTGCTTGCTCAACTTTCTTCTTTTTATCCTTGGCACTACTAGGTTGAGCAGGTGCATTCTTTTCCTAGTAAGTTTTCAGTCTTTTCTTCTTCTTATCATTTGGAGATGCCAAAAGGTTGTTGGCATAATAGATTAATAAGTCATAATTGACTTCATAACTCATTTCTTCCATCTCATCTTCCCTAGGTTCAATGGCCTCCATAAGACAAAAGTCAGTGGTGATTGTGAAACATATGTCTTTTGCAAAGTGTTTCACCATATCTTCAGGTATCCTTGACCTCATGCTCATCTTCTTTTGAAACTCATTAAAATATATGTTCATGGCAATAGAAATGTGTTTTTCACAACCTTAATGTTGTTCTTTATTTGAGATGTAACTGGTATGTCCTTCGACCATTGAATGTCACCACTTCCTAGTAGGAAGTTTTGAAAATAGAAGAATAGACCAATCAACAATTGACCATACTTGAACTTTTGATTATTGTCTTTCTTGATTTATTTTAGGTTCAACATCAATTGGCTCCTTATGGCCTCACATAAGTCATAGTCTGCATTCTCTACAATCATCTTGAAGGTTGTATGTACCACAGCAGATGGCACATGGTTCACCCTACTAGAATGAAATATCCTATAACCAATTACCATAGTTGCAAATCTAACTGTTGGATCCTTAATGTTGTTGACCGAAAACACACAACCATCAGAGGTGGTCTGAGTCAGTGCAATCATAGTCTCTTTTGAAATTTTCCTCGGCTGTGGTACTTCACTGGTTTGACAAAAACCAGTCACTGCATGAATTGCTTCCTTCGTAATTGTGTGTGACCTTTCAAGATACATATTCTCTCCATGCACATGACTAAGAATTATCCTAACATGGTCCTTCTCAAAATCTTCAAGAAAATATGCTGCATTATGAAAACCTTTTTCATAAAACCTAATGTACTTGGGTTTGATTTTCTCGCTCTTATCACACAAAGATTTGAGTTGAGAATAGATTGACAGTGATCCTAGATCCTCAATTTTACAGACAATATAACTCGATAAATTACCTTTTATCATAACACCATCAGGAACTTGAGACAATGCATTATATGATACTATTTTGTTTGACTCCATAGACTCCATAGGTTCAGCAATAATCATAAGTCTCTCTGCTTGCTTATATGATGATGCCATTTTAGATAATCTATATTTGAGAGATAATAACAAAAGAATATCGTATTCCCTTTGTGCTAGAAGGGTTTCTGATTGATCTCTCAAATGCACACCCATTTCGCCTTCTCAAATCTTTGAGTCCGGTTCAACTTTCGATCTGCAACACAAATTCGTTCACAATCAACTAGCAATTCTCTTTTTCTCTCTGTAGGTGCTCAAAAACTTCTTCCTCGAATGCAATTAGGGTAAAAAATAACTTAGTAAAACTCTCTTCTATAAACTTACCCACTGCATTAATTGCACACCTGATAGGGTAACAAACTCACCTATACTGACATGTATATAATCGGTTGATAATCCTTACAAAACCGATAGGCAAAGATATCAAGAATTCTCAAAACAACTCAAAATGCAAAAATCCCTTACCACACACTCTTCAAGGGGTCCGGAAGTAGATTTACCTCTATGCTCCCCTTAGGCTTGTTGAATAGCTTAATTCTCTGGTGCAAGATTCTCCACACTAGGAGAAGGGTTATATTCTTCTGTAGGCTTATCCTCACTCTTCTTCCAGATTTTGTTCATCTCCATTCTAGTTTCCTCAACATCAACCTTCTACTTATCTTTCTGTTCTTCTGAGTGGTTAACCAATTTGTTCTTCCTGGTTCTGCATAATTTAGCCATGTGTCCCAGTTTGTGACAATGATAGCAGGGCATCCTAGATGATCTCCAAGGTCTTGCATTACCTCTTCCAGTTCTCCTTCTACAATTCATATCCACATGTCCATAATTATTGCAAATGGTATAAATCACATTTTTTACCTCTTCCATTTCATATGGACTAAACCGGTTAACATAGGGTTTCTCCCAATTCATGTTTCCCCAGTTGTCATAGGTACTTCTCTAATCACCATTAGGTCTTGGATTCATGTGAGGTGCTGGTTTGTTTGCTCCATATCTGCATTCAATTGTTCTATGTCCATACATGTTGCATGTTAAACAATGACCTTCAAATCTTCGAGACACATACCTAGCATTAGAATTATAGCCTGTTTTCACATTAGGTCTACTTCTACACACATTAGCAGTATGTCTAGGTTTGTGACAGATAAAGAAAATAGGTTTGAAAGCTTTCTTACCAGTAGGCTTGTTAGCCTTAGGAGCATTTTTACCTTTGTGCATGTTGCCCTTGGTACTAGAAGATTCTCCTTTCTCAGTTGTATTGAATCCTAGTCCAGATGTGTCACCTTTCATCCATTGAGATTGGATCTTCTCATCAAGTATAGAAGAACTCTTATTGAACTTTTCAAGCTTTCCATTATCCTCAACAAGATCTTTGGTAAGATATTCATCGTGTTTTGTCAGAGTCTCTCTTAGATTCATCACCATTCCAAGATCTGGCTGCAAAGTTTCTTTCTCCTCATGCCAATGTTCATGAAAGGCTGTTGATAGGGAGATTGCTAGATAATTGCTCAATAGGCCAATTTTGGTCAAGAAGTTCAATAGGAAACAAAAGTATTGTTTATGTCCACTCCTTATGTTTGCAAATACCTAGTTTAGTTACAATAGTTAGGTCTCTCTACAAGTCTTCACCAACAACCTCCCTTTTGGGTGGAAACTCACACCCTTGCTCATACTTTCTTCAATTGCTCACTCCACCCATCTACACATTTTTCAATCCCTATTCTTTTGGCATTCAACTCACTATTTTAGACTATATTAGGAGACCCCAACATGGACATGTAGAGCAACAAGATTTACTCGAGGTATGACAATCACAAACTTAGTTTAAGGCCTATAGCCTTTGGCTTACTCAACTCATCAACCAAGGGTCAAAGCCTCCAAAATGGACTACCCAATGTCCAAGGGCCTATATGTTGCTTATTTCACTATTTTGGTGTGATCTTACAAAGGTCCATGAGTCCCAAAGTCCTCCCTACATTCGGGTTCTTGTAAAGTGTGTGTTATGCAGTCTAAAGGGCTACTAGCCTGTGGAGGCCTAATTGGCCAAATTTTGCTCACCCTGCCCAAAGATGGGTTTCTTGACCATGGGAGATGTTTTTGTCAGTGTGTAATAGGTCATTGCAAAGATATTTTTATGGTTTTAGGCTCCATCAACCTGGTTTAGCGACTGTCCACAAATTTGGGTTTAAAAGTAGGGTTTAGTGAGGGTTTTCGATGCTTCCACCATAGATTCCTTATACCAAACTTGATTCAAACTCCCAACTACTAGGAGACCTCTGCCACAACAAATTGAATCTTCGCCTACCTTTGATATACAAACATTATGCCAAACACTTGGCAAACAACTGAGAAAAGTAGTAAAATTGCCACTATCACTATCAAAATGTTGCCCTTTTACCGGTCAACAACTGCTACACCTTTGGACCTCCATAACAAAGGAGATTGAACTAGAAATATACCTCAATGAGGTCTTCAAGACACTAGTAAAATTTCCTATTACATAGCCTTCATAGTTATAAGGCTTGGATTATGCTTTTGAAGCATTCCTTGAGGATTTTGGCAAACATAATTCACAAAAGCAGTGAACTCACTGTTTTGCTTACAAATTGAGAATATTTAGTAAGAAAAAGCTGCTCTAACAAACCAAGATGATTCTCAACACCCTTGGCCATATGACCAGACCTCTGCCTCATACATTTGCTCACTCCAAATTTCTTTTGGGTGCAAATTTTGAGTTTTTGATCATGCTACTAGCCGAGTAATCAATACTTGCCTAGTATTCTCTCAAATCTTTCTTCCAAACACAATTTTGGCACAAAAATAAGAATATGTACACTATATACATGAGTACCAACTTGACCAAATCCATTTTGTGGGATCCCAGACCTGGATTAGTCAAGTTGTGGCATTTTTTTCCACTCCAAACCCTTAACATGGCAGTGAGCACACAAAAGTGAAAATAATTTTGTACAATCAAATTTCCAAAGGAAACCAAAACAAAAATCACTTAGAGAGAATTGTAAGAATATTATGCACACTTTCCAAAGGTACAGTATGAACTATGAGAGCTATAGTATGGACTGTTACTCCAAGGAAGGAAAAACCAGTCATAAAAGCCAAAATTTCATAATTTTTATTAGGAATCTCTTTCTCATGCAATCACCAACCTTATTCAAGGAAAAGGGAGGTCTTTTTATATTCCATCAAGTTATTTATCAATCCCATTATGGACATGAGGCTTCCACAACTTCATTTTGCAAGAAAAGTCAAAAATTGACAATTTTTACAAGCCCAAATGACAACATTTCTTGCTCCAAAAGACATTTTTTACAACCTAACCTCATCAACTCATCTAAACACCTTAGACATGCTTAAAACCACTTGTTAAACATGTTTCAATGCTTTGGAAAGCATTTGGAGACCTCTAAGGCAATTTTGCACATTTTTTCCAAAAAATGTCAACTCAAAGCCTGAAAGGAAAAACTTGACCTCTTGAGTCCAAAATGAGATCAAAACCACTAGAAAAGACACATAACAACCTAAAAAAACATTATAAACTTGACACAAGACATTACAAACATGGAATCATAAAATACTCAAAAAGGAGAGCTTGACTCAACTAGGTGCTCCTGCACCATACTCCCCCAAAAACAAAGAAGTCATGTGACTCCTTGAGGCAGCAAAGAAGAAGGTATTCCAACTTTCTGAAAGTTAGCTTAAGGTATCCATGTGGCCTCTGAGATAGGATGATCCTTCCATTTGATTAGATGCTCCATATAGGTGTGATTCCTTGTCTTTTTTAGAATCCTAGAGTCTAGAACCTGTTCTACTTGGGGAATAGAAAGAGAAGGGAGAGATAGATCAGAAAGGGATTGTGCAACATTCTAAACTCTTTGAATCTCCTCAGGTGGTTGCCCTTTGAAAGCAATCAAATCTGCAACATTAAAAATGGGAGACAAAGAAACATCAGTAGGCAAATCAACTTTGTAAGCATTAGACCCATACTTAGCCAAGATTTTGCAAGGGCCTATTCTCCTCATTTGAAGTTTGCTTGGAACTCCCTTTTGTAGCCTTGCCTTGTTAAAATGAACCATCACATAATCTCCTATGGAAAACTGAACATCTCTCTTTGTAGCATCCACTCTTGCCTTGACTTTTTGGGAGGTATCTTGAAGAGCTTTTCTCACTTGCCCATGAACCTCCCTCATGGATTGAGCCATGTCATCTATTGTTCCACTCTTAGGCTACAAGTTAGTGATATCCCTCAACTCCATTATACCCCTTGGATGCATACCATAAATAACTTCAAAAGGGCTTTTACCTGTAGACCAGTTGACACTATCATTGTAGGCATATTCTGCTTGATGAATGAGCCGATCCCAACTTTGCCCATATTCCTTTGTCAAACACCTGAGCATGTTTCCAAGAGACCTGCTCACAACTTTGGTTTGGCCATCAGTTTGTGGATGATAAGCTGAACCAAAAGAGAGATTAGTACCCAGTCTCTTCCACAATGTTTTCCAGAAATGACCAAGAAACTCAACATCCCTATCTAAAACAATGCTAGTAGGCAAACCATGTATTCTAACAACTTCTTTGAAAAATAAGTATGCAATATGACTTGCATCATATGTTGTCTTGCAAAGAATAAAATGAGCCATTTTGCTAAATCTATCAACTACTACAAAGATGCTATCAAATCCTGCTTGAGTTCTAGGTATTCCTACCACAAAATCCATACTAATACAATCCCAAGGCCTATGTGGAATGGGAAGAGGCTGATATAAACCAGCATTGGAGGACTTACCTTTTGCCTTCTGACATATCAAACACTGCTCAACATACCTCCGGATGTCTTTCTGCATCTTAAGCCAACAATAGAACCTTTGAACCAACTCTAAGGTCTTGTTGAGACCGAAATGTCCACTTAAGCACCCATTGTGCTTCTCCTAAATGAGGTTCTCTCTCATAAAGCCTTTTGGAACACCTAACTCTCCACCCCTGAATAACAAACCATCCTGCAAAGTGAAATCAGCATATGCACCATGGAAATGATTCTCAAAATCTTGACAAACTTTATAAGCTTAAGCAAAATCATCATCAGTAGGATACATATATTTAAAACTATCAATACCAATACTATGTACTTGAATCTCATGAACAGTTAACAAGCTTCTACTCAAAGCATCTGCTACTTTATTCAATTGACCCTTCTTATGCTTAAGAGTATAAGTGTAAGCTTGCAAGTACTATACCCATTTAACATGCCTATGATTCAGTTTACCCTGTGAGTTCAAGAAACTTAGTGCCTGATTATCTGTGTATACAACAAACTCTTTAGGAAGAAGATAGTGTCTCCATTTCCTCAGTGCCTATACTAATGCATAGAGTTCTAAGTCATAGGAAGAGTACTTTTTCTTTGCATCATTCAACTTCTAACTAAAGAATGCAACTGGTCTATTGTCCTAACTTAAAATAGCTCCTACAACAATATTACTAGCATCACATTCAATAGTGAAAAGCTTATCAAAACTAAGTAAAATGAGCACTGGTTGAGTAGCTACTTTAGTTTTCAATAATTCAAACCCCTTATTGGCTGCATCCATCCACTGAAATTTTACCTTTACACCCCCTTTGATGGTGTCTAACATTGGAGCACAAATCTCACTGAATCCCTTGATGAATTTTCTGTAAAATTGTGCCAAACCATGGAAACTTCTAACATCACTGGTTGTCTTAGGAGTTGGCCAAATGGTTATTGCTGCAAGTTTAGATTGATCCATTTTCAGATTGCCTCCTGATACAACAAAACCAAGATAGACCTATTCTTGCTTCATAATTTCCCATTTTTCTAGATTAATGGTTAGTTGTTCATCAAATAACTGTCTCAAAATAATAGCTGAATGCTTCAGATGCTCTTCCTTAGTTTTACTGAAAATAAGAATATCATCTAAATACACAACAACAAATTTTCCAATGAAATCATGTAAAACTTCATTCATGAGTCTCATGAATGTGTTGGGAGCATTAGAAAGTCCAAATGGCATGACAAGCCACTCATAGAGACCCTCATTTGTTTTGAAAGTTGTCTTCCATTCGTCACCCTCTTTGATTCTTATCTGATGGTAACCACTCTTCAGGTCAATCTTACTGAAATATTGTGCACCCCCCAAACAATCCATCAAATCCTCTATCCTGGGTATGGAAAATCTGTATCTAATGGTGATCTTGTTTATGGCTCTGGAATCTGTGCAAAGTCTCCATGTTCCATCCTTCTTAGGTGCCAACACTGTAGGTACTACACAAGGACTAATGCTTTTCCTAATCAGCCCTTGGTCTAAGAGTTCTTGTATTTGTCTTGCTACCTCTTCATTTTGTTCAGGGGTCATCTTATAGGCTGCCTTATTTGGTAAAAAGGCTCCTCGCATGAAATCAATCTGATGGCTAATGGCTCTAGAAGGTGGTAAAGCTACAGGTGTACCATCACTGATTATTGCTTTGAAGTTATCAAGGATTTGTTGCACCTCATATGGTATCTCAACTTTCTTTTCTACCTTTTCTTCCTTGGGTTTCACTATGAGTGGAAATCCCACTCCTTCACCTTCTTCTAGTGTTTTTATGAATTCTTTCTCATTCACTAACAAGATGTTAGGCACTTTGTTGCTTCTCTCTCCTTCTTCAATGAGGGATTGAATTTGAAAGGTTACTCCATCTTTCTGAAATGAGTAGGAGTTTCTTTCCCCATCATGTTGTTCTTTTCTATCAAACTACCATGGTCTACCCAACAGTAGGTGGCAAGCATCCATAGGAAGGATGTCACATAGGATCCTATCTGTATATCCACCTATGTGGAAATCTACCCAGGCTTGCTCATTTATGAACACATGTTGTCCCTTATTTAACCATGTGACCTTGTATGGCTCCTTGTGTTGTATCCTAGGTAGTTTTAATTTACTTACCGCTTCCTCTGATATGATGTTATCTGTGGGTCGTGAATATATGATCACCTTACACACCTTTCCCATGATTTTACATTGGAGAATGCAGCTGATAGGGAGATTGCTAGACAATTGCTCAAAAGGCCAATTTTGGTCAAGAAGTTCAATAGGAAACAAAAGTATTGTTTATGTCCGCTCCTTATGTTTGCAAATACCTAGTTTAGTTACAATAGTCAGGTCTCTCTACAAGTCTTCACCAACAACCTCCCTTTTGGGTGGAAACACACACCCTTGCTCATACTTTCTTCAATTGCTCACTCCACCCAGCTACACATTTTTCAATCCCTATTCTTTTGGCATTCAACTCACTATTTCAAAGTGTATTAGGAGACCCCAACATGGACATGTAGAGCAACAAGATTTACTCAAGGTATGATAATCACAAACTTAGTTTAAGGCCTATAGCCTTTGGCTTACTCAACTCATCAACCAAGGGTCAAAGCCTCCAAAAGGGACAACCCATTGTCCAAGGGCCTATATGTTGCTTATTTCACTATTTTTGTATGATCTTACAAAGTTCCATGAGTCCCAAAGTCCTCCCTACATTCGGGTTCTTGTAAAGTGTGTGTTATGTAGTCTAAAGGGCTACTGGCCCGTGGAGGCCTAATTGGCAAAATTTTGCTCACCCTACCCAATGATGGGCTTCTTGACCATGGGAGATGTTTTGGATAGTTTTTAATAGGTCATTGCAAAGAGATTTTTGTGGTTTTAGGCTCCATCAACCTGTTTTAGTGACTATCCACAAATTTGGGCTTAAAAGTAGGGTTTAGTGAGGGTTTGGATGCTTCCACCATAGATTCCTTTTACCAAACTTGATTCAAACTCTCACACTACTAGGAGACCTCTACCACAATAAATTAAATCTTCCCCTACCTTTGATAGACAAGCATTATGTTAAACATTTGGCAAACAACTGAGAAAAGTAGTAAAATTGCCACTGTCACTGCCAAAATGTTCCCCTTTTACCAGTCAACAGCTGCTACACCTTTGGACCTGCATAAAAAAGGAGATTGAACTAGAAATATACCTCAATGAGGTTTGCAAGACACTAGTGAACTTTCCTATTACATAGCCTTCATAGTTATAAGGCTTGGATTATGCTTTTGAAGCATTCCTTGAGCATTTTGGCAAACACATTTCACAAAAATAGTGAACTCAATGTTTTGCTTACAAACTGAGAATATTTAGTAAGAACAAGATACTCTAACAAACCAAGGTGATTCCCAACACCCTTGGCCATATGTCTAGACCTCTGCCTCATACATTTGCTCACTCCAAATTTTTTTTGGGTGCAAATTTTGAGTTTTTGATCATGCTACTAGCCGAGTAAGCAATACTTGCCTAGTATTCTCTCAAATCCTTCTTCCAAACACAATTTTGGCACAAAAAGAAGCATATGTACACTATATACATGAGTACCAACTTGACCAAATCCATTTTGTGGGATCCCAGACCTAGATTAGTCAAGTCGTGGCATTTTTTTCCACTCCAAACCCTTAACAGGGCAGTGAGCACACAAAAGTGAAAATAATTTTGTACAATCAAATTGCCAAAGGAAACTAGAACAACAATCACTTAGAGAGAATTATACAACTATTATGCACACTTTTCAAAGGTACAGTACAGACTATGAAAGCTACAGTATGGACTGTTACTCCAAGGAAGGAAAAACTAGTCATAAAAGCCAAATTTTCACAATTTTTATTAGGAATCTCTTGCTCATACTGGTATCAGATTAATGATCCTAGGGAGAGTCTAAACTTATAGAGAAAAGTGGGGATTCTTAGAGAAAACCCAACTATAGGGGTATGGGATCAAGAAACCCGAGTAGGGGTGGATCTAATGGACCAAGGAGAGGGTCCTACTTCTCAACCATGAAGTACTATAACTGTCAAAAGTTGGGCCACCCTGCCTATAGATGCCCAGAGAAGCCTAGTTCATCCTATGGTGGTGAGAAGAGGGTAAACTATGTTCAGGAAGATGGAGGTAATACCAAAACTTCAGCATTGAACCTAGCTTCAGAAGATGGTGAGAGTTTAATGATCAAGAGAGTGTTAATAAAGAAGCCACACAGTACAAAGGTCTCATAGAGAAGAGCATTGGCAATCTCATGATCTCTCTCTTTGATTAGGTCTTTATCTACCCTCCTTTCTTCAAGCTCTTGACTCATATGGATTGTTAGGGCTTCAATCTCTCTTCTCAAATTTAGCTTTTCACCATTCAGTTTTTTCACTTCTTCAGCTAATGCATCAATGTTGACCTCATCTGAAGAACTATTGTCAGAGATCTCCACTAGTTTCTCATTTAGCTCTCTCCTTTTAACTTGTGAAGCTTTAAATCTGACCCTTAAGGTTTCAAGCTCTTCCTTGGTTGCATCAAGCACTCTAGCCATCTCTAAATAACTCATATCCCTCATGGTGGCTTTAGGGTTTCCTTCCAAGCATTTAAGCCTTAAGGAAGTTAGGCTCTGATACCAATTGATAAACTTATAAAGCACTGAGAGGGGGGGTGAATCAGTGACAACAAAAACAAAACCACTTCAAAAACAAACCGGTAAAGATAGTTAACTAGTTTAATTAAAACTATGCATGCAATCCAAAGTGTTATTAAAGCATCCATAACAAGTAAAACATCCACCATAACACAAGTGTTTATACCTTGAAAAGCCAACTGGGAAAAACCACAGTGAGATGGGACTCACAAGTTAACTATCTGTAGTAATAGGTAACTGGTTGGTTAAGGTCTATGAAGTGCTCTTCTAGGACTAAATCCTATTAAAGATCCTAAAGCTCTATTAGGAGCTATACCCTGTTAAAGGTAGTACCCTGTTGGGAATAAGCTCAGTAGAGGATTTCAAACCCAAACTAATGGATCACCTGGTTAGAGGATTTGTACAATGAATCTTGTTAGAGATTACCTGGTTAGGGGATTTAATTGTTGTAGTGATTAGAAAATAATAGGTGATGTGATTTAAAAATAGCACATCTTGCTTGTGTAGATTCTCTTCTGCTCACTCAAAACTCCATCACCAACATACTCTATAACTCATTCAGTAAATTGCATCAACTTATCACTTGTACTTCTCATCATAAAAATAGTTCATCACAATGTCATTATATAGACATTAGATTTCATGTCGGCTCAGGAACTTCATCATAATTTCCTAGGGGCAGTGTATCTGGACAATCTTTCATAACACATCACAGATTGCCGCCAAATCTATTGGTTAGGGATAACTAATCACGATCGGTGATAAATCATCACACAATCAGTGAAACCGATTGGAAAACTGATACCAGTTAAGAGTTAACCTCTTCCAACTCATGGACCGATTGTCCTCCATTTGGCTCTTTGTTGATCTACGCAGTATCTCCAAACCGGTGCAAGTAGAATTGACCATGACCAATTGTCATTCCTGCATATACCTATTGACAACATATATTGACTAGACACCTTCAAACTAATTGAAATTCTCTATACATATAGTACCATTTTGTAATACTAAGACTTAGGAGTAGTACTTGTTTGTCTTAACTAAGATGACCATGACAATGTGAACATATGTGTGTGTATACATGTGCCATCAATGACAACACATAAAGTCATCTATTACAAAAATCATCATCAAGCCAACATCCTTAACCTGTACATTCTGATCTGGAGGACTATTGTCCTCAACATTTGTAACCTGTATACTCTTTGAATCTACCAATATATCTACATTTGCAGGTATCACCTTTGTGTCCTATACATTAGATTCTATCAGGAGCTCTCCATTGAATGCCTTATTATCTTTCAAAATTGTATGTGGGGTACCTACTATACCTTTGCGTTTCCCTTCAACCAGGATGCGAGTGGTGTCTGTTTTAGCTTTCGGTGAAGTGTAGAAACCAGGGTTGTCAATAAAGAATTGAACCCATGCCTTCTAGGTTTCACTGATTATTTCATTAACCCTTCCTAACATAAGACTAACTATCATGTGTTTGTTTTGAAAAATTGTTATGTCTGCAACTTCAAGTGTCATATCCAACTCATTTGGAGTAATGGATCCACAAGTAGTTAATAACTCTTGAATTTTGTGTGCTTGTCCTCCTCCATAGCTAATAATCTCCTAGGATCTAGGTTGTCATATAGTTGTGCTGATATTTGCTTCTCAATTTCGAACAAAGCTTTCTTAAATATATCCAAATATAACAAAACTTCTTCCTCAATTTCTTTCTGCTCATCATCATCTAAGTGCTCATAATAAAATTGTACATTTTTCAACATACCATCCTAAGTGATTTCATCTACCAATTCTGCACAAGTCTTGGGTGGGATAATAGTTACATTACCAAATACAATTTCAAGGTTTGTGTCATCCATCTTCTTTCTTTTTCCAATACTAGATGGAGTAGAAGGTATTTCCTTTGGAGCTCTTTTCTTTGCTAGTACCTTGATTGTGACCTTCCTTACCGGTTGCTTCCTTGCTTCCTCCCTAGACTCCTCACCTTTCTTCCTCAATACCCTCTTGAATGCTAAAGGTGTGTCATCTTCAGTTCCAGAGTCTGATGGAATAGGCTCAATGAAGATTTCAGGCTCTTTCCTCTTCCTTCCTTTTTCTGAAACAACATCCATTAAGGCCTTGATGTCCTGAGATACTTGTTCAACAAATTTTTTAGACTTGCCTTGCTATTTCTCCCTCTTCTTCCGATTGAATTTAGTTTGAACCTCTTGCTTCATCTATTTTGTAGTACCAAAGGATTTCTCAGCCTCATCAATAGGAGCATCAATCAACATCTTGGCATAAGCATCCTGAATCAAAGCATCAACCTCATATCCCATCTCCTATATCCATATCTTCTAGGTTTTAACTACTTCCATCAAGGTTTCATCCTTTTTAACCATAAAGTAGATCTTGGTTGAGTATTTCTCAACAATGTGTTTAGGAACCCTCTCTCTAGATTTTATTGCCTTCTGAAATGCCTTGAAATAACCCCAAACCTTATCATCTCATTGACTACCCAAACTAGCAATAGATTGTTTCAGTTTCCTTCCTACCGGAATATCAAATGCCCACGGTCTCTTCCCAAAACCAGGAGTTTCATTAATGAAAAATAGCATCAAGCAGACAATAAGATTTCCATACACGAATGTCCCCTTTTTCTCTCCTTTGATCTTCCCAAGGTTAATTAACAACTCATCTAACATCCATCCACAAAGATCTATCTTTTCATTTTCCTTCATAATCTTATTTGCGACATATATGCAAGAGATAGAAACAAAATTGAGATGATTGGATTGAGTTACTTTATACCCAATGATCATGCTGCCAAATCTAATATCTCTATCAGGGATGGTGCTGACCCTCATTGATTGTCAGTCCAAAGTTGTGTTGGTGAGTTTGTTAACCTGATCCTTAGAAATCTTTTTCTTCAGACATTGACCAATCTACGGCAAACTAGTGATGGATCTAATGGCCTCCTTCATGATCTTATAAGGTTTGTCCAACCAAATGAACTCTCCATGAAATCTTCTCAATACATATCTGATGATCTCATCTAATTTGGGGATATCTTGAATGCCAGTAAACCCTAGATCCTCAATGTGCTTATACTTGGGCTTGATCTTTCTAGAGTCACCCATCAACTCGCTCATATAAATGATCTTGATGTCACTGGTACCTAGATCCTCAATATGGCAGTGAATGTATGCTCTGACGTCTTCCACATAAACAACTCCTTATAGAACACAAGAAAATGCACCAACTGAATCATCCAAGGTGGTAATATGCGAGCATTGCTTAAAAATTGGCCTAGGACGATCCTTAACCTTGACAACAATTGGATTTGCAATGAAAGTAGGTGCAGAAGATGATCCCACTTCCATGATGAAAGATGATTTCGATAAGTACCTGAGAAATGGTTGTTAGTGAAACCCTAAATAACTCTTCTGATTGCTGGTGGAATCGCTGAAGAAGATATCTGATCACACTGAATTGCCTTAGATTCGCTCTATATCACTCTTAATATCTTTGAATGCAAGGTGATAAAAAATGAAGTGGATTCAACCTTTTAACCTTCAAGAAACCCTAATTTGTCATTGATATGAATGACTTCCAGTGGAACATACCGAATCTTGGTCGAACATCTCCATGTCGAATAAACATTTTCCAATGTCTGGAACATCTTCCAGAACTCCTTCTTGGGGCTTAAGCAATATTTTCATGAGTTTTTCCTACCCCTAAGGCATCTGCCTTAGTTACCAAATGAGCTTCCTGTCGGTGCAGGAGCAACCTCCTCTGCGGGTTGAGTAACCAGAGCATTCCCATCTATTGATTGATCCTGACTTCCTGACTCATTTCTTGATATGATCTTGTCGGATTTCATTGACCTTCTCTTTTCCTTAATCATTTGATCCATCATTGTTAACCGGCAGATTTTTGCTTCTATAGAGCTTAGCTATGTGTCCAATCTTGTTGCATGCATAACATGTAACATTGTTCTTTTGAATTGCTTTGCTATAACCGGTATAATTGCTTGACCTGCACTGATTAGCCATATGTCCAAATTTTCCACATGCATGACATTTTACATTCATTTTTCAATCTTCTATTTTATGACCATACTTATTGCATTTACAACATTGACCGGGAGCATAATCATATTTCTAATTTTCTCTATTTCTACAATGCCTAGCTATGTGACCAAATTTATTACAAACAAAGCATCTACCATGAAATTTGTAAGCATTAAGCTGCCTTACCGGTGTCTTCTGGTTCTGATCTTCATTTGCAATACTAGAGCTCTGACCTTGTTCAAATCCAAGTCCACTAGAATCTCCATTTTGTCTTTGACTTTTCAATAATTCATCAAGTTGTGCTGAACTAACTTGAAATTTTTCCTTGTACTCACTTGTAATAGCCAGATCATCTCTTAGAGTTATCATATGTCTTTCAAGTTCTTGTCCATTTCTTTGGGATTGCACTAATTCAGTTCTCAACATATCATTTTCATGAGCCAACTGGATGCATTCTTCAAATCTATCTTTCAAAGATCTCCCAAGGTTTTCTTCATTCATCTTCTAGTCTTCAATCTCCTTTGACATCCTCATAGTTAGGGCTTGCATTTCAATCCTCATGACCATATTCTCCTTACTCGACTTCTAACATTTTTCATTATGGGCATCTTTCTCTTCATTATCCTAATTTTGCAGAAGTTCCTTCCTCCTAGCTTGAATAGATGACAACCTCTCCTATAAGATAAGAATGAATTCCTTGGCAGAATTCAATTCATCTTGTAAATTCAAGTTCTTCATCCTTTCAGCATCATAATCTTCAAGTGCTACCTCAAGTTGCTTCTCCATACTCATATCCATGGATTTTGGATTTTGGATCTTCCTTAGGTTGTTAGACTTCCTCTGAGGCACAAGGCTATGATACCAATTGTTGGATTCCAAGAACACTGAGAGGGGGGGCGAATTAGTGTTCTACCAAAATGTTCAATTTTAACCTTATTATAACATGCATTCACCTACCCGTAAACCGGTACAAATATAATTGAAAGAAGTAAATCAATCAATAATCCAATCACACAAATGAATACCATAACACAAAGAATTATAGGTGGAAAACCTCAAAGAAGAAAAACCATGGTGGGATTTGTGACCCACAATATCAATCCACTGGCCATAAGAAAAGATATTACATAATATGGGGGCTTGCACATGTAGGAAGGCTTATAGCCTAGAGCACACTACTCAACACAAAAGAGTCTCACTGACTACAATCACTTTGAATAAGAAAACATAAAACTAAACTCATTTAATGCATCTGTTATGCCTGATTGAGTTATGGTTCAAGCTTTGACCATTCTG
This sequence comes from Cryptomeria japonica, assembly GCF_030272615.1. Lineage (NCBI taxonomy): Eukaryota > Viridiplantae > Streptophyta > Pinopsida > Cupressales > Cupressaceae > Cryptomeria > Cryptomeria japonica. The sequence goes on along the minus strand of NC_081410.1, from coordinate 614,327,262 downwards.
GTTCTGAAACCCTAAACCCTTACCAGAATAACCTCTTACATGATCTTCACATTACAACATCAATATTCCTCTCATTACAATTATCTCTATCATATATCATATCATAAAATGATCTAATCAACTGACCTATATACCCTTACAATCCTTCATGACTCATGTCGGCTTACATAGATAATTATAAAATGAATATACATGTCAGCTCAATACATATATACATAAATATCAAAATGAATTTTTGATTGCCGGATCTCCCAAATGATTCCGGCCTCCTATACAGGTACCCTATTATAAGTCATATCGGCCTGCAATGCCAGTACACATAGAATTCTTTCTACCGATGAAGATACCTACCAGTGTCGGTGCCAGTGAAGTGTCTGTCAATGAAGAACCAAACCAAAGAGTGAAGCTGGAACATGTTTCCATCAATGAAAACATATGAAACCAATCAAATGAGTGTCAATTGCCAACACATTCTAGAACAAAGCATATAGCCATCAAGTATCATTTTCTCAGAGAGAAGGTTAAAGGATAGGAAGTAAAGATGGATTATGTCCCTGCAGGAGAACAAGTGGAAGACATTTTCACCAAACCATTACCAGTAAGCACTTTTGAGTACTTAAGACACAAATTGAGAGTTAAGTCACCTACCTTATGCATTTAGGTTAGTAACGAGTTATATGGTTCAGAGGGAGTTCATAGAAGCATCTATAACTCTTGAGCCACATGTTGATCATAGGGAAAGTTCAAGGTTGTATGTCGTAGTACCGACTGTAATCTCCAAGAGAAGACTTGACTAAGGGGGACATAGGTATGAATCAAAGGGGGAGCATAAATTACCCTGACCCTTTGTCATTATATCAAATGGGGAGAAATTTAGCGGTGTGAATTCTTAATATAAGTTGACATCAATGTCAAAGGGGGAGATTGTTGGCATTATTGGCATCAAGTTTTCATTGATGTCAACTGGTTTGGCATAGTCACTGGTGACTAAGAAGTGGTGACCGATATAGCAGAAGTAAGACATGATGATGTCAATCCATATGTATGAAAATAGATTGAAGGTAAGTTACCAGTACACATGAAATGCATCATCTACCGGTAAAGCAGGACCACCAGTAAGACAAAGCAAGCAAGCAAGAGAAGAAATGAAGGATGTAAACTAGTATACTCAGAGAAGAAGAATAATGTCAGTAAATGGACTGAGTAGTAGGACCAACATGATTGATGGAAGGCCAAGTTGAACCACTGACAGAGAAGAGGTTTGCAGGTATGAAGGCCCACCGATGGAGTTAGGTTATACCGGTAAGGTGAGTTGAACCGGTAGTCAATCTTGGTCAACAAAGAATGTCAAACCAACATAGAAAACCAAGAAGAGGTGGATATCGATGAAGATGACAACTGGAATCCATGTGGTGATCATGCATAGGTCAGTGAAGTGTGCATTGATGTAACAGTCAACAAGAAGGTAAGATTTCATGAAGAACCCGCAAGTCATGGTAGGATGGTATAAGATTGTGGCTTGAGGAAGACAAGTTGGCAAGCGATTAAACTTATCCTGCAAGAAGATCTGATCTTCGTACCCATCTTCTGAAGGAAACAGATGAGCCATTAATGGTGTGTGACAGAGACGCAAAAAAGAATGGTGCAAACCTCTAGATAGAGACAACACACATTGTAATGTGAGGTATTAGCGATTCTGATCGCTGACATGCAGATCATCTCTCTAGAAAAGAAGATCGGATCAAATCCAATAGGAATAAAGTTGGTGAAGGCAAAACCTAACACGACACTGTTTGAATGTTGTTTTGGCGGGAACCCTAGAAAATAAATATGTGAGCTTGAGATTGATATCAGTTGATGCTTGATGTGAAGAGTGAGAGAGAAGATAGATTGAGAAATGAGAAAGATCATCTTCCTTAGAGTTTATTCTGAGAAATTTGTTGAGAGTGTTATCAAGAAAACTAGTGAGAGGGTCTAACCGGTAGAGATAGAGTAATCGGTAAACTGTTGTAGGTCTAACAGTTAAGCTAACCGATGAGGTGTGATTGGTCAAGAAAGCATCCAAGAATGAAATAGTGTGGTGTGAGGCTGAGGGAGAAAGAAGAGAGGCTAGGAGTAGCTGGTGAGTGATCAGAGAGAGTAATATGATAATCAGTAGTGAGAGAGCCAGTGAAGAAGAGGAGGTTGTTAACTGACATAAATCATTGATCAAGTGTTGCAGAACTCATTTGAAACTAAGTGCTATAACTATATCTAAATTGTATTTCATTATACAACACCGAGTTGGACCTTGCTATAGGGATTGGTGATCCTTGGGTTGGTGCCCTAAATCAGTAGGGGTTGGTCCTCCTTGGGTTGGTGCCCTAAATCATTGTAATCCATTATTTCATTGTGAGGTTGGATTGGAGTAGTAGACTCCAACAACATTTCTCACCGAGGTTTTTCCCATATTGGGTTTTCCTCATACATCTGGTGTTGTGGGCTTCATTTGTGTGTTTGCCTCTTTTTATATCCTCATTTTTCTTACCGGTTTGATTGTTTAGTGCTTAGGGTTATAACCAGTATTCCAAGGATCTTTAAAAAGAAAGAGGTTCAGTACCACTTATTTACCCCCCTCTCAGTGGTACATTGTGTTCAACAAACTGTTAGGGTTTCAAGCAGATCCGAAGCAAATATGAAATAACAATTATATGCAGATTTAAATACAAAAGATAAAGAAATAAACTAGGACACAAATAACATAGAGATTTAACATGGTTCACTGAGAATGGGTTATGTCCACCATACACAATCGTCCAATCTTTCTTATTATCCAGCAAAAATAGTACATCAACCTTACAATGCCTTAAGCATCCCAGCCACTTATAACATGCATTTTTAGGGCAAAAACAAAGTCAACCTTTTTAGGCTTTTTTTACAATGTTGGTTTTCATCAAAAAAATACCCAAAAAAAAATTTCTCGGGGGCTCCCACCCCTGAACCCCCATTGAGTGTACAGTACTTTTCTGATCAGTCAGCACATTTCAACAATCTCCCACTTGGAGACTGATACTACACGACAGCACTGTACATGCAACATTCACTGGATAAAACACTACGACTCGACTGGTATAAATTCCATAATTATCAATCAAGAAGACCAACAAAAATTGATGAAGAAATTGGCTTCTCCTGTGGAACTACCTTCATCAACATATCGGCAGGATTCTCACTTGTGTGAATCTTCTCAATCCATAACTGACCCTCCTCCAAAACAGTCCGGATGAAGTGGTACTTGAGCTAAATGTGCTTTGTCCTTGAATGAAAAGCAGAGTTCTTCGCAAGATGAATGGCACTCTGGCTATCAGTATACAATGGGCGATCCTCCTGTGTCTGACCCAATTCCTCCACAAAAAATTGTAACCAAATCATCTCCTTGTTGGCTTCTGTAGCAGCAACATACTCAGCATCAGTGGTTGAAAGTGCAACAACCTTTTGCAGCCTAGAAATCCAATTGACTGTAGTTCCCCCTAAAGTAAAAACATACCTTGTAGTGCTCCCCCGTGAATCAATATCACTTGCCAGATCAGAGTTAACAAATCCACTCAAAGCAGCATTAGATCTTTTGAAACATAATGCCTTCATAGTGGTTCCTTTCAAATACTGAAGGATCCATTTCATAGCATTCCAATGCTCCATACCCGGATTACTCATAAACCTGCTCACAACTCCCACTGCATGTGTAATATCTGGCCTTGTGCATACCATTGCATACATCAGACTACCAACAGCTAATGAATACGGGATGTTAGACATTTTCTTTACTTCTTCCTGTGCCTTTGGGCACATCTCCTTAGTCAATTTGAAATGACTAGCCAAAGGTGTATTAACTGATTTTGCATCTTGCATGTTAAATCTTTTCAACACCTTCTTTATATATTCACTTTGGGACAAATTCAAGCTTCTATTTTTTCTGTCCCGTGTAATCCTTATACCCAAAATTTGCTTAGCTACACCCAAATCCTTCATAGCAAATGACCTGGCTAATTTTTGTTTAAGATAATTTATGTGTTCCATGTTAGAACCAACAACAAGCATGTCATCAACATAAAGCAACAGGATAATATAATTGCCATTATCCAATCTCTTAAAATATACACAATGATCAGAATGACATCTATGATAACCGTGTTCAGCCATGAAACTATCAAATTTTAAATACCATTGTCAGGGTGCTTGCTTTAGGCCATACAAACTTTTCTTCAACCTGCACACCAAGTTCTCCTTACCTTTGACCTCATATCCCTGTGGTTGCAACATGTAAATTTCCTCCTCCAAATCTCCATGGAGAAAAGTTGTTTTTACATCTAATTGTTCAAGATGTAAATCATCTGTAGCCACAAGACTAAGTACAGTTCTAATTGAAGTCATTTTTACAACTGGAGAAAATATTTCATCATAATCTATACCCTTTTTCTATGCAAAACCTTTTACCACAAGTCTGGCCTTATATCTTTTCTGACCTCCTTCCTCCTCCTTCAACCGATAAACCCATTTGTTAGGCAAGGCTCTTTTTTCTACAGGTAAAGGGGCTAAGTCCCAAGTCTTATTTTTCATCAAGGCGTCCATCTCCTCTTTCATGCCTAGCTCCCACTGTTGTTTGGCATCCACCTGCATTGCTTCTTCATATTCTTCTAGTTCACCAGAATCAGTTAATAATATAGAATACAAAGAAGGAGAAAATCTTTCAGGGATCTACTTGACCTAGTAGAACGTCTAACACTTGCAAGAGTTTGTGGGACATTCTATTGTTGCTGAGCATCAAGTACCTGTGGCATTTCATTTTCAAGAATCTCATCCAACACCACATATTTTTGCTTGTCCTGTTCACGCTTCTTTTCCTGCATCTGTTCTTTATACATAACCTTCTCATTGAATATAACATCTCTACTTCTAGTTATTTTCTTATTTTTAAAATCCCATAGCCGATAGCCATATTCATCTATCCCATATCCAATGAAGGTACATTTTTGAGATTTAGCATCAAGCTTGGTTCTGTTTTCTTTATCAACATGGACAAAAGTTTCACAACCAAAGGTTTTCAGAAAAGAATAATTTACCTTTTTACCAGTCCATGCCTCCTCTGGAATACCACCATCCAAAGGGGTTGAAGGTCCTCTATTTATCAAATAGACAGTAGTATGTATAGCATCTGCCCAAAAATGTAAGGGCAATCTAGCATGCAATCTCATGCTCCTCGCGCGTTCCATGATAGTCCTATTCATTCTCTCTGACACACCATTTTCCTATGGAGTTCCTGGAACTATCTTCTACTTTCTAATCCCATTTAAGGAGATTTGGAGGAGGAAATTTACATGTTGCAACCACAGGGATATGAGGTCAAAGGTAAGGAGAACTTGGTGTGTAGGTTGAAGAAAAGTTTGTATGGCCTAAAGCAAGCACCCTGACAGTGGTATTTAAAATTTGATAGTTTCATGGCTGAACACAGTTATCATAGATGTCATTCTGATCATTGTGTATATTTTAAGAGATTAGATTATGGCAGTTATATTATCCTGTTGCTTTATGTTGATGACATGCTTGTTGTTGGTTCTAACATGGAACACATAAATGATCTTAAACAAAAGTTAGCCAGGTAATTTGCTATGAAAGATTTGGGTGCAGCTAAGCAAATTCTGGGTATAAGGATTACACGGGATAGAAAAAATAGAACCTTGAATTTGTCCCAAAGTGAATATATAAAGAAGGTGTTGAAAAGATTTAACAAGCAAGATGCAAAATCAGTTAATACACCTTTGGCTAGTCATTTGAAATTGACTAAGGAGATGTGCCCAAAGGCACAGGAAGAAGTAAAGAAAATGTCTAACATCCTGTATTCATCAGTTGTTGGTAGTCTGATGTATGCAATGGTCTGCACAAGGCTAGATATTGCACATGCAGTGGGAGTTGTGAGCAGGTTTATGAGTAATCCGGGTATGAAACATTGGAATGTTGTGAAATGGATCCTTTGGTATTTGAAAGGAACCACTACAAAGGCATTATGTTTCAAAGGATCTAATGCTGCTCTGAGTGGATTTGTTGACTCTGATTTGGCAAGTGATATTGATTCATGGGGGAGCACTACAGGGTATGTTTTTACTTTAGGGGGAACTGCATTCAATTGGATTTCTAGGCTGCAAAAGGTTGTTGCACTTTCAACCACTGAAGCTGAGTATGTTGCTGCTATAGAAGCCAGCAAGGAGATGGTTTGGTTACAATGTTTTGTGGAGGAATTGGGTCAGACACAGGAGGATCGCCCATTGTATACTGATAGCCAGAGTGCCATTCATCTTTTCAAGAACTCTGATTTTCATTCAAGGAAAAAGCACATTCAGCTCAGGTACCACTTCATCTGGACTATTTTGGAGGAGGGTCAGTTACGGATTGAGAAGATTCACACAAGTGAGAATCCTGCCGATATGTTCACAAAGGCAGTTCCACAGGAGAAGCTGATTTCTTCATCAATTTTTGTTGGTCTTCTTGATTGATAATTGTGGAATTTATACCAGTTGAGTCCCAGTGTTTTATCCAGCGGATGTTGCATGTACAGTGGTGTCGTGTAGTATCAGTTTCCAAGTGGGAGATTGTTCGGTGTGGAGTCTGATTAGTCTCCAAGTGGGAGATTGTTGAAATGTGGCAACTAATCAGAAAAGTACTATACACTCAACACGTATCCCAAACCCCGACAAGGATATGTGCTGAGTGTACAACACTTTCCTGATCAGTCACCACATTTCAACACAAACATTTCCTATCTACATTCTCTTAATCCTTTTCCATGATATGCAATCCTAATGCATATGTATATTCCATCTTTAATAATCCATTTAAACATACTTCAATTGCATCTAATTCCCTAACATGACCATTTATTTTAACATTAATTCCAAATGCATAATGCAAGAATCTTAATGCAATCTTCATACTTAACAATCCCTTACATGCAATGCATAATTTCCTTTCTATCAATGCATCTACATGAATCATTCATCTAATCATATTATCTAACATTCTCATTAATACTAACCCATTCATTAAGGTTCCTTTACATTTCAATTGCATCCTAATCATTTCATAGAATTCCATTAAGCCATAAGATAAATCCATTCCATTTTATTTACAATACACTTAAGGATATTTCTTCCATTCTATAAGTACAACATGATACATCATATAGTCTTATTAGAATCCATGACATAATCCTAAATTTCATCTACTACCTTCTTACAATTACAATTACATAAAATACATCATGAGCATAGCTCTTCCTACTACAAGATCCCAACTACTACATACAAGAATAATACATTACATGAATTTCATCATATTCATTACATAAATCTGATACATGGTACATCCATAATCATCATGAAGAAGAATCCACATCCATGCAACAAGAATCCAAGAAAACAACCCAATGGCTAAAAGGAACCAACCACCCGACCATGTGGAACCAAAAGAACCACCCCCCATGCTAGGAGATGACACAAGGTCCCAACACACACTCTAAACCTAATACGGCACCTATAACCAAAGAGACTAACCACACAAGGACTCTCATGCAAGAACCAATCACAAAAAAAAAAGAATAAACTCCCAGAGGCGTACAACTCAACAAGACATAAAATGCAACCAATAAGGCATAATCATAAATCATCAAGGAACACATGTAGGGGTGGAGTGTCATCACATGCCATCCTCAAAACATAACAACATAAGGCACTATCTCGATGGACATATGGAGAAATCTCAACCTATGAGAGATCAAGGGAGAATGACTTGCCATAGCAATAGCCTTCTCATGTTTATCCTAAAACATCCTCCCTAGGATCAAGTCATGAAGTTCACATCAATTTTATCTTTATTAATGAATCTAACTACCCAACCCATTAATTATAAAGCTATCACTTATTTACAAATCATGGTAATTTCCCAATGTGCCCTAGCGGTCTAGACTTCATGCATCCTTACAAGGAACCTTATGCAAGCCTATCTCTCGTGACCCTAGTCATCACAAGGAAGCCCACTCCCCCTAGCATGGCCCAACAATAAATCACAACAAGATCTAAACCATAATGAAATATGAAAATATAATATTCATATGTAGCCAAGAACATCCACACATACTTAACAAAATACACAAGGCTACAACATCAAATATAACAATGAGTCTCTTGGCCAACAAAAGGGCATAATAAAGTCATCAATAATCTGCCATAAAACATACATAGGTTACAAAAAGGCCCGTTCACTTGTTGGATTAAGAACAACAACATAAGCATCTCCCTCACATGGCACTTCAACATGGAGGAGAATTCATACAACAACATAAAGCGTAAGAGATATCAAAACCTCAAGAAAATCCATAACAAGAATAAAAAAAAGCAGTCAATTCAAATCTGAAAATCTTCTGCAAACTAAGAATAAGCCTCTGGTACGAGATTCAATCAGAAAAATTAAGTCAAATTAAGCAAAATTGTGAAAAACACATAAATTAGACAGGGTTGCACATTCACACAATAGGTTCGCACATTCACACAATAGGTTCGCGCATTCACACAATAGGTCCACGCATTTACACAATAGGTTTGTGCATTTACACAATAGGTTCGTGCATTTACACAATAGGTTCACACAATTACACAATAGGTTCATGCATTTATACAATAGGTTCGCACATTAACACTATAGGTTCGCACATTCACTCTAACAGTGCAAATACAAAAACTTCCACAGAAAACTCATAAAGCTTTAGGCAAAAAATATAAAATCAAGTCTTTAACAAAAGGGCTCTAAAAATCACATGGAAAGAGTCACCCAGAAACAAGGAATAAGAGGGCACAAACAAAATAAATGATAAACAATTATAAACCAAGATATATTAAATTTTTCCTTATGGCAAAACTCACAGACAAAACCAGAAAACTCAACAGAACCTCCAAACAATCCTGCAAAACACACACAAAAGATAATCACACTCGGGAAGGGGATTTTTAAACACCCCAAAAAACCAAATAGATTCACAGAGAGAAAATACGATTTGAGAAAAACATACAAAGTTGTGAAAGGCATTCATAGGAAAACCAAAATATATTTTCCTAGCAAACTGAATAAAGCTCATATAATATAAAGTTCTCTTCCCAATATTATTTTGGAAACTATATTAAAACTATAGAATATGCAAATATTATTTCAACCCATCTCCTGCAAATAATGTGAAGACACAAAGCATACAAGGAAGCCATTAAAAAAAAAATACAAAGGAACAAAGCTCTAACCTGCAACCTATGTAATGGAATGTAGTTGTTGAAGAGCTCCCCACAAAGCCAAGCCAAAATCCAACCAAGCTCCAGCCAAAATCCAAGTGCAAAATCAAAAGCTTGAGGGAAATACTTGCAGAGAAAAGTTTTCAGAGAATAGCCAACCCGGAAAACATCACGGGAATGAAAATAAAAACCAAACAATAACTAAAACCCTAGCCTCCATACTGACCAATCAAAATATTCAGTTTTGAATATATTTTACCAATCCCACCATATAATATAATTTTACCTCCCATTTCAAATTCAACCAATAAGAGTAAAGGGTAGGTAAGGTAAATATAAAATGTATTTATCCAGCCAAGTGGGAATGCTTTATTATTATTTTAATTTAATGTGTTTATACAACCCACTTAAATATAAATAATAGTTAACTATATAAATAAAACATAAGCTATAAATAAAAAATCCAAATGGGGATTTAATAATAAATAAACCAAAGGCTGATAAATAAATTAAAAAACCATATAAATATTAAATATCAAATAAACAATTAAACCATAAATATAAAATAAATATTAAACAATCATAAAATCAATAAACATTAATTATTAAATAAATATAAATACCAAATAATTAAATGCTCAAAATTAATAAATTAAATACATTAAAATAAACATTATTAAATATAAAAACACACATCAAGAGCCACATAATTAATCTAAACATACTCAAATAAATCAACCATCTCTAACATACTCACAACACCAAGAAGACCAAGCCCACTAACTATCATGGTGAATTACACCAAGACACTAACGACTCACAGTGAACAACTTAGACCTATGTCATCTTTGAATCACATAAGCCATTGGAATTAAAGACACGCTCAGACCTGTGAAGATAGGTGGAGTCGATGTTTGGTACCTACAAGCCCTACAACCACAAAATAGTGATACAACATGTGCATATATCTCATAACAGATAAGTGATAGGAAACCACGACAACACATCCCACTTGCAATGAGTGATGTGACATCATCCCTCTCATGAAGACAATCATACAGTATCAAACACATCTCATAGGCATCTCATCATATGTAACCACGAAACAGGGTTAGTGTAGCCATAATCAAAACCATGATAAATCTAATCTATCAATAATCCATCGCATAGTAAGCATATAACATTCATCGAATCACATGGTCCATAATCATAGAGTCATCATCATCATATAAATCATCCAAATAACATATGTCCAATAATATCTAATCATCATAATAAGTAACTGAAACACATGAGTAATCATCATCCAAATCATCAAATATAGTAGATAAGTCTATCAAATATGAAATAGAAGTCAACTCTAGTCAAAATAGGTCAAGTCAAGGGTGGACACTACAATCTAAGTCAACTTCAATTTTGTCAAGAAACCCTAGTTCTCTTTGCAACATGCTCTCAAGCTCAAGTCTTCAAATTTTGATAAATAGAAATGATTTTGGCAAGAGAAACAATCTTGAGCATGCATTTATGTACCTATAATAGTCAGATTTTGAACTACTCTAGTCATGTCAAATATATTGCAATACATGTGTGTTTATTATGCAGAGCTAGCCATTCTTACAACTTGAATTTCCTCTATTGATGCCTCAAGAACATGCATGATCTTACAGCCAAGATTATCTAAGATCAATATGCATTATCTGCTATATTATTTAATTAATTACCCTTTTAAAATAATGGGCTCCACTAGACACATGTCAACATTTTGTGACTCCATGGAGATGATTCATCTCTGACAACTTTGGTATCATGGTGGCATTAAATAACTAGGAGGTTACATTTTATCATGACACATCTACAAACCTTCAATGGCCTCTTTTAGATCAACGACTAGCATTATCATGGAGACCTAATAGTTTTGACATCATTCTTGGCCATAGTGCAATGATAGTCATTATATTTCTCCTTTAGTGTTGAGGTCTTAATACTTGGATCCACCTCTCGATCAAATGACTATCATGGCTTAGGGGTTGTACCCTTTTCAACAAGGATCTTCTCCACAAGAAAACAAGAACCATTGGATCAACTCTTTTGAAACTTCAATGCTATCCAAAAACTTAAAATGCTTTGTGGGTCCCAAATCTAAACAAATGGCTCACATAATGGTAGAGATCTCTTACTAATTGCTTTTTAAGGAGCCACAAAATGACACCAAACATTAGATTTTATTTTAATCAAGCTTAATTGTAATTAAGCAAAATATACCTAGGAAAATAAAGGTAACTAGGGAGATAGGTTCCTAAGGGTTTGTGCTAGTAGAAAAATAACATAAGGACCCTTTACTAAACAACTTAAAACAAGTTACCAACTAGAACAAGTCATCGACCAAATAGAACATAAAGCTTAAGACTTGCATAGAAGGTCTTATACTTAGCCATTTTGTAAATACCTAGGGTTTAGGGTTTAGGGTAAATAGAGGATTGAAAAATCCAAACCCTAATGACAAAAAGTAATAAATTTTAAAGAGTCCATTAGTGTGCACCAATCTTGATCTAATTAGTAAAGCGGACCTTGTAGTTCTTCCGGTTGGGGTGGCCATTCTTTGTAGGAACTCTTTGAATTTCACATGACCAAATTTGTATTAGTAATTTCTTGATCCATGTAATGTAGCTTTGTCAGTAGAAGATAGCCATTGAATTTATACTTCATTGGAATGACTTTGCTGCGACATTACCAAATCTTTACTAAAAACAACATGGATTAGGAGCTTTATTAAACCAATAAAACACCTATAATTCTAATGAAAACATCATATTAAAGGAAATAACCAAATATGCATAACATTAAACTAAAACTAAAAGAGCCACCTTGAGTTATTAAGACAAACCTACAAATTTTGGGGGTCGGGGGTAGCAACATCCTTGATCCCCATATCAAAGTGAATTTAGTACCTTCGGTGGCTGGGTGTATTTATACCTTTGATCCCCACATTGGAGTGGGCAAATGAATGAGTCAAGGGTAGTCGGTATTTCTATCCCCAATCCTCACTTGATGAGACCAACGGGGGGTTGAGGGTGGCAATACCCTCGATCCTTGCCATTATGTTCTATGTGGCTATAGGTTTTGGAGATGCAGGGATGTCACATCCCCGATCCCTAATATAGGTATCAGGGATATGACATCCCCAATCCTTGATATGGATACTAGACAAAAAAAAATTGTCTAAAAAATGGGTCGAGGATGCAAGGATATCACATCTTTGATTCTTGATTAGGGCATCATTTTGGGTTGCTCGCCTAACTCACACATGATTTCTTAAAATTTTCTTAAGGTAGATATAAAAAAATGAAATAAAACCCTAAACCATGACGACAACCATAACCAAAACCGAAAGGAGTAGCAACTACCTAAATTGAAACCAAACAGAGCATAAACTACCTAAAACAATGAGGCACACATCAACCTATTAGCCCTGTGGAGTAAACAAAAGGCTTAGAATGCAAACCTGAATGAGCCAATGGAAGGATGTGGCTTTGAACATGGCCAAAAGCACAAAGTTAGTAAACAAAAAACAAAGCCCTAACATAAACAATAGATAGAGGGAAAAAGAAAATAGAGAAAAAAGAGATTAAAAAAGAGTGAAACCCTACCTAGGTAGATGACAAAGATCACAATAAAACCAAAAATCTCCTAAACAACCACTTTGGCTCTTCAAGAAACACTCAAAACATCTTTGGAATTAACACAAAGTGGGTAATTGAATGGAAATCTAGGATTATATAGCATAATAGGCCATATTAAATGCATTCGCAATAGATGAAGGTGTTGGGGGTCAAGGGTAGCAACAAACCCAATCCCTTATCCTACCTAGGATGCTTTGAGGGTCAGGGGTATTAACACCCTCGATCCCCGAAATGAGAATCGACTAACACAAACACCATGGGGTTGGGGGTCAGGGATCTTGATCCTTAAAAGGGGAGGGGAACCTTGCATCCTTGATCCCCATAATCTTCAAATGGCAAAAAGGAACAAAAAAGAAGAGGAAGAAAAAGATAAGGGAAAAAACCTAAAGAAAAAGGAAGGAAAAGAGAAAGGGAGGGGGAAAGAAAACCAACACAATGAGGGAAAGACAAAAGAGGAAATAAAAGTTATACATGGGAAAACCAAAAAGGGGTTCCTCATTTTATCAAATGAGAAAACGAGGTGTGAGTTGTGGAGGCACAACAAAAATCCCAACCATTGATCATCTTTGTTCTTAAATTGTGATGTAGGAGCATCCCTGGTTCTTGGCAATCTTGTATCACCCAAAAACATTTGCATTCCAGTTTGTTTTTCTATTTTATTTTTTGTTTACTTCGGTTTGCATTTTCAGCATTTCATTATGGATTTTGCTGCATTTGTTCACTGAATCTTGCAGAGCTATATTTGTTTGTGGACATGTTCATCTACCTTATCCTAAGTTCGTGAGACGTTTGGAGAAAGTTATTGCTTTCAGAATCTGAGATAGTTTTCTAGCTCAGAGCACCGAGGCTACTTGGACCTATTTTACCAATGGAGAATCTTGCAGATCATTTCTATAGCTTGTGGAGCTTCATTTTATTGCCTCCAACATTCCTTGGCTTGTGGCCGACCTTCTTTTGGGTCTGCACCTCATTCTATGTATTTTTCAGAGGGATCCCTTTGGCAGAGGTCGACCTTGTTGTTTTACTTGTTGCATCTTCTTCATCGGCAATTGTTTTCACCTTGGGCCAACGCGGATCATCCTTGAGCTATTAATATCATATAAATCAATGTAATCAAGAAATTAGATAGGGGGGAAAAATATAGAAGATCAATCTAAATGTGAGGAGGTCTGGAGTTGGCTCGCATTCTTACTTGAGCTCGGATACTATATTTAAGCATGTTTGTAATCAGGCCTATGTGCCAGAGTATGTAAGCCTACATGTTGTCGACCAGTTGTATTTAAATTATTTGGTACAATAAATTATATTTCTGCATTGCCTCCATCACATCATGTTTCTTCTGTTGTGTTACTCTTACTGCACGATGTGAACTCTTCTCTTTGAAGACTTACTCCTATCGTGAATACACCAAGTGGTATTAGAGCGAGTTTTTATTCTGGAGATTGTGGAGTCCAGTAAGAATTTTGTTGTGGGGTGGTGGATTGAGGATTCAACTTGTAGCTGCAAAAGACTTGTGTAAAGATATCCAGAAGAGGAAATGTTAGAGGTTGTGGAGTGCGTGGAAATGTAGACCCAATTGTGATGGAAATATTGAGAGGAATTGTGGCCCTATTGGAAGCTGTTGAAATGGCTCGGAGAAGAGGTTGACATGTCGAAGATGTTAATGATGATGAAGAAGAAGAGGTGGCAGGAGAAGGAGGAGAAAATCCATTAGCGAATGATCCGGAAGAAGAGAGGTTCATAAGAGCCTTGACAAGAGTGAATATTAGACCACATTTTAACCCATCGGATTATGATGGCAAGTTAGATTCAGATGAATTTATCGATTCGATTAAAGAGATGGAAAAGTATTTTGATTTTGAGAACACTAAGTTGAAAGGACACACGTCCCTTTGGTGGGAACATTTGCATGTAGATAGACAGAAAAGAGGTAAAAAGAAGATTAAATCTTAGGAGTGGATGGTTAAAATTTTAAAATCAAAGTTTATTCTTGTTGATTACCAATTGAATCTGTTCTGGAAGTTGTAGAACTTGAAGCAGAAGGAATCTAGTGTGAAGGAATATACTGAAGCATTCTACAAGTTGAATATCAAATCTAGACATACCGATGATGAGATTGAGCAAGTCACCAGATATTTGAATGGGTTACAGATGTCTATACAAGATGAACTCGGTTTAATCAAATTGAAAAGTGTTGAGGAATCTTACCATTATTCCCTGAAGGTGGAGGAGAAGTTGAATAAAAGACATGAGTAGAAGCAAAGAGATAGAGGAGGAAGATTTCAGGGAGGAATATTTCAAGGAGGAAGGACCTATACTCAAGCCTAGAGAAGAGGACCCTGTGTAGATGAAAAAAAAGACAAGGAAGCTAGCAGAGATGGTAGCTTATATCGGAGGGATGACAAAAAAAATTTTTGGAGAAGAGAACCTAATGGTTACCAGAATGAGGGTTATGGAAAGGAAGACAAAAGATAGGATAAGAAGAAGTTTAGAGGAACTTTCTTTAAGTGTGAAGGAGAAGGACATTGTACTTTTGAATGTAAGAAGACTAAGGACCATGGAAGAGAAGCATTGGTCGAAGAAGAACCCACCGGATCAGCTAATAGATCAAAAGATGGAGAATTATTGGTGACGAGAAGAGCATTGTGCCCCATCGGAGATGATGAGGAGCCCTTGCAGAGGATGAATTTGTTCAAGATAAGATGTAAAGTAGCCGAAAAGTGGTAAAGTATAATTGATAGTGGTAGTTCATATAACCTTGTTTCAGAGGAAATAGTGAATAAGCTAAAATTAAAGATATTGAAGCACCCTAAGCCTTATCAGATAGCATGGATTCAGGATTATCATAAGGTACTAGTAAGTGAACAATGTTTGGTAAAATTGAATATTGGATATTAGCATGATGAAGTTCTATGTGATATTATGCTAATAGATATATGTTATATCTTGTTGGGTAGACCTTGGCAGTATGATAGACAAGAAATACATGATGGAATGAAGAACATATACACTATTGTTGCAAATGAGATTAAATAGATCTTGTTGCCTTTAGAGGAGCCTCTTAAGAGTGAATTTTGTACTAATTCTAGAATTTATTTGGTGGATGGAAGGAAATTCTTGGATGTGATAAGACATGAGAATATGTGTTTTGCTTTAGTTCCTAAGAAGACTAAGAATTTGGAACATGAAGAAGAACAACCGCAGGAGATAAAGGAGTTTCTAATAGAATATGAAGACATCATTTTTGATAATGTACTTGATCGATTACCGTCTGTGAAAAGTATCAGTCATTGCATGGACCTGATTATCGAAGCTAGTTTGCCTAATAAAGTAGCACACTAGATGACAGTAGAAGAAAGTGATGAGTTGAATAGAGAAGTGTAGGAGTTGTTGAAGAAAGGTTTGATTAAAGAAAGTTTGAGCCCTTGTGCAATTCCAGTAGTGTTAGCACCTAAGAAGAATAGAGAATGGAGGATGTGTACTGACTCTAGAGAAATAAACAAGATCACGGTGAAGTACAAATTTCCCTTTCCTAGGATGGATGACATAATGGATTGTTTAAGTGGAGATAGATATTACACAAAGATAGACTTGAAAAGTGGATACCATTAGATCAGAATCAAAGAAGGAGATGAGTCGAAGACAAATGAAGGATTGTATGAATGGTTGGTGATGCCTTTTGGACTGACTAATGCACCAATTGCTTTCATGAGGTTAATGAACGAGGTGTTTATAGAATCCATAGGAGGCAGTTAAGCCATGTCACAAACCCAAATGTTGCGTTGCATAGCACAATGAGACCAAGGGTGCACACCTTGCAACAATCCCCCCTAGTGAAAGCAAGGGGTTTTAACTTGTGACCAAGCTCTGATACCACTTGTTACAACCACTAGACTTCTAGAATCCACAGCAGGTGGTTAAGCCATGACAAAAACTCAAGCCCTGCGCTGCACAGCACAAGGAGACCAAGGGCACACACCTTGAAACAATGTTGAATTTCTTGGGTAAGCTTGTTATTTTATACTTATATGGAATCTTGATTTTTAGTAACACAAAGAAGAACATATATTTCATTTAAGACAAGTTTTGCAGAGGTTGAGAGAAGAGAAGTTGATAAACATTGAAAAGTGCAGTTTCATGAAGGAAGAGCTAGTCTATTTGGGATTCGTGATATCTATAGATGGATTGAAGATGGATCTTGAAAAGGTAAGATAAATTGTTGAATGAACTACACTTGAAAGCATTGGGGAAGTAAGATCATTTCATGGATTGGCTAGTTTCTATCAGAAGTTTATCAGAAATTTTAGTTCAGTTTGTAGTCCTATGATAGAAGAAATGAGAAGAGATAGGAAGGATTTCAAGTGGACATCTAGAGAAAACAAGAGTTTTGAGCTATTGAAGCATAAGGTGACAAAGCAACCTATGTTGGCTTTACCAGATTTTAGCAAGGTATTTCAAGAGGATTGTGATGCAAGTGGGAATGCAATTGGAGCAGTGTTGAGTCGAGAAGGAAGACCAGTAGCTTATTTCAGTGAAAAATTGAATGATTCAAAAAGGAGATATTCTATGTATGATCAAGTGTTTTATGCAAAAATCCAAGCATTGAAGAAGTGGAGACATTATTTACTACCTAAAGAGTTTGTGTTGTATACTGATCATCTAGCTTTGCAATATTTGAATAGTCGAGGTAAGCTAAATCAAAGACACATGAGATGGGTAGAGTTCTTGCAAAGTTATACCTTTGTTTTGAAGCATAGAAGTGGAAATTCAAATAAAGTTGTTGATTCCTTGAGTTGAAGGATAAACTTGCTAACAAAGATGAGAGTGGAGGTATTGGGTTTTGAGGAATTAAAGAATTTGTATTAGGATGACCCGGATTTTGCAAAACCTTGGAAAGCTTGTAAAGAACCATTTATGGTGGGCAGGAGCAAGTGGTTAGATTATTTTATTCAAGATGAGATGTTGTTCAGAGGAATCCAATTGTGTATACCTAAGAGCTCTATGAGGGAAAATCTAATAAAAGAGAAGCATAGTGAAGGATTAGCATGACACTTTGGTGTTGATAAGATGGTAGTCTTGGTTAGTCAGAATTACTTTTGGCCTCATATTCATAAGGATGTTAGGAAATATGTTCAGAGCTACAAAATTTGTCAACTTGCAAAAAGTAGTAGTCAGAATGTTGGATTGTTTAAGCCTTTGATAATTTCGAAGAGACCTTGGGAGGACTTAAGCATTGACTTTTACTAGGATCTCCTAAGACACAAAGAGGAAATGATTTATATTTGTGGTGGTGGATAGATTCTCAAAGATGACACATTTCATACCCTATAAGAAGACAACAGATGTGGTGCATATAGCTGACCTATTTTTCAAAGAGGTGGTGAGACTACATGGATTACCTAAGAGTATAGTTTCTGACAGAGACACTAAATTTGTTGGATATTTTTGGAGGACACTTTGGAAGAAGATGGAGACATATTTTTAATTCAATTCTACTTTTCACCCACAAACCGATGGACAAACAAAAGTAGTAAATATAGGAGTTTGGGAAATTTGTTGAGATGTTTAGTTGGAGAGAAAACCAAAAATTGGGACTTGATCCTTGCACAAGAAGAGTTCACCTACAACAATTCAGTAAATAGGAGTACCTGAAGAACACCCTTTAAGGTTGTTACCAGAGTACTTCCTAGAGGCATATCAAAGTTGAGAGACATTAGTAATGAAGATAAAAAGAATGCAGAAGCGAAAGCATTTTCAGAACATATGAAGACAGTACATACTCAAGTCAAGGAGCATTCAGAGAACATGAACAATAAGTATAAGGAGAAAGCAGATGAAAAGAGGAGACACAAGGAATTTGAAATTGAAGATGAAGTGATGGTGTATTTGAGAAACTAAATATTTCTATTTGGAACCTACAATAAGTTCCAGGTGAGGAAGTTTGGACCTTGTAAGATCTTGAAGAAATTTCGTTCCGAAAATGCTTATGAAGTGGAGTTACCTGATGCTTTGGGTGTTTCACCTATATTCAACATTGCAAACCTACATCAGTATCATGAGACAAAATTCAGTGAAGATAGTGCAGCAGACTTGGAGAAGCAGATACCCCAGAGGGTACCTAACCATATTGAAGACATTTGGATATTAGAATTGAGCGCAACACCTGAGGCAAACAATATAGAGAGTTTCTTGTGAACTGGAAGGGCAGACCAATTGAAAGCTCATCATGGATTTCTCAAGATGAGGTAGACAATATTGGTTTTCCTCTAGCCCTTGAAAAGTGAGAGACTCACTTTACGTCAACCCCAAATGTCTGGTGTAGGAGCATCCCTGGTTCTTGGCAATCTTGCATCACCCAAAAACATTTACATTCCATTTTGTTTTTCTGTTTTGTTTTTTGTTCAGTTTGGTTTGTAGTTTCAACATTTCATTCTTCTTTTTGCCACATTTGTTCACCAGATCTTGTGGAGATGGATTTTATTTGTGGACATGTTCATCTACCTTATCCTAAGTCTGTGGGACGTTTGGATATTTTTTTGGCAAGTTGTCGCTTCTGGAATCTAAGATAGTTTTCTAGCTCAGAGCATCGGAACCACTTCGATCTATTTTGCTAATAGAGAATATTGTGGATCATTTTCGTAGCTTGCAGAGATTGATTTTGTTGCCTCCAAGGTTCCTTGACTTGTGGCCAACCTTCCTTTGGGTCCGCACCTCATTGTATGTATTTTCCAGAGGGATCCCTTTGGTGGAGGTTGACCTTGTTTTACACATTACATCTTCTTCATTGGTAATTATTTTCACCTTGGGCCAACACGGATCATCCTTGAGATATGAATATCATATAATCAATGTAATCAAGTAGTTGGATAGGGGGGACAGATATAGAAGATCAATTTGAAGGTGAGGAGGTGAGGAGTTGGCTTGCATTCTTGCTTGAGCTCGAATACTTTATTTGAGCATGTTTGTAATCAAGCTTGTGTGCCAAATTTTGTAAGCCCGCATGTTGTCGGCCAGTTCTATTTGAATTCTTTGGTACAATAAAGTCTTTTTCTACATTGCCTCCATCGCATCATGTTGTGTATGTTGTGTTACTCTTGTTGCACGGTCCAAGTTGTTCTCTTTGAGGACTTCCTCCTGTCGTGACTGCACCAAATTGATCTCAACCTTCAAGTCAAATTCCAAACATTTATAAATTTAGGTTCAATATCCAATTTCAACAACCATTATCTTCATATTCTTGTTCTATTATTATACAGGTTTTCATAAAGTATGATTTTGAGAACTATACTTCAACACAAGAAGAAGGACAATAAAGGCTAAATGTGTAGAATTGGTAATGGAGTGATTTTCTTTCATTCATTTCATTCAATTGTAGATATTTTATGTGTTCCTTTATTGTTTTGCAATTAAGAATTTTGTGATAGAATTGGGTTTTTTGTTGTTTCCTAATTAGTCTATTACATCATGTTTTCACTCAAATTTTCAAGTGCTTACACTTATTGTTGTAAGAATTGGTTACACACATACACATTTTTAAAAAAACCACTTGAGGCCACTTCAAACACAAACATACACATGTAGTAGATATGGTGGCTATGATACCATCTAACATAGTAGCAAGGTTGGAGAACCCAACTAATGGCTACTTCACTAAGAAATTAATGAAAAATCACACATGTATACATAAATGAAACACTGATTGAACGTGAAGGAATCAATTTCATTAAGAGAAATAACATTAAAAATGACTAAAATACAATACTTACAATATGCATAAGGCTAAAATGTTCTTTCTCAAGAGAATACTATCCTCCTTGCTAAATACTAATTGAATTTCTTGCTAACTGATTATATTATATACATATAGGTCCAATGAAAGCCTATTAGATATCCCAATGAAGAGTATAACCTCCTAAGTATAGAAACATAGTATACTAAATGGTTTTTATGATTCCCATGTGGATGATTATTCTCATTGGCCAATTTTGTTCTATATTTTCCTTCCTAAATTTTGATGCCATACTACATTCTAGAGTAGGTTTTTGATTGGTCCAATGATGATAACGATGCCCAAATCCACCTACTCATTGATGATGTTTGTGATGACTAAGATTTACACTAATTGTGAGTCCAAACACATGTTGATATCTTAGGCACTTAAAATCTAAGTTTAAGTGGTAAGTTGATAAGGCAAAGCCTAATCAAAGAAATCAAACTAGATTTGTTAGTCATTAGTACTTTGAATATTAATCAACTAAACCTTTTGTCAAATACCCAGACAAATAAATTTGAGTATATGATCTCTTGAAACTTGTGTAATAATGTGTGACATTAACATCTTACTTTGCTTCGGATGGTGCTACTATCCATAATCTGCTTCAAAGACATAAGTTTGTTTTTACCATGTAACACCCTTGCAACACCAATACTTTATCCAATGACCTTCGTAGTATTGCTAGAACTCACTAAAACCCCAAAATTAACACAAATAAATCACAAAACAAAACTCTTAGCATAAGTTTCAAAGCTATAAACACAAAAACAAACAATTAATATATTTTATTATTATAAAATTGTTCAGTCCGTAAAATATTTCAAGAACATATAATATTCAATATTTAACTAACACAAATATTATAAAATATATTAAGTCTGTTTGTAAAATATTTACAAGAAAAATTTAGAATCCAAGTAGTTTCTAATTCTAACATTTTTTAAGGATATTTTCAAATCCATGCAAATTTGAAAGCCACAACTTAATGTTGGTTATTAGTTTTCAACAATCATGCACATAGCAATATAACTTATAAAAAACACATAAAATATGGCAAGACAATAATTGATTGAAAATTGTCAAATGTGATTTGAAAAGTAATAAAGAACGATCTCTTTCTCATAACCACATTTGCAAATTTTCAATTGAAACCCATAACATTTCACCACCTTTTCAATTGAAACCCATAACATCTCACCACCTGTAATGTGTTTTCAATAAGTTGGTGGTACTATAAGAAAGAGACCTCTCCTTAAAGAATTTTAACCTTTCTAAAACAGGAGCAAAATACTCTGACCTTGAATGCTTTGCTCTTTTAAATGGGTTTAGTGGATTCTAATCTTGTTTTGTAATGATGATGTTGATTTGAAGAGGAATAATGTTGTTTTTTAGTTTTCAATGGTCATACACATAACAATACCAACTTATCAAAAACACATAAAAGATAGTGAGAAAGTACTTGATTGAAATTTGTCAAATGTGACTGAAAAGTAATAAAGAACAATCTCTTTCTCATAACCATATTTGCAAATTTTCAATCGAAACCATAACATCTCACCACCTTTTCAGAAACACGAAAAAAATAGTGAGACAGTACTTGACTGAAAAATAATAAAGAACGATCTCTTTCTCATAACCACAATACCAAATTTTCAATCGAAACCCATAACATCTTTACCACATTAAATATGTTTTCAAATAAATTGGTGGTACCATAAGAAAGAGACCTCTCCTTATAACATTTTAACCTATGGTGAAAAATACTGTGGCCTTCAATGCTATGCTCTTTCAGATGGGGTTTAGTGGGTTTTAATCATGGCTTGTACTGATGACGTCTGGTTGGAGTGCACTGCTGTCAATGGCGGTCGTAGTCTAAGAGCTGTAAGCAAGAATCTCAACCAGTTAAGAATTGAAAGCTCCAAAAATATATTTAATAGGAGTTTTACATTAAAAAAGGATCAAGTTAAATCAGCGTCTTTTTAGGAAGATTTTTGACTTGGAAAAGAAACTTGAATGGAAAAATCACTCAAAAAAGGATAAAATTTTACTGATATACGCCCTGTGATATCTACATCTTTTTAATGGCGACAGAAACTAAGGCCTACTATGGGCATTGGAGAAATTGAACCGTGCAAGCTATTTTAGGTCAAAAGAATCAAATAGATTAATGTCCATGTATTCAATGACAAGTTTGGATAAGAGCATTCAGTGTCATCTTCACTATGCTTGCTTTGACCACCTTTTGTAATGGGAACAAGAATCTTCAATGTTTTCAAAGTGGGGGAATAAAGACATTTGTTTATATCTCAGTCAAAGATTAAGAAGCCTAATTTGAAAGGAATGGATGGGGAATTCTTAGCAGGTAGGGTGGCCCAATGGAACTTTAATCTTGTTCACACTGCCCATCTTAATATTTTATGGAATAAGACAAGAAAATCATGAGAGGGAAGTGACTCCATGATAGATGATAATGAATGGAAAAGGAATTTAATGTACAATTGGATGTGCTAGAGAGGGTGTTACATAGGCTTGATAGATTCTCAAAAATCTTAGATGGGCCTATGGAATTTGGACTTTGCATATTATTATATTTTTAATAGTGGATATATATATATATATATATATATATATATATATATATATATATATATATATATATATATTGGTTTTCTATATGAAGAGTTGAAATTTGATGGTCGTATTCATATTTAGACATTATTGAATCTAGGTAATTCTGATAATCTTTATGTGTGTGCGTGTGTGGGTGCGTATAAAAACAATTTTGAAACAATTTTGAATGAATACAACGTCAAAAAATAATTGTTTGATTGGTAGGGTCAATCATCAAATTTAGACTATGGATGCATGCTAATATGTTTAGGCATATTTGGAAATTATGAAGTTTTGAAGTTTATCTCTAAATTTAACTATATATATTTTTAACTAATGTATGAATGGTTCGTTGTATAGTCATATTTAGATATTCATGCCATAAAATATTGTTGTAATTTTAGTAAGAATGTATTACATTGTTGGAGAGATTCTGAATAGACTTTTAAAATTTGTACTTATTTAAGATTATTATGATTATATATATGTGGATGTATGTATGTATTTGTGTTTTGATTTTTTATAATAAGGTATTTATAGTATTTGAAGAACAATTTTGAATAAATAAAACATCACAAAAAATTGGTTTGACTAATGGATGTATATATTAATATGTTAGACATATTTAGAGATTATAAAATAATTGAAATGTATCTCTAAAATTGACTATTATGGATGTATTTCCATTGCTAGTCAATGTTAGCATCTACTTTTCTTAATAAAATTTTAAGTATATAAATAAAAAATTAATAATTTATTATTATTTCTTTAATAATCGACATGCTTGATTTAGATGATTGTCAAGTGTTTTTTTTTTTGTTGATAGTCAATGTTGACAATATGTTTTGATGAAAATTCATTGACTTATACATAAATGAATAAAATTTTAATAATTTAAAATTTTATTTTATTAAAAAAAAAAGCAACTAAATATCATGAGAAAGATATGCCTTATGTTAAGTATTTTATGTTTTGAATTCAATAAGAATCTAGATGAAAAAGATGAACTTCATATATAAAATGTTGATTTAAAGAGACAATTATAGCGTACTTTTTATGACTAGACCTTATTGGCATATTTTATAAGAATTGTTTTACTTATAGATGAATAAGTAAGGTTTAATAATTTAAATTTTGCTTAAAAAAAACTATTATTAAAGAAGTAAGTTTTTTACTATTTAAATGATTTATATTGTTTAAGAAAATAATTGACTACAAAAACAAGTATAATCTAGAATTTATAAGCATCTCTATAATTATGCAATTTAGAATTATTTTGGATTTAAATAAAGCATTTAGATTTATATAATGTGATATGATGCTATTAGATTCAATAATATTTGATTGATGAAATTTGAGCATATAATATTTTTAAAGATTCAAGAAAAATATTAATTTTATGTTTATTGTTTATAGGAAAAATGTATGTTTGATACAATATATCCACACAACCCCCCCCCCCCTCTCTCTCTCTCTCTCTCTCTCTCTCTCTCTCTCTCTCTCTCTCTCTCTCTCTCTCTCTCTCTCTCTCTCTCTCTCTCTCTCTCTCTCTCTCTCTCTCTCGACATCTATATTCATAACTCTTTTCCTCTCTATATCTATCTCTCCATATTTCTTCTTTCATATATCCATCTATCTCTATTTGTCTATTTGTTTATCTCTCTCTACCACTATATTTCTCCCTCTCTCTCTCTCTTTCTATTTATTTTCAAGCTTCCACATCTATCTAATCATATCTCCTCTCTCTCATTTTCTCCATATTCCTCTCATCTTTCTCCATCTCCATATTCATCTCATCTCCATATTTATCTCTATCTATATCTCTATCTTCTTCTCTATATTTATCCCCATACCCATGTCTCCCTCTATCCATCCCTCTTTATATCCTTATATATGCCTCTCTTACCTTATTGAAAACATAAGATGAACTTATTGGTAATGGAACTTGATTATCTTCCTCATTGAAAGGTTTTATTTCAATTATGATTATATCCTTGTAAGTGAATGCAAAGTGGATTGGAAGCTGTCACTTCTCCATTGAGATCTTTGTTGAAAAAACATCATTTTCTAAATGGCCTACCAATTGATCTCATGTTATTGACCAAATTTTCCCTAATTGACCTTCCACACCCCTTCATCATACCCATTGCACACAAGGTGTAAATGCTAATTTATATTTATGTTAAAGGCATGCCTTATGTGAACTAGAAGGCTAGCATGGGGCATCAATGGCAAACTCGTTGAGAGGGAAGGCAAGACAATCGAAATCACCACCACCATTGATTTTTTCTTGTTTTTCATTCATTGGACTTTGGTTTTCTACTTCCTTATGCATTTCAATCATTTTCAATAGCTCTTTTGATTACTCATGCAGGAAAATGTTTTGGCTAAAATATGTTTATTTTTGGATTTTTTTGTCATGAAATATCTACAGAGTGCATCTACTTGGGCCAAAATCCTTTTCAAAGCATCCAAATACAACCTTTTATGCAGGAGCATCCCCGGTCTGTGAGCAATCTTGCATCAACCAAAAATATTTTCTTTTAGTTTAGTTCAATGTGCAGTTTTGTGTGTTCCTACTGGTATGTTCTGGTAGTTGCTTGATTTTCATTGCAGATCATATTTTTGGTTTCCAAACTTGTTTATGTTCTTAATTCCATATTCTTAGTCCATTTGGATTCTTTTCTAGTAAGAGATTGCTTTCGGTTTGACTGTTTTTGGGTTCAGGAGCAGTTTTGGGCTTACCAGTTGGTTTTCTTCTTTTTCGCAGTGATTTCTTGGCATGTGGATCTATTTTGGGTCTTTCTTAATGTTTCTAAGTCCTTTGTTGACCCTCCTATTTATCCGCACTTCTCGGTTTTTCTTTTCCAAAGGAATTTCTTTAATTATTGGGGCTGACCTAATTACACATTTCATTTTCCTGCAATGGTAAATGTAATCTCTTATGGTCAACCCAGATATGTTTTGTGGAGTGTATATATATGGTATTATGTAATCATTTGTAGGAAAGTCAATGAGTAGGAAATTCTAGATTCATGATTATAGATCCAGATGACTCTGAGAGTTTTGAATGGATTGTAATCTGGCATATTAGCCTTCATGTAACCGGTTGATTACCGGATGTTCCATGATGAATGTATGATGATAACCAATTAGTTACAGAAGGTTATAAGATGATAATATGATTTGATTATGTAATCTTTCAATATTTTATTGTTGCCTCTGTTGGGTTACTCTTTCTACATGAGCTAGTTAGTTCTTTTTGAAGACCCACTGGTTATGACTACACCAAGTGGTATTAGAGCTGGTTATGAACCTGTTGGTGTAAGAGCTAGTTGTGAACCTTGAGGTAGTCCTTTGGGTGAACAAATTGCCAAGTGGAGGCAGGTCACGAGTGTGTTCAATAGATTGTCGAGTGTAAGGCAATTGAAACTGGTAGTCAGATCGCCAAGTTGAGGTAGTTCATCAGAGCAGAGGAGGAGATGCCTCTTAGAAGGATGAACCCCTGAATGGTAGAGCAGATGATGGAGGATTTCAAGAGTGAGATGAGGAACGAGATCCAGAACGTATTGGCTGGTTTGCGAAGGAATCCAGAGTCTGAGGATGAGTTTGAAGAAGCTGGATAAGAGCTTGAGGTGAAAGAGGCTAAAGGACTGGAAGACAGAAAAGAGGAAATATTTCTGAGAGCAATGGCACAAGCAGGTAAAGTTCATAAAGTGGAGGTTTTAAACTTTTTTGGAACACTGAACCCAGAGGATCTGATCAATTGGATCGAAGAATTGGAGGATTAATTTGATTTTGAGGATGTCAAGGACCTGCAGAGAGTTCGGTTGGCACGTACTGAGTTGAAAGGGCATGCTACCTATGGTGGAAAGAATTACAGTGAGACAGACTGGAGAATGGTGAAATGAAGATCACTCGGTGGAGACAAATGGTTGCAAGATTGAAGGCCAAGATCATACCAGGAGACTATGAGTTGGAATTATTTAAGAAGTTCCAGAACCTGAAGCAGAGAAACATGAGTGTGAAAGAGTATACCGAGGAATTCTACAAGGTCATGATCAGATCTAGACATAGAGAGATGGATAGTGAAAAGGTGGTGAGGTACATAAATGGACTTGCATTTGACATTCAAGATGAGATGAATATGTTGAGGATTTCCATATTTGAAGAAGCTTACCAATATGCTTTGAAGGCTAAGGAGAAGGTGAGAAGAAGACAGCTGAATAACCCTAGAGGGAAGGAGAGATTCAAGGGGCAGATGAGTAAAAATAAGAAGAATGTTGAAGATGAATCAAAACCTAAGTGGAATAAAGAACGGGATAAGAAAACACAGAGAAAAGGCAGTGGTAGTAGCAACAGAGAATTTCTCGGAAAATATTTCAAGTGTGGAGAAACCAGACATAGATTTTATGAATGTAAGCAGGGAATGGAAAGAAGTTGTGTGGCAAATGAGGAACTGGAAGGTGGAGTTGTCGGAACTAACTGTACACTAGAGCAAGAAGAATCCCTTATATTCAAAAGAGTCATGATGGAGCAGAGCAATGAAGATACCAAACCTACTCAAAGAAGGAATCTTTTTTGGACTATGTGCAAATCAGGTCGTAAGTGTTGCAAGGTTATTGTGGACAGTGGAAGTACTGATAATTTGGTATCTGAGGAGATGGTAGTGAAGCTTGTATTGAAGAGCCTTAAGCACCCTTGTCCTTATAAGGTGAGTTGGTTACAAGATGATCAAAATTTAGAAGTAAAGAAGTGTTTGGTGAGTTTTAATATTGGACCTTTTAGGGATGAGGTCTTGTGTGATGTTGTATCTATGTGTTCTTATCATGCCTTGTTGGGAAGACCTTGGCAGTTTGATAGAGGAGTTATTTATGACTGTAGAAGAAACCTAATCACTATTGAGAATGATGGGAAGAAGTTCACATTGGCTTAGTTGAAGGAGAAGGAGGTGAAGAATCTGAGTCTTGAGAGAAGTTGTAGTGCTGAGAAACTGGTTGCAGAGGTTATACCAGAAAGTGGCATGAATTTACAGAAGGATTTGATAGATAAGTCTGATAGACAGATGGAACCGACTGGCAGTAAGGTTGTGATAGTGAACCAAATGAAGTCTTGTGGCAGAAATAAGTCAGAGTTACAAAAAAAAGAGAACAGTAAGAAGAGATAGTGTGCATATCTAAAGCAAGGGAAGAGAAATAAAGAGAGTCGGGAGTTAGAGAATCTGGTTGAGGTTCCGGAGGAGCTAAGAAAGAGGTTTGCAGATAAGGAAGATGTGTGGATCGTAAATGAGAATGGGATCTATATCCTGAATTCTTTTTGAAGTTCATGAGTTGCCTCTCATGAAACATCTCTTTCTACCCAAGGTGTCTGATGCAGGAGCATCCCCGGTCTATTAGCAATCTTGCATCAACCAAAAATATTTCCTTTTAGTTTAGTTCTTGTTCAATTTAGTGTGCAGTTTTGTGTGTTAGAATTGTTGGTATGTTTCGATAGTTGCTTTATTTTCGTTACAGATCATATTTTTGGTTTCCAGGCTTGTTTATGTTCTTAATTCTAGATTCTCAATCCATTTGGATTCTTTTCCGGCAAGATATTGTTTCTGGTTTGACGATTTCTGGGTTCCGGAGCAGTTTTGGGCTTACCAGTTGATTTTCTTCTTTTCCAAAGCAATTTCTTGGTGTGTGGATCTATTTTGGGTCTTTCTTAATGTTCCTAAGTCCCTGGTTGACCTTCTTGTTGATCTGCACTTCTTGGTTGTTCTTTTCCAGAGGAATTTCTTTCATTCTTGGGGCCAACCTATTTACACATTTCATTTTCCTACATTGGTAAATGTAATCTTTGTCACTGACCCAGATATGTTCTGAAGGGTATATATATGGTATTATGTAATATTTTGTACGGCAGTCGATGAGTAGAAGATTCTAGATTCATGATTAGAGATCCAGATGACTCTGAGAGTTTCAAAACTGGTTGATTACCGGATGTTCCATGATGAATGTATGATGATAACCGGTTGGTTACCAGAGGTTATAAGATAATAATATGAGTTGATTCTGTAATCTTTCAATATTTTATTGTTGCTTTTGTTGTGTTACTCTTGCTGCATGAGCCGGCCAGTTCTCTTTGAGGACCCACCGGTTATGGATGCACCAACCTTTCCAATGCACAACTAAATAAATTGGGTGGGAATGAGTCTAGCATGTATCTCCCTAACCTATTATGGGTTACTACATATACTTCATTTTCTCCACTTTAGCTAAATGATGGGTTGAATATGGTTCATCTGTCCAAGCATTCTATCAGTGTACTCATACAATAAACATGACATATAATAGACATGATGCATCTTACATTTGACCAAAAAGAGTTTCAAACCACCACATCCTTCACCCTTCTCTTAAATTCATTCTAGATCCTTCCCATCTAATTCAAAACCATTGCATAATCATTAGTTCCAAGGGATTTTGCAACATAAGTATCCTATTCAATAAAATAAAGTAGGATACTAAGCAAATCTCAATTGTTTGAGAAATTTTGTCCTTGAAAATAACCTAAAAAACTTTTATGAAAATAAACAATGCAGAATTATATTGAGAAAGAAATAAACCAAAAACACATATATTTATGTGAAAAAACCTAGTAAAAATATACCAAGAAAAAAATGGGCAAAGATTTTTCATATTATTTCTTAAGAATTTTCACAGTTACAACAATCTCAAAAAAATGAAGATAAAACATAACTTTCAGTAGTATTTTACATTTGAGTTGTAGAGTCCTAATTGAATACAACTTTCCAAAAATAGAAAGTATGACTCATGCAACATCATGTCAAACAAGTGTTGAAATGGATAAAAATAGTAAGTCCCAAAAAATTGAATGTCTTTGACATGTCAAGGGGGCTACAACCAACCCCCTTGCAACCCCCAACCTTCAACCTTTGGCTTGAAGCTAGGTCCTTCAAACAACTGCATCGAGCACAAGCTTGAAGCACTATCGTGGTACCCTATGATGACTACTTGTCACTATTGGATGAACATGAGTTCCCTACCCACTCCTAACTCTTCATCACTGTTGGAATAATGCTAGAATTGACTTCATATTCCAACAAATATTGTGTTAATGAGATGCAATGACTATATTTAAACATCTGCACCTCGTTAATACTTTTTAGTCCTCATTTAACTAATCAATTTTCTCAATGCCATCCAATGCATTGTCTAAGTAGCTATAGCCAAATTCTCTACTTCCTCGTACATAAATCCAGCATTTAGAATCACCTATGTCACATTGGAAGGGACTACATTAGAAATAAAATTGAGGACCTTACGCTTTCCAAAATAATTGAAATAGTCCTAAGGGGGAGTACTTTTCTTACATATCACAAAAGAAAATGAATGAGTGTCAAACCATGATGATAGATTACATAATTTTTGTCTACATAACCTTTATCACCTTCCAACAAATTACTTTTTGAATAATTTCTTTGGTGGTTCACAATTTGGTTTCTTAATGACTCACTTAAGATGAACCTTTTTCGCATTCCTTGGCAAATGGCTCCATGTAATAAGGAGATTGAGCAACAAGAAACAAAATATTTGAACACCAATGGAAGAGAATAATTTTCCAATGTTATCGTCCTCATATTTTAAGTTTACACATTATATGCATCTATAACTAAGTTTGAAGCTTACCCTTGTGGTCTTTATTTTCCTATTGGGTTCCACTATGCCACCTCAAAATGTGAAACCATAGGAGTTGTAACACTAAAAACATGCCTTGAATCTATAGAGAAAGGTGTGTTAGTAGATAGTTTACAAATTCTACATTAATCTTTGTATTGTTGTCCTTCTAACTATAACTACACCTTATGTTTCTAATGCTAATTTTTTTGAATTAGCTAACATGTTTGCAATGATTTTTTTTTTGTTGCTGAAAACCCTTATTGCATATTTGGTCAATATTTTTAATAGACAATCAAATATTGAACCTTTATTCATTGGTTCAATATGTTGACAAAAATACATCATTATCCTTTGTCAATTTAAATTTTTAGGAAGAAAACATACATTTTCCATGACATAAACATTTAGCAAGAAATGGAAAGACATGCCTAGCAAATGTTATGACATGAAAAAACAACTATCAACAGAATCGATTTAAATCCTTATGCTTAACTAAAGTGTTAAATCAATTCAATAACATGTTTGTGACTCATTGGTTTAAATACTATATTTATTTCTTGGCTTGCAAGTGAGCTAGTAGATTTTTTTATGTTTAGTATGGAATTGATCCTTAGGAGCAGAGATGGTGATTGTCAACTCTACTACTTTACAAATATCTCTACTATTATTTATAGGATTATTGCTCTTGTATAGAATTATGCAATCCCATGTTACTAGTGATTATGATGTATTGGTGGGTTTCAAGTCTAAAAGGAAATATATTATTTAGGTTTAAGCCTTGCAGTTTAACCAAGATATGTAGATGACATTAATGTCCCATATGTAAGTAATTTCAATCTATTTTAGTCCCTTTCTCTTCATCGCTCTCTCTATCTTCCCCTACCTCTCCCCCCCTCCCTCCCACCCTATTCCCCTACTTTATCTCTATCTCTACTTCTCTCCTTTGTTCTCTTCCCATATATTGTGAGAGTTGAAAAATACAACACCACAGGAGCCCAAATGATCTCTGCAAGCTGAATAAACATGTTACAAGGAGAAGCAAGGAAGCAACAGAGAAAATAATAAACACAGGAAAGATGCTCAAGAATATGAGAGCTCTGTATACACAAAAAATGTGTAATAGAATAATGATACAAAGAAAAGAATTCAACCTCTAATAGGTCAAGAAACCCTAAAAGGGAAAACCCTAGGCTTGCACATAATAATTAATAAAAGAATTAATTATTATGCACCTAATGTTAGCTTAAGTGTAAGAGAGATAAAGGGGAACTTAATTAATTAAACAAATGTCGTTTAGTTAATCAAGTAAAGACCCGATTACTCTAACATCCCCCCTTAAGCTAGACTTGGGGAGAAGCTAAAACCTAGAACAACTACTGAAAGCAGGAAACATGGGTCCCAGCAACAAGGCCTAATCAGGTACCCAAATACAAGGAAATTTCTATGAACAGAGAAAAAGGAGAAAACCCAGTGGGAAAAAACTCCTCTCCAAAAAGAGATAAAAGAACACCATTGAAGCATGAAATAGATGCAAACACTATCAAAGAGTAACTGCTAATTTGAAGAACCTCCACTGAAATAGAACATGACCAGGTAGAGAAGACTGTAATCTGTATGAGTGCCCTCAAATGACACTACTCGAATCAGATGGCAAACAAGGGCAAACAACTGAACTCAAAGATACAAACGGCATGAGACACCAAAGCCTGAAGAGCTGATCAATCAAACCAAGGAAGCATTAGAACCAACAGGACAAACCTCCCCATAATGCTAAAAAGGGAGAGGGGCATGTACACTAAAAAGAACGGCCAACAAGAATTGCATGACGACAAACCCTAAACATCGAGGGTGCAAAGAAATTACATAGTTTCATGGAAGGAACACTCACTTGACACACATCATGAGGTGAATGTCATGGAAGGAACACTCATGTAACAAAGGTAGATGGCAAACAAAGGCAAACATCAACCCCCCATGACACTTTATAAGTAGTGCATGTACAATAAGGCATAAGATGTGCAAGATCCCAAGTAAACAATGCATGATGGCACTTTATCTTAGTGTGTTTGCATAAATAAAAAGCTACAATGATAAGAAGACTGGAAACAGAAATAACAACCAAAATTGAGACATCCTACTCAGAGAAAGAGATCCCAGGACCTGAAACATCCAAGATATTTACCAAAGTGTTGAAAAGAAAAAAATGAATAAAATAATCCTAGAGTAGAATCTAGAAATAAAAATCATATGACTGGAAAGTACACAGAACAAGCTTTCCAACAATATAAAGTTTTTGAAAAACGGAGTTCGGATGCTCATTCTACGGCCCCGAAAGTGCAGAAAATTAACCCCACTTTGAGTGGAAAAAAGTATAGTCAAACAGAAAAATTTGAAGCAAATTCCAACACCATGATGTCCAGATAAGAACCATCTTTCTGACGCCTATTCGTTTTCAAAAAAATGACTCTATTTGCCCAAGTTATGACAAAAAAACCAACCCCCCCTAAAAGGCAAGAGGGAGGTTGTCTGATGGCAGGGTCGGGCGGAGGTGGCCTGGAGTGGCACTTTGGTGGTGAAGTGGTGCAAAGGTAGTCGGGTGGTGCAGAGGTGGCCACGAGTAGTGCAGAGATGGTTGCGGGCGGTGTAGAGGCGGTCGGGCGATGCAGAGGCGGTCGAGGTGGAGGTCGGCGGCGGCAGGAGGCCGGTAGGGAGAAGGTCGGCGAGGCCAATGGAAAGAGGGGCCCAACCTGACAGGGCCGGTGGTAGAGCGAGGGGGGCCCATGGTACCCTACATACCATGGGGAACCAAAAAAAAAAAAAATTGTTTTGGTTTTTTTGAAAAAAACTTTGCCAAACTTTTTTAAAATGTTTTTTTGTTTTTTTGTTTCTTTTTTTTCAAAAAAAACAAATTTTGCATGCATGCTGTAAAAAGGCAAAATCGATTTTTTTTTTTAAATTTCTCAAACTGCATACTAGAGCCATATGACCTGGTACAAAACACAAAAAAAAACACCCCCAGAGGCTCAAGTGTCGAAAATGATCAAGTTTTAAATGACCATAGGGGTTTTTGGGCCTTCTGAGCATGATGGTGAAGTTCGTTTAGGCGCAAAGTGCTCTGAAAAAAAGGCCTATCCCTAGGTGTACAAAAAAAACTTCTAAAATCGTAGATCTGCTTCCAATGCAAAAGAACTCAAAACAAGAACAAGTAGTTGCAGATCTGGAGCTCTGATACCATGTGAGAGTTGAGAAATACAACACCACAGGAGCCCAAATGATCTATGCAAGCTGAATAAACCTATTACAAGGAGAAGCAATGAAGCAACAGAGAAAATAATAAACACAAGAAAGATGCTCAAGAATATGAGAGCTCTGTATACACAAAAATGTGTAATAGAATAATGATACAAAGAAACAAATTCAACCTCTAATAGGTCAAGAAACCCTAAAAGGGAAAACCCTAGGCTTGCACATAATAATTAATAAAAGAATTAATTATTATGGACCTAATGTTAGCTTAAGTGTAAAAGAGATAAATGGGAACTTAATTAATTAAACAAATGTCGTTTAATTAATCAAGTAAAGACCCGATTACTGTAACATATATCTCTATCTCTCCCTCTTTCTATCTCCCCCCTCTATATCTCTATCACTACTTTTCTTTATTTGTTTGTTTGTCTCCCTCTTCCCCCTCTCTCTCTCTCTCCCTCTCTAACTATTTTTCTCTCTCTTCCTCTCTCACTCTATCTTCATCTCTACCTCTGTAATCCTCTCTCCCCCTCTATTTCTAGTCACATCTCCCTCTATCCATCCACCCCTCTCACTCTTCCTCTTCCTCGTACTATATTTCTTCTTCCATCCATGTCTAACCATATATTTCTCCCTCTCTCTTTACATGTCTCTCTACCATTGAATACATGAAAAACATAATTTCCTCCTACAAACCTCTTCAATGTACCTATTGCACACCAAGGTATGATCATTAGTTTTTTCCTAATAAGAAAGATGTAATTAGAAATATATACTTGCCATTTGTTTTATAAATGTAAAGATGT
Source organism: Cryptomeria japonica (assembly GCF_030272615.1). Classification (NCBI taxonomy): domain Eukaryota; kingdom Viridiplantae; phylum Streptophyta; class Pinopsida; order Cupressales; family Cupressaceae; genus Cryptomeria; species Cryptomeria japonica. The sequence goes on along the minus strand of NC_081410.1, from coordinate 614,292,159 downwards.
GATTTGTGTTAAATATATCATATTTTAAGTAAATAAGAAAATATTATGAAGCTAGCATTCTTAATTTAGGTGATTACGAACTACATTTTGTCAATAGTCATTGTTGAAATGTATTTTCATAAGAATTTGTTTCAGTATACATAGATGAATAAAGTTTTAATAATTTTGTTTTTTTTCTATAAATAAGATGATATTAAAAAATGTGATTAATTATTTGTCTTATAAAACAAAGATATGACTTATGTTAAGTACATTATCTTTTGAATTCAATAAAAGAGATAAAAAGGATAAAATTCATATATAAAATGTTGACATACACAATTATAGACTACTTTTAATTATTAATCTTTATTGACACATTTTTTTAGAATTGCTTTACCTATACATAAATAAATAAGATTTAATAATTTAAATTTAGTTTTAAGAATAGTATTATTAAAAGATATAAGGTTATTTATCTTATAGGGGAAAAATATGATTTTTATTTTAAAAAGTTAGGGTAAGTGCATGAATTTTCGGGACCAAAAGGGGGATTTAAGTAGACACTTTTTATTTAAATAAAAAAGACTGATCTTGGATGAGGAATTGAAAATAGTCAAAATATGAAGATGCAATAAGAACAAGAGTCATAGTGGCCTGATTATACTTTCTCAACTTTTTTTTTTGTTTCAAAATGATGGAGATTAAGGGGTTTAATATGGATCACATAGAAAGTTCTCTTGTTTCTATCAAAAAAGCATAATATAGCAGCTCATCTGTAGCCCCTATTTTTTTTAAATTGTATTTTAAAAATCACTTCAGTGGAAAACTAGCTAATACCATGTAGTTTATTTTTTATTTTTTCTCTATTTTTTAATGAATATATAACTTTTTACTAATTTTTAAAGTGAACACTTCCTAAAAAATAAAAATTTGAGCTTACTCCACCCATTTTTTTTGTAAAACTATCAAAAAATATTTTTTATTCTTTATAGAACGGATTCTATTTTCTAAAATATTATTAATTTCAAAGTTTGACAAACTACTAAAAATGAAACCAAAAATACCATACATAGGTTTTTGACATAAAATAGAGACAACAGAAAAAGAAATTGAAGATCAAAACCTTAACATATTTAAAACATGAAAAAAAAATGTCTGAAAAGATAAGAGAGAACTTAATGTTATTGTGGTAGTTTTTTGACTTGACATTGAAAGACATGTAAATCTAATGTATAGCATCAATGACATTGCATCATTTTTTTTTTAAATTCTAAAAATACATCTATAGTTGTTGGCATGTAAGTCCAACACTTTGGGTTGGACGTCAAGGCAAATCCAACCCCAAGAGTTGGATATTCAAAATGTGGGCAATAACACAAGCACGTTCATGTTATAAAATGAGCGCACTTGCATTCTCATGAATAAAATGCCTCCCATCATAGTCCATATCTTTGACTTCATGAAAAAATGAGTGCATTATTATCTACTCACATTGGTGTTGTTGGTAGCTAAGGACCAATAGTAGAGCCAACTATAGGCTACCAGAAATTGTCTATGATATATAAATATCTCATTTGTTGACCTCGAGAGACATAAAACTCTGTGGAAAATTATATATATGTTGATTGTAAATCATATCTGGAAGATATTGAACTATAATAGAGAGATATACTATGATATATGTATGAAGCAGAGATAGAGACCTACATTTTGGAAATAGAGGTAATATAATAGAAGATGTTGTTGATTCCATACTTATGTGTTACAAATGATTTTTTATTTTTTTTGAACATATAGAATTTGAGAGGGGAGTGGTGAATCAGTATTCCCTTAAATTTAATAAAACTTTTAACAAACCATCCACATAACATTATAACGTAATTGTAGAATTTGCATTCTTCTGTGCTCTGCAACATGGGAGGTAACAGACACAAGGTTGAACCTTTGGATTGTGACAGCTAGAGAAATAATGTGACTATTTGGCATCATCTTCATCAAGGTGGGTTTACACCTTATTTGGAGAGGTTGAATGGGAATGACCAGAAAGTTACGAAGATTTTTGTGAAAGGTTGGAGAAATGGGAAACTTAACTTGTTTGGAAAGACTATTGTGGTGGATGAGAATCTTGTTGCGGATGTTTCTGGTCTATCCTCAGAGGGTATCAAATTTTATAGGGACAGGAAGCTCTCGGATGCGGCGGTCAAGAGGTTCCCTAAAATGGTAAAAGAAAAAGCCAAACTAGTGAAGGTGAACAAGACCAACTTCGAGCCGAAGTAGATTAAGCCCATCTGGAGGGAACTTCTCAGAGCCATTACAGAATTTTTCACGTTGGATGGTAGGTTCACAAAGATTTATGGGTATCATTTTGTTTTGTTAAATCACTTCAAACATAAGGTGAAAATTTATTTCCCTTTTTACTTGCTTTAGTCTTTGAATGCAAGCATTGTGGATCATAGAGATAACCCTCACAGTAACCTTGTTCTTGCACCAAGGGTTAATCTTTCTTATCTTTGAACACCTGAAGGCTAGGGTTCCTGTGAACCCTGATAGGGCTCTCTCAATTTTTGAGGAGAAAGGGGAAGATAGCAGGGATTCTGAGAGTGAAGGATGGTATATAGAGAATGAGGAGGATGAAACCTCCCCCCCCCCCCTGAACAAAAAGCCTAAAAAGGGTTGAAGTTTGCTTCTACTAGGACTAGTAAGGGCATTGAGTCCCCTTTGTCTGATGGTGTTAAATCTGTGAATAAGGCTTACGGGAAATGGAAACGGACTGCTCTTGTGATTTTTGAGAGTTCTCAGGAACATGATGTTCATGTTTCCCCTCTAGACTCAGTGGATTCTCTCTCTGCTAATGATAATGAGGGGAATACCCAAGAATTGGTGGATTTGATCTTTCACAAAATCCATCCTAAGTAAGAGATTCTATTTGGAGTTTTGGAGACTACTAAGAATAGTTCGATGCATCTTTTCAGGCTCTTCAGATGGGCTTTTCATGAGATCAAAAGCCTCAACCTCAAATAGTGTGCTCTCTCATCTAAAATGGAGGATTTACAAGCTAGGGAGAATATGGAGGTTGCTATGCAGGCTATGACAGAGTCCTTGTCTCCTACTAGTGTAAAGTTGATGCCTGAAGGGACCTTTGTTGGGGCTTTGTGGACTGAGAATAAGAAGAATATGATGGCACATTGTTTGTCTAAGAATGTGGAAGCCATCTAAAAGATGAAGAATATGTATGAAAAGAAATTTGGGGAAGTTGAACTTAGGATCAACAAATGTGAGATTGACCTTTGCTATATTATGGACCATAGCCACAAAGTTTTGAAAACTTCAGCTGACAACATGGTGACTATGGTGCTAAAGTTGGAAAAATTTCATAAGGAAAGGGCTTTTGTTGATTTGGAAAAAGATAAAGATATGGGTACTGAAGATTCTGGTCCAAGCAAGCGTATGCAGGCTAGCACAAAGAAGAAGGCAACTAATTTTCCCCAAGACATCATGGAATTGAAGGATGTTGCCTAGAAGATGCATCAACTTGAAGCTGAAGCTGCTAAAACCCTGAAGAACCTGGGCTAGTTTTTTGCTAGTGTTGTTGCTTCTCTATTGGTGTGTTGCTATCTTTTTGTTGTTGTTTGGATTGGGGTTCTTACTTTATCTGCTTGGGCTCAGTCCTATTGTTATTTTGGTTTGATCTTTTTTGTTGTGCCTCTCCGATATATCTTTTTTAATCTTTTTGTAAAGGGTTTTGGGTTCCTTCAAAACCTATTTTTACCTTAATAAAAATCACAGCACACCACATAACACCAAAATTTATATGTGGAAAACCCAAGATGAGAAAAACCATAGAGAGGATCAACTCTCAATATTATGTAACTGGTTATAGAATACAAGGTGACTCACTGTCGGAGGGCTCATTGCCCAAAATATAATGACTCACTATCGAAGGATGGCTTACAACCAATATTACAAAATTTGAACTGTTAAGATTGCATTTGTCACATGAATGAGATACAATTCCACTAAGACACAAAATCACTTCCACAATCATTGTACATAATCACTTTCACATTCACTTTCACATTCACTAAACATAATCACTATAGTTCCCATACATCTATGATATGATTAATGATCATAATATGTATCCTTAACTAAGCAACTATATATATACAAAATTGAGTCTTCATCAAGTTGGCTCAGCTAGAGGAAGGGTTAGCCCAAAAAACTTTACATGCTACTACTCAAATGTTCTTACCATACTAGAGAAGTTGGCCAAAACAAAAAAGAACTTAATCACGATCCAAGGAGTAGATGGAATCACCTAAATCAACATATTGTCATTGTTTCTAGAGAAGACCAGATCAAAATCTTCACACTACACTATGCTAGTAACCAAGGCATATATTTATCGGACCCATAACTATGCTGCAACAATATGTTATCCTTTGAAATCTTGAATATAGATGTTAGACCAAAATCAAAAAATGTGGATCAAAAAGGTATATGTCGGTCCTAAATGTATACAGGAGCTTGTCAGGCTTATACCAGAGTATACCGAACTTATGTTGTTGGATAACAAAAACATCAATGACAATATTCTAACAATATCCCCCTTTGTCATTGATGGAAACATGATATATAACAACTAACTGCATAGCATATACATATTTTTCCATATAAACAAAACTGTCCTTTTATACATATTTATCTACTTATATGAATGGCTACTCACTCTCCCTTTGACATCAATGGTAAATGGTACAAACAAAAATGCTATACACCAACTCCACCCAAGAAAAACCTTGTACTAACTGGAGGACTATTTGATTTTTTGAAAATATGCAGTCTAGCCACCTGTATTATTGTCCCAATACTAAATGGCATCTGTTAGAACCTCTGTCTACACTTGGAGGGATACAAGTATATTCTCTGCTTCTTCTACTGAGCTCGGTTTTGAGAGAGTAAATTGTTGTGCCTTGGATAGGGCATGGTTCATCAATGAAATTTTTTCACTACACATATCTCTTAGCTGTCCTAAAGGTAGGATAATATTATCCCTTTGCTGCTGAAGCTCAAAATAATTTTTGTGCAGTTCCTCAATTGCCGATCTTCCAAAACCGGTGAGATCATAAGAGAGATGAAGAATTTGATATGCCTGATTTATTTTTGACTCAATGGAGTCAATTTCATCCCTGATACTCTTGGTGGCCTCTATCCATTGTAGGCTATACAAATATTATGCATTATCGCCAGTAAGACAAGCCTATCCTCAAGGTACAAGTTGAGAGAGATTTTTGTGTGCATTTTCACACTAGCCTTTCAATTCCGATAGGATATTTTCTTTCTTTGCTTCCTTCTCTTTTGCAAATTTTGGTTCCAAAGAAGTTGAATAATTCTTCAATGAATTTATTAAAGTTTTACATGTTTCCAAGGTTCAACTGAGCTATCCAGAATGGCACTCTATAGTTTAGCTATTGCCTCTTCAATCAACTTATTTTTTCATGCAGATCCTCTAAGAGATATTTCTTTTCTAAAGCCTAAATGGCTTCTCCAATCTGAAACTTATGAACCAAATCAACTTTGGCAAAATCAACAATCAGTCGAGAGGAAGTAATTGGTTGGAAACTTAGAGGGACAATGAGTAAATTCCTCAATGAATCATCAAAGGTACCAAAGATGGTACTGCATCTTCTTTTTCCTTAGTGTCATCCACTATGACACATTTCTTAAATGATATCTTATCCTCTTCTTTCTTTTCTTCCTTTTTATCCTCCTCTTCTTTAGAGTTGTCCGAAGGGACATCAACAACTTTAGGTGCATCCACTAGAGGACCTTCATCCATAAAAACATTATCTGTAGCAACATTGTCAATGATGTCTTCTATTGAAATAATCGTAGGTATATCTATACATGGACCGGTATCATCAACTAATAACTTTCCAAGTTTTCTAGCCATGGCCCTAAGCATATCTACAGTTTCTACTTTCAATTTTTCTACAACTTCTTTCTTATCTTGCATAAGGATATCTAATTTTTTCTTAGTCTGAAGTTCAAGGTTTACAAATCTATTCAAGGAAGGCCCTATGTGCCTCAAAAAGTGTGTTACCAATAGTCTCCAAATCATATCTCTTAATTTCTTGATCTTCTCCTATGGCATTCTGCCTAAGCTCATCCAATGTTATCCAAAGATCTTATGTAATATCATTTTTAGAATCTTCTAAAATTGTATCTAATCTTTATTTAACACAATATTGTATAAAGGCTTTTATTACAGTTTCAGTGTCTTTATCATCAACATTAACATACATATTACCTACATATTTTAAATTGCCTTCCTGTGCTATAGAATTGAATAGTGTGTCCACATCTAGAGGTTCTTTGATCACTTTCTTGCCTTTACTCTTTCTAATTTGAATTCTATACTTTTCTAGTTTTGATTCCTCTGACTCTTCCTCTTCCTCTAACTCTACATCAATGATCTTCCTCTTGACCTCTTTTGGTTTTCCCCTTTTTTGTGGTGTAGATGAGAGAATCTCCTTCTTCCTTTTTGTTGGTTTCTCCTTTATTTCTTCTAGTGGTGCCTTCTCTTTGATAAGGATTCCAGATGAAGCAGCAATACTACTAGATCTTTTAAGCTTCTCAACATCTTCAGTTACAATACCAACTTCCTTCAAAGATTCATCAATAACCTTTTGTACCTTCTTTCTTTATTTCTTAGTTAGTTCCAGGTTTACTTCCATGGACTTCTCTTATGCAGTCCCAAACCTTTTTTGAGTTTCATCAACCAGACTTTCTAATATAACCTTTTCCAGACCATTCAAAATATCCTCAGAAACTTCATAACCTAAGGTGGGAATCCATTTATTTTTTAGTTCAACCTCCATGATACACTTATCTGTAGTGATAAAAAATGTGATGTCATTTTTTTATTTTTCCACAACTGAATTAGGGATCCTTTCCCTATTGTGCATATGATACTAAAGAACAGAGAAAAAGGAGTAAACTCAATTTCCTATGTAGTATTATCTGGAAAACTCCTTAAACGTTTTGTGATCTGATGTGCAACTAGTCTGTCAAGTGCCCAAAATACCTTGTCATGTCCAAGAATATCTTGCATAAAGTAGAACGAAATACACAACGCTAGGGTTCCATATTTGAATGCATTCTTTTTTTCCTTGCACTAACTCAAATTCTCAAGGAATTGCAATCTCAGTAACTCACACAAATCATAGTGGACATTCTCCTCCACCATCTCATAGGCAATGTTAACTATTGTGGCTAAAATTGAGTTATCCTAGTTGGTAAAGTAAATCTTATTATCGATCATTAGTGATGCATATTTCACAGTAGGGTTTTCAATTTTACTAATGGACAGAGAATGCCCGTCAAAGGTTTCCTTGGTCAACTTTTCGACATCTTTTCTCTTCGTAGACTTAGTTGTGAGAAGAGTCCCATAGTCATTCAATTCGATAATGACCTTAATTACATTCTTGGTGATTTAGCATGATTCTTCAAGCCACACAAAATCATCATTAAATCTTCTCATCACCATTCTGACCCATTTGTCATCAAAACAGAAATTGGAGAAATCGTTCCACACATTCAGATTCTTTTCAACTAGGGCTAGAAATTATGGTTTTACATTAAAATCATCTCCTGTTAGCTTATCCATCCATAAACTTACCAGTTTACCATGGTCATATTCTTCCAGCTTTACATGTATATAAGCCCTGATATCTTTAGTCGACAAAACTCTAAAGGGGATACTAGAGAGAGAACCCATCAGATCATCCTCAACCAATTTATTTCGATCTTTTGAAATTTGGTCATGACTAAGTGATGATGTCAATGGTAGTAGGAGTGACCATTGATGCAGATACTAAAATAACAAATTTGCAAGAAAAGTACCTTTCACAGTTCATTAGGAAACCCTAACCCTTTAATCACCTTTTCATAATGAGAACAATGACTTAATGAATTATTCTTTAAACCTTTTCTGGCCCACTTGCTTATAATAAATGCAAAGAGAGAAAATAGTACTACTATATTGTCTACATGCTTTTTTTGTGTCCACAATGACCTTTTGGACCTCCTCATTCTACCGTGTATAATTCTTTCCATTGGAACCGTCACCATTACGCATGTATCAACATGTTATAATTACAGCCTTGCGCTCTTTGGCAGGGGAAATATATTTCTTGATTTTCTCCCCCTATGCCAAAGCTTCTTGATCTTAATTGTCAGAACAAATGTTTGCATCGGAGCCAGGTGCAACCTCAACTTCTTTCTTTCTCCAAATCTTCCATTTTTATTCTCTTTACCAATTCACTTGTCTTGGCGTCTCCTCTCCTATAATATCTTGCAATGTGTCCAAGCTTGTTGTAGTTGTAGTATCTATCATTTCCTTGACCTTGGCTTGACCTACACTGGTTAGCCTTATCTCCAAACATTTGGAAAGTATAGCAATGATCTTCAAAATAATTATTTCTATTTTGATCTATTATAGCCTGATTTTTACACTAACTAGCTTTATGACCATAACTGTTACAAGTATAACATCTACTAGAGAAAGATTTAGCAATTTGATTAATTATATTTCTACATTCAAATGCTTTGCGACCTATTTTATTACAATTAAAAAAATGTTCATTGAAAGAAGCATTTCTTTGACTTACATGTTGCTTGATCAGTGACTTACCTTTTCATCCTTAGCAGTCTTGTTGGGTTTTTCTTCTTCTATCAGAGGTGGTCCTTCTTTTCTTTCTGTCTTGCATTGTGAACTTTCACCAATTTCAAATCCTAAGCCATTTTTTTTTTCCAAATACCTTTGCACAACTAACATCTTATCAAGATTATCTAAACACATTTTAAATTTCTCCTCTTGTTTCTTTGATTTTTCTAGATTTGATTGTAGAGTTAAGCCTTCTTGTTCAAGCTTCTTACATTCTTCTAATTTTCATTTAACCATGTTGTTTAAATACTCCTTAGTTCTTTCATCTTCTTCACTCTTGGTCTTTAGATCTAGAATATTGTTATTTACTTTCTTAAGCTCTTCACTAACTTCCTTATGTCTTTCTCTAAATTTTCTGGTGAATTCATTTGCCAACTAGGCATTTTCCTTCAGATCTCTATTTTCACTTTCAACATTCTCAAGGTCTTCAAGAGAAATGATAAGTTCTCCATTCATGTTGAAGTTGTTAGACACAATGCACCACTAAGAGGGGGGTGAATCCGTGGTTCTCAACTTTTCCCTTTAACTGTCCTATGTGAGTATACTAGTTGTTAGATCTAACTCAATGCAGACTTACCAGTTAGAGGGGAGACCAACACAAATGCAATCACACACAAAGGGACATCACATAACACCAGCATATATGAGGAAAACCCAAGATGGAAAAAACCTCGGTGAGAAATGTTGTTGGAGACTACTACTCCAATCCAGCCTCATAATCAATCTTTGATTACAATGTTTAGGGCACAAACCCAAGGAGCACCAACCCTTGATTTTAGGGCACCAACCCAAGGAGCTACAACCCCTGCACTGAGCTCCAACTCAATGAATACAAAAAATAATCATTTACAAGTTAATAGCCTTGTTACAAATGGATTTTGTAACACTTCTTCAAATCTCTTTGTTGGATCTCTTCTCTAGTTCACTGTGTTAGGCCCAATATAGAAAGCTAATGTATTGAGAGGGGAGGGGTGAATCAGTACTCCAAAACTTTTCTTATGTAATAACCTTACTGTTATGCATAATTAGAATAGTGCAGTAACATAAAACAAAACTATAATCAACAAATAACATTCATACATGATTCACTCCATAACACATATATTTTGGTCATGTAGAAACTCTTGGTTAGAGAGAAAAATTGTGGTGGGGATGGCACCCACAACTTCACTACTGCAATAATAAAGAATGCTCAGTTAGAGCTACATTTAGCTATTTTTGATAGCTTACCCTCTTAGGAGTATTAAGATCAGTTAGATCTACCTTACTAAAGGATTTATACAGCACTATATAAGTGTAGCACCTAGTTAAAGGATTTACAATTTATAGACTTGGTTAGAGTCTTTTACCCTGTTAAAGGTTTCTCTTACAACTTCAAAATATTACAATATAATCATTACAAATATCTGCAACTTTACATCTGAAATGCTAAAGCAAATTCTATGTGCTCTAAATAAGATTACCTAGCTTGTAGCATACCTCGATAACCCATAATGAAACTCGGTAAACCATTTTGTTTACTCTGTTCTTTGACTGTTCACTGATAACCTTCTCGGTGACCTCTCTGTGTCTCTGTAATAGTCTTCCTTCATGCATACACACTACTATCTCATTGCATCTCTTATCACATCATATCGTGTCATATATCTAACCCTAGAATCATGTTGTATATATAGATCTCTTCTAGCGGTGATCTAATTTATTACTTTGATCTTACAAAAAGATTCTTTGATTAAACAAAATATCTCATAGGTTAGATTGATCTTGTAATCATACACAATCTCCTAGTGCAATTTCCAACACAAAAACGGTTAGATGTGCCTCGATCTTGTAACACGTTTTCATGTGCATGTCTAGGTTCAATGTATCTAGTAAGACGTTTTACTTCATGAATATCAACTCGATGAGTTAATTATACCACTCATTAGCCATGAACCTTTACTCGATAAACAGCTCGGTGAATACTGTGTTCTGTGACTGCTTTCTTCAGTAACCGACTAGACTGTTCATACCGACTTCTCTATGTGTACCGACTAGAATATAGTATGACTTTGGATATGAAACTAATGGTAATTTGATAAGTAGTAACAATCTCCCCTTTTGACATTAGTTGAGATGTTTGACAAAAACTACTTACAAAGTCATAACAAAAAAAAATATACTTGACAAAATGACTATACTTGACAATATGTACAATAGTCAATAGTATATGCAGATATACTCCCCTTATCATTATCCTATACATAACTCTAAATTTGCATGTTCGGTTCGGTTCTGTACTGTACTTGTGTACTCTAAATGCTCTGTATATTCTGCTCGATAGACTCCCCTTGTATATAATACTCAAAATTGTGTTATCAAAACTGTACTATTTTCCAAGTGTAGAATTACTCCCCCTTTGCTAGGCTTTTCTCTCTTGTGTAGCAACATAAAATTACTCCCCCTTTTTGACAAACATTAAAAACTTAATTTGTATCCGGAGGCGGTAACTGATCAAAAATAGTTTTATACGTGGTCAAGGCATCAGTGAGGGCGACTGAGAGTGAGTCCTTGAGACTTTCCATTAATGAGTTATGTGCTTGAATATCAGATAAGAGTGATATCAAGCCATCAAGAGTGCTTCCCTCTTGGGTAGTTGATAAGCTTGTAGCTCGGTTAAGCTACTCTTGGACTGATGAGAGATGAGGAAGGAATAATGTTTGAAGGGTCATTATATCCATCCTAATTTTATGCTCTTCATTCCTCAGTTCTAGTTGTTGAGCCATGAGCTATTGTAGCTTTTTGAAAAAGGTCTAAACTGAATTAGGCTTAGTGGTCAACTTGGAGGAGAGATCGGTGATCTCTTTCTCAATTGCATCAGTTTTATTTTTGATGTCTTTAATAAATAAAGAAAATGTACACAATTTTTGGAATAAATAAAGAATGTGCTTGAGTTGAGGGGTCAACTCAGCAATGAATTTGACAAGTTTTACCTTGCCAACAGCAATTGATTTTTGGACTTCCTCTATCATTTTTGTTGTGAGCTCTTTATCCTTGAGCTTGCTTAGGTATTCGGATGCATCAACTCCAGATGTTTCAATCTGATTAAGGAGTTCATCCAACTGAATATGGATGGCTGCCTCGGTTGACACTGTTGCTGATGGTAGCATTTCTGTGAGCAGTGTTCTAACCTTTTGAAGTACCTTGTTCTTTTTCTATATTGCCAGTTGTTTCTCCTGTTTGACCTTTGCTTGGCATAGTTCACCGAATTCAGTGAGTGCTTGCCCTTTTAATTTGGAGATGTCGACATTGGGCAACACGATCAGTTTAGATAAGTCAAATTTAAAACCATGCTTTCTCACCTTTTTCTCTTTTCCTTTTGTCTGGGGCACTAAGACAAGTGCTTGTGAGGCTTGTTATCCCTCGGTAGGTTGCTCGGTAGATGCAACACTTTGCACTGTTCCTATAGCAGTTGCAGTGTCTTTGGATGGCTCGGTGCTAAGGGTCTCTGCTATAATATTTGTTGTGCTTGTCTGTCCCTGAGATGATTGATCTTTTGTTGTGTCTATTGTAGCTTCAGACTTGTTACCTGTATCTTCTGCAGCTTCAGATTTGTTACCTTCGGTAACTTGTTCAGTGTCCTTGGGGGCTTCGGTTGGTATTGTTGGCTTTATCGGTGGATAAGGCTGAACTTGTTCTAAGACCAATTCACTAGACACAAGTTTTGCATAAGTGGTGCCTTCAATCATTTCTTGCTCCGGTGCGGCTTCATCCATTACATCTTCATCAATTTGTATTGTGTCAACCGAGTCTGGACCTTGCTTGGTGACATCTGGATCTTGCTTGGTGACATCAACAATTTCAATTTGAGATTGTTCACCGACATCCTTTTGTTTGAAGATCTCCTGTCACTTGGCCTTAGTCTCATTCTCCACATCAATATATAGCCCATTCATCAATTTTAAGGCTCTCTATTTCATAAGAAATTTTGAATTGTATGTGGACAAATGCTCCTTGATTTCAGCTACGGACATGTTAGGAAATAAGTGGACAAGACTTCTTTCTCTTATTTGTCTCTCTAAATCCATTGCATATTTCCATCTGTTATCAATATGTGAGTAGAGTTCACTCAGAAGTGACTTTGCTAGTTCCAATGGTGCTAACCGAAACTTCAGAAGTGTACATATGACAGCTTCTTCAATCTATCATTTCTCATCATTGTTCCTAGACTCATACTTAACATATTTGAATCCTGCAAATCCACCGTATTCTTTGAGATTGGCACAAAAAATTTCAACACTGTGAATGTTTGCCTTTTTGTTCTTCACAATCTAGAATTTGTTAGCATCATCAGACTCTGTATCACTCGACTCTTTTGCCAAAATGAGTCTCCGAGTAGATTTCTTGTAAGTCTTTGTTAAATTAGGAGTGGTAACAGTCTTTTATTTCTTGCTCGGTGATGCAGCTGATGCTCTGGTGTTTGGTCTCTTTGTTGGTGGAGTCGGTAGGGCCTTTGTAATGTCCTGTTTCTTTCTTTTTAGAACTTTTCCCTTTGGCAACTCTATGCTCAATGTTATTGCTACCTCCTGTGCTTTTGATTCTTCCTCAGTAATGGCAAGATTGCCTTTGACAGGTGTAGATGAAGATTCTTCTCTGAATTTCTCAGACAAAGCTTTTATCATCTTTGTTGCTTTCCTTGTAGCCTTAGGAACTACAATGCTCATTTTTACTTTCTCCTTTACCTCTTCATAGGTTCCATACCTTAGTTCAGTTGCATGCCTTGGCAATGATAGGTAGGCATCAATTTGTTGTTGTGTGATGTCATAATCAATTTCATAACCCATTGGTTGCAACGACTGAATCCTTGGTTCAACAGCATTTACATAGCAGTAATCAGTGTCAACTTCAAAACAAATATTGTCCTTGTATTTTTCAACCAATTGTGGTGGGATCTTGTACCTGTTGTGCATTTTCTCTTGGAATTTGCTAAAGTAATCATCCATGACATCATTAAAGTTATCTCCTAACTTCTTGATGTAATCATTGATCTGATGGGTGATAGGTCAGTGTAGCTCCCATACTACTTTACCGGCTGAGGGAAAGAACTTTTCAAAATAGAAAAACATATAGACAAGTAGTGAACCGAACTTGAGTGTGTTTGCCGAGTTGTTATTCTTTAGCTTCCTTATGGTGTTCAGGTTCTCAAATAAGTTCTTTAGTAGTACTTCACACAAGTCTACTTTCATTCCCTTCTTTACTATTTTGTAGGCCAGGTCCACTGCAGCACATGGTACACTGTTTTCCCTTACAGATTGGAAGAAATAGTAACCAATGACTCTGATTGCAAATTTCAGTTCAGCATCAGTGACATTATTCAATTTCAGTCCTCCGTAATCAGATTCTACTCCGGTTAGACTGATTAGCTCCTTTTGTGATATCATTTTCTGTGCACGAGCATGATCGTAGATGGGATATCTAGTGGTCAGGTGAATGACTTCCTTCGTGATCTTGAATGGTTGCTCTTGTAGCCACATGAAATCATCATGTACTCTGCTCAGTACAAACTTAACCCATTGGGGTTTGAACACACGGGGATAGACTAGGGCTTCATTTAATCCCTTGATTCTGATATGTTCAAATTTACTATCCAATTTGTCGTCAGTGCACAGTTCATCATATGTGTTACTAATCTCTACATGACCAAGTTCCTCAACACGACACTTGGTAAAGAATCTGACATCTTCTACCAATAAGACTCGATCCGGGATGAGTGAAAATGTCATTTTATCATCCGGTTCTGAGGCAACTTTAGGAGTTAGGGAATACTTTAGAGATGGCTTCTCCACATTTTGGACAACTATAGGGTCTTGGATCTTGGGCGCCATGGTAGATCTCGAGTAAAAATTTGACAGGTTATCCTTAGGGTTTACAAGTAGCTTACTCTTCACACTCGATAGACACTAGCAATTTGACTAGATTAGAAACCAGCTAAATAGTGTGAATAGATTGATGTAAATACCTTGAAAATTCGCTCTGAATGAAATTTGGTCACTTTGATTCACTCTGCTCTGCTTCTCGAAAACTTGGGTGAATGAAAATGACTGCGAAAATACTTTTAAGTACTCAAAAATACCTTATCGGGCTCCATGTAGGTTAGGTCATGGTATTAAATGCACTCGGTTCACCTTTTACCGATTTACTTCATTTTTTGTTTTCACCAAGTATTCAACTTTGCTTTGATAGCCAACTTGACAGGTTTCCTATATAGTATACTAACTGACCAATTGTATCTTAACTATGCAGATTTTGAGTTCTTGTTCATAATAAAATAGGAGCTGTTATGATTTATCTTTTAAAGAATGCAGTCCCTTCATACCTTTTCTTGGCTAATTTGAAATAGGTGCACCTAACTCGGTAGGTAAGGTGCTTTCTTCATCAGACATAATTTCTTTCTTTTTCCAAATCATCTTGAATTTTTCTTTTATCTCCTTAGTGTCTCTTCTCGATTGATCTCTGCAATCTCCAGCTAAATGTCCAGTTTTGTGACAATGAAAACATGCCATACCGGGATTTCTCCATGATCTCCGGTTGTTCATTCCAAACCTTATAAAACAGTTGGCACTTATATGTCCATATCTTCCACAACATTCGCACCATATCCTCGTATTGTAATCCCATGGTACTGCTGCATATTGTCGATGAGAATCTATGTAAATTCGATAACCTCCAGTGTTTGCTCGGTGTGGATACTTCATGTTGTTTTTTTGCTTAAACTAGCATCTCTCGGTACTATGTCCATATCTATTGCAGTTTTTACAAAACCCTTTGAATTTTGCCTTTTGATGGTTGTTAACAGACTTTGTTCTACATTGATTAGTTATGTGACCATATTTATTGCAATTATAACAATATCCATTGGACTTAGAGATATTCAGTTGCTTACCTTTTCTGATCTGGCATATGTTGGCAGTATGACCTTGATTTCCACAGTAGTAGCAAATAGGCTTCTTCCTTTTGATGTTATTTCTTTTTTCAGCTTGTTTTGATGATTCTCCTTTCTCAGTAGTATTATTTCCTTTATAACCGAGTCCTCCATCTTTGTAGAGTCTTCTTGTATTAAGTTGCTCATCCAACATCTTTGATGCTTCATAACTCTTCTCCAATGATTCTTTGGATTTCTTTTCTGTTTCAAGTTCATCAGTCAACCTTGATACTTCAAGTTTCAATGATTGATTTTCATCATTCTTCATAATTGCTTCATGATGAGCATAACCTAGTTGATCTGTCATATCTTGTTGAATACCAGTTAACCTTATGATTTCATCATCCTTATCAGATACTAGTGCTTCAAGTTGTTGTTGCTCTCTTTGTAGATCTCTTGCTTTATCCTCAGCTCTCCTTAATGCATCTAGATTTTCAATCATTTGTGTACTGAAATGTTCATGTTCTCTTTTCATTGCTTTTAGTTGATCAGCCAATGCTTTGTTCTTTTCTTTCAACATTCCAATCATTTCTTCAGTTTCTTCATATATACTGTTCTCAGATGATGTCTCGATTTGTTCCACTAGCTCTTGAGAATCCTGCAAGTCATCAGATAATCTTCTCCTTACTTTCAGAGATTTTTGCATTTGCCTCTGCATGTCTGCAATCACTTGATTTGCATTATCCAGCTCTTCTTGAAGATGCACAATCCTCCGAGATTGTTTGTAGCCTTCCATTGCTAAGATCTTTCTCTTTAGGTGGTTAAACCCTTTGCCAAGATTCAAGCTCTGATACCAATTGTTAGGCCCAATATAGAAAGCTAATGTACTGAGAGGGGAGGGGTGAATCAGTACTCCAAAACTTTTCTTATGTAGTAACCTTACTGTTATGCATAAACAGAATAGTGCAGTAACATAAAACAAAACTATAATCAACAGATAACATTCATACATGATTCACTCCATAACACATATATTTTGGTCATGCAAAAACTCTTGGTTAGAGAGAAAAACTACGGTGGGGATGGCACCTACAACTTCACTACTGCAATAATAAAGAATGCTTGGTTAGAGCTACATTTAGCTATTTCTGATAGCTTACCCTGTTAGCAGTATTAAGAGCAGTTAGATCTACCTTACTAAAGGATTTATACAACACTATATAAGTGTAGCACCTGGTTAAAGGATTTACAATTTATAGACTTGGTTAGAGTCTTTTACCCTATTAAAGGTTTCTCTTACAACTTCAAAATATTACAATATAATCATTACAAATATCTGCAACTTTACATCTAAAATGCTAAAGCAGATTCTATGTGCTCTGAATAAGATTACCTAGCTTGTAGCATACCTCGGTAACCCATAATGAAACTTGGTAAACCCTTCTGTTTACTCTGTTCTTCGACTGTTCACTGATAACCTTCTCGGTGACCTCTTTGTGTCTTTGTAACAGTCTTTCTTCATGCATACACACTGCTATCTCATTGCATCTCTTATCACATCATATCGTGTCATATATCTAACCCTAGAATCATGTTGTATATATAGATCTCTTACAGTAGTGATCTGATTTATTACTTCGATCTTACAAAAAGATTCTTCGATTAAACAAAATATCTCATAGGTTAGATTGATCTTGTAATCATACACAATCTCCTAGTGCAATTTCCAACACAAAAACAGTTAGATGTGCCTCGATCTTGTAACACGTTTTCATGTGCATGTCCAGGTTCAATGTATCTAGTAAGACATTTTACTCGGTGAATATCAACTCGGTGAGTTAATTATACCACTCGGTAGCCATGAACCTTTACTCAATAAACAGCTCGGTGAATACTATGTTCTGTGACTGCTTTCTTCAGTAACCGACTAGATTGTTCATACCGACTTCTCTATGTGTACCGACTACATGATTCGGTAATACTAACCGACTAGAATATAGTATGACTTTGGATATGAAACTAATGGCAATTTGATAAGTAGTAACACACTGTTGGTTCTCTCTCTTCCGGTTCTCTCTATTGGTTGCCTCTTCTCTCAACTGCTTTGCTTCTCTCCACGGGAATTATCTTCTATCGGTTCTTTTCTTGCCTACTCTGTACTCTTCTGCAACTCTTCACTGTAGGTTTTGTCACCACCAGTTACCTCATTGTTGTCGGTTGAACTCTTCAACCCTAGACTCTTCTCACACTCGATCTCTCTTCTAGTACTTGTTGAGTGCTTGACTGATCTTCTCTTAAATGCAAAAACTCCTCTCCTTCAGCATCTTGCCAGTTTCTTTAACCTCATCGGTTAAACCTTCGCCACAACCTATTACCGATTGTCTCCCTTCTGCTCGATCTTATGATCCTCTATAGTTATCACACTTTATCTACTTCTCTATTCAGCTTTGTGCATCACTTGGCAGCATCTCTTTTTGAGGCATTATCTACTTCTATCTTTGGCATACCTATTTATGATCAGACATTCCCGCCAAAAGCAACATTCAAACTTGGTGCCTTAGGGTTTCTTCAATTGATCACTAGGCACATCGAATCCAATCAGATATCCTTCAAGAAATTGATCACCAGTAACAAATTAGTCAAACTCCGCCAATCTCGCGGCTTCCATTATACATTTTCTAAGTTTAGAAAACACAGCCCTATATATCGACCTGCATCTGTCAAACACCATAAATATCTCAGTTGTTTCCTTCTCGAGGTCCTCCTGTAATCTAATTTCCTTGCTTCGATTCAGGCGCCAATAACTCCATGATCTTTCTTCGTTGTTCACTCTTCCTCGAACCGCACTCCTCTGATCTGATACACAAATCACGAGCTCCATATTAAATGTACAATTGTATAAACACCTATCCCTACACGGCACTTAACTGACCTCTACGAGCTTGCCACTTCAACTCTACATGGCATCCTTTATTGGTATCCACTTCAACAAAGATCTTTGTGTTGGCTTAGACAGGATCACCGACCAAACACTCAACCTGTCCTTCTTTTCTGTCAGTTCACTAACCCTGCTGATATCTCACACTTTACTGGTTACCCTTCATGTCTGCACTTTGCTGATATGCCGATGGAACACCTTAATCGGTCGCCAGACATGTCTATCCATAGCATGCACATTCTCATCAGGTTGGAGCACATCACTTAGCCTCTTTGCTTCCTTGTCGGTTCTCATGCTCACCGATAACCATCCTGATGACACCTTGTCATCAACCTTCGACTAATACCAACTAAGGCATCTGCATACCGGTCGCATACTCTCTCTATAGCTACTCCACATTTCCTTCTTCACCATCAGACTAGACATCATCTCAGTCGGTTTGCCAAGGTGACAAAACCATTTGTCTTCATTTGATTCGGCAACTCAACATGCCTTCTTTGTCGGTCTAGTGCATATCCCTGATTTCATGCACTTGAGGCATTCCTTTGATTCACCAGTAGATCCGGTGTGAGCCTCCATTCACCTACCTTCTACTTATATCTTATCTCACAAAGCTAAGATACATACTTTTCATAATAGGAGATAAGCTCCACTTACCAGTGGGAGTGAGTCCTTGTTATCTGCATCCTTCCAAGCACTCATGTGGCTTCCTTGTTTGTGCAGCATACCTTCAAACAGGCACATGTGATCTAGTGTGAGTACACTCACTGTCAATCATCTCTTCACATGGTGATTGCATCTTCATCTGGTGGGAGTCATGTTGTTCTGCATCCAAAGAGCATACCGGTGACCTGTGCATACTTCTCCTCTTGTGTTGATGTGATTTAGGTAATAATATGCCTCTTCATCAGAAACAACAACTCAATATCTTGCCCACTCACAGATGTCATCATGTACCAATTGTTATATCATATCGGTCTTCTACCCAAATCTTCCACACAAGTCAGACACTGACTTGTGTATCAGTGACTCAACTGTGACTCCAATGGTCATTCATTTGAATGACATCCTTCTTGTTTACCGATGACCTACAACACTTGGTTGACATTAGTGACTTCATGTCAACAATACTCCCATACTGGTATACCGATTAACATTAATGACAACACAATGCCAACAATCTCCCCCTTTGGCATTGATGTCAACTCATGTAGTATCCGGTATACTACATAATCTCTCTCCCCCTTTGGATAATCCATGGATTCTCACACATGTAGTATGCAGTATACTACAAAATCTTTCTCCCCCTTTGACAACAATGGCAAAGGGAACTGTCAGGATATCATTCCTCCTTGTATTTACCAGTCACTGATAGAAATATTTCTCCCCCTTTATCTTTATCAAATGCATCTCCTCTTTTGCAATGCAAAAGTTATTCTGACCCCAATTAGTTCATATCAAATATTGAAGCCAACATTGATACCAATTGTTTCTTCTCCAATGTAGGTAGCTCTCCCTTTTTGCAAACAACTCTTCTGGTGATCCCGTTGTGAATTCAATTGAATAGGCATTGAAATATCTCACAACCCTGGACACTTCCAAAAACACCATCACACTGGTACATCCATAGACACTTGCACACCCTATGTGTCCAGCAAGTCTGATACATATCAAAAAACATGGTTGTCAACTCCCCTTGAGTCACACATCTCAGTTCCATATTATTAATCAGGTCCAAAACTGGAGCCAAACTATCCCTGATACTGGTTAAGTTGTGCATATGTGATCAATCTAATGATATATCATCTCCATTATATCTACCACAGAAAATGATATGATCCTGGATGTACACAATGTCATACAATGTCATCATCATGCCATGAATAAAACTGGTTAACCCTCAAGGAATGTATGTTAGATGCTAGGACAACCCCAAAGACACTAAGAGGGGGGGTGAATCATTGTCTAACTGGTAGATGAAATATTTAAACTTATTTGCAACTTTACAACCCAAATTAATATACTGAGAAATAGATAATAATACAGTAAAGAGAAACAAAAGAATAGCCATCAATGAACACCATAACACAGATATTTTTGGTGAGGAAACCCAATAGGGGAAAAAACTTGTTGGGATTTGTGACCCACAATATTTACTCACCAGCCAATATGAATAAATATTACTTGTACAATAGGGGCCTGCACATGCAAGAAGACCAACAGCCTAGAGCACACTGCTCAATACAAAAATGGAGTCCCACTGACTACAATTGGATGGTTAAATCCAATAACAATGTACTGCTCAAAATAGCATCTAAAATGCTGGATTCAGTACCTATTTAAGCTCTGTCTGATACCTCTTCCATAAACCTTGCTTTGCTTTTCTCTGCTCTTATTCGCTCATAAGATAATTACATCAAAGTGCATATACAATTATTCTCTCTCATATACCGCTTACATACATACCTAATTACATTTTAAAATAACCTACAAGATCTCATACATATATGAGTCTTTACAATACATCATGTCGGCTATACAGATATAATTACAATACAAAACAATATTATTTCAAGTCATCTTAGAGTGCCGGTATAATCTGTTGTCGGTGTAGACTGGATGTCAGTGTGAATAAACTTGTAGTGCCCGTCGGTGCCGGTAGATGATGTTTGTTGCTGGTGTAACCTATGAACCATGTTACCAGTTGGTTGCCATCAATGACAACATCAACTATTCTCATCTGAGTGTATAATGCCAACAATCTCCCCCTTTGGCATTGATGGCAACATTCATGAGAAAAATCCAAAAAATGATATCCAAAAATGAAGTCCAAAAACTGAGTGTGCTCCCCTTGAGTAAGTGATCTCCTTCTGTACATTTTTCTCATACACTACTTCCCCTTTGGCATCAATGATAAAGAATGTCAAAAGAATCAAAGGTATTCAAAATTTACCTAGAAACCTATAACCGGTTATGTACAATCTGGAAAATGTCTGCCAAAACTAAGTTAAGACCTTGCAAAAACTTAGTACTGTCAGAAATTATAGTCTTTGTCTGTCAGATCATACCAGTGAGATAATCTATTTGTTTCTCTAGTGATCTTTCTCCTTGAATAGATGCCTTAGACAGCTCATTTCAGTGTGTTAATAAGTTGTCCAATCTAGGACCAAGCTTGTTCTTCAACTCTCGGGTTTTCATTCTTAGACTTGCTTTCTCTCTTTCCAGTTTCTCAGTCTTCTCTTCATAGATTGCCATTTCCTGATCCAAAACTGAAGTAAGATCCGAAGAACCAATCATATTATCGGCTATATCATCAATTTCCTTTTGTGTTTTCCTTATTTCCTCATCAATATCCTCAGTTAGATGGTAAGGATTACATGCTTCCCTGTACAACTCTTTGTATTCCAGAATGGTGGAATTTAGTGCCAGTAACAAAGAATCAACCTGTCCTGTACAATCTTTAATTATCCTGTCAAAGAATTCATCTTTCTCCTTATTCACTCTTTCCTTAACAATCTCTTCATTTATTTTATCCACAGTTTGAATGTTAGAAGAAATGAATTTGGACAATGTGTCCAATTTACCTATAGATCCATCAATATGATCAACTTCACATGCTGGTGCAATCATTTGCAAAATTGTTAAAGTATCATCAATGGCCTTAAATGCTAAGGCATTGCATTCTGTAATCTTCTTTATTGAATCTAAAAGTACATCTGTAACATTCTTTGGTCTATAATCCATAGTAGAAGTGCTAGGCGGAGTGCTTGGTTCTGCAATTGGTTTCTTTTCTTCTCTGAATGTTTGCACAGTTACCTTGACCACTTCTTTTGTCTTGTCCTCAACCTTACTCTCAACCTTACTTTTTGTCTTACTATTTGCCAGTTCAAATATATTCTATTCATGCCCTATTTTTGTTCCATTTTTTGCTTCTGCTTCTACCGATATTTTAGTGTTAAGCTAAGTATCATCAGGGATGGATTCTAATTTCTTAACTTCAGTTGTTCCCTTGTCCATTACAATATTAAAATCCTGAGTGTTCACATTCATGGTGAAAAGAATGTTTGACTCAGGATCAACATTATCTACTTTTACTTCCTTTGGCTTATCTTCTCCAGGCTAACTATCTGTTTGTGTCGGTGCCTCTTAAATTATTGGTGGAGTGTCCTGTGTCGGTGGCGGTAGATTATCCTTAACCGTGATATCAGGTATACTGCCAATTTTTCCTTTACCTTTATCTACCTTCTGATATCCCTTAGTAAATGACTTATCCACCTTTTGTCTATCTTTCTCTTCTTTCTTCTCTCTCTCATAACCTCTTTGTTTGGAATTTTCTTTTTCTTGTCAGGCCTAGTGCTGGTGGAGGGTAAACCAATAACAGCTCTTATAGCTTCCTTAGTGATCTTAAATACTGAGTCTAACCACATAAATTCACCATGAACCCTGCTAAGAACATAGCAGATGGTTTCATCTAAGAATTCAGGCATATGGAGGATGTCAATGAACCCTAAATCCTCAACAACCTTGTGTTCCGGTTTGATTGTACCTTGGTTGTCAGTGATAATATTTATGAACATATTCTTCAAACTTTCAGACCCTAAAATTTCAATGTTACAATGTATGTATGCCTTAGGGTCTTCATTAAACGCAACTCCCTTCGGGAGTCTAGAAAATGCACCAATGGAGTCATCCAGTTGTGCTATCTTAGGAATTATTTTTAAAATGGGTCTAGGTCATTTTATGTTCTCCACAATGGTAGGGTTTGCAATGAATTTAGGAATGGAGGATGAAGAAGCCATTGTGTAAGATAAATACCTTTTAGCTATGAAATCCTTGAATTCTCTACAAAACCTTTGTTGCTTCGCCTTTGGGATGCCTTTGCTCAATTTCTCTCTATTCAAATTCTTCAATACTTGGTGAGATGAAATGAGAAGTTACAATGCCTTTATAACCAAAAAGTTAACTTACAACTGCAATAAATGCTTTGCCGGTGAAGTGAAAACTCCACATATCTACTGGTAAAGAAGAATTATAACTTCTTACCACCAACTGAGGGTAAATGAATGATTTACAATTAGCTGCCTTACTCCTAAGGATTATTCCTTAGTTAGATGAAGAATCTCCTGTCGGTGCAGGATTGCCCAATTCTACCAGTGCAGAGACAGATTCATCAATTATCTGATCTCTCTTCTTGATCCATTGTTTAGTGAATTCTTTCTTGATTTCATTCAACTTTTCTTTACCTTTATCATTAGATCCTTTATTGTTCGTCGGTACACTCTTGCTTCTACAAAATTTTGAAATATGCCCAATCTTGTTATATGCATAACAAGTTAAATTATTTCTCTGGATAGCTTTTCCATAACCTTGGCTGGTTTGAGTTCTGCATTATTTAGATAAATGTCCAAATCTACCACAAACATAGCATTTCACATTCATTCTATAATTGTCTAATTTGTGACCATTTTTATTGCATTTGGAACATTGATTGGTGGGTAAAATTGTATTCTGATTATTCCAAAATCTGCACGGATTTGCTCTATGACCAACTTTGTTGCAATTAAAACATTTCTCATTAAATTTATAAGCATTAGGTTGCCTTACCGGTTTGTTGTGATCATGATTGTTTGCAGTCCCAAAACTTTCTCCATGTTCAAATCCAAGTCCAATTGTTTCTCCATCAGGTTTCTAACTTTTCAGCATATCATCAAGCTTCTCTAAACTTTTCTTGAATTTGTCTTTGTATTCATTTGTAGCGACCAACTCACTTTCCAAAGTACTAACTTGTCTCATAAGTTCCTCTTTGTCATGTTGCATGTGAATCAAATATGTTTTGAGCATATCATTTTCATAACTGAGCCTTAGAGATTCATCTAATCTTTCATTAAGTCTTCTGGCCAAATCTTCTTCATTCCTCTTTCTATCTTCAATATCCTTGCATAGTCTCATGGTTAAATATTGCATCTCATTCTTCATGTTACTGTTCTCTTGTCTCAATTTCTCTACAATATCTCTGAGAGTTTCTTTTTCTTCATCAACTTGATTTTAAAATTGCACATGTAATTTTTTTCTCTTATTCTTTGCTATAACTAGGTTATCTTGAAGTGCTTTGATAAATTCTCGAGCAGTTCTTGTTGGCATTCTACACTCTAATGAGAATTGATGGTGTTGTCATTGGTGGAAACCTTCTGGCAACCTTCTAGCATTCATCTGGTAAAGCCACTGGCAGGCACCGGCACCGGCACCAGCATAGACATCTACATACACCGACAGGCACTTCTTCGGCAGCGGCTACAATGCATACCAGCATCCCAGCCGACAAGAAATAAACTTTTGTTTATTGTATTTAAATATACTTATCTTTTGTAAAGTCGACATGGCATATTATAAAAGACTCATATATATGTATGAGATCTTATAGGTCATTTGTAGAAGCATAGTATGGTAGAAGGTAGCATGAATGGATGATATTTTGTATAAGGAGATATAGTTGATAGCGAAGGTTTTTGGTTATAGAATGAGCTTAAACCGGTACTGAACCTGGCATAGTTGATGCTGATTTGAAGCAGTACATTGTAATGGATTTTGATAATCCATTTTGTAAGTCAGTGAGACTTATATCTTGTAGATTGAGCAGTGAGCTCTAGGCAGTTGGCCTTCCTGCATGTGCAAGCCCCTCATTGTAACTAATATTTATTCATTGACCAGTGAGTGAATATTGTGGGTCACAAATCCCACCAAAGTTTTTCCCACACCGGGTTTCCTCGTTAAACACCTTGTGTTATGGTGTATTTTCTATGTTGTCTTTATTGTTACTGTTTACTGCATTAATTCTTATTTACTGGTACATTGTTTTGGAATGCAAAGTTCTTAATAAGGCTAAATATTCTGGTAACTGGTTAGATATTGATTCACCACCCCCCCCCCCCCTCTCAGTATCTTTGGGACTATCATTAAACCTAACAATTGGTATTAGAGCTCGGTCCTCTGTTTTCAATAGCCTAACAGCTTGAGGAAGATATTGACACCGGTACAGATGGAGAACTTAAGAAAGCAATTGGAAGGAGCTCTTGTAGACTATGATGCAGAGAAGTTGAAAAATATCAATTTTGAAGATGATCTAAGGACTACACAGGAATTCATTCAAGGACTTCAGGAGAATCTTACTATTGCTAGAAATAAAAGAAAAGAACTTCATGAGAAGATGCTGAGTGATAATGATGAAAAGGAAACTCTTAATGCACTTGTGAACAAATTAAGACAAGAAAATAGTACTATGAGGAATGAAATGGAAGATATGACTATGAGATTTTGTAAAGACATTGAAGACGGGAAGAAGAATGAAGATGACTTGAATAGGAGACTCAATGATGTTGGAAATGAAAATCTAAGACTCGGTCATGAAAATGATATGTTGAAGACAAATCTAATTTACATGCAACATAATAAAACTGAACTTATGAGACAAATGGGAATTCTGGAAAATGAGTTGGCTACTGCAAATCAACATAAAGAGAAATTCAAGAAAAGTTTAGAAGAACTTGATGACATGCTAAAAAGTCAGAAACCTAATGGAGATACTAATGGACTTGGATTTGAAATTGGAGAAAGTTTCGGTACTACAAACAATCATGATCACAGTAAACCGGTAAGACAACCTAATGCTTACAAATTTAATGGAAAATACTTTAACTGTAACAAGTATGATTATAGAGAAAATCAGTGTAGATATAGAAACAATCAGAACATTAATGCACCCACCGGTCAATGTTCCAAATGCAACAAAGTTGGTCATAATTCAGAAAATTGCAGAATGAATGTAAGATGTTATGTTTGTGGAAGATTTGGGCACTTATCTAATCAATGCAGAACACAAACCGGCATAGGATATGGAAAGGCTATTCAAAAGAATAATGTGACTTGTTATGCTTGTAATAAAATTGGACATATTGCAAAATTTTGTAGAAGCAAAACTTCACCAGCAAATAACAAAGGACCCAGTTTGAAAGGCAAAGAAAAGGTAGATGAGGTAAAGCAAAAATTTTCAAAACAATGGATTAGAAAGACAGATCAAAATGTTGATAAGACTATTCCTTCACTGGTAGAACAAAGTATTACTCCATCAGCAACAAATTCTTCATCCCACTGAGAAGTAACCCTTTGGGGGTATTGCAACAAATTGAATATCATGCAAATTACCCCCGGTTGATGGTGAGAAGATAGATTTCTTCTTTACGGATAGATGTGTTAAGTTTTCACTTAATCGGCGAGCATTTAATGTGGTTGTTGAAAGAAATTTCATTATAAATCATCGGTTTTCCTTCATTTTTGATTCACTGAGCATTCAAATTAGCAGAGAGCGTGAAATCTGAGCGAAGGAATTCAAGGCGAAGGTGTGAAGCGATTTCTTTCAAGCATTCAAACATTATCAGGCAGCTTAAGGTATTTTTCAAATGGCTTCTTCTTCAACTCCCGAATTTATTGAAAACCTTACTGTCATGGAAAACATAAAATACCCTAGGCCCGTATTCAAAATTATTCCTGAGATAGCTAAGCAAGATGATTCCATAGGCGCATTTTCAAAGATTCCTAAAGGTGTAGCTTATGTTGAAGACCCTAGGATATATATTCACTGCAATATTGATGAATTAGGTTCAGATGAGTTGTTAAAAATGTTTAGAACCATAATTTGTGATGAAAATGGCATTGTTAAACCCAAGCACAAGGTTATTGAGACTTAAGGTTTTGTGGAAATTTTGAACATCCCTGAATATCCGGAGGAAGTAGTGAGAATTGTCCTAAGTAGGGCACATGGAGAATTTCTTTGGTTAGACTCAATTTGTAAATTCACCTGGCAAGCAATTAGGGCAGTGGCTGGTTTACCCTCAACCGGCAGTAGACCAGACAAAACTAAGAAGGTTCCTAACAACAAATTCTTGACCTTAACCAGAGCAACATCAGATAGTAGATCACTGAGAGTAAATGACATCAAAGACATCAATGTGAGATTCATAAGTATGATTTTAGGTTACAAGACTACACATGCAAATAGACTTAATTTAGTTTCTAGTCTTTGCGTTAATAGTGCATATGAAATGGTCAATAATTATGCAAAAATAGATGTGTGTGAAAGGCTGAAGGATGAACTTATAGATAATTTGAAGAAGATAAAAGGTGATAAGAAAGGGACATTTCTCTTTGGTAATCTCTTAGTATGCCTAATGTTGTATTTCACAAAGGAGATCCCCGGTATAGGACAGAAAGATTTTGGATATGACATACTGGTAGGCAAACAATTACAAGAAGCTTTCACCAGCATGGGTACTACAAAGGATAGAAACATCACTAAATACTTCAAAACTTTTCAAGCCAAAATGAAAACTAGAGAGAGACTACTGCAGAGTTTAGTAGATAAATATGACAAGTAAATCTGTTTTGTAATTAAGAAAGATCAAACATGGATGGAAGTTGTACTTCCTAGAACTGTATGGGTAATAGAAATGGGTTATGAGGTAGATCTAAACATTATTGAAACTTATGCAAAAGCTTTGTTAGATGCACCTAGAGAACCAACTAAAGAAGTTTTTGGTAGTGCTAAAACAATTAAGAGTAATGTACAAACAATGAAGCAAAGGAAGAGAAGAGAAAAATATATAAGAGATGCTTCTAAACAGGTAAAGGAAATCAAAGAAAATTTTATGAACATAACTAGTATATCAGCTAGTGAGCTAGAAGGATTGCAACCGGCAGCACATATCTCACTGGTTGGCACATCTTCTGACAGTGAGATACCAGCAGAATTCAAAAGAGTTGAAAGGAAGAGAAAACCTTCACCGGTACCCTCTCCTCCACCCAAAAGAACAAGGAGTTTAAGGAAGAAACAACAGGCGGTAAGACAACCAGAAAAGAAACTTACACCCGAGAAGAAATAGAAACGGGTTATTCCTCCATTGGATAATTTGCTGAATGAAATAACTGATGATGGTAATTTGGCTGATGTGAGCAAATTGTATAACACATTCACAGATTCAGAAAAGGAAAGTATTGAAAACAGTATAATCTTACATCTAGACATATACAAGAAAGTTTTAATTGAAGTTGTGGATGACTTGACAAATGAACTATCTAGGAGATTAGATGCAAAGAGGATTGCAGTAATGGAGTTGGACAAGAAACTTAAAGTTGAAAAAATTCTTGTTGTACATCCAGTTAACTCTAAAGATGAGATTGATGACCTAATTTGTGAAGCTAACAGATCAGTTTTTGCTAGTGGTCACCGACAAGTGAGTTTGATTGTTGGTAGAGTTAATGAAATTGAAGAGGAAACTGCTGATAAATGGGATATTTTTTTTGTAGAAAAGGAAAAACAAGAGGAATTGAACAGGCTGAAGAAAACATTCAAGGTTTATCAGAAGGATAAGGACAAAGGGAAAGGTAAAGTTGGTGGAATACCGAATATCAAGATAACTGACAACTTACCACGACCCTTAGATAGTGCACCGGTACATACTGTTGATACACCGGCTACTGACAGTGAAGGTATAACACATGATGACACTAACCCTGAATCAGAAATTATATTCACCATGAATGTGGATACTCAGAAAGTGAACATTGTTGTGGATAAGGACAATACAGAGGTAAAGAATGATATTGTTGACAGTGGAAACATTGTTGAGCAGCTTGCAGAGAATATTGAGGTTGAGATTCAAACAGAGAAAACAGAGCATACGCTACAAACTGAACAACCATTGGATACTGGAATGAATACTAATGGTATAGATGCTAGCATTGAAAAACATATTGAGACAAAGATACCAGCAGCTGAGCACACTAAGAAACCTATAGAGGCAGAGGTTCATATTGAGGTAGTGAAACTAGTAATCACTGAGATACCTAAGCAATCAGAAAAACCATTACTAGTTGAAATGCAAATTGATACTGATCCACTAGAGGATTATACAAGAAAATTGGTTACAAATGTTGGAAGCACAAAGGTAGTTAAGGTAGTTGGTCAAACATCTGGTACTTCATTAAGTGAATTTAGGCCTACCAATGTGACAGAGGTACTCCTGGACTCTATCAAGAAGATAGCTGACTGTAATGCATTGGCCTACAAAGCAATTGATGATACAATACCAATTCTTAAGATGATTGCTCCAAAATGTAATATAGATCATGTAAAGGATTATTTAGGTCAGTTGGACACATTGTCTAAATTTATTGCTGGAAATGTAATAATAGTTGATAAGGTGAATGAGGACACATTCAAAGAGAAAGTTGAAAAGGAAAAGGAAAAATTCTTTGAGGATAGAATAAAGAAGTGCACAGAACATATTAACACACTTTTACCAGCACTGAATACTACAATTTTAAAATATAAGGAGCTGTACAAAGAAACGTGCAAGCCACATCTATTGACAAAGGACACTGAAAAGGAAATAAGAAGAGTATAGAAGGAGATAGATGATATAGCTGATAACATAATTGGTTCATCCAAACCTATATCAGTTATTGAGCAAGAAATAACAGGTTTTGAGGAAAAGTTGGAGAAATTTGAGAAAGAGAAGGAAAGGATTAAGGCTAATGCCAGAGAGCTTAAGTACAAACTTGGTCCCAAGTTGGACAATCTTATCTCTCTGAGAAATGAGATATCTAAGGCATTACATCAAGGAGAAAGATCACCGAAGGAGCATATGCATCATCTCACCGACACAATCCAACAAACTGAGGCAACCCTGAATGATAGCAATAGATTCATGATGAGTTTAAATTTGGTTTTGGCTGACATATTTCAGATTGTAACCAACCGGTTACAAAATTTGAGGTGATATTTTTGTACTCGTTTGACAATTTTTGACAACCTTTGTCATTGATGTCAAAGGGGGAGTAGTGGATAGAGAAAAATGATTAATCAAAGGAGATCATCTGCTCAGGGGGAGCACATATTTTTGGTAACTTTTTGGACTTCACCTTTTGGAAACAGTTTTTGGATTTTTCTCATGAGTGTTGCCATCAATGCCAAAGGGGGAGATTGTTGGCATTTTACACTCTAATGAGAATTGATGGTGTTGTCATTGATGGAAACCTTCAGGAAACCATCTGGCAACCTTTTGGCATTCATCTGGTAAAGCCACCGGCATAGACATCTACATACACCGACATGCACTTCACTAGCAGCGGCTACAATGCATACCGGCATCCCAGCCGACGAGGAATAAACTTTTGGTTTTTGTATTTAAATGTAATTATATTTTGTAAAGAAGACATGGCATATTGTAAAAGACTCATATATATGTATGAGATCTTATAGGTCATTTGTAGAAGCATAGTATGGTAGAAGGTAGCATGAATGGATGATATTTTGTATAAGGAGATATAGTTGACAGCAAAGGTTTTTGGTTATAGAATGAGCTTAAACCGGTACTAAACTTGGCATAGTCGATGCTGATTTGAAGCAGTACATTATATTGGATTTTGATAATCCATTTTATAAGTCAGTGAGACTTCTATCTTGTAGATTGAGCAGTGAGCTCTAGGTAGTTGGCCTTCCTGCATGTCCAAGCCCCTCATTGTAAGTAATATTTATTCATTGGCCAGTGAGTGAATATTGTGGGTCACAAATCCCACCGAGGTTTTTCCCACACTGGGTTTCCTCGTTAAACATCTTGTGTTATGGTGTGTTTTCTATGTTGTCTTTATTGTTACTATTTATTGCATTAATTCTTATTTACTGGTACACTGTTTTGGAATGCAAAGTTCTTAATAAGGTTAAATATTCTGCTAACAAGTTAGATACTGATTCAACCCCCCCCCCCCCTCTTAGTATCTTTGGGACTATCATTAAACCTAACAGTTCTAAGTTCATCTTCCAGTTTGATATTCTTCAATTTTTTTGCATCAAAATATTCAAGAGCTCCTTCCAACTATTGTCTCAAACTTCCCATCGGTACCAGTTTCAGAATCTTCCTCAAGCTGTTAGGCTTCTACAAATAGAGGACTAAGCTCTCATACCAATTGTTAGATGCTAGGACAGTCCCAAAGACACTGAGAGGGGGGAGTGAATCAGTGTCTTACTGGTAGATGAAAGATTCAAACTTATTTGCAACTTTACAACCCAAATTAATATATCGGTAAACAGATAATAATGTAGTAAAGAGAAACAAAAGAATAACCATTAATGCACACCATAACGCAGATATTTTTGGCGAGGAAACCTAGTAGGGGAAAAACCTCAGTGGGATTTGTGACCCACAATATTTACTCACTGGCCAATATGAATAAATATTACTTGTACAATAGGGGCCTGCACATGTAGGAAGGCCAACATCCTAGAGCTCACTACTCAATACAAAAATGGAGTCCTACTAACTACAATTGGATGGTTAAATCCAATAACAATGTACTGCTCAAAATAGCATCTGCAATGTTGGATTCAATACTGGTTTAATCTCTGTCTGATATCTCTTCCATAAACCTTTCTTCGCTCTACTCTGCTCTTATTCGCTCATAAGATGATTACATCAAAGTGTATATACAATTATTCGCTCTCATATACCGCTTACATACATACCTAATTGCATTTTTAAATGACCTACAAGATCTCATACATATATGAGTCTGTACGATACATCATGTCGGCTATACAAATATAATTAAAATACAAAACAATATTATTTCAAGTCGGCTTAGAGTGTCGGTATAATCAGCTATTAGTGTAGACTGGATGTCGGTGTGAATAAACTTGTAGTGCCTGCCAGTACCGGTAGATGATGTCGGTTGTCGGTGTAACCTATGAACCATGTTACCAGTTGGTTTCCATCAATGACAACATCAACTATTCTCATCTAAGTGTATAATGCCAACAATGTATGCATACAATATCAACAATCAGACCATCATATGTTATTCAGGCTTCATCAACACCACCTGAGACATAACTTCACATTTCATCTTATCGGGGCTAATGCAATGATCTCCAACCTCATTGTCTTACATAACCTACAAGTACCAATTAGCATTCATGTTGGTAACATCCTACACATACCGGTTTCTTGTACCAGTCCATCATCACTACCGGAGCACCTTCTTGTAACTCTTGATACTTTGTTTTACTATGCATCAGATTCCAATTGTTAATCTCCATCTATCAACACATGCAGTAGTGATCCAACACTGATCTATAGGTGTGTAGCCAAGGCAACCACTACACACTTATCTTCTCATTTCCATCCTTCATACCGGCAGCATCTTGTTCTTTCATGTGCCTGTCTTCACTGAGGATGTGAATGATCTAGTCAATATGGTTGCATCCTCTTTCTTCTTCCTCCATACCTTTTTGGTCTCATTCTTCTTCCCATTTTTAGTCTTGGGAGAAGGTCTTACCTTCTTCTACTAATGGGTCCTTTCATTTCCAGACTGCATCACAACCGGTAGTAGTTCTATAGTAGCACACACCATCCATCTAAACTTCATGATTGGGGAATCTCTTAACATACTGGTTTGACCATCTTCTTCTGGTCATGTTGCTGTGATTGGCAACCAAAACCGGTGGACCCCTTGATCCTGCAGGGACATTTCTCCTTTGGTTCCATGCATGTTTCTGACTTCCATATGCTCCAATCCATTTCTAAGTTGAGCATAACTGCTATACCGGCTTCCATATGACTGCAAATCCTTCTTCCTGCATTCATAATTTTTGTGTCCTGATTTATTGTAGTTATAAAAGATATTATTTGCATAACCGGGAGAGGGGATATACATGTATCTACTCCTGGATACATTTTTCTCATATGCATGATATCTATGAGATCCTAGATTATTCCTTCTAGATCTCTTTCTACATTCTTCTACCCTATGGCCATGACCATTACATGCAAAGAAGTAACCAATAAAGGGTGGCATATGACTTACAAATTTATGCTGCCATGCATGGGGAGATCTTATTGGTCTGGCATCTCGATTTCTCCTTCTCTGAGGATGGATCCTGGGTTGTTCAATTTTTGCAGTTCTTTTATCTGATCTATTCTTCTCCCACACTTTCTTTGTCCTGTGGGCGGTAGCATTTCTTTGTCCTCTACCGGTAGGAGGTCTTCTTTGTTGTTTTATCATGTTCTTGCTTCTGGTGAAATTGTTTTCTCCCATTTTCCCTTTTCATTTGGGATCTGCAGTATTCCTCCTTCTTGCAGTATCGGTCTTCATTCTTGTCTGCAAGTCTTCACCGGTTGTAGTTAGATCAACCTTCTTTTGGGGAGGATTTTGAATAGTGAAGCTCTATCCCTTGTTCTCTCCATTTGAGGAGACAAACAAAATGTCATTGTGGGGGACATTCTTGCTAGTGGAGAATTCACCGGCACCACTTCCTAATCCTCTGGTATCCTTGGAATTTTTTTCCTTATTCAACATCTTTTCCAAGCAATCAATGTTGCCATCAAACCGGATTCTTATCTTGAGCTCATCCTGACACTTCTCAAGGTCATTTCGGAGAACCTCCATTTCTCCAAGCAGTTGTTGATATTCTTTATCTTTTACTTCTAGCTCATAGGCTAGATCACTGCACCGGCACTCCTTGGTGTCCTCCTCTTGAGTCTTCAACTCTGAGATACATTTCTCAGATTCTTCAAGGCATTTTGTCAACTGGTTCTTCTCCACAACAATAGCATTCTTGAATAGCTTGTATTCATTTCTTACTCTTCTGAGTTCTTCAAGTGCATTCACAAGCTCACCTTCAAGATCAACTTTTGCTTCCTCTTTTTCTTCACCTTCACTATCACTGCTAGACACATCATGTTGGTAGGAGTGATCTGCATAATCATTCAAAGATGTGTCCCTCTCATCTTCTGATTCCTGAGTCATAAAGAGGTGGGTTCCTTCATCATCTGCAGATACATGAGATTCATTTCTCATCCAATCATCACAAGCCTGTTCTGCAGTAGTGGGATCATTTCCATACAACTTCTGCAACCTCTCCCATAAGCTTTTTGCAGATCTGCATCTGTCCACCTGAGAGGAGAAATCATTTTTTAACCCACAGAGTATAGCCTTCATTGCTATATCATTACATTGGTTTATTCTTTCTACATCTGAGTTGGTGGGAGGACTAACTTTTCTAAGGCAACCATTTACAACAGACATCCATATATCATACCCTAGAGAGAATAAGTGAACTTCCATCCTACAACTCCAAATGGAATAGTTAGATCCATTAAACATCAGAGCTAGGATTGACACTAAACAGACTATTGTGTCCTTAAGCCAAAATCTACCTAAGCTAGAGAAATCTTATCAACCGGGAACCTAGGCTCTGATATCAATTGTTAGACACAATGCACCACTGAGAGGGGGTGAATCGATGGTTCTCAAATATTCCCTTTAAATGTCCTATGTGACTATACCGGTTGTCTGATCTAACTCAATGCAGACTTACCGGTTAGAGGGGAGACCAACACAAATGCAATCACACATGAAGGGAAATCACATAACACCAGCATATATGAGGAAAACCCAAGATGGGAAAAATCTCGGTGAGAAATGCTACTGGAGACTACTGCTCCAATCCATCCTCACAATAAATCTTTGATTACAAATTTTAGGGCACCAACCCAAGGAGCACCAACCCCTGATTTAGGGCACCAACCCAAGGAGCAACAACCCCTGCATCGAACTCCAACTCAGTGAATACAAAACATAATCATTTGAAAGTTAATAGCCTTGTTACAAATGGATTTTGTAACACTTCTTCAAATCTCTCTGTTGGATCTCTTGTCCAGTTCACAGTTGGTTCTCTTTCTATTGGTTCTCTCTGTTGGTTGCCTCTTCTCTCAACTGCTCTTTTGCTCCCCACAGGTATTATCTTTTATCAGTTCTTTGCTTGCCTACTCTGCACTCTTCTTCAACTCTTCACTGTTGATTTTTTCACCACCGATTACCTCACTATTGTCAATTGAACTCTTCAACCCTACACTCTTCTCACACTCAGTCTCTCTTCTGGTACTCATTGAGTGCTTGACTGATCTTCTCCCAAATGCAGCAACTCTCTCTCCTTCAGCGGCTTGCTAGTTGCTTTAACCTCACCGGTTAAACCTTCACCACAACCTATTACTGGTTGTCTCCCTGTTGCTTGATCTCTATAATCCTTTGTAGATATCACACATTATCTACTTCTCTATTTGAACTTGTGCATCACTTGGCAGCATCTCTTTCTGAGGTATCATCTACTTCTATCTTCGGCCTACCTATTTATGATCAGACATTCCCACCAAAAGCAACATTCAAACTTGGCGTCTTAGGGTTTCTTCCACTGATCACTAGGCACATCGAATCCAATCAGATCTCCTTCCAGAGATCGATCACCTACAACAAATCAATAAAAATCCACCAATCTCATGGCTTCCATTATATGTTTTCTAATTTTAGCAAACATAGCCCTATATATCGACCTCCATCTGTCAAACACCATAAATATCTCATCTATTTCCTTCTCGAAGTCCTCCTGCAATATGATTTCCTTTCTTTGATTCAAGTTCCAACAACTCCCTGATCTTTCTTTGTCGTTCACTCTTCCTCGAGCTGCACTCCTCTTATCTGATCCACAAATCATGGGCTCCATATTAAATGCACAACTGTAGAAACACCTATCCCTACACGATACTTCACCGACCTCTGTGAGCTTGCCACTTCAACTCCACGTGGCATCCTTTGTCGATATCCACTTCAACAAAGATCTTTGTGTTGGCATAGATAGGATCACTAACCAAACACTCAATTGGTCCTTCTTTTCTATTGGTTCACTAACCCTACTAGTATCTCACACTTTACCAGTTACCCTTCATGTCTGCACTTTCCTGATCTGTCGGTGGAACACCTTAATCGATCACTAGACATGTCTATCCATAGCATTCATATTCTCATCAGTTAGGAGCACATCAGTTAGCCTCTTTGCTTCCTTACCTATTCTCATGCTCACCGGTAACCATCCTGATGGCACCTTGTCATCAACCTTCGACTAATACCAACTAAGGCATCTGCATACCGGTCGCATACTCTCTGTGTAGCTACTCCACATTGCCTTCTTCACCATCATACTAGACATCATCTCAGCCAATAGGCCAAGGTGACAAAACCATCTCTCTTCATTTGTTCTGGAAACTCAACATGCCTTCTCTATCGGTCCAGTGCATATCCCTGATTTCATGCACTTGAGGCATTCCTTTGATTCACCGGTAGATCGAGTGTGAGCCTCCATTCACCTGCCTTCTGCTTCTTTCTTATCTCACAGAGATAAGATGCATACATTTCATAATAGGATATAATCTCCACTTACCAGTGGGAGTGAGTCCTTGATCTGTATCCTACCATGCACTCATGTGGCTTCCCTGTTTGTGCAGCATACCTTCAAACATGCACATGTGATCTGTTGTGAGTACACTCACTGTCAGTCATCTCTTCACATGGTGATTGCATCTTCATCTGGTGGGAGTCTTGTTGTTCTTCATCCACACATCATACTGATGACCTGTACATACTTCTCCTCCTATGTTGATGTGATTTAGCTAATATTTTGCCTCTTCATCACAAACAACAGCTCAATATATTTCCCACTCATGGATTTCATCATGTACCGGTTGTTATATCATATTTGTCTCCTGTCCACATCTTCCACACAAGTCAGACACTGACTTGTGTACCGGTGACTCGACTGTGACTCGAATGTTCATTCCTTTGAATGACATTCTTCTTCTTTACTGGTGACCTACAACACTTAGTTGACATTAATGACTTTGTGTCAACAATACTCCCTTATTGGTTGTCCTTCTATACTGGTTGACATCAATGACAATACAATGCCAACAAAAGTATCTTTCATGATCCAAAGTAGATCTAGGTGTCACGTGTTCAACTTTTTGGATCTCTTTCAATCTATTAAACTCTTCTAAAGGACCTCACTCTGATACCAATTGTTGAACATCTGAAATACTAAGAGGGGAGGGGTGAATTAGTACTCCCTTGAATTTATTAAAACTTTTAATCAATCATTCACATAGCATTACTTAATTACAAAATTGAAATATACAATAAGAAAAAACACAGTACACCACATAACACCATAATTTATACATGGAAAACCCAAGACAGGAAAAACCGTGAAGAAGATCAACTCTCAAATTATGTAACCGGTTACAGAATACAAGGTGACTCATTGTTAGAGGGCTCACTACCCAAAATATAACGGCTCACTATTAGAGAATGGCTTACAACCAATATTACAAAATTTGAACTGTTAAGATTGCATTTGTCACATGCATGAGATATAGTTCCACTGAGGTGAATAATCACTTCTACAATCATTGTGTTGGGATCTAAGAACACTGAGGGGGGGGTGAATCAGTGTTCTATTGGTAACACAAGATTTTATCCTTTTATACCATACACATATAAACCAGTACACAAATAAACATATAACTTGAAGAAAATAAACTATCCACATAAATGAACACCATAACACATATAATTTGTACGTGGAAAACCTCAAAGAGGAAAAACCATGGTGGGATTTGTGACCCACAATATCAGTTCACTGGCCATATGAAAGGATATTACATATAATGGGGGCTTGCACATGCAGGAAGGCACACTACCTAGAGAATATTGCTCATCACTAAATAGTCTCACTGACTACAAGCTTCTGCTAATATAAAACACCAAAAATAAACTCAACAATGATCTGCTATGCCAAATAGAGTTCCGGTTCTAGCTCTGCTCTGTAACGGTTCATAAACCCTAAACACTACTATCGGTATCTCTTCTCCTCCAAAAATGCTTTCTAAGCTATCTACAGGTCATTGCATGATATAACACTTGAATACAAATGATCTACATACATATATTTTGCATTATACAGTTCAGCTATATTCTCCTATGTCGCATCCTATGTCATATTCAAAATGACCTAGCAGGCTGACCTATATACCCATTAAAAATAATATGCCTTATGTTGGCTTACAATTCTTTTACAAAAGTTATTCAATGTTGGCCTGAATAATAATTACAAAATGATTTACTAAATAAATCTCCCTTGATGTCGACTTCCTTCAAGTACTGATGTTAGTGTCGGTGTAGCCCTGAATGCTCCAAAGTCAGTGTCTACCAGTATATGCCTCCTAATGCCGGTAAATGATTTCCATCTAATCTTGTTTCCATCAATGAAAGAAAAATGAATCTGATGAGTGTCAATTGCCAACAATCTCCCCCTTTGGCATTGATGGCAACACTCATGTGAAAATGGATTCCCTGTCAGTTTAACTTAAATATGCTCCCCCTGAGCAATACACTCTTTTTGATATCCTGATATCCTTCCCATGTGATATTTTCTAATATTTTTCACATATATACATACTCCCCCTTTGGCATCAATGCCAAAGACTGGTGAAAGAATAAATGAATACTGTTAATTTCACTGGAGCTTAACCAACTTTAAAATTTCTGGGTAATCCTTATTCAACAACTGAAGATATGTATACCAACCAGTTTTGAAGGTGTCAGATATGGATGCTAGTCCACTTATTAAGTGGGCAAGTGTTTCCTTCTCCTTCACTTCTGTCGGTTTGGGTTTAGCAATCATGTCCATGCATTCTCTTATGAACACCCAATGAATCCAATCTGGGACTCACCAATCCTCTAAGACTCCTTTCTCTCCTAATGACTTTATCTCTCTCCTTCTCAAAAGAAAAAATTTGGTTCTCCAAGAACAAAATCTGTCCATCAATAGATGTGGTCAGTGCGGTTAATCCATCAAAAGAATTAGCAATACTAGCTACCTTATCATGTAACTCCTTTAATCTGCTATCTACATTTTTTGTAAGAATTCCTATGTTACAACACACTTTGTACATTTTTGTACCTTGTTTCAAACAATTCTAAATAAGAATGAGTTTAGCCTCAATTTTATTTTTCTCTATTTCTATTATCTTATCAAAGGTTGCTCTTTTAGCTGTAGTGAATCTTTCTAAAGCCTGTCAGTCTGCAATTTGCCTCGGAGATTGAAAATTGTTAGAAATATGTTCTGTTAGAGGCTTGAGCTTTCCAGAAGGGCTTGCTCCATCTTCAATCTTACAATCAGGTGTCAATCTGTGCAATATTATAACTAATTGGTCAATTATTCTTTTGTCTACAGTACCCTCCAATAGTTTCTGATTAGCCATCATCATTAACTCAGTGGGACTCATCTCAGTGACGGATTTCTTCTCAACCTGAGAAGTGTCAATTGCCAAAACCTTTGTTGGGGAATTAGTTTTAACTGTCGATATAGATTCAGTTTCCTTTACCTTATCCTCTACAACCTCTTTTGCATGGGTGGCTTTACCACTTGGTGCAGTGTCAATTACTGTCGGTGGAGTATTATCCACAATATTTACAGTGTCCTATACATTTCCTTCTTCATAAATAGTTTGTGCCCATATAGACTGTACACTCTCCTTCACCAATTATGTCTGTATATCTACAGTTACTGTCGGTTTAGTCAAAATTGGAGTTGTGTTGGCATTATGTTAACCGATATGAGGACATAATGACATTGTGTGTTGTCATTGATGTCAATATGATGAAGAGAAGAGAACTGGTATAACACTATGAACCAGCATTTGTGCCAAAGTGAAGCGGTGTGTTTGTTCAAGGTGAACCGGCATATGGTTATGGGAACCGGCACATGGAAGCCTTGTATGACTACCGGTTGGTAGTCTCAACTTCAGGGTTTCCGGTTGAAGTGCTTCAAGCCTGTGTGGCTCAACTGGTGACTGTGTGTGATGAGTTAGCATGATAACGATGAACAGATCATTTTGCCACGTAAGCCTTGTGTGCATGAAGGATCTTGCATGAAGGAGATTGTTCCTATCTACCTCGGGAATGTGCGAAGTCTATAAATAGTGATAACGTGTGATGGGTTATTAGCCGCCATGAAATCGGTGGAAAATGGACAATGGAGAATGTCTTGAGATTGGATCAAGACTGTTGCATTTAATGTAGTGTGCTCAATGGTCAGGATTGAACCGTTTGAATTCCTTAACCTAACAGGTTTAGGGTTTAGGGTTTATGCTACCGACCTATCTCTTTTCCTATAAGGTCGATGTTGTATCTTTTTCTGAGGTTGTTGGAAAAAGTTGTGTGTGTGTATCCAAGAGAAGGGATACATGATTCTTGCCAGACCAGAGGAGAGAAGTGATACCTACTGAGTGTAAGTGCAGAAGGTGAAGAGGAGCTTGAGCGGATCTGCATTGGCATTGAGTGTTGTTACCAGATCATTGTAATACCTGTTGATCTCTAACCACCTCAACAGTTGGAAAATCCCTTAACAAGGTAGCTTTAACTAGCTTGTTGTAAATCCTTTAACAAGGTGACTCAAAACCATTGAGTTCTTAAAATCCTCTACCAAGGTAACCTTTAACAGGGTTTAACCCTTAACCGGGTATTCTAGCCATCCCTTAACTGGGTGATCCCTAACAGGATCGGTTCCTAATAGAACCTATTGTATCAGTCTTTAACCGGACAAGGCTCCTAACAGAGCGGACTTCTAAAGAGTTCAAAAACAAGCTTGTGGGTATTCATCCCCACCGTGGTTTATCCTAGTTGGGTTTCCACGTGAAAAATATGTGTGTCATGTGTGATGTCTTCTTCATGTGATGCTATGTTGTTTTCTGTCAAGCGGTAAATCATGTTGATCTAGTTGCTTGTATGTATATCTTTGATGGTAGATTACCTATTCATGCATTAGGGTGAAATGGAAATGAAGTGTTAGATTATATGAGAAGATAAGTGTCAACCAGTTTATGCTTGTCTCAGTTATTCTGGGTTTTGCCGGTTGTACTCTGTTTAAGGACCGGTGTTACTGTTTGTCTGTCAATGCACAGTGTCTACTAACAAACCGGTTTAAGAGTGTGTTTTTGTCTGGACTGATTCACCCCCCCCCCCCTCAGTACTGGTTTGGTACTATTCATTCATCATTGAGTTATCAAGTTGAACTATCTAAAATACCTTTCCCTTTTGATTTATCTGGAATGGTGGAAGATGTAACCTTAACAAATTCTTCATGAGATGTGAGAAAATATGGATTCTTCTGGAAGAATTTGGTACAACCCTTACTGGTCTCATTTATCACCTCATTAACTTTTTCCATCATCAGGCTTATTTGTCGAGGTTTACTATTGAAAACTATCATATTTACAACATCTATGCATCTTTTCATTTCCTCATTGTTTATAGAACCACACATTTCCAAAAGTGCTACTTCCTTAATCTCCCTATCCCTCTTGACAGTGTCAAGTCTTCTAGCATCAAGTTTATTATACAAAGATAGAGGTATCTCCTTCAAAATTTATATTAAGGCTTTCTTATAAATGTCTATATGTAACAAAATAGCCTCTTCTATTTCATTTTGCTCATTTTCTTCTAAGTTCTCATAACACATGGATACATTTTTCAAAATTCCATCTTTTGTTATTTCATCACTCTTCTTCTTTTTGCTTATGGTTGTCGGTGTAGATGTGACTGGTTTCCTCTTCTGTATAGGCTTCCTTGCCGAAGGTGGTGGTGTAGTGGCTTTAGTTGCCTTTCTAACAAGTCTCCTCCTAGGCTCTACCTTCTTCTGCTCTACCGGTGGTTGATCCACTTTCTTCCTTTGTACTCTTCTGAAAGCTAGAGGTTCATGGTCCTCAGGGTCAAAATCAGAAGTGATGGTAGAAATGTAAGCTTCAAGCTTCTTCACCTCTGCAGTACTAGCCACTGTTGGTTCTATTGCCGATTTGGTTCCAGAACCCAGTTGAGTGTCTATCTTATGAATTACATCCTCTACATATGCAGACATCTTTTTTCTATTTTCTTCTCTCTTCTCTTCCTATTAAAACTAGTTTTGACTTCAAGTGCCTTCTCTTCTACTATGCCAAAATGCTCTGTTTTGTCATCCAATGGGGCATCTAGCAGCATTTTTGAATAGAGTTCAAAAATGCTATCATCTACCTCATATCCAAGCTCTGTAACCCAGATTGTCCTAGGTTCAACTTCCTCCATAAGAGTTTCATCAGTTTTCACCATAAAATAGATATCAGTGGAGTACTTCTCCACAATTTTATTTCATATTCTCTCCCTTTGCCTCATGTATTCTTGGAATGTTTTGAAATACCCCCAAAGTTTCTCATCTTTGCCAGTACCAAGACTGGTGATTGCTTCCTTTATCTGCATACCTACCGGTATGTCATGAGCCCAACGTTTCTTGCCAAGACCAGGTAGCTCATTCAAGAAATAAAGCATCAAACATATAATGAGATTACGATATCTAAAAGTTCCTTTCTTGATTCCCTTGATCTTGCCAAGGTTCAACATCAACTTACTCCTCATCCATTCACATAAATCATACTTTGCATTATTCCTCAGCATTTGATATGCAGCATGAAAGCATGAACTAGCAACAAAATTCAATTGATTAGATTGAGTTACCTTATAACCTATTATAATGCTTGCAAATTTCACATCAGTGTCGATAATTGTGCTAATACTCATTGATCTGCTATCAGGAGTTGCACCGGTGAGTTTCTCGACCTCATTGTTGGAAATTTTCTTGCCAAGTTCTTGTCCAACTTTGGGTAAGCCTGTGACTACTTGAATAGCCTCCTTCATGATCATGTAAGGCCTATCCAGCTAGATAAACTCATTGTGAACCCTACTCAAAACG
Organism: Cryptomeria japonica; assembly: GCF_030272615.1. Taxonomy (NCBI): domain Eukaryota; kingdom Viridiplantae; phylum Streptophyta; class Pinopsida; order Cupressales; family Cupressaceae; genus Cryptomeria; species Cryptomeria japonica. The sequence goes on along the minus strand of NC_081410.1, from coordinate 614,248,892 downwards.
TATCTGATGACTTCATCCTTGAATTTTGGTATGTAGAGAATACCGATTAACCCTAGATCCTCAATTGCTTTGTATTGTGGCTTGATGGTTCCGGAGTCTCCTAGTATCATGGATTGATACATGCTTTTGATTTCTTTTGTGCCTAGATCCTCCAGGGTGCAGTGAATGTATGCCCTTACATCTTCAACATACACACGTCGTCAGGAACCCTAGAAAATGCTCCCACGGAGTCTTCTTTCTTAGCAATTTTGGGAGCCTCCTTGAATATGGGCCTTAACCTATCCTTGACTTCAACAATGGTGGGATTTGCAATGAAAGTAGGAGCTGAAGATCCAGATGCAATTTTGAAGAATACCTGAAAGTGAATGTCGGTGCAAGATTGAGTGCTTCTCAAATAACTACTCGAAATCCTTTCAGAATGCCTTTGCTTGTTCTTAATTCACCTAAAATTTGCCTTTTCTTTGATTTGAATGCTTAATTGCTCAATGATTAAAAATTAATTCACTTACCCCTTTTAACAGCAAATAAAACCCTAATCTTTCTCTGTAATAAATGCTTCACGAACAACCCTACGGATGTCGGTTTCATAGTCTTGTGTCGGGTGAACCTTCTCCAGATCTCTTTAGATCTCCTCTGGGGTAATATGCAGGATTTTGCAATGATTTTCCCAACCACTAAGGCTTATGTCGCAGTTACCGATGGAGGAATACCCTGTTCTACCGGTGGAGTTACCGGTGTAGATAATTGATCCATCTCCACTTGGTTCCTCATATTTTCTAACCCATCACTTGGTGTGATCTTGTTGTATTTCATCTACCTTCTGCTTTCCTTTCTCATTATCTTTATCATTGCTAACCGGTTGAGGTTTGCTTCTGCAGTATTTAGCAATATGACCTATTTTGTTGCATGCATAACATATAACATTGTTCTTTTGAATTGCTTTGACAAATCTGGTGTCATTCCTTGACCTACGGTGATTAGGAAAATGTCCAAACTTTCCACATGCATGACATTTAACATTCATTGTACAATCTTCTGATCTATGACCATATTTCTTCCAATTTGTGCATTGACCAAGATCAGAATTGTAGTTTTGATTTGCTTTATTTCTACATTGTTTAGACATATGCCCAAATTTATTGCAAACAAAACATCTACCATTGAATTTATAAGCATTAGATTGCCTTACCAGTTTCCTTTGTTCTGATGAGTTCTGCATACCGATTGTCTGATCTTCATTTGTAGTACCGGAGCTTTCACCTTGTACAAATCCAAGTCCTCTAGAATCATCAATTTGTCTTTGTTTTTTAAATAAGTCATCCAACTGTGTAGCACTAATCCTAAATTTTTCTTTATACTCACTTGCAGTAGTCAGATCATCTCTCAGAGTAGTTATTTGTCTTTCAAGTTCTTCTTCATTGTTCCAGGAGTGTGCCAAATCAGTTCTCAACAGATTATTCTCATGACTCAATTTGCCACATTCATCAAATTTGTTCTTCAGAGATATAACGAGATCATCTTCCTTCTTTCTGTCCTCAATATCTTTTGATAACCTCATAGTCAGATCTTGCATTTCATTCTTCATGAGCACATTTGCTTGACTTAGTTTCTGACACTGTTCCTTAAGTGCATTCTTCTCCTCATCATCTGGGTTTTGCAAAAGTTCTTTTCTCTTGGTTTGAGTTGATGATAACCTTTCTTGCAGGATAAAAATGAACTCATTTGCAGAATTCAATTCTTTTTGCAATTTCAAGTTCTTCATCATTTTAGCATCATAATCCTCAAGAGCCATCTTAAAGTTGCTTCTCCGTAGCCATGTTCAAAGATTCTGATTTTAGGATCTTCCTCAAGCTGTTAAACTTATTCCAAGGTACCAGACTTTGATACCAATTGTTGGGATCCAATAACATTAGGAGGGGGGGGGGGGGGGGGGTGAATCAATGTTATGCTAGTAACACAAGATTTTATCCTTTTATACCATACACATATAAACTGGTACACAAATAAATATATAACTTGAAGCAAATAAACCATCCACATAAATGAATTCCATAACACACATAATTTGTATTTGGAAAACCACAAAGAGGAAAAACCACAGTGGGATTTGTGACCAACAATATCAATTCACTGGCCATATGAAAGGATATTACATATAATGGGGGTCTGCACATGCAGGAAGGCGCACTGCCTAGAGCATACTTCTCATCACTAAAGAGTCTCACTAACTACAAGATTTTGCTAATATAAAACACCAAAAATGAACTCAAAAATGCATCTGCTATGCCAAATAGAGTTCTGGTTCTAGCTCTGCTCTGTACCAATTCATAAACCCTGAACACTACTACCAGTATCTCTTCTCCTCCAAAAATGCTTTCCAAGCTACCTACAAATCATTGCATGATATAACAGTTGCATACAAATGATCTACATACATATACTTCACATTATACAGTTTTTCTATATTCTCCTACGTCGCATCCTATGTCATATCTTATGTCATATTCAAAATGACCTAGCAGACTGACCTATATACCCATTACAAACAATATGCCTTATGTCGGCTTACAACGCTTTTACAAAAGTTATTCAATATCAGCCTCGACAATAATTATAAAATGATTTACTAAATAAATCTCCCTTGATGTTGGCTTCCTTCAAGTATTGATGTTGGTGTCGGTGTCAGTGTCAGTGTAGCCCTAAATGCTCCGAAGACAGTGTCTGTTGGTATATGCCTCCTAATATCGAAAAATGATTTCCATCTAATCTTATTGCCATCAATGAAAACACAATGAATCCGATGAGTGTCAATTTCCAACACACTGTACATAATCACATTCACATTCACTATACAAAATCACTTTCACATTCACTATACATAATCACTGCAATTTGCATACATCTATGATATGATCAATGATCATAATATCTATCCTTCGCTAAGAAGATATATATATACCAAACAGAGTCTTCATCAAGTCATCTTAGCTGGAGGAAGTGTTAGCCCAAAGACCTTTACACACTACTGGTCAAATGTTCTTACCATATCAGAGAAGTTGGCCAAAACAGAAAAGAACTTCATGATCCAAGGAGTAGATGGAATCATTGAAACCAACATACTATCATTGTTTCTAGACAAGACCAGACCAAAACCTTCACACTACACTATTATGGAATGTAGGGCATACAATTACCAAACCCATAACTATGTTGCAACAATACATTATCCTCTGAAATCTTGAATATAGATATTAGACCAAAATCAAAACATGTTTTCAAAATATTATTAGAGTATCTAGTAGAGCAAATCAATGCAAACCAAAAAGGTACATGTCAGACCCAAATGTATATCAGAGCTTGCCGGGCTTATACCGAAGTATACCAGACTCATGTTGTCGGATCACAAAAATATCAATGAAAATATTCTAACACTTTTATTGATGATGATGTATGGATGGTTTATTTGCTTAAGTTACTTTCACAGATGCTAATTTCTCTTACTACATCCTGTGGGTATAAACTGACTACATAAGATATATTTGGGGTACAAAACTTCATACTGTTCTATCTACATTTCTCTTGCTATCATTTGTTCCATTCTCAAGACCCTAGAGTGAATAAAAAATAAATTTTTAAGCCGAAGAGAGAAGGAAAACTGGGAAAATATTGATTTGTGCATGACACTAAGGGCCACCTCTATGACAGTGGGTAGGCAATTAGGGAATGGAAAATGGAAAGGTGGATGGGAAACAAAAGGATCTCTAAAAATATGTGATTGTTCAAATTATAGAATACCATGGGCTATATATATGAAGACACGAGGAACACTAAAGGAAGGTATCATCGCAAAAGGAGATAATAAAAAATGTAAGTGACCAGATACTTGATTGAAGAAGAAATGGGCAAGAATATTGGGGAAATAAAAGAAAGAAAGAAAGACTTAGGAAAGGAAAGATTCCATAGAAGAGTGAAAGAAATAGAAATGAGAGAAAAATAATGAGTTAGTAGAATGGTGGAAAAAAAATTAGAGGGAAAATGAAAGCACGCCAAAGAGGGTATAGTTGAGTGCACCAATGTGGGTGCAACCAAGGATAAAAGGGGAAAAGTGGGAATTGGAATCCAACAATCTCATGAAAGGGAAAAGAAAACTTGCAATGGAAAATAATCTTGATCTTGAGGAAATACTAATGGAGTATGAACCAACACCACCTATTAAGGAAGCATCATTTCTAGAACTAAAATGATACATTGAATAGTCATCACCCCCAAACTAGGAGCCACCCTCTATACTAATTGCATCAAATATAAATGCAATGACTAAAGAAGAACTAGAAGAAAGAAAAAACCAAATAGAATTGTGGACAACTTACTTCATAAATTCAAGCCATTAAGAAAGCAACAATCAAACAATTCAATGGAGAAATCTAGTATACAACCTTGACTAATTTTGAAAGTCAAGGAGGGAATACCTCTAAAGAATACAACAACATGAGGAAGCACATTTTTTAGAAGGTCACGAGCGATACCATAGAGCATATTTTCCTATTGGATTCCACATTGCAGAGAAAATTAAGACCCACGACATCATAAAGCTATTTGATTTCATTGGTTTCCTAAGTAATGAGCTGCTAAAATGGTATAAGGAATGGCATGAAGTGTGGAGGGAATTTTGGGATAATCTTGATAGCCAAGAACTCCCTATAGAAGGAGTCACCAAATTGAGGAAATTATCCTAGTGGGAGTAAGAGTCAATTATAGAATTTAATAGAAGATTTAAGTAGGTGACATGGAGATTGGAAGAACCTCTCAATGATAATAAGAAAATGGAATTGTTCCTTAGTATAGTAATGCCAGAGCTAAGAATGGGTTTCGAAGGTAGATATTTTTCCACATACTTAGATTTGGTAAGACTATCCTACTAAATAGAGAACCTACCAGGGCACAAGCAATATTACACAAAATAAGCCACCCGAACCTAAAATGCTTAGTTCGGTCTATTAGCACCTTCAAAATTTTGACAAAATTTGAAGTGCTTATGATAAAGATTAAGTTGTGACACTCAGAGGCGCCCCTGTTAAATTGATCAAATAGCCTACTTTGAAATATAATAACTCAAAGCCCATCCATTCTCATGCAAAATCACTTGGTAGGGATGTAACAGTCTAAAACACTCCCTTAACTTTATAAAAGGGAAATCAAGACCAAGAGGGAGGGAACAATTTTTTATATCTTTTAAAAAGGAAACATTGTATTGTATTTTTTAGGGCTTCCAAAGGAGAATGTGTAGAAAATATTTATTATGAAAATGGTCTTGGTTGTTTTAAAATATGATGTAAAATATCATTTACTTGTCTCCATGTTTGGTTTATCTTAATCATATGAATAAACGTATCAAGTATGTGTTTGATTTGCCATTCCATGTCAATGCTTTTGTGTGATTTGTTTAATGGGCCTTCTCAAGTAGGAGTTAAAATCTATTGAACAAATTGTAGTGGTTTCGGGTACCAAATTGGATTAAGAAGAAGGGTTTTGTGATGGACATATTTGCACATTTATGTCAAGCATTAACAATAGATAGTGATGAATAGGTATAGTTTCTAGCCATTGGGAGAAGAAAATATCATTATGACTATGTTTCCCAGGATAAGACACTGATCGAATATCATTCCAGAACATATCAAATTATTACATATTTTATTTCTAATTGTAAGAGTAGGTGTAGGAGTTAGTTTCTTTTCAATTTTCTATTTTCCACTTCATGCTAGTGCTTAATAGAATAGAAGGGGATAAGTGAGTTGAAGATTTGATCAAATAAACCTCTGAAGATTGTGTGAGGTATAATCTTCTTATACATCATCAATTAATCTTGAAGAGGTATCGTGTGATGATGTAAAAGGTTCACTCGCCTTGGTATAGCATGACTAGAAATGCAAGAGAAATGAATCCTTTTCAAGATTGATTATCATTCATCGGCCAAATTTGGTGTTGAACCTAATCATAAAGCTTGCCATACTTTTAGGATTTGACAACATGCATTTTTGGGAACCAACACGGTCCACTCCAAGAGAAAGAGGGAACCAAAACATATCGCAATGCCTCATTCCTCAAATGATCCGGCAATCCACACATGCTAACACATACTCCAAAGGATGTTACAAAGTGTAACGTGTAGATCTAATCAACCACTCGACCATATATAACCATTTCTAATGCAAAATACTCCATGTGAATCTCCATACACCAAGGTGAGATCTAAATAAACATATCAATACATCTTCCAACACATATTTAGACCAAAATAATATAATCTACTAAACCATAATGCAATTAATAACATATCTAGAGGGCACCAAAAGCATTCTAGACAACCTTGAATAAAGAATGACACAACCAACATCCATCTAGATAACCAAGGTCTAACAAATTATATCCGAACCAACATCAATCCAGATAACTAGTTTTGACATCAATGACAACCATGTAAGCTCATGCTATCAATAATCTCCAACATGCATTTAATAATGAGTTACAATATTGTTATGGGTCTCACCATTGTGTGTGGAGATCTGTTGGAATCAATGAACATTGAGAGGGGGGGTGAATCAGTATTCTGCAATTTACAAAGTTATTAAACTAATTCTTAAACCACTGGATGCATAAAAATGAAAGTAAAGTGCAGAAACATAAACCAATCAACCACAAAACCATAACACCAAAATTCTTACATGGAAACCCGGAAAGGGAAAAACCACGATGGGATTTGAACCCACAATATTATTATACTTTGATTAGGAGTATGATACTATTACAAAAAGAGGAATGCACTTGCATTCAAGCTCACTTCCTAGAGCTCACTGCTCAAATACAAAATAGGGCTACAACCCAGAGGACTCATTGTCCTACAAATGATTATAATTGTGTCTGAACTGAAGAATAGCATCTACTAAAGCCAAATAGCAGTTTCAGTTAGGCACAATCTGACTGTCTTCCTCTGTTTTGCTTATCTGCCTTGTTCTGTTACACAGTCATATACCGGAGCACCAAATTTGCATATTGATACTGATGCTCATTCGCTCATCACACATCAACATTCACATATCAACCACACATATTCTATATCAAAATGATCATACAAGTTGATCTTATATGTTCGCATCAACAAAACAAATCATTTCTCATGTCGGCTTCCAAAAACTGCATAACACTCAATATGAAAAGTGTAACCAACAAGTTGGCTCAATCCATCCACAAATCCATATGTGGACCTAAACAAGATGATAACAAAATTCACATATGTCGGCCCAACCTCCTCAAACTCGAAACCAATCACCGAAATCATCCCAAAGATTCTAGATCACACGTTACATCAAAATAGCTCTGTTCTTCCTCTATTACTGGATACCAGACCTTCAATCTTGCTCATGAATCAACACTGAATATCAGGATTATGAAATAAGCTTCCTCGAACCTCAAATCATCTTCCTCTTTTACCACAACCAAAATCCAGGTCTACACACTATACTCATACTCTGTCGGTTACTGTATTCCACCTTCCATTCTTATGCCAAATGATAATACAACTTCTGATAAGTCAAATCTACATGTATCAGATATGATTTATGAACCGAGTTTCCATCAATGACAACTCCTAGGCATTTCTCATGCAACAATCTTCACTATAACAGTGTCTCTTGCCAACAAGATCAATGTGGCATAATTTGCATTAGAAGATGTCTTTTGTCCAACTAATTAATGAGTTCTATTGCCTATCTACACGTTACGTTTGATGGTGACTTTGAAGGATGTGTTAGCATCTATGAATGGTTGGATTCATCTTGGAAGGATGTGTTGTGATGTATTTGACTCCCCTCTTTCTCCTGGAGTGGACCACCTTGACTATTTTTGGTTTGGGTGGCTTATTTTGTGCAATATTATTTATTCTGATTATGGTGGACCCTAAGTTAGGCTTTTAATTATCAATCTTCTATTTAAAGAGTGCAAATGTATGAGTTGAGTAGAAAAATGTGTGCAAAATGATAAGAAGCATATGCAAATGATAATCAATTAAATTTGAGAGTGCAGATGAGCGATAGTTAGTGAAGAGCTTTGAAAGTGATATATTTTGTGAGGCAGTACATTGGGACAGTGTTTTCCATGATATTGTTCACTTGATACTGATGTTAAAGGACAATTTCATGTTCTGGAGAACCTTCACACATCAGCTCTACTATTTCTTTTGTTGTTGAATGACAATGGGTCCTTTAGAAATATATTGTATATTGCCTAGAAGCAATGTACCTAAGTTGTGCAAGTCCATGTGTGTTTCCCTAAGGTAGTGTGCCTTAGCTTTGCAAATCTTTTAGGTGTTGTTGCTCCTTGGCAATAAGCGTAAAACATTGTAATCATTTCTAATCATATTGTGAGTTTGATTCTTATCGTAGTTTTTCCCAGTTTGGGTTTTCCATGTAAATATAGTGTTCATGTGTTGTTATTAAATGGTTAGAAGTTGTTTATAATTTTGTTTTGAAGTTCCGGACTGATTCACCCCCCATCTCGGTCCTATTGTGGGTTCAACAATTATTTGATTAATTCTACATGCATTGAGTCTAAGACATCTTCATCATAATATCGGATGAATCTATACATAGGGAGTAAATTATTTATTGACAATCTTGCATCTGAACCATACACCATCTCATAGGGTGTTTTCCCTATTGCCTTCTAAATTGTTACCCTATCTGCCGATAATGTCAACTTCACTTTTAAGTTCCAAGACTTTTTGTTCTTCTCTAACAATCTCATAATAATCTTCATCAAATTTTTATTGCTTGGTTCTACATGCTCATACCCTTGAGGATGATATGGCGATGAATGAGAAAGATAAATCACATACTAATCACAGAATGAAGGGAACTCCTCTAGTTTGAAACACATGGAATTGTCTATAATCAACTTCATAGGAACACAAAATCTTGTGATGATGTCAAACACAAATTCCACAACAATCTTACTAGGTTCCTTCTTTGTAAGTACTACTTCTATCTACTTGGTAAGGTAGTCAGTGGCAACCAATATCCACTTATGGCCTCCACTCGATGTCTTTGTGATTTCTCCAATGAAATCAATTCCCCATTGTTGGAATGGGGCCTCTACCATCATTGTCATTAGTGGGAGAGCTCCTGAATACTTCAACTTTCTTGAATACTTCTGACATGGTTCGCATTTCCTCACCATTTTGTGGGCATCAATAAACAATTTTGGTCACTAATATCCAACTCTTAAGACTTTATGAGACGTGTTCTTTGCAGTATAATGGCCTCCACAAACTCCTTTATGCATGTCTTTCAAGACTCTTTCTGCCTGACATTGGTCCAAACAAAATAACAAGACTCCATCTCTACTTCTCCAATACAAGTCACCTTCTATAAAGACATACTGAATTGCATGAAGCTTCAATGTATTTTTTTGATCTTTAGCCATTCCCTTTAGACAATACATGTGAAGTAGATAATAAATGATATCTATATACCAAGGGAAACATGCTAGGCTGACTACTATCTCTTCATTGTCAACTATATTTACCTCTATTGCTTCCAAGTTGAATTTTTCTGTGAGTATAGCCAATATTTTTCCCCTTACCAACTTGGTAATTTGGATCTCAATGTTGAACTCTTAAATTATTTTGATCCATCTGCATCTCCTTCTTGTTACCTCTTGTTGGACAAAGATATCTTTTATTGTTGCATGAGGAACACATGCAACTATCCTTGCATCCAATAGGTAAGGTCTGAAATATTTGACTACTTTAACTAGAGCATAGGCATGCTTCTCCATTATATCATACTTTAGCTTTGTAGCTTGTAAAGACTTACTAAAGAAGGTGATTGATTTCTCATAACCCTCATCATTCTTCTGAAGTAATATTGTAGCAATATAATGAAAGGAAGCAAAAGAGAAAATTTCAAAGGGATTACTGAAATCAAGAGACTTAAACACTGTAATTGATTCCCTCCCCCCTCTCAGCATCCAGTTGTGTTCAACAATATTAGGAATGCAAAGTTGAGACACCTATTCTTGACATTTTGTCCATTAATGTCTCAAATAATAGATGGGGGTATTACACCTCTCTTAATATAATAGAACTATACATACAATTTAGTCTTCTACTTTTAATATTAAAATTTCTCATCTTCAAGGTTGATAATCCCTAAATATAATTACTATTCAAAATAATGTGAAACAAAAAATTCAAATTGTGTGTCTAGGTTGTGTATTTAAAGACATTTTCTAAGCTCATATCTATCATAAATGATCAATACAATTTGCACCACTACAACAAAAAAATGTACAATATCAATCTCGGTCATAGCTTCATGTCAAATTAATTAGTAGATGTATACACAACAACTAGTGCACATTTCTCTCAATTTTCTATATTTCATTCTTGTCGAATCAATCTTGGAGCCCAACCTCCCTTTTTACATACTATATTTTTTCATGTGATTTTTAGCATTATTATTTCTAGGCTCAAGTAAACACATTTGTGAAGAAATTATGTAGACCAAAAAATTGAAATCCTATGATAGACAAAACCATACTGGAATAAACATCTTTAACCCAAATCACAAGCATGACCTAATCTTAATAACCAAAAATCCTACCTCCATATCTCTATCACACCATTTCAACATACCCTAATAACATGTAATACAATGTTAAATTCCAAATAAAGTTGAATTCCATTTCAACATTTATATCATATCTTACTCATTTGAGAATTAAATGAGACATCTAAATTGATTGTAGGGTTATCTCTCTCCTTTTTTAAAATATCATACTAATATATATGTGAAAAAAGTCAAGGGGAAAATGACTAATCACTCTAAAAAATAGTACAACAAATCTATCTCTCTAAAATGTAGACCACAAAATTGAAATCTTACAATAGACAAAACAACACTAGAAAAACATCTTTAACCTATATCATAAGCACGACCTAATCTAGAGCACCAAGAATCCTACCTCCATATCATTGTCACACCATTTTCAACATGTCATAATAGCATCTAATACCACATCAAATCCCAAATGAAGTGTAATTCTATTTCAACATTTAGATCTAAGTTAACTCATTCAAGCCTCAAATGAGACATCTAAATTGATTGTAGGGTTACCCCTCTTTCCCTACAATATCATACTAATATATAAGAGAAAAAAGTCAAGGAAATTTGACTAATGATTCTGAAAAATAGTATGACGAATCTATCACTCTATATGTCCAAATAAATACACTTGTGACTTGAAATTATGTAGATCAAAAAATTGAAATCCTACAATAGACAAAACCACACTAAAACAAACATCTTTAACCCAAATCACAAACATGACCTAATCTTAAACACCAAAAACCAGAAATCCTATCTCCATATCTCTATCACACTATTTTCAACATGTAATACCATGTCAAATCCCAAATAAAGATTAATTCTATTTCAACATTTAGATCTCTCAAATAAGACATCTGAATTGATTCTAGGATTACCTCTCTTTCCCTTCAATATCATACTAATATATATGTGAAAAAAGTCAAGAGGAAAATGACTAATCACTCTGAAAAATAGTATGGCAAATCTATCACTCCATACGTCAGATTCCAAATTATAGAAGCATGCCAAGTCAGGGCAAACATCCTCTCTGGACTCTTTAAATTGCAGATTGAATTCCATTTCAAGCATTTCACTCTCCCAAGTGTAAACTCAAGATTTTGTCCTCTTACCTCGTAAGCATTGATATGGGCATTCAGCACATACAAAAGATGCAATTGGGCCGTCCTACCTGCTCAAAAATCTTTCTCATTCAAAGTTAAATCCATTAAAAAACTTTGTCTCACTTTGACCCAAGAAAAGAACGTCCTTATTCCAGCCAAACTGGAAAAATATTATATATACAAAGAAAAGATATGAGAGAAGAAGGTCAAATTATACGTGTCCTTCAATTCACTGGTAAACCTCTCAAATCAGTCATCCATTACTTAGAGTTGTGATCCACTAAAATATTGTGAATGAATCTATTGACAACATCAATCTATTTGAATTTAGAAATGGGGTTTGAAATTTTTGTTCTCTTTCATTGACTTGAATCACCTAGTACGATGTAACTGATTGATTTCTTTTGCAATCAATACAACTAAGCAGTTTGTAGCCTGTGAATCATGTCTCTTTCTCTGTATCTCAATTTGTGTGCTTTTCAAAGCTTCTAAAAAGACATTTTGATTCACCTTTTTCATAGTCAAACAATTTCTACAATGACATTTCCATCAAAGTGCCCAACGACTAGAATTTAAAGTATTTTAAATACAATTACTTTGACAAGCATTCCATCACCCTGAAATATGGATGACAAGTTACTTCTTATTCTCTCCCTATGAGTAGCTTGACAATTTGTCTTTTGTTTTGGGTTGTAAAATCTTTGTGGTCTTTGTGGGTGGGTAATGAAAACAAAATAAAAGAAGAACATTTGAGTGATGTGAGGAACCTACATTGTAAGAACTGTTTGGAATGGAATCCTACATCAGTTGCAGTCAAAAAAAAATTCAATTTTATGAGAAAAAATTTCTCACCATCTACATTCAGCCCTCTGAGTGCATGCCTTAGTTTTCTATCAACCCATCTTTCATTTCATAATACTTTTGTGTGCCCTAGTTTTCTATCAATCAATCTTTCACAATACCTTTCTATCAATCCATCTTTTTATGAATCAGAGTGCTCATTCTTATGGGCCTCACTCTGGTATCCGATTCTATTTAATATTTTGTGCAAGTATATTATATTTTATTCTTTTATTGTTCACTACTATGAGTTGATTAAATAATATTTTCATTTCCTTCATGTCATTTTAGTACTCTAATTATTTATTTTATGTGGAAGCTTAGTGTGAGGCTATTTTCAACACCTATCAAAAAAATTTGTAGGGTTCTATTGTTTACCCTCTTGCAAAGGAGGTATTATGTGGTAAGTTTGATATGTTGTTTATTGTTTTGTTAGTATTGTAATAATAATAGTAATATATGAATAATTTTTTAATATTTTTTGAATTATTATTAGTGAATTTTAGAGTATGAATTTAATCATATTTAATTTATTTTTAAATTCATTTAATTTTATTATTTTTGTATTGTAAATTAAATTTATCTGATATATAGATTATTTGTATCTTAAGTTTTTAATCATATTGAGTCCCTTTTACCCACACAATCTCTTCAATGGGCATCACCAATTATTTTCATTCTTATTCTTAAGTGTGTGAGCATGCTAAATTGGGGGTATCTTTACCCTCCACCTCATCTTCCAAACTTGATTAATCCCTAGTCCATGTTCACATATGCAAACATGTTTGATTGTCCACCTCATCTTTTAATTTGCTTCCAATTTCTTACATCTCATTGTATCTCATATTTTAATGAAGCCTCCATCATCTATTGATCAATAATATTTCATCATCATGTCCCACTTTTCAAGGGAAAAGGAATCATGCCCAAGTTAATATGATCCTTTGATTTCATCCTTTAATCTAAGCCCTCCATTTTCCTTTTAAGAAGTCTATTTAAGAAAGGCTTGCCAAATGAATTTCACATAATAACCACATGCAATCAAATTGAGTAAATTCATAGCTAAGAAAGTTAACATATTAAATTCTTCATCATTTCAAGAATATCCAAAATAATCTATGAAGGTTTAGTGTTTGTTTCTCTTTTCTATTTCCTTATATGTTACTTCCCTTATTCTCTAACATTGATGTGTGTCTTTTATTTTGAGTTTGACTTTTATTATAGTTTTATGCATATAACTCATCTTTTGTAGGTCAATTTGGAGGATCACATTTTTTGTGCTTCTAGTGAGGCCCTTGTCCCAAAACTAATCATATTTTTGGAGCTTCTTTATTAATTTTTTTGACAAATTTATACATTTCTAGATGTATTCCAAGTCCTCAACATTTTTTCCTTGTGGTATGGCACCTATTTCGAAGGATCTTTACCACCTTTCAATATAGAAAACATGTGGAATAGTGCATGTGCCTATCTCATAGTGTTTGTGTCTACTATGTGGCACTAGTGCTACTCTCATAGTGCCTATGGTGCTTTTTCTTTCATTCTCAACCCAAATGTGGCTTATGTGTATTTTTTAACTTCTATGGTTCCTCCACAGTGATTTCTTTAATGTTGGATATTAGTCAATCGGTTGATAGTGAATTTGGGAATCAAAATTTGGCTAACATTTCAAGTTGTGATGTCACCTAAATCAGACACATTTTTACAAAATTTTATTTGTCTTGTTTAAATTTCTATAGAATTTATTTTATTAAACTTTTTTAACTCAACAATTCACCACAGTATTCAATACATGGTTAGGTTACATTTGCTTAAATTTATAAGTTATAATAAAAATCTAAATTAATTCACATATATTATATCATATCTATTAGTTACTTTAAGCTCATATCACCATTTATTAGTTTCCACCATTAACGGTGTGCAACAATGGGCAACAACTAAGATATAGGAAATGATGATCAAAATGGACATGAACAAGGATTTAAACAAAAGGAGCTTGCAAGAGAAACCAATGACAAGAAGGAATGCTAAATTGAGCATGAACAAGGGGATCCTAATGGCCATGAAGGAGTAGAAAATGGATTAACAACATCTAGGGGAAAAGGGGAAAAAAAGTCCCAAAAGAAGGCTAGATAAAAGAGAGAACAAGCTTCAAAGCATGAAAACTCCAATAACAAAAGCTTTAGAAAAAAAATTCTACAAACACCTACAAAAAAAGCACTTGCAAAATGAAAGTCAATGTTAACTATAAACAAATAGATTGCAAGGATTTTTAAATAGGAGGAATATGGAGTATAAATTTTTTAAAGCAAATTAAGACGAATGTAGAGGATTAAATCAATAGTTCATTAATTCTAGAAAATTCATCAAAATTGACCCAATAACTAATCTATATTAAGAGGGACACACTATTGATATTTAATGAGCATGTCAAACTTTGTGAGAACACAAAGATCTAAACACATGAAAAGTGAGAATGTATATACATATAAGGCTAAACAAAGATATAGAAAAACTATACAAGGTGTGAACAAAAACTAAATACAAAATAAAACACATGTCAAAAAGAACACCTAAAATAAACAAAAAGCATACTAAAAGAAATTGCAAGGCATACATTAAGATTTTTTTATTAAATCTTAAAGAAGAATTTCAAGTTGTGTATAATGAAACCACTAAAAAGTTTATTAAAAAAATGGCACATTTTTTCTTGGGAGAAAAGTTGCCTTACAATTATAAGTTGTGAATCCTAATGTAAGCAGTGTCCTCTATATCTTTGTTTAGTTCTTGACATGAGGATAACTTTTGAAGGAGAGTTGTCTACACCAATTTTTTGAGGAAGCAAGGCTTCACAAAACTGTTGGTTCTCGATAAAGATTCATAACCAAACAGCTGACATCAAGAAGAGAATGAAGATGGCTTAGGATGTGATTCTTGGTCCTTTAAACCTCGTGAACATCATCAAAACTCCTTCAATTCAATTACATAAATGTACCGAAAACAATAAAATGAATATGAATTGTGCACCCAACAACCCTTTTGAAGTTAAAGTGTATGTGTTAGCATATGATTAGACCAATGTGAAGTCTATCACATATTTACAACAGACTGATTGTGTTCCAAAGATAACCTACATTGGTTGCATTTAAGAAATAGAGACCAAACTAGAGGAGTTATGGTAAGCGGTATTACCATTAGTAAGGGATGTCTCTCTTAAGCCAATCAACAATGAAAACCAAAGATAATGTGAATAAAACACTGGATTAAGGCGTTTGTCTTTCCTCGTCCATTAATTCATTTTATTCATCCAATAATGATCAGTGCGAATCCAATCAATTGGATTAGCTTATGCTTCGGAATGGTATCAAGCAAGATAGTAAGATAGTTTATTTTTCAAAAACGAACTTGAAAATAAGTTTTTTTAATTCTCATATAAGTTTGGCAAGTATTTTGTATACACGAGAGTCGGGCTAGAAGCAACATGTTAACAACATATAGTTATTACTTTGGATGAATAAAGAGTTGAGGTAAATGATGACAAATGAAATCACCCTAGCGTCAAATGAGTAATCCAATCATGTCTCCTATGTTGTGTTTATAATCATTTTTATGTCTTAGGTCTCATTTTTTTGTTTTAGTTTCTTTTATTTTCATGACTTCTGATGGTTTGCTTTGATAGAAAGATGGCTGGAACCAATAAAAAAATATTAGATTAGACACATGCATAAGTTATCAATCTCAGCTTAAATATCATTTGATGAAAACTAAATCTTATCAAAATAATTCCTCCACAATCATTTTGAAGAGTTCTCTAGGGTATATCCTGATTGGACTTCCATTTCAATACGAAGTGCAGCCATTCTATTATAAAGGTCTGTGTATTACTTTCTTTCAATTTTGCAAGTTACTTATTATGATGTATTTTTTCTTAATTCAATCTAGATGTTCACAATTTGAAATATTTATCAAATTACTTCTTTTCAATTGGGTAGGTTACTAACTTGTGTATTTCTTCTTAATCCAATTTAGATGTTCACAATTTGAGTTATCGATTGAATTACTTCCCATCAGTTTAAGACATTATTTTCTTCTGTGTTTGTTCATTTTTTTCAAACTGTGAACATGATTTACAATTTATGATGATTCAAGTAAAACTTTATTACATGTTTAATGTTGAAATAAGCATATAAAGCCTACTACAAGCCTACTACAAGCACTGAATATGGACATCGAAATATTCAAGCATAACTACACAATTTCTTTTTATTTCCGAGAGCTCAAGCTTACTCCAATAATATGGCCTCATCCAAATATTCAAGCATGCATACACCATTTATTTTTATTTCCAGGAGCTCAAGCTTACTCAATAATATGATGTCTTCAATACAGAAGTTTTTTTTAAATAAGATACAAACCATTTCATGGATCTAAGTAATGTAGGAAAATTCAAAAATAGATACTCAAACCAATGAATTATTCTTAAAGAATAAACATCTGTCTAAAACAGTGGCACGTTGTATGTAGTTACATTGTGTATATTGTAGATATATACCCACAATTCAGAAACATATTGAATTGAATAATTTCCAAGGTTGAGAGAATATAAAAGCATATCCGAAATCTTGTCATATCAAGTTCATAGTAACGAATTCCTCCTCCATTTATTTAAGTATCAAAAGTGAGCTTTATGGCGTACAACTCAAATTGTGAGGTTTAAAAAAACCTAATTTAGAATTTACCTAACATTAAATGGGTTTTTAATAACTTCTATTTTGCAAATAATTTCTAACCCCAACTATATCATATGCAATAATCTAGCATGCAAGATCTTGTTCGTTACAAGTATACCACCACCTCTTGGAATGATTTTTTGTCTTCCATCACCATCTCCAGACAAAGCCAAATTGCTTCCATCCCAATTGGTTACCTGAATGGTCACTGTTAGTTCTTCATGGAAAATGTTCAGACTCGGAGGACCAAAAGAAACTGGAATACAGATACATATACGGCATGTTTCTTTTTAAATTTTGCGGAGCATATATAGACAAGAAACTGACTGGTTGATACAAAACTCAATGTAATCAACTGTCAAAATTACCAAAAAAAAGAGTATTTAAGAACAAGCTAGCACTTTTCCCCATGGTTCCTATATTGAAATGATACAGGAAAAAATTAATGGTATTTTACTAGAGTTGTTCAAGTTTCTCCAATACTTATTATGAGATTTAGCCATCATTCTAAGAAATTCAAAAGGAAAATGGATTGAATAACAAAAGTTTTGAAAAAAAATCAATTAAATTTAGTAACTAAGAAATTTTTAAGACCTGTCCTAAATAATCAAAACACAGATTTAACCCTTAGCATGTTAAAATCAATATATCATATACCTGTTGACGGGCGTTTTATGACCACACCAACACACAATAAAGTTTCCAACGGTCACCCTATCCTCTCTTGAGCAAATACCCCCTCGTATGCTAAGATTATGAAGATCATAGAGGCGACTCCAAAGTTCCTATTGCGTACTTGCGACTTTATGTTGGATATGAGCTCGTTTGGCTTGATGTTTTGCTGGTAATCCAAGGGGGCTTACATGCAGTGAAAAGGACTTTGAAAAAACCTAGATTTCAAGGAGATTTTGCAAATAGTTTGGCAATAGATAGCTCTTTTTTTGGAAATGTTTTCTCAATAAGATATGCGGAAATTAAATAGGAAGGGTTTAGAGAGATTCTAATCTAGCCTAAGGAACTCAAAAGATAACAAAGGCTCAAGTGAAATCGACCACACTTTGTTTCACCAACATTAGACAACTATGCATAGAGAGGTGCAATCTTCAAAGGTTGTGCATAAGATTTTCATATCGCCAATGAATACGATCAAGACGAACAATATTCATTCGATGATTGAAGTTAAACACACATTCAAAAGGCTCAGTCCAACCTTGCACTACAAATAGAAATCTACTTACAAAAGGTATGAACGTATGATTTCACAATAAAATAATGCTATCTATCTCATTCATCTAAGTTCTTGGAAACAAATCTAATCTAAGCGAGGAAGAGAAACCATGCAACTTCAAAACAACTCAAGTAATCACCAAAATCAATGAATCACTCTTATTATCTTGATAGCCTTCAACAACAATTTCTTACAAATTCTCCCTCTCTTACAAATGAAGGGGTGAACCCCTTTTATAGGCCCCAAAATGAAAATGGACGGCGCCGATTACAATAAAATCAACGGCTAAGTTTTGCCCATGCAAAACCCTAATTAGGCTTTAACCAAGAATGACCAAATATAGTGCCAAGTAGTGGGCATGGTCATAAATGAAGAATCTTGCCCACTCAGCGTTAAATGCCCACTAACTCCTAAATATAGCATCCACCATGCAATAAATGACCCACCACTTGGTCAAGGTGTCCATTATTCAATAAATGAGCCATCATGCATTTATGCAATTAATAGATTCTCATCCAAAATAGGACACCATTACCCCTTTCTTTGATGGCAAATGTGATGAATCTAATCACGATGGCCTTGACCTCTCCTACAGAGACACTTGGCACTGTCTCCAATTTGAATTCCAACATGGCAATATCCTTTTCACACTTGGAGAAAAACTCCTCCCATCTTGGCACAGCCTCCTGAGTCTTGTGCATTGTGCTTGAGAACAAGGAAACATTTTCCAAATGTTCCTTTGAGAAGGATTCCACGAAGAAGAATTCATGCAACCTATCTTCACGTTGTCCACTGTCAACTCCTCATCAATTAATCTTCTTGCAAACAATGCCTCAACAACATTGAGCATTTCCTCCTGAAACTTTTTGACCAATGTCCTCAAGAATGTTGAGTCCCTGTTGGACCTTTCAGAGAATTCTTTTCCAATGCTTATTGTATAGAACCACCGAGGGAAATCATATGCCTTGTTTTCCCTTATGACTTTTCCATCAATCAATGTCTATCTAGAAGTCTCCATTAGTGCCTCAAGGCGTGGAATTGTCAAGTCTTGATAAATGTGCACATCCTCCCATGAATTGTCCACGCTTTCCAATCTGCCCAAGTAGCCAAGATCCTCCAGCAGAAATGAGCCAAGTCCTCGATGAATTTGCAAGTTGTAGTGAAGACGTCTTCTACCCATTCCTTAGAACATTGAGCCATTTTCCTTATTTCTTCAAGCCCACCCACAGATTCCTTCGGAAGAGAAGAGAGAGGAACAAAAGTTTGATCTTCCTCTCTGAATGGACGCATCAAGCACCGCACATACTCAGACAAGGCTTTGTTTTCACTCTTCAACTTCTTGTTTTTCTCTTCCACTTTCTTCATCTGCTACTACAATGCTAAGGAAGACTCATCAAATTCCTCTATTACTTGTGCCTTGGTGGCACGCCCCAAGTTAACTATTGTAACATCGTGCTCATCTGAAGTAATCTCATTTTTGTCTTTGTCAACCTTGGGAACAACTATATGCAAAGTCCTAGATCATGATTCATCTCTCATAACTTTAGAGAATTTCTTCGCTATCTTCTTATCTGTTGGCTTGCTTATCCTGTTTAGAAATTCTTCAATCTCAAGTGCAGGATCCATCTCTTCTTCTGGCTCTTTCCTCATCCTTTCCTTCAACCAATCTGGGGTGACTACCTGCTGATCTTGTATTTCCAATTGTTCCTATTCTTGTGAAACTTCCTCAAAAGGTCCTAAGTCTCCCATGTTTGTTTCCCTGAAACAATCTTGAGCTTGTTAATTTGTATTTGGAGGAAGGTGTTGTCTTTCATTCCTTTGTTGAACGGGTCTTCAAGAGACACTAACATTGAGAGTATCCCATGCCTGTGAAATGTCCTAGTCTTCACCCTGCAGCTGATTTCCCGTTACTTCTCCTGTGAAGATGTCAACTTCCTGAACACTTGAAGAACTACTAGGCGACTACACTTCCTCCAACCTTGGCATCTTCTATTGTGGTTCCTCTCTTTGAACCTCCTTCCTTTTCCTTCCTTGCGAATTCCTAAGAACACTTTTCTCTTTTCCTCGTTCCATCCTTTCCTGTGGAATTGCTTCTTCTTGGGCTTGAGCTCTTGATGATCCTTCAATGACCTCATCCTAGGATTCCAAGTCTCCCATTAGGTTTTAAGTTAGGCGAACATTCTTTGCTTTCAATTTAGCGATGTGTCGTTCAACCCAGTGCCTAGTGAACTTCATAACTGGCCTACTTAAAACATCTAAATCATCAACTTCTGGCTCTGACCAGTTAGGCGCCTGAATTATCTTATCCTTCTCCTTTTCCTAATCCGACTGAACGGTATTCAATTTAAGAGGCAATCTGGAGAAAATCATCTTTCTGATTTCATAGTAATCTTTGGTGTTAGCCCAATAATTTTCCAGCTGAATCTTGTTCCTGTGCTTTATGCCAACTACCACCCTTATCATACGGATCAAAAAATGTCCTTGCGGTATGAGGTGCTAGGTGGTAGAATATCAATTCATTTGTTGTCTTTTCCACTGTCACCAATGATGGATACATTTCATCATAATCTCCTATGACAATTGGAAGTTTGAGCCCAATCTTCTTCTTCTTTTGAATCTTGTCATAGGCAGTCAACAATCTAGTTACTTCCAATAGCACCACCTTGTCTATTAGATATCTTGGGAGTTTATATGGCTAGGTAGAGAATCCTTGGACCCAGATGTAAGTAAATTTTGGAAATTGAATGTACTCGGCCCCATACTTCTTTACCAACTTCCTTGCCTCTTGCAACAACCTTGTGTGAACTCTTCCTTGCAAAGATCTAGCAATATACATAGTGAAGGACTAGCTTGCTTTCTTGAAAGTAGGGTCATATAAGTGCAATTGCGGAAGCACTCATGGACCTTCAGTTGTTCTAGACCGCATCCCATGGGTCCTTTGCCTACTAGTCCGTTGAATTTGCCCATTTTAGCCAACATGTAGATAACATAAGAGCTCATGTAGAAAGATTGGGGCTGATTTAAATTCCTCAGTTGCTCGTCCAGGTTGTTGCTAATTGCCCAATCTACCACCTTTATGCCCTCCATTACTTCTCCAATGAAGTAAAACATCCAACATTCAAAGATGTAAGCCTGTGGACATCCCATAACCTGGCTCATCATTAGCACAAGATCATAATCTATTGATGATTTTGACGCATCTCTCAAAGCCAGAATCATAAATCAAAGTCACTCTTTCCTTGGTTTTATACATCATGGACTGGAATGTTGGGATTCCAAAAGCTTCACCGATTGATTCAGCAATGAGACTTGCCAAGAGCTTACCATAATGCTTTGCACATTCCATGATCAGCTCCAAGCAATGGATGGCAGGAGGGAAGCCGACAACTACTACAATTCCACTTCTGACTATCTTCCTGGCAGTAGTTGATGGCTTCTGACTATCTTCTTGGCAGTAGTTGATGGAGGATGTTCATCTTGACCAAATGATAGTTCTGATACTAAATGTTTAGTACAGATGCCAAGCTAACAAGATGAGAGGGGGGGGGTGAATCATCCAAACTTAATCTTCCATAAAAACAACAGATTCAGCCTCGGTAACCTTATCAGAAAAACAGTAAAGCATGCAGACTCATAAACAGATAAGATCACAAAACATATAACACCAGATTTAACGTGGAAACCCAAATAGGGAAAAACCACTATAGGATTTCGGACCCACTAAGAAATATACTCTTCTAGAGTATGCTCGGTTAAAAGCAAATCCTGTTAAAAATTACAAACACATTGCTAGATGTGACCCGGTTAAGGGATTTCCCTCAAATCTGTTAGGATCTTCACCTTGTTAGAAGTGACCTTGTTAAAGGATTTCAAACACTCAATCAGAATGTCACCTTGCTAGAGGGTTTTACAAATAAGATTGTTAAGTCCACTCGGTTCAGAGATTTTCTGTTACTTCACAAAATAACAGTAATAAAAATATATCTGCAACTTCACATCTAAAAATGCTAAAGCAGATTCTTATTTGCTCAATACAATCTAGTAATAGGACTTATCTTGTCCTTCTGCTGGGCTCTATACTCTATTAATCAAATAGGTCTTCAAGCTTTTGTGCTCGGTAATCACTATGTAGCATCCCTGTGCTTACATTTGTCTGCATACATTGTTTATCAACAGTTCCTTATTTATAAACAATTTGCTAACCGCTTAATCTCCTTGATCACATTTTCCATGATCAATCATAGCCATCAGATTTTCAAACTTGACCAGGTTCAATGTATCCTTCGATCTGAAAACGTTTTACCTCGCCTTGGAACTTGCATACATTTCTTGGAACTTGTGCTAAGGTATTGCGGTTCAATCTGAGCTGTAGATCTTCCTGCCGATCTTTCATTGCCATAGATTCTTAACAAACTTCATGCACGTTGTATCAATCATTTAATCATAACCAGCTCATCAGCTTCCATCATTAAATAACGCTTTTATTCATTCAATGCATTTTGTTATCACTCGGTTGCAACTCGGTGAATACTAAACTTCACTCGGTAGACATTCCACCTTCATTAACCGATAGCGATAACCTTAGGGTTTACCGACTAGGTTCCTTAGGGTTTACCGACTAGGTTCTTTGCTCGGTAACATAGAATAGTATTAACCTTACAATCAATAGCATATGTAGGATATCAAAACAATCTAAACATCATGATCTCATCATTGTCTAACTCGGTAATAGTTGCCCATTGAATAACTTATTCCTCCCCTTATTCATCATATTCTTTCTATGTCTTTTATCGACATCTTAATTCTCT
The DNA here is from genome assembly GCF_030272615.1 of Cryptomeria japonica. Lineage (NCBI taxonomy): Eukaryota > Viridiplantae > Streptophyta > Pinopsida > Cupressales > Cupressaceae > Cryptomeria > Cryptomeria japonica. The sequence goes on along the minus strand of NC_081410.1, from coordinate 614,225,516 downwards.
TCAAAACATACTTCTTAAGATATGGCAACATCATACTGAATCAGAAAATCAATTTCTTGACATCAATGACAAAATAATAATATTAAGACAGTAAATATCCTTAATCAGTTATATCCATAATCATCAACAACCTTCTCAATATCCTTATTGAAATGCCAACAATCTCTTATTGTAATTGGAATGCCAACAATCTCCCTTTGTCTGTTATAATGCCAACAATCTCCCCCTTTGGCATTGATGGCAAAACCAATTGATTTGACCTAATTGATTCAGATTCAAATTGTTGTGAAATGCTGAAATGCTCTCCCTGTTATCAGATTTCTCCCTCATACATCAGTCTTCTCCTTTTTTGTTCATCAGTCTTCTCCCCCTTTGACAACAATGTCAAGAAGTAAAGAACTAAAACATGATTTCTTCCGCTGAGAAGTGAATTCCTTGCTGTTATGTATCTACTCAGTCTCGGTCAGAGCATTTTGTCTTCAATTCCTGTTCTCTGATATTATTTCTTGCACACCTTTAGAAAACCTCCTAAAGTGTGTAAATCAGCATCAACTCCTAAAAGATATTCTGTAGAGTCATCGAATTGATGCTTTCACCGAACTCGATCAGTGAGTGGAAGATAGGGGTAGGACATCTAACTTGCTTCTGAGATACTCAAAAGTGTCCCTAGGCAGTGACTTGGTGAAGATGTCTGCTATTTGTTCCTTTGTGCTAACATATTCTGACACCACTTTCTTCTCTTGAACTTCTTCTCTAAGATAATGATATTTGATAGAGATGTGGTTTGTCTTAGAGTGCATAACAGGATTCTTTGAAATGTTAATGGCACTAGTATTGTCACAGAATATAGTTACTGGCTCGGTAACTTTCTCATTTATACCTTCCAACAGTTGTTTGATCCATGCTATATTAATGCAATTCAATGCTGCAGCAACATATTCAGCTTCTGTTGTTGACTGTGAAACACATCCTTGTTTCTTGCTAAGCCAACTCACTAGTCTTTCTCCTAAAAAGAAAGCTCCTCCACTTGTGTTTTTCCTGTCATCAATGTTGTCTGCCCAATCAGCATCAGTATAAACTTTTAAATCAAAATAATTTCTCTTGTGATATGCTAAGCCATAATCCTCAGTGCCTCTCAGGTATCTGAAGATTCTTTTGATTGCTGTCATATGAGTTTCTTTGGGATCTGCAGAAAATCTTGCAACTATACCTACTACATGTGCTATATCCGGTCTGCTGTGAACAACATATTGCAACTTTCCAATCATAGATCGGTAAAGTGTTTCATCAACAGATGCAGATTCATCATTCTTTGATAGTTTACAGTTGGTAGTCATAGGAGTGCTTACTGGTTTTGAATCCTTCATTCCAAATTTCTTCAAGATTTCCTTTATGTACTTGGATTGGGTAATGAAGATCTCATCTTTCATTTGCAGTATCTGTAGACCTATAAAATACTTTATCTCACCGATTAGTGACATCTCAAATTCTTTGCTCATTTCATTTCCAAAGTTCTTGCATAGAGAATCATTTCCACAAAATATAATGTCATCAACAAATATGGCTGAGATCAGTATTCCATTTTCATCATTCTTCATGTACATATTGTTCTTTTCACTTGTTCTTATAAAACCAATCTTGATCAAATAAGTGTGCAATCTTTCATACCATGCTCTAGGTGCTTGTTTCAAACCATATAATGCTTTGTTCAATTTACATACCTGATCTTTATTCTTTTCTTCAACAAATCCTTCAGGTTGTTCAATAAAAACTTCTTCTTCTAATATACCATACAGAAATGCAGATTTGACATCCATTTGATATACCTTGAAATTCTTGTAAGCAGCATATGCCAACAATGTTCTTACTCCTTCAAGTCTTGCCACAGGTGCAAAAGTCTCACCATAATCAATTCCTTCTTCTTGAGCATAACCTTTGCAAACTAGTCTTGCTTTATTTCGAATGACCTCACCTTTTTCATTTAACTTGTTTCTGAAAATCCACTTTGTACCGATTACATTTTTGTCCTTCGGTCTTGGGACCAGTGTCCATGTGTCATTTTTCTTGATTTGATCAATTTCTTCTGTCATAGCATTTATCCAATCTTCACTGTTGAATGCCTCTTTCACTATCCTCGGTTCAAATTCAGATATCAGACATGTGTTCTGTCTCAGTTTATTCCTTGTCATCACTGGATCATCCTTATCTCCTATAATCTAACTTGATGCATGATTCCTTCTGACATACTTGGCTAATATAGGCTCGATAGGCTCTGTATGATCTTCTTCATCACTCGGTAACTGGATATTTTCTTCATTTCCTTCAGCAGTCTTCACGGTAGAACTTCTCAGTTGAACATATACAAATCCTTCATAATCTTCTGGTTCCTTGGAATTTCCTTCATCATTTCTTTCTGCAAATTCATCAATTTTTATATTTGCAATTTCTACTATTTTGTTAGATGATTTGATCAAACATTTAAATGCTTTGCTTCTAGAAGAATAACCTAGAAATGTTCCTTCTTCACTTTTCTGATCAAACTTACCATTTCTGTCATCTTTGTGTACGTAGCATCTACTTCCAAAGATTTTAAAATAATTTACATTAGGTTTCTTATCATACCAAATTTCATAAGGTGTCTTCAAAGTTCCTTTCTTCAGTTGTACTCGGTTCAGGGTGTAAACTGCTGTGCTTATTGCCTCTCTCCAAAATGCTTGAGGTACCTTCTTTTCTATCATCAAGGTTCTGGCACAATCCACAATAGATCTGTTTCTTCTCTCAGCTATTCCATTTTGTTGTGGAGTTCTCGGTGCAGAGACTTGTCTTTTAATACCATGATCATTGCAGTATAAGTTAAACTCATCAGATGTGAACTCTCCTCCTCTATCTGATCTAAGACATTTCAGTTGTCTTCCTGTTTCATTTTCAACTCTTACCTTGTACCATTTAAACATTTGAAAAGCTTCTGATTTTTCTTTTAAAAACATAACTGACATCATCCTTGAATAATCATCCACAAATAATATGAAATATTTGTCACCATAATAACTTTGAACTTTCATAGGACCACAAAGATCAGTATGCACAAGATCTAAAATTCCCTTAGAAGTGTAAGACTTACTTGTAAAGCTTGATCTTGTCATCTTTCCCATCTGGCATCCTCGACATATAGCATTCTCAGGTTTCTCAAGACTCAGTAGACCTCTTACTCGGTGCTTCTTACTTATTTTGATCAGATTATCAAAATTTACATGACAAAACCTTTTATGCCATAACCAGGTATCATCTATCTTTGCATAAAGACAATTATTCCGAGTTGAGTCAAGGTGAAATGTGTTACCTTTTGTTTGTGTCCCAGTAGCAGCTAACTTTCCATGCTTGTCATGAACTTTGACAATTCCATTCTGAAATTCTATTCAGTATCCTGTATTGTTTAGCTGTGCTACACTCAACAAATTGTATTTCAAACCTTCAACCCAATAGACATCATTACATTTTGCATTGTCAAGAAGTGTTATAGATCCTTTACCTCTTACTGGACATGGTGCATCATTACCAAATCTTACATAACCTCCATCATAATCTTCTAATATAACAAACTTGTGTTTATCACCTGTCATGTGATGTGAACATCCACTATCTATGATCCAAGAATCATTTTTACTTATGTGAGATATTAGGGCTTTTTCTTCATACCTTTCTTCATTTGATCCATCTTTAATAGCCACATAAACAACTTCCTCTCTATCAGTTTCATCTGATTTATCATCATTTGATTCCTCATCAGCTATTAGGCATGTCTTTTTATCTCTTCTCCTGAAGTCTCGGTGTCTTTTGTAATGATTATCTTTCTGTCTGTCATCTCGATAATCTCTCTTTTCACTAGATTCTTTGTCAAGACAGTTAGAAGCCATATGTCCAATTCTATCACAGTTAAAACATTTCAAAGGTAGTTTTCCTTTATACTTACCTTTGCCTCTCGGTAGCCTTCTGGCTAATAGTGCTTCAAACTCTTCTTGCTTTCTGATTTCCTCATACAGTTTGTGCACTTTTTCCATATTCTTACGAAATCTTTCACTTGCTCCATTGTGATCCCCTTCAGTGTATTTACTCATTCTATTATTGTAACCATCAGATTCATCAATATGAAAAGAATTGAATGCAGATTCAACTTTATTTACCGAAGACCCACTGTTATCAAAATTACTTAACTCAAATGCATGTAGCTTACCGATAGTAGCATCTAAAGAAACTGGCATATTGGGTACAGACCTCAATTCATTCATTGCAGAGACTCGGATTGCATAAGCTGGTAGAAGGGTTCTTAATAACTTACTTGTTGTATCCTTTTCTTCAATAGTTCTACCTGCTCCTTTGATTTGATTGACAATCTCCTTTAGTCTTGTACTGTACTGGGTTATGTTCTCACCTTCATTCATCCTCGTAGATTCAAGTTGTCCTCTTAGACAATCCACTTTTGCTTTTTGAACATGTTCATCACCACCATACACAGATATGAGCTTGTCCCACATTGCCTTGGCATCATTGCAGCCTTCTAGATCATTAAACTCTGAGTCGGTCAATGCAGATGTTATTTCAATCATAGCTTGAATATGTTCTTGCTTTGTCTTTATCTCTTCCATTGTCAATGGATAGGTGCTTGGTGTAATGAAATCATTCTCCAGATAATATACAGCATATTCTCCAACTCCTGATAAGTGCAGCTTCATCCTTTTCTGCCATGTAGAGAAACTTGACTTGTTCAGCTTCGGTGCATCCCTCTTATACATCTTTGGATCTTTGCCTCAAGTGCCTTTCAACTTTTTCTTCCGGAGTCCAAAGCTCTGATACCAATTGATAGTTCTGATACTAAATGTTTAGTACAGATGCCAAGCTAACAAGATGAGAGGGGGGGGGGGGTAAATCATCCAAACTTAATCTTCCATAAAAACAATAGATTCAACCTCGGTAACCTTATCAGAAAAATAGTAAAGCATGCAGACTCATAAACAGATAAGATCACAAAACATATAACATCAGATTTAATGTGGAAACCCAAATAGGGAAAAACCACTGTGGGATTTCGGACCCACTAAGAAATATACTCTTCTAGAGTATGCTAGGTTAAAAGAAAATCCTGTTAAAGATTACAAACACATTGCTAGATGTGACCCGGTTAAGGGATTTCCCTCAAATCTATTAAGATCTTCACCTTGTTAGAAGTGACCTTGTTAAAGGATTTCAAACACTCAATCAAAATGTCACCTTGCTAGAGGGTTTTACAAATAAGACTGTTAAGTCCACTCGGTTAAGAGATTTTCTGTTACTTCACAAAATAATAGTAATAAAAATATATCTGCAACTTCACATCTAAAAATGCTAAAGCAGATTCTTATTTGCTCAATACAATCTAGTAATAGGACTTATCTTGTCCTTCTGCTGGGCTCTATACTCTATTAATCAAACAGGTCTTCAAGCTTCTGTGCTCGGTAATCACTATGTAGCATCCCTGTGCTTACATTTGTCCACATACATTGTTTATCAACAGTTCCTTATTTATAAACAATTTGCTAACCGCTTAATCTCCTTAATCACATTTTCCATGATCAATCATAGCCATCAGATCTTCAAACTTGACCAGGTTCAATGTATCCTTCGATCTGAAAACGTTTTACCTCGCCTTGGAACTTGCATACATTTCTTGGAACTTGTGCTAAGATATTGCGGTTCAATCTGAGCTGTAGATCTTCCTGTCGATCTTTCATTGCCATAGATTCTTAAAAAACTTCATACACGTTGTATCAATCATTTAATCATAACCAACTCATCAACTTCCATCATTAAATAATGCTTTTATTCATTCAATGCATTCTGTTATTACTCGGTTGCAACTCGGTGAATACTAAACTTCACTCGGTAGACATTCCGCCTTCATTAACCGATAGCGATAACCTTAGGGTTTACCGATTAGGTTCTTTGCTCGGTAACATAGAATAGTATTAACCTTACAATCAATAGCATATGTAGGATATCAAAACAATCTAAACATCATGATCTCATCATTGTCTAACTCGGTAATAGTTGCCCATTGAATAACTTATTCCTCCCCTTATTCATCATATTCTTTCTGTGTCTTTTACCAACATCTTAATTCTCTTCAAAACATACTTCTTAAGATATGGCAACATCATACTGAATCAAAAATTCAATTTCTTGACATCAATGACAAAATAATAATATTAAGACAATAAATATCCTTAATCAGTTATATCCATAATCATCAACAACCTTCTCAATATCCTTATTGAAATGCCAACAATCTCTTATTGAAATTGGAATGCCAATAATCTCCCTTTGTCTGTTATAATGCCAACACCAAAAACTCTCTTTCTGAATTCTCCCAACTTGAAAGTTCCTAAGTTGGTATTGCTGACTTCTCTCTATTTTGAAATGATTTTTGTCTCCGGGAGGAATCCCCTTTGTTCGTTCTTGATCTATGCTTGTCGGGAAGTATTCGCCACCTTGTTGGATTCTGCCATTCCTGCAAAATAAAATAATTAACATTAAATTCCTAACAAGAGAATTCTAAAAATTTGCCTAGGGAAGAATTCCATGCTATCAATTCCAAACTTGGAATAAATAAAAACCTCCAAAATAAGAACTTCTGGATAATAATAAAAATCTCACCCTAGCTTTTCTTCACTTTTGCTCTTGCTTCAATTTCTCCAAAACGTGTTGCGAAGAATGAATTCCAAATCCTTTTTTAAATAGAGAACGTCCACCAAGCTGCTAAGTTGGCGATGAGATAATTTTAGCAGTTGCATTAATTCATTCCAATCACACTTGATGTTTCCTTAATAAGAAGGAGACAACTCGCCATTCCAGTGGACCCCACTGTCATTCTTTGAGTTAAAAAAAAGGAACTTCAATAGTCTCTTAAGTTATGCTTCATTAATGCAGAATATTCCATTTTTCGTGTTGCCAACTTGTCTTTCACAAGATTCTTTCTATCCTAGGCATATAAAGCATATCTTGGAGGATTTTCTTGCCTTTGAGGAATTTTCATTATCTTTTCCATTTCTAAAGAATTCCTAAACACCTTTCAATTTGGAGAAGGAAAATTCCTTCCCTTGTTAAATTCTACCATTTCATGTTCTGTGAATCCTCGTGTGCGCTCTGTCCTGAAGGAAGATTTTTTTGACAATCAACCACTTTTTCCATTTTCCAAGAATTTTGTCCAGCCTGGAGTCTGAAGGAAGACGATTTCCAACAATTAGTCAAATTTTTCAGTTTCCAGGAATTCTGCATACTTGGGCGCATTTTGGACATGATGGAAGAATTTCTTTTGGGAGGAAAAATCCTCCTACTCTTGGGATTTCTACCTTCCACCTAGTCTTGGGCGCATTTGACTAGTAGAGGAGGAATTTGGCTTGAGAGGAAAAATCCTCCTTAAGATGAATTTTGTGCCCTCCTTGTCTTGAGTGCATTTGAGGGGTAGTGGAGGAATTTCCTCCTCGAGGAAGAATCCTTCTTGACATAGATTTTGCACCCTTTCTCTTGTCTTGAGCGCATTTTGTTGGAGGAATTTTGGATGGAGAATGAATTCCTCCTTGACTAGGGAATTGTCCATGCCTTTGTCATTTTGGGAAAGAATTCTAGACTTCGCCAAAATTTTAATCATCTGCCTGCTTTTCAACTTTTCCGGATTTAGAACTCAATATTCAAAAATGTTCTGTCGTCAGTGCCCTGCCAGTTGCCAGAAATAGACTTTCCAAAAATATACTTACTAAAAATAGTAAGTTCTTCCAAACACCAAATTAGGGCAAACTGGGACATAGTGACACTAAAAATAGACTTACTAAAAATAGACCTTGCTAAAAAAAATTAGTTCGTTTAAACACAAAATTAGGCCAATCTAGGACATAGTGAAACTTACTAAAAATAGTAAGTCCTCAGAATTTGCTCAAATTTCACTGATAGCTTCCTTGAGGTATTCTCTTTTCAATGCTTCACTCAAATTTCACAAAACCCTAGAATACTAACTCCATTTCTAAGTCTGAAGGGTAAAAACCCTAAAATAGACAATACAAGCTTCCAGGCTTAGCCAAAATTCTCCAAAACACTTGCAGACTTAGACAAAATTCGCCAAAACACTTGGGGACTTGAGGAGATCGAAGAAACTACTACCAAACTACCCAAAAGACCAAGAGGACAAAATGTAGGGGGTGCCCATTTGGAATGGGGTGATGTGTGATTAGGTCACAACAATACCTATAACCATCTAGTCCTTAGCGTAAACCATTCAATCTAATTAGTAGGAATCCCATTGTGACTTCTAGAAATGGAGTATTGTCCCTAGTGTAAAGCCTTGCTCCATTTTAAAAAGTGTAAGAAATCTATATAAGATGAGTTGAAATGCTTCCTAGTACATCTTTGTTCCCAGTAAAATTACGTATAAGATCAGTAACATCAAAAAACATATTTGTCGAATAAAGAGTTTTAAGGATGAACAATATAACTACATTTTTTCCTTACCTTATGATTTTCAACTTCTTAAATGGAGGGTGTAGAATACCTTTGTGTTGTTACTGTTGAATATGTTGTCATTGATGTCAACGGTTGATGATCAAGGTCGTATAAATTTTGGAGGAGTTTAAAAACTCAGACTCGCCACGGACTCGGCAAACCAAAAATTTGGACTTGGACTCGAACTCGTGAAAGACTCGGCAAGGACTCGGCAAAAAAAATAAACAGAGTTTTACAAAAAAACATAAAGAAATTAATGCATTTAGAGAACATAGTAGCCATAATTGAAACGTTACACATGTCATATGATCTACAAACGCGCAATATTTGAAATTTGAAATACTAAATCTAAATACCCAGATTTCTTCAATGCTAATTATGTTGTTATATGGAGCCTAATCAGACTCGGAGGTTAAATTTTCACTACTTCCATCAGCGCAGTTTCCCCCTATATTTTTCGACAAGGGTTTGGGGACAGCGCCCCCAAGTTGGGGTCAAGGCGCATCGCCAAATGAAGGCAAAAAAATAAGACAAAAAAAAACCCTATATTATTTTATATAGGCGTCGGGTGTTATTTTTCTATTGGCAAAAAAACCCTTCATGAGATATTTCACTCCCTCAATTATGCCAAATGAAAGCAAAAAAATAAAAATAAAACTCACTTTTAAAGCTTGCATGACGTTTTTTCTGGGTCGCGCGAGTCCTTGGCGAGTCGACTCATGGCTCTGTTGTGACCATTTCACACATCGCCCCATTAGAATGGGGACCCCCTCTTCTTCGCTTTTGTTTTGCCTGTTCTTCTCTCTGCTTTTAGGGTTTTGAGTGAGTGGTCTGTCTGGGCTAGGGCTAAACCTTAGGGGTTTCTTTTGGACATTATTCAAGCTGAGTCTAGTCAAATTTTGAAAGTTATTAAGCGTCCTCCCGAGGATTGAGATTGAGACGATGGGGTGTGCCTGTCAGGAAAGTCAGATAGGTCTCAGGTTAGGTTTAGTCAGGGTTTTTGGGGTAAAATCCAAATTTTGTCCAAGTGTTAGCATTTTGAAGGTGAAACTATGTATTCTTGCCTAGGTAAATTTTTGATCATTTTTTGAGGTAAGATGATGCCTAAAACAGAGAAATCGCCCCTGTCCTTCACTGGAGGCCCAGGGCGAATTTCATTCTAAGTGCAATCTCTTGTTTTGAGAGGGCCTGCTAATTGGTTCCTGGCCTTGGAGGTGAACTAACTCTGCCTGGTGAAGTAATTGGAGACCTAAATTTTGGATATTTTAGCCAGAAAGGATGAAATCGCTCCTGCCCTCTCCAGGGGTCCAGGGCGAAAATGTTATTCAATGCATATTTGTCACTGACTTTTCTATTTTGTTTTGTGCAGGCACTCCAAGAGAGATGATTAGACGTGCTTTGATGCTTTTGAAGGTTCGAAGGCATGGAAATGAAGAATTTTGAAGGATAAAGGGAAAAGGCACTCCTATCCCTCTTTGAAGGACCAGGGCGAAAAGGCTTATTTGAGTCATTCCTGACCTTGTTTGGTCAAATTGAAACATCAAAGGCATGGTGGAGAGATGATTGAATGTGATAGAGCATCCAGACTTGATTAAAGAAGATGAAATGATGGAGTTTTGCCTAGAAGGGTAAATTCGCTCCTGTCCCTCTCCAAGGGTCCAGGGCGAAGTTCTTTATATCCACATTTTTAGACCTTTCTTGGACTTGAACTCATATTCATAGTGTGTAACAAGATGAAAGCTTCCTTAGCAAAGACATTTCATGGTGAAAGATGAGGCATTTTGGCCTAGAGGACAAAGTTCGCTCCCGTCCCTCACTGAAGGTCCGGAGCTTGATTTTCGAATTTGCACTATTCTTGCAGGATCAAAGTGATTTTATGATTTGAAGAGATCAAGGAAAGCATGATCTATCCGTTGAATATAATTTGAGTAGTCGGCAAAGGAGGAAATCAACCCAAATGACTAAAGGCGCTCCTGTCCCTCACCAAGGGTCCAAAGCGATTTTCTATAAGTGCAATTTCCTTGCAAAGACAAGACAAGTTTTATGATTGAAATGAATAGAAGGAGGCATGTTTGGCCCTTTGAAGATAATTTGGAAGGCTAGCAAAGGGCGGATAAGCTTAAAAGTGAAAAATCGCTCCTGTCCCTCTCTGAGGGACCAGGGCGAAAAACATATTATCTAGCCTTTCTCTCCAAGATTGGACAAATCTAAGCCAAGGCGCAAGTTTGAAGGGATGTTTAAAGTTCCTTGAGGTGGAATTGAGATGCAAGGACCACAAATTTTGATGAAAAAAAAAGAAAATCGCTCCTGTCCCTCTCCAAGGGTCCAAGGCAAAATTTCCAAGTATGCCCATTTACCTTACATTTTGAGATGATATTTTCGTTTCTAAGACTCAAGAGGGAGTGAAGTGTGATGCTCTAAGCCTTGAGGGTAATTTGAAGATTGAAGCGATCGAGAATTTGCACAAGGACTCAAAGGCGCTCCTGTCCCTCACCAAAGGTCCAGAGCGATTTTTGCAAAATCAACAATTTCCCTCCAAGATTACACTAAGGCAAGGTTGTGCAAGGTGAGAGATGTCTTCTAAAACATGGTGAACAAGGATTTGCCTCCAAAATTTGATAATCATAGGCTAAAATGCAAAAGTCGCTCCTGTCCTTCACTGGAGGACCACGGCGAAAATCTTTGGAGAACCTATTTTGCCTTGCAAAAACAGGTTGAGCATGCATTGAATGGACGAAGGGGATCATTGCTTACCCCACAACGAGAATCGACAAATGAAAGGTGAAGGATTAAGACCAAAAGTGGAAAATCGCTCCTGTCCCTCTCCAAGGGTCCAGGGCGAAAAAGTCCTAAAGGCTCTTTCCTCCTAGAGATCAAATGAATTAAACTCAAAACTCCAATTAAAAATGCCAATTTAAAAGCCTAGATGAAGTTTTGAACGTGGAAAATAAGGAATGCAAGGCCTAGATTAAAAGTTTGCTCCTGTCCCTCTCCAAGGGACCAGGGTGAAGTTAGTGGCATTCATTATTTTTTACCATATTTGGGCGTTAATATCGCATTAGATGCCAAAATTGCCAACTTCGAAATATTTGAAAAAATTAATTAAATTGGCATTTAATAAAAGACACATTGACATTTAATAAATTAATTTTGAGCCTCAAAAAAAATCGAATTTTTTATTATAAAGGCATTTAAAATTAATTTTTGTGAAATTAAAATTAAAAATGGAGCGCTTGGAGGCTTATTTTCATTTATTTTATCAAGTCGGCCTCTCCTTTTTTGCAATTTTTTTTTTTTTTTTGGCCTATTTTGCCAAGTCGGCCTATGGGGAGTAAAGTGGTGAGCGCCCTATATAATATGGGTGTTTTGATCAAGTTTAATCAATCATTCACTCATTACTTCAAGTGCGAATTTGGAGAGCAAGAGGAGGTGCGAAAGCTGGCCTATTTGGAGCGAATTTGTCCTAAGTATTGAAGACTAGAGGTGGTGGAGTTGATGCTTGTAAGACTAAAGAAGGCGCATTTTGCTAAAGGGAAAGCTATGATCTATATTTTTGCCTAAGCGAATTCTCTTATTTTTGCTTCATTTCTTAGAATTAGTACTCAAGTGGAGGTATGGCAAGATCATCCTAGTCCCAATGTTGAAGATTTGAATTTTGTGCTTCGTTTTGAAAATTCTAAGTTTGATGTAGCTAATTAGGAAATGATAACTCAAGATTTATCATGAGGTTTCCTAATTAATATCTTTTATCTTCCTTACTACTCTTCAAGATATATTACTCATTATGAAATGTTGTGTAGGTGTCAGGATGGCTACTCCAAAGTCAAGAGCATCTACTAGTCGTCCAGCTCTCATGAAGGAAGATCAGAGGAATGAAGAATTGGAGACCAAGATCGTGTCCAAGTGGAGCAATATTGGAGATACCAACTTGGGAAACTTCAATGTCAAGAAGTTCGAGAGGTCCCTTACATTGGCAAGCCATCACCTGTCGCAAAGAGAATAATTGAAAGTGGCATCATCAAGGCGGTCGGTTTCCCTCTAGCGGTCCAGTGTCATGAGCTGATGATCGAGTGTGCCCGCCATTATGACTCACAATCGAGATCAATCGTATCCAAGGAAGGGAACACTTTGGCTTACCTTTCAGAGGAGGCTATAAGTGAAGCTCTCCATCTCCCAGAGCATAAAGATATGATTTACAAAAGCTTAGAAGGAGCCAGGTCAATGTATGAAGATGATCCGGACACTTGCTTGAGCATCATCAATAAGAATTGGTTACTCAAAAGTCGTCCTCGCCTGAGCAAGATTCCCAACACACCACATAGGATTGACCTCCAGGAGGAATACAGAGATTTGATAACTTTGCTCAATCGAGTTACAGGGGCTCCTCAGGCCTTCTACTTTGAGAAGTGGATGTTCTACTTCAGCCAAGTGATAGTTCAAGGGAAAGGAACGATTCATTGGGCTAGAATTATTAGCCATTGCCTGGATGTGCAGTTAAGAAGACTAAAGCCTACCAAGTCATTCCACATGAGCTCATACGTCATATATGCCTTGATCAGGAGCTTCGAATATGCAGGACTACCTCACAGAGGAGTGATCGGAAGAGGACCCGGAGAGGTGAGAGTTTGTGACTCTTATGTTCATTTGCATCATCCACCAGGAAGTGACTACAAGTTAGTCAATGATACCTTCACGATGAACGTCACTAGGATATTGCAAGGCGGGATTCACAATCGACTATCTCTGGATGCACAAGAGCTTGTAAAGAGGTATGGTGCTTGGTTCATCCAATTTCAAAATTTTACATATATCAGAGTTCATGGGTGTCCTTTGCCTCCCTACATGTTGCCGAGGTATCCGACAGACAAGATAGTGCTACTTGAGGTGACTAGGCAGTTGGCAGCTTATGCGAAGGCATTCAGACACAGGCATGGAAGTGGAATTCCCGTGCCCATCATATTGGGGAATTCAATTGAGGTATGTCCTAATGCCCAAGCCTTGGATGATGCAGAGAGGGAATTGGCCTTATATTCATTCACGTTCTTTGCCTCGAGGGAGAATTTCGATCCTCATGGTTATATGGAAGAGACAGCTGGTAGGAAGTACAAACACGAATTCCAGGTAGAGGACTTTTGGATGAATCTCTCAAGTGATTTAGAAGTGAAAAGAAAGATGCATTCCAGATTACCTTTAGATTTCATCAAGAAATGCAAAGTTTACAGAGTGGCCGATCAAGCTCAGGACAGTGGCAGACATCTCCAGTCATCCTATGACAGAGAAGACAAAGCAGTGAAGATAGATTGGAACGAGCCTGAGGTTTTGGACTTGAGAGCTCTGATGGCTCCAGTTTTGTCATGTACTCGCAGATGGGTGGATGTACAACATCAAAAGTTAAGAGAACAGAACGTACCAATGACTTTTACTTTGGAGGAAAGACCAGAAGAAGGAGGAGCAAGTGCAAGTGAAGACAATTCTCATCCTAGAGGCGCGAAGAGGAAAGAAAGACCTGAGAAAAGGGAACCCTCCAAGAAGAAGCAAGAGGCCAATCAAGATCGCTCATCAGGCACGTCTTCTCGACATGAAAAAAGGACAAGTCAAGTTGAAGGACAAGAGAAGATGGTGCCTGAGGTTGATGAGTCTATGGAGTCGATGGTACACAACGATAAACCTGAAAAGGGGCAGGTAACTCAGCATTCATCAAGTCAATCTCCCCAAGTCGATGAGCTACATGAAGAGAAGAATGATGATGAAGTGACATCTCCTCTCCGAGAAGACGAACCATTGCCTAAAGAAATACAAGTTAGAGAGACGAGATCTGCCATTCCAGATTGGTTGAAGGAGAGACTGACAAGGGTGATTGTGATTGAAAATGAAGATGATGTAATTGACTTAGAGAGCCTTATAGGAAATTCTCAAGAGGCAACGGAAAAGAGGAGGCCACAAAGATGTCCAAGATGATCACAGATGAGACAGGGTCTAGGAAATTGCAGATTGCTACACCAGTAGTGGACAAGTATGAAGGTGAAATTCTTGCAGAAGAGTATGATGTAGAAACGTTTGAGCTTGGTCCACTCACTGCTGAGCAAGCACTGGATGAGGCAACCGATTCGTTTGAAGCACTTAAGGACAAGCTTAAGGAAGAAATGGAAAAGAACAGAAAGCTTGAGAGAGAGGTCGGTGCTTGGAGAGGCTACTTTAGCCATCTCAATCAGCCCTTGGGACGTCAAGATCCAGCAGTGTCTCCTGTGCAAGCACTTCCCCTTGAATCAGTTGGCGAGGCAGAAAGAGTCAAGAGCTTGGTTCAGCTTATGAGCTCTTGAATTGACAAATCCCACACAGTTGTCGTTGAATTTACAACAAGAATGATGCAGACAATCCATCGAGCTATCCAGGTCCTTGAGATCGTCCACAACCTGATGATAACGGTAGCCGCTTTCGCTCACACTAGAGATGTTATCATTCCTGTTCTGCAAGTGATCAGGCAAACACCAAGGAAGATCCTAGCACAAGAAAAGATAATGGATGGAGGAGCTCATAATTTACTACAGTGATCAACTCTACTTCAGATGAAGGGGGTTCTTTTCGAGGACATCAGCACCAAATGCAATCAAGTGGAGGGCGTCATCCATCCAATTCAAGATAAGGTGTTTGAAGTGTTGTGTACCATTCTTGGCAGGAGGATCGAAGTTGAGACAGATGTGGACCTTCAATAGTTGGAAGAGAGAGTCAAGGTCATCTTTTGCAAAGATGAGAATGTCATCACAGATGGACAACGGGATCTAATGTTCACTACTATGCTCCTGATTGAGAAGATCAAAGGACTCGAACCTGGATGGGAAGCTGCTCTTCTCAAGGCCTTTGATCAGGTTATCCATTTAGAGGAACGAATGAGGAATCTTCCGGAGATTCCTATTGCTGAGATTGAAGGAATTGTGTCCAAATTCGTTGCATATGCTAAGAAAGAACATTGGAAGGGGAATAAGGTTCTAGAAGAGAGGTTGTTATAAAATGATGTGGCATCTTAATTATTATTGGTCTATGTTCCCTCGATTTTTGTGCCAATTAAATATTTGGCTATGCATTTAATAATGTTCAGCTAAAAGGGGAACTTTTTGTAACAAACCCTAATTAGGGTTTAGGTGTCAAAATCTTAGTCATTGATCTTCTTTTGATATGGGCCATTCATTGTAATTGAGGATGCTATATATACCCTCACTCATTTTCATTTTGTCATAAGCAATTAGAAATTAGAAGATTAGAGCTTTTGGAGAGAAGAAAGTTATTTTGTAGCAAGATTGAGCATTGAAGAAAGGATTTCAAACAATTGTTGTCTATTTTGGCTTTGAGATTGATAAAATATTGAAGTTATGGTGTTTTATTTTTCTTGTGGCTATCTTCATGGTTGTTTGCTTTCTTGAATCATTCTCAGTCGAAGTAGTATTTAAGTTTGAAGGACTAAGTGTTGGGCCTAATCTTTGGTGAGATTCACGTTCCAAACCACTAGCTTCTTACTGATTGTAAGGACGCCTTGTGTATCAACTGGAGACATTTAGATTGCTTGAACCTTCGATCATTATTGAACTATTGATATGTACCTTCATAGTAGTGTCTATAATTCTTGATGATTCGAAAAATCACTAATCACCTTAGAAGATCGCATCAATTCCAGTAGAGTTGTAATTCCTTGGCAATACTGAAATTGGTAGAATCTTACCAAGTCTAGCCTACATTGAGTCATTCTTAAGATTAGATTAGAATTCATCTCTTGTAAACCCTATCTTTTGATCTTTTTTTGAGAACTTGTTAGTTTTAGGAAAATTATGTTCCTGTAGCTCGAAAATGTAAGGCCCCTTGAAGAAACAGCATTTACAACGACCACTGGTGCTTATCCACACATAGAGATCCTACAACAAAGAACCTTGAAGTCACCCTGATTGATCCTTTCTCGCGTTATCTTCAGCATTCAGAGGCTTTATTCAAGAGAGGATAAGGTACCCTTGGGTATTTTATTTTGTGTTTGATAGTGTACAAAATACACGTCAACAGGCTCCCATGGACTCGTGAGTCCGTGGCGAGTCCACGAGTTTTAAAACTATGACTCAAAGTAATAGAGAATTGGATAGAGCTACCTGGTTGTTTGCTTGAGCTACTTGGCTACTTGGTTGAGCTGCTTGGTTACCTAGTTGAGCTACCTAGTTGTCTAGTTGAGCTACTTGGCTGTGTGTTTGAGCTTCTTGGGTGTCAGCTTGGGTCGGTTGCTTATCCACTTCTCCTGCTAGCTTGTCTACTTCTGTTTGACACATCACTGTTTGAATATTCAACTCACGATGGTCTGAATTTAATATTTTTATGGTTGCAATTTAGTCAATACGTGGTATAGTTGTGGCTTACTTCTTCCTATGCGATGAATGCTAAATAAAGGTTGGGCGGCTCATTTAAATTTCTGACTTATAACATCTTTGCAACTTATTAACAAAACTGACGCATTTATCAGAAATCAATTAAGGGGCTTAAAAAAGAATATTCTTCGGCAAACATAGGATGAAGTCAAGTCGTGTTTCTCAAGCTAGTATGATAGAAGCATATTATATTCTTTTGTTGTCAAACGAAGCCATGCATTTTTTCACAATGACTAGATCAAGTTATAACCATGGAAACTTAATGGATGGTTTGTGTGGCAATACATGTCACTCTAGCACGATTGATATTAAATCCGTTATTATTCCTTTGTAACAGTGAAGGGAGTCTCTTAATTTGTATGCGTTATGTGACATTGTTGGTATCCAGCCTTAATATACATATAATAGGCTTGCGTTAAATATAGAATATGCGATACTGGAGGTGGTAATGAATGCATTTTATATGCCACCCAAAAGTTTTTCGAAAGTGGAGTGTTGCTGGATATTACGAAGAGGAGTATATACATATAACAGAGTTTGAACGAAATATATGAAGTGAGAAGGAATGGAGATTGCAGTTTTTTGTCTACAAATTGTTGGTCAAGTTATGTGTTGATAAAACATACGGTGCATATGAAGTGGAAGAGCTGAATTCCCTTCCTTCGATCGCCTCCGGTCAGATTGCATTCAAGAGAAGTCACGCCTTGCTGCCAGAGAAATGCATAAAGGCTCTCATGGAGGAGATCAACATGTGCTTGCATCTCAACATGTTAGAAGAAAGAGAGGCCATTGGAAGAAGAACAACTTCAAAAGAGATAGAGACTTCAAACCTCCTACTTTCGATTCAAGAAAGAAGCCAAGGGATCTTTCACGTGTCTGTTGCTTCAGATGCGACAAGTTTGGACATTATGCCAAAGAATGTCAGAATCCGCCCATGCAAGGGGAGGCCAACCTGAATGAAATTGCAAACTCAAAGGATAATGAAGACTATCTCTTCATTTCTGCCTTGTCCAGCAATGTGCCAACTGATAGCAACACTTGGTTGATCGACAGTGGTGCATCTAGACACATCACGGGATATCGAGAGCATCTCTCAGACTTGATGCAGAAAGAGTCCAACCTTCATGTGGTAATTGGTGATGATGCTCAGTATTCAGTAAGAGGTTTTGGTAGCACTTCTTTAAATTTAGAATCTGGCATGTCTTTGCATCTTAGTGATATCTTATTTATACCTGGAATTAAGAGAAATTTAATTTCTATTTCTACTCTAAAAGATAAAGGTTATCAAATAGCATTTTTTGAGGGTAAAGTACTTGCATGGCCTAAGAAATCTAGTATTAAATCTGCTCGTGTTATTGGAAATAGATATGATAGTTTGTATAAGCTTTCAGCTAACCCCATTCGAGCACTCATTCATGAAGCTCCTGAATCTAGCGAGCTATGGCATAGAAGGCTTGGTCATCTTCACTATCAGGCACTTCCTTCACTTGAAAGGATGGTTAAAGGTATGCCTAAACTTAATCAATCTCATGATGATGCTTGCAAAGGTTGTGCATTAGGTAAGAACACTAAAAGTCCATTTCATAAAAGTGAAAGTAGAGCGAAAGAAAAATTAGCACTTGTTCATTATGATCTATGTGGACCTATGTCTGTTCCTTCACCTAGCGGATTTCTATACTATGTTACATTTAAAGATGATTTTTATAGAAAGACTTGGATTTACTTTCTAAAATCTAAAGAATCTAATGAAGTGTTAAGTAGGTTTAAAGAATTTAAAGCTCTAGCTGAAAATATGTTTGGTAAAAGGATTAAAGTGCTAAGATCTGACAATGGAGGTGAATACACCTCAAGTAGCTTCAATGACTTTTGTGTAGAAACAAGAATTAAGAGGGAGTTATGCGTTCCCTACAATCCTCAGCAAAATGGTGTAGCTGAACGAAAGAATAGAACCATTGTTGAAGCTGCCAAAGCTATGATTCACGATCAGGACCTGCAGACCTTCTTATGGGTTGAAGCATCCAAGACTGTTGTGTACATTCAGAATAGATGTCCTCACCGTGTCCTGAAGAACATAACTCCCGAGGAAGCTTTCACAGGAGTCAAACCAGATATCAACCACCTAAGGATCTTTAGAAGTCCTGTTTATGTTCATGTGCCAAAGGAAAAGAGGACAAAGTTAGATCCTTCCGGGAAGAAGGGTATCCTTGTTGGATATAGTGAATCTTCCAAGGCATTTCGCATCTACATTCTTGGTCAAAGGTACATTGAGGTAAGTAGGGATGTCACCTTTGAAGAAAATATTGCTTTCAAGAAATCTAAAAGTTCTCTTATTGATAATGATAAAAAAGTTAATGATAATCAAGATATGGATATTGATTCTAACCCTGAGATTCAGAGGGAGCCTATTGAGCCTCCTGAACCTATTGAGCACGATGATCCTCCCGAGCCTCTGGTTCCAACTGATGGACCTAGAGATATTGCAGTTAGCAAGAAAAGACCACTTTGGGTTAGAAGCTCAATTCAAGATGCAGAAAAGTTTGCAACTCCTAGTGGCACTTTCAGAGAAAGTAAGAGACCTCAGAAGCTCTCTAACTATGTTGCAATGATGTGCAACATCATTGAGGCTGAACCATCTAGCACAGAAGAAGCTATGAACCAGCAAGTTTGGAAGTTAGCTATGGATGAAGAGTATCAATCCATCATCAAGAATGATGTCTGGGATATTGTGCCTAGACCTAAAGGTAAGTCTGTTGTTTCTTCCAAGTGATTGTTTAAAATTAAACATGTTGTTGATGGTAGTATAGAGAAATATAAAGCTAGATTTGTAGCTCGTGGTTTTTCTCAAAAGGAAGGCATAGATTATGAAGAAACATTTGCTCCTGTTGCTAGATATACTTCTATTAGAACTATTATAGCTATTGTTGCAGCCAAAGGTTGGAAATTACATCAAATGGATGTAAAGACTGCCTTCCTTAATGGTGTTATTGAGAAAGAAGTCTATATTGAACAACCTGAAGGTTATGAGACTCATGTGTGTAGATTGAAGAAAGCTCTCTACGGTCTCAAGCAAGCCCCTAGAGCTTGGTATGAAAGAATTGATAAGTACTTAGTTGATTTAGGATTTTATAAGAATGATGCTGACCCTAACATTTACTTTAAAGTATTTAATGGTGAAATGTTAATTCTGGTTTTATATGTTGATGATTTATTTCTAACTGGTGAAGATAGTCTCATCATTAGGTGTAAGAAAGAATTAGCTACTGAATTTTAAATGAAGGATCTAGGTCTAATGCATTGCTTTCTAGGGTTAGAAGTGTGGCAAAGACCTAATGAAATTATTCCAAGTCAAGGTAAATATACTATTGATATATTGAAAAGATTTGGTATGATGGATTGTAAACCTATGTCTACTCCTATGGAAACTAACTTGAAGAAGTTGAGTATTTCTGCAGCTAACTCTGATTTTGCAGATCCTTCAGAGTACAGGCAGTTGATTGGATCCTTGATGTATCTAGTCAACACTAGACCAGATATTTGCTATGCAGTGAGTGCACTTAGCCAATTCATGAACCAGCCAAAGCATGTTCACTTGGTGGCAGCCAAGCACATCTTGAGATACTTGCGTGGAACAATTGGCTATGGGCTGAAGTGTCCAATCAACACAGTAATCAATTTGGAAGGCTACTCTAACTCTGATTGGGCTGGAAGTGTTACTGACAGGAAAAGCACTTCAAGAATCTGTTTCAGCTTGGGTTCCGCTATGATCTCTTGGGCCAGTAGGAAACAGTCCTCAATAGTCCTCAGTTGCACTGAGTACTGCAGAAGCTGAATACATTGCTTCAAGTGTAGCAACTAGAGAAGCAGTTTGGCTTCGCAAGCTTCTTACTAGGTTGTTTGGACAACCTTGGGAATCCACTGTTATTTACTGTGATAATCCTATGTTTCATGATAGGTCAAAACATGTGGAAACTCATTATCACTATGTTCGTGATATGGCACAAAGAGGTGCCATCCAACTGAAATATATCAGCACTGATGAACAGGTTTCAGATGTTCTCACCAAGCCTCTAGCTCGAGTGAAGTTTGAGTACTTCAGAGAGAAGCTTGGAATTGTGAAGAACACGACATTGATTGAGAGGGAGTCTCAATCTCAGTAATGCAATTTAGTTTGCATCCTCCACCCTCTGCAGTCAGTGCAAGGTGGTGTCACCCTCTACGAGCAATGCAAGGTAAAAGTATTTCCTTCTTTGGGAGAAGGTTGAGGTGAAAGACCTCTTCCACCCTCTGCGGGCAATGCAAGGTGGATCCATCCTCTGAGGACAATGCAAGATGGAAAGTTTTGTTGGTTTCTTGCAAGTAATTCTTCATCCTCTACGAGCAATGTAAGATGAAGAGGTCCATGATATATTATTACAATATGTGATTGCTTGTTATAATCCTCCCTAGCTAAGAGGGAGTGTTGAAATGGATAGCTAAGTTCGGATTATATTTTAATTGCCTAGTGGCAATTAAAATATTAATTATATTGTAATAATTTGAGCGATTACTTGTCTATTGGGCTGGGCTCAAAATGAAACGTGTTGTAACTTGTAAATTATGTAGGCCCCAAATTGGGCGCTAAAAGCAAATTCCAAAAATTATGTAAAGTGGCGGCAATCTTGTCTAGCCGACTTGGGGGAAAAAATGAGTATGAATCTTGTATATAAACAAGATTCATTTCATACTTCAAACATATCATTTTCATCAAGCAAGTATATCATATGCCTTATGCGAACTTAATCAGCGAACTTGGATATTAGTGTGCAAAGCAGGTGAGCGACCTAAACCTTCATACTGCTGCGAGCTTATCTGATCATTGAGCGAACTTATTAGGCAGCTTGCTGGGCAAATTGATGTCTTCATACTTCAGCGATTTTCTTCTCCAAGTGGTGTCGATATTCTGCCCCTTCTAAAGATTGATATTCTGCAGCTGCATATACTTGGTTTGAATCTGCCCTAGATTGATACTACAATCAGATAAGTAATCTGATATATACTGTTCATGTAATCTGCTTATAAATAAGAGATCTGATCTGAATCTTTGATGCTGGGTTTTTCCTCCAAGAGGGAGGTTTTCCCAAGGTATTTGGTGTCTTGTGTCTTGTGTTTTATTGTTATTACTGTTTATTCACAGTCTGATTATAATTTAATTGGTTAGATTAACATCTGATTGCTTAAATTTAACAAATTGGTATAGCAGTACAAATAGAGGGTGTGCATAAGGGTATGATATATTGTGTGTTGAAAGAAGCTAAAAATGCAATTTAGCTGGTAGAGCCTTGAGTTATCAATAAGATTGAGGAATAAGACACCTTGCTTCAGATGTATAATAACAGGATTTTATGCTAAGGAATTGAAGGAGCTCTGGGTCACTCTCATATATGTTGCCGAGTATGTTATTCTGAGATGGAGTGTATTTCTGAGTTGGTGCTCAACCTGAGGTTGGTGCCTCAACTGATCAGGGTTGGTGCTCTTTGGGAGTTGATGCTCTCTGTGAGTTGGTGCTCACTTGTGAAATTTGGGTTGGTGCCCATTTTGTTAATGAAAGTTATTATGTGTCGTGGTTTATTACCCGAAAGGGTTCTCCATGAGAAATTTGTTGTTTACATCTTTCTATTTGCTCTCTCAAAGTTTTATATGGTTTCATGATTTTAAAAGTTTAAAATATTGATTCACCCCCTCCCCCGCCCAACCCCCCCACACCCTCCCCTCTCAGTATTTTCTGTGTGCTCTTCAGTTTCCACCTTCAAATAAAGTTCTTTTTAGTTAGCTTTTTCATAGTTTAACTCCATGTGAATTCTGACATTAAACTCTGACAAACAAAGTTTGGGTTTCCTAAAATACCTGAATAGATGTAAATTAGAACCCAACCAATGTTGAATATTTTCCTAAGGTGTCATGTCTCCCTTCCAAGCTTAAGTCATTGGCACAAAAGGTGATGGAAGGACACATTTCAAGGACAGCAATATGTTGGTGTGTGAAAATACTCGTGTTTTTACAAGTTTAACTACATAGGACATCAAAATCAAGTCTACACAATCATATAATGTATGAAATTCATTATTCAATGTGACAAGGTCATTGGTTCAAGTACTGCAGCTATTAAAAATAGAAATTTTTTATTTCATTGTTCAATGTTTTCATTGCAACAAAAGGCCTAAAGCATCGAAATCATAAAGGATACATTTCTTACAACTGTATGCTCTTATTGGCATATGCATGATTTCACTTTACAACTGAATGCAATCATGCTTTTGCTCATTCTACACCTTTATACTCTCATTTTATAATTTTCTGCTCTCCTATAGCTGTGTGCAGTCCTAGAATTAAACATTGATTTGAAGGGTAACAACAGTATGTTGCCATTCCATAGTTGTATCTGGTCACACAATTTCCCATTCATATAAAGAGTAAAATGTTTGTTGCCATTACACTTTCATTCTACAGTTGTTGAATTTATTCGACAGCTGTAGAGTGTCATTCTATAGCTGTGTGCAGTCATTAAAAAGTTCTACATTTTCTTTCAATGGCTTTATGCAATCATAAATTTGTTTTTTGTACAGTAGACATTTTTAATTGAGAAAAATTCAGGGCTCCAAGTGTCAGGTCCCCTCTCCCAGCTTAGATCATTGGGATTCCCCTAGCCTATTATTTTATTTCCTGTAGGCTTATGGGATAAAGTAAAGGAAATGATTTAATGATTTAATTAAGTTGTCCTAAATAACTTTACGTTATATTCATAAAAAGGCAACTTACTTTATATTATTAAAATACTATCTAGAAAAGAGGGCCAATGTAATGTTATTTTTAAAAAGCATTTTCTGAACATATCTAGAATAAGTGGGAAAATGATTTTAAAATTAAAAGAGGGTTATAAAAGGAGAGGTTGGTCATCGAAGAAGGCATCCATTTTTATGAAATCAAATTCCTTATCTAAGATTGAACTTTGTTCATCTTCTTGTCTGAACACAAAACGTTTCAAGGCATTTGGATTTGAGAATCATTGGTTAACAGATTTGGTTTCTCAAAATAACACAAGTAAATTACTCCTACTGCCCAACAGAGGAACCCAAATAAACCAACAGTTGGGTAAACTACATAAATTTCTTATACCAGCTTCCCTCTGAATTTTAATGTGGTACAGCTCCCACTTAGGACTAAACTAAATCCATTCAATGTAAAGATTTTGGTATGCTTTTAACCTGAAAGAAGAAAAGGCATCTAATACTTGTTCATCACCATTATACAAGCACACAACAAATAAAAAAAAGGGTAATACACAAAATATAAAAAATCTGTCTGAACAACTCTTACAAATTTCTCTCAACACAAAGACTAAGAATATTTGAAACCTTTTCACAAAAGACTATCACTAATCTTTAATCAACAGATTAATAACTGTTAACAGAAATAAAATCATGAACCTGACAATTTCTGAGTCAAGATATTCTCCTTACGAATTTAGCACACAGACTATACTATCATAAGAAAAAGCATCTTATTCTTTGTACACATATCAAAAGAAGATAATTAAGAAACACCAAACTCAGTATATCTTTTTCATTAAACTGACAGAACTTCTTTGAAAATTGGCAACACAATAAAAAATTTCTCCAAAATTCGGACCCCTCAAATGTCTGCAAAATATCTATTTATAGACCACAAAATGTAGCTGTTGTCCTTTGGGTAACAGATTCTTTTACAGAATCAATTTTCTAAAATAAGTCATTCAAATAATTAACGTCCACTTAAACATAAACACCTTTTAAACAATAAACATTTAAAGTAAAGTCTCCCTTGAACACAAGAAAAATTAAAGCATTGAAATATTTATAGGTCTGTTGATGTGTTTTTTATGCACATGCGAACACAGAATAAAATACCCAAAAGTATCTTATCCTCTCTTGAATAAAATCTCTCAAATGCTGAAGATTAGCTTAAGGATCACTTGAGAGACTCCAAGGTTCATGAATGTAGGGTCACTACGTGTGGATAAGCTATGTTGGTCATTGTGATTGTTGTTTCATCAAGGGGCATTTTTGGTTACGAAAGATTTCATAAGTACTTTGCGGATGACATGCGGTGAAGTTCCTTCTTAACACTACTGAATGTTTGTCAAAAAATGGCAAAAGATGAGGGTTTAGAGAGGTTCTAAGCTATCCTAAGAATGAATGGATGAAGAATGACACAAGTGAAACTCTACTAGTCTTAGCATCGTCATACAAGAACAACTTCAGTAGAACTAGTGCAATCTTCTAAGGATATTTGGAGATTTTCAAATCGTTACTAAGCATAAATACCATTACTTGAATGCATATCAATGATTGAGCAACAATTGAACTTAAGCAATTTCAAAGGTTCCAGTTGACCACACAAGGCGCACTCACAATCAGCAAGAGGCTAGTGGTATGGATCACGAGTTTCACAATACATCAAGTGCAACATTCCATCATTCAATCTAAATACTTAAACTAATATCAAAGATCGACTTGAGAAGATAAAAAACCATGCAATAGGCTTCAAAGATTGAATAGAAACACCATAACTTCAATGTTTTATTAATCCAATAGCCAAACAACAACAATTCTCTTATCACTCTTGATTCTAATCAAAATCTCTATTTCTCTATTCGCTATTCTAGCACTATTCTTATTATTAACCTTTACAAATGAAATGAGTGGAGTTTATATAATACTCCCAAATAGAGTGAAGGGCCAAGATCCAATGAAGATCAAGGGCCAAGATTTTGCCACCTAAACCCTAATTAGGGTTTGATACAAATGAAACCCTATCTAGATAGACATCATCATGAAAACAACCAATTATAAAATAGCATGTGCCGACACAAAATTTGAGGAAGCATCCTCCAATGAGAAAACGAGCTGCCAAGTAAGATCATAACATACTGTCTTCTAGAATCTTGTTTCCTTTCTCACGTTCTTTTCTGGCATATTCAATGAATCCGGTCACTATACCTTCTATCTCTGTCATCGGGATCTCAGGTAGAGACTTCAGTCATTCCTCCATGTGCATGACCTCGTCGAAAGCTTTGACAATGGCATCCTACCATTCAGGTTCGAGTTCTTGAGTTTTGCTTGCTAAAACCACGAACTCAAGCATATCATTCAACTGTTCTTTGGTGATCATTCCATCAGCCCCATGGAAGATAGTTCTTATTCTTTCCTCCAACTCCCTAGTTTCTATAATCGTTCCGAGATCAATCTTTCTTTTCAAAACAATTTGTACTACTTCCACTATCTTATCATGAATTCAGTGCAATCATCTTGAACTTGACTACATCCGTTTCCAATCTCCTCAGAAATGATCTTCTTCATGCGAAGTTGGCTGCTCCATTGTAGAAAGCTAGGTGTAGATCCTTCTCTTCTTATCTTCTCTCTTGATAGGACTTCCCTAGGTGTTTTCCTTATTACTTGAAGTACTAGAATGATGACATCTCTAGCATGAGCAAATGCTTTGAAGGTTTCTATGAGGACATGAGTTCTTCCAAGGACTTTTATGACTGTATCGAATGTCTGCATTATGCCCTTCATGAACTTGCTAACTCTAGTATATGAATCCTCTATCCATGTATCCATCAACTGTTCTGAATTCCTCATCTTTTCCATATGATCAACTGATTCTGGGGGAAGCAAAGGTGGTGGTGTGGCTGCTGGAATCTGATGTCTCAATGGTTGCTGAAATTGCTGGACATAGTTTCTCCACGCACTTATCTCCTTTTCTAATCTTCTACTCTTTTCTATCTCAGCTCTCAACATGTCATTAACTACCTTCAATGAATCAGATGCATCACCTATAGCTTGCTCAGAGGTAAGTGGACCCAAATCAATAGTCTCCATATCATACTCATCTGCTGTGATCTCACCTTCATACTTCTCAACCCTTGGAGTAGCTATTTGCAACTTCCTTGATCCCGAATCATTTCTAGCTAATCACCTTTGACATCTTCATAGGTTTCCTCTTCTCGGTGACTTCTCAAGTTTGGCTTAGAAGACTCGCTATATCATATGTTTACTCTTCCTCGACTACTATCACTTCTTGAGCTAGCCTTTCTTTTAGCCATTCCGGAATAGAAGATCTTCCTTCTTGAATTTGTGCTTCTTCATACACTTGCTGATTTCTAGGTGGTGAGGTAGTCTCATCATTATCCTCTTCTTCGCCTCCTTCGATCTCTTGAATGAGATGGGTGAGATCCTCTTGTCCTTGAGACAATTTCTCCTTGCCTTTATTGTTGTGAACTGTAGATTCTATTGATTCATTAGCTCCTTGACTCAACTCTTTTTCTATCCTTTGTTCATCGTGTCTTTCATCCAGGTTTGGTTCTTCTTCATGTTTGGAGGAAGGATGACTTGTATTTGATTTGTGCTTCGAGGGCTCCTTTTCTCCACGATCCTCCTTTCTCTTAGATCTTCTTGAGTTAGATGGTTGAGGAGCACTCCCACTTGCGCTTGCTTCATTTTCATCATCTGTTCTTTCTTCTGAGTGGAATGTTAGTGCTATATTCTATTCTTTCAACTTCTGGTTTTGTATGTCTATCCATATGCAGGTGTATTCTAAAACTGGTTTCATTAATTCTTTCAAGTCATCAACCTCTATGTCGACCCACTTGATTTTAATCTCTTTGTCTTCTTTGGCATAGGCTGCTTGGAGATATTTGCCACTATCTTGAACTTGATCAGCAACATAAAACAACTTGCATTTCCTAATGAAATCGAGATATAGCCTGGAATACATCTTTTTCTTCACTTCCACATCATTTTGAATGTTCACCCAATAGTCTTCTAACTGCCACTAGTGTCCATATTTCTTTCCCAGAACTGCTTTTACATTATCATATGGGTCGAAATAATCTCTAGGCGTGAATAACTTGAGTGAATGGAATGCCAACTCTCTCTCGGCATCTTCTATTGCATGAATGGATGGGCATAATTTAATGGAATCTCCAAGCGTGATAGGAAAAGAAACACCGGCTCCATGCTTATGCCTGTATGCCTTGACATATGCTATCAATTGTCTCACCACCTCGAGTAACACCACTCTTTTTGTTGGGTAGCGCGGCAACATGTAGGGAGGAGGACATCCTTAAACTCTGATATATGTGAATTTCAGAAACTGGATGAACCATGCACCATGTTGTTCTACCAATGCTTGTGCTTCTGGAGAGAGTCTTCGCTGCAATCCACCTCGAAGTGTCCTTGTGATATGCATAGTGAATGCATCATTCACTCTCCTATAGTGTTGTTTTGGTGGATGCTTAAGCTGTGGATAACAATCATATACCTTAATCTCTCCAGGTCTCCTTCCAACTACGCCCGTGTACATAAGTCCTAGATACTCATAATTTCTTGCAATGGAGTATATGACGTAGGAGCTCATATAGAATGTTTTGGTGCACATCAGCCTCCTTAACTGTAGATCAATGTTGTTGCCAATGAGCCTCGCTCAATTGATCGGATTCTTACCATGAGTAACAGTCTCAATGAAGTAGAACATCTAGTCCTCAAAATATGAAGCCTCGGGTGCACCAACCAATCAATGGAGTAAGGTGATGAAGTCTCTAAATTCATCATTGAAGTCTATCCTATGTAGTCTATCAGGCCATCTGCTTCTACCACCTCTACTCTTCTTCAACCAAAACTTGTCAATGATCTTCGCACAAGCATCTGGATCATCATCTTAGGCAGACTTAGATCCTTCCATGCTTATGTATACCATGTCTTCAGGCTCAGGTAGATGAAATGTTTCACTGATTGCTATCTCCGAGAGATATGCGGACACTGTTCCATCCTTTGCCACAATTCTTCTTGAGGTAGAGTCATAATGTTGAGCACATTCCACAATCATCTCGTAACACTATACCACGGGAGGAAAGCCAGCTGCATTTATGATCCCACTTTCAATCATCTTCTTGGTTGTAGCAGTAGATTCATTTGTGTATGATGGGTGCCGGAACTTCTTGGTGTCAAACTTTCCGAGATTAGTATCTCCTATTTTGCTCCAATGCGAAGTGATCTTGCTTTTGAATGCACCACTCTTTGAGTCTTCATTGATGAGTGCCTGATGGAAAATGGTTTTGTTTGGTTTAGGAGCCGCCATCTTTCACCTATGAGAGATATGCAAGTTAGAGTAGTGGTGAAATATTGATGTAACGAAGCCTATTTATTCAACTATGAAATGAATCTTGCATCTAAATATGAAATCAATTGCTAAATAAGACTGATTTACTCTTCTAGATGAATTAGGGAGGTCTAGTTTGCCAATAACAAAATCAATTTCTGACCTTAATCAGACCTGTATCTGATTTTATATCAGTCTAAATGATGTGTTTACCTCTAATAAACTTAAAATATGATCACTGATATGACTGCTGATGTCTAAGGGTTCGCTATCTCCTTGAATTCGCCTTAATAACTTGCTATTTGAAGGATGAAATTTGCCCTTAATGATGAGTCAATGTTCCTTTGGGGTGAATTTGTTGTAGAAGATGATCAATTCGCCTTCTTGCTGCTAAACTTCGCCAATCTTCTCTTGAAATTCGCTGATTAGAGAGATGAATTTGTTTTGATTGATGTTGAAATGATTGTTTTGACCTTTCTTAGATAGGCGTTTTCGGGTAAAGAATATGTCTTTTAGGTGCAAAACAAAAAAACAAATTACCCTTTTTATGCTAGCCGACTCATCAAATTCAAATTTCGCTTAGGGGGCGCCAAATGTATGTTTGATTAATCTTTAAAGTGCTTTGGGTTATTAGTAAAATTCACTCTCCTACCTCACTTTATGAAGTTCGCTCATGTATCTTAATTCTTGAAATTCGCTCATCTCCCTTGATTTGTGAAATTGAAATTTGCTCTTGAAGCTCCCTACATGAAGTTCGCTCATCTCATTGAGTTCATGAGGTTCGCTCATGTGTCTCCAAACATGAAGTTGAAATTCGCTCATGTAGCTACATTCATGAAGTTGAGATTCACTCATGTAGGCTTGAACATGAAGATCGCTGATGTAGCTAGATGAAGATCGCTCTAAGTGGTGTGTACACAAAGTTTGTTCCAATCACCTTGCTCATGAAGTTCGCTCCACTTCTCCAACTCATGAAGTTCGCTCCACTTGATCAACTCATGAAGTTTGCTCCACTTGTTCGACTCATTAAGTTCGCTCCACCTCTTCAACTCATGAAGTTCACTCATATCATTGAGCTTGTGAAGTTTATTTCAAATTAAATCAATTCAAGGCAAATCACTATCAAATATCCTTCGCTCCTCTTCTTCCAATTTCGCTTATGTAGGCCTGAAGATGAAGTTCGCTCATGTGGAGTCAAACATGAAGCTCGCTACAGTGTCTCAAGTCATGAAGTTCGCTCCACTCTCTCAAGTCATGAAGTTCGCTCCATTTCCTCAAGTCATTAAGTTCGCTTCATTTCCTCAAGTCATGAAGTTCGACCCATTTCCTCAAAGAAAAAATCCAAAATTGCATATTATTCCCTTTCCGACAATCTCAAATTGGCACTAATGGTGTCTCAATTTATTGTGATAAAAAAGTGATTGTTAGTAGTCCTAATTTCCCTAGTCTCTGGATTATAGTGATTGATACATTCTAAAACCAAGTAAGTCTCTACACTGAACTGAAACTGAAAACCCCGTTGCTTGTACTAGACCACTTTTTATCAATTTTTGGGTAATTGGGTGCCTATTGAGTTTGTTGATTCTCCTTTGAAAATCTTCTAGGTTGACATGCCCTAGCTTGGTGTCCCCGACCTCGAGTAATTGACTTTCTAGTCCCATTAGTTGCTCATACCCCTAGTATTTATACCTCATTTTTCCCTTTAGCAGTGGAGGAAGAAAGCGACAAATTTTCGAAAAATGTCAGCAACACCTCCCCTTATTTTCCCACTCTCCAAGTATGCAAACAGTAAGAATATGCTCTTAACTGTTAGGAGAGGAAAATTGGAATTAAAGCTATGAGAATTCCACAATCCATTCTATTATACACTTATTGTTTCTCGATTCAATTGTGTGCGAATTTTTTATCATCAACGTTTCAAATCACACTCCGTGATTAATCATCAGGATGAACAAGAATTCTATGGAGATGAAAGAATTTGAAACATTGATGATGAATCACGGAGTGTGATTTGAAACGTTGATGATAAAAAATTTGTAAACAATCGAATCCAAAAACAACAAGTTTATAAAATTGGAATTATTGTTTGAGCTTCACGTCGACAGTTGACACCTTCCCTAAAATTTCCCTTTTCGATTCTTTCTACTCTTTAAGAAACTCCTTTCTTTGTTCTTCACCGATTTGTTTGCTTGCAAATGGGTTTTGAAATGCCAGCGATAACTATATAAAAGAGTTCATTAATAGTTCTTGCCCTTTCATACTAGACATTAGTTGTTGATGGTGGTTTAGGGCCCTTTAGTAGCCATGTCGGGAGTTTATTAAATCTTTTTCGGCTCTCCAATTACCGTTCATTCTTCCCTTCGTCAGCAATTTTGGTAGTTCTGCAAACCTTTTGTTTTACCGACACCCCTTTTACTTTGTTATCGGCATATGAGTCTATCATGAAAGTCTTATCGGCAATTTTATTAGTTTTGAAAACCTTTTATTTCGCCAACACTATGTGAACTTTGTCGGGGGTTTCATAAGTTCTGCAAACTCCATCTTTTGTCGCTACTGCTTTTGTTTTCCAATATAAAATTTTGTCGGTGAAGTCTTCTCCCTTGCTAACTTTGTCGGTGATTTCGAAACTTATGCTAACTTCCCAATTTATCAACAATGGGGCCTTTCTTTGTATTTTTAACTCCATCTTCCTTAAACACTTAAATTCTTCTTTTGAACTATGTTGGGAGTTCTATGAGTTTTAATAATTCCTAAAATTGCTGACATATAAAGGCACGATAACTCTTTCGGAGATCTTGAAAGTTACTGGAAATCTTGACATTATTGACAGGAACTAAAAGACTGAAACAAGAAGGAAAATTTTGAAAAATTCAGAACACCAACAAGAAGAAGAATTCAAGGCGGCGGCG
The DNA here is from genome assembly GCF_030272615.1 of Cryptomeria japonica. Taxonomy (NCBI): domain Eukaryota; kingdom Viridiplantae; phylum Streptophyta; class Pinopsida; order Cupressales; family Cupressaceae; genus Cryptomeria; species Cryptomeria japonica. The sequence goes on along the minus strand of NC_081410.1, from coordinate 614,193,508 downwards.
AGAAAGGCAGTTAGAATAACTTTGCCGGTGACTGACATAGTTGGCAAAACTTGACAAATTGTCAACAAAGTTACCAAAAAGATGCAAAGTGCCGATATGATCAAAATTGACTATGGAGACTTTTATGAAGACCAAAGACATCAATGAAATACTTTTAAGATGCTCAAATGCCTCAGAACATCATTTTTGCCAAGATAAGATGAAAATACATGACTACAGTAAAAACAAGGTAACAAGGATGAAAACCATCTAATCCTTAGTGGTTTCATTCAAAGGTCACAGTTATGCCAAAAGCTTGCATTTATTTTCTGATTGCAGATTTCAATGAGTTTATAAATTTTATCTCATTAATTTTCTGGTGATTTCAAAATATTATATTGTTGTATTTCTATGGTACGTTAGCCATACTGATTTCACGAGTGAATTACAGCCCTTTTTTATTCATTGAGGAGGGGCATACCCTTCATTACCTAGTCATACTTTATTTTTGCTGAAGCTATCATACATATTCATTTGCTTCAGGCATTGTACAGACAGTGTGGAATGGCTGCTAAGGAGATTTCATTTGGCTGTTACACATTTTGAAAGGTCGTAACTTCTTAAGATGAAGCTTTTTTTTTGTCTTTATGACGTACTTTCGAAAAGATCGCTCCCTATACACCCAAACTCAATTTTATTGCCATACACCTCATTGGTATCTGTTATTTTGCATTAGTCATACAGTGGTTTGCTTTAGCAGTTACCATTTCGTATTCACTTATTTTCAGACTTGTCTATTGAGATTCATATCAGAAAATTCTATGTTAATTACCACATACTTCAGAGGTGACTTTTAGTGGTTATTGTGTGTTCCACTACTAATTTGTATTATTTCATAATTTAAATCTGTGCGGTTCTCCACCAGAGTTACTATAGAATTTTTACTTGTTCTAGAAGGCTTGTCACCAAAACCAATTTCAATCATTTTCAAATTTTATAATTGTAATATTAAGTTGTGTGGCTTGTTTCCAACAAGCATAATACTTTGATATATTTGTATCCCTTCACTGTGTGTTCTCATCCTACCCACATCAGGTACTCAGTGATCAAAAGGTTTTAGAGTTTCTTGCATAGTTGTCGAAAATTAAAACAAATACAATTGGGGACACTAAACAAGGTGACATATGACCATACCAAAGATGCTTGAGGACAAAACATCTCAAGCATCCCCAGCTGTCCTAGGGTTGGCAGGAGGTTCCAAGGAATTGAGGCCCCCTTGGATTTTGCCCCAAGGACATGTCTCTGATTTCTTTGGTAACAAAACACAGCTAAGGGGCATTCCCTATCATCCCTACCATTGCAATAGTATAAAGTGCATCTAATCTCTCATATTACAAATTCTTCAAGAAATATGATTCAGTAATCTAATTATCCAATGCATTTTAGCATGCCTTCAACTTTCACAATCTCTACTAATTGTGGTCTTTCTCAACCTTTCCATTCTTTGCAAAGACTTGAGAAAGGTGATTCCCTTAGTCCTTATCTTCTTATTATCATGGTGTTGGTTAACAGATTTTGTTCTCTCTAAAATGTGACAATATTGACCCTTAGCTTGGACAAGAGAACAAACTATTAACAACAGTTGGAGAAGCTGCAATTGTTTTTGCAACTTTCCTCTGAATTTTGAGAGGTACAACTCCCTATTATGATATAATTTTAGGTTTTTTTGGGTATGCTTTTAACCAGAAAACAGAAAAGGTAAAACTTTTAACCAGAAAGCCTTAAAGGAGAAGAAAAAGGGAAAGAAAAAACATACGAATAATGGAAGAATTTTTTCCAACTAATCATCAACGAATGTCACCGTTGTTCAATATTTAATCAAAGATAAACACTATACAATAGTGATCAATGGAGGAGAAACAAATACTTTAACTACTCAAAGTACGGAAATCCGAACAGAAAAGCACCCACATAAGAAGAATACAAATTTATCCATTGTAGCACAAAGTCTAGTCACATCAGATAAACTGCTCAAAAACTCCCTTGCTTGAAATCAAAGCAACAAAATTAACTAAATCCAGATTTTTCAAAAAACAACGCAAAGTCTGCATTTCCAAAAACCTTCCCCCCCCCTTTTTTCTATCCACCTTCTACCCCTTTTATAACTAATATCCATTTGTCATTTTAAAGTGACGGTTTTTGGGAGGGTAACGGTCTTGAAAATGACTGTTTCAAAGATTACCCTAGGTAAAGAAGAACTCACCAAAAAGTATTATTAACATTAAACCCATACCATAAATAATCCTAATTCTCTATTCCTTCATCAAGTACTAGATTCCTGCCTGCAACTTGACTTTCGATCATCTCAACCTTCCTCTCTTCTCCAATCAGTACCTAGAGAACCACTGCAAATTCTTGTTCATCCTGTATCCATTCTCGAGCAAAATCAAACTAAAAAGGATGTCCTCCTGCATGTCTTCAACATCAAGTTGTATCACAGGAGCTTTCCTTTTGAGCACCATCTTCCTTGTCATCTAAAAAACTAGTTACCAAGTTTTCTTCTCACAATTATTTCTTGTAACCGTTGTTCATGATTTTCGGCTTGTTCCGCAATTTTACCTAATAAGGAGATTGTCTTTCTCTATTCTGCAAAATCAGTCTGTTGTTTCCATACAAGGGCATGCAACCCTTGGATAATATTCCCTTGTTCGCTTTCCGGCCAAATTAGGTCAAGATCAACAACCGGCAACTAGTTATCACAAGGCAAAACCATTCTAACAAAGGAAACTCATGATAGCATGCGTTACTTTGGCCAGCTTCAAAGGATGGTTTACTAAATTTCATTTGCAAAAGGTGACAATATCAAAAGCTACGACTCATGCCACCACCTTTACGTGCCTTTAGCCGTTTAATCAACTATTAACAACGGTACTTGCAAATCTTCATTTGATTTGTCCCTTGGGAGTCGTGTAATGTACGACAACTAGTTGACCTAGAAGCTTACGGAGCATGAAACAAGAGATTTTGAATTCTCCAATACCCGACATTGGTCTATAAGGTAGCATCAATTATCGAGAAGAAACGGGAATCTTAGAATAGTGCAGATTTTTGGTTGTCACCTGATCGCCCGAGAGACAATGGCTCTTCCTTTGGAATCACGGTATCGGATCAAATTAGAACTCGAGAACTTTGAAACATGCTTCCAAGGTATTAAGATTTTACTGATAAAGGTGCAACCGATAAAAACGAAAGTGGGCATTTGTGAGTTTAAAAATGGAAGGTTTGCTAACACATGGGAGGCTTTTTTTAGGATTCTTAATAAAATGAAAGCAAGAGGTTTTAACAAAGTATCCTTGTCTCAAAACGTCGCACATTGTTAGTGTTTTAATGTGTCCCTTTCAAGACAACAAAAAATAGAATAATAAAGATGTACCTTCTTCAAATTCTTAGGGAAATCTCCCTTATTAATAAAATAAAATAAAATAAAAAATGGGTTTGTTCGAGTATGCAATACATACAAACTTAAAGTAAAACCTGGTTGTTTTGTTCTTAGGCAAAGGCACAAGGTTATTCAACACTTTTGTGCACAAGACAAGATTTTGCAATTTTGTTCTCTAATATGGAAAATCTTATCTATGGAAAGAAGAAACACACTCACCTCTTCTAGCTAAAAGTACAAACTAGAAGAAGAGTACAAACTCAATTTGGATGCAATACAACAGACATAAATCAGCTTGAACAAAGGGGTTGCATACAAAGGTACAAGACCTACTTTAATGAAAATAACAATACAAAGCTTGCAATCTTCAACAAAGTTATTCATGCTATTGTAGCGTCGTAAATTGTATCCCTACACAATTTCATCCTCACCTTGGCCTCACATTTGCATTTCAGCCTCCCTCACCCCGATTTTGTTTTTATTCTGCTCATTCCCACCTAAATTCAGCATCCTCTGTACTCATGTGGGACCCTATTCAAATTTCAGTCCTGATTGGCAGGACCAAGACGCCCTGGGTGCCATGGTCCTCCCAAAAGGGGCCTAAATTTGGGCCCCACAATGGTCACATTTCGAAGAAGGGAAAACATTCTCTGTGCTGGCCTGCCTCGAAATTTCAACATATTTGGTGTAGTTAAGTATAAAATCAAGCCTAACCCCCTCGTTTTGGGATCTCTCTACAAGTTTTCAATTTCACTTTTGCAAATTCCAGTGAGCAAGCAATCAAACATCCTCAAGGCAATGAAGGAGAGGTCAAAGTTCAGATTTCAAGAATTCATGATGGCATCCATGATCAAGACTTTACATCCTACATGACATTATCAACCTTCATGAAGACTTCAACACAAGGTTCATCAAGGAATCAAGTTTCAATTCAAGCATTTCAAATTTAGATATAGCTTTTCCCTCAAAAGGAAAGCTTTTCAATTCATTCAATTCCATTTCCAAGTTCAATTTCAATTCAATTCAAGGGTTAATTACAAACATGAGATTTGACTTAAGGCAAACCCCTATCAACAACACCATTTTCCTTCTTTATATGTGCAGGCGACGAATCCATGAGCCACGAACAAAGATTCCAGTAGGTGAGACAACAACAATTAGTTCTAACTTTTGCAAAGGCAAAAATCAGAGGACCAGGTCTCCCAGTTGTTGCCGTGTTTTTTTAGGACTACGTCTAACACAGAATAAAGTTTACCAATGGTCACTCTATTCTCTCTTGATCAAAGTTATACCACATGCTAAGACTGCAAGAAAGTTCAAACAGC